>NC_138502.1:27607534-28905653 GCF_964252035.2 Podarcis erhardii | reverse complement strand
AACATTTCAAAACACACACACAAGGACATTGCTAAGTGAAGTCAAATATAAACTGCACATTTAAAACAGCATAATTAACAAGAGAATAAAATATTATCATAAGCAAGACACGGCTGTTTGGCAGGAACAAAAAGATGATGCAAAAGAATCCATTAGTTAGGGTTTGTTGTCAGGCATGGCAATGTCCCTCTGGTCTCACCAGGGGCCTCTTCAGTAGGGCTGGTGAGTGTGGGCCTCGCCCCCTCGGCCAGGGGGAAAGGGCCTTGCAGGGAGCGGCCTTCAAGACTCACAGCCCTTCCTGGCTTCTGGCTGGTTCCCCACGGATGCGCCTACTTGCCTCTCTTCTCGCCCCACAGGAGGTGACCTCTCTCCAGGGGAGGCTGGGGGGCACCGTCAACGTGGAAGTGGACTCCATGCCTGGCGCCGACCTGCAGAAAGTGCTGGCTGAGATCCGAGACCAGTATGAGGACGTCACGGAGAAGAACCGCCGGGAAGCCGAGGCGTTGCACAAGTCCCAGGTTAGGCGAGGCTTGGCGAGGAGAGATGGTCAAACGGCTCAGGGGCAAAAGGTGGTGGAGGTGGCGGCTTGCTGATGGGATGCATTTGCACGTAAATATTCAGCCTATGCCAACCTGGTGCCCTCTGAATGTTGCTGAGCAACAGCTCCTATCATCCTTGACTATTGGCCAAGGAAGGCATGGGTTTAGCATCCTTTTTAAGGAAGTGTTGGGACGCGGGTGGTGCTGTGGGTTAAACCACAGAGCCTAGGACTTGCCGATCAGAAGGTCGGCGGTTCGAATCCCCGCGACGGGGTGAGCTCCCGTTGCTCGGTCCCTGCTCCTGCCCACCTAGCAGTTCAAAAGCACGTCAAAGTGCAAGTAGATAAATAGGTACTGCTGCAACGGGAAAGTAAATGGCGTTTCCATGCGCTGCTCTGGCTCGCCAGAAGCAGCTTAGTCATGCTGGCCACATGACCAATACAGGGAGCTGTATGCCGGCTCCGTCGGCCAATAAAGCGAGATGAGCGCCGCAACTCCAGAGTCGGCCACGACTGGACCTAATGGTCAGGGGTCCCTTTACCTTTTACCGTTACCTTAAGGAAGTGTAGTTCTGTTCCAAAACAACATGGCATACTTTTCCCTTCCAGAAATCTAGCTGGCAAGAACATCTTATTTTCTTTCTGTGCAGCTTTTAGGGATGAAGTTCAGAGTGGGCTTTACTGGCCGGAATGGCAAGACCTCGTGATTCCATGATCTTCAGATCTGATTCAGGATCTGTTTCCATTTCTGGAAGACAGAGTAGCAACCTCATGTGCTGAAGTCTGCTCCAGCTCCAGCTCCAGCTTCCTTTTCTGTGCTTTGACATTTACATATTCAAATGCTGAGCATTCAAATAACTTCCCCCTCCTTCCTACGCCTCCCAAAGTTTCTGGTCCTTATTGAGTTGAAGCTTAAGAATGTTTGGGCAGTGCCCTCTGTTTTGCAAAATCTCAGATGCTGAAGGAAGGAAGGGGAGACAGAGTTGGTGCATAACATAAGTTTAAGCGCTCTGCATTTGGTTTCCTGCATTGTTCCCTGGGAGCAAAATTAAGAACATCAATACAGAGAAAGAAACACATACAAATGCATTTAATTTGCATTGTCTATTTAGTCTCAGGAAGCTTGGGGAGATGGGTTGGTCTTGGAATGCTGAATTACTCTGCCATTTTTAAAAAATACGCTGAATTAACATTGATGCAGAATTTTGATTTGATTAAAAACAACACCATCCGTCCAGCTGTCCGGCTGGAAGAGGATGCGGGGAGGTTGCACCAGAAACGAGGACTTCTTCTGTCTTGCAGATGGATGCACTCAACCAGGAGGTTGCTGTCAGCCACGAAGCTCTGCAGGCAGCTCAGCAGAAGATCACGGAGCTCAGACGCCTGGCTCAGGCCTTGGAGATTGAGCTGCAGTCTCTCCGCAGCATGGTCAGTACCAGCCACTTCCCCATGCTGCCAAGAGGCTGCGCATCGGAAAGCATCGCCAGAGTGATGTGGATTCCGTGGTTGCTTACGTTTGCCAACGATTTTGGAAATCTCTGTTTTCGCTTCCTCTTTTTTTTTAACTAACGCAAAATCAAGTTATGGCCCTTAAGTCTGCTACCACAGCCTCAACTGTCTATGTGCAATTTGGGCGTGTGAATGTGTGCATGTGTGCATTGAACAGAGTTCCCAGATAGGAGAGAGAGAGACAGAACTCCAGCACACTGCATATTTCTTAGTCTGTGTCAGGCTTGAGGAATCCTCTCCCTCCCTGCTGATGGCACCAAGAGGCAGGGAGGAAACAAGAAAGTTCTTACGTATGATTTATTCAGTCATCACGCTAAAGACAAATAATTCCAGTCATTCCTCCATAATGGAGTTGCTTACACTGAGCTCCTTCCCTTTCCCCCTCTAGCAACAACACCTGCTTCTATGGTGTCCATCTGTGGACAATTGTCTCTCACTCTTTGTTCTTGCACCCTTCATGAACTCTAGGTGTTTTTTTTTGGGGGGGGGGAGGGGGTCAGTTATGTTGTCCAGAGACGTGTCAGTTAGCTGCTCTGTCTCCTCTCCACCTTCTCCTAACTCTGCATAACTCTGCTGTTCACCTATCTCTGAGCTGTTATCTCCCTCCAAGCCCTCCTGTAAATCAAGACTGCCTTCCTTCTCTCTGGAAGCTACAGGAGACGGGGACGAGGAGACCCCTCACCATTCTTCCTCCTCTTCAGCCCAGTCCCTGACAGCCTGCCCCCCATGGCTAGGGAGCACATAATTTAATTTGCACAATGTATATGGGTCCCAGAAGGTGCCTTGGCCCAGAATTTAGGCAACTTTGAGGAAGTGATTTGGTTTCAGAGAAGGAGAGTCCTCCATCACATGTTCCCTTGTAAGCATGATGGGAGTGAGCAACCATTCATGTGTCCCTACAACTTTGGACACCAGAGATCGGTTGGAGTTCTGTGGTGCTCTCAAGCCCTGAGTGCCTTGCAGGAAAGACAGGATGTATAATAGAGACAACAAAAGGCCATCTGCTTGGGACTTTCACAAAGCAACTTCCTTCTTTGTTTCCAGAAAGTGGCCCTGGAAGGTTCCCTGGCCGAGACTGAATCCCGTTATGGGATAGAGATCTCGCGCCTGCGTGATCTCGTGAGCGCCAGGGAGGCCGAGCTGTTCCAGCTCAGATCTGATGCCCAGAACCAAGCGGAGGACTACAAGCGACTGATGGACATCAAGAACAGGCTGGAGCAGGAGATTGCTACCTATCGGCACCTCCTTGAAGGGTATGAGGATATGAGGGTGGGGAACACAAACAAGGGTCCGTCTCCCAGGACCTGCTGGTCACCATTCCTTCTATTTCTGAAGTTCAGGGGTGAGGGTGGATTTTTATGTCACCAAAACAGGACCCCCCCCCATGCAAGAGGGAGGTAGCAGCAGGTTCAGGGAAACTCCTGGGTTGGAAGAAGTGCAAAAGATCTTTAGGGGAAACTAGCCTTAAGGTGATTCCAAGCCTTTGGGATCTTTTAACTGACCCAGTGTTCTTTTCTGCTCCCTTTAGGTCAGAGCCTGAGCCACCACCTACCCCAGGTAAGCAGAAAAACTTGGCTTTTAGGGCTGCCCATTAGGAAAACCTGCATATCTTTGCATACATAGAAACTGCAAGCCAGGACACCATATCTTTCACAAATGAATTCAGCGGGACTTACTCCCATTTAAACGGGGCTAGGAATGCAGCCCTAGTCTTTGGTCTGGAGTAAAACACACGGCACACCTAAAGCCCACTGATGAAATCAGTGTATGGTGATTTCCCTGCACAATATAAATAAATCGGCCTGGAATGAATCAGATCATAGTAGTCAGTGTTTTTGCAACACTGTCTGTCCACCAGGGGGCAGCGTGTCCCCACTCCAAATAGGATGGCAGTGCAATCTCTACCAACCTGGTCTTGCCTATGAGCCCCTTGCAGTTACACAGTCTAGGACACAAGCTGAGATCAGGAGTACGGCAGCACAACGGCTGGAGCAAGGGAGTCAAGCCACATGTCTGTGGAAGGAGAAGAGAAAAACAACAACAAGCCATCAGGCATTGTCTAAGCAGTTTGTCCTGGGGTTGTGTTTGTGTGTGTGTGTGTGTGTGTGTGTGTGTGTGTGTGTGTGTGTTGGGGGGTGGGGAATCTTTCCAGACTCTAAAGACAGCCTGACTTGGAACATGAGCCAAAGGGACAGGTCTCTCAATAGCTTCAGTGCACACACTTCTCTGGATTTTGCATCGCAGTTCTCCAGCCAAGCGATGTGTCAGGAGACGCATCTGCCAGGGTGACGCATGGACAGAAATGCACACTGCAGTGGAAATAGCACACGCCGATGCGCTGATCAGAGGAAACCGCTTTGCAATAGATAAATAAATTTGTGCATTAGCCAAAATTGCATACAAATGTGCAGATGGCTGGAGGAATTCACACTAAAATGCTGATGAGTTTTCATGAGGACTTAAAAAAGAAAAGAAAAATATTCCCCTGCAATTTGACATGGCAATGTGAACAACAACAACAACAACTCATTATTTCTACCCTGCCCATCTGACTGGGTTTCTCCAGCCACTCTAGGCAGCTCCCAACAGAATATTTAAAACATGATAAAACATCAAACATTAAAAACTTCCCCAAAGAGGGCTGCCTTCAGATGTCTTCTAAAAGTCAGATAGTTGTTTATTGCCTTGACATCTGCTGGGAGGGCGTTCCACAGGGCGGGCGCCACTACTGAGAAGGCTCTCTGCCTGGTTCCCTGTAAACTCACATCTCGCAGTGAGGGAACCGCCAGAAGGCCCTCAGCGCTGGACCTCTGTGTCTGGGCTGAACGATGGGGATGGAGACGCTCCTTCAGGTATACCGGGCCGAGGCCATTTAGGGCTTTGAAGGTCAGCGCCAACACTTTGAATTGTGCCCGGAAATGTAGGTCTTTCAGAACTAGACTTAAGGCTGAAAAAATGAGAAAAACATAACTTGGCTGTTCTTCCCATCCTTACAGAGCCCTGCTCGAGCCGCCGGGTGAAGACTCTCATTGAAGAGCTGGTGGATGGCAAGGTGGTCTCTTCCCGGGTGGAGGAGGTGGAGCACCAGCTCTGAACGAGGCTGGCTTGGCCACAGAAAGGGCTGGCAGAAGACGGGTGATGGTGGCGGGTGGTGCTGGGGCCACGATTCTGCATGACTTTTCCTGCCGAGCTGATTATATACATGCCCAGACTTCTGTCTTCAAATAAAACGAGTCTTTCGCTTCTGCTGAAGGACCTGCTTTGCTGTGGTTTCTGAGATGGGGTTTGGGGGAGGGCCTTCAAGTCAACATGTCACATTCTCTCCTTTACCTGCACAGTCAGTGTGGTGTAGTGGTTAAGAGTGGTAGACTTGTAATCTGGTGAACCGGGTTCACTTCCCTGCTCCTCCACATGCAGCTGCTGGGTGACCTTGGGCCAGTCACGCTTCTTTGAAGTCTCTCAGCCCCACTCATCTCAAAGTGTGTTTGTTGTGGGGGAGGAAGCGAAAGGAGATTGTTAGCCACTTTGAGACTCCCTAGGGTAGTGATAAAGCGGGATATCAAATCCAAACTCCTCCTCCTCCTCCTCCTCCTCCTCCTCCTCCTCCTCTTCTTCTTCCTGGGTCACTCCTTGGCCCTTTTGACTTCCCAGCTCTCTGGTCCTGTCTCCTCCATTATATTCCACTGCTATGTTTTTATCTGGGGGTTGGGCACTGAGCCTTGATGATGGAGCACATGGTCTTTGCAGAGGTTCAATTCCTGACATCTCCAGGTAGGGAGGTGGGAGGGGCTTCTGACTTGAAACCCTGCTATCAGTCCGTGTTGACAATACTGAGCTCAATAGGCCACAGGCCTGACTTGGAATGAGGCACCTTCTGGTGTTTCCAACCTGACTACCTTTCTTCCATCAACATCACAGGGGAAGGACTGTAGGTCCATTGTCGGGCATCTACTTTGCACCCAAAATGTCCCGGGTTCAATTCCTGACATTTCCAGGTTGGGCTGGGAGAGACTCCTGCCAGAAGCTGCTGCCAATCAGTGTAAACAATGCTGGGCTGGATGAACTAATGGTCTGACAGGTTTCTATATTCCCTGGGCAAAAATAATGTTTGGACTCCACCTCCCATCATCTCTGAGCATTGGTGACGCTGTCTGGGGCTAGTAGGAGTCCAACAATCAGGAGAGAACACCAGACTTGCTGGTCCTATTCCATGTGGTAACTTGCTTTAAAATCTGATTTAGGGATCGTGAGATTGTAGAGTTGAGAGGGTCCCAAGGGTCATCTAGTCCAGCCCCCTGCGTTGCAGGAATCGCACCTAAAGAATCTCCGCCAGAAGATCATCAAACCTCTGTTTAAAAAACTTCCAGTGAAGGAGAGTCCATCACCTTCTGAGGTAGCCCATTTCACCCTTGAACAGCTCTTATCATCAGAAAGTTATTCGTGATGTTCAGTCAAAATCTTCTTTCTTGGGATTTGAATCCATTGGAACAGGAGAAACAAACTTGTTCCATCTTCCACGTGGCAGCCCTTCAGATATTTGAAGATGGCTCTCATGTCTCCTCTCAGTTTCCTCGTTCCCAGGCTAAACATACCCAATTCTCTCAACTGTTCCTCATAAGGCTTGGTTTCCAGACCCTTGCTCATCTTGGTTGCCCTCCTCTGCACACGTTCCAGCTTGTCAATACAGTGGTAGCTCGGGTTAAGTACTTAATTTGTTCTGGAGATCTGTTCTTAACCTGAAACCTCTTCTTAACCTGAAGCACCACTTTAGCTAATGGGGCCTCCTGTTGCCGCTGTGCTGCCGCTGCACGATTTCTGTTCTCACCCTGAAGCAAAGTTCTTAACCCGAGGTACTATTTCTGGGTTAGTGGAGTCTGTAACCTGAAGTGTCTGTAACCTGAAGTGTGTGTAACCCGAGGTACCACTGTATCCTTCTTAAATTGTGGTGCCCAGAACTGAACACAGCATTTCATGTATGGTCTGACCAAAGCAGAATAGAGTGGTGCTATTACCTCGCTTGATCAGGGCATTTCTGTTGATGCAGCCTAGAATAGTATTAGCTCTTTTTGCTGCGGCATCACACTGCTGACAGTGACAGAAAGGTTCTATTACACACTTCCCATGCCATTCACATATAAAGTTTGTAGTGGATGGACTTACTTTGACAGAGCATGAGGAACCTTCTGTGCAGTGATACCAAATATTACTGTTAGGCAGGCACCCTTGCTATAATATTTTAGAGGCCCACAAAAAAGTTTATTTCAGCAAGCCTATCCAGACACATAATTTATATAGCTATTTTAAAGAGTCACTGATTTTATCTGTATTTTTAATTGATATACCACATTGTTGTTTTTGAGTTTTAGATGGAGCTGTTTATGTTTTTTCTCCAACTATAAATGAATAAAAATCAGAACTGGGAAGGGAGATTCTCCCCTCCCTGCCCCCACTGCTTTATATGTGAATTGGGCAGTCATGTGATTAAGAGTCTTGTGGCATCTGCCTTGGCCCTCAGTTACTGTAGGTCAGGGAGTAGTTGTTGAACTACGATACTCCGCAGACATCTGAGATCAGCACCTCGCTCCCTTGCGTCATAGGCAAACCCCAATGTAATCCCGACCATCCCTGGCCATATACTCTTCTTGCCACCAGGTGGCAGTAGAAGCTGCAAAATCCATCCCAGGAACCCGCTCAAGAGGGTCTCTAGCGGGTGCAGGGGGACCTGAACTACAACTCCCGCCAGAAAGATAGTCAAAAACCAGGGAAGATGGGAGTTGTAGTTCAGCAACATCAGGTCGACCAAAGATTCTTCACCCACCAACTGGGATATAACAATGGAGTTTGCACTGCACTTTGCTGCTGCACAGACTTCCAAGGGTTAAAGGTAGTTTCTTTGCAACAAGCTTGGCTTGCAACAGCTGTTCTTTTAACGGGGTAGGTTGGTTTAAAAAGTTTCTCTTTGGGTGGGGGTGGGTGGAAGCAACGAAGAGTCCTCTAAAAAGTTGCACGATTCCTGCAGCATGAGCTATTTATAGGCAAGAACATGACCTCCCGCCCCAGTTGGAAGTCACTGCACTGCTAGATGATCCATTCTGAGTCTGTTCCACGTGTTTTTAAAGCAGCTAGAAGTTAACAAACTCATTCCCGGAGAAAAAAAATAAGTAGAAATACAATCCGCGATAGAGTCGTCATGCTGTTCTATGTGTGGCCACCAGATGTCAGTGCAGCCTGCATGTTAAGGAGGGTGGGGGATGTGCCTATGGAAACCAGGCTGTACCATGGACAGCTCACCGTCTAGGGGTGCAATAGGACAAGGAATGCATCTAGTAAGCTACACCTACGGGACTCAAGCGAGCAGACTTTCTCAAAGCCAAACAAGACCAGTCGATGGTCTAATAATTCCGTTTCAAAGCAGCTGTTGGAGGAACTCGCGTTGCATCGCACCCTCTCCCCTAAATCGCACCCTCTTCCCCCCAAAGATTTGCCTTCTGCAACGGAACAGCACAGAGAGGGAAGGGAAGATCCAATTTGGGTGGCCACTCCCCCCAGTTGTTTTTTAAATGATAAAAAGTAAGTTAAAACAGACAGGACTTCCGATCCTGAGTTGCTTTATTGGTGCTTCAGACATCTAAAAAGTCCATGTCCTCTTCCTGAAACCAGCCCAGCCCCTACTGAGACCTGGTTAGTTCTGGCTGGGCAGTTGCAGGATCCCGGAGGTCCCTCCCTGTGAATGATGCACTCTTTGCCTGCAAGGAGTGAAGAATGAAAATGGAATTCTCTTACTCTCTCTCTCTCTCTCATGTACCAGCACTTGCCACAGCCAGGCAGCTGCAAAGGCACTTTAATCCCCCCCCCAACAAGGTACTCTGAACAGATGAGGTGCCCCTGTCCTTTACACTCTTAGTAGACTCAGGCAGCTGGGTCCAGGAATCGCAATTTCAATTCCCCACAGTGGCTGCACGGTCACATCACTGCAGGCATTATGGGAAATGAAAATGGCAGCTCCCAGGCCAGGCTGCCTGCTGCTGATTGGAGCGCCGCTGCCGCTTTGCTGCCTGCCGCTGCCTTGTTAGGCTCAGCCATGTGGGAAGGGGACCAGCAATGTAAGAAGGGGCTCACTAGAAGGCACTTTGCTGAAGGCTCCCTCAAACACACAGCCGGTTTCTGCTGCCTCCGATCATCTTGACATACCCTCCAACACTTCTCCGATGAAAATAGGGACGTCCCATTCCATAAGGATAATTTCACTATTTATACCCCACACATCTTACTGGGTTGGCCCCGCCGTTCTGGGCAGCTTGCAACATATATAAAAACATGATAAAACATTAAAGAATCAGAAGAATCTTTATTTGCATCAGCCACTAGCCATAGCAATAAAATAAAATAAAATGTACTGAAGATAAGAGGTAAAAACTTAACTATAGAAAATACATTTGGGGGGGGGGGTTACATCCATAATCAAATAACAAATCTTATTCTAATTGGCCCTGCTAAAAACCTTGCAGTTTTTGCTGTCACCTGATCATCTTGATCTGCTAAAAGAAAGGAAACAGTAGCAATGGTTGAGCGACCTGGAATGGACAATAACAGAGGGGTAATAACCTCACTCCTCAAAACTTTATAAAGAGTGCAAACCAGAAGCACATGAGCCACTGACTCAATACTGTATAAAACATTAAACATTTTTTTAAAAAACTTCCTAATATAGCATTGCCTTCAGATGGTTCGGGGGTCAGATAACTCTATCCGCTCCAACTTTTCTCCAATGAAAATAGGGATGTCCTAAGGAAAAGTGGGACATTCCGGAATCAAATCAGAAACTGGGGTGTCCTCTATAAATCAGGGACGTCCCTGGAAAATAGGGACACTTGGAGGGTCTGTCTTGAGTGCTTTGTGCAAAGTAAGCATGGCAGTGGGTCGTCTTTGGCTACTCTTAAGGCACTTAGAAATGCCTGATGTTGCCCAGAGCTGACCCAAGCTGTGAACATATGAATGTTGGATGCTGCTTTCTAGCAAGTCCAAAGAACATTGGTCTATCTAGATCAGTATTGTCAGCACTGACTGGCAGCAGCTCTCCAGGGTTTCAGACTGGAGGTCTCTCTCCCAGTCCTACCTGGAGATGCTGGGGAACCCGGAACCTTCTGCATTCAAGGCTGGCGGTCCATCCACCGAGCCACAACCTTCTCCCAGTTTCATATTTGGTTACAAAGCAGCTTTGGCTGCAAGCCCTGGGGTGTTCCCTGCTCTATACAGCTTTCTGCTGAGGATCCTGGACATAAAGGTCAAGGAGGAGGTTGGAGGCCATTGCCAGCAGGAAGGTGATGGTGGCCGTGCTTGCTAATTTGGTGCCGGAGACAAGATTCTTGCACCTGAGATGGGTGACGAAGAGCTGGGGCACTCTCTGCATCTCTGAGTCAACATTTTAATTGGCAGCCGGTGCCTCTGAGTCAAAGCTTTGGCATTGGACCTATTGCTAGGAAAGGGCCAAGAGTGTTTGCAGAGCTTGGCCTGGCGCTGCTTGCCCACCCTCTCAGAGCCAGCCGTTTGCAGATGCCAGGGAGCCTCCAGTTGCTCAGGAAAACAACGGACAGAGGGCCTAAACTGCAACTCGGAAACACCATTGAGTAAATCAGAACTGCAGAGCGAGACGGTCATAGGCGTTGAACCTGGGATTTTCTGCATGCAAAGCAGATGGTGTGCCACTGAGTCACAGCCCTTCTAGCCTTTTCTATAGATTGTTGCTGCCGTCCCCATTTAGTCCCCATGGAAGCAGAATCCCTAGGATGCCTGCAAGGATCCTGGGATGTGTAGTTTACTGCCCACAGTGCCCCCAACAAACTACAATTCCCAGAATTCTATGGAGGAAGCCATGTGCATTAGGTGCAGTTTAAATGCAGGGTGTGGATGTGGCCTCATAGAAAGCTGCCCTATACTGAGTCAGGCCGGGGAGCTGAGAATTGTCTTTATGGCGACTGGCAGTGGTTCTCCAGGTTTCAGGCAGGTTCGGCATTTTCTGCCCGACCTGGAGATGTGAACCTTTCAGATGCAAAGCGTGCAATCTGGTCACCCTCCTCTCTGGAAGTCCTGGGAGTCAGCTGCTCCTCAGATGCTGTGGAAATCTCACACTTTACAGCTGGTTCACTGTGATGGACACATGAAGCTCTTGGTCAACCTCGGGCTCTGCGTGCTTCTTCAGGCTGGCTTCCTGTTGCCCCTCCAAAACCTGGAGAAGCCAGAAATCAGACGGCTGATTGCAGCAGCAGACTGAATGGCAGTATCATGTAGAGGGTTGCCAGGCCTCTGGGCTTGACCTGAAGTGGATGAGTGGCAGGTGGGTCTCCAGGCCAGAGATAGGGCCTTTAATCATAACAACAAAATTATTAGGAAGGCTCGCAAGCTTCACCCTGGCAGGAGACGGCTGCAAACTATGGCACAGACACTTGGGAGGGTGTGTCTGTTTGTCTGCCCTCCTCTGCTCCCCTCTCATGACATGAGAGGCTACCCCTAGCTCTCAGGTTTGGGCCCTGAAATCTTAAAGTATCTGGCATGCTGCTGACCTGGCAACCCTAGTTGTGTAGGCCGCAGGAAACACAAAGCAACTCACCCACCCCGCTTGCTTGCTGCCCCTTGCTGTGTAGTGGGCTGACTCAAAAGCCAATAAAATCACTGCCAGGGGTAGAAAGATAGGGGGAAAACAGTTTATTTCAAGCTTAAGCGATGAAGAGGCACAGAGAGTTAACACTCCCAAGATTCTGTGCACCACGCAAAGGCACAAAAGCTCAATTTCGTCTGCAAAAGTTTCATGAGAACAGCACATGTTATGACTATGCATAAGCAACATGAGGCACCATCAGCACATATGCACATTTCCATTGGTTACAGAAGCATGATCCTATTTGCATTTGCAACACCATGGCAGTGTTAAAGCAAAGTTGCAATTTTAGCTTGGTTTGCTGTCCGTATCAGCTAGCTGCGCAGTTGGAGCAGATTATTCCCACAATGCGAGGATTGATTTGCGGCCTGAGGCAGTGGTGCTTCTGAACATGAGCAGAGTGTTCTTGTGCTCGGCTCCTGCTTTTGGGTTTTCACTGGTTGGCCACGGTGACAACAGGATGTTGGACTAGGCACAATCTAGCAGGCCCTTTTCGTGTTATTATGCTCTTAGTTTTCGTTTCCAAAATTCCTTAACAAAGCCCACAATACCATTTCACACCAGGGACATCAAGCGCTATCTATGAAAAACACGGGGTGGGAGGAAAAAACAGGCCGCAAAGTCTTCTTCAGCGGACTCTTGGTGAGCTGCGCGCATTTCTCCTCAGACGCCGGGCGGGACTGGTGTTTGCACACACAAGAGCTTGCAAAACGGGAGTGTCTGGCACACTGCCACTATTTGCCCCTGAGGGGGGAAAATGCTGTGTGGGTGGGAGCCAAGTTTTCTTCCCTTCCTCCTCGGCAGCCAGGCCCTGCAGGAATGGCGAAGAACTCAACTCATCTTGCATGTTAAGGCAGGCACCCTTTGTTTCTGCCTGGATCATACCAAACTGGAGCAAAGGCGAACCAAAGAGGAGGCCTCTGTGTGAGGCAAAAAAAAGTCCAGTCATTTGAACGACCATGTTTTGCTTACTCCAGCCTGTTTGTCCAGAGGGGCCAAAAGAGCTTGGAAAGTCCTTTTGGCCTCGTTCCCCTTTCCCTTCTCCTCAGAGAGAGAGAAGGAGGACTAGTTGGTGTTAATGGAGCTATCTGAGCTGTGCCCATTAATTTCAGTGGGTCTCCTCTGAGTAGGGCTTTGCAGGAGACAACCCCAGCCCTGGCAAAGGGAAGCTGCTGAGAGGCTTCCTTATCAGCAGATGCTGAGGCCAAGATATGGAAAGGGTTCAGCTGCCCATTTCATAAATTTAGGAATGTGGGAAGTTGGCTTACACTGAGTCAGGCCATTGGCTCTTCTAGTGCAGCGTTTCCTGCACCAGGGCCCTTTGACCCTGGCCTCCTGGTGTTGTTGTCTCCAGCTCCCATGATCTTCAGCCAGCTCATAGCCAGGGGTTGGAAAGTTGTGGTTGGACAACATCTGGGGACCCTAGGTTGAAGAGCACTGATCTACACTGACTGGCAATTGCTCCCCAGGGTTTCAGGCAAGGGACAATCCCAGATCCTGGGGGCTGGACCTGGGACCTCCTGCCTGCAAAACAGATGCTCTACCACTGAGCTATGACCCTTCTTCTCCTTAGCAGGGCAGCATCTTTAGTTCTTTCTCAATTTTACTCCAAGGAGAGGGTGATTCTGCCTCCTGGAATGGGAGGTAGGAAGCCCCAGACATAGGGATCGGGGCCAGGCTGATGTATTATAGCCCTTCTGGCAACAAGGTGTGGTGGCCAGGAGTAAAATAAAATAAAATAATTAAAATAATTAAAATAAATGCATCCATCCAAGGTATCTGCAGAGCAGAGGGAGGCAGACCATGGAGTGTGAGGATGATCTACGTTGGGTCACTGGGCATTTGGCAGTTGTCCTTTGTGGGCTAGTGGGAACCAGTCCTCTTTTGCAAAATGGCACCTTGCACCAGGTGGTTCCAGAAGAGCCTGCAACTGTCCCAGCTCTATCTACCAGCATTGCACTGCATTCTGGAATCTGCATTGCACTGCATTCTGGAAGGCAACCCCTGAAAGAGTGTCAACGTGACCCAGAACGAGTGGGGCAGCGCTGCTCTCTCCCCTCACCACAATCTGCAAGACACAGAGAAGGAGAGGCAAGCCAGAATCTGAGCTCTTCCTTCTGGAGGGATGGGACAGAAGGGAGGCACAATTTGGTGGTGGTACAGATTTTCACAGGCACTTGGTAGTGCACCGAGGCACAACTGAGAACGGATTCTAATGAGACTTACAAAAAACAAGTCAGCATGCTGTTTGGAGATTCAGCAACTATCAGAGAAGAGAGGAGCCACGGGAGGTAAGAACAGCTGCAGGAAAGAGGCCTTCTTCTCACGGAGGTGGTGTTCCTCACTTGATTGCTCCTCCATACAAAATAACGAAACAAAACCATTCGATAAATCCACGCACCTAGAAATCTAGCAAGTTAGGGAGGAAGGTCCTAACATTCCATCCCCAGCAAGCTAGCTTTCTATTTGCAGGGGGAGGGTCTATGGGAGAGAATTCATTCATGCGAGCTTTCACATGCAGCAGTACAGGCTAGAAAATGGTAGCTGCCCCCCCCCCCCCGTGACCTCCAGGTTTCATGTGGCAAAGCCAGAACTGCAAAGCAAGCCTTTGGTAGCCAAAGCAAGCCAAGGCAGCCTTTCTCACCAACTGCCAGAGCAGGAGGTCATTTTCCCAAACGAGGGCAGTGCATTTTAGCTGAAAACAGGCAGCCACTGGTTTTCAGCTGACGCTTCTGTTTTCTTGTTGGCCAACGCCCTGGCTTAGTCACTGATTAATGGGAAGAGCTGGGTGCTCTCTCTGGAGACGATTCTGGGGCTCTGCCCAGGGCGTTCCTCCCTTTCAGGCCTTGCCAAGGTGGCTAAGCAGGTGGGGAGGAATGTTTGCATAACCTGAGCTGCCTGCCGCACCCTTCGAGGGAACAGGCCATACTTTTAACCATATAAGGAAGCAAATTGCAGCGTGCATGTTTTTGCAAGAGCTGTGGGTGGCCTAACTCTGTTGACTGATCATGTTTTGCCAGGGAAATGAGGCTGGGGTCTGGGGAGGCTGGGTGGGGGGAGATTGCCATGTTTGTGGGCACCTCACCAAGGTGGTTCCCTAGTCAGTATGGTCCCGCAGTTGTGGATTTACCTGGAAGCAGCCACTTGGTCTAGGAAGCTGCCCGCCATATTCAATTCCCACAATGCTCTGGTGCAATGCTACTCTGGGGCATTGTGGGTAATTTAAAATGGCGGGAGGCTTCCCAGATTTTGGCTGCTTTCACCACAGCCATGAGAGTAGGTTGGGATCGATGCTGCTGAGGCCCGAGTGTGCTGGGCACTGTGAAAGCACCAGCCTAGTCTGTGCCCCAGGGAACCATGCTTTTGGTAGTGTCCAGAGAAGGCAGGGGAAACATGGACAGCTTGGGCTTCTGAAAGCTGAGACTGGAATGGGAAGATGGTGGAGGAAGGTGCAAGAAGTCACTGATGGCCTTGCTTCCTTCTGCAACAGCCGAGCCAAGTCTCTCCCTTTTTGCAATCTAAATTAGGTGCATTCCACTCCGTACGTTCAAAGCGTCCTTATGCATTTTTAGTAGCAGAGAAGAATCTTGGAAACTGTAGTTTGTGAAGGGCACTGACCTCACAGAGCTGCAATTCTCTATACCTTTGGCAAGCTACAGTTGTTGGGACTGCAAAACCCATCGGCCTCAGCCAGCATGGCCGGTGGTCAGGGATGATGGAAGCTGCAGGACAGGAAAATCTGGCGGGGGCAGCACCGGGTTGGTGAAGATTGTTCTACAGCATCTTCTTATTCACCCTCATGATACCTCCGTAAGGATAACAATGACAGTGAACTGGTGACAGATGAACTATGCTTTGTTTGGAAAAACTGATTTCCAATAAGTGCCCCCCCCCTTATTTCCATAACAAATCCTTGAGTCTATACTCTGAATAGTGACACCAGGGACCTAGGAGGTGCAGGGCTTGTCAGTCCAACCCCTGCACAGTCTCATCAGGGCTGACCTTAAGGCAATTGGAGCAATTGGGCCAAATTGGGCCCCGTGGGCTGCTCCTAAGGGGGCCCCTGCACCAGGGCAACTTGTTGTTGTTTAGTCGTTTAGTCGTATTCGACTCTTCGTGACCCCCATGGACCAGAGCATGCCAGGCACTTCTGTCTTCCACTGCCTCCCGCAGTTTGATCAAACTCATGCTGGTAGCTTCGAGAACACTATCCAACCATCTCGTCCTCTGTCGTCCCCTTCTCCTTGTGCCCTCCATCTTTCCCAACATCAGGGTCTTTTCCAGGGAGTCTTCTCTTCTCATGAGGTGGCCAAAGTATTGGAGTCTCAGCTTCAGGATCTGTCCTTCCAGTGAGCACTCAGGGCTGATTTCCTTAAGAATGGATAGATCCCCTTCATGGATCACTGCCTTGCCGTGGCGAAGGGGCTTGAATAACTCAGAGAAGCTATGAACTATGCCAAGCAGGGCACCCAAGATGAACAGGTAATAGTGGAGAGTTTTGACCAAACGTGATCCACCTGGAGGAGGAACCGGCAAGCCACTCCAGTATCCCTGCCAAGAAAACTCCATGGACCAGGGCAATTTAGATGGATTTTATTTATATCTATAAGATTTTGCAGATTTTGGCTGTGAACTGGGGCCCTACAAAAAAATAATAATTCAAGTTGTACCCCACTGCTTCAAATTGGGCCCCACTGGCTAGCCCTGAGTCTAATAGTTGCTGGGCCTGAGTTACCCTGCCCTTGCATGAAGTCTTGGGTTTACAATTTTGGGAGAGGGGAGACTGTGGCACTGGGGAACGGGCAGGCTGGCGAGGCCCCTTAGATTTAGGGGCCCAAGTTGTCCTGCCCTCACATGAAGTCTTGGGTTTGCAATGTTGGGAGAGGGGAGACTGCCTGCTGGGGAGCGTGAGGGCTGGCGAGGCCCCCTAGATTTAGAGGCCCTAGGCTTCAGCCTACTTAGCCTATACATAAATCCAGTATTTCCAACACGCCCAGGCCCAAAGAACGAGAGGGAGTTTCCATGGGCTGTTGCCAAGTTCCCAGGTTTGCAGTGTGAGTCACACAGCTCCTGGCATCTCTCAGCATTGTGGCCCAACAAAAGATTTAGGAAGAGGCCCAGTGAGATCCATGTATTTTTGGTTTCTCTTGTTATGCATTTGCAGCATTTGCTGGAACCCAAAGAGGGGCTTTCATAAGGCTTGCGTTTCCGACCTCCTCCTGCAATTTTATTTTTCCTGGGCGCGTCCCCTTCTTGGGCAAAACCACCACCATTTTGGGCTTAGATGAATGAGATCCCCCTGTGCTTAGAAACAATGGATTCTCTGTGTCTTCCTTTCCTTTGCTGGCTACCTCAATGGAGTGCAATTGAAGTGTTCAGTAATCTTATCTTGAATGTTCCCCACCATTTGACATTAAGCTAACTTAACCTCCTTCTTCCCATTCAGTTCCTTTCTCCAAAAGGTCTTCTTCTGGGTCTCCCAGATGATGAAGTGCAAAGGGCGAGAGGTCTCTTGTATACACAACGTCTTGGAAGCTGCAGGGTTTTTTTTGTGTTGTTTTCCCAGGGCACAATGAAATCTCATCTTAAGGGAGGGCTCTTAAAGATGCAGGGATCTCACCTCCCTTTTCCACCTCACCAGACCAGAGAAGGCCAAAGTTCTTCTGGCTGGAGATCTGGATTATTCCTGAACTGAACTGCTGAACTGCTCAGGGGCTGGAGGCCACCCTGTGAGACTGTCGCCCACCCAGCCCCATTCTTGCACTCCTCTTAGGCTGCTTCTTCTTAAGCAAAATCTTCAGGGAACAGCCCCAAGTCCAGGTCAAAAGCAGGACACAAAGTGCTACTTCTCACCTGGAAGAAGGTGCACCATGTAGGCTTGCCACACACCAGGGAAAAACGTGACACGTCCTTGTTTTTTGGGGAAATGGTGTCTGGGGTGGGTGGGGATGTCATGGGAAAAATGGATGTACGGCAATGCAATGGAAAAAGTAGTGGAAACTACTCCACTTTTTTTTTTGTTTCTTCCCCAAAAGCTCAACAGGAATTTTACTTTTTGAAATATGGCAACCCTAGCATGATCTAGGTCATGGGTCAGCAATCTTTTTCAGCAGGTGGCTGGTCCGCTGTCCCTCAGACCTTATGGGGGACCGGACTATATATATATATATTTTTTTTTGGGGGGGAGAATGAATTCCTATGCCCCACAAATAACCCAGAGATGCATTTTAAATAAAAGAACACATTCTACTCATGTAAAAACACGCTGATTCCCAGACTGTCTGCGGGCTGAATTGAGAAGGTGATTGGGCCACATCCGGCCCCCAGGCGGCCTTAGTTTGCCTACCCCTGATCTAGGTAACCTCTTGCTTCCCATGGCTGTCAGAGGAGAAGTGACACCTGGTATGCCCAACTCTATAAACTGCTTAGAAGCCTGTTTTGGCATTAAGTGGTTGGTTGGTTGGTTGATTAATTAATTAATTAATTAATTAATAACAACATTGTTGGGGGGGGGGTGGCAAAATGGTAGCAGAGCCCAATCTGGCCTATAGGCTGCTCATCAACCTTCCTTGCCTTTGGTTTGGGGGCCCCCAAAGTGGCACCTGTGGACACTCTGGTAACTTCAGGCAAGGTCAGACAAGGTTCTCTGCCCGTCATATTCATAAAAAAAAAAAAAATAGAGGGGGTGTTGTTAGGTTTCTGTTCTAGTTCTGGGGGATTGTTTGTTTGGAGCATTGTCTGCTCTTTTTAGGGTTGTTTTTTATTGCTCTTTTTTGTTTTAGGTTTATATATATGTTTTGCCCGTTCTTTGGGAGGTAGGGCAGTTATCTGAGCATTGCCATTTCCTCCTTCTGTGAAATGGGTATTTCCCCCTCCTCCCCAATGCTCCTTCCCTGCTCCCCTCTCGGGATAAAAAGAAAGGAAGTCAGGGGACCCCTGGCTTAAAGAGAACCATGGGAAGGAGGCTGAGCCCGTGTGCTTCTGGTTCTCACGCATCTGTGTCCCAGGCTGTGTTTCTCACCCTCGCCCAATAAAAATATAGGCGCGGAAAGGTACGGCGCACTCGTTAAGCAACTGCCGCATTTCTGAGAGTCCAGCTGTGCTGCGGGTGCGGCTTGGTGAGAAGGTATGCAGAAGAAGCTTTGAAATCCTCGCCCATCCCTGCAATTAGTTCGCTTGCAAGTTTCAGCACAGTTGATCCGGGGCGTCCCCAGCCCTGGGTGAAGTCCAGAGCAAAGAAGTTGCTGAGGCAAACAACAAAAGATACACGCCTCCCCAGAGAGAAAGGGGGCGGGAAATAGGGCATGTTGCTTCCTGACAAAGGAATGAACAACGAATGATTCACAGGTAGTTGGGCCTAATCCTCTGCAAGGCTGACAGAGGGACTTCTCAGATCATCTACATGGAGGACCTAGCAGTGCCCTCAAGGTATTGCTGGACTGCAACCCCCATTGGGCTGTGGTTGCACGACTGGCGCAGGTCCCTATTGGACAATGCCGGTGATGTCACTATCATGGCTGGGGGCTGCTGAGAGCTGGAGTCTCACAACATCAGGAGGACCACAGATGTTCTTCATGCCTAGAGTTCTCATCGTCCCTGACCAGTGGTCCTGCTAGCTAGGAATGATGCAGGTTGTGGTCCAAAAAACCCAAGTTTGGGAACTTGTTTTAGGGCATGCATGCCCAAAATGCATGCTTGTTCCTCATTGGTTGCATGAACTAGCCTTCCTCAAGGAAAACTCCTTTGGGGGGGATGGGGTGGGGTAGGATATTCTTCTTGCTGGGAAAATGTATTTGCTTAAGATGTTTCTCATTCTTCATTTCCAAGGCTCAAGGGGGACTAACATCGCAAAAAGTGAAGTGTATGCTGCAATGTGATTCCTCAGCTAGCGGGGCCATTGCAGCTTGCTAGAGGAGCCTCAGCAGAGCACCAGGGGAAGGGCTATAGATTCGTGGTAGAGTCCCACGTTCAATCCCTGGCATCTCCGGCTAGGGCTGGGAACGTCCACTTCCTGAAACCCTGGAGAGCCACTGTCAGTCAGGGTAGACTATACTGAGCTTGTTGGAATAATGCTCTGATTTGGGTATAAGGCAGCTCCCCAGGTTCCTTCCTCAAATTCAACCTTTCCTGTGAAAAATAACCTCAGGTTAACAAATCTTGGAAAGACGCAGAGAACTGTTGCTACTCAGAAGACACTGCTGGAACTAGATGGACCAACGATTGGCACAGGTCCCTATTGGACAATGACAGTGATGTCAACTGGGAATGAGCAAATCCTACCCACCTGCTGTGTGCGTGTTATTTTGTGACCCAAATGCTAACATTCAGCCTGCAGAAGAAGCCACCTGTGTTTCCAGGTTCTACTTGTTTAGCCACTGTGAGAACTGGATACTGAACTAGATGGGTCTTTGGTCTATTATAGCAGGGGCTCTTCTTGTGTGCAAGGGCTGAGACTGACCCCATCTTGTCAGTGCTGCCATAGGTTGCTCACCTTCAAGCTTGCGTGAGTTGCCTTTTTAGAGTTTGATTGCTTCCATTTTCAACTGTTGCGTCATCCACTATCTTGGGGGGGCGGGGAGGGAGCCCTGCTCCCTACTCTCCCTTGCAGCAAGACCCACCTGTTTATGCATGGACCGGATCTGTGTTAGGATTGTCAGCCTCTGCTCTGGTTAGGTCAATGGAGGCAAATGGCTAGTTTGGAGCAGGGAAGAGCAGTAGCCCCTTATTGCAGTTGTGGCCTTTATAGGAAACAGACCTTGCCTACGCTGACCAGTTATAGCTATATCTGATATACAGGAGGAGGGGGCTGCAGTCCCTTCAACAGTTGCCTTGGAGAGGGAGTCCCTGTAGAAGAAGAAGAGAAGAGTTTGGATTTGATATCCTGCTTTATCACTACCTGAAGGAGTCTCAGAGCGGCTAACATTCTCCTTTCCCTTCCTTCCCCCACAACAAACACTGTGAGGTGAGTGGGGCTGAGAGACTTCAGAGAAGTGTGACTGGCCCAAGGTCACCCAGCAGCTGTATGTGGAGGAGCGGGGAAGCGAACCCGGTTCACCAGATTACGAGTCTACCGCTCTTAACCACTACACCACGCTGGCTCCAGAAGCTGCACCCAGCCAAAGTTCCCTCTTTGATATACAACTCTTTAAAGCAGTAGTTTCCAGTCTTTTCAGGCTCACCAGGACCTGTCTTTAATCCCAGACTATATTGAAGACATAATAGTGGAATGGCGGCACACACAAGCCATTCCTTCTCCCCAAGGAATCCTGGGAATTGCAGTTGAGGGTTCAGAGGTTAAGTTCTCGGAGGCTGCAGTCACCCCATCCACTTAAAGTGCTATGATGCAGCTTTAAGCAGTCATGGGAGAATTCTGGGAGCTGTCGTTTGTTAAGGGTGCCCGGAACTGTACTGCAGCTCTGTGAGGGGGTAAACTACAATTCCCAGAATTCTATGGGGCACGTCATGCGCTTTAAATGCATGGTTGCAGATATGATCTAGTATGTGCTTGGCTTGTGTGTGTGTGTGTGTGTGTGGTGCTCACGACAGTTTCTCTAGTTTGCAAATGTGCACAAGGCTCCCCCTCCAAGCGTGGTGAAGACTAAATTAAGTGCAAGGAGGGGGAGAGGAGCGAGAAATTTTGCTACCTCAGACAAGATGCCACCCGCTCCCATTCCATGTACAGTGGTACCTCGGGTCAAGTACTTAATTCGTTCTGGAGGTCCGTTCTTAACCTGAAACTGTTCTTAACCTGAAGCACCATTTTAGCTAATGGGGCCTCCTGCTGCTGCTGTGCCGCCGGAGCCCGATTTCTGTTCTTATCCTGAAGCAAAGTTCTTAACCTGAAGTACTATTTCTGGGTTAGCGGAGTGTGTAACCTGAAGCGTATATAACCTGAAGTGTATGTAACCCGAGGTACTACTGTACAGGACTTGACCAGAGTGATTGACATGGATGCTAACTTGAATTGGGGAGGGGGGGCAGGTAAGCAAGCTGCACCCCACATAATCGATCACATGACGTGGTGCACACACACCATTTGAATGGCAATGCCCATAAACTTGGAGGGGTGGGGCTTGGCCCCCTCAAATAATTTATTGGGGGGCCTGAAGCCCCTTTGGCCCCTTGGAGTTGGCCCTATGTTGACCGACAACTCTTATTTTGACAGCGGTGATGGGCTAGCATCTTCTGTTGAACTTGAGGGAAAGGGGCTAGCTGAAGGGGTGCTGGGGGGCCACGTGGCATGCAGCACCCGGCCTTCCCATAACTCCCCACTGCCCTGCACCTTCTGCCTGAGGCCACCCCCTCACTCTGCCTAATGGCAGGGATGTTGCTGGAAGAGGAGAGTAGCTAGGTCTTATGACCACATGCTCTCCGTCTCTATATGAACTAAAGAAATAATATTTATTCAGAATCGCGGCGCTTAGGAAGCACTCCTCAGGCGTTGGCTTCGCCTTCTTACGCCGGTTAATTCCGAATGCCTGGGAGGGTGTGGGTCACGTGACTCTGTTCTGGCTACCTTTTCTGCACCGTGCAGCAGCAGCTTGGCGCCACCTCTGGGCAGGGACTGGTACTGTATGCATGGGCTCGTATCTACGTTCCCGTCAAGGATAGCAGAAGACAGGGCAAAATGTGGAAAGCAAACAGAGATACATAGCAAGGCGGATAAACAGCAGGTAAACTCTTAGCTGGCACACTAAAGCAAATACCTTATTTTCCCGTGTATAACATGCTCCCATGTATAAGATGACCATAACAAAAAAAAATAGGGGGGGGGAATTTGCCCAAAGTTGTTGAGCTTCTTTTAAGGGGAGATTGCACAGAGTTGTTGAGCTCTCCCCCCCTTTTTGGGGGGGTCACCACCACCAATCGCTCTATAGCCTGCCCACCACTGCAAATCGCGTACATTGCCACGGCCACCAATTGTCTACATGCTCACCGCCAAAACCCCACCTGCCCACTTGATGCAACCACAGCCGATTGTACACAAGCCTCGCCACTGCTGTAGATTGACCGCCCAATTGCTGCAGCCGCAGCCAATCGTCAGCAGGCCTTGCAGCAGCAATCAATCGCTGCTGCCAATCTCCTGCTGGCTGCTGCAATCAATCACCTGCCCCCCCTGCTATCCATGTGTAAGATGACCCACAATTTTTGCCTATTATTTTAAGGAAAATATTTCGTCTTATACAAGGAAAAATACGGTACTTTTAGGCACAGCAAGTGGCTAGAATCGTAGGGACAGGACATAGCATCCATGCATAGCAGGGATGGGAAATCGCAGACCCAGAGGCCAATTGCAGCTCCCTGGCTGTTTTGGGACTCTCCCCAAGCTGCACCCCTCTTCTCAGGCCACACCTCTCACCCGTCGGCCTGTATGCCCTCCTTTTTCTTGGCCAGGGTGGAATGCGTCCTTGAACTCTGGTAAAGCTTCTTGTTTGCCTGGATAGAGGACTGAGAGGGGTGTCTGAATGTGTGCGGAAACTGGCCGATGGCCACAAAGGTGGAATTCACATCCGTTCCTCTGCCCACATTTGCCTCTGGCCCTGGCCGCCACAAGCATGTGGCCCCTGGGAGATTGCCCAGATGGGAATGCTGCCCCCAAGCTGAAAAAGATGTCTGGTTTTTCCCCTGTCCCATTGATTGACACAGATGCAACAATGCTCAGAGTGCCGACATAGTTACAGTGGCAGTGTAACCTATGGATCAGCCTTCCCCAACCTGGTGCCCTCCAGATGTTCATGGACTCTCATCAGCACCACCCAGCATTTACCATCTCCAACCATGGAAGCAAGAGCATAGCCACCTCAGACCCTCCAAGTGTCCCTATTTTCCGGGGACAGTCCCAGATTTACAAAAGCCATGCTGGTTTCTGATCTGATCCTGGAATGTCCCACTTTTCCTGAGGAGGCCCCTATTTTCATTGGAGAAATACTAGAGGGTATAGTAGGACGTCCCTGTATCTGATCCACTCTAGTTCACTGGCATTCAGGCTTGGCTTCTCTTTTGGATGCTAGGGCTTTCCTTGTCACCCTAATGCCTGTAAGTAGGATTGTCACCTGTACTGTATAATACGGGATTGTCCCATATTTCAATGTAAAATGGTACATCCCATATTGATTAATTACAGGACACAGTTTGCCCCACGTTTCTGCTCCTCCCCATCTCTCTCTCTCTCTCTCTCTCTCTCTCTCTCTCTCTCTCTCTCTCTCTGTCAAGTTAGGGATCCTCTCCAAATGCCTGTGTGAAAGGGTAGAAAAAAAGTCATGTTTTTAAGCTCTGGGTAGCAAAGCACAGACAGATTTGCAAACTCGTGTGTGTGTGTGTGTGTGTGTGTGTGTGTGTGTGTACCTGTGTGTCTGACAAAATCCAGAAAGGCCATCCTGTTATGTGCCAATAGATTGTAATGGATTGCTTTGAAATCATTTCAGCACCAGATGAAAAAGAAATTTGGCCCCTAACCCTACACCCCGCCCCATCCTGTATTTTGTAAGAACCAAGATGGCGCCCCAAGATGGCAAGTGTTGCCTAGGAAGCTGGGCGGGGCATTTATTATTGATTTGTTAAATTATCTCCACTTTTCTTCCAACGTAGTACTCAAGGCTGTGTACATGAGGTCCTCTGGTGGCGTTCCCACATCCAGACACTGACCAGACCCAAATCTGCTCAGCCTCAGTGAGATGGCTGCATCATATACCCTCAGCAATATTTGCCAAAGACTTGGGAAATCAGCAGAGAAGAAACAAATGCAGTTAAACGTGCAGCTCCCTGGATCTGATCATGTGGCAGGCTAGAAATCAAATTCGTGATCAGCCATGGAACTGGTCTTCAGTCACTTGCATTCTCTCGCACTCTCGTAGCTTTCCCATCTGTAAAATGGGCACAGAAAGGGACACTCTCTACTGAGACCATTGGCCCATCTAGTTTGGAACTGTCTAGTACATCCTTACTTGCAGACACTCTTGAGGGTTTCAGACAAGCGTCTTTATATACCCGTTAGCATTCATTTTGTTACAATTTTTAAAAGCTGCATTACAAATTTCGAGAAGTGCGTGATCTTGTGGGTCAATCCACACATTAGTAGGTGGGGTGTGGATCAGATCAACTGGAACTGACAAAGAAATTATTCAAGCACCCCTATATTTAGGGACAACAAATGGCAAACACTTATTCTGAAAATGGCATGTAAAGTCATATTTAGAGATATTGATAGGTAGCGCCCAGGACATGATCTGAACCTACAATTCCAGGATGCATATTAAGAACACACTCTGAACCAGCATATGTATGTCAAGAAAATTGTCAAGGATGTTAATTGCTCCAGTAATTGCAACCTTGTAGGATGATTAGATCTTATTGACTTCAAAGTGACTTCAAAACACTTCATTCTGTGCGGTCTTTCCACTGTTTCAGCAGGCGCCCGAGATTGTGTGAAATCGTCTCACCGATTTCACTTATGTGGAAACATTCATGCACAGCTTCTCTGCCGCCAGCTGAGGGCACCTTTGATACACTTTTGGAAGATGCACCTCACATACAGGTGAGTAGGCAGACAGACAACTGGCACTGCTTGAGCTTCCTGCCTGCTTCTTTTGCTTTGACAGGCGATGACGGGTACCAGCTCAATCTCATCCGTAGCATAAAGGTGCACACAGGACCGCAGCATGCCTGAGGAGATCTGCCTTGGATGGGAGAATGGGCTGAGAAACCCACGGGAGTAGTTGGAAAGAAGACCAGAGCCCTCCCCCAAAATAAAAGTACCGTATTTTTTGCTCAATCTTATGGAGTGAATGCAGGCTGTGCAGCTATCACTGAAGCCAGAACAGCAAGAGGGATTGCTGTTTTCACTGCGCAGCGATCCCTCTTGCTGTTCTGGCTGCTGAGATTCAGAATATATTTTTTCTTCATTTCCTCCTCCAAAAACTAGGTGCGTCTTGTGGTCTGGTGCGTCTTATAGAGCGAAAAATACGGTATATTTTTGTTTTTGAAAAATTCCAAAACAACAAATTTGCAAAGCTTGTTTCCATCGGTAGAAAGCCTTCCTTTGGAATGAGAAAAGGTTTGCCCTTGTTCTCTCCACCTTTCCAAGCAGTGTACTTTCAGTGGCTATGGGAGGGATTGTTTGGGGAAAAGCTCGTGCTTTTCTGTCTTGGGAACAGCCACGCCTCGCTCATTTCAAGGGCTCCCCGCCTCAGTTTCTCCTCTGGAGGTGCTTCAGGCCACCCATCCGTCAGGTCACAGGGACTGATTGCAGGTGGAACTTTCTGACAGATACTTCACACAAAGCAGAGCAAAGACGGCTGTCTCCTTCTCTGGGATTGGAACACACACCGTGTCTGCCAGTGCTGGCGTGTGACTGATGCAACCGAGCCGTGCTTCAGTGAAATCTGGCACAAAGGAGGGATGAAGTGTGCCGCATGTGATTATGCGCCCCCTTTTCGGGAGACACATACCATGCAGTTCTGGGAGAAGGCCAGCTTTGCAATGCGCATTCTCTTCTGGACCACAGAAACCCTCCGGGGCAGATGTGCATTGTCTAGCAGGGTGGGGTTCAGCACCCGATGGCAGAACGGAACGCCGAGGTTTGCGGGTTCAGAAAGGCAGAGCGAAATATGCAAAGCTAGAGACAGACGGATTACCAAATGCAGAGCCGGTCAAAACCGGGAAACTTCGTTGGGAGCAGCAGCAGACAGAGCTTGTGAAACCAAGGAGGCTGCTGAGTACATAATGCAAAATGACTCAAACGAGGTAACTGCACACTGCAGTTTGAGAGTGTAAGAGGAGCCCAGCTGAATCAGGCCAAAGGCCCATGGAGTCCAGTGTTTTGTTCGCAGAGTTGCCTACCAGATGCCCAGATGAAGCCCACAAATAAATCTTGAGGGAACCAGCCAGG
This sequence comes from Podarcis erhardii, assembly GCF_964252035.2. Lineage (NCBI taxonomy): Eukaryota > Metazoa > Chordata > Lepidosauria > Squamata > Lacertidae > Podarcis > Podarcis erhardii. The sequence goes on along the minus strand of NC_138502.1, from coordinate 28,879,064 downwards.
GAGCCAGTGTGGTGTAGTGGTTAAGAGCAGTAGTCTCATAATCTGGGGAACCAGGTTCGCGTCCCTACTCCTCCACATGCAGCTGCTGGGTGACCTTGGGCCAGTCACACTTCTTTGAAGTCTCTCAGCCTCACTCACCTCACAGAGTGTTTGTTGTGGGGGAGGAAGGGAAAGGAGAATGTTAGCCGCTTTGAGACTCCTTTGGGTAGTGATAAAGCAAGATATCAAATCCAAACTCTTCTTCTGCTTGCCAATCAGAAGGTTGGCAGTTCGAATGCCTGGACAGGGTGAGCTCCTGTTGCTCGGTCCCCGCTCCTGCCAACCTAGTAGTTCGAAAGCACATCCAAGTGCAAGTAGATAAATAGGTACCGCTCTGGCGGGAAAGTAAACGGTGTTTCCGTGCGCTGCTCTGGTTCACCAGAAGCGGCTTAGTCATGCTGGCCACATGACCTGGAAGCTGTACGCCGGCTCCCTCGGCCAATAATGCGAGATGAGTGCCGCAACCCCAGAGTCGGCCACGACTAGACCTAATGGTCAGGGGTCCCTTTACCTTTTTATTCCACAATAATATATAATATAAGATTGATGATGATGATTTTATTTATACCCGCCTATCTGACTGGGTTGCCCCAGCCACTCTGGGTGGCTTCCAACATATATAAAAACACAATAAAACATTAAACATTAAAAAAAAACTTTCCTATACAGGGCTGCCTTCAGGTATCTTCTAAAGGTTGTACTAATCTCATTGGCTTGGGGGTTGCATAACTCCATACCCTCCAACATTTCTCTGAAGAAAGTAGAGACATCCTAAGTCAAAATGGGACATTCCAGGATCAAATCAGAACCTGGGATGGTTTCTCTAAATCTTGGACTGTCCCTGGTAACTAGGGACACTTGGAGGGTCCGCCATCCTGACACTGGGAGTAGAACATAGTCATCATGGCTGCTAGCCGTGGATAACCTTATCATCCATGAATTTGTCTAATCCTCTTTTATTTTTATTTTTTATAAGAATTTTAAATAAGTTTCAATTTTACATTTCAAAATAAACATCTTACTAACTTTATAATATCCAGTGACTTCCCTTCTTCTCCTTCCATGGTTCATTTTACATATCATACATTCCTGCATATTTTACTATAACCATTCAAATCAGCTCCCCACTTTTACATCCATCAAAAATTATTTACTCTGTTGAATTTATCTTAATGCTGCCAGCGTTTTCAGCTATAAACAGTTATTTTCCATATATTCAATAAATGTTTTCCACTCTTCTTTAAATATATGTCCTTCTTGCTCTGTTATACTATGCATAGCTCTCAACGTTTCCCTTTTCTTGCGAGGAATCCTATTCAGAATAAGGGAATTTCCCTTAAAAAAAGGAAAACGTTGACAGCTATGATACTTTGTGTTAAATCTGCAAGTTCTGCAGATTCTGTCAACTAAAGTTGCCAGTCCTCTTTAGTTGGGACCTCACTCACTTTCCATTTTTGGGCTAACAAAACACAGGCTGCAGTTGTTGCATACATAAACAACCTTTTTTGACACCTAGGAATTTCTGTCTGGGTTATTCCCAACAAAAAGGACTCTATTTTGGGGGGGAAAGTTGAGCGCCGCAACCCCAGATTCGTTCACAACTGAACTGTTAAGGGTCCTTTACCTTTTTAATTTTAAACGTTTCCCCCCAATTCATTATAAATCATTTCCCAATATACTTCTACATTTTTACATGTCCACCGCATGTGGAAAAGGTTCGCTCTGCTTCTTTACACTTCCATCACATATCTGATTCTGTTTTATAAATCCTAGCCAACCTACTCAGAGTTAGGTACCATCTATGAGTCATTTTCAAATAATTATCTTTCAATGAGTAACATTCAGTAAATTTCAGGTCTCTTTTCCGAAGTTTCTCCCAGAGGTTAAGATCTATTTGTTGTTGTTTAGTCGTTTAGTTGTATCTGACTCTTTGTGACCCCATGGGCCAGAGCACGCCAGGCACTCCTGTCTTCCACTGCCTCCCGCTGTTTGGTTAAACTCATGTTGGTAGCTTCGAGAACACTGTCCAACCATCTCGTCCTCCGTTGTCCCCTTCTCCTTGTGCCCGCCATCTTTCCCAAGCTATATCTATTGCCCAGTGTGTCACTGAAGCTTTAACTAACTCGTCTTTTGTTTCCCATTCTAATAAAAAATTACACATTTTAAACTGAAATTTATCCTTATTTCAAATTGTTAGCTTTGGTTCAGCAATCCATTCTTTCTATCTACAGTGGTACCTGGGGTTACAGATGCTTCAGGTTACATACGCTTCAGGTTACAGACTCTGCTAACCCAGAAATAGTACCTTGGATTAAGAACTTTGCTTCAGGATGAGAACAGAAATCGCGCAGCAGTGGCACGGCGGCAGCAGGAGGCTCCATTAGCTAAAGCGGTGCTTCAGGTTAAGAATAGTTTCAGGTTAAGAACAGACCTCCAGAACGAATTCAGTTCTTAACCCGAGGTACCACTGTAATTTAAACATGTCATATATCTGGTGATAATGCAACCAATCCATAACTTGGCCCCTTAAGTTTCCCATTGATTTTGGTTTGGGTTCCCCCCTGTAAAATCCAGCAGTTCGCTGAAAGTGATCCAATGTCTGTCCATATTAACTCTCTTAATTGTAATTGCTTCAATGGGAGATAGCCATAGAGGTGTCTTTCTTTTCAGCAGATTTTTATATTTCTCCCAGACTCTACACGGATTCTTCCTAAGAATGTTTTTCATAAAACTCTAATAGATTTTAGCCTTCCCATACCAAAGACATCCAAGCCAGCCGAATTTTAAATCATGACCTTCTAAATCTAAAATGTCTGCATTGTCCAATACAATTCATTCTTTTAACCAACACGAACAAGCTATCTCATAATACAGCTGCAGATCTGGCAGGGCAAAGCCTCCTATTTCTTTTGTACGTGTCATGATTTTATTTTTAATTCTTGGCTTTCCCCCCTGCCAGATAAATTTAAATTTCCATTCTTTGAAGCAGCTTAAATTATTTACAGTTGGGATTGATTGGAATATAAACAACATCCTGGGGTGTATATTCATTTTAATGGCTGAAATTCTACCTAACAGGGAGAGTTTCATTTTCCCTCACATCTCCAACTCTTTCTTAACCTCTTTCCAAAATTTAATATTATTGTTTTCAAATAGGTTAAGATTTCTTACTGTTAGCCAAATTCCCAAATAAGTAACTTTTTTGTCTATTGTTAAACCAGACATCCTTTCTAAAAAATTATTTTGACTGCTCATCTATGTTATTGACCAACATTTCGGTTTTATCTGGGTTTATTTTGAAACCTGCCACTTCTCCAAACCTTTTAATTTCTTTTTTTTTTTTTTTGAAAAAGTAAACTGACATGATCAACATTTCCTGGCCTTATAAACAAATATACTTTATTCTTCGGCTTTCTCCCTTCTCTAGATTTTGCGATATAGTCCTCTGTTCAAAAATGTCCCGCAATCTGCATAAGTATTTTTGGGTGAAATGCATAAGAAGGTGCATATTTCAGGGTAAAATGAACACATGCATAATTGGAGGACAATTAAAAATAGTAATAGATTTTTTCCTTCTCCTCCTCCTCCAAAATGCAGATTGACAAGTTTGTTTGGCAGGGCAAAAAGCCCCGAATAAAGTTTAAAATACTAACTGATGCGAAAGAAAGAGGGGGATTTGCCCTGACAGACTTGAGGTTATATTATGAATCTGCAGCCTTCTGCTGGTTGAAAGATTGGATCTTATTGGAGAACACTGATGTCCTAGATCTGGAAGGGTTTGATAATGTTTTTGGGTGGCATGCATATTTGTGGTATGACAAGGTTAAAGTTCACAAATTGTTTAAAAACCATATTGTCAGAAGAGCAATTTTGATGGTTTGGACAAAATATAAGGACTTATTGGAGAGTAAGACTCCGAGGTGGCTCTCACCGGTGGAGGCCAAGGCACGTAAGAGACTTAACATGGAAGCCTACTGGCCTAAATATTGGGAAATAATTGAAAAAATCGGAGACAATTGGAGGTTGCTGAGTTTGGAAAAATTAAAAAACAAGGTGCGAGATTGGTTGCACTATGCTCAAATCCAGGAGGTTTTTAAAGTGGACAAAAAGGTTGGATTCCAGGTGGAAAAATCGAAATTAGAGACAGAATTGTTAGAGCCAAAAAATAAACTACTTTCGAGAATGTATAACTTGCTGCTTAAATGGAATACACAGGATGAGACAGTCAAATCCGCCATGATAAAATGGGCGCAGGACTTGGGGCACAACATTATGTTTGAAGACTGGGAAAGGTTATGGAACACCGGAATGAAATTTACGGCATGTAGTGCCTTGAAGGAAAATATTATGAAAATGATATACCGGTGGTACATGACCCCAGTCAAACTTGCTAAGATATATCACCTGTCTGACAATAAATGTTGGAAATGTAAAGAGGCGGAAGGGACATTCTTTCACCTCTGGTGGACTTGCCTGAAAGTGAAGGCCTTTTGGGAGATGATTCATAATGAACTAAAAAAGGTACTTAGACTTACCTTACCTAAGAAACCGGAGGCCTTTCTTCTGGGCATTATGGACCAGAGAGTACTTAAGAAAGATAGAACTTTTTTTATGTATGCTACTACAGCAGCAAGGATCCTGATTGCTAAGCATTGGAAGACACAAGATTTACCCACGCTGGAGGAATGGCAGACGCAGTTGATGGACTATATGGAACTGGCCGAAATGACTGGCAGAATCCGAGACTTGGGAGAAGAAACAATCGAGGAGGACTGGGAAAAATTTAAAGACTATTTGAAAAAACACTATAAGTTGTATGAATGTTAAAAAATGCACTTTTTAGGAAATTCTAGCTTCAGCAATTGTAAATTAATGAAATGGAAATTAAGGTACAAGAAGTCAGAGGTGGAATAATGAAATAACTTTATTATGTTTAAGCTAAAACGTATAAGATTTGGGTTACAACACTTTGGAAACTAGGTAACATGATAAAATGAAAGATACAATAAGTTTTGAAATAAGCTAACAAATTGCTGACGTTTTGTATCACAGAGAAAGCAGGGTTAGGAAGATGTGGGGAAGTCCATTAGATTTGCTGAAAAAAAGATCATGGAAATTCGTAACTTTTCTATATTATTTCTTATATTTGTCTTTTATTCTTTTTTTCTGTATCTTATAAACTCAATAAAAATATTATTAAAAAAAACAAAAAAAACAAAATGCAGATTGACAGGACAGAACAGACTAATGAAAGGGCACATGTCAGGAGCACAGGAGAAACAGGCCAAACCATCCATCTCGACCTTTTGCAACTTGAGTGAAGCAACAGCAGAGCTCCTGTCACTCTAATGATTCATTGATATTGGAGTAGGGTCAGCAATTCTCATCCTTATGTGGCAAGACGAACCCATCACAACTCCTTCTTCTGCAAGATTCCTAAAGGTATGTTTGAGCCTCATCATCCTTTGCATCTGGAAAACTTAATGCGTATGTAGAAGGAGCCTGCTGGGTCAGCCCAATGGCCTGTTTTAACAATGGCCACCCAGAAGCCTGTCCAGGAGGACGTCCCCTCCTGCGATGTTCAGAAACTGGTCTTGAGAAGCATTGCTGGCAGCGACTGTGGAGGCAGAGCCCAGCCACCATGGCTAGTAGCCACTGGTATCCTTGCCTTCCATGAATTTGTCCAATCCTCTTTAACACCATCTGAGGGCCTCCTGCAGAAGCGAATTCCATAGTTTTAACTATGCTTTCCATGAAGAAGGGTTTTCTTTTGTCTATTCTGAATCTTCCAGTGTTCAGCATCACTGGATGTCCATGAATATCTATCTCTATCTCTATCTCTATCTCTATCTCTATCTCTATCTCTATCTCTATCTCTATCTATATCTATATCTATATCTATCTATCATCTATCTATCTATCTATCTATCATCTATCTATCTATCTATCTATCTATCTATCTATCTATCTATCTATCTATCTATCTATCATGTATCTCTCTCTCTCTCTCTCTCTGTGTGTTTATGTGTATATATGTGTGTGTGTACACACACACACACACACACACACACACACTCACTCACTCATTACCTACTCATATTGAAATACTGTCCCTCAATGAGGCCAAACTTAGATTCACCAAATGTTTAGGGGTATGCGTACCCCTGCATACCCCCAGGAAAAAAGCACTGAATTTTCTGTTTTACAATTTTGAATGCTCATTAAAACATCCTTAAAATATCAGTGATTTCCCTTCTTCTCTTTCCATGGTTCGTTTTGCATATCATAAATCCCTGTATACTTTACATAAACCAAACCATTCAATATTCCATTTTTATAGTTATCAAAACTTATTCACACTGTTGAATTTATCTTAACGCTGCCAATGCTTTCAAGTGTACACAACCCCCCCCATATATTCAATAAACATTTTTCCAGTCTTCTTTAAATGTATGTCCTTCGCGTAGCGTGGGGGGTGCAGGGGGGGCCGGGCGCACCGGGCGCAACATCTGGGGGTTAGGGCTAGGGGTAGGGTTAGGGGGCACAAATCCACGGGTTAGGGGGTGCAAATTACTTGCCTTGCCCCGGGTGCTGACAACCCACGCTACGCCACTGCCTTCTTGTTCTCTTATTCTATATATTAGGTCCACAAACTGTGCATATTCCGTCAGCTTAAGTTGCCATTCTTCTTTGGTTGGGACCTCGCTCGTTTTCCATTTTTGGGTCAACAAAACGCAGGCCGCAGTAGTGGCACACATAAATAGTATTTTTTGACACCTGTCTGTTCTGAATCTTCCAGTGTTCAGCGTAACTGGATGTCTGTGAATTCTGATGTTATGAGAAATGGACAAAAATGTTCCTCTGGTCACTTTCTCTGTGCCACACGTGGTTTTGAACACCTCTTTATTATGTTGCCTCTCATTTTCCTTTTCTCTAAGCTGAAGGTTCCCAAATGCTGCAACCTTTCCTCCTAAGTCTCTCCACGATCATATTCTGGGTGCCCTTTCCTATTGTTTTCGAGGTGAGCCAATCAAAACTGCACACGGTATTCCAAATGGGTTGACCATATATTTGCATAAGGCAGGGGTGGCCAACTCCCAAGAGACTGCAGTTAAAAACTGGCAGTGAGCTACTCCCTTTTGGGGGGTTCAGGTCAAAGTTATTGAGCTTTTTTAGGGAGGAGGAAAGTACCGTTTTTGGGGGTGTAGGGCTAAACTGTTGAGCTTTTTTTAGGGGAGCCAGAGTTGTTGAGCTTCTTTGGGGGGAGCCAGTGATCTACCAGTGATCTACCTCAGATGTCCAGTGATCTACCGGTAGATCACGTCTACCTGTTGGACGTCCCTGGTATTAGGGAATCCCATGTGAAGTGGGGAAGGAAGCTCACAGTATATCAATGATCAGGTTTCCTAAAAACAGGTGTCCACCAGTTGGAGGCCCCAGCTTGGGCCCAAGATTTGGAGAGGGGGAGAGCTAGTGCCACGGTTTGCATGCGATGTGATGAGCACGTCACACATTAGTGACACCACAAGCATGGCATGCATCGTGCACGCATCGTCTGGAGGAGTCTGAGTGCCTAGCCCAGTGCTGTGCGGCTTCAGTGGCCACACTTCCACCTCTCTCATGCTCAGGAGGAGCCTGCCACTGATGCTGCACTGCTTTTGGCTTGGTGCTCAGCCTCCTCCGCCCCCTCCATATTGCAGGAGGCTGAGCCCCTCGCTCAACAATATTGAGAGGGCTGAAGACACCTCAGCCCTAAGGAGTTTGTGCCTATGCCACCAGTTAACATGACTGCAGAGGTGGGAGGGTACATTTGCTGGGGTGGAGTGGCAGGTGAAAGGGGGTGCTTCACCAATTACTAAACCCACTAATTCTACACACCCCAAATTCCTCACCTCTGTCATTTTCTCCCCTGATTTTGCTGACTTTGTGTGATTCAATTGCATGCCCCCAAATTCAGGTTGCTGAAACACAGCTGCTTGGGATGTCTTGTGCAACACATCTGCTTCTCGCAAAAGACCAGATATTTTGCAACAAGGACGGTGACGGGAAAACGGATTGCGAAGTGTGGGGTGAGATTTGCTCGGGGCAATGCTGTCTAGCCTCCCTGCAAACAGGGGAGATCTATTGAATGCTCAGGAAACAGGTTGTCTGGAAGTGTCCTTGGAACTGAGGATGAATTCGGAAGGAAAATGAAGGCGTTTGTAGGGAAGACTTGGTGAGCAGGGCTACCCTAAGATATTTTGCCAGCCTGAGGCAGAAAACTAAGGACAGCTACTGTACGTTAGTTATTTTTCTTTTAAAGTGTTTTAAATGCATTACAACACTGTGACACCAGAGGGCGCTGTAGAATTTGATCCTTCGGCAACGTGATTTCCCATCACGAAATTTACAACGCGTTTTCCTGAAATGTTTTTTTGATGTGTCTAGATCCAGCCCAAACTGTACCCTTGCCTTCTCTCCCCTCAATCAAGATTGTAAATAATATGCGCAAAGAAGATCCTAGGTCCAATCTCTGACATCTTGAGGTAGGGGAAGGAGAGGCCCAGCCTGAAACCCTGGAGAGCTGCTGCCAGTAAATATAGGTGATTCTAGTCTTAGTGAACTAATGGTCAGACTCTGAATAAGGCAGCTTCCTGCCTTCCTAAGGCTGGGCAATTTGTTTTGGCAACTGAGGCAGAAAACCCCCAAACTCCTCTCCTTGGCAGTAAAAAAACAAACCCCACCATGATAAGAAACAAACCAGAATTTGCTGCCCTTTTGTGACACCAAATCAGCTGCCCGAGGTAACCGTCTCACTCTGCCTAATGGTAGTGTCGGCCTTGGATAGGAAAAGAGTTAAGCATTGCCATCATGCTTGCTGATTCTCCCCTGCAAATGCAAGAAGGTCTTCAAGGACAACAAGGAGGCAGCCTGCCTAGCTTCTCTAGGGAGGGAGTTCTGAAGTCTGGGAGCAGCCACCCAGAAGGCCCTGTCCCACGTTCTCACGGTGGCAGGACCGAGAAAAGGGCCTCCCCCTTGGTTGGCTAAGTGTCTCAGGAGAGAGTTAGCAAAGAGGTTGGCATACTTGGTCAGAGAAGCCAGCAGAAAAATACGGTATATATACAGCCTTTTCAGCCTGGGACCCACAAGGCAGCTAAAGTAACATGTAGTAGAAAAGAATACATAAAACAAAGATTAGGAACAAAACACAAAACAAAACACAGAATAAATATGCAATTTATAAAGTGCTAATTTTTATTTTTTAAAAAATCCATCTACTGATGGCTCTTGCCAGGAGAAATCCTGGCACAGTTACCTAGTAAAAATAAAAATAATAAAACCATAATGAAAGAGAGAGAGACACCACAAACCAAAAGTATAAGTCATGGTTGGCAATGCTGCCCTGAGGCTATTCACCCAACAGAAGCCACGTAATTCCTTAAGCAAAGGCGCCAAGGTGAATAGGATGCCAGGAGTCAAGCCAGGGCAAGTTTTATTGATCCCCGAGTACACAGAATTGTTTCCACCTTTCTGAAGGGCTGTGAAAAGAAAAGGAGAGGAAAAAAAGAAATAATTAGAGCTTGGTTAAGAGCCAATGCTGGCAACGCGTGGGAAATGCAGGAGTGAGGAAACAGAATGCGCCAGTCACAGTGTGACAACGTGCATTTGGCACGCAGTCCCCTTGCGCATGATGTGGCAATGACTGCCAGTGCTCTCTGGCTCTGATGCAAATGCTGTCCGGACTGGAGGGTGGAAGGCAGGCAGATATCCAGGGAAACAGCCCTCCCTCAGAGATGGGGGTCGTCATTTCAGATTTGTGTGTGTAGGGGATGCAGTAGGGATGCGGGTGGCGCTGTGGGTTAAACCACAGAGCCTAGGACTTGCCGATCAGAAGGTTGGCGGTTTTAATCCCCGCGACAGGGTGAGCTCCCGTTGCTCGGTCCCTGCTCCTGCCCACCTAGCAGTTCAAAAACATGTCAAAGTGCAGTAGATAAATAGGTACTGACCTGGCGGGAAGGTAAACGGCGTTTCCGTGCGCTGCTCTGGTACGCCAGAAGTGGCTTAATCATGCTGGCCACATGACCCAGAAGATGTATGCCGGCTCCCTCGGCCAATAAAGCGAGATGAGTGCCGCAACCCCAGAGTTGGCCACAACTGGACCTAATGGTCAGGGGTCCCTTTACCTTTAGGGGATGCAGTAAAGTCCATAGGTCTGCAATCCAAGCGGCATTTGCCTTCAGAATTCACTGCCAGAAGGTGTGGCAATGGACGTAGGCCCAGGAGGGGTCTTGATTTGGCCCACCAGGCTGTTTTCCCTCCAGCCACGCTCACCTGCCCTACGCCTGATGTCATCCATCCTGTCAGGTGCAGGGCAGCTGAAGACGCCTCTCTCTGCAAAAAGCAGAGGGCCTGTAAATCCCGGAGCTTTTGCCTGCGTGGTTTTATTTCAAAGGTGCAGGATTCCTACCTGTCAAAAGGAACCATGGGGAATTTGGGGGAAGTCAGGATCTGGCTTGCTGACTGGAAAAGGTTCGCCAGCCCCCAGTGACACATTTTCACAAAGGATAGGCTGTTAACCACGAGAGTTAAATGGGACCCCTCTGTTTGGGGATACTCCCTGAAGTGTGAGGAGGAAGAGGGTGGTGATAAGATGAGCTTCTTTTGGCTCAGCCAGGTTCCCGCTTCCTTTTGCTCCTGGCTTCCTCTCTGAGCACGAAACCCCAAAAGCTCCTTCTGGGTGAGCAGATGCAAGAAAGGGCTCCTTCGCTTTTCCTTCTTGAGCAGAACAGGGAGTTTCAGCAAGTGTGTAGCTTGCCAGCAGCTGTGACTTGCGTGACAAACCATCCCTGCCTGAAAATCCCTCTTTTGCAATGGACCTCTCTTTTCCACCTGGCCATCCTAATTATTAATATGTTGTTGTTGTTGTTTAGTCATTTAGTCGTGTCCGACTCTTCGTGACCCCATGGACCAGAGCACGCCAGGCACTCCTGTCTTCCATTGCCTCCCGCAGTTTGGTCAGACTCATGCTGGTAACTTCAAGAACACTGTCCAACCATCTCGTCCTCTGTCGTCCCCTTCTCCTTTTGCGCTCCATCTTTCCCAACATCAGGTTCTTTTCCAGGGAGTCTTCTCTTCTCATGAGGTGGCCAAAGTATTGGAGCCTCACCTTCAGGATCTGTCCTTCCAGTGAGCACTCAGGGCTGATTTCCTTAAGAATGGATAGGTTTGATCTTCTTGCAGTCCATGGGACTCTTAAGAGTCTCCTCCAGCACCAGAATTCAAAGCATCAATTCTTCGGCGATCAGCCTTCTTTATGATCCAGCTCTCACTTCCATACATCACTAAATTATTAATATAAGGGTTTGTTTGTTTTGGTTCCTGGCTGCATAGAGCAGATTCACTGCTGCCATCTTTCTCAAGCTCAAATATTTGGAAGTAAATTTGGCAGGAATATAAAAGGTTCTCAACCTTTTTCCGACCATGGTCCCACCTTGTTTCCTTCCTGTGCCCCCTCCTCCTACCAATAGAAAGGTAGCTATTTTGTATTTTGTTTATAAATAGAACATTTTTTTATATTTGTAATAATTATACAAATTATATAATTTTACCCGTGGCTGCCTTGGAATATCCTGGGGGCCCCCAGGGGGCCATATGCCCCCCCCCGTTGAGAAACACTGATCTAAAGAACTTCCACACAGGTTGGGGTAGGGGGAACTGTTAGTCCTCCAGATGTTGTTACAATTCCCACCATACTCCTTGGCTATTTGCTGTGTAGGTTGCGCCTGATGCAGACCCCTCAACTGTCCCAGAAATACCGTGAAATCTGGGTTATTTTCCTTATGAGAGAACAGTGGCTATTTTGGGCACTGTGATCTTGTGTGATTCTGCGCCACGACTCCCCCGGAAAAATGACTTTTTTTGCAGTGCGGAATTATGCGAGATCATGGCACCCAAAATGGCCGCCATGTTTTTGCAAGAAAAAATGGGAAGATGGCACCCTGGAAGATGGTATTCTGCTTTTTGCCTTTGATGTTTTGGAGGGAGCACAAGCCTGGAGGTCTGCAGGTTCCCCACCTCTGGTATAAATCAGTGTGGGATGAAATTGTAGTGACAAACACCCACTTTTGCCACAAAATGCCACAGGGCTTTCAAAATGGAGATTTGCAACCAAATACCTTTGTCACCTGATCTAAGGTTAAACACTCATGGTTTACCTAGCAGAAAACAACAATAGTTAATTATCAACCCATCAAGGAGTTCAGAGACCACTTAGTATACTCCAGTGGAATTTCCTTACGTTAAAGCCTTCAGTAATGCACATTTAGGCATTCCCCATTTCAGTGGGGCATAGGAGTTCACTCTACAGTTCTGACCAGCTCATAACAAACTACAGTGCCCAGAAATCTTTGGAGAGGGAGATGTGCTTCAAATGTGCTTTAAAGGTGTAGCGTGTACACAGCCTCAGGAAGAGCACAAAAGTTGCTGACTGGAGAAAAACAACAACTTCATACTGTTTTTTCTTTCTTTCAAAAACGAGCTCTCCCCCAAACCTTTTTATGCCCTTGAAATGCACTCTTTGTCCTGAAAATGTTCATGGGTACAAATTCATTGCAGTGCAATTAGGAAGTGAGGGGCCTAGATTAGTGGGTGCGACTTTCTCCAGTTAGGTGTGTGTGTGTGTCTCCTTGCACAAGGGCACAGCAGGCTTAGCTCTTGCTGTCACTGTGGCACCCTGCAGTTGTCAGAAGGAGGCGAACAAGGCTGTGAACTGCCTGACTTTCTAATTGTGACTCAGCTCCACCAGAAATGAGAGCCTGGTGTGATCATGATTGGAATAACTTGGAACATGTGACATTTTGAAGCTCCCATGAACTTCAACAATAGTCCCAGGCCTTCCCTTGTTTCATTTCTTTCTTTAAGACGTAAGAACTGCTAAACAATCAGAAACTCTACGGATGTAGTTTCCTTTCCCTGCATCTTTGCTCAATCAAAGAGCATCACATACTGTGATATTGGTGAGAATTCCCTTCTGGTGCTGGGATCAAAGCTCCCACGGGTATCGACTGACAAATCTCCCACTGCACATCCATGCAATGTGAACCTGCAATCTTCTATGTAGGACTTTTTCTTCATTTCTTGTGCTCCCTGAAGCAGCCCCTGGCCAGAACTTTCAGGTTTGCGTCTCCTGCCAGAAACAGATGTGCAAGGCATTTAGAGCTTGGACTCCTGTATGAATATCCCTTTGTTTTGTAATGATTTCCCCCCTCTCCCTGAGATTTCCAGCTCTCAAGGGCTCATTGTTTCTACCTGGGCACGCTGTTCGTTCAGGAAAAAAAAAAAAAAGAGGTGGCAATCTTACACCGTACCCTTGAGCAATAGTCCTCCTGTTTTCTGAATCACACTACCTGGGAACAGAAGGGGAAACACAAAACCGCCCTTTGTAGGGCAAGGTGTATCTGCTGGAATGTGACACACGCATGAATAGACCTGGGGAGACAAACGATGAGCGTGGATGTTGGCTTTTGATGTCTGTGATGACGAAAGCTCTGGGGAATGCAAGGTAGAGAGAAGAAGGGCTTTTCCAAAGCAACGCCCCCCTCCAACCTTGGAGATAAAAGGAGCATGGGGTATGAGAGAGCCGTTAGTTCCCTTGGCTGTTTAGAAAGCAGCAAGAACATCTCTCTGGGCTTGAGTGTCTCCATTTCCTGGCAGCCATGACCACCACCTACAGGCAGTACACCTCTTCCTCCTCGATGAAGGGGCCTTCTTTTGCTGGGGGTTCCTCCCGGCTTTCCTCCGTCCATATGGGCGGCGGATACAGAGCCCCAAGCATCCATGGCGGAGCTGGTGGTGTCTCCATTTCTTCCTCTCGCTATGTCTCTGGGGTAGGCAGTGCCCTTGGGGGTGGCTATGGGGGCAGCTTCTGCAGCAGCAGCAACCTTGGTGGTGGGTTTGGTGGTGGGTTTGGTGGAGGCTATGGTGGAAGTTTTGGTGGAAGCTTTGTCGCTGGTGGTGGCGAAGGCCTTCTGGCCGGGGGAGAGAAGGAGACCATGCAGAACCTGAACGACCGCCTGGCTAACTACCTGGACAAGGTGCGGGCGCTGGAGGAAGCCAACACCGAGCTGGAGTTTAAGATCAAGGAGTGGTACAAGAAGCAAGCACCTGGTCCAGACCGTGACTACAGCCCATATTTCAAGACCATCGAGGATCTGCGGAGCAAGGTATGGTGAAGTGACTCTAAGGGGACTTCTTAGCCTGGATAGCTCAGTTGGTTAGAGCGTGGTGCTGATAATGCCAAGGTTGATGGTTTGAGTCCCATATGGGACAGCTGCAGATTCCTGCATTGCTGGGGGTTGGACTAGATGATCCCCAGGGTGCCTCCCAGCTCTACAATTCTAGGATGGAAAACCGTAGCAATCTGGCTCTTAACAAGCCCATGAGGAAAGTATGAAAGGTTTGGGGAGAACCCCCCCCCCTTTTTAATCTGCTTAGCACCCAGAGACCTCAAATCCAATTCTTTTAGTCTGTGTAACATGTAAGAAGGCATTAAGCCAAGGATTTTTAAAATCCAAGAACACTTAGCTGATGATGTCAGAATAATATTAACCACAATCAGAAAATAATATTAAAGGGAAGTTCCAACATGAACCTGCTGAGCTAACATTGATCAGCACATTTGATGTTTCCCCCCTTGAATTTAGACTTGATCAGAACTGTGTGTTTCTTTCCCACTATAGCTGTTAAATTGGTAAAGCAAAGATTTTTAAGATAGTGCTTGCTAGTGCTGTGAACGGGTCACAGATCTTATCTTGCTGACGATTTGTCCTTGCATAGAAATGCCATTAAATTACCCCTGTCTCTTACATTTCATAGCCATTGGGTATTCCCCTCCTTTTGTACATAGCTTTCTTTAGTTAAATGCCACCTCAGGACTCTTGGCTGTGTAGGTGCAACTAGCCCAGTTATCGTCCAGAAATACCATTATTGCCACTACTACACTACTATTGTGGTACTATTAGTGGTATACTACTTTCTTTTGTGCCTTAATTTAATTTAATTTTAATTTATTGAGAAGACAGCCTGCATACAGCCTGCAAGCTTTAGCCTGGCAGGAGCCAGCTGCAGATTATTGCAGAGACTCCCTCTTCCAATTAACTTCCATCTCCAGGGCTCAGATGTGGGAGTGAGTGCAGAGGAAGAATGGCCAGGGCCCACCTCTGTGACATCACCAGGGGATGCCCCTAAGTCTAAGGTTTGGGCCCTGAAATCTCTGGGGTGCTCCTAGTGTACACCCTTCCTGAAGGTGTACCCTTTCTGAAGGTGTACCTATGTGAAGTAGCCCAAGGTCCAACACAACCTTCTAGTTGGGAGGTATAATGATTAACTGTTGGGCTATGGAGGCTGTGGAGGAATGCCATCAGCTAAACCAAAGCCTCTTCTGTAGTAAAATTAACTAGGATTTCCTTAGTGCGGGAAGTTAATTTATTTTGCCCACTTGGATCCCTTAAAACTGGGGTCAGCCCATGACATTTTTTGTTCCTCAAGTCTAATCCAGAGGGTGACTAACCTGTTCTTCTCCAGATGTTGTGGGACTCTAATTCCTATCAGCCCCAGCCAGCAATGCCAGTGGCCAGAGCTAATATGGGGGACTCCCAACAGATTCTGGACAGCTGTAGGTTAGACCCTGTACTCTAAATGGTGTCCCCACTAATTAATATGGGGCACTATCTACTGGGATGTTCCCCGGCACGAGCCCTAGTAAAAATGCATCTGGAATGCTGAAGGATGAAGATGTCACATTTTAAAAAATATTAATGATGATAATTTAGTGCATGCCACGCTTCTCCTGGAGAGCTCAGCTGGTTAGAGCACAGTGCTGATAATGCCAAGGTTGCAGGTTTGATCCCTGAATGGGACAGCTGAATATTCCTGCATTGCAGGGGGTTGGACCAGATGGTCCTCAGAGTCCCTTCCAACTCTGCAATTCTGTGATTCCTCTATGATTTCCTGCCCTTGAAATGGCTTTCTGTTAAGTAAATTAGAAAGAACGACCCAGAGCTTTCACATAGCACAAGGCTAGGTCCTGAATGAAACGCCAGTCGAGGGTTCCCTAAAAATAAAATAAAACTTGCCCAGAATTTTTACCATTTCACACCACCCATTCCCTACTTCCCTTGCAGATTCTTGCTGCCAGTGTTCAGAATGCCAGCATCCTCCTGCAGATTGACAATGCGAAGTTGACTGCTGATGACTTCAGAACCAAGTAGGTTTAATTGTTAAAAAAACACACACAAAACTCAGTGGTTGGGTTGGTTTCACAGCCAGCACCATGACTGGGAGCTGTATGATAAACATTTCCTGGGACAACCTCTTACCCCTTTCCCCTTCCCTCTTCCTCTCAATCCTTTGTGGATGCAGGTTTGAGACAGAGCAGGCCCTGCGCATGAGTGTTGAGTCTGACATCAATGGTCTGCGCAGAGTCTTGGATGATCTCACACTGTCCAGATCTGATCTGGAAATGCAGCTGGAAAATCTAAAGGAGGAATTGGCTTATCTGCACAAGAACCATGAGGAGGTAAGAATGCCCAATGGGCAATGTCACAGAGGGGTGCACATTTTTAAAGGAGAGGGGGAGGACACCAGCATTCAACTGGTTTATGTCTGATGAACCCAACACACGTTCTTTTTGTCCAATGTGGTTGCACATGCTACAAGCATCTTCTGAATGGCCCAGCGCAACAGGCTGTGCCACAATGAAATGTCTTTGAAATATCATTGGAAAAATGGGCAGGAAACAGACCTCTTGGGCTCTGATCCAGACACTTACCAAACAATTTGTGTAACCATAAACCTGGGCCTGATTTACCCATGAACATACCTTTGATCACAGACGTCAAGTCTAGGAATGGACTCCATTGGAAAGCATTGCATTTAAAGAGGTTCTGACTCTTCTGTCTGTAAAGGTCCATTCACAAGTGCAAGTCACTCTTAGATACTGCAGCCATCAAGTGTTGAAGATGCATGAATGAACCAGCCCTTAAAAGTCCATTGGAAAAGCGAACAGGCTGAGTTCTGCATGTCAAGTACAGCTGTGAGAATCTAGCCTAGATCTGCTCCAGTGTGCCTTTTAGGGCAGAATCGGCCCTTGAAAAAAATGTACAAGATTTCATAAACACATATTACTACTACTACTAAAATATAAAAAATCAGTGCTATTTTTCTAGAAAAAGAGGTGCCAGAGTTCACCATGAACTTCTCCCTTGTTCTCTTAGAATGGCAATGGTGCCCACCTGAGAGGTGCCAGAACTGAGCTCTGGCAAGCTCTGGCTGAAAAGAAGTAATAATAATAATAATAATAATAATAATAATAATAATAATAGTCATCCAAATCAAAACTACACTACACGCCCCCCCCTTAAAACGGAGTAGTAGCAATGTCTACAATTGATTGCAACAGTAATGAGATAAAAACCAGTCTCTACAAAGACAGATTGCGGCAATGGTTGGCCTCCAACCTAAACTCATTGTATCCAGAGCAACGTGCAGAAGAACTAAATCCTTGGGGCTACGGCTCAAAATAATTCATTGTGTGAGAATTAGGCTGTCAGGATCAAATGACCACAGGCACCTGCTGATTCCCTTACCAGTCATTCTCTGGTACATCTTCAATTAGTTTACTGGCAAGTATGGTAAATACCGTATTTTTCCGTGTATAAGACTACATTTCCCCCTATTTTTTCACGTTTAAAATTGGTGGTCGTCTTATACACAGATGGCACATATGGGGGATTTCTTTATTTGGAGTCTCCCAAAATGGGGTCCGTGTTCTACACGGAAAAATACGGTACTGATCCAGGATAGCTAACCCTTGACAACACCAGCCTCGTGTTTTCAGATGGATGTAGGAAAATCCTTACATGAAACAGAAGCACATTATGAAAGACACTTTCGTTCGGGTTTGCAATCTAAGTGCTGAACAAAGGCCAATCTCTTTTTAAAAACAACCTATATTTTTCAGATCGGTGGAATTTCCCCCAAAGAAGTTGCATCAGATTTGTTTATAGGAATATTTCTAAATTGCCAACACTTAAAAAAACAATAATAATAGTGGTGTACAATAAAATCAACAGCATGATAGAATCTTAATTATGAATAACCTCGCTCCATGTGCCTCCATCACAGGAAATGACTGTCCTTCGAAGCCAAATCCGTGGTGAGATCTCCGTGGAAATGGATGCTGCTCCTGGCGTGGATCTGACCAAGATCCTGGCGGAGATGCGTGAGCAGTACGAGACATTGGCGGAGCAGAACCGGAAGGATGCTGAGCAGTGGTTCTTCAGCAAGGTGGGTCTTCCTTTGGGGTGAATGCACTTTCTTGGGGGCGGGGGGAAAGAAACAAGATAATAATGGGGGGTGTTTTGATTGGTCACTATTGCGCTGTCTCCCCATTTCCTTGTAGACCGAAGAGCTGAACCGCGAAGTTGCCATGAACACGGAGCAGCTGCACAGCGGCAAGTCGGAAATCACGGAACTGAGACGAACTCTCCAAGGCTTGGAAATAGAGCTGCAGTCCCAGCTTAGCACGGTATGGCGTTCAGGCAATCTTCTCCTTGCCCCTTAATCAGGGAAACAGTTGCACAATGTCGCATCCCACCACCAGACCTGACTTGCTGGGAATTCCAACAATGATTTTCTACCTTCTCCGAGGAAGCAAATATTAGAATTTGCTTCCAGAAGGTGTTGTAATGGCCATCAGCTTGGAGGGCGTAAACGAGGGTTAGACAAATTCATGGAGCTATCAATGGCTACAAGTCATGATGGCTGTGGGCTACCTCCACAGCATCAGGGGCTGACCTTTCCAGGGAGGAGGAAGAGGAAGACAGTATAGATTTGCAACAGGGGTTTGAGGGGGGTTGCAGCTCAGAGGCAGATGAGGGGGAAAGCTGGAAAATCGTGGGAGAGCCAGAACAACGCCTGGCTGACATGTTGTCATTAGAAAGCATTCCAGACCCTCCATCTCCCAGAACCCGGCGAGCCTTAAAAGTAGGAGAGCAAAGAGCTCAAAGACAGAGGA
The DNA here is from genome assembly GCF_964252035.2 of Podarcis erhardii. Lineage (NCBI taxonomy): Eukaryota > Metazoa > Chordata > Lepidosauria > Squamata > Lacertidae > Podarcis > Podarcis erhardii. The sequence goes on along the minus strand of NC_138502.1, from coordinate 28,859,971 downwards.
CATGAAGCAGCACCCATAGAAGTCATAAATGAGGAAGTGGGAGAGACGGGGATGGGAGTGGAGAGTCATTGGAACAATGCCATTATCCAAGAGCCTGGGTTCTATAGCCTCTCTCTGTAAAGATTGAAATTAAAAAGGGACTGTAAGAAACTTTTCCTTGTCTTTATGCTTTCCTGGGCAACTAGCTGGGAGTCTCTGACAACATCCTGACACACAGTCAGAATGCTAGCTGCTGGGAGTCTCAAGTAGCGAGAGTGCTGTTGCATTCAGATTTTGCTTGTAGGCTTCCCCCAGGCATCTAGTTGGTCACTGGAAGAACAGAATTCTGGACTAGATGGGCCACTGGCATAACTCAGAAAGACTCTTCTTATGTTCTTAATATGCATGGGCCAAGAGCCCCTGTGTTTCCCTTCGATTTGGGAATCTGATTGCACAGGATTCCCAGTTACGGGGAGGAATCCAGTGAAGGTCTATTAGGCTGAATGGGGTGCTGCCCCACCAACCTCAGTCTGTCCTCAACGAGCTGCCACCTGCCTGCCTTCTTGCTTCTGACCAGCCAGAGGGTGTCTGTGTCTGTCTTTGGCTCATTGGCGCCACCTACTGTTGGGCTCCCATCCTTCTGCCCTACCAGCCACCGCTGGAGGACTCTAACATTAAAGGTTGCTGTGCAGCTTCTCTCAGAAGCTAACTCTGATTTCCTCTCTCTCAATTCTCTTCCCCCAGAAAGCAGCACTGGAAGGCAGCTTGGCAGAGACGGAGTCCCGCTATGGAGCCCAGCTCGCCCAGATCCAAGTTATGATCACCAGCGTGGAGGAGCAGCTGGGTGAGCTACGGTGCGACATGGAGCGCCAGAACCACGAATACAAGATCCTCCTTGATACCAAGACCCGCCTGGAACAGGAGATCGCCACCTACCGCCGCCTGCTGGAGGGAGAGGAAGCCCAGTATGTATAAAGAGGGGGGCTGTTTCCTAATGTTGGATAAGAAGTCAATAGGCTGAAACAGGAGGATGTCAGGAGTGAGCTGGCAGTAAATCACACTGTGCAAGTTGGAACTAACTCTTTGTTAGCAAGAACATGATCTGCACAGACTTGGTGGAGTGTCGGGCCTAATGAACCTGGCAGCTCATCCCTGGTAGGTCTTGCCCCATGGATCACTGAAAGTCCCCACCTTGTCACAGCCCACTCCACTCCAGGGTTTCCCCCAAGCAATCGGAGACTGTGCATAAGTGCAGCCAACCTTTCCCCTGCCCTTTTCACACCTCTTCTGGTTCTGGGACACCAGTGGGGAGGGAAGCTTGTCACAGCACGAGAAGACACCCATGTCTCTGCACCAGCTGGACTCATCTCTGCCTCTTGGCCTTCCTCATCCCATTCTCCTGCTTTAGTTTCTGCCTCTGATTCTGAATCAGTTCAACCCCTCTTCTTCCCAGTCTTTTTCCTCTGACCACTTAACAATGTCCCACCACCGCTCCCCGGGCTCTGAGCCTTCTTCCCCTGGTGATTCCCCAGCTGGTTCCTCCCACCATTCCTCTGTGCTCAACCAGTCCATCACAGAGGATGTCTTTCAATTGCCAAGTAATTTTTTAGGATTGCTGGCTGTTCTCGGCCTGTCCTCCCATCCCATTATTTCTGATGTATGTTAAGCACATCATGTGCCATTGGCACACTAGGTCCAGCTGTTGTGGGTGCTCTTGGTGCAATCAACACACCATGCTACCCTTGAGTAACGTCTTTTGTTGGCTTGAGAACCTGGTACATTTCTAAGGGTGACATTGACACAGAAGTCCTGTATCCAGTCCTCCACCCCCATTGGCCTGTTGCAGAATGTTATAAGGGCCTTTCACACGTTACATCCAATGAGTGTACAACTTGCATTCTTGTGTGAATACAAAGAGTTGTGCTTGCATGCTCATACAGTTATTCACACGTGTCACCCAACTAGGATACACTCTGTGTACACAGCAGCTGATCTGTATGAATCAACACAGGTACACTTTTCCACACAAACACTTGTAGCTGTGTTTGCTGTAATGTGTGAAGAAGCCGATAGTATTGGGCCAGAGGAGAAAATGTAACAAATGGAAATGTTCCAGGAAATGTTCTGGGGTTCCTTTATTTTAAAGCAATCTGATCACGAAATTAACTGGACACAAGGTTGTGTTGTTGTGCCTTTCCTTTTAGCGCATTTGATTACCATTTCTGCACCTGCTGCATTGCAGCTGAAAACGAACTCTTCATGTTTCTCTAATCTAGTCTTGTCTTTCTCCCTTTGCAGCATTTCTTCCCAGTATTCGTCAGCGATTTCTAGCGGTAAGGATCTGTTGGGCCGTTGCTCTTCCTTTTGCTTTTCAGAAGTTCTCTTTGTTTTATAAAAGCTGAGAATATTGAAGCATGCAAACAGACAGGATAAGGAGATGATACATTCATCAGTATGCTGTCAACAAATAGGCCTAGCCATTCAAGATGGTAGCTGCTTCTATATTTTTACCATCCAGTAGGGATCGATCTAAGGGATGCGGGTGGTGCTGTGGGTTAAACCACAGAGCCTAGGACTTGCCAATCAGAAAGTCGGAGGTTCAAATCCCCGCCATGGGGTGAGCTCCCATTGCTCGGTCCCTGCTCCTGCCAACCTAGCAGTTTGAAAGCATGTCAAAGTGCAACTAGATCAATAGGTACCGCTCTGGCGGGAAGGTAAATGGCGGTTCCGTGCGCTGCTCTGGTTCGCCAGAAGCGGCTTAGTCATGCTGGCCATGTGACCTGGAAGCTGTACGCTGGCTCCCTTGGCCAATAAAGCGAGATGAGTGCCGCAACCCCAGAGTCGGTCACGACTAGACCTAATGGTCAGGGATCCCTTTACCTTTACCTTTAGGGATCAATCTAGTTAAGTTTGCCAAAGTCCAGTCTGTGATTTCTGCAGTTGCCATTCTTCAGGATTATAAGTGAAGTATTTCATAAAAGGGTGCCATGTTTCAACAAAGCCGTCTAAGTCATTTGTATTAGTCAATGCATGTAGTTACTTGATGACACAGAAAACGAATTGGATTCAGGCACTGGCCTTCAACGAATGAGTCATAGTCAACAACCAGGTTGTAACTCAACCCGGATCGAGCTATGGGTTGTACTATAGGAGCATAGGAAGCTGCCTTAGATTGAGTCAGGCCATTAGTCCAGCTAGCTCAGTATTGTCTACACTGACTGGCAGCAGCTCTCCAAAGACTCAGATTGGGCTCTATCCCAGCCCTACGTGAAGATGCTGGGGCTTGGCGTTCATATCTTCTGAATGCAAAGCAGAAGTTCTGCCACTGAACTATGGTCCTTTCCTTTTGAAGAGGAATGGTATGAGATGCAGAATAGAAAAGATAACATGTAGTACAGCCCATAGTTAAGGCATGGAAAGATGTAGTGTTGGCCACCAACCTGAACAACTTTAAAAGGGGAATATACAAAGTCATGGAGGAGAAGGCTATCAATGGTTGTTTGGCATCAGAGCTTTGTCGCCTTCAGTGTCAAAGGTGGTATGTCTCTGAATATCAGTTGCTGGCTGTTGTGGGTTTCCCAGAGGTATCTGCTTCAGCCCTGTAGATATAGGATGCTGCGTTAGACAGACCTCTAGTGTGACTCAGTCAAATTCTTCATAAGCAGGTCATGCCAGTTAAGTCTTAAGGGGGTCGTGCCACTATTTTCATTCATTCATTCTTTCTTTCTTTCTTTTTTTTTTTAAAGAAAGGGTAAGCTGGAGAGGAGAAAGATGGAAGGAGGAAGAGGGGATAGTGCGTGCATGTGTGTGTGTGTGTGTGTGTGTGTGTGTAGGAGAGAGGGAGAAGGAAAACGAGAAAGATACATACAGTATGAAATAAAAATGGCAGCCATGTTACAAATAGAAAGTGGCTGGTCGGAGTTACAGATTGGCCCCAGGTCTGTAAAGGTTGAAGAAACGTTCTGCAGATGTTGAACAAAGCACAAGAAGCCCTTTAATGCCAGTCCTGCAAAGTTTGCTCTGCATTTCCATGGCTTGGTAAAACAATGCATTCTGAGGTTTCATGGGAGATGTTAAAATCCAGTTCCTTCTAACAGTGAGCTTTGGCTGATGTGTAGGACACAGAGAGGCAGGTCAGCAAATGGTGAAGGCTGAATCACTTTCTTGCAAATAACGTTTCTTCCCCTTCTGTCTCCTTGTAGGACCCTCAACCACCCGCCAAGTCCGCACAATTGTTGAGGAGGTCCAAGATGGAAAAGTGATCTCATCTCGTGAACAGGTCCACGTCTCTGGCCGTTAAGTCTGCACCTTGAACACATCAGCCTTTGCTTCTCATTTGAGATACTGCTCTGATTTTCCCTTTCCTGCTTTTCTTCTTACCAGCCGCAGTTTGAGTTCTTGTACGGCTGCATACCCAAGGCTCTAATAAAGTGTGTTCATTCCAGCAAATCAGGAGTTTTCTGTGGTCAGTTCAAGAGAATGGCTTCATTGCTCTTAACCCAACAACCTTCAGCCTTCCTAGATGGAAAGAAGACATGCCTTTTCAAAATAATTTCATAAAGATAGATATAGATGATAGATAGATGATAGATAGATAGATATGTGTGATTAGACTTCATAGTTGAGTCTCAATATTGCAGTATCAAAGTGCATCTCATTCAGAAGGGCCAAACCTTCCAAAACATTGTTTCCCATGATGCTCTCAGTGCCCAAATATGCAGTGTGGGAGAGGTCCTTGTGAAAACGTCTTAAGCTGCCTCCCAATAGCCTAGTAGGACAATACTGAGTCTGACTTGGTATAAGTCATTTGTTTGTCTTGCTCTTTATTGTCTATACTAGCCTCCCCCAACTTGGTGTCCTTCCAATGTTTTGGACTACAATTCCCATCATCCCCGTCCATTGGCCATGCTAGCTGCGGATGATAGCTGTTGCTGTCCCCCAAAAATCTGGAGGGTACCAGGTTGGGGGACTACCAGCAAATTTCAAGGGTTTTAGGAAGGGGCTGCTGCTAGCCCTATCTGAACCAGAGACCTTCTGTGTGCAAAGGAGTTGCTTCACCACTAAATAACAGGCCTTCTCTCTAACAGAAATCAATGGGCTTAAAATGGTTGGGGAATCTTTGCCTTTCCAGGAATACAACTCCCATCATCCCTGATCATTGGCCACGCTGGCTGTGGTTGTTGGGAAATGTGGTTCAGCAGCATCTGGAGGGCCAAAGTTTCACCACCCATGGAAAATGCACTTAGACTAGGCCTCCAGACCACATGTGCCCCCTTGCCCCCACAATTGAGAGGGCCGGGGCTGTGGCATCATCACACTGTACATGCATGCCCTGAGGCATGCACGCATGATGTCAGCACGCTCCGCGATGTGCTTGCAATGTGCTGACATCACTCGCGCACACTGTGAGGCATGCTGACGAAACTTGTGGACGCCCCATGGCCTCCATATGTGGCCGCTGCAGAATTTTGAGGGGCCCCTGCTCCAGACTCCTCCACCAATGAGGCTCCAATAATGTGCTAGCATTATCTGCCAACAGAATTGAAGAGTCACATCCATTTTCACAATATTCCCCTAACCGTTAATTTCCACATTATACAAGTATTTGAGCTTTGGTATGATGCAAATGCTACTTCTGGAACTATAGTGGAATATTTAGCACAAGTTTAGCACTCATTTTCACATTATTTGCAAACTGTTCCCCTCCTCTCGCCCTGGAAGCAAATAACATGGTAATGAGCACCAAACTTGCACTATAGTTCAGAGGAGGCTCAAATATAATGCAGAACTTAAGAGTTAGGGAAAAGTCCCGAAAACAGAATAAAATGCCTTGTGGATGCAGCCTGGAAGCAACAGCAGCAGCAAATACTGATCACATTTGCCGGATTGATTCCCTTCTTCTACACAGGAAGAATAAGCAAGCATTCATGATTTTGCTCTCATTTCTGTTTTCGTCGGAATTCTCCAACATCCTATAGAAAGCCCATAGGCCTCTGTGCAACTATAAGAAGGTAGCCAACATTCTAACATGGTCACTGCTGCTGGATGTTGTGGCACACATATATATTGCTTTTATCCACACATCGCTGTCCCCCTTTAGTCTACAGTGGTACCTCGGGTTACAGACGCTTCAGGTTACAGACGCTTCAGGTTACAGACTCCGCTAACCCAGAAATAGTACCTCGGGTTAAGAATTTTGCTTCAGGATGAGAACAGAAATCGTGTGGCAGCGATGTGGCAGCAGCAGGAGGCCCCATTAGCTAAAGTGGTGTCTCAGGTTAAGAACAGTTTCAGGTTAAGAATGGACCTCCTGAATGAATTAAGTTCTTAATCTGAGGTACCACTGTACACTCAAACTGATATTTGTAGGTTGTTTAGATACAGTCTGTTCTCCTGATAGATGGCCCCTTTGCCTGCTCTCTGCAGATGCTGTGTTAAAAGCCTTGCTTGTACAGACTTGGTTCAGGGCTTAAATGAAACTCTGCTCTAGTTACTTGGTCAAAAACATGCCCTCGTGCTGTCTGCGGAAAAAGCCTGAAGTTTTCCTCTGCTGCAGTTGCTGGCTTTTCAATAATAATAATAATAATAAAAACTATGGAACTCACTTTCATAGGAGGCAGTGCTGGGCACCAACTCAGAACGTTTTAAAAGAGGATTGTACAAATTCATGGAGGATAAATCTATCAATGGTTTCAAGCCATAAGGGCTATACTCAGCCCCAACAGTTGGTTTTGAAGACCAGCTGCTGGAAGCCACAGGAGGGGAGAATGCTTTTGTGCTCAAATCCTGATGGCAGGTTTACCACAATCCTCTGGTTGGCCACTGTGAGAACAGGATGTTGGTCAAAGGTGATTATGGGCAGGGCTGGATGAAGAGAGGCCCTAGGCTGCTCTACTTGTGAGGCCCCTCCTCATCCCCCACCCTCACAACTAGAAGAAAATGGAAGAGTCTTATCGCATGGCGAGTTCCCAACCCCCCAGGTGGAAGTAAAGACACATGACACAATTATTAAGGCTAATGGACTGAAAAAGGCCACAACGTTATTGGTTACAGGTGATGAGCGGTATTGGCTTAGGCATTGGTCCTAACTGACTATATCCGACTCCAGCCCCTCTGCTTGAAGTCCGGGAAGGGTTAACCACCAGTAGGGGGAGTCCTGCTGACACACATCAACTAGGAACTCCCCCGGGGTCACCGCTAGAGGGCGTGCCTTAGACCCTAACCTCCCTAGGCTTCGGAGAGGGCCACGCCCCCCGGAATCCTTTAACGGACTACCCTTCAATATGTGGGGCAAGTGATGGCGCTACCTCCCCTCTTCCATCTACAGAACAATACCAATGCCTAACCCCCAATACCCAGAAAGTTGTGACGATTTGCTACGAGGTAGGCGAAAACCAAGTGGCTGGTGCCAATTTGCCAAGTGGAAAAATCCCTACCAGGCCCCACAACGGTGACCAACCAAGGTCCATAGCAAGGTCAAAGAATGAAAACCTTATAGGGTGGCAGGGTGGGAAAAACATGAACAGCTGGCGGGCGGCAAAGAGGGAGATCCCTGGCCGTGTCCTGCCTTTATAGGGCAGGCCACACCCCCGAGTCAGCCGATTGGCCGGCTAGGGGGTGAAGAGGCCGGAATCCGCCCAATCGTGCGGGGCTGGCCTCCACCCGCCGCGCGTGTGGAGGGGCCGTGAAGCCTGCAACCCCACCTCCTCCTTAAGGCGGAAGTGGCTTAAACAAAATTGAATGAAACCAAGGATGATGACGGGTATTTAAAATTCTGCAATTCACAATTTCTCCTCTAAAGGACATAAGATAACTTTTGCTATAACTGAACTTTGTAAACCTTTTGTGGAATAGCCGGAGGCCTGGCCAGGACCACCATCCTTCTGATCAGCAAGCCCAAGAGGCTCAGTGGTTTAGACCACAGCGCCACCCGTGTCCCACGGTCTAGATGGCCCACTGGCCTGATCCAGCATGGATCTTCTTGCAAACAAATCCTTTCCCATGTGAATTTGCTCCTGATTCCCCAAGCTGCTTTTTTGGGTGTGTGTGTGTTTGTGTAGATTTCTGTTGTTGCTTCTGTTAAAGCATTGGGACTTGGAAACTTGTGTTGATCTCCAGCAAATCCCCTCGCAATCTTCCACTAGATCCCAAGCTCCTTTCTGCATACACTTGCTGAAAGCAGAATCCCAGGAGCGTAGCCATGGCAGTTAAAAGTGATTTCTGTTGGGGGTTAAACTAAGAACATGATCTCATTCCAATCTGGCTCACTCACCGTGCAGCAATTAACTTTTTGGAAGTGAGTTTTATAGGGTTTCAAACCACCAATTCTGATTTTAAAAAACACACCCCCAAAACAAACCTCGGCTTAAGGTTAATTATGGTGCTGAACACACGATCCTCACAATTATTTGTCCAAAAGGAGCCAACAAAATATTGTAAAGGCTTGCTGAGTTCCATCATTTCTCTGTGTCATTTTGAAGGAAGCCTCTAGGCTCTCTGAGGTGCCCTTGCCCAGCTGTTGGGGGAGGTTTTTACAAGCGGAAGCCTTTCAATGTCTTGCAGGGCTGTCGTCTTTCGTCTCCCTTTGAGGCAGCCTGTTTGCAAAACATGTTCGTTGCAGTTGCTGGGATGGAATTGTTAGGACCTGCCTTTGAAGACAGTAAAACAGTTGGCAGGACATTTAAGGGAATGCTGTTTCTGACACACCTTGCACTGCCCATAGTGTGTGTGTGTGTGTGTGTGTGTGTGTGTGTGTGTGTGTATGTGTATGTGATCAAATCATGGGGGATGAAATAGGACTTCTAGCACAGTATCTGGAAGACCGCAAAGAGTGCCATGACTTAGGGCCCCCCCAGATGTCCTTTTCATTGTGCAGCCACAATGTTTTAGAATCATAGAGTTGTAGAGTTGGAAGGGACCTTCGGGGTCATCTAGTCCAACCCCCTACAGTGCAGAAATCTTTCACCCAACACACGACCATGGGATTAACAATCTTCCCTGCCTGGTGCCTCCCACAACTCTTCTGCATCCTGCCAGTCCATGACTCTTCGAACCTCCATAAACTGCTTTAAAATCACTTTAAGCCCGCAATTGTTCTTTTGAAGCCCTACCTTGCCTGCTCTGTACCGGCACCAAATACAGTGGTACCTTAGGTTAAGAACTTAATTCATTCCAGAGGTCCGTTCTTAACCTGAAACTGTTCTTAACCTGAGGCACCACTTTAGCTAATCGGGCCTCCCACTGCCACCGTGCAATTTCTGTTCTCATCCTGAGGTAAAGTTCTTAACTCGAGGTACTATTTCTGGGTTAGCGGAGTCTGTAACCTGAAGCGTCTGTAACCCGAGGTACCACTGTAGGTCAAATGAAAAAGCCTTGTGGGCCAAGTCTGGCCCACAGGCTGAAAGCTCCCCACCTCTGTTTTAAAACGTCTCCTGGTTTCCTCTTCTATGCCTCACCCCCTTCCTGGACTCTCAAGGGATTTGCTGAGACAGGAAATGGATCCATGAGAAACTCACAGTTAAGCTGACAATGCATGCTGAGCCAAATGCATCACCTATTTGAGCTTAAATTAATCATTTGCTGTAGGCAATCTAGTGCAGCACCAACAGTCTGATGGAAATACAATGAGCACCTGAGTCTCAGGGCTACTTTTCACTCAGGGCATTGTTCTTTCTGCTTCTGGGCTGTACCACTTAAGATGGCATATGAGGGGGAGCTCATAGGATGGAACAACCCACCAATTTAAGGAAATAGCTCCTGCACTTCAAAATAATAATAATAATAATAATAATAATAATAATAATAATAATAATAATAATAATTTATTATTTGTACCCCGCCCATCTGGCTGGGTTTCCCCAGCCACTCTGGGCGGCTTCCATAAAAACCAGAAATACACTAAAATATCACAGATTAAAAACTTCCCTGTACAGGGCTGCCTTAAGATGTCTTCTGAATGTCAGGTAATTATTTATCGCTTTGACATCTGATGGGAGGGCGTTCCACAGGGCGGGTGCCACTACCGAGAAGGCCCTCTTCCTGGTTCCCTGTAGCTTTGCTTCTCGTAATGAGGGAACCGCCAGAAGGCCCTCTGCGCTGGACCTCAGCGTCCGGGCAGAACGATGGGGGTGGAGACGCTCCTTCAGGTATACTGGGCCGAGGCCGTTTAGGGCTTTAAAGGTCAACACCAGCACTTTGAATTGTGCTCAGAAACGTACTGGGAGCCAATGTAGTTCTTTCAAGACCGGTGTTATGTGGTCTCGGCGGCCGCCCCCAGTCACCAGTCTAGCTGCCGCCGCATTCTGGATTAGTTGTAGTTTCCGAGTCACCTTCAAAGGTAGCCCCACGTAGAGCGCATTGCAGTAGTCCAAGCGGGAGATAACTAGAGCATGCACCACTCTGGCGAGACAGTCCGCGGGCAGGTAGGGTCTCAGCCTGCGTACCAGGTGGAGTTGGTAGACAGCTGCCCTGGATACAGAATTGACCTGCGCCTCCATGGACAGCTGTGAGTCCAAAATGACTCCCAGGCTGCGCACCTGGTCCTTCAGGGGCACAGTTACCCTATTCAGGACCAGGGAGTCCTCCACACCAGCCCGCCCCCTGTCCCCCCAAAACAGTACTTCTGTCTTGTCAGGATTCAACCTCAATCCATTAGCCGCCATCCATCCTCCAACCGCCTCCAGGCACTCACACAGGACCTTCACCGCCTTCACTGGTTCTGATTTGAAAGAGAGGTAGAGCTGGGTATCATCTGCATATTGATGGACACCCAGTCCAAACCCCCTGATGATCTCTCCCAGCGGCTTCATATAGATGTTAAAAAGCATGGGGGAGAGGATGGATGTTTTTTTAAGAAGCGGTTTAATGACCGCCTCTTTCAGCGGATCTGGGAATGTTCCCTCACAGAGGGAAGCATTCACCACCCCGCAGAGCCCATCGCCCAGCCCTTCCCGGCTTGCTTTTATTAGCCAGGATGGGCAAGGATCCAGGAGACAGGTGGTTGGTTTCATGCGTCCAAGCAGCCTGTCCACATCCTCGGGGGTAATGGATTGAAATCGATTCCATGCAACTTGACCAGACAGAGCTCTAGCACTCTCCCGCCCCAGCCCTGCTCCCACGGTGGTGTCCAGCTCCTTCCGAATATGAGTGATTTTATCTGCAAAAAACTTTGCAAAATCGTTGCAGGAGATCTTGGGGTCTTTACAAGGCCCCGGTGGTAACGGTGGTTCCGTTAAATTACGAACCACCTGAAAAAGTCTCCTGCTACTATTTTCTGCAGATGCAATAGAGGCGGTGAAGAAAGTCTTCTTCGCCGTCGCTATCGGCACTTGGTAGGCTCGACGTTGAGCTCTAACCTGTGTCCGGTCAGATTCGGAGTGAGTTTTTTGCCACCGACGCTCTAGCCGTCTCAGCGATTGTTTCATCGCCCTCAGCTCCGAAGAAAACCACGGAGCTGTCCTGGCTCCATGCAATCGGAGAGGGCGCTTCGGAGCCAGACAGTCGATAGCCCTGGTTAACTCCGCATTCCAGCGGGCCACCAGGGAATCAGCTGAAAGGCCATCAACATGGGATAAAGCATCCCCTACCACTCTCTGGAAACCATTTGGATCCATTAAGTGGCGGGGGCGGACCATCCTAATTGGTCCCACCTCCCTGCAGAGGGGAAGGGTCGCGGAGAAGTCCAGTTGCACCAGGAAGTGATCTGACCATGGCACTTCTTTTGTTTCACTTTTACTTAGTGTCAGATCACCCACGTCACTAGAGGTGAACACCAGGTCTAAGGCATGTCCATGACTATGAGTTGGGCCAAACTTATTCAGGGACAGCTCCATGGAGGCCATGCTTTCCACGAAGTCCCGAGCAGCCCCTTGTAAGTTCGTGTCGGCATGGATGTTAAAATCCCCTAGGACAACCAAACTAGGTGTCTCCAGGAGAAAATCCGCCACGACCTGAAGCAGCTCAGACAGGGAATCCTTGGTGCAGCGGGGAGGTCGGTACACCAAAAGGAATCCTGTACTGCCCCTATTGCCCAACTTCCAGAACATGCACTCAGAAAACTGGATCTTCCCAGTAGGATGCCTGGTGCAAGCTAGTGACTTCCTAAAAATCACTGCAACCCCCCCTCCCCGCCCACATGACCTGGGTTGCTGTGCGTAAGAGAAACCTGGTGGGCAAGCAGCGGCAAGGACAGGCCCATCTGCTTCCTCCAGCCAGGTCCTTGTCACACATGCCAGGTCAAATCCTCCATCCACAATCAGGTCGTGGATGGCAGTGGTTTTATTCATCATTGACCTGGCATTACACAGCAACACCTTCAGGTCATGTAGGTTTCCCCTGTTGATTCCAGTATCCATCCGGTCAAGACCAGACCCGGAGGCAGGGATAGTCTTCAAACAACGACTAAACCTGCCTCCTCGGTAATGACGTGGTCTGGTCTTAGCGTAACTCCGCCTCCTGCCCATGATCACTGAGATCGGATGTCCCAGTGCTTCCCCCCCTGTGGAACTTGTCCCAGCCATCGTGTTGGCTGGGGCCCCACTCCCAGGCAGCCCTGATCTAGCCCCTTCAAAACAAAACACAAACTATACAGAACCAATAAAACAACAACAACAACAACAAAAAGGAACAGAACAATTATACTAAAATTAATCCCCAACCAAATATCCATCCCACCCACCCCCAACAATGGAAAAAAAGAAATAAAGAAATAAAAATTTAAATTGCCACCGACTGCTTGAGGACATTTTAAAGCACATTAACCACCTGGAACAGGGAAGCAATGGCAGAACACTTCCCACCCTTCCCCAAAAGTTTGTTCCAAAAGTTTGTTCCTGGGCCACGCCCCCTGGGCCAGTTGGAAAAGGCCCTGGAAGGGAGCAGGCCCTGCAGTCCTCACCCAGCCAATGGTCCAAGGCTTCCCCGCAGCAGGAGTCCCTTTATAGCCAGGAGAGAGGGCCTGGGCCACGCCCCCTGGGCCAGTTGGAGAAGGCCCTGGAAGGGAGCAGGCCCTGCAGTCCTCACCCAGCCGATGGTCTAGCAACTGGGGGAGAAGGTTAGGTTCAACCCATCTCCCCAATACAGTCGTACCTTGGAAGTCGAATGGAATCTGTTCCAGAAGTCCATTCGACTTCCAAAATATTTGGAAACCGAAGCACAGTCTCTGATTGGCTGCAGGGCGGCTTTCAACAGAACATTAAAAAACAGAACAAAACTTCCAACCTTAAAAATGTCCCTAAACAGGGCAACTGTTGTTACAACTTTTTAGCACCTGCTCATTTTTGGAACTTGAAAGTTGGAAAATTTAACAATAAGGCAGCTTCCCACACCCCTTGCCTTGAGACAGCACAAAATAAGGTCTTAATCAGTGGTTGTCATGGACTGGCAGAGGAGTGGGAGGCAATAGCTGGGGAACCCCAAGGGAACCCCCAGGGGAAGAAGGCTCAGAGTCAGCAGTTTGGTGGTAGGATGATTATAAATGGCCAGAGGGAAAAGATGGAGCAAACGGGCAGGAGGAGGTATCAGAAGCTGAAGAGGTAACAGGGTTTAGTGAGCAGGAAGAGGCTGTGGCAGACAGCAGTCCAGGCTCAGAGACAGAAGTGGAGGCTGGAGTGGAGGGGGCCAGGCTGCTGAAGAAGCCAGGGAAACTCCCCCTCCTGCTGTGACCAGTTCCTCTTCCTCCTGGTCTTGAAGAACACACAGAAAAATGAAGAGGGCAGACCAAAGAGAGACAGGATGAGGAAATCTCAGGCTGCTGGGGAGTGACCTGGGGGAGGAATTTTAGAGAGCAGTTGGAAGACGGGGACTTTCAGTCCTTGCAACCGCCTCATTGGTGCAAGGCCTACTGCAAGAGTTGCTGCGATCACTAGGCCTGCACTGTTTTGGTTTCTTTGAGTAAGGAGTTAACTTCACGGATTAGTCTGCCCTTTGCTGAATTTTGCAATACAGTTCACAGCTTTGAAAAGGCACCAAACACCAAGATGATAAAAAAAAAATTGCCAAAAGTAGGGGGGGGGGAATTATAGAATACCTTAAAGACCACTGTAGATATTTTAAAATGTTAGCAGGATTGTTATAACACTTATAATGTAATATGATTTAAGGTAAAAAAAAAAGGAGATAAAATGGATTAGAAAAATGTAATTAGATACAGCGGGGGGAGTCTGGGGATCTAAGTAATCCTAGATGTCTAGAAATTGAAAATGTTTTAAATGGATAATACTGTTTTTTAAAAAAACAAATGAAAAATAAAATATTGCACCAAACTGCATATTCAAGGATAAATATATATTTATAAAAGCATACATGAAATATCTGTCTAAATGTATTTTTAGTACAAAATATGTATTTAGCGTTTGAACATGAATGTCCATGTGCATTCTTAAAAAAAACCAAACCCAAATACATAGATTACTGTGTAAACAGGACGGAACAGAGTTATGAATGAATTGCATGTGAAACTGACCCAGACATGAAATAGACTGATCCGCCCATCCCTGTTTTTCCCCTTTACCTTCTTGTAGAGCTCTGAGCTGGCAAATAGATGCTTAAGGTGGAGCACGGTTAGAGTCATAGCAATCCAACGGTATGATGTGTACTTTCATTGTGCGTACATGCAATTGGCCGTTCCAGTGGAATGACATAACTGGATGCGGCTAATTCAGCAGCGGATTTGCACAACAAGCAGCAGCTTGCAACATTATTCATATCCACTGGGTAGCCCCAGACTTGAGATTTGTGTGTGTGAGATCATAGCCACTGCAGTTCACTTATTGTCAGGGGCTGGACTGAGGAGGAATGGTGGGGGCCGCCCCCTTTCTCCTGAACCTTCTCGAGAACAGGAGGACCGTATAGATTTAGAACAGTGGTTTGCAGAAGGACATAGTTCAGAGGCTGCAGAGGGGAGAAGCTGGGAAATATTGGGAGAGGAACAACAGGAAGAAAAAGTATCAAGGGAGAGACAGCTGACAGACTCAGTGTCTTTGGAAAGCATTCCTGACCCCCCCTCTCTCAGGACCAGGTGGGCACTGAGGGTATTAGAACAGAGAGCTCAGAGGCAGAAGGTCCAGATTAGCTGATGCAGGGGTGACATAGAATAGGGACAATGTAGAGCATTGCCATTACAGTGGTACCTCAGGTTACAGATGCTTCAGGTTACAGACACTTCAGGTTACAGACTCCGCTAACCCAGAAATAGTACCTCAGGTTAAGAACTTTGCTTCAGGATGAGAACAGAAATCGTGCTCTGGTGGTGCGGCGGCAGTGGGAGGCCCCATTAGCTAAAGTGGTACCTCAGGTTAAGAACAGTTTCAGGTTAAGTACAGACATCCAGAACGAATTACTGTAAGTTCTTAACCCGAGGTACCACTGTATAGAGAGAGCGACTGCATTTCTTTGTCTCTCGCTGTGATTATTGAATAAACTAACTGGTAAGAACTCTTCTTTGTTTCGCTCTGCTTCTTTGCTGCCTTCGGGGGAGGGATAGAATTCCCCGAAGCCTGACACTTATACAACATTTAAACATATTTTTACTCTCATGAAGCTGGACATATTAATGCTCCTAGAACTTCAAATTAATCATTAAGAAACTTAGTGATGCCGTGGCGAGAGGACCCAAGATTCTGCAATAGCTGCAACATTGCAAGGCATCCAAGTGCTTTCAGAGCTGTCTACAAAAGTAAGGCATTAGAGCCACTGGACGCTGCCCTTTCAGCATGGAGATGGGTCATAGCTCAGTGTGAGAGCAAATGCATTGCATGTTGAATGTCCTAGGTTCAGTTCTGAAGGACATCTCCAGGTAGGGCTGGGAGAGAACCGTATGAAAATCCTAGAAAGCTGCTGTCATTCAGTGTCGACAGTATTGAGCTAGGCAGGCCAAGGGTCTGATATGATGTTGACTCTTTCTACATCTCTAGGTGTATAACTAGAGTGTCAAGAAGGAATAAAACAAAAGGTGTTTGCAAGCAAGTGTGTCATGCAGTTCCATTTGCCAGAAAGCTAGATTTGTCTGTTTCTCCTTGTCTAGGGCAATGATTTTCTATATACAGTGGTACCTTGGGTTACAGACCGCTTCAGGTTACAGACTCTGTTAACCCAGAAATAGTACCTTTGGGTTAAGAACTTTGCTTCAGGATGAGAAGAGAAATCGTGCAGCGGCGGCGTGGCAGCAGCGGGAGGCCCCATTAGCTAAAGTGGTGCTTCAGGTTAAGAACAGTTTCAGGTTGAGAACAGACCTCCAGAACGAATTAAGTTCTTAACCCGAGGTACCACTGGTGTGTGTGTGTGTGTGTGTGTGTGTGTGTGTGTGTGAGAGAGAGAGAGAGAGAGAGAGAGAGAGAGAGAATTTATCTTAATGCTGCCAACGTTTTCAAGTGGACACAGTCCCCCCCCCATATATTCAATAAACATTTCCCAATCTTCTTTAAACGTATGTTCTTCATGTTCTCTTATTCTATATGTTAGATCCGCAAGCTGTGCATATTCTATCAGTTTAAGTTGGGAACTCATTTGTTTTCCATTTTTGGGCTAACAAAACATGGGCCACTAAGGCTGGGGGCATCCTCTGCCCAGGCCCCTGTGGGGTGGCAGGATGAGGCACCTCTCTTTGGGGCAGGGGGTGGGGCAGCTCAGAGACCAGGGATGGCAGCAGTGGCTGCCCAGAGGACTCCCAAGGAGAGGGGAGTGGAGAGGAAGATGAGGGAACACACTCCACAAGGGAGGGTGTTCAAAAAGGGGTGAGGGGCTGCTGGCTCTGAAGGCAAGTGGTGACATAACTGGGCCCCTGAACCCCACAGGGGTGCCTCAGAAAGAAGGTAGATGGTCAAGGGAGCTGTGGACTCAAAAAGGTTAAAAACCTCTGGTTTAGGGGACACTTGGTTGCTTACTGCTGTGCAGTGTGCAAAATGGGTCTCAGGAATATGTTGGTATCACAAGAAAGAAAGAAAGAAAGAAAGAAAGAAAGAAAGAAGGAAAGAAAGAAAGAAAGGAAGGAAGGAAGGGAGAAACATAAGACCAGTGCAATTTAATCTCTCTCTATTCTCCCCAAGCTCCTAGCTTTTGGTTAGTAAGCTCACTGGGGCTGAGACCTATTTACAGTGGTACCTCGGGTTAAGAACTTAATTCGTTCTGGAGGTCCACTTTTAACCTGAAACTGTTCTTAAATTGAGGTACCACTTTAGCTAATGGGGCCTCCCGCTGCTGCTGCACGATTTCTGTTCTCATCCTGAGGTAAAGGTTCTCATCCTGAGGTAAAGGATGATTGAATTTGTAGTCCAGCAATATTTAGAAGGTCGCAGGGTGTCACCTCTCCAGAGCAAAATGGCAGGGGGAGAAATTTGATGCAGTTCACATTTAAAACTGAATTTATCAAATTTGCACTTCCTGAATTAATATAAGAACCTAAACAGCCATCTTTCAAAATTTGCACTTATCCAAAGTCTGTGATGTAGTTCTCCAACCTATGTTCACAAATATGCACCTATTGGGGGAAAGTGTGCATAAAAACGTGTAGATTAGTCAAAACTGCATATGAAATTTGCACTAAGATATATACTTGCTGCATTTCCCAGTAGTGATGTATGGAAGTGAGAGCTGGACCATAAAGAAGGCTGATCGCCGAAGCATTGATGCTTTTGAATTATGGTGCTGGAGGAGACTCTTGAGAGTCCCATGGTATGCAAGAAGATCAAACCTCTCCATTCTGAAGGAAATCAGCCCTGAGTGCTCACTGGAAGGACAGATCCTGAAGCTGAGGCTCCAATACTTTGGCCACCTCATGAGAAGAGAAGACTCCGTGGAAAAGACCCTGATGTTGGGAAA
The DNA here is from genome assembly GCF_964252035.2 of Podarcis erhardii. Lineage (NCBI taxonomy): Eukaryota > Metazoa > Chordata > Lepidosauria > Squamata > Lacertidae > Podarcis > Podarcis erhardii. Next base: position 28,842,178 of record NC_138502.1, on the reverse strand, counting down.
GATGGAGGGCACAAGGAGAAGGGGACGACAGAGGACAAGATGGTTGGACCGTGTTCTCGAAGCTACCAGCATGTGTCTGACCAAACTGCGGGAGGCAGTAGAAGACAGGAGGGCCTGGCGTGCTCTGGTCCAGGGGGTCACGAAAAGTCAGACATGACTATACGACTAAACAACAATATACTTGCTGCAAAAATTTAAGACTGGAAAAATGAGAAACCAAGAGAACCAATACTGGCAGATTCTGCTATCCCTACAGGGCCAGGGTGCAATTTGCAAGAAAGAGAGGGCAGATGGGAGGGTACTTAACCCTTACCCTCCCAGCCATTCTTTTCTATACTCCCTTCAAATGACAAACACATCTCAGAGCCCTAACTTTGCAGGATTTTTTGGGATGTGTGTGTTTTATATGCGGAGGGGGAGAACCAAGTACTGTGAGCTCCTTGGGAAAAAAAAGGTGGGTTAGAAATGATGATGATGATCCACTAGAGCAGCGTTTCCCAAATTTGGGTCTCCAGCTGTTTTTGGACTACAATTCCCACCATTCCCGACCGCTGGTCTTGTTAGCTAGGGATGATGGGAGTTGTAGTCCAAAAACAACTGGAGACCCAAGTCTGGAAAACCCTGCAGTAGAGGTTCTGGGGGTGTCCTCTGTTGATGCCTGCATGTAACTAAACCTCTGCAGCAAGGACGCTGTGATGGAAAATAAGCTTTGTTTGCTGTCTCTGGCCCTGAGATTTTCAGTCCCCGGCCAAGCGAAGTCTTGCCAGCAGACCTATCCTTCCACTTGGTCATGGGTTATAAACTCTTAAGAGTCTTTGGCTGAACCCTGCTTTATAGACAGAGTCCACACACTCCACATTCCAGAAGGTGCTGAAGGATATGGGTGCTTAGGAAAGACTCAGCAGAGGAAGCCAAGAAAAACACGAGAAAGGCAGAATGCCCTGACTTTTCAGAAAGACATCAGGGCGGAGTCTCCAAATACTTTATTCTTTCTTACTTGCATTCCATAGCCTTCCTGGTACAGAAACCCTTTTAAAAAAAAGATATAGCCTTGGGTGGAAGAGCCACCTTGACTGAGTAACAGCTGACAATTTCTTTTCGGAAACAAAAGAAGGAACGGTTCAATAAAAAGAAAAGTCCGCCCTCTGGAATGTGACATAGGCATGAATAAACGCAGGGAGGAAAAGGATTGTTTGGGAAGTTGGCTTGGATGCCCGGGGTGATGAAACCTTCAGGGAATGGAAAAGAGAGGAGAGCAACCCCCCCCCCACGCCACTCCTTGTGGCAACGCCTCCGTCTCAGATATAAGAGGAGAATACAGACAAGGAGCTGCTAGCTCTCTCCAGCCTCTTAGTCAGAACATTTCTCTTGGGTGTCTCCATTTTCTGGCAGCCATGACCACCACCTACAGGCAATACACCTCTTCCTCCTCGATGAAGGGGCCTTCTTTTGCTGGGGGTTCCTCCCGGCTTTCCTCTGTCCATATGGGCGGAGGATACAGAGCCCCGAGCATCCATGGCGGAGCTGGTGGCGTCTCCATCTCTTCCTCTCGCTATGTCTCTGGGGTAGGCAGTGCCTTTGGGGGTGGCTATGGGGTAGGCAGTGCCCTTGGTGGTGGCTATGGGGGCAGCTTCTGCAGCAGCAGCCTTGGTGGTGGCTTTGGTGGAGGCTATGGTGGAAGCTTTGTCGCTGGCGGCGGCGATGTCCTTCTGGGTGGAGGCGAGAAGGAAACCATGCAGAACCTGAACGACCGCCTGGCTAACTACCTGGACAAGGTGCGGGCGCTGGAGGAAGCCAACACTGAGCTGGAGGTCAAGATCAAGGAGTGGCACATGAAGCAGGGACCAGGTCCAGAGCGTGACTACAGCCCATACTTCAGGACCATCGAGGATCTGCGGAGCAAGGTAAATGGCAAAGCAGAGAGCCTTTGGAACCATTGAATTGTAGAGTTGGGTCGTCTAGAGCAATGCAGTGGTGTAAAAACAGTTAAGAAAAGAAGAGTAAGGTAGCTGAAATAAGAGTTGCTGTGGAGGGGATGTTCAAGGGATTCTTGAGCCCAGCAATAAGGGCTTCCTAGGCTGCCAGATTGCAAACCTAAGCATGGCTATTAAGGCATTTGAACCCTTTCCACTGGTTTCTGGCTTAAGCCCGTATGCATGTGTAGCTGTTACAGAGCCCAGAACAACTTGTGACAATGCAGCTGCGACCATTTGCCTTGCACATAAGAAGAATAGCTATCTGCAATTCCTGTATGAAACTGGGGTGCGATGGAGAGTTTGCTGCTTGCTGTGGGAAGTGGGGGTTCAGATCTCTAGAGTGCTCACATTTTAGGGCTTCCCACAGATTATGTGGCCAAGTTTGTTATCAACTGGATGTTTCTTAGGAAGCTGCGACAAATCCTTATCCTGTCGTCTGCCCCATATAATGCTCATGTTTCCATATATATCCTTCTCTCATTTACACACTACATTTTTAAAAATTAGTGCATGCTTAAATAATCTTAGGGGCACAAATGAACTCTTACTCAGAGGTGTGGATCTCCTGAACTTAAGCTATGTTGTGCAACTGAGATATGTTACCTAAGTTAGATTTTGGTATAAGCCCTCTAAATGTAGGGCACAGAGGAATGTAGGAAGATGCCTTATACCAAGTCAGACCACTGGTCCATCTAGCTCACTATTGTCTTCACTGACTGGCAGTGACACTCTACACGATTTTGGTAGGGAGTCTTTCACAGCCCTACCTGGAGATGTTGGTGATTGAACCTGGGACCTTCTGCATGCAAAGCAGATGCTCTACCCACTGAGCTACGGCCCTTCCCCTTTCCCCCAAAATTTATTCTGGTCCTGCTCATCATGGGGAGGGGCAAGAAGGGCATCCTGATTTCTGATCCACCAGTGAGACATTTGTAGAGTCAAGTCAAATGAACCAACAGATGAGAGGTTTCCTCCAGAACACATACTATCTAATCCTTTTGATTAAGATTCTGATTAAAACAACAACCCCATATAACCTTCAGGGAGATGAAAGTTCACAGAACGACCAAGGTGGAAGAGGTCTTGTAGGCCATCTAGTCCAACCCCCTTCTTGATGCAGGAAATCCAGTTAGAGCATCCCCAACAGATGGCTGTCCTCCAACCTCTGCTTCAAGCCTACCCACCCCTAAGTCCAGGGCACCAATGAGGTGACCTTCCAGATGTGGTTGGACTCCAACTCCCATCATCCTGACCAAGGGCCAATGCTGGCTGGGTGGGAGAGTTGATGGGAACTGGAGTCCAGCAATGTCCAGAGGACACAATGTTGGCTATCCCTGCCTCGGGTCAACAGTACCATAGTCTAAGTGCTTGTAAGTTCAAGAGGTTTCTCCTAATGGTCAACTGAGATCTATGCTCTTGTGGCTTAAAACCATTAGATCTAGTTCTTCCTTTTAAAGAAGCAGATAACGACTTCTTTTTCTTCTTCTTCTTCTTCTTCTTCTTCTTCTTCTTCTTCTTCTTCTTCACCCTCATCTACCTATTAGGTACTTGAAGTGCTGCTCAGCTGCTTTAGAAAAACCGGCTGTGAGACAGGTGCACACCTGACATATAAAGTACACCCAACATACATTTAAAGCACATGGCTTTCCCCAAAGAATCCTGGGAACTGTAGTTTCTCCATGATTCCTAGTTCCCTTAACAATTCCCAGGATTCCTTGGGGCAAGTTGGGTGTGCTTTACATCTCTGGTGTGGACCCACAGTTTCTAAAACCCTTGGTCTCTAATTATTTTAAGAGTGAAGGGTGTGGACTGATGGAGGGACGGAACTGGATTAATTTCCAGTTGAGCTAATCCCTAGGATGACGACAACCGCAAGATCAAATAAAAGCTATCAGCTAGAGCGGATGGCTGCAGGGCACCAGTGGCTCCACTTCAGGTGCACCCAAAAGGAATACAAGGGCCGTGAGTGATGTCTGTGCTGACAGGACCCTGGGCTTGTGGATGCGCGGCGGATATGACTTGCGTTCCAAGTATGCGCTCCCTCTGCCAAGCCGCTCAGATAATGGAGGGGCTGGAAGCACCCCGGGGCAGGGAGAGAAGAGCTCTCTGACGCAGCTCACCTGTTTGTCTAGGGTCGCAGTGACAGGGTGATGAGAGCAGGAGCAACGGTTTTTCACCGGACCGAAACGAGAGATTAGGAGAGCTCTTTGAAGAGCGAACTGGCTAAATAAAACAAATGCAAGCCTGCTCAGTTCCATGTTCCACAACAACCCTGTCAAGTAAGCTGCATTTCAGCAGGGGGGGCCAGGTGCAAAAGGAGGCAGGCTGATTCATGCCTCGGGTAAACAGTACATTTAATGTGACAACAACAACAACAACAACAACAACAACAACAACAACAACAACAATTTATTATTTGTACCCCGCCCATCTGGCTGGGTTTCCCCAGCCACTCTGGGCGGCTTCCACAAAGACCAAAAATACACTAATATGTCATACATTAAAAACTTCCCTGAACAGGGCTGCCTTAAGATGTCTTCTGAATGTCAGGTAGTTGTTTATCTCTTTGACATCTGATGGGAGGGTGTTCCACAGGGCGGGTGCCACCACCGAGAAGCCCCTCTGCCTGGTTCCCTGTACCTTTGCTTCTCGCAATGAGGGAACCACCAGAAGGCCCTCAGCGCTGGACCTCAGCATCCGGGCAGAACGATGGGGGTGGAGACGCTCCTTCAGGTATACTGATGAGAGTGGGGAGCCAGGGTGGCACGCTGGTTTGGACCAGGACCTGGGAGACCAGGGTTCAAATTCCCACTTGGCAATGAAGCTTGGACCAGTCACTGCCTTTCAGCCAAATCTACCTCACAGGGATGTTGTGGGGATTACATGAAGAGGGGAACCATGTGCACTACCTTGAGTTCCTTGGAGAAAAAAGAAAAGGTGGATATAAACGCAATAAAATAGATGATGTGTGGAACTTCAGCAGTTCTGTGCTGCCATGCCAGCTACACCAGCTGAGACCCCCTCTTCTGCATTAGTATCCTGCCCCCTTTCTACCTGCCCACCCTGCATTTTACAGATGAGGAACTGACAGCACAACCCTCTACGTTTCTACTCAGAAGCACATCCCATTGAGTTCAGTGGTGCTTACCCTTGTGTAAATGAGTATCCGAATGCAGCCTAAGTTTGAAAGATGCCTCACCTAAACAATTGTAAAATAGGAGGAACTTTTTGGAAAAAAGATGTAATGCAGCAGAAAAGATATAATTCAGTAGAAAAGGTTTGAGGAAAAACACTGTGGAGAAGTCAACTGAGGGTGGAAAGTCAACTCAGGAAACAATGTAATTATTTGATTTGAGGGGCATTGTGAAATTTTTGTGTGTGTCTATCTATCTATCTATCTATCTATCTATCTATCTATCTATCTATCTATATCTATCTATCATCTATCATCTATCATCTATCTATCTATCTATCTATCTATCTATCTATCATCTATCTATCTATCTATCATCTATCTATCATCTATCTATCTATCATCTATCTATCTATCTATCTATCTATCTATCTATCTATCTATCTATCATCCATCCATCCATTTATCTATCATCTATGCCTTGAGTGAGGCTTCTGAGTTTGCTCATGGATCACCCAGAAATCTCTATCCATTACTTCATCTGCTGATGTCCTTCCTTGAAAATGGCACCTAATGAGGAGCAGCCAATGGATAGCAACATCAGATAACAAGTCCCTTCCTTGCTTGGCAGCAGACTTTGCCAATCTGGCATTTTCCAGACATCATGACTCTGCTATCTAGGGCTGATGGGAGTTGTAGTTCAAAACAGTTGGCAAGCAGCAGGTTGGCAAAGGCTGCTTTCCAGTTTCCTCATGTTTATCACAAACCATTTGGGTGATAATAATAATAATTTAATAATTAGTAATTAAATTATTATTATTATTATTATTATTATTATTATTATTATTATTAACAATAATTTACATCCCACCCATTTGGCTGGGTTTTCCCAGCCACTCTGGGTGACTCCCAACAGAATAGTAATAATAACAATAATAATAAAGCAATAAAACATCAAATATTAAAAACTTCCTTAAACAGGGTTGCCTTCAGATGTCCTTGACATCTGATGGGAGGGTTTTCCACAGGGATTAGTAAAGGTAAAGGGACCCTTGACCATTAGGTCCAGTCATGGCTGACTCTGGGGTTGCGGCGCTCATCTCACTTTATTGGCTGAGGGAGCCGGCGTACATTTTCCGGGTCATGTGGCCAGCAGGATTAAGCCGCTTCTGGCGAACCAGAGCAGCGCACGGAAAAGCCATTTACCTTCCCGCCAGAGCGGTACCTATTTATCTACTTGCACTTTGATGTGCTTTCGAACTGCTAGGTTGGCAGGAGCAGGGACCGAGCAACGGGAGCTCACCCCGTTGCGGGGATTCAAACCGCCGACCTTCTGATCGGCAAGTCCTAGGCTCTGTGGTCTAACTCACAGTGCCACCTGCATCCCACAGGGATTAGTAGGGATTGCTATTAATATGGTCAACCCAATAGTGGCAGTGATGGGTAGAGTAAGCCTGTTGGATAGATCATAGAATCATAGAATTGTAGAGTTGGGCGGGACCTGAGGATCATCTAGTCCAACCCCCTGCAATGCAGGAATATGCAGCTTTCCCATCTGCAGATAGAACCTGCCAGCTTGACATTATCAGCACCCCACTCCAGCCAACTGAGCTATCCAGGCTGACCTGGTGCATGTTACCTTGGTGCCATGAACTGCCATTCTAACTTCCACCCTAGGCATCACTTAATGCCTGCTCTTGTCCTGTATACTTAAGAGAGTACATAATTCAGACAAGCCTCTTTAAGACTTCTCTTTAAGACTACTTGTTCTTTCTCCAGATATTAGCTGCCACTGTTGACAATGCTGGCATCGTCCTGCAGATTGACAATGCCCGCCTGGCAGCTGATGACTTCAGAACCAAGTAAGTTGTGTTTCCGCAGAATATGTATGAACCATGAGCGGGTGGAATTACATTTCATTTGGAGAAGGGTCTCCAATCTATGGCTCCCTGGACTGATGAAGTTGCTTCAGCCATATTAAGCACTGGCGCTAGGATTCAAATAGGCCAACAGCTTCCAAGGCAGGTCTAAAAGCCACTCAACAAGTTGGAGCAAGGGAAGAAAAATTGGTTTTAGAAACACAGAGTTTGGTCCAGAACACAAGCAAGGTGTAATTAGCAGGCTGGATTAGGAAGCCAACAAACGAGGCTGGATAATCTGATGTCTCATATATCAGGAAACTTAACCGAAGGCCTGTCATGAGCAACTAGTCTGAAAAAGCAAATACCGTATTTTTCGTGTATAAGACGTCCCCCCCTATTTTGAGGGACTAAATTTAAAGAAAATGAGGGGAGATGGCCCAAAGTTGTTGAGCTTTTTTTAGGGGGAATTGCACACGTGCCATCACCCCAGCCAGTGTGAGAGCCAGTGTGGTGTAGTGGTTAAGAGCGGTAGTCTTGTAATCTGGTGAACCAGGTTCGCGTCTCTGCTCCTCCACATGCAGCTGCTGGGTGACCTTGGGCCAGTCACACTTCTCTGAAGTCTCTCAGCCCCACTTACCTCACAGAGTGTTTGTTGTGGGGGAGGAAGGGAAAGGAGAATGTTAGCCACTTTGAGACTCCTTAAAGGGAGTGAAAGGCGGGATATCAAATCCAAACTCCAGCACGGCTGTTGCTGGGGGTTGGTAAAGTGGGCAGCCGCTCCCCCCATGCCACTGCAGGTGGGAAATGCTCCCTACAGTGTGTGCCTCCCACGGGGGGGGGGGGGAGAGTTGTGTGCCCACCCACCAGCTGGCTGGCAGCGCACAGCTTCTCCCCCACGCCACTATCTGTGTATAGGATGATCCCAGTTTTTTTTTTTTTTGAGCCAAAAAACCTCGTCTAATACATGGAAAAATACAGTAAACAAAACTATGTGGAACAAAACAAAACAAAACAATATTAAAAGGGGATCTCTTAATTTAATCTGTCCTTTTTTCTGCTTCCAGGTTTGAGACAGAGCAAGCCATGCGCATGAATGTGGAGGCTGACATCAATGGGCTGCGCAGAGTCTTGGATGAGCTGACCCTGTCCAGGGCAGACCTGGAGATGCAGATTGAGAACCTGAAGGAGGAGCTGGCTTATCTCAGGAAGAACCATGAAGAGGTGAGAGGCAACGCTGCCCTGAACCTGTATCGCATGGCCAGTGGCAAGTAAAGCATCCTACGCTTGCTGGCTTCAGTCCTATATCCAACCAGTCATGTGCCTGTACTGCCATGCTCAAGATCTGCTCTTTGGAGTGCCGGGACAAACCCGCATTTAGGGTGGCTTGTGACAGTATGCAGAAAGTCTAATTCATAGCAGCTGAGCAGCTGGTCAAAGCCTGTTTGCTAGCCACCAAAACAGAGCCTGTCTTCAAAGGACCATGGTTCTATTCAGTGGTGGAGTATATGCTTTGCATTCAAAAGGTCCCCTGCTAAACCCAGGAGAACTGCTTCCAGTTGTATCAGAAGAGATGGACAACTTGCACAAGTAGGCTAATCTGCCATAAGGCACTTTTCTATGTGGTTTTGGACTCCCACGTCACAGCTGGAACAGATAAGCAAATAAACATTCTTTCTTTTTTATTAAGAATGTTCAGAATACATTACAATAAAAAACAAACTGATCTAAACAATTTTTTAAGAAAGAAAGTAAAAATAGAATGCAGAGTCCTCTCTCACAGGTAGGTCTTAACTCTTGTCCCATACAGAAAAAGGTGAACCCTCTCAACTCTCACCTGGGACCTTCCTTTTCTTCTCCCAACCTCCCACCCTGGGAGAGCTTCCCTTCCCTGCATCTCACACAGGGTCCTTCACCAGCCATCCATCAGCTTCATCAGCGTGCAATTCCCTCCTTAACCCGAGTAGAGGACAAATAACAAAACAAAAACAAAGCAAATAAACTTTCCACGTTTTCCTCTCTTTCCAGGAAATGGCCGTCCTCCGAAGCCAGATGGGTGGTGAGATCTCCGTGGAAATGGACGCTGCTCCTGGAGTGGATCTCACCAAGATCCTGACGGAGATGCGTGAGCAGTACGAGCACCTGGCAGAGAAGAACCGCAAGGATGCTGAGCAGTGGTTCTTCAGCAAGGTGGGACTTCCTCTCGGGATGAAGGAGCTTTCTGGAGGGAAAATAAGAGTGCCACAGGTTCTCAAATGGATACTCGGTGCTCTGAGTTTCATGTGAGCAACATGTGCTCTCCTTTTGCTTGCAGACAGAAGAGCTGAACCGCGAAGTTGCCGTCCACACAGAGCAGCTGCAGAGCGGCAAGTCAGAGATCACAGAACTGAGGCGGAGCGTCCAAAGCTTGGAGATAGAGCTGCAGACTCAACTCAGCACGGTAAGGGGGGGGGGCATGTGGAACTGGGGAGGATGATGAGTCTCTGAAAGTCCCCTTGGCTCTATCTTGGTGACATAGTCCAAGAAGTAGGACCTTTTCATTTGAATAATTTACAGTGCGTTTCTGGCCATTGTGTAACATTGCCCACCTCCCCTCTTTTGGACAATATCATTAGTGTGTCCTTACACAGAGTGCGACTTTGCTTTTGACTGAGACACACAGGGCTCAAAAGTGAACTGTGCTTAAACCCATTGAACTCAATGGGATAGGTTGGTGGTGACAAATGGTGCCAACCTACATATGTCTATTGAGCCCATTAAATTAAATAGGACTTACTTCCAGTGAAGTGTGCAACCTATATACACTACACTGTATCAGATTGCAGTCTTTATGTTCTTTGGGTGAGAAAGTCAGAGGTGTGGCACTGAGAAGCGATGGAGCGAGTCGTCCTGCTGCTCTTGTTTCATAGCCTAGAGGCTCTGCAAAAATTTAATATGGGATGATTAAAATGTGGTTTTATGGCTAGCTTGTCAGATTAGGCCCAGGGAGACCCAGGATCAACTTCTCATGCGGTCGTGAAGTTCACCAGGTGACCTTGGACCAGTCACTATCTCTCATCCTACTGTGCCCAGTAGAGCTTTCATGAGGATGAAATGTGTGCCTGTGGGGGTGAGAGAAACTCTTTTAAGCTTCTTGGGTGAAATATGAATGCAACAACAAAGCTGTGTAATAATTTCCAGAGTGGTAACTCTGGTGCAGCAAAAACAACCTAGAGTCTTGTGGTCTTGTGGCACCTTAAAGACTAATTTTTATCATGGCATAAGCATTTGTGGACTGCTTGCATCTGGTTGGCATAAGCATTTGTGGACCACATGCATCTGGTTGGCCCTGTGAGAACAGGATGCTGGGCCAGAGAGACCTTGGGCCTCATCCAGCAGGCTCCATAACCCAAAGCTATTTGCTGATTGGACATCTGCATTTACCTAAGGACTTTAGATGCTATACCTGATTTGACAAATCTGACAATGTTAGTTTCTGTCACTTTCTCATTTTTCCAATCTTAAATCCAGTTCTCCACATCTCAGTAGCAATGTTCAGGGGTTTTAGAATTTTGTCTGAATTCTTCCTGATAAACACATTTTTATATAGACACCTTTTTTTTGCAAACAACATCCCTCAACATAATGAATTTTATGGAAATTTCCTCTAATATATGCATATTATTTGGTTAGGAAGCTGCACCACAAAATCTAGAAAAGTGCAAATTTTGAAGGATAGTTGTGTTTTGGTTTGCAAACCAAAATCAATTTCCCTCCATCCCTCCTTGAAATATTTCATGAAACCTGTTAAGTTGTGGGTGAACATATCAGACGACACAGTGATTCTTCAAGCAGCTCTTGTTTATTCACAGGCCAGAACAGAACTGAACTGAAGGGTTCAGTCAGCCTGCCTAAGTAGAGCTCCATTACAACGTAACTGTAACAATTTTCTAAAACTATCCAATCACTGAACGTACCTTTCGATCCCTTATTTGCATAACTATCTACAGTATCCCCCTGCTGGCCCAGGGTGAGAACTTCAGTACATAACAAAACCAGGGTGCAGCCCACTACTGTCATTGTTATATACCTGATAATCTTCCAAAGTTCTCAAAGCAATGAATGTGACCCTCCTCTCAATTCTCTTCCCCCAGAAAGCAGCTCTGGAAGCCACCCTGGCAGATACAGAGTCTCGCTATGGCTCCCAGCTCGCCCAGATCCAGGATATGATCAGCAGCATGGAGGAGCAACTGGCTGAGCTGAGGTGCGACATGGAGCGCCAGAACCACGAATACAAGATCCTTCTCGATGTCAAGACCCGCCTGGAACAAGAGATCGCCACCTACCGCCGCCTGTTGGAGGGAGAGGAGGCCCAGTACGTAAAAGAGGGGCTGGGATGGCTGTGCTGGGGAGGGATGGCAAGAAGGGAGTTCTAAAACAGCTCACATGGAGCAAAACAGGGAGGTTCCTTCAATATCTTAAAAGGCAATTTTATCCAGATTTTGGTGGTGCTGGCATTAATAGACCCATTCATTATTTGATTATCTAATCAATGAACAACACTGTAATTGGTACGCAGCCCTGTTTCCATATTTAAGAGGCATTTTTAGGATTTCTCCCCCCCCCATTATCACATTGGCATTTCATAATGTATTCTAGAAAAGCAGTCTGCATTTCTAACTTGGCCATGTTTCTTTCCTCCTTTTCTTACAGCATCAGTTCCCAGTACAACGCAGCTATGTCTGGAAGAGATGGTAAGAATGCATGTCAACTAAAAAAAGTTCAATTCTCAGATTATGGGGAAAATATAGGAGAGGCTTTCAAGAGGCCCTGACTTGTCCCATTTTTAGCCAAACCCAGTAGCCTTCTAAAAACAGTAGCTGAAGGACCACCACAAATGGCAAGGAGATGGTAAGGAGATAATCTGAACACTGAGACCCTTCATCTTGTGTGATGTTATCTGCTGCCACTGCTAAGTGAGTCAGGATGAAGATATATCTGCACATCAAAGAGCGCTGTTCACCGACATCACCATCTTGGATTGCAGTATCTGAAGATTGGTGTATCTGAAGAAGTGTGCATGCACACGAAAGCTCATACCTAGAACTAACTCAGTTGGTCTTTAAGGTGCTACTGGAAGGAATTTTTTTATTTTGTTTTGACCATGGCAGACCAACACGGCTACCTATCTGTAATTGGATTGCAGTGTTACTATCACCCTTGGCCAGAATCCTGTGCAGATTTCAGGCTGTTCAGAAAAACATTATGATGGTTTCCTAAACACATTTACTGGGAGTAAAGCTGTGCGCACATTATACATTTAAAGCACATTTGAAAATCATTCTTCCCCTCAAAAAGTTCTGGGCACTTTAGTTTACCCCCATAGAATTGCAATCCCTAGCGACCACAGTGCCCAGAATTCTTTGAGGAGAAAATGTGCTTCAAATGTGCTTCAAAGGTATAATGTGTGTGCAGCCATAGTCATGCTGAACTCACTGAACTCTGAGCAAACATGCCTAGGATTGCACTATTAATGACATCCCAGCCCACACAATTCCTGTTTTCCCCAACAATTCCAAGTAGATAAGAGGAAAGTAGATGAGGTACTCATCTCTGCTATTCTGACAGGGCACAAACGGGGAGTGGGTGCTCTTCCAGATGTTGTTGGACTCCAACTCCCATCAGCCCCAGTCAGGATGGCCAATGGTCAAGGCTGACAGGAGTTCAGCAACATTTGGGGGTGACCCACAGGTTTCCCATCCCTGTAAGAATCCTACTTTTGTCTCTCAACTACATATATTTTGCAAACTGCTTTGAGGTTGTGTTTTTTTGCAATCAAGTGGTGTGTGAGAAGTTATGAAATAATATCAGGAGCAACTTCCTGGGGTCTTCTGTATGTGGAAATGGAAACATTAACCATTCTGCTCACAGGCCCAGAAAGCAACAGAAACCTTCCAGCATTCCTTGTTCCTTCCCTCAAGGCCTGATTGGCTCCCAGTTCAGCCTCCCAGTTGGCTGAGGACCCTATATAAGCTTCTCGGGTCCTCTCACCTCCTGATCATTCTGTTTTTGAGATGGAGTTATCTGCTGAAGTTATGAAACATCTGAAGAGGAAATAAACCCTCTCTCCAATTCTTCTCTTGCAGTGACGAAGACCTCACGTCAAGTCCGCATGATTGTCGAGGAGGTTGAAGATGGAAAGGTCGTCTCTACTCGTGAGCAGGTCAAACAGTCCACCTATTGAAAAGAACCTGCCATCAATAGTGCCCCAAGACTATAGTTCTGTGGATACAACTGAGAGAGTTTAACATCACAGAATCTTCATGCGTTCTGCAGTATGCCTTCCTTTTTTATTAAAAAAATAGTTATCAGCAAGTTTTCCAAATTAACAAAAACAACACACATTTACTGTTATGTATGTGTGTGCATCTACATGAAACCTTTGCATAAGGAAGAAAAAGCACACTGTTAGGTGACTTTTACAGTCAACTGCCTTGCTTGCTAATAGCTAATAAAGCATTATTTCCTATAAACATGAGATTGTTTCATGGTTGTATATTTAGGGTTCTCAAAAATGTAATCATTGTGGGATTCCATGAGAAAGGATAAAATTGGGAAAGAACCAGTGTTTTATTATTGTGGAAAAAAACCAGACTTCAAGATTATTTTGGGGGTGCAAAGATCTGTCTTTATTTAAAGCAATTTACACACAGGTCCTGCTATCCAAACACAATTTCTCAGGAAATTGTTTGTTAGGTGAGTGTTTGTATAACGACTTGATGAGTTCCATTGGTTCCTATTGGAATTTTTTTAATGCATTCCCAGCCAAGGAATTTTGATCCCCAAATGATGAAAAAACCTGGGGAAACCCAGGAAACCCCTCTGAAACCTTGCAGAAGGCAAATAAGTAAGGGGGAAAATGCACTTATATTTGTGCAATCTCTCCCTCTCCCTCACCTCTCCCTCTCATCATGGTTTTTGATGAAATGAAAGCCGCAGGCCAGCTAAACACACACAAAAATAAGGCTTGTTTAAGGCTGATAATCTGTTTACAGTACTACATGCAGGTCTAGATGTTTGGGTATCTGAATCTGCAGTGTGTATAGCGAGGTTTGGGTACTAATTGCTTGTGTTTGGATAAGTGAATTTTCATATACTGAGCATTTGGATAGCAGGACCTGTGCATATTGCTGAAAGGAGCAGGTAGAAAACCCAGCAGAGAGTGCCTCAGCTTAGGTTGATTCCTCTAGAGAAATCTGGCATTTTTACACAGGTTTATAGGGCTGCAGATATGGAATTTAGCCAGGTTATTTCCCAGAAAACAAAGGCGTTAATTCAGCTTTTTAGCTTCCAGCTCACCTTGCAGTTACATTCCAAGAATTTTCTTGTAATAACATTTGAGACCTGGGCTTTTCAGCTTGGAATCTTTTTCTTGTACATCTTTTTCTAGCTACCCTTTCATTCCCCGAAAGAGATTCCAGTCCTCAAAGGGAGCTTAATGGATATCCTCCAGCCACACTCTCAGTTATCAGCTTACCCTTTCATTCTTCTCTGTCTCCTCCCACCTCCTTCTGGAGCTACTGGGTTTTGCTAAAGAACTTCTTAAAAACTCAAACTTGTGGTGAACAGGAAGGTAACACAGAACCACCTCTGGATTTTGTGGGGTCCCATCTGAGCAAAATACCCCCAGTGGGACTACCCACTCCTTGATTCTCTCCCAGCTACCCATTCCTTTGCTCTACCTCCTACCCCAATATGTAGAACTGCCTGGAACGGATGACACAACCCTTGTCACTGCTTGCAGGCTCATTGAGGATAGACGAACAGGCAGAAATAGCAAGCAGAAGGGCCAGGAGGGAGGAGGTTGGGGACAAAAACAAGATTACTTGGCTTTGCCTAACTGGCTAGCAGTTTGCTCTGGCTCCCCCTACTGTCAACCTCCCTGAATTCCACCCTACCAGTCCTAATGAGACCACCCTTCATGTTATGTACTACTTCACTTCAGCCATGGAACCTCTCCAACTGTAACCAGGGTTGGCCAGCTTTAGGTGACAAAGAATAGCTACGGCTATATGGAGGACCAGTAATCTCCCCCTACACCCCTCCCCATTTCCATGTTTATTTACTTATTTAGAATATTTATATACTGCCCTTTGCACAAGCAACAGGCCTGCTTACAACAACATCAAATAGGTAAAGATGATGATGATGATGATGATGATGATGATGATTTTCATTTCTACTCCACTTTACATTATTAAGGGGGAAAAATCTCAAAGTGGTTTACAACACATTAAAACATCAAATAAAATAACGTAAGATACATACAATCCCTAAAATAGCACAATCCTTTAAAAAAGACCCCGTCAGCAAACCACTAATCATGGATTAGCTGTGCTGCCTAGTGGTTGGCCTTGAGCACTTTTTTTGCCTGGTAGCAGGATTTGAACCAGGGTTTCCTCTACAATACAGTGACTGCACGTTAGCACTGACCCCCTGTTGGCGGAGGTGAGAACAGCAGGGAAATATTAGTATTGCCTCCTTAGACTCCTGATTGGCTGGGAGGATTCATGTGACAGTTTCCTGCCACTTTGGGTTGGCATAACTGGATGCTTCCCTTGGCTGCTCAGTGCATGGGGTTTGTGTGTGTGTGTTTTTTCTGTGATAACTTGTCTTGCCACACCTCACTTCACCACCATGGGAGTCTTGCCAGAATCAGAATCCCAAGCTTCATGATCAACATTCCTCAAATTCAACCACACAAGTATTGCCAACATCAGGCTAAGGACTTTTGAATGACAGCTTGCTGAGCCAAATCGACTGACTGAGTGATTTCGGAGCCTTTTGATGAAAGCGAGCTACTTGCTTGTGTGTGCAACAATGTGCTGGTCAGGAGAAAGTGCAAGGGCATAAAAACGAGAACATCAAAACCCTGTGGTTAACCAGCATTTGTACTAAGCAATGCTTTGAAGGGCTGGAGTACTGCAGAGGAGCTTGATTAGAAATGGTGATTAAGGTGATGATGATTGCCTTGCTGCAGGTGAAACAGTGCCCTCGATATGAACAATGCAAGCAGGTAAGCCTGGACATCAAAGGAAGGAACAAGGAATGAGGTGGTGGAGACAGAACTTTCCCCACAACACATAGTTCACATTACTGAAGATAACTGGGAAAAGTGCAGTAGAGGACAGTGAAATGGCAGAGCTGGAGGCCTCCATGGTGCAGGAAGCAAGAGATGGGTAGCAGAAGCAGGATCTTTTAGAGTGGTCAGCAAAAATGGCCTCTCAAAACATGCTGGTGGGCAGAGAAAGTGTACTGACCATTTCCACTGAATTTCTCCAGGGGCAGGAAAAAATCCACCAGAAAATGGGGAAGTCAGGGATTTTTTGTGACAGGACTCCCTAGTATGGAGTACTGGAACTTTTGGGCTGGCACCCACAACACTTCAATAAATATATGAGAACCGGCACTTCATTTTTTAACAAAAAAGTGAAATTATTCAACTTGAGTTGCCCTTCAAATTCACATTGTTTTAATGCGCTGCTTATTCCCCTGCTTATTGCTTCTTGGTACAATTTCCCTTCTTCTTCTTCTTCTTCTTCTTCTTCTTCTTCTTCTTCTTCTTCTTCTTCTTCTTCTTCTCCTCCTCCTCCTCCTCCTCCTCCTCCTCCTCCTCCTCCTCCTCCCTCACTGCTCTTGACCTTAGTTGCCATCCACTCTGTAACATCATCAACAAAATCACAAGGGTTGTCACAGCCAATATATCAGCAGCGAAGGAAGATGAGGTTGAGTATTATGAAGGGAAAGAACCATAAAGGGAAATAGCAATGGGGGGAACAAAGGCAGCCCAAAGACAACATCAGTGGTGCCAAAAAATGGAAGGCAGTTTTTGACAGTCGGGAAAAGAAACACTAAACAAGGTAAATCTTTTCAGTCCTTGACAAAACTGAAGAACAGCAGAGAACAAGCCCAAGGCCAGTAAAATAGAAGCCTGCCTTTATTATCCTCCCTAATAAGGTGAATAGGTCCATGGCCCTGCAATCTATTAATTGCAACCATTGTGGAAAAGTCTATAGCCTTTGCATCTCATACGTAGCACCCTCCAGCCTGCAGAAAAACCCATTAAAAAAATCTCTCTTAAGGTCATGTTCTGTTATAAACTTCACGCCAATCATGGCATTAACAAGACCTCATAAAAAGGGTACAATTATTCAATGAAATGTCACCAAGAAACTGCCCTGACTGAGCTGGCTTCATCCTGATGCCGTGGGGCAGTTAACAGTGATAGAGCAGCCCCCTTCAGGCCTTCAAAAATAATTAATGGAGCTCAAACTGAGCAGGAGGTGAACACACCAGGTACCCCCATTTGCCCCCCGCCAACTGTGCCATGTTGATCAGTCACAGTCCACAGGGACTTCCACCACCCAGGAGGGTGCTCGGCTAAACAAGGAGAGGTCAGACATTGCTGATTGTCCAGGCAGAGGAGCAAGGCAAAGGTTAGCCCCTTGGAGGGAGATTAAGGTCTGGGTTCAGCACCACAGATAGCTCTCCAAGAGCTGAGGCCAACCATCCAAGTTGTCTCAACAAAGACCTGGCTGAGTTTTATAGCAGCGCAAGGGAGCCGTTGACTGGAGGCCCCACCCAGTGAGTCAATAGCCTCCTGACTATTTAAAGGGCCCTTCCTCTTAGCTCCTTTTGGGGTAATGGACTTTCCAGCTGTGGGATTGCTTGATCCCCTGAGGAGTCTGTAGACCAACCATCAACATCTGCTAGGAGGGTTTCCTTCAGTCTCAAGGAAGGGGAGGCAGGCTCCAGGGATAACAGTCCCAAACAGGAAAGACCTAGGGGGTGGGTTCTCTTCCCCCTCCTCCTCCTCCTTCTCAGAACTGTGGTTACCAGAGGAGAGGTGGTCCACAGCCATGACAGAAGGAGGCTCCTAAGGACACACAACTGAAGGCCTTCTTGCTCACTGCTGGGGGCAGAATGGGTACAACCAGTGCCTATGGGAACATGGGGTAGAGGCTGGCAAGTTCATCCCTCCCAAGTTTGAGCACCCCCCACTTTTTTTGAGTACCAGAACTAGTAAGGGTGAGCTTTAGGCAATCATTATTTTGCACACAGTATCTCGAGATCTCATGGGGCCTCCCATTGGGTCCTGTTAGGCTTGCCAACAAGGCCTTTCTGCTCTCTGAACCATGAGGATCAGGTTAAAAGCTACCGGTGTCTTTGGAGCCAGAAAATCTGTTTATCAGAGACTGAAATCCTCCTCCTAACACATTTTCTGAGTGGGTGAGCTTGAGATTAGAAAGCCAGCTGAACAAGAACTGCAAAACAATTAGAGGGTGTTTCCTCTGTCACCCGTGCATCAGCTATCCATGGGACAAGGGACGATAGTGACACAAAAATTGTGTACAATTAAGGGGTATTGAGGCGGTTCCAGTGAAGGATAGGAGGGGCTGGAAGCTGCAAGCCTCTGATTCTCTGGGGCAGTGATGTGATCTGGAAAATCTAAGGACGTTGCCATGCTACATCTGGGATGTTCTAAAAGATCAGATTAAGTGCAGAGCTGAAACAGGAAAGAAGTGGCGCTTCCTGAACATTTTCACCCATGGCAAAACAAGCCCTGCAACTCAGCATTTTGTTTTATTTTTGCATTGCACCACAACTTGAGGGTGGAAACTGCTTCAAAGGAGGCAGGTGGCCAGGATGAAAGGGTAAAGTGCTGCAGTTGCTAAGGCAACTAGGGTTAATCAAGAACATAAGGTGAAACAGATCCACAGTGGCCAACCAGTGGCTTGTCCACACCAGAACAAAATGTGAATCTGCACTGGCCTGTCCCCCATCAATGCAGGAGAGAAACTCTTCCCATCACACAGCTGTCCTGGATCTTTCCCCCTTTAAATGTGTCCCTGGCAGAGACCAGACTGAGGATTACAGCTCTGATGAGGAATGGTGGGAACCTCCCCCTCCCCCTCTTCCTGCTCCAGACCAGGATCCTGAAGCTGCCCAGGAACAGTGGAGCAGTACAGTGGTACCTCTGGTTACAGATTTAATTTGTTTCGGGGGGCCGTGAGCACCCCCAAAAGTCCAAAACTAGAGGTGCTGCTTCTGCACATGCGTGCGGTGTGATAGAGTACTTCTGCGCATGCATGCGGCATGCAGATCACTTCTGTGCATGCGCATGGCGTGCAGAGTGCCTCTGCACATGCGCGAGCGATGAAACCCGGAAATATACACTTCTGGGCTGCCGCATCCGTAACCCAAAGATTCTGTAACCTGGAGGTTACACAACACGAGGTACCGCTGTATAGATTTAGAGACTTGGCTTGCAGAGGGACATAGTTTGGAAAACCACAGCTGGGCAGAGCTGAATGGGGAACAGCTAAGAGAAGCAGAACAGGTAAGAGAGAGAGATAACTGACTCCCCTTCGCTGGAAAGTGTCTCGCCTCTCTCTCCAAGGGCAAGGAGAGCTGATAAGGTTGCTACGCAGAAGGCTCAGTGGTTGCGAGATCAGGTTGCGAGAAGGGGAAGTGACGGGGAGGACTTGGGGGGGGGGAGTAGGAGGAAAACCTAATTGGGAGCATCTTCACTCCGAGAATGGCTGCTTTGTTCTTTTTCTCTGATCATTAAACACTCTTAACTAGTAAGCGATTCTAATTACTTTGTTCTCCTGATGCACGGCCAAAGGGTGGGGGAAGGAAGCTGTTTCCCTGATGCCTCACAGTCCCCCCCCTCTAGATTTTAATGTATTGTTATGTCCCTAAATACCTCTGTTGTGGACCAATAGGCAGTGGTACTTTGAAGTACTTGTCTGACAGAGTCCCTCTCTACAGATGTCACTTCACTTACTTTAAATCGGGGTCAGCAAACTTTTTCAGCAGGGGGCCAGTCCACTGTCCCTCAGACCTTGTGGGGGGCCGGACTATATGGGGGGGATGAACAAATTCCTATGCCCCACAAATAACCCAGAGATGCATTTTAAATAAAAGGACACATTCTACTCATGTAAAAACACGCTGATTCCTGGACTGTCCGCAGGCCGGATTTAGAAGGCGATTGGGCCAGATCTAGCCCCCAGGCCCTAGTTTGCCTACCCATGATTTAAATGCTATTCCCTCCCTTTGTATGGTAATGGGCATTATTACACATTGTGCTCTTGTGCTTGAGTCCTCCCTGTGGGCTTCCCACAGGCATATAGTTGGGCCATTGAAGTGTAGATGGGCCATGAACCAGCAGAACAATTCTTAAGTCCTTATGAACGTCACTCCAAAATGTATTAAGCCAGCTCTGCTGTCCTGCTCCATTGGCACTGCTGCCCATAGGAAGCTACCTCATACTGAGTCAGACCACTGGCCAACTAGCTCAGTATTTTCTCCTCAGTTACTCACAGTGGTTCTCCACAGTTTCCAACAGGAATCTGGACTGGCCTACCTGCTATGGAGCCTTCACATCTGCAGTTGACTGCCTGCCTACCAGCTGAACTGTTACACCTTGCCCTCTCCCTAGGAAAAAGTGTCATTAGCAATATTAGCAATATTCCAGTCCGGCTTCCGCGCTGGTCATGGGACTGAGACGGCTCTGGTCGCCCTAACAGATGATCTCCGCAGGCAGCTGGATCGAGGCGGGTCGGGGCTGCTGATTCTTCTAGACCTGTCAGCAGCCTTCGACATGGTCGATCACGAACTCCTGGACCACCGCCTTGCCGACGTGGGGATCCAGGGCACAGTCCTTCAATGGCTGCGCTCGTTTCTCTCCGGTCGGGGACAGAGGGTGGCGCTTGGGGGGGAATTGTCATCCCGCCACTCCTTGGTGTGTGGTGTGCCCCAGGGTGCAATACTCTCCCCAATGCTTTTTAACATCTTTATGCGCCCCCTCGCCCAGCTTGTCCGGAGTTTTGGGCTGGGCTGCCATCAGTATGCTGATGACACCCAACTCTATCTGTTGATGGACGGCCACCCGGACTCTGCCCCAGACACACTGATCAGATGCTTGGAGGCTGTGGCTGGATGGTTACGTGGGAGCCGGCTGAAGTTAAATCCTTCGAAGACAGAGGTCCTCTGGCTGGGACGGGACGACAGGGGGCTGAGGGGGCAACTCCCATCTCTTGCGGGGGTGCAATTAGTGCCAGCACCGTCCGTTAAGAGTTTGGGTGTAATCTTCGATACCTCCCTCTCCATGGAGGCGCAGATTGCAGCTATAACAAAGGCGGCATTCTTTCATCTCCGCCAAGCTAAGCAGTTGGCTCCTTACCTCTCACACCCTGACCTAGCCACTGTGATCCACGCGACGGTCACCTCCAGACTGGATTATTGTAACTCGCTCTACGTGGGGCTGCCCTTGAGACTGACCCAGAAACTCCAGCGGGTGCAAAATGCTGCAGCGAGACTCCTTACAGGGTCTTCGCTTAGAGATCACATTCATCCGGTGCTATACCAGCTGCACTGGCTCCCGGTGGAGTACAGGATCAGGTTTAAGGTGCTGGTTTTAACCTTCAAAGCCCTATACGGCCTAGGGCCCTCGTACCTACGGGACCGCCTCTCCTGGTATGCCCCACAGAGGAACTTACGATCTTCAAATAAAAACATCTTGAAGGTCCCAAGCCACAGAGAGGTTAGGCTGGCCTCAACTAGAGCCAGGGCTTTTTCGGCTGCGGCTCCAACCTGGTGGAACGCTCTCTCACAAGAGACAAGGGCCCTGCAGGACTTGACATCTTTCCGCAGGGCCTGCAAGACAGAGCTGTTCCACCTGGCCTTTGGTCAGGGCGCAGCCTGACTCCCTCCTCTGGCAATCTTTACAAAACTTTAGTTTATGGTTGCCATCAATTTTGATTTTAATTCATTTTAATCCATTTTTATACTGTTTTATAATGCTGTACTGTTTTAGTGTTGTTAGCCGCCCTGAGCCCGGCTTCGGCTGGGGAGGGCGGGATATAAATAAAATTTATTATTATTATTATATTATTAGCAATTCCAGTGGTGCATCCAGAGCAAATTATGTGCTTAATGCTTGGGTTCAACCCAGGAATCTCTGGATGAATGGCTGCCACTTGGCACACATACACTGCAATTTCCTTTTCTCACAGTCCAGCACAACCATTCACATACATGTTTGTTTTAGAGCTCAGCTGCAAGTCAGTTTTTATTTATTTTTGCAAAGGAAAGCTACATGCGAACAACAGCAAATAAACGTAACCCCACTCCTTTCCCTTTTTTATTCATTAACTTGCCCTTAAGCTGCAAAAAGCATCAACGTTGCAAGTTAATACCTTCTGTTCGAGATGGCTTGAGAAGTTGTTTTGATTACTTAGGAAGGCTCACCAGGGCAAAGCTCTGCTACTTCTTGTCTGCTGTGGTTCCGAAGGCATTAGGTCCACAACAAGACAAGCTGTAACTATCAGAACTGAAGAACAACTGAAGCAAGTGAACTGAATCTTTCGAAAAGGGATGGGGAACCTGTGGCCTTCCAGATGTTGCTGGAAACTGCTACCATCCCTGCCCACTGGCCATGCTGGCTGGGGCTCATGGGAGCTGGAGTCCAACAACATCTGGAAAGCCACAGCTTTCCCACCCCATGTTCAAGGGTTTGAAGGCAAACAGGTGATAGACAACTAAGGGTTCATCCGCACTTCCATTTGCCTCACAGCTGTACCCTGGGAAAACCATGGTTTAGCACAGAATCAAAACAAACAGCAATCAGGTTTTGTGTGGATTGTTGTTTGTTCTGATTTAGCACTGAAGAGCAGGTTTTCTGGAGTGAAGCACCTGAGCAAAGTCAAAACTGCTTGGACTTGTGCCTAGAAAGCATGGGACAAGCTGAAAACCTCTCAGACCTGCACTTTCTAGGCATGGGGCAACTGGAAATATGGACAATCCCTCAGTCATACTCAGAGGAGATGCATTAGAATCAATGGAGTTAAGTTCATTGCTTTCAGTGGATTTACTGTTGAGTATTACTAACAGTGCTTGTGACAGCATTTTTGTTTATAATAATAATAATAATAATAATAATAATAATAATAATAATAATAATAATAATTTATTTATACCCCGCCCATCTGGCTGAGTTTCCCCAGCCACTCTGGGCAGCTCCCAATCAGTATTAAAAACAATACTCGTTTATCTAGAAAATCAATTATCAGAAAATCTATGTTAGTTGTTAGCTGAACTAAAAATTCCTGATTCAGCAGGAAACCATGGGCAATGAGCTTTAGGAAGATAATTCTTCCAAAAAATTACACACCTCTTTTCCTGGACTCTGTTATTTAGCAAAGCAGTAATTAACGTTAATCTCTCATCAAGTCAGAAAACAAGAGACTGAGAAGGGCTTGTGTGTCATAAATTCCATATCTCCTTTTAAGCATGTAGAAAGATAAGAAATGCTGCTTTTTATTCTTTGCGGAAGGAAAAGAAGAGGAGTATTTTTGTTATTCCTTGCTTGAGTTACAATGATTGCCATTGTGTTGAAGCGACGATGCTCAAAAACGTAACACACAAGGATAATAAAAGTGCTCTAAAGTGAAGTGGAAGTGGGGAGGAGAGAAATGAAACAAAGAAAGACTTCTTAGGGCATTGCCACAATTTCTGAGTGGGATTCAATCATATACTGGCAAATTCAGGCTGCACCATGAAAGTTAATTGTGAGCTCTTGCACAAGGAACCCTCTTCCCCCAAAGATCAGCCTTTTTGCAGCAAGGAAAGTGACAGGGAATGCACTGGAAAGTGTGGGATGAGACTTGCTTGACGCAATGGCACCTAACTTCCCCACAAACAAATCAGAAGAAATGTTCAATATACAGTCAGTGTCATCCAAACTCCCTGCAAACAGATCAGGTTTAATGCTCAGCAAGTTGTCTGGAAGTGTCTCGTGCTTTTTTCCTCAACCATTCTCTGCCACTCTGATTTACACTTCTCTTTTTCCTACTACTCCCCTTGAGAATTTTTTTAGTCCTACACCAGTCTTAAATAAGGGTCACCCCACCACATACGTTTTCTAGGTGTTTTTTATGAACACGGAGAGGCTCTGGGTTTAAGTTGAGCACCATGGAGGCAGTGGCGTAGCTAGCCACCTGGGGGCCCGGTGTGGCGTGCATGTCCTGCAGCCACACACAAGTCCCACCCACACTGCTCAAAAAAGCAGCGTCGAGCTTGCAGGCAGTCTGCCCGCCGCCTCCCCCTCAGGAGAGACCTGTGGCTCAGGCATGCTGCAGTCCCCGCAGCCAATGCCCCTGCCTTACCTAGCTACCAGCAGCATAGGAAGAGGGGTGCCGGAGTTATTTTTTCAAAAAAAGTGTTGTGAGCCCATTTTTTAAATATATATTTTAAAAACACATATTTTTGCCATTTTGTCACTCCCCTCAGTGATGAAACCTGGGCAGCCCGCACCCACCTCACCCCGCTTCCTACACCACTGCACAGAGGCTCCCAGAGAGCAGAAGGTCAGGTTGCTGAATGCTGGAGAAGAACCGAAGAGACTATTATATCAGTCCTGTGGCCCATCTAGTCCAGCATCCTGTTCTCACAGTAGCCAATGGGTGACACCTGGCTTGAGAGCAGTACATGTGAAAAGGATCTAGGAGTCTTGGTTGACCACAAACTTGACATGAGCCAACAGTGTGACGCGGCAGCTAAAAAAGCCAATGCAATTCTGGGCTGCATCAATAGGAGTATAGCATCTAGATCAAGGGAAGTAATAGTGCCACTGTATTCTGCTCTGGTCAGACCTCACCTGGAGTACTGTGTCCAGTTCTGGGCACCACAGTTCAAGAAGGACACTGACAAACTGGAACGTGTCCAGAGGAGGGCAACCAAAATGGTCAAAGGCCTGGAAACGATGCCTTATGAGGAACGGCTAAGGGAGCTGGGCATGTTTAGCCTGGAGAAGAGGAGGTTAAGGGGTGATATGATAGCCATGTTCAAATATATAAAAGGATGTCACATAGAGGAGGGAGAAAGGTTGTTTTCTGCTGCTCCAGAGAAGTGGACACGGAGCAATGGATCCAAACTACAAGAAAGAAGATTCCACCTAAAGATTAGGAAGAACTTCCTGACAGTAAGAGCTGTTCGACAGTGGAATTTGCTGCCAAGGAATGTGGTGGAGTCTCCTTCTTTGGAGGTCTTTAAGCAGAGGCTTGACAACCATATGTCAGGAGTGCTCTGATGGTGTTTCCTGCTTGGCAGGGGGTTGGACTCGATGGCCCTTGTGGTCTCTTCCAACTCTATGATTCTGTGATTCAACCAGATGCCTGTGGGAAACCTGAAACCAGGATTTGAGCACAAGAGCACTCTTCCTCTCCTAGGGTTCCAGCAACCATTTTTCAGAAGTGTTGCTGCCTCCAATTGTAGAGGCAGGGTATGGACTTTATGGCTAGTAGCCACTGAAAGCCCTCTCCTCCATGAAAACGTTGAGCTTCTTCCAAATGAGAGCAAGTGAAGGCTTATCTGTG
The DNA here is from genome assembly GCF_964252035.2 of Podarcis erhardii. Lineage (NCBI taxonomy): Eukaryota > Metazoa > Chordata > Lepidosauria > Squamata > Lacertidae > Podarcis > Podarcis erhardii. The sequence goes on along the minus strand of NC_138502.1, from coordinate 28,816,788 downwards.
GTGGTTTAGAGGTGCTGCGGGGTTCACTCGGACATATGGCGCCAAGCAGCTGTGGGGCAGCTGGGAGGAGCATATCCAGGAGGAAGCTGTTCTTCCCCTGGCAATTGTCCATTTCCCCCTTGTGCCAAGGCAAACCCCACATTTTGAGAATCTCATCAACCCAAATGTCCCCTCCACAGCTGGGAACGTGTTCCAAACCAGGAAATGCCATGAAGTTAAGAGTTTCAGCCGGTTGAGGATGTGACCCGAGGGTTTCTCGCTGAGGCACCCAATTCCTTTGAAGCTGGCATTTAAGTTTTAATTTCCTTCTGCACCGGCTGGGGGGAAAGCGTAGAGAGATAGACTGACTTGGTAGGAGTATATTAAAAGGGATTTGGGATGGAAGTTTATCATTACTTGGAAATAAACCCCAGGCTTCTGGGCCATTTCTATGAGCAAGGCTTGAGATAATTAACTCAGTTTACAGTAGCTTTAGCCTCGGATGAGTCAACCAGCTAAACCATCTGCCTGGGCAGTACCTGTGTGCTAGCTTTGGGGGTTTCCAACAGACACTGTTGTCCTAATGAAGAAAGGTTAACAAACTGGTTGGTTGCACCTAAAACAATGGTGTGAACTCATTTCTAATAAATAGAGGGCTTGTCCACACTTCTCTTTGCCCCATCGCTTCCCCTTGGGAAAAACCCGTTCGTTACCACTGAATCAGAGCAAAGGTCCATTGAGTTTTCATTTGCTCTGATTAAGCAGTAAAGAGGGTTTTCCTCCCACAGACAGCGATGGGGCAAACTGCTTGGACCCCTGCCTAGAAAGCATGGGGAAATAGGAAAACCTCTTGAATCAATGCTTTCTAAGCACAGGACAAGCCACCACTGGTAGAAGGTGTAAGCAAGGAGCGAAATACACTTTGTGTTAATCTGGCTTTTCAAAAAGTCTGGCAGGGAATTTGTGCAGATGGAAAATCTGCTTAACCCCCCCCCTGCTGATTCTCCCCACCTGCGATTCCAAGCAACAAGCTATTTGCTAGACTTTCCTGTTCCTTTTCCAGCTGGCGAGTCTTTCAACAGCGTCCTCAACATGGGTGTAAACACTGTCTTTACTATATCTTGGCAATATTGTTGTGGTTTTCTATTGTTACTTAAAACATATAATGAAAAAGTAATGGCTCAACATTTTCTCTGACAATTTCTCTTGTACAATACAGCAAGTTCCTGGGTGTTGTTGTTGTTGTTGTTGGCTGAATCAAATCTGTCCCCATTCATATTTGTCCAGCTTCATTAAAAAGTGAGAAAAGACCAAAACGTCTTCCTAAGAAAAAGCATCTTTCAAGACTGGATTGTTCAAAAATTAGGTTTTATTTCTACTGAAAATGTTACCAGAATGCCAAAACCCCCCAAAAATCTTTAAAATGTCCAGTTCAGCTTAGAAGGCTCTGGTACCATTGGACTATGGGAAACCAGATGTATAATTTCATCTAGTTCTCAAAATAAGGGCCACACTGGGGGGCGCATTGGAAGATGGCTGACAATAACATCTCTCCGACCCACACGAGGTAATTAAGAGGCTGATATGAGGAGTATGCAGCCTCCCTTACCCCCCCAAGGAGATGGGGAGGACTGCCTTGCCAGCTGTGTCCATAATTCACCCCCGGAATCAAAAGAAGGGGGTGTGGGCACTTGGCACGAAGCCCTCAAGTGAGCCCGGCTCTTCCTGATGCTGTCTCCAATTTGCGCACTGGTTTGCAGTAGCTAGAAATATATAATTGGAAATATATAATTGGAAAGAAGCTAATGCACATACATCAAGTAAAGATCGGGAGTAAAGACGGCTGATTAATGGATCTCTGTGAGTGGAGTGACGGGCTGGACAAATAAATCAAGTGATGAATCATCATTAAAAGACTGGTATGTTGAACTGAAATGGAAAGGGGGGGGGAGGAAAAAACTTTTCTTTTTTTGCCTTATGTGAGTATTAATAACCCTCCCCTCCAGAGAGAAGAATCGTTGCAATTTATTAATCACAAGCAGGAGTTCAAGAACTGTGTGGAATGAATTATTGATCAAAGAGAGGACTGGTAGAATTATCGGGGAATGGAGGAAAGTTTTATGACGCAGTTTCAAATGGCTGTCTCGCTAAGGCAGGCTTGCCTAAGAAGGACGAGGGGGAGGAGGACCAGGGTCATCGGAATGTGAATGTATGGTTATCGGAATGTGATCTTGACCTGGCAGAGCCCCCTGTGATATGTTTGGCAAATCAGCGGACAGACTGAGAGAAAGTTCTTTACGGAGGTGTGGAAATGGCGTCTGTCCTTTATGTGATATGATTTTTGGAGAGTGTAAAACCCACACAGAGGATGTTTGTTTTCAACCCGCTTGTGAAGATTATCAGAGATCGCAAAGAAAGGAATATATGATAACAACAAGAAGATGAGGAGAGTAACAAAGAGACTATCTGGACAGAACTGGATAGAACTGTTTAATTAAAGCAGCAACATGAGTGATGTTTGGACCCCTTTTGGAGTTTGAAGTATGGGTACCCCCAATAAAAATTTAAAAATCTGGCTGTATAATTTGGAACTAATGTGATTTGGAACTAATGTGATTTGATTGGCCTGTTAATAAAAAATATATTAAAAAAATATAGAGAGTTTGTAAGTAAACCATTTTTAACTTAAAAAAAAAAAGGGGCCACACCAGTGAACCCTAATTTCCTCCCATTCTAAAATATTTCTAAGTGAACGGAATAGCTGTTTATTCCTTGACTGTTGCCTTTCAGGTGGATGGGCAGCAGTGTTAGGAGGGTGGTGAGACTGGTGGAGCCCTCAACTTTCACTATTTAAACTCTTAGTGGTGTTGGGCCTGAAGTGCAGAAAGCAGGCGGTAAACTTAAGTCCGTATGGCAGACACTCCAATTTCATTAAGAGCAAACATTTGTCAGTACCACAAAGGACTCAGAAGATGTATAATCAGCAGCCCCTTTGGGCTATTATGCCAGTAGAGAGAATGAGATTTAATAACCAGAGTAATTAGCTAGCCCCAAATCCAGCAAGCAAATAACTAAGAGACACTTCTGAAGTCAAACATCGTTGGACAGGCAACACCCTTCTCGAGAAGCACCACAAGAAAAATGTTGACTGGGGAATTATTTTGTCGAGTGAGAAAATGGAGAACCGAAAAACGCAGCGAACCAGCAAGGCTAAAGCTAAGGTTGGGACTGAAATGGGAAATAATGCAGTCCCACTCAAGGTGGGGTAGGGGGCTTCTTTGAGAGGACATTGGGTAATGCCATAGCAACTTATTATACCACCCCCCACAACCCAGCAAAATGAATTTGCTTCACAAAATTATTTGCTGCACATATTGATGCTTAATATATACCGAAAAGTCACCAGATTGTTCAAAATTCCACTGACATTTGTATTTGCCAAAAGGCAATGATCCCACCTCCCCACCCCAGTTATAATAGCAGGCATCAATATTAAATTTCAGGCTGTAAAATGTAGAGCCTCTGTATTGTTATATGGCCAGACTTAATTCAGAGCTATTGCACTAAATTTAAGCCAGGGTTGTTGAGTGGTTAGAGCAGCATTAGCCAAACTAGAGACCTTTAGAGGTTTTGGACTAAATCTCCCAGCAGCCCTAAGCAACATGGATAATGGTCAGGGATGATGGATGTTACAGTCCAAAAAACCTGGAGGGCATCAGTTTAGGGAAGGCTGCTCTAACCAATCCACCACACTGGCTTAAATTTTGAGTAAAAAATTCACATTCAACCTTTGATTATTTGTGAATATTCATTCAGCATTTGAGTGATAATTTTCAGCTATATATTGAATTGGGAAACATAACTGTTTTCGTGCTTAAAATGGGTCATGTTTCAATTCTACTAGAGTTGTGTGCAGAATATCCTTAGATTTTGATTTTTTGGTGGAAAACAGAAATATGCTACTTCCCTTCCCCCCATTCAGTGACATTGTTCCTTCTTAGCTACAGGAGCTTTGGTACCAGCCGCCCCATCCCAGTCTCAGCTTCTTTCTCCTTCCTAAATGGGTCATAAGAGTGACCCCCCCTAGCAAAGCAGGAGTCCTTTGATGAATACAATGGCACAACGACGTGATATATGCAAATCATATCTGACTACAGAATAAAGTACTGGGGCAAATCAGGGAGGCTGAGAATGAGGACAATCAGGGATCACGGAATGAATAGAGCAACACCACCAATACCACACAGTCAATCAAATTTGTCAACTTGACGACATCACTGAGGGCAGACGAAATCCGTTTCAAAGAGGATCAAGTCAGGCAGCTATTTCTCAAGAAGTGTCAATGTCGTTGGCGAAAAGGAGGTGCTTTTCAACACTCAATCAATCAAAGTTCGAAAACTGAGTTGTTTTGTCTCATCCTTAAATTGACGAGATTGCATTCCAGCTGTGGAACAAAATTAGGCTGGCTCAGGAAAGCCGTGTTTCATCCTGTAGGCAAAAGAGGCTATTATGCACTGCTGTGCCACAATCTGTTTGCCAAGTGTGTCTCACAAACAACACAACATTTTGCTTCTCGTTGGGTTTTTCCCCCCTCCCAGAGAGCTGCTGACACGTGCAGCATCTTCTTCAGATCCCATTATATCTTTGCCTTTGGGAGATCTGTGGCACAGATAATTACAGTATCCAATGCTACGAGTTTAGAAGAAAGGGGGGGGGGAACCACCTCACACACAAAGCAAGAAAGGAGCTCAACCAGTACTGGCGACACCCTCTGCAGAAAGTATAAATAGAGACCTGGTGGGGCCCGGAGCCTAGCAGTCTTACTTTACATCCAGCAGTGCCTCTTGCTTCCTGCTTAGCACTAGAGATCCTCCATCACCATCACAATGAGCTGTAGCGCAAGGCACACCGTCTTAACAGCTGGAAGAAGCAGCAGCGGCAGCTGCAACCTTGGTGGAGGGAGGGTGGGGGTCTCCTCGGTCTCCTCTGGACGGTACACTTCCTGCGGGCTAGGCAATGGGAGAGCCAACTTCTCTGGCCGGAGCCATGTCGGAGGAGGCTCCACTTGTGCCTACGGAGCAGGAAGAAGCCAGTTCTCAAGCGGAAGTTGCAGCGGGGCCTTTGTTGGTGGCGGACATCTTGGGGGAAGTGCCGGCTCTCATGCTGGGAGCGTTGCTGCAAGGAGCGGTGCAGTTGGTGGCGCTGGTGGTGGGCATGCTGGCATGGTTGGTGGCATGGGTGGCGTGGTTGGAGGTGTTCCTGCTGGCATAGTTGGTGGCATGGGTGGTGTGGTTGGAGGCCCCCATCCCGGTATGGTTGGTGCCATGGGTGGCGTGGTTGGAGGCGTTCCTGCCGGCATGGGTGGTGGCATGGGTGGTCCTGCAGTAGTTGGCGGAATGGTCAGCGAACCTTTCTGTGGAGGCATGTTCTCTAACCTTGATGGGAAAATGACCATGCAGAACCTCAACGACCGTCTAGCTAGTTACCTGGACAAAGTCCGGTGCTTGGAGGAGGAGAATGCTGAGCTCGAGTGTCGGATCCGGGAATTTTATGCCAAGCAAGGCCCGCTCTGTGAACCGAAGGACTACAGCCATTACCACCAGCAAATTGAAGATTATAAGAACCAGGTAGGGTGCCAGTTGACAGCCAACTTTTAGTCATTCTTGCACGCTTTCCTTTGAACTGACTATAGACAGCAGGCCTTGGCTTAAGCTCAGATCTGAAATGACAGTGGTGTGACGTCAATTCATGAAAGATGAAGGACTGAAATTCTTTTAAGCTTGTTCTTGGAATTCCCAAACTCATTCAGTAGATACTCTGTTTTCTTAAAACTCGGTATTGCTATTTTTCAATGTTGAAAGGCTTGTTTAGATGTGTGATGTGGACTGTGCGAAACTAGAACTGCCATCAGCAAGACTTAAAAAAATATCCTACAAAATGATTATCTTCATTGCATATTGGTGTACCACCTATGATGTTCCACTGCAGTTTCTACTGCTATCATTCCAACTGTGTGGGAGCCTGTGTATAGTTTGGGTGGTTTGTGGTTGCATGGATGGCATTTTGCTAGGCCCACAGTGCAGTAGCAGACTGTGTGGTAGGGCATCAGTGCTTACCTGACTTCCTGAAAGTGGAGTCGCTGCTGCTTACCTGGAAGGAGTGGTGGCGGGATGATGTGCCAGGGAGGTTGGCATGACACAAATGCACTGTCAGGAGTGTGGAATTGGCTTTGTAGATGTGCTTCCATTGCACTGACCTCCCCACCATGTCTCTCCTTTCCCTCCCCTTCCTGTCAATCAGCAGTAACTCAGCTGTTGGGAGGTCAAGTGAGCACTACTGCCTCACCATGCTGTCTGCTACTGCCATGTATACATGTAAACGGTGTACTATGTGGAAATGGCTTCTACAAGTAGGAATTTAAGCGGTCTCCATGCTTCTTGGCACACCAGCCCAAAAGGAAGCAGAAGGGAGGGTTGTGGAGTGCTGGGAACGCTTAAAATGTGCAAGGCCGGAGAGGGGAGAATCCAGTGCTGACACAACTCCTGAAGAGAAAATGGCTACAAGGTATTAATTCGTACCCACTTGTGATCATGGTGGCTTGCTGACTTGTGGTTCAACTGTGTGTAGATATGGAACTGTTATGGATCAGTTGCACGCAATGTATGAAGACTGGCATGAAGATAGAGTAAGGCTGATAAACATCTGGTGTGGATTGATGCACTCTAAATCTTAATACTAGATCTTCACATGCAGGGGTGGTAACTGGTCTCTTGTTAACTTTTTCTGTACCCAGCTCATTTGTACAAGTGTGGAGAACAACAAACTCCTCCTGTGCATTGATAACAGCAAGCTGACTGCTGATGACTTCAGAACCAAGTGAGTACTTCTCAGTAAACAAGGGGGTGTATGGAACAAATCTGTGTGCGTTAGATGGGGTCCCATTGTTTGAGTGAGGGAATATTCTCAGTGGCTCAGGTTGTCTGCTGTTGGGACTGTCTGAAGATGGGGGTGTTTGTCCTTCCAGCCATCTAAGTGTCTATTCTGTGGGAATACAGGGTGTTCCTCAGAACTGAACGCCATTTATGCTCTTGGGTGGGGAACCTTTGGCCCTTCAGAAGTTTCTGGGCTACAGGTCCCCTACCTCTTATTATTAGCTATTCTAGCTGGGACTGATGGGAGTTGGAGTCCATCAACTTGTGGAAGTCTACAGTTTCTCCATTCCAGCTATAAGACACATGAGGGGGACTGTGACATGTTTCCTGGGGCAGCAAAGCCAAGTCTTGACAATGTGATCAGCAAACAAAATCAACTTGTTTGTTGGATATTTCCCTGCGTTTCCTCTTTCTATACTCCGTGGCATACAATCTCAAGTTGGAGATGCGTTTCCCACAATGTGGGAAAGCCTATCAGAGCTAGCAGCCCTCCTGAAAATCTAGGCTGTAAGAGCAATGATCACAATTGGCCTTCCCTGCGGAGAGACCAAAATAATAATCCTGCAATGAATAATGGAATTCTCATGCTCTGCTCTTTGCGGCTTAGATATGAGACGGAATGCTGCCTCCGTCAGAATGTGGAGGCTGACATCAATGGCCTGCATCAAATCCTGGATCAGCTGACTGCCTGCAGGTCTGACCTGGAAGTGCAGTGTGAGAACCTGCAGGATGAGCTGTGTTGCCTGAAGAAGAACCATGAGGAGGTGAGGGACACCGTCTTCTCCTTTAATGAAGTCAAAATGGAACATGTGGAATGATGCTTTCTTGATCCCAAGGGCATTTTTGAACATGGCACAGCTTTATAAAATGAGTAGATTGGATCTAAGACGTAGATAGCTGAGTGCATTTTCAGCCACTGAAGAAACTTTGATCTATTAACTGGCAGAGCATCAGTCACTAGCAAAACTGCCTAGAGCAGGACTGAGCAAGCTATGACCCTTCAGTTGTTGTTAGACTACAACTCCTATCATCCCCAGCTATCAGGACATGCTGACAGGGGCTGATGGGAGTTGGAGTCCAATGGAAACTGGAGGGCCACAGCCTGACCACCTCTGGCCTAGGGACTCTTCCTTTCACTTGCATAGTTAACATATCACTACAATGCAGGAGCCTCTTTATATTAAGGGATATTCAGTCACATGCATTTTGAAGTGGCACAGCCCCAGAATGGCACTGCCATTCACTGTTGGTCCAGAGAGGACCCACCTTGCCTCCTTGAGAGAGATCTCCTGCTTTCAGCCTTCATTGACTTCATGGCAGTTCTCATTAGAGAGTTCATTGGGGGTAGAATGGATAGTAGAAAATGGAAGGTGAGAATCTGCCATGGGGGTGGGCAGTGGTTTCATTGGCTTGTAATCTTTTTTTTGCAGGAAGTCACCTGCCTGAAGAACCAGTCAACCGGCGATGTCAATGTGGAAGTCAATGCTTGCCCTGGACCGGATCTGAGGAAGATCCTGGAAGAGATGAGGTGCAAGTATGAGGCAATGATAGACGGCAACCGCAAGGAGGTCGAAGCATGGTATGGATCCAAGGTAAGCTGTACACCTCCAAGTCCATAATACATAAAGCAGAGGTACAACGGGGACTGTAAAGAATTCAAGTAAAATTGAAAAGTGCAATGGATACAGTCAGTGGTTAATTCCAAATATTTCAAGCCTGCTTGGGTGTCAAACCCTAGACACGGAGAAACTATTTACACCTATTTCTAGTTGCATATAGGCTGCTTGCTTAGTTACACATTGGGGGAAAACTCAGTTACTCTGAATATGCTCAGAGGCACTCTCCTTTCATGATCCCTTACATTACTACAGATATTATACATTCTCTATAGACCACTCCACCATATCATGTTGGCCAAGCAGGTCTACTCTTAAGGGCAGGTGCTTTTTGGACAAATAGCCAGCATGGGAATCTCTGTCCAGATCAGGAGTCTAATTCAGGGGTGGGGCTTAGGGTGTTGTAAAACTTCTCCTTACTCTGGGCCCAACCTGCATCAGGACCTCTGCATCTGCAATTGATGCTGCCAAAAAGGATCCCATTCATTGGGACACTTTCATGGGTACTTTCCCCTTTGCATTGTCACATATTTAGAAGGAAGCCCCAGAAATACCCTCAGTGAGAAACATAGGAAGTCAGACCATCTGTCTTGTCTAGCTTAGCGCTGTCTTGCCTGACTGACAATGGCTCTTCTGAGACTTCAGGCTTTGAGATGTCAGGGATCAAACATGGGACCTTTTGCGTGCAAAGCTGAGCTTCATCCTCTCCCTAATTCCACACATTACAGATTGAGGAGGTGAATCGTGATGTCTGCACCAGCAGCCAGGAAATCGAAGAAAGCAACAACAAGGTCACGGAACTGAGACGCCAACTCCAGGCCCTGGAGATCGACTATGATGCCCAGTGCAGCCTGGTAAAAGAGAGAGCAAGAACTTCCCTTGGCATCATTGAAGCTGCATGCTGTTGGGGTGGCAGAGAGCAATAAACTACAGCAGGCAGCAGTATGCCTTCATGCAATGAACTGGCACGAGCCACGACTGGAGAAGGGCAATGAGAACAATGATGATGGGGAGATGGTGTGCTCATTCCTGCTCTCCCCTCTTGGGTTTTACTCTAGACCAGCGGTTTTCAACCTGTGGGTCCCCAGATGTTGTTGGACTACAACCCCCATCATCCCTGAGCTCTGGCCTTGCTAGCTAGAGGTGATGGGAGTTGTAGTTCAACAACATCTGGTGACCCACAGGTTGAGAAATGCTGCTCTAGACTCTAGGTTCAGAATTCCTGGAGAAGGCTTTAATCCCGACCTTCCTCCATCCCTTTCCTTGCCATTATGCTTTAGTGGCTGAGATTGAACAGGGCAACCCAATGCACACTTGCATCGCTCTGTGCAAGGAAGCGTAGCCCCAACACTATGATAATCATTGGGACATGCAGTGCATGTGGCTTTGCAAGCCACAGTGATCAGCTGTGACATCAGGTGATTGACAGGTTGGCAGCCAGTTTCCCATGCCTGGGGAAAACCATGTTCACAGCCCAGCTCACTTGTGGATTTTTACTTACAGTGTAAATCCCATGAAAGAAAACAACAATTTACAAGGGAATATTTCTGATGCTAGTCTGTGTCCCTCCCTCCCTTCTCCCTCCCTTTTGCCTACTATGGCCCCATTCATGCCATACATTTAAAGCACTATGATTCCACTTTAAACAGCCATGGCTTCCCCCAAAGGATTCTGGGAGCTGTAGTTTGTTGTGAGTTCTGAGAATTGTTAGGAGACCACCCCTCCCCATTCCCCTCCCATATTTCCCCTCCCCTGTGAAGAGGGGTTGATAGTTAAAGCACTGTGGCAACTGTGAGGGGTCTAGGGGTCTCTTAGCAACTCTCAGCACCCACAACAAACTACACCTCCCATAATTTTTAGGTATGATATTGCTTTAAATGTATAGTGCAGATGGGTCCTAAAAGCAACATTCATTCATTCCACTTATATCTTTTGCCCCAATGAGCTGAAAATGGTGTACACAGTTACCCCCTCATTTAATCCCCACAACAACCTTGCTGAGAGAAATTAAACCCTTTTTATTTTGTATTAATTAGCACAATGGTTATGCTTATCTTCCACAACTGTACTCCTGTTATAAAAGAGAAATGGTGGGTTCTGTTTTGTTTCCCAGAGGGACACCCTGGAAGCCTCCCTGGCTGAAACGGAGCACCGCTACAACAACCACTTGGGCGAGCTTCAGGAGCGCATCTCCTGCCTGGAGCAGCAGCTGGCAGAGCTGCGTTCGGAAATGGAGTGCCAGAACCATGAATACACAGAGCTCCTCGATGTCAAAAGCCGGCTGGAGCAGGAGATCGCTACGTACCGCTGCTTGCTGGAGGGCGGGCAGCATGATATAGTGTAAGTAGCGTGCAGAGAAGTCAGTCACCTCCAGACCGTCAATGTTTTACTGGTGGGATTCAAGCGCCTACTGGAAATGTGGTTTTGTGCAGTTGAAGCTGATTAATGCAGCTTAACAGATGCACTTTTCCAAAAGGGACTTTTTAAAGGATAGGGGAGTAATTCAGGCCAGCGTGCGCTTAAAGGCAAACCTACCCAATTCACACTTCTCAAAACTGAAACACAGGCATTTTTCGAAATTTGCGCTTGGCTGATTTTGCCGTGCAATTCTTCAGTCAAGTAACAACAACAACAACAACAGTTTATTATTTTTACCCAGCCACTCTGGGCACCTCCCAACAGAAGACTAAAACCACAATAAAACATCAAACATTAAAAACTTCTCTAAACAGGGCAGCTTCCAGATGTCTTCTAAACGTCAGATAGTTGTTTATTTCCTTGACATCTGATTGGAGGGCGTTCTACAGGGCAGGCGCCACTACCGAGAAGGCCCTCTGCCTGGCTCCCTGTAACTTCGCTTCTCGCAGTGAGGGAACCGCCAGAAGGCCCTCGGAGCTGGACCTCAGTGTCCGGGCAGAACGAAGGGGGTGGAGATGCTCCTTCAGGTATACTGAGTAATTTGTATAGAAATGTGTGCTCTCTCTCTCACACACAAAATGCTAAGTGCTATTTTTATTAAAGCAACTAGTTCTTTTGGATGTGGGAACTCAAGAGCCAAATCCTCGCTCTGCTCTGAAGCAGCTTGGGTAATCTTGGGTGAGCCGTTCCTTCTTAAGGCAAACCCAACTCACTGGCTTTTTTGTGTGTGTGAAGGCAAAAGCACTGCCCTAAACTCCTTGAAGGAACAGCAAGCACTTAACAAAGAGTTAAGCGTTGATCCTCACCACTTATAACCTGATCAGTTTCGGGGCATGCATGTCACCTCTATGAGAAGGATCATACTAGGGTGTGGAACAGTTCACAGGTCCTCCTCTTTCGGCCCATCAATCTCTCCCCAGGCCTTTCCCGCTTTCCTTGGCTTCCTTTCTCCCACTGCTGATCTTAATCTATAATAAGATGAATAGCATGCACTGCCCAATTATTTTCAGATTACAGCTCTGCTGTGAGGAAGAGGGAACATGACTAAGTCCAGCTGCCATGCTGGCTTTGGAGGAAGGGATTAAAGGATCACACTCTTTTTCAATGGACAGTTTGCCATGCTTTCATGCTGCACAGTGAAAAAGGGACCTTGCTTTTCACTGCACAGCGTGGTATCGGATAGGGTTGCTGCCTTCTTATCGAATATAGGATTTAGCATCATGTATCCAAGTAATGGGAAATAATAAGCTGCACTCAAGTCCATATGATGCACAGTTCATTTTAGGACACGAGTGTGCCCCTTCTCCAGGATACTCTTCAGATGCTAGATTTAATATCTTATTTGTTTCATAGATAGCCTGCTGTCCCCTTGACAAACTCAGAGTGCTTTGCATCAGGTTTCCAGGAAGTCTTTCATCCAGGCGTCTTACATAATAGTTTCAGGGCTGTGTCGCCTGTGGTCTTAAGGCACACTTTGCTACCTCCTTGCTAAAGCTAAGCAGGTCTGAGACCAGTCAGTGCTTGGATGGGGGACCCCTGAGGAGATACACGCATACTGCCTGGGATTCCCCAATGGGGGAAAAGGTGGAAAATGCATGTAAGCAAGTTAATAAAAAAAGACAAATAAGCTGTGCCCTAAGCATCAGATCTCCTATCAGATGTTGAGAACTGTCATGGATGCTTTAGTGATGATTCCTGCATGGCAGGAGGTTGGACTAGATGACTCTCAGGGTCCCTTCCGATTCTACGATTCTGTGACTAAGTGCAGTTGCAAGTGATTCTTACACCCACACAATCTTCTCCAGCTTATAAGGAAATATTCAGCTTAGATAGAACAGCAGCTGATGGCCAATGCACGGGGCTGGGGCCTTCCTGCTGCTGTATTTTGTCAGAATTGACTTGTAGCCTCACTGATCAAGACTCTTCTTCTTTCTCTGCAGTGGCGGAGGGGGAGGAGCAGCTAGAGCCAGCAGCACATCAGGTGGAAGATCTGGCGAAGTCAGGACATCCCACACTTACGTGACCCATTCCGCAGGTCATGCCTGCCATGGGGGCCATTTACATCACTAGATCGCAAGAACGGAACGCATAAGGTAAGAAATGTCCCCACTCTGTTCTGGCCTTTGCATCCCAAACACCTATAAGGTAATGGGGGTGGGGGTGGGGGAACTCTGCAGCATTTGGTCCCTGTGTTATGTGCTGGCACAAAGGCGGTGCCTGGGGTAGAGCCAGGTTCCTCCAAAAGCACTGAAATCAGGAGTGGGGAACCTGTGGCCCTCCAGATGTTGATTATTGGCCACGCTGGGGGCCAATGGGGGTTGGAGTCCAACAGCATCTGGAAGGCCATTGATTCTGGATTGAGTTGAAATTCTAACTGAGGCTCAAGTAGATGGTGGTATAAGAACAGGCCAAAGATCAGAGCTATGATGTTTTGTGTATGTATTATTATTTACGGCAAGTAAAATGTCTTAAGCCCTGCCTATGGGCTTGCAATTTAAAAAGTACGTCAAGGAAGGAAAAATGGATGGGAAGGAAAGAGGAAGATAAGCAAATTCAGGCACAAAGCTGGTGAAGGGGGCCCTGGAGTCCCAATCTCACATATGCAGTTATAGAAACCTAGGAGCTGACATACTTGAACCACTGAGTGATAGTTTCTCAACTGACTGAGTCACGTGGTTTCCTTAGAGTAACAATTCCTGGTCCACTGGATAATGTCTAGGATCTGCTGCTCTAAAGCCTAGTTTCCATATGCATTTTTTTCCATTTGCATTCAGAGCTATAAAAAGACGCTATCTCTAAATGGGCCAATCATGGTTTCGAGAGTTTCTGGGCTTTATGGAGCAGAGCCGTCTTTAAGAATAAGGGAGTAGGAGAAGAAAATTATTTGAACTAACACAACTACACCTTGAGCTTATTGCAAATCTGTGCAGCTATTTTATTTTCTGAGATAGTTATGTGTGTGCCTTAGGGATAGTGGTGATGGGGGCACAGCAAGGACCACACGGGTGAACTGCCTGGTCACAGATCAGCATGCTATGAACTATTTTACAATACCTACAACTGGATAGTAATGGATCTCTGATTTGCTGAATGATGCCATCATCTAAAATGTATTGTGTGTACATGAACTTAAAATGTTTTCTGTTGAATGGAATGGTAATGGACAGCACCATTGATGCTTTTTTTTGCCATAGTAATTCAATCTTTTCCTTATCTTTTCTAGAAAACTGCCAGAGAATGGGCAAAGCACATGCTACCTGCAAGAAGTAGTTCATCCAAGCTGTTGTTGGTCCATCTGCCCAGCGGTATCCTTCAAAGTTGATCAGATGCCCTACTTCACTGTCTCCCATGCTACTTCCCCATTATTTTGCAGCATGCCATTTGCCCAGACTCTTGTTTCTCACCCATCATGCATCAGTGCCGTGGTTGGCAACCTGCTGACCACTGAAAACAAAAGAAGTCCAAAAAAATAAATAAACCCATTGCTTTTCTCTTGATGCCACCCAAGGCCTCTGCGTACAAAATTGTTGTTGTTTTTTTCCTATCCAAACGTTTTAAAAAATCATATGGAGAATGCTGAGCCCTCCCCGCCAATATATTAAATTTTCCATGGTGTGGAGAAAGTAAATGGGGAGGTTTTTCTCTTCCTCATGACAGTGAAAGGTCAGGCTGAATGGCAGGGGAAACAACACCTTAGAGACTAATGAAATCATTACGGCAAGAGACTAACACAGCTGTCTGGTGGGAGATTCAGGACACACAAAAGCACGTTCTTCACACAGTTCATAAAAGCTTCAGAATTTGCCACCACAGGATGTACTGATGGCCTCCAGCTTGGATGAATTTATAAGGGGATTAGACAAATTCATGGAAGATAAGACCATCCCTAGCTATTAGTCATGATAGGTATATGTTATTTCCACTATGGGAGGCAGGATGCTGCTGAATACAGTGTTGGGTGAACAGAGTGGGGAGAGGCTACTGTGCTCATGTCCTCCGTGTGGGCTTCCCAGAGTCATCTGGTTGGTCACTGCAAGAACAGAATGCTGAACTAGATAGGTTACGTGTGGTAAACTTGTGGTCATTCAGATGTTGCTGAACTACAACTCCAATCATCCCTACCCATTGGTCTTGTTGGCTGGGGCTTATGGGATTTGTAGTTCAGCAACATCGGGGGGAAGGTTCTCAACACCTGAGATAGGTCTTTGGTCTGATCCAGGAAGGCTCTTCTTATGGTCTTACATGCTTAGACAACATATGCAGGCAGCAGTCACATTAAGTCACCATATTCTTACTGTTCATCACTTGGACTAAAATTACTGCTGTCTCAAATGGTACAAAGTCAAGTGTTGTTTTTTTAATGTGTATAAAAAAGCATGCCTGTGTGTTAATGGAAGCATGTGTGTATGACTGCACAGGCATGTGTATGTCCGTCCCTGAGTATAGGTGTGCTACAACAACACACTACCCCTACATTAGCTGGTTCGGCTTCTAGCTGGAAGCAAGACAGACCTCCCAAAACAGATCAGGCAGACTTCAGAATTTCTAAGAGAGAGTGACTAATTGTCTCATTCCTCACTGAGAAGCTTATGAATTTTCCAAGCTCCCATGAGTGCTTCATCTCATACAAGTATCAGGCACTCAGATTAAGATGTTCCTTTTCTTCCAAGGAAATCCTTCAATTTATTCTCCAGAAGAGCCTGGCTGGATCTCAGACATCTAGTCCAGCATGTGCACAACAATGATTTGATTAGAAGGGGCTTCCAGACTGACAGTTCAAGCTCTGTCTTAGTCATGCGAGCTCTCAGATATCTTTGCAAAATGTGTCATCAGCGCTACTCGGATGAAAGATACTCGATCCTCCACAATAACTGAGCAATGGCTAATTTATGAATGGTCTGGAAGAGCCCTCACCCTACCATGTGATAAATACTGTCTTGTGAACCAACTCTTAGTATCCCTAAGAGAAGCATCTTGCTAGCTTCCAAGTTACATTTAAGGAAGAGCTCATCAAAAGTGATCTCTTGAAATGCCAAGTAACCAGATTTCTTTTTTGTTGTTGCCACGTCTCTATCATATCCATTTATGATACTTATATACCAAGAACGGAACCTTCTCCCGGGCCCACATTGTGTCACAGACAGCCTTCAAGGGGCTGTCTGCCCAGGGATGGTATTGGCCAGAGGCAAGCAGTGGGCAGAGCAACTCATTTAATTATTGGCTGCTTACACACTACCATACCCTCCAACACATTGCAATGAAAAACATGGACGCTATCTTCCAGGACCCTGCTCCCATGCAAGTCACATGACCTGCATGACACCACATCCCCGGAAAAAGCATTTTTGTTCATGGTGCCCCAAAATGAGCATTTTGGGAGTACCATGCAAGATAGCAGCCTTATTTCAGGGGCACAAAATCGTGTGAGCTTATGGTGCCCAAAATGGCCGCCATGCTCTTGTGCAGAAAACCCCCCAGGATGTCCAGGTTTTACCAGGACAGTTGAGGGATATGCACCATATCTTTAAAGCACATTCAAGGTGCATTCCTCCCTCAGTAATTCTAGGCATTGTAGTTTACCGCTCACAGAGTTACTGTTCCCAGGAACCAAAAACATACTACAGTCGCCAGAATTCTTTAAGGGGAGAAATGTGCTTTGAAGGTATAATGTGTACACAGCCCTTATCTCTATACAGTGGGCCGTGGGCCAGCCACCACATGGAAGCCAGAGGTTTCTACACTTGAATCTCTCCATGCAGGCGAGCAAGAGGCCTTAGGACAGCTGAAGGACATAGCCCAGGCAGGGGAAAGATCTAAAGCAGGGTGTGGTGAAACAGGGCTGGAGAAGGGTGTGCAGCCTGGCATCAGGCCTAGAAGGCCGCATTTGACCCTCTGGTCTGAAGTTACCCACCCTTGCTATAAACAGACATTTTAAAACTGTGGAATCCTCTCATATCTCAGCCCTGCATTCCTCTAAAGAAGCTCCACTTTACCTCCCCTCTGGTAGCACGAGACTTTTCTATTCTGTCATGGAGATTATATAATAGTAGGGCGAGTCTGCCATGACTGCTTGGGTTGGAGGAATGCCAGTTGGAGGATGTAGGTATTTATATTAGGAATGTCTGATACTCTTAAAGGATTACAATCCAGCGCTGTGTGATGCACTCCCGGGGTCACCACAAGTTCTCTTACATCAGATAACCATCACTCCTATTGTGTGCTTCTTGGAGGAATCAGCTTGGTTGCCAATAAGTGCAGAATTAGCTATGAGACGTTCTCATTAGCATCTTGGTCAAAAGCAACGCTCACAAACATACAACGTGGAGATGTTCATGCGTGCAACTAGGATATTTTGCTGGGCTTGGCTGATTGCTTTTTAAAATATATATATAATGGGAAGAATAGCTAAAGGTCCCTGCTCCTGCCAACCTAGCAGTTTGAAAGCACATCAAAGTGCAAGTAGATAAATAGGTACCGCTCTGGCAGGAAGGTAAACGGTGTTTCCGTGCGCTGCTCTGGTTAGCCAGAAGTGGCTTAGTCATGCTGGCCACATGACCTGGAAGCTGTACGCCGGCTCTCTCGGCCAATTAGGTCCAGAGATGAGCGCCACAACCCCAGAGTTGTCCATGACTGGACCTAATGGGCAGGGTTCCCTTTACCTTTACCTACCATGACTGCCACCTCAGCTTGGCAAAGAAAGGGGAGATCTTGCAGAGAGTACAATTCTTGGGCTTCAGAGCACCTGAGATGAGGTTCATATCTTATGACTGGGCTGCTTTTTCCTCTGTCTCTTTTTTTTGCCCCAAAGCAAGGGCATTGGGTAGCTGGTTGTCCTCTCCAGGACAAATGTACCATCTAGCCATTAGTTGAGGTGGCCCCACATATGGAAACAGCATAGCTTCATTGATGGTGATGCAGGAGAATGTGCTTCCCCATCCAAATTCTGCACCAGGGACTGTCAAAACCTTGCACCCAGAATTAAGGATGCAAACCACACAATTTGTGTAACACACTCTGATTGTGACATCTAAGTGATTCATGCAATTTTGAATTCTTAAGCACTCCAGAAGAATGTGTGAATGAACAGGAGGAAAGTGTGAATATGTGAATGTAAAAAGGGGTGGGTGGGAGAGAGACAAAGGACAGTGCCAGATGGTTGGTGTTTTCAGGTGTGATTCAGTCACATACTGGTAGGTTCAGGTTGTCCAACTACAGTGGATTGGGTGGTCTTGTACCACAAACACACTTCCTCCAAAGATCAGACTTTTGTGACAAGGATAAGGAAAGTGACTTGTGGTTCCTGAGGCAGTGAAGCCAGTGAAGACGATGTGATCCACAAACAAAGCCATCTTATTTGTTGGATAATTTCCCTGTGCCTGCTCTTTCTATACTCTGCAGCATATGATCTCAAGCTGGAGATGCATTTGCCACAATGTGGGAAAGGCTGGTCTCAAAGCCCATCAGAGCTTGCGGTCTTGTGTGCCACAGTGGCCAAATGGATGTTTCTGGAATTCACAGTCCTCCTTCAGTAGGGAGGGAGGGATCTGTCAATTTCAGTTCTCTTGGTTTCTCATTTTTCCGGTCTTAAATTCAGTCCTCCACATTTCTGCAACCATTCATGATTTTTCTAAAACAAAATCCCCATGAACATTCACCAGCATTTTAGTGCAAATTTCTCCGAATGAACAAATTTTTCTGTGCAATTTAGCCCAATTTTTGCAAAGCAATTTCCCCTAATGCAGGCATGGCCAAACTTGGCCCTCCAGATGTTTTGGGACTACAATCTCCATCATCCCTGACCACTGGTCCTGTTAGCTAGGGATGATGGGAGTTGTAGTCCCAAAACATCTGGAGGGCCAAGTTTGACCATGCCTGCCGTTAATGTAACAAATTTTTAATGATATTTTCACAAATATATATGCATTTTTATGCATTTCTACCCTAGTATATGCATATTTGTGCACACTACTTTGCTGGAGAACTGCGTTGCAAAATTCAGAGAAGTGGGAATTTCAAAGGATGGTTGTATTCACATAAAGCTTCGTAAAGCGTGGAATTGTCAGGTTTGCCTTTAAAAGTGAACCCCCCCCATCCCTACCTTGAAATAAAAGTTGTACAAGTGTCCTGAAGGAACAGTGTGAGTAAAATCCCATGATGAATAATATTATCTTATGTTTTAAAGAAAACAAGCATTCTGCCTAAGCTGCAATTACAGTAATATGTCTGCCTCCTTGCCCAGAGGGGCTTTTGAACTGGGTCTTTGAGTCTTTGCTGACTTGCATCTAGGGAGAAGCTGGGATGCTGTTTTCCCGTTGGGGAAATTGAGTTGTTTAGTAGGGCAAGGCAAGGAGATGGGGGAAGAACTGGGCTCTCTCATTTGTATTTCAAGATAGCATGAAATAAGGAACAAGAATTGCAAGGAGAACTGAAGAACTGGTGTGTGGCCTTGAGCAGTGCAACATTCCCGCTCCCACAGAGTTGAGTCTGTTCCCAGAACTGTCTCTCCCTCCCCAGCCACCCACAATCCTACTGGAGAACATTGCTGCTTCCCCTTTTGTCCATCTCATCACATAATCAGGGTGCATTCCCACATAGGGGTGTGGGAGAAATGTAATTCAGTTTGCATCTGAAGACCAACTCACCAGTTCCACACTTTCTGAAACAATACACAAACTGAAACATAGCCATCCTTTGAAATTTACACTTCTCTGAATTTCACACCGAATCCCTCAGCCGAGTGATGCGTATGAAAATGGACACACTGCGGCAAAGCGTGCACATAAATGCATATATCAGTGACAATAATATGCAAAAGTGCATTGTATTGGGCAAAACTGCTTTGCAAAAACATGCTTATTGGGAGAAATTTGCACTAAAATGCTGATGAATTTTCACAAGGGCTTAAATAATTGTGTTACAAATTGGCATGGAAATGTGGAGAAGTGAATTTGAGATTGGGAAAATGAGAAACTGAAATTAATGTACTTTCTGATCCTTAATGGTAAAGCAAGACATTTTAAGGTTTTGGCCTGAGCAAGGTTGGTGGAAGCACCTTTACTTATTTATCTTCTACACTGCCTTTCACTTGAGAATCACAAGGTAGTTTACTATAGAAAAATAATGAAAACACACAATAACAAACAAAACAATACACCTCCCCCAGTTTAAAAGGTCATATATTATTTAATTAGCCAAAGCCCTGGAAGAAGAGGCATGTTTTTGCCTGGCACCTAAAGATAAGTAATGAAGGTGCCAGGCAAGCCTCCCTGGGGAGAGCATTCCACAAGTGGGGAGCCACTGCAGAAAAGGCCCTGTTCTCATGTTCCCACCCTCTGGACCTTCCATTGACAGGGCACACCAAAAGTGTCTCTGACTATGATCACAGAGTCCAGAATGGTTCATATGGGGAGAGATGGGTCCTTGAGGTATTGTGGTCCTGAGCCATTTAAGGCTTTATAGGTCAAAACCAGCCATTTAAATTGGGCCCAGAAACTGATTGGCAGCTAGTGCAGTTGGGCCAAGATTGGTGTTCTATGCTCAAACCATCTTGTCCTGGTGAGCAACCTGGCTGCTGAATTTTGCACTAGCTGAAGTTTCTGAAACATCTTTAAATGTAACCCCATGTATAACACACTGCAGTAATATAGCCTAGAGGCTAGCAGAGCACAGACAACAGAAGTTGTCCCTGACCAAATAGGGGCACAACTGTGCCACCAGCTGAAGCTGATGGAAGGCACTTTGAAACAGCCATGCCATGTGAGCCACAACTACCTGACTTTTAGAAAACATCTGAAGGCAGCCCTGTTTAGGGAAGTTTTTAATGTTTGATGTTTTATCATGTTTTTAATATTCTGTTGGGACCTGCCCAGAGTGGCTGGGGAGGCCCGGCCAGATGGACAGGGTATAAGTAATAAATAAATAAATTATTTATTTATTTATTATTATTATTATTATTATTATTATTATTATTATTATTAGTGCTAGCAATGGATCCAGCAGTACCCCCAAGGTAGCGAAATGTCTTTGGCCAGCATCGATTCCATCTCATAATATGGAAAACAAAAGGGTCCCCTCCCCCAGTTGCTTCAAGGAACTGCCGTTTCCTCTCCTTAAGAAAAACAAGGCAAACTTTTGATGATTCTGTACAACTTTAATAACATCTGGTGTGGTAACCTTGTTTAAAACGAGCAGTGTGAAGAAACTGCCTATTTGGTGGGGTATCTGGAGGCAAATTGCCAGTGGGACGAAGGAGAAGCCAGCAGCAAACCTGCGAGAAGAAAAATCAACACTCCTTCCCAGTGGTGACACCCTTAGCAAAAGGTATAAATCGAGACCTGCAGGATAACTGCGACACACTCTGACCGAGTGTCAAACTTTGAGTGTTGGCTTCTGCTTTGGGTTGGATCTCCGAGTCGCTCTCGTTATGAGAAGCAGCGCCATGCACAGTCCAGTAATTGTGGGAAGAAATAGCGCAAGTGTTGGCTCGAATGGGAGGTCCAGGTTTCCCTCTGTCTCTTCCAGCTATCACACCTCTTGTGGGCTCGGTAGTGCCAGAGGCAATTCCTCCCACTTTGAAGGTCGTTCCACCTATGACTATGGAATTGGCCAACGCAACTTTCTGAGCAGCGGTTGTAGTGGTGCATTTATCAGGGGTGGCCATAGGAGGAGAATGAGTACAGGTAGCTGCCCCACTGGTAACCATGGCGGTTATCCTCCATTTGGATATGGGGATGGGATAGCTGAAGTCAGGTCCGATGGAGCCGGCAGTGGAGTTGGCGGGACGGGTGGTGATCCCAAAGCTTGCGGCATTGTCTTTTCTTCTACTGATGGAAAGGCGGTCATGCAGGACCTCAATGACCGCTTGGCCAGTTATATAGACCAAGTGCGATGCCTGGAGGCTGAAAATGCTGAGCTTCAGTCCAAGATCAGTGATTTCCATGCCAAGAACAAGTTGGCTGGGGAAGCGAAGGACTACAGCCACTATTACCAGCAGATTGAGGAGCTTCAAAACCAGGTAGGAATGTCATCTCTCAGGAACACTCAAAGCATTCCTGGTGGCGTGGTTTACATGACATGATAAGCCCAACGATGGCTTGCTGGGGTCATGTGGATGTGTGGATGCCTAGAGAGGGACTTGGAGCCTCTTTGCTTCTCCACAGTCATTTGTGGTGCTGTGCTGAGCTAAGCCAAGGATTGTCTTAGCACAGACATATGCAAACTCCGGCCTTCCAGATGTTTGGGACTACAATTCCCATCATCCCTGACCACTGGTCCTGTTAGCTAGGGATGATGAGAATTGTAGTCCCAAACATCTGGAAGGCTGGAGTTTGCCTATGCCTGACTTAGAATGTGGTACAAACAGGGACTTGTGGCTAAGCTCCATCCTCACCAGGGATGGCAAAGTTCTGTCCAATTCAGTTTCTCTCTGTTGCTCATTTTCCCAGTCTTAATCTCAGTTCTTCACATTTCCATATTGGTCTGTGATTTAAATAAATAAATAAGATGCCCTTGTGAAAACCGAGCAGCATTTTAATGTGAATTTCTCCCAATATACACGTTTGTGTGTGTTATTCTGTCAAATACACACATTTATGTAAAGCAATTTCTCTGAAAATAATGCATTCCAGTATGTTATTTTTAGCATTATATGCATTTCTGTGGACACTTGACCCCTGTGTATGCATTTTAATACCCATCACTTGGCTGAAGAACTGCACTGCAAAGTTCAGAGAGCTGCGAATTTTGAAGGACGGCTGTGCTTTGGTTCTTGTGTTGTTTCAGAAAGCGGAAATGAGGTAGGCTTGGCTTAAAAAGGGAACCTAATCAACTTGCTGCCCCATCCCTTGTCCTCACTAACCACAAGCTGTAGGAATGATTTACAGCTCGTGGTTGGTGAGGACAGTTCTTAACCACGAATACTAGTCCGGATTGAAGGCTAAGCCAAACCATGGCTTAGCCCATGAGAGCAAAAAGGACTGGGGAGGAACCAAATGGTTGTTAGCGGCTCTGGGGAAGCCCACCCCTTCTTGCTATACCAGTGAGCCATTGTTTGGCTTACCCCGTTGTGTGAAGCAGGTCAGTGTGTGCATTGTAGTTCTTGTGTTGTAGGCAAAGAAAGCCATCTACCCAAACCAGCTTTTTCATATAGACCAGGAGAAATTAACAAATTCCATTTCTTTCTCCCATCCCGCCCCAGATTGTACGTACAACGGTGGAGAACAACAGTATAATTATCAAGATTGACAACAATCACCTGAACGTTGAAGACATGAAGCACAAGTGAGTTACGCATTGCTCTGAACGTCTCTTGCCTTTTGAGCCTGAAATCTTTGTGTCACTATTAAATTCATATTTGCAGAAAACTTGGATTAGGTTGGGGAAGATGGCTGGAATGGGTGCATAAACAGGGGAGGTGTGCAGATGTCTCTAAGACTGTAGACATCACACTAATTTATGTACTTCTGTGCATACTTTACCCAGTCACAGGCCTTTTTGTACAACCTCCTTGGTTGGAGAACTGTGCTGCAAAATTAAGACAAGTGTGACTTTTGATGGATGGCTATGTTTTGGTTCATGTATTGCTTCTGAACGTGCAAATTTTGAAGGGCCACTATGTTCCAATCCCTGTCTTGTTTTAGAAAGTGCCAGTGGTGCAAGCTTGTTTTAAATGAGCAATGAGTTAATCTTCTCTCCCATCCCTGCTCTGGAGAGGGGTTTTTATTTGGATTGGGGCAGCGGCAGAAAGACGTGAACTCCCTCTCCTTCTCCACCCCCATCCCGAGGCTGCTCAGGTTCACCCACCACCACACTGCTATTTATTTAATAAGAAATCATGTAAATTCAATTAATGCAATTAGAGTTGCATTTAGTTTGGCCCTTGCTAAACAAGAGACCCAGGCCTGCTAACTTTGTCAGTAGCCACGGTTCTTTTGCAATGTCTCATTTAATTTAATTTGATGTTCAGAAACTCAGAGGAGGAGCACTAGCTGGGACAGAACATAAGGATCCCAAATTGCTTTTATCGTTCAAATCATACTAAAGCCAGCCTTTAGTCATTTCCGTTTATGGCAAACACCTACCAATTTTAGCGTGCCATGAATGAATCAGGGCTGGGCTTATCATGAAATGCATAAAGCTAATTTGTTCATTCTAGGATGGGAATCATTTTCCAGTAATAATTATTATTATTTTATTTGTACCCTGCCCATCTGACTGTGTTGCCCCAGCCACTCTGGGCGGCTTCCAGTATATACAGAAACATAATAAAACATCAAACATTAAAAACCTTCCTATACAGGGCTGCCTTCAGATGTCTTCTAAAGGCTGTATAGTTACTTCTTGCCGTCTGATGGGAGAGCATTCCACAGGGTGGGCGGCACTACCAAGAAGGCCTTCTTCCTGGTTCCCTGTAACCTCACTTCTTGCAGTGAGGGAACCACCAGAAGGCCCTCGGAGTGGGACCTCAGTGTCTGGGCTGAGTGATGGGGGTGGAGATGCTCTTTCAGGTATATAGGGTCGAGGCTGTTTAGCGAGTTAAAGGTCAGCACGAACACTTTCAAATGTGCTCAGAATCTAGTTTCTCCCATGCTCTGCACACAGGCTTCTCATGGGCCACTGGTGGGCCACTGTGAGAACAGGATGCTGGACTTAGATGGGCCCACTGGCCTGATCCAGCAAGGGCTCTTATGTTCGTACTTTGTCTCATTAAACCTATCGTTCCAGCATAAAGCAGTGGAGCGTTTCTGTGGGTTTACCTGAAGTACTTCTGTCAGGTGCACAGATTTTGAAGGCGTGTAAAAACAACAACCCCAGCTTGCTAAGAAGGCCTAGCTAACCCCATCTCTCATAATTTTCCACCAGAAGACGTATTCAGCCGGGTCTTGTGTCAAATTGTCATTTTATTAGCCTTACTTTTGTGTTTTATTGTGTTTTCATAATATTTTATTATCTGTGTTGATATTGTTGTTAGCTCCCTTGAGCATCGTTTGGTGGAAATGCAAGATACAAATAACAAATAAGAAACCAACACATTAAAAAAAATATACTGTTCCCCCTGATGTCTAGTTGGGATGTGGGTGGCTAGGGCTTGCCGATCAGAAGGTCAGCGGTTCAAATCCCCGCGATGGGGTGAACTCCCATTGCTTGGTCCCTGCTCCTGCCAACCTAGCAGTTTGAAAGCATGTCAAAGTGCAAGTAGATAAATAGGTATTGCTCCTGCGGGAAGGTAAATGGCATTTCCATGTGCTGCTCTGGTTCGCCAGAAGCTGCTTAGTCATGCTGGCCACATGACCTGGAAGCTGTCTGTGGAGAAACGCCGCCTATAGATCAGGATGAGCGCCGCAATCCCAGAGTTGTCCGCGACTGGACCTAATGGTCAGGGGTACGTTTACCTGATGTCTAGCCTTTGATTCAGTTGTTGCATCTGAGCATGCTCATACTCAGTAGTGTTAAAATGGGGAAAATCTATTGAGTTTAATTTTTAGCGGCTGCACTGGCCCTGCAGAAATAAGCATGGTTACTAAAGAAATAGAGTGCAGCTAAGTCTCAGAGCCCTTCCTTTTTTTGTCAACATAGGCTTGATACTGAGTGTGGCCTTTGTGAGAAC
This sequence comes from Podarcis erhardii, assembly GCF_964252035.2. Taxonomy (NCBI): domain Eukaryota; kingdom Metazoa; phylum Chordata; class Lepidosauria; order Squamata; family Lacertidae; genus Podarcis; species Podarcis erhardii. The sequence goes on along the minus strand of NC_138502.1, from coordinate 28,791,238 downwards.
GTGGAGGCTGACATTAATGGCTTATACCCCGTTTTGGATCAACTGGCCAGCTGTAAGACTGACATGGAAGCTGAACTGAAGTCACTGCAAGAAGAACTGTCTGGTCTCAAAAAGAACCACGAAGAGGTACATGATTGGCTCACCAAAATATGAGCCCCTCGTTTTCATAAAAACAACACATGCATGAACTGCGTACTTTATACAAAAAATTGGCACAAGCCACTTTTTGACACAAAGTGCCCCCAAACAGATTACATTCATGATTTCAAACACACACACATATTCAAAGAGGATTGATCAAATTCATAGAGGAGTGGGCTATCAATGGTAACTAGCCATAAGGTCTATTCTCTTTCTCCATGTAGTAAGTTATGCTTCTGAATGCCAGTTGCTGGAAACTGCAGGAGAGGAGAATTCTCTTGTGCTCTGGTCCAGTCATCTGAGTGGCCACTGTGAGAACAGGATGCTGGACTAGATGGACCAACATCAGGCTCTTCTTATGTCGTTCCACAGGAAAGGTTGAACAGTTGATGCTGTGTGCAGCCAGCCCTTTTATAATACAACAGCAAAGGCATGGTTCTCATCAAAGTTCTCTTTGCAGGAATTAATCTCTTTGCAAAAACTTTGTTCAAGTGATGTCAACCTGGAAATCAGTGCCTGCCCCGGTCCAGATCTGAAGAAAATCCTGGAGGAGATAAGATGCAAGTACGAAGCGACGATCGACTCAAACCGCAAGGAGGTTGCAGATTGGTATGAAGGCAAGGTAAATGAATCCGGCCCCTGTAAGGAAGCAAAACTTTAAAAGAAGAAGCCTGATGGGAAAAGGGCAGGGGCTGCAGGAGTCTCCAGGGTGATGCTGGTGGTACGATGCTCTGCGTTGTTTTGTTATTCACTACTTTTACACCCACACCTTCCCTCAAAGACCGAGTGTGGTTCCTCCCACCTCCTCCATCTCATCCTCACAACAAGCCTGTAAGGTAGGTTAGGCTGGGAGATGGTGACTGATTCAAGGTAAGCCAGCAAGCTTCATGACCTTGCATGGAGATTGGAACCCAGGTCTCGCCACTGCTCTTCCCTTTGGCTAATCAAAGAACCGTGCAGCAGAATATCCAAAAGTGCAATGTTATTCAGGTTGCAGTAACTAGAGCTTCTAAAAAAAGAGGTGGGGGGAAATCAAAGCATATACAATCCTGGCTCAGCATCTTTAAAATAGAAAAGAACATGCTCTTTTCTCTTCTTTTGTTCTGCCAAAGCCAATGTTCCACTCCCCCCCCCTCGCATACCAAATAGTACATAAAACCTCTGAAAATGCTGATGTTTCAGTCAATCTGTGTTTCAGCTGAAGGAAGTGAACCAGGAAATCTGCACCACTAGCAAGGAAGCGGAGGATGGCGACCATAAGGCCATTGATCTGAAACGTCAGCTGCAGGCCTTAGAGATTGATCTCCAAGCCCAGCGCAATCTGGTAAGGAGAGAGAGCGTGGGATGCATCTTATTGCTCTATCCTTTTTGCAGCTCAAAGCAACTCACATGGTGGAGTCACGGTGGGTTTCCATCCTGGGACTAATCAGGTCCACAAATCCCTTAGTTTCAATCATGCCATGCCATGCCATGGGGTCCTCTCCAGACATTCAGTGGGGACAGATGCTTGAGTGCACAAGGGGAGAGCACTCAACTTAGGTCTAGTAGTGGTTGGTGGGGTAGGATGAAGCAGAGTGGCACTGGAACACTGTTGTAATCATTAATACATAAAATAATTACAGTGGTACCTCGGGTTACAGACACTTCAGGTTACAGATGCTTCAGGTTACAGACTCCGCTAACTCAGAAATAGTACCTCGGGTTCAGAACTTTGCTTCAGGATGAGAACAGAAATCAGGCAGCGCCGGCGCGACAGCAGGTAGAGGCCCCATTAGCTAAAGTGGTACCTCAGGTTAAGAACAGTTTCAGGTTAAGAATGGACCTCCAGAACAAATTAAGTTCTTAACCTGAGGTACCACTGTATCTCAATGATCGAACTAGGATATAAGGTTTCAGACAGTTCCTAATCTACCCTAGGTTGTTCAGGGCTTTGTAGATTAATGGAAGAGACTTTGAACCTGGCTTGATACTAGATGAGGCTTCAGCAAAGGTGTCACATGAGGGGGGGGAGGGTAAAGGTAAAGGACCCCTGGACAGTTAAGTCCAGTCAAAGGCGACTATGGGGTTGTGCCACTCATCTCGCTTTTCAGGCCGAGAGAGCTGGCGTTTGTCCACAGACAGCTTTCTGGGTCATGTGGCCAGGATGACCAAACCACTTCTGGTGCAATGGAGCACTGTGATGGAAACCAGAGAGCATGGAAACGCCGTTTACCTTCCCACCGCAGTGGTACCTATTTATCTAGTTGCACTGGTGTGCTTTTGAACTGCTAGATTGGCAGGAGCTTAGACAGAGCAATAGGAGCTCACCCCGTCACAGGGGTTTGAACCGCCAACCTTCTGATCGGCAAGCCCAAGAGGCTCGGTGGTTTAGACCACAGTGCCACCCGCACCCCCCATGTTGTAGGCCACTTTGAGCATCATTGACAATCTGTTCCTCAGCAACTGGCATTCAGAGGAATAGCACCCTGATCCTGGGGGTAGTATACAGACATCATGGTTAGTAGCCATTGATAGGCTTGTTTGATTTATGCTCACCTATGTACTTTCTCTCTGGTTTCTGCGTAGCTTCTGGTTCCAAAAGCTTTTCGTTCATGCCCACACATTTAAGGCACTTAGGATGCTGCCTCTTGTTCCCTCCTCACCCCTTTAGAGAGACACACTGCAAGTGTCCTTGGCTGAAGGAGAACAACGCTACAATGCTCAGCTAGCCAAAATACAGGATCGCATCTCCTGCATGGAGCAGCAGCTGGCAGAGCTGCGCTTGGAAATGGAGGGCCAGGACCGGGAATACAAAGAGCTCCTGGACGTTAAGAAGAAGTTGGAGCAAGAGATCCAGACATACCGCAGCCTGCTAGAAAATGTGCCAGGCGAAGTACATGCCGCACCATGAAAGAACAGCCTAATTTCTTATCCCCTACCATTTCCGTTGCATGACTAGATTGGGACTAAGGTTAATTTCCAGCAAAGGCCAACTATGTTGAAATACCTGCATCTTAATTCTTGGTTTCAGTTTTTAATGGCTTCTGGCCATTTCTACTTCTGAATAAGGCTGAGCTGAAAGAGGGGGAGATTTTTGCAAACATGGAAAAACTCCTTTTGGTAACCTGCAGGGGACTGCAGTGAAAGGGGGAGAAAGTGTTCAGGAAGCATTGCTCTGTGTCAGCCTTCTGTTGAAGTGATCATCTTTCTGCATTTTTTTTTGCTTCTGGCACCTATTCTGCTAATCCACACAACTTGCTCATTTTACTGTTTAATCAACCCACTTGTTTCTAATAAAGGCTAATAAAGGCTTTGCCGGTTGCAACTGAACCTGAACAGCAGCTTCGTCAATTCTGACTGTGTGATGGTGACAGTCATATGAGAAACCACATTTAAGAGGCATCACAAAATGACAGGTTGTGTTCACCCTACACTTTGGATGTCCCCCATAAAACTGCCTTAGACAAGACTAGTTCCAACGTGTCATTCTCATGAATAACAAACCATTACGGTTAATGATAATAATACAGATGGTCTTTGAGAAGGACAACAGGTGCAGATGAGTTAGGCCTCACTTCTCTGCTGTCATCTGCCAGGCAGGTTCTTGGCGAGTTTCCATCAACTACCAAGTCAACACTAAACCCATCACCATCCCAGCTTCTTTCTATGCCATGGTACTTCCAAACAGACCTGCTGTGCACCAGGTAGACCCACCTGCAGGCATGGCTTCCAAGTCCCCTTCACTATCTAACAGGCAGCTCATGGCCTTGAGACCCCAGCAACCACATTCAACCCCACCTCTGAGCTGAGTCTACACAGCAGTGTAGAATTGTCACAGTTCTGGAGGTCATGCATTCAGTGGTGTAGTGTGGGGGGGGGGCAGCCATGGCGATGGTCCGGGACACATTTTAGGGGTGCAATTTGGGTGGCATGCAAGTTTGCAAAATTTAAGTTTTTTATTGGAGGAATGCAGATTGATCTCTAGAATGACTTGAAGGGCACATGGCTGTATCCAACAGCTGCATTATTTGGATTTTGCAAACTCCAGAGCTTGGTGATGGGCAGGCCATAGGCCTGGGGGCCTCTTATATACCTGCTGGGATTGACAAGGCATCTGACCCTCACTTGAATCTCATAGCTCTCCTGCAGCTGCCTCTGATTAGTTATCATTTAACTCTTGGGGGAAATAATTAGCATCACACGTCATGTGCATGGAAGTTGCTGAACCAATTAACCAACTAGAACGATTACTGTCAATAGCACCAGTTTTCCTATAACTTGATATTGCTGCATAATTTTGATGAACTGCAAAAGCATTTTTAGTTTGCTTTCTGTTGCCACCCTGGAACTTTTCTTTATTAGTGCCACTTCGTTTTGTACGATTCCTTGCAAATGAAAGAAAACAACTTTTCTACTTGTATATGTTGATAATATAATTTTGGTTACCGGGGACAAACAAGATTGTACAAAAACAAGATTGGGTGCAGGCCTGGCCAGGACATTGGTATCCTGACTGTGACAAAGGTGACCTGTGTGCTTGCTTGCTTGATTAACAGCTGTTGGGAACTTCAAGGTCCCTGCTCTCCCTTCTTATGCTCTTTGTACTGGACCTGGAGACTCCAATAGAGAGCATTCCATGTCAAGAAGGAGGGCAAGTGGGCACTCTATCAAATGACAGGGCAGGAGTTATACGGAGCAGGGCCTCGCACTTCCCAGACCTGCTCTCTTTTGGCCTGTATTTTGGGTTAGGGTTATAAATTAGGAAGACTTTGAAAGACTTTGCACCAGGGTTTACACCAGCATAATAGAGAAGGGCATCCATTATCTGCATAGCAGGGGGTGTTCAGCCAACAGTGCAAAGGCTGAGCTGAAGCATTCCCTGCTGGTTACCTGCTTTCAGCAATAGGGGTCACTGTTTGGTAGTACCCAATTGGTGTCAGATTCTATTGGTGGCTCTTAGGTAATTCACAAAATATAGAGACCATACATAAAACACAGTGTTCATTCATAAAGCAGTAACATAAATCTCCATTGCTACATATTGCGTGTATATTTCAGCGGTTGACCGTACAAGTTTATGGCCATGCTGTAGTGTAGTGCTTATGCGACTGTGAATAAAAGGTGGCTGGGCTCATTGTCTCGGGGTTTGGGGGGGGAGAGGGGTGACAAAACTGATTTCCACTAAGTTATTTCCATAACAAGTTCTTGAGTCTGTACTCTGAATGGTGACACCAGGGACGTAGGAGGTGCAGGGCTTGTCAGTCCAACCCCTGCACAGTCTCATCAGGGCTGACCTTAAGGCAATTGGAGCAATTGGGTCAAATTGGGTCCCGCGGACCGCTCCTAAGGGGCCCTCCACATCTACCTTTCTTTCACTTGCAAAATCCTAACCTTTAAAAGTCCACTGAAGAATGTGGAATGTCCAAGGGGGTGGGGAAGGGCTGGGACTCTGTGGAACAGGCAGAGTGAGGCCTTGAATGCCAAGACAAATGCTTTGAGATAACAGAATGTGCCTCTCAGCTGGAGAGGAGACCTTTGAAATTCTTCTGGAACTTTTCCCCTTTAACATTCAGGAAGAATGTGAAAACATTCCTATTCACCCAGACATTCAGTGGCTGAAGAACACCATTCCTGACAAACCCGAAGAAAGAATGCTTTTAGCTGTAATTGCTTATAGCTATATATATATTAAAACTGAAACTGCTTTTAGATGTTTTTCATTGTAACTGTTTTTAGAAAGCTTTAAAACTTTTGGAGTGTTTTCGTGGTGATTTTTTATTTTGAAATTGGGTATCCATTTGCTACTTGAGGAGGAAGGTCAGGATATAATTCAGATGATGAAGATGTTCTGGGTCTATCCAGCACTAATTTAACCATGTGATGGTCTCCTTTGGATACTGGATTTTTTACTTTTTTTAAATGAATCCTCTGTGACACCAAGAAAAGGGGATGAATTAGAATAAGGGATGCCCTGTCAGCCAACATAATACAGTCAAATATATATTAAAGGCAACCCCATCATTAAAAAGGGAAAAAAATGCAGCACTAACATTTTTCAGGTTGTAGCTGCGCCTCATGAACTGTAATGAATACATGAATTAAGTAAACATGTAATATAGAATTAAAATTTAATGCCTCTCTCTGTGTGTCTAACACGCAAACACAAATTAAAAGCCCACATTCATTATTTTTCCTATGCTAATTTCTTCCTCAACATTACTTCCCTAGCACATCAAAGACACGGAAAAAGTCTTCATCAGATGGTGCCTGCTAGGCATTATGTAAATCGAGCAAGCTCATTATGACAGGCAACAATATTTTTTTTAAAAAAGCTTTGCATAGTTGCTGGTGGAGGCAAAGCATTTCTCAGGGAATGGAAGAACTTCTTGGATATTCTGTTCTCCTGGTGGGATTGGGTGTTTAGCCAGGCATGCCCATTTCTAGGATACAGTTGCACCTTGGCTTTTGAACAGCCTAGTTCTTGAACGGTTTGGCTCCCGAACGATCGAAACCCGGAAGTGAGTGTTCCGGTTTTTGGACATTCTTTTGGAAGCCAAATGTCCGATGGAGCTTCTGTGGCTTCTGATTGGCTGCAGGAGCTTCCTGCAGCCAATCAGAAACTGCGCTTTGGTTTTCTGACATTTTGGAAGTCAAACAGACTTCCGGAACGGATTCTGTTTGACTTCCAAGGTACGACTGCACTCCATTTGACACCCCCTTGGTTTTCTCCAACACTTAGCCAGCCTTCTGTGGCCATGGAGCATGCTTAGCTCTAAGAGGGTGCTTTTGTCCTCCTCTTGTTTCTTTCCCCACTTTTTTCTAACTTCCACAAACCTTTGGATTCATCCAAACCTGCTGCTATCTCCCTCTTGTGCATGGATTGTGGGGGTTTTTTTTGGTTGTGCAGAATCCATACCCTGTACAAATTACCAGCAGAGTCAAAGCACAAAGCAGGAATCAAAAGTGCACACAGAACACAAGTCAGGCAAGACGAGCATAGCTGCAATTACATGTCAAGGCATAAGTATATATGCAGCGTATTATTAAGGAATTAAGCCTTTAGTAGATTCTAGAACACATTAACCCATTTCGCAGATAGAGAACACTGAGAATGAAATTAGTCCTGAAAACAGTTAGTGAGACCATGGCAGAGAATGCAAGGGCGTGTCTTCCCAGGTGTCGGAAAAGGTTATTTATGTATGCAACAACTGCGGCCCATATTTTGTTAGCCCCCAAATGGAAAGTGAACAAGGTCCCAACTAAAGAGGACTGGCAACTTAAGTAGACAAAAATGTTCATGGATGCAGACAACTAACCTCTTACAGCAGCCTTGTGTTGATTGCCTGGTCACTATTGCCAGTGCAGTTGGGTCGGGATTGGTGCTATGTGCCCTGGCTGTTTTGCCCTGGTGAGCAGCCTAGCCACTGAATTCTGTACCAGTTACAGCTTCGAAACTGTCTTCAAAGGCAGCCCCATGTATAACAAATTGCAGTAATCTTGCCTAGAGGTCACCAGAGCACAGAAGCAGAAGATGGGCAATCCCTGTCCTGATTGGGGCATAACTGGGCCACCAGCTGAAGCTGATGGAAGGCACTTCATACCACTGAAGATGTTTGAGCAGAAATGGACCCAGAGATTGCATTGTGTAGGTGAAGTGGTTTGTTGCAGACAGTTTGTTATGCAATTCCATCACGGATGCAACACAGTGCAATCAAAACAAAACAAAACAAAACATTATGCTAACACCTGTCCTCTTGCACAGCCACTCCCCTAAACCAATTAGGATTCCCTGAGTCTCCCCTCCTTGCCCAGAGGACCTTTTCATCCATGATTTCAATTTTGGAGATATTTGCTGAGCTTGTACTTGGGGACCGACTTGAGTGCTGTCCTGAGGGGAAGGGTGAGGAACTGTCTGCAGAGCTGAGTTTCTAGAGGGACCAGCGGTACACCCCGCGGCGGACTGCTCTCAAACCACCAAATCATTTATGGTGCTGTTGCCAACCAAGCTTGTAAAACAGGGATTGAAGAACCTTAAGACTTAAATGAGGATTAAGTATTCTCCTAAAATGTCAAAGAGGAATCGAGGAAACCTAATCCTTTTGCTGGATTCGTGGCAGCAAATCCACAAGCTCAGACGTGGTTTGTGTTGCACCACTTGTCCCTGTTGAGTAGGGCTGGCCCTGGCCCACCCATGAGGCAAGGTGGGGCAACAGCCTTGGGTGGCAGAATTCACAGGGGCAGCCGATCTGGCCTCCAAGGAAAGCATCGCTCACTGCTACCGCCGCTGCCATAGTGGTAGCAATGGCTGTGACACACTACTTGGAGGCTGGATCTGCTGTTTCCTTGGCAGCCCTCAACAATGCTGTCTCTACAGTGGTCTCTTGGTGAATAGGATGAGCTGCTGGTCTCCTCCCATCCCTAGGAAGGAAATGGTGGGGTCTCCTGGGTTCTGCACCTGCCCAGCATGTTTCAGAGTAGACTCTTCCCCCCAGCAATGACCTTTGATTTTCAAGTCAACCATCGGCTAAGTTTGCTTTGATTCCACCCCCTTGTACTAAGTGTAGATCTTCCTTTCTCCCTTTCCAGTGGTGTAGCCAGTGTGGTGTAGTGGTTAAGAGTGGTAGACTCGTAATCTGGTGAACCGGGTTCGATTCCCCGCTCCTCCACATGCAGCTGCTGGGTGACCTTGGACCAGTCACGCTTCTCTGAAGTCTCTCAGCCCCACTCACCTCACAGAGTGTTTGTTGTGGGGGAGGAAGGGAAAGGAGAATGTTAGCCGCTTTGAGACTCCTTCGGGTAGTGATAAAGCGGGATATCAAATCCAAATTCTTCTTCTTCTCTCCCCCCTCCCCCCGATGTAGAACTTCACTCATCTCTTCTTCCTTGCTGGGGTGGGAATCATTTTGTGGTTTGTCTCAGGTGCCAAAATGTCTCAGGCTGGCCTTGCTGGTGCTGGGTTACAGACCCAACTGGAGGCCATGCCTCCTGACGACACTTTCCCGAACCGAGGGTTGAGCTCTCTGTTCAGAGTCCCCCATCTTCCCCTCACTGCCTCTGTCTACTCCTGCACTTCTCGCCTTGAGAGTTATCCTAGTCTTGCTTTGAATGAGGTGTTGAGTCTTAGAGAGGCTGCCCATAGCCTCAGCTTGGTTTTTATACAGGATTGCAAATCATGGCTCAAAACACAATCTTTGATTTGATGGTTTTCCAGGTTATAGAGATGAGCAATAAGGGTGATTAGCAGAAAGTGTGCATTAAAAAAAAATATGCACGCCTGAAAACAGCATGCAGATTTCCCACTTATCACATTTGGCCTACAAGAGTAGGAGATGGGAGGATCTGCTGATTAGGTTCCTCGCCTCTGCTGTAGAGGCAAAGCCACAACTGTGGAGCCACCACCAAAAAGGATCTTCCATGGAGCCTTGCATTGGGCACCTTATTCAGAGGAGACCATCACCCGCTGTCTTGAATGAATGGGCAAGTTGACACAGGAGAATGTGGTTTCTCAGATATCTCAAGTGTTCAAACAAACCCCACTGAATCTAAAGAGTGCATTAACTGGCTACTGCATGGCAAAACCAAGAACGACTATCAGTTTGGCTAGATAGGCAAGCTTTTCTCCTGCCAACCATGGACAGTCTTCCTAAGGGAGACCCCACACCACCTTGACAAGCGCTAAATTCTCTCACCCGGCATTGCAGATTTGTCCTCCGCTGGATCAGTTGCTGGTGCTTCATCATGAGAAAGAAGCGCCTCGCAGCAGCCTGTTTTCTTTCGCCAGCACAGCTTTTCCGTTGCCTTTACCTGGCGCCACATGTGACGCCACGTTTGTAATAAGGAAGTACAACAGAAGGTCCCCTAAAGGGCTTGGTAGGCCCAACTCAAAAGCCAATTACTGTTAATAGCTGCTTTCTGCCCATACTGGAAAAGGAAGAGTGCCCTTTCTGCTTGTTGGGGAGGAGAAAAAAAGTGCTCTGAGATATGCTTTAAGGGGTACATTTGAGCCAAAGCTCACACCACTTTGGGCGTGCCTTCAGTGCTCCTCGGGCCGTCACTGGAGTGCAGGTGCACATCTCTGAGATTCCATGAATGCTTCAGGTGATTGCTGTCCAGTTGAGATGGGATAGGCAGATTCTCCTTCTTTCAACTGAACCTTACACTTGCTTTACACATTATGTTTTCTGGATCTACACCTATTAAGTTTTAAGTGCACACCTAAATATGTGTGAATGGGGGGGGAGGAGTCGATGTCATGCTAACTGATTGAATGCAATCTACGTACAGTCATACCTTGGGTTACAGATGCTTCAGACTGAGCATTTTCAGGTTGCGCACCGCGCTGAAACCAGAAGTACTGGAATGGGATACTTCTGGGTTTCGGCGCTTGCAGTACTAAAAGTACTAAATCGCATAGAAGTACTAATTCACGCTTTGCGCATGCACAGAAGCATCAAATCGCGACCCACACATGGGCAGACGCGGCGCTGCGGGTTGCAAACGTGCCTCCTGCAACCCGAGAATCTACTGTATAAGTTTTTGTTGTTGCAGAAACACAAGAACATAACAAGAGCCTGCTGGACCAGGCTAACGGCCCATCTTGTCCAGCATCGTGTTCTCACAGTGGCCAACCAGATGACTATGGGAAACCCACAAGTGTAATCTGAGCACTGCCCCCTTCTGTGGTTTCCAGCACAGTTGCTGTCTCCAGCTGTGGAGGTAGAGCATAGCCATCATAGCTATCAGTAGCTGTGGGAGCGAGTTTCATAGTTAAACTATGTGCTGAGCGGAGAAGTACTTTCTTTTATATAATCATGGGAAGCCAGAATGACTTTGGTGGGGATTGGATGGGAGAATTTTTGAGTGTTTTCTGCAATCATAGTACAATAGTGGTAGATTTATACTGGACTGTCCACACATCATTCCACTTTATTGGATATTCAGCAGTGTTTCCCCATTGTTATTGCATTATTGTTGCTTGGAGATATAGACTCTTGCACTGTGGTGCCACAGAATAAGAAACTGTAGCATTTGTGGCATAAAAAGTGGCAGGATTTCAGCAGGATGTTACAGGACGTTCACAGAATGGAAATGAAGCAGTATGTCTGCTCTGAAACTTTTGCAGGCAGAAACAGCATTGAAAGTGGGGTTGTATATAACTGCCCCGATACCACCATGAGCACAGATAATCATCATCGCAAAGGAAACTAAGCATCTAGAACAGGGGTTAGCAACCTTTTTCAGGCGTGGGCCAGTCCACCGTCCCTAGACCATGTGGTGGGCTGGACTACTTTTTTTGGGGGGGGGATGAACGAATTCCTATGCCCCACAAATAACCCAGAGATGCATTTTAAATAAAAGGACACATTCTACTCATGTAAAAACACACTGATTCCCAGATCGTCCACGGGCCGGATTGAGAAGGCGATTGGGCTGCATCCGGCCCCCAGGCCTTAGGTTGCCTACCCCTGCTCTAGAAGTTAGCAGTGGAAAAGATTGTCTTGGCTCATTTTTGCCACTGAAGCAACAACATAAACATAATGCTTGATGCTTGTTTTTGTGGGCTGGAGACAGGGGAGAACCAAGGCTGAAATGGCCTTTTTCACGGATTCCTGTGAAACCCACAGGGCTTCCTAAATTTAGCATTTCATAATCAGAGCTTTTAAAAAGGCTGAAGTTCACGTCTTCCAAGCCAGACTGGAACATCGAGACAAACTGGAGTATCGCTCATACTGAACGCTGGCTGGCACCAAACCCGAAAGCTTCAAATGCGAATTGAAATGTAGATTCTGAACTTCAGCTTCCTTTATCTGAACATCTGAACAACTGTGAATATGAATGAGAATTTCCCCCCACGGCATCACATTAATGTGTCTTTCAAGAAGCTCCAGATGTTTTCATACTGTCATTGCTTGGTTATGCAATACAGCCTCCTGGAGCAGAGAGAATGGGACATTTCCCAAATATGTTATGGATTGTCAGATTTATTTATTTTTTAAAAGTGGAGGATGCACACACAGACAGAAGGATAGACAGAAAGAGAAGGAGAAAGAAGAATGTTTATGAGTGCTTGTTGCTGGAATTGCAACAACAGAGATCATTCCATGTGCAACTTAAGGGTTAATCTTGTTAGTGTTAAAGTCAACTAGCCAAGAGGGGATGGGTGGAGGTGTTGCTTAGCAACCATGCAGAGTGACATGATGTTTGCTGAGGTAGTCTGTGCTCTGATTGGTTGTGTAGTTCTGAGGGAGTTTTCCCCTGTGAGTTTGATTGTATGTTTTCCTAATATGTACAAAACGTGAGCTAAGACAGACAAAAATCTCTCTGGTCCTTTCTCATCAAACTATACATTGTTTTTGTTAAGTTCCCTCAGTAAAGCAATAGCAGGATTAATTTCCTTGCTGGATTCCATCTGCACTATTTCAGTAACTTTGCTAACACTTTTAAGTAGAGGCTTCTAAAGAAAACAGAATAATGGATTAGAGAGATGTTGTGATTTAGCAAGTACTTATAAGATACAGAAAGAGAGAGGTGGTCAAGTGAGAAGGCAGGTCAAACAGAGGAAAATAAAATCAGCAATGTTAACAGAAAATGGAAGGGGTAGTATTTTCCTCAGGGCTATATTAGTATTAAGAGAAACTGAAAATATTTAAGTAAATTGGAATCTTTTACCAAAAATCCAACATTATTTGGGAAAAACCAATTACACAGATTTGACCAGTATCAACTTTATACCCATAATTTCACCTTCCTGCACATATGTAGGGGACATAATGCTTATAGATCGTAACTCGTATTACAAGGAGGAAAACACAGTTAGTTATGCATTATTTCTGTTTCAATTTCTTTAGACTTTGGTTTCAATTTCTTGGAATCTCTCTCTCTCTCTCTCTCTCTCTCCACTTCTAATTTTGAATAATAATTTTGAATAATTTTAAAAGATTGATAATTTTTGTGCAAGATCTTTGGGTCTTGGGAAGGAAGAGGCAGGTTTTCTGTTTCATGCTTCAGACTGTAAAAGAAATGTAGGCATTCAGAGAGTTAGCATGGCAGAGATCTTCACTGCATGAATAACTTCCACTCCCTGACTTGTAAAAAGCCCCACCAAAAGTGTCTCTAGTGCAGAAGCATTCAGCAAAAATACCAATGACTTGTTTTCCAGCAAATATGAGGACAAGAGATCTGTTTTAAACACCATGGGAGGACAGAGTCTTAGGATTGTGCAAGTCGACAGCTACTAGGATATAAATGTGAAGTCAGGTATGTTATGACGAACTGCCTCTGAACACCCCATTCTTTTGTCAAAGTAAAGCCTTGGCTATGTGGAGTCTTTGCAGGGTCAGATCCATAACAGCAAGTGGATCTGGCTTAGGCCCAGGAAACACCAAGGCAGCTGGCAAGCAGGTAGGCAAAATGAACTCTGGGCAAGGGCAATAGTCTAATGTAGAAGTGCAGAATCTGCAGTCCTCCAGATGTTGTCAGGCACCAGATCCCATCAGATCCAGCCAGCATTACAGCTGATCAGGAATGCTGGGAACTGTAGTCCAGTAATATTTGAAATGTGGCTGGTTGTGCGGATGCCTGATGATCATCTTCCAAAGCAACTACCGTACTCTATTCCGAACTTCAAAATGGAAAGCGTAATGCTGGTGGTCCAAAGACTGTCTCAAGGCAAATTTTTAAAAATGCATTACAAACACTGACAACTGGGAAACACTGGCCTTTGAGCGCTCCAGTTGGAGAACAGCCTTTACCAAAGGTGTCATAGGCTTTGAAGACACTCAAACTCAGGAAGCAAGGGAAAAACGTGTTAAGAGGAAGACACGCTTGGCAAATCCACATCCTCACCTCCCACACAGAAACCAGTGTCCCCACTGTGGAAGGACGTGTGGATCCAGAATTGGCCTCCACAGTCACTTACAGACTCATTGTTAAAACTGTGTTTATGGAAGACAATCTTACTCAGCTACGAGTGATCGCCAAAGAAGAAAAAGAAGTTAGGGGAAAGGTTTCTTTGTGACGTCCAATAATATGCTCCATTATGAAACTCTTCCCCACCCAGCGAGGAACCTCTTCCTGCTTCCTTTCCATGGGATGCTTGGGATTTGGCCATCCTTCTAGGGACAAGTACCTGAAAGACTTTGGCCTTGTATCTGTGGTTTGATTTGCTTCTCTGTTTGTTCCGAGGTGAAGCAAAGCTGGGTTGATTGAGAGGTGTTATGACAGCGATCTTCCCATATCCCAAGGGCTGTCACATGGAAGATGATGCAAGCTTGCTTTCTGCTGCTCCATAGGGTAGGACCCAAACCAACAGATCCAAATTACAGTCATATCTTGGTTGTTGAACGCCTTGGTATTCATCCATTTTGGCGCCTGAACGCCCCAAACCCGGAAGTGGGTGTTCTGGTTTTCGAACGTTCCTTGGAAGCTAAACATCCAATGTGGCTTATACGGCTTCTGATTGGGACAATTGGAAATTGCAGAGTTTGGAGAAAATGAAGGATAAAGTGCGAGACTGGTTACATTACGCTCAGATTAAAGAAGTTTTTAAAAATGACAAAAAGTTAGGGTTCCAGGTGGAGAAATCGAAGTTAGAAACAGAATTGTTAGAACCAAAGACTAAGGTACTCTCTAGAATGTATAACTTGCTGTTAAAATGGAATACACAAGACGAAATGGTTAAATCGGCTATGATAAAGTGGGCACAGGACATTGGGCATAACATTATGTTTGAGGATTGGGAAAGGTTGTGGACCACTGGGCTGAACTTCACCGCATGTAATGCTCTGAAGGAAAATGTAATGAAAATGATATATAGATGGTACATAACCCCAGTTAAACTTGCCAAAATATACCATTCGTCTGATAATAAATGTTGGAAATGTAAAGAAAATGAAGGAACATTCTTTCACCTCTGGTGGACATGCCCTAAGGTGAAGGCCTTCTGGGAAATGATATATAATGAGCTGAAAAAGGTATTTAAGTATACCTTCACTAAGAAACCAGAGGCCTTCCTTCTGGGTATTGTCGGCCAGAAGGTGCTAAAAAAGGACCGAACATTCTTTATGTATGCAACAATGGCAGCAAGGATACTCATCGCAAAAAGCTGGAAAACTCAAGATCTACCCACACTGGAAGAGTGGCAGATGCAGCTGATGGACTATATGCAACTGGCCGAGATGACTGGCAGAATCCGAGACCTGGGAGAAGAGAAGATTGAGGAAGACTGGAAGAAATTTAAGATGTATCTACAAAAACATTGTAATTTGGTTGAATGTTAAGAAGGATGCTAGATTATAAAAAATTGGCCACCACTAAATTAGATTTAAATTTGATGATAAGTGAGACTAAAGAAAATATAAATTTTTTTGGAAGAATTGCTAGATTATATTTGAAGGAGTGGACACGAGATTGTAAATAAGTTGATAATTTGTTTGGAAAAATCTTTTAACGATGTAAATGGGAGCGGGAGATGCGAGGGAGTCCAAAGAAGTGATGAAACTACGATTGTGATAGAAGTAAGATTGTTTATTATTTGTGCATTCATATTCAAAAACTTTAATAAATATTTATATATATAAAAAATATATACGGCTTCTGATTGGCTGCAGGGAGCTCCTTGGTTTTCGATTGTTTTCGGAAGTTGAATGGACTTCTGGAACAGATTCCGTTAGACACCCAAGGTATGACTATACAAGGAAGGCGATTCCAACTAAACATGAGGAAGAACTTCTTGGCAGTAAGAGCTGTTTGACAGTGGAACAGAAGGTGGTGGACTCTCCTTCTTTGGAGGTTATTAAACAGAGGTTTAAAAGAATCTGTGAGGGATTCTTTAGCTTTGATTTGTGCATTGCAGGGGGTCAGACTAGATAACCCTTAAGAGTCCTTTCCAACTCTACAGTTTTATGGTTCTATGATGAGGGAAGCCTCCACATTCAGCTTTGTGTCTTTGCTGCTAGTTAAAGAAAACCCCAATGCTCATTAAGTAAAAATAAAATTAAAATGAAATGAAAATAAAATATCTCTAATGACAGCAGAAGGTTGCTTTGTTGCAATGGGCTGTAATTATTTGTTCTCCACTCATATTTTAGGGCTGTTTTATTTGATGATGCTCTCCGGTAAAGTGTTCAGTATGGGGCAAAGCCTGATGATTCACAGGACAATGCTGCGGATGATATTTTTGGAAGCAAGGTGCTGACGCCATGAAATGCCTCCCTCATGCAACTCAGATTTCCACAAGCAAGTTTGCCCCAGGGACAATTTTTTCTTGGCAGAGGCAGCCAGGTGAGCCAGCCCCGTGGAAGAAGAAGAGCAGGAAGACAAAGCAACACCCTCACAGCTACACCCACGCCGTGGAAGGTATAAATAGAGACCTGTGTGGATGCCAGAATCTGCAGTCTTGTCTTCCGTATCGAGCTTTTGTGTCTTTGGGGCTTCTGCTTAGTCTTTGGGCTTCTTTCTGAAGGTCTTTCGCAATGAGCTGCAGCACCAAACAGGCATCCACCATGTACACGAGAGGCAGAAGCAGCAGTGGGAGCTGCGGTGGAATCCGGGTTTCTTCGGGAGTCTCCGGGATGTGTGCTGCCCCTGCCGTAGGTAGCGTTAGGTGTGATATGTCTGGGAGGAGCTACTGCAGCGGAGTGAGTTTTGGAGGGGGCCTGAGTGGAGGCAGCTGCATCGATGGTGGCTTTGGTGGCGGGTACATGTGTGCTCCTGGTGGCGGCGTCGCCCGCTTTGGTGGCTTTGGCATTTGCAATGATGCGCCCTTGATCTCCTGCGATGAGAAGATGACCATGCAGAACCTCAACGACCGCTTGGCCTCTTACTTGGACAAAGTACGGTGCCTGGAGGAGGAGAATGCTCAGCTCGACTGCAAAATCAGGGAGTGGTATGACCGCCAAGGTGCCCTCTGTGACCCCAAGGACTACAGCTGTTACTACCAACAAATTGAAGACCTTAAAAACCAGGTAGGACTATGTTTCCTCTGCAGCTTAGAACCAGATGTAGCATCAAGCTAAGGGAGATAGAGAGCAGGGCTCCTTGCTCTGACAGCAGAGCACTCATTCATTATTATTTACGGCAGCAGATCTTTCCAATCTGGCTTACGAAGAACGTCCAAAAATATCATTCTCCAAGGACTCTTGTCAAATCCCTTTATGTTCAGAACTTCATATTGTTGAATGAATGATGGTGTTTCTGGTTGGGCTTTAAAAACCATGATTTAGATAGAACCCAGAATGATTAGAGGCTGTATCATTAGATTAATGTATTTTTTTTGAAAACTCTATTGTCTAAAACAATTACAGTGGTACCTCTGGTTAAGAACTTAACTCGTTCTGGAGGTCTGTTCTTAACCTGAAACTGTTCTTGACCTGAGGTACCACTTTAGCTAATGCGGCCTCCTCCTGCTGCCGTGCCGCCAGAGCACCATTTCTGTTCTCATCCTGAAGCAAAGTTCTTAACCTGAGGTACTACTTCTGGGTTAGTGGAGTCTGTAACCTGAAGCGTCTGTAACCCAAGGTACCACTGTAAATGAAAGGAGAAGAAAAGAAATGGCAGCAACTTATTTGCTGTAAGAATGGCTATATCTACAAAGGTATAGATCACAAACACATCAATAAAACAAATCAAAAGTGGTATTGTGGCCCTCAGTGGTGCATCTGCTGCTGTAGTGGTAAAACTGATAGAAAAAAAGGATGTGAGGATGGAATGAGACTTAGGGATGTCCTGGCACAGAGCTGTGGGCTAATAGGTTGTCCAGATTTAGCCAAATGTTGACCCCATCTGTGTGATACATTCAAAGCATCATCATAGCACTTCACACAGCCATGGCTCCCCCCAAAGAATCCTGGAAACTGTAGTTTGTTAAGGGAGCTCAGAGCTCTTAGGAGACCTCTATTCTACTCAGAGAGTTATAGTTTTCAGAGTGGTTTAAAAGTCAATGCTCCTTCCCAGAGAACTCAGGGAATTGTAGCTGTGTGAGGGAAATAAAGGTCTCCTTACAAATCTCTGCACCCTTAACAAGCTACATTTCCCAAGATTGTTTGGGGGAACTGTGATAACACTTTAAATGTAATAGTGCAGATGGGGCTGTTCATGGATGCAGAGAGTTACAGGATGGAAGAAGCCCAAAGGTCAGTTGGTCCAATACAATCCTTCTGGTTTCGGGATGACCCTGTAAATGAATCATAGGCGAGACAGTAGAATGAAAAACCAAAAACTGCAGTTTGATGCATGATGCTGTGGGCATCAAGAAGAAACAGATGGACAAGCGCAAACTGTTTTATTCCCCAACCCACAGATTATCTGCGCCACTGTGGACAACAGCAAGCTTGTTCTGGATATTGATAATAACCGGATGACTGCAGATGACTTCAGACTGAAGTGAGTCCCTCTTGAGTTGTACGAGGGGCTCTGGGTGGGTGGGGCAAATCCTTTATTTTGTTTCCCTTAAAACCTAAATATGTAGTTCCCAAAGTGCCCATAATGAGTTAGCACTCAAGTCCACACACACTTTCTCTCTCTATTGGCCCCTGTAAAACGTAAAGGGTAAAGGGACCCCTGACCATTAGGTCCAGTCGTGACCGACTCTGGGGTTGCAGTGCTCAACTTGCTTTATTGGCCGAGGGAGCCGGCGTACAGCTTCCGGGTCATGTGGCCAGCATGACTAAGCTGCTTCTGGTGAACCAGAGCATTGCACAGAAACGCCGTTTATCTTCCTGCCGGAGCGGTACCTATTTATCTACTTGCACTTTGATGTGATTTCGAACTGCTAGGTTGGCAGGAGCAGGGACCAAGCAACGGGAGCTCACCCGGTCGTGGGGATTCGAACCGCCGACCTTTTGATCAGCAAGTCCTAGGCTCTGTGGTTTAACCCACAGCGCCACCCGCGTCCCTTTTATTGGCCCCTGTAGGGACCAACAATTCATCCTTTCCCCTCTTTTTTGGTTCTGTAGGTATGAGACTGAGCTGGCCCTCTGCCAAAATGTGGAAGCTGACATCAATGGCTTACGCCAAGTCCTGGATCAACTGACCCTTTGCAGGTCTGACTTGGAGGCTCAGCTGGAAGCCCTCCGAGAAGAGCTGTGTTGCCTCAAGAAAAACCATGAAGAGGTAAACCCTGGCCCCTTACAAAGAGATGGAGGGCCTACAAAGGAAGGGTATCCCCTCTCACAGTCAGCTCCTGGCACTGGGAAGCACATTTAACAACACACAACAACAACAAAAACCACATTCCAATTAACTAGAATTTCCTTTTCAGGAAATCAAGGGTCTGAGGAACCAAGCAACTGGGGACGTGAGTGTGGAAGTCAACTCCTGCCCAGGCCCAGACCTGAAGAAGGTCTTGGAAGAAATGAGATGCCAGTATGAAACTATGATTGAGAACAACCGCAGAGAAGTTGAACAGTGGTATGAATGTAAGGTAGGTTAATATACTGTATGCAGCCAGGTATTGAAAGAAAAGAAGCTTGAAATCATCCATGCATATTTGGTAGGGGGTAGTAGCAGGCAGCTCTGAGCCAGATCTCACCCTTTAGGGGGAGCTGGTTTCGAACCTCTCTCCCTTCTATGTTATGCGAAGTTACTCAGAAGCTAAGGGGCTGGTGGTAGGAGAATAAGCAAGGAAAGACACACCTTCTCTTCTCCTGAGATTCTCCTCAGCCACTGGTTTGTCCCAACACCCTCATCTGGTCCCACACTGGGTTTTGGTACCCAAGTAGGAAGCACTAGTGAAGGCCCATCTACAACACAATATCTATCGTGTTTAGGAAGGATGAATTCAAGGTGGAAGTGGTGAACTGAAGAACAAATATAGCGATCTTGCCTTTTGGGCAAAATTAAAAGATATGGCTTCACCAGGTTAGGAAAGAAGAATGCTGAGAAAGGGCTGTACAAATAGAGGTATCTCAGTTTAAAGAGAAGTATTTGGTTTAGTGAATATCATGAATCAATGGCCACAAGTGATCCTTTAAGGAAGTGTGATTGAAAAGCTAAAGAAGACAGTTAACCCTTAGAGTTAAGCCTCCCAGAGTGGTGGGGACAACCCAGTCAGATGGGTGGGGTACAAATAATAATAATAATAATAATAATAATAATAATAATAATAATGATTTGCAGACAAACTTTGGAATCATCCTCATGAGTTTTTTTTTATCTTCATGGCATATCTTTAACCTATACCCAAATTTTCTACATCCAACTAATTGGTCTTTGATTAATCTTTTTAGTGGATCTTTTGACACCCCCACCATCCTTACCTTCATCGTTTGCGGTTGTCATTATTATATCCTTTTGCTTGGCTGAAGCTCATCATGAAAACAACTCAACAATTCCTCCAATAAGCCCTAAACCCCACCACCCCAATTTTGTGTTTGCTGCCTTTTCAGATGGAGGAAGTGAATCAGGAAGTCTGTAACAGCAGCAAAGAGGTTGAAGACTGCAACAACCAAGTTGTTGACCTGAAGCGCCAGCTGCAGACCTTGGAAATTGATCTGCAGGCTCAGCTTAGCCTGGTAAGTGTTTATGCGGGCAGTCTTCTACCTTGGACCCAATAAACCTTACCTTTGTATCTGCTTCCCAAAACTGTCTGAATTAGTCCCACTAACAATACTGCCTGTGCAATAGGTATATATTACTGTCCTAAAGTAATAGTATCAGTAGCTGCTCAACAGCTATGGGAATCTGGAAGGTTTGTAGCTTTGAGGCAGATGTGAGCATGCACTCACATACACCAGCTTAGTGAGCACAGGGGGTTCCATATACTTTCAGCTGTCTGGACAATTCCACATTCAGGTCCCTCTTGCATGGGACAACTGTAACCAGCAGGCGACTGCTGACAGCATTAAAAGAGAAAGTGGGGACCTGTAGGAAGAAAAGAGGCTGAGCCAAAAAGAATCCACAGTGAGGCAGGAGTTGTGGCGAAAGCAGGAAGGAAAAGGAAAAGGAGACATATTCTGTGGAATTGCCTGTAATTATTGCTAAAGTACCACAAACTATTTTAGAGAGAGCTTCCTCACACACCAAAATTTGCATGCATTATGAGCAACTGGCAAAGTTTAATCCCGGGTAAATGATATTCTCCATACACTCACCAAATTCTCTTCTTTCCACAATAGCTCGTAGGATATTTTGGGCTCTCTCTCTCTCTCTCTCTCTCTCTCTCTCTCTCTCTCTCTCTCTCTCTCGTCTCCCCCAAACTTATTTGTGCTAAAGGTTTTGCCTTTGCGTTTTTTAATTCTTCAGAGAGACACGCTGCAAGGATCCTTGGCCGAGACCGAGTGTCGATATAACAGCCACTTGTGCGAAATACAGAACCAGATCTCTTGCGTGGAGCAGCAGCTGGCAGAGTTGAGGACAGAGATGGAATGCCAGAACCGAGAATACAGGGACCTCCTGGATGTCAAATGCCGCCTGGAACAGGAGATCCAGACCTACCGCTGCCTGCTAGAGGGAGGCCAGAATGACATTGTGTAGGTAGACTGCCACGTTCTCGGGTTTCCCCTGTGCTTCCCCTATCATTCATGAGTGACTAGGGAGAAACCCCATGGAACAGATTTGCTTAGAACTGAAATGAATACTGGCAAATTTTTAATTCTTAAGAAAAGCCCTGCTGAATGAAACCAAAGCCTCTTCAGACCAGCATCCTGTTCTCACAGTGGCCAACCAGATGTTTACTGGAAAGCTCACAAGCAGGACCTGAGTGCAAAAGCACACTCCTCACTACTGATTTCCAGAAATTGTGGCCAGAGCGGTGTGTGGCTTAACCACCTGCAGTGGGGCTGATGTACTGATGACCCTACTTTGCATGAGAGGCCTCTTGATCCCCAGTCTTCATATATATATATATATTTATTATATTTATATCCTGCCTTCCCACAGCAAGCACAAGCTGGTGTCCATAGTTCTCCCCTTTCCCATTCTATCCTCACAACAACCCTGAGAGGTAGGTTAGGCTAAGAGAAGGTACTGGCCCAAGGTCATCTAGCGTACCTCAGCGGGGATTTGAACTCAGGTCTCCCAAGTCCTGATCTGGAGTGTGCATCCAATCCAAATCAGGGTCCAGCACCCGTATCCTGCCAGTCCTGTCCTCGATTGCTGCTTCCCTCCTTCCCCACTGCCAAATATGTTGTTTATATTGGCATAGACGACAGAAAAAAAGAGTCTGCTTAGAAGTAGTCCAGCCTCGGATGGCTATCTCCTATAAGCCATTACTTACATAAAAACCATTTTGGCTTAGGGAAGCACAAAACATACCATACCAATATGATTCAGTTCACATTTAAAGGCAAAACTATCAAATCTGTACTTTCCGAAGCGATACAAGAACCGAAACGCAGCCACCCCTCAAAATTCACACTTCTCTAAATCTTATGACGTACTTCTCCGACCAACCAATGTTTACAAAAATGCATAGATTAGGTAAGAATGAATATATTCCTGAAAAACACACACAAGAGGCATTATATTAGAAGAAACTGCTGATAAAAAAGTGTACAACAGTTAAAACTGCAGACAAAAATGAGTTTATTGGGAGAAATATACACCAAACAGCTGAAGAACTTTCATGACGGTTAAAAAAAAATGCAGAGAACAGGATGTGAAATTGGAAAAATGTGAAAACTGTGAGAATTGAAATGGACAGATCTTTCCATCCTGACTTGGAAAGCATCAAAATCTGTTCAAATAACACTTTAGATGATTTTATAGTGGAGGTGAAGCATGCATGGATTTGATATACAGTCATACCTCAGTTCCCAAACGCCTTGGGAGTCGAACGCTCTGGCTCCTGAACGATCGAAAACCGAAAGTGACTGTTCTGGTTTTCCAACACTTTTTTTGGAAGACGAACGTCTGATGGGGCTTCTGCGGCTTCTGATTGGCTGCAGGAGCTTCCTGCAGCCAATCGTAAACCACACTTTGGTTTTTGAACATTTTGGAAGTTTTGGGTTCTGTTCGACTTCCAAGGCACCACTGTAGTTGTCTCCTCAAAACATCTCCTCATCCCCTCACTCCAGCCCTGGGTGCATGACATAAAAGCGCAAGTATCGTTAGCTTCCAATGCTGTTCACCTACTTTTGATCTCATCCAACAACCCTCTTCCTCTCTCTGCCCCAGGGGCTCGAGCAGTGGCGGTTCAGGAGGCGGAGCCTGCAGGCAGTCAGGAGGAGGTGTGACTAGAACCTCCCACACGTACACGGCCTCCTCTTCCCAGTGCCAGCCTTGCCAGCCTGATGTCAAAGGTAAGTGGGGAACCATGGGGTCTCCTACATTCGCCAAGTATTGAAACTTTACAGGTATTCAAGAAGGAACAAACTTTCTTTCACATGTGGTGGTCCTGTAAAAGGGTAAAGGAGTATTGGGAAATAATTTATAATGAATCGAAAAAATGTTTAAAAGCACTTTTGGAGAAAAAAAACCCAGAGTCCTTTTGTTGGGGATAATTCAGATGGAAATTCCCAGGTGTGAAAAAAAGGTTATTTATGTATGCCGCTACTGAGGCCTGTGTTTTGTTAGCCCCAAAGTGGAAAATGAGTGAGGTCCCAACTAAAGAAGAATGGCAACTTAAGTTGACGGAATATGCTCAGCTTGCAGACTTAGAGAACAAGAATAAGAGAACAAGAAGAACATAGGTTTAGAGAAGATTGGAAATTGTTTATTCAGTATATGGGGGTGGGGATTGTGTACACCTGAAAACGTTGGAAGCATTAAGACAAATTCAACAGTGCAAATAAATTGGAAGTAATAATGGAATACTGAATGGTTTAGTTTATATAAAATATGCAGGGATTTATGCTATGCAAAACGAACCATGGAAAGAGAAGAAGGGAAGCCACTGATATTTTAAGGTTGTTGAAATAAGTATTCTAAATTGTAAAACAGAAAATTTAATCAAAATTATATATATAAACTTTACAGGTATTAATCTGTAACTTCTAGTCTAATTTAAAAACCATATGAAAACCATATGGATCCCCTAGCAAATGTCCTCTGGAGCATTGGGAAGACTCCTTCCTTTCTGCCAAGCTATCATCACCATCTTTAGTGAGGCTGCATGCATTAGCTTGAAATATTCTTTCTTTGGTCATAGCTGAAGTTTTTCTCTTTCCCCCCCACTCTCCAGGGTACAGCAGATAAGAACTGGAAGGAGAAGAGCATCTTCTGTAGATGCAGCTATTGCAATTCTATCCTGTAAACTTTCTAAGCTCATATTGACAAGCAAGAGGAATCTCTCCCCCCCCCCCCAGCTACTGAACACTATAAATACCAACCACCCACCAGTGGGCTGACCTCCAAGCTCATTATATTACTCACTTCTATAAGCTCCAGGGTATTATTAACCATGGCTAAATGTTAACCAGCATTGTGGGGTTGGTCTTGGGCATTGTGGGACTTCAATAAAGCTATGCTTCTGCCTGATGCAAACAAAAACTCTGTGTCTCTGTGTCATCATTAACATATGGCTGATCATTTGGAGTTATCTCTGTTGTTCCTTTAGATGCAGACCCCGTAATTACAGGCAACCAAAAAACCCGCTGAAATGGGTAAATATTACCTGAGCTCCTTAGACATTGGAAGAACTGCCACTAGTTATCTGTTTTATTGCTGCTGAAAGGACAGCAGAGGTGGCAGGGCTGGTCAAATTTGGTTCAACATTCGATTCCAGAATGCATTAACTAGTGTAAAGCATGCATATAAATGCATATGTTGATGAAAATGGCAGACCATGGGCAATTGCTTCTCAAAAATGTGCATGTTAGTCAAATCTGCATACAAAAACCTGTTTATTAGGGGTAATTAACTCTGAAACAATGAGGAGTTTTCTTGAATTTCTTTATTATAATTGCTATTTTTGCAAATTGCTATGGCAATGTGGTGAACTGAATTTAAGATTAAGAAAACAAGAAGCATACAGAACCTGGATTTGACAGATTCATGCATCCCAAATAGTTACTGGCCCAGTAGCACCCAGGAACTTTGAGCAGGTGCCAGGATCTACTGTCTGTGGTGGCACTGACACTTTGCCTGTACTGGATGGTTGGGCTTATAAGCCACTATTTTAAAATTTCCCACAATGCTCCAGAGTGATGCTACATTGGGGGCGTTTAAAATGGCGACCCACCGTCACCCACTTCTGCTGCCAGGTAAGGTGGTCTACTGACCAAGGAACAAATTCACCAGAGGACAATTTGACAAGGAGCCGCTCAACCCTGGAGCCAAATCTGTTTGGAAGCATAAACCTCTGATATCAGACAACACCCATAAGCCACTTAAATGGTATCAATTTCTTTTTTAAAAAATCTATTATATGATATGGTTTACAACATGGGTAGGAAAACTAAGGCCCGGGGGCCGGATCCAGCCCAATTGCCTTCTAAATCCGGCCCGCAGACAGTCAGGGAATCAGCGTGTTTTTACATGAGTAGAATGTGTGCTTTTATTTAAAATGCATCTCTGGGTTATTTGTGGGGCATAGGAATTTGTTCGTTTCCCCCCCTTCAAAACATAGTCCAGCTGCCCACAAGGTCTGAGGGACATTGGACTGGCCCCCTGCTGAAAAAGTTTGCTGACCCCTAGTTTAGAAGGTGCAATGCACACACACAAACCCCACTTTTAGCAGATTATTTAGAGAAAGCAGAACTGCAAACACAGAATTAAATCATTAGGATTTTTGTGGTTAAAAGAATGACATGCAAACTGGCTTAGCAAGAAATGCTGGCGAATGTTGATAAGGCTTGCCAAAGCAGCACGCTTAACATAATGCTGGTTTCAGAGGACAGGTTTCCAAAGTTGAGAAATATCAGCCAGAATTGGCTGGCTTTTGATCTCGAACTTCACAATGCAGCATTTGATACGGACTGACAGGTTCTATCCTTGGTCAGAGAGACCACTCGAAATAAGGCAAAGGCAAGAGAAAAGGAGGAGCAAGTTTGAGGAACAAAGGCAGGGTGGAAGCAGAAAAAAAGTAAGTCCAATCCTCTCTGACTCCAAAAACATTGAAACCCTTTGAAGGACCACACAACATCATTACTAGCCAATCCCCTTCTTTCTTGTGGCGGCCTTTATGAACGAAAACAAAGAAAGATGGAGAGGCGATGAACTTGGTGTTGCAAAGGAGCTGAAGGAAGAAAATAATTTTAAAACGTTAATAGAAGCATAAAAAAGTATTTTACCCACATGTCCGAGCCATTTGCTTGATCTTTTTTTTTTTAATGTCACAAAAATATTAATGATAAATTGTGAGACATGGAATTCTCATATATTTATTGTGCCTCTCCCTGAATATTATACTGTGTAGCTCTTTTCTCATGGGTCCCTGCAAAATATAGTTTCTATTTCCACCCCAGGCCAAATTCCTAGTTTTTAATAAGGTTTCCTAATTATGTTTTTTTTTCTCTCTAAACCATTTAAGGTACCACACGTGTATTATCTCAGCAATCTTTGCAATTATAATTCAAAGTATGCAGGGTACGGTTTCCCCATTTTACAGATATGCCAGACCTCACAGAAGTGGATCCATTTCTTCCCTGTCTCTGACTTTTGTGATGTTTCTTCCACCTTCATTTATACTCGAAGGCTTCATGCGCAACAAGGGTGGAAGATGTAATCTTCCAGGAAGTTATTTTAATGACACAAGATTCACACGCTGGCACTGACTGGCCATTCTCCGTTTCCCCTTTAGAGGGCGCTCTGCTGCCAGCCTCAACAAGGGCGTCTCTTATTTCATTTTTCTAGTGGTTTCAAGCTGTGTTCCAAAACATGTGCTTGCTTTTTAGTGTGTTTTGCTTTGCTAATTAGGGGATTAAGTAATCTTTGGCTGCCTGGCAAAAATGTGCTCAATTATAAACATGCCTGAATGTGGGTTTAGCATATTATTTGCATTCTTTATTTTTCTTTTCTTTTCGTGTTTGTGGGGAGGGAATCCAGTTTAGTATTATAGCAGTGCAGGAGGGCATCCCTTGTAACCTTTCCACTTAAAGGGTTATTTCTATAAACAGGTGGTTGTAACCTTGGTCATAAGGTAAAGGTAAAGGTAAAGGGACCCCTGACCATTAGGTCTAGTCGTGACCGACTCTGGGGTTGCGGCGCTCATCTTGCTTTATTGGCTGAGGGAGCCGGCATACAGCTTCCGGGTCATGGGGAAAGCAGGACTAAGCCGTTTCTGGCAAACCAGAGCAGTGCACGGAAACGCCGTTTACCTTCCCGCCGGAGCGGTACCTATTTATCTACTTGCATTTTGACGTGCTTTCAAACTGCTAGGTGGGCAGGAGCAGGGACTGAGCAACGGGAGCTCACCCCATTGCAGGGATTCGAACTGCCGACCTTCTGATCAGCAAGTCCTAGGCTCTGTGGTTTAACCCACAGCACCACCCATGTCCCTAACCTTGGTCGTAGGTTGTTGTAAAGACATGCGCAACCCTTTCCATTGCTGCTGCTGCTTGTGTTGTTGTTGTTATTTATATAGAAGAGAAGTGGCTAAGCTTTCTTTCACCTGGTTTGCCCTTGCCCAGTCCTCTGGGATGCCAGTGGTGGGTGTGGCCAAAAGTGGGTGTGGCCACCAGGGATGAGTGAACCCGTCAAATACATTTTCTATCACTTTCTCATTTTTCCAGTTCCATTCTCCACATTTCCAAATCAGTTTGCAATTAAGAAGAAGAAAAATCCCATGAGCATTCACTCATTCACTCACTCATTCAGTATATAGCCCTATACCCACAGGCCTCAGGGAGGTTACAACATAAAACCACAATATATAAACACATTTTAGTGTGAATTTCTCCCAGTTTTCACATTTAGACATGCAATCTGGCCTAATATATTGTATGTACTCAAGTCAAATGCACCATGGAATCTAATGCACACCCCAATTTTCAGAACCTTGAAACAAAAAAAGAGGATTTGCTGGTGAATGTAAATGCGCCATCAGATCTTAATAGCACCTTGATTTTCACAACGTGATTTGGCCGAAAAAAGGTGCACATTAGATCTGAATAAGTACAGTATTTTTTATTTTTTTTGCAAAGCATCTTCCTCTGATATAATGCATTTTAGTTTGCTATTTTCACTCATATTTACTTTATATGCAAGTTCAGCATGGCACTTGAAATTTTGTAAACATTATTTGGGACTCAGCTACATTAGTCAAAAAAACATCATTTTGAATGCTTTTTAAACATGTAACACCAGATGATGCTGGAGAGCAAAAAAAAAAGTTATTTGTGATTTTCAATGGTGGTTTTCCCCATTTGTTAAAATGATTTAATTTCTGACTTATTTAAAGCAATTTTTTTTAGCTCAGACAACTGCATTGCAAAATTCAGGGAAGATGGAGTTTTGAAAGGTGGCTGTGTTTTGGATCATGTATTGTTTCAGAAAGTGCAAATGAAGCAGGTTCAGCTTTAAGTGTGAACTAATCTGAACTTCTCCCTCAACGCTATTGATCACCCAACACTCTCCCATGTGCACCCACTTGCACAGACAGAGCCCCCCCACAGCTGATCTGTGCAGATCTGATGAGCAGGAAGTGCAGAATTCACATCCCCGTCAGGGCACTGTTCTGGGACAAGGTATTTAAGTGCCTCCAACAACCACAGCACCATGTGCACTTTATTTCTCCCTGCCTCTGTGCTGCCTCCTCCAAGGTCTTGGGGGTCCACAAAAAATTACTTCGGGGGTAAAGATCAGGCCCTCAGATTGGGAGTGAGACGTCCCTGATTTAGGCTTTTGGTTAATATCCACCCAAGATTGCCAGATCAAGATCCTGAGAACATTTTTGTTCCTTAACCAGTGTGGTGTAGTGGTTAAGAGCGGTAGTTTCGTAATCTGGGGGACCGGGTTCGCGTCTCCGCTCCTCCACATGCAGCTGCTGGGTGACCTTGGGTCAGTCACACTTCTCTGAAGTCTCTCAGCCCCACTCACCTCACAGAGTGTTTGTTGTGGGGGAGGAAGGGAAAGGAGAATGTTAGCCGCTTTGAGACTCCTTAAAGGGAAAATTGGGGTGTGCATTAGATTCCATGGTGCATTTGACTTGAGTACATACAATATATTAGGCCAGTAAAGGGAGTGAAAGGCGGGATATCAAATCCAAACTCCTTCTCCCCTTCTTCTTCTTCTTCTTCTTCTTCTTCTTCTTCTTCTTCTTCTTCATGAGCCACATAAAAGAGAAGAAGCAGTTAGTGGTAAGATTCATAGGGCTGAATTCAGCTAATGAGTTCTGCTAGTGGAAGCTAGTGCAAGGAGTTCCACTAATGCAATGGTGTTTTTCACCCCATCTCCTCCCCCCCGTGAACCCCCGTGCCCCCAAAATTGGCTTGTGCTGGGGTTCACGAGAACCCTGGAACAGCATGCGAGGATGGAGAGGCAGGATTGTTCCAACGGGCAAGCTGAAATTATTGTGCTGACAGAAGGATCGCCGCAGTGCTATCTTGCAAACTTCCCTTAGTGTCTAGTTCCAGCCAGTTTCCTGCTGTAAAAAATACCCTAGAACCAGAGCCATAGCTAGGTGATCTTGCACCCCTGACAGAACTGTCCATTTTGCGCCCCCTAACCAATGACAAATTAGCTCTTCTTTCCGCCTCTCTTCCAACCCTCCCCCCATTCAATTCGCTCTCTATTAAAAACCCTTTCTTATGAAGCAATAATCAATATTTTTATTTATAAACATATTTAAGGACCTATTTTTTAGCCCATTTTGCACCCCCCGCCTGTGCTCATGGCGGGGGCCCACCTTGCCACCGCCTAGCTACGGCCCTGTCTAGAACATGCCTTTGGTATCAGGGCTTTGTCATACAGATTATGATCTGCAGAAGGTGCTATCAGCTGAATATAGAGGCTGTGATTAGAGGTGAAACAGAATTAGAAATTCTACTTTGAAAATTTGTAAAGAAGTTCTGTACAATAAAACCGAGCGAACTACGCCAAACAACTGATTGAAAAATACCTGAAGGTAACAGCCTCATGAGTGTCCAACTCAGCATGGAATTTTAAATGAGAACTGGCCTGAGAATCTCACCCACCTTCCACATATGCATAAATACTAATTGTAGCAAATACTGTACAAATTTCATCCCAGGCATTTTCTTTTAAACTCTTATGTGTTCGGGGATTTTTTTTGATAGACAGTCTCATCCTAGTTTATAAACTAGGCCCTGATCTACAGAGCATAGCTGAGAGTGTAATGTACATAGACCACACCAGGAAGATGGAAAAATAGCTGGTTTTATTTCTTGGTTTGTTTTGACAGAGTTCTTAGTCTGGTTTCCATTTTGATTTTATTCCCGTAATCACAGGCATAGAGCATGCTCATTTCCAACTTTTCTAAAGAATCACTTTTCCCATTTGCCCACTAGGTGGTGTCCACATAAACCTATTGCATATAGAGTTCATTTTTTAAAAAAAATGTATTTTTATTAAAGATTTTCTTGGTTTACAAAAGTATGTGCAATGTCTCTGTCTGTCTGTCTCTCTCTCTCTCTCTCTCTCTCTCTTTCAAGTAACATTTTTTTACAGGTCAGTTTTGTTTGTTGAGACATTAGGAAGAAGAGGGGGAAGGGGGGAGGGGGGAAAGATGGGTGGGGGTGGGGTTGGGTGGCGATGTTTCTATTTTACTTAATATATGTGGGGTTTTGTGTCAGCGTTACTCTTGCCGGTTCTTTGCTATTCACTTGTGTTCCTTTGGTGTTGAGAGAGGTTGGGGTTGGCCTAGGGTGTGGTTGTTCATTTGTGATTGGCTGTGGTGATCTTTGTTTTCATGTGTGAGTGTGGTGGGTGGGTGTTTTGAGTCAGGTTAGCCATATTGATTTGTATGCTGTTGGTGGATTATTGTCATTGACTTGTTGAGCTGTGTATGTGATGAAGGAGAGTCATACCAGGGTGAAGGCATATTTAAACCATCTGCCTTGAGGGACAGCAGAACACCAGTCCTTTCATTTAAAAGACCAACCCATTCTAACAACCTCAAGATGAGACTGGTAGAAACAAGATGAAGAACTGCAGCTACCCACTCCAACCACTTGGAGGAGGCAAAGGTTAGTTGCCCAAGTTTGCTAATTGACACATTTGTGGACATGAATCACATCACCCACGCTGACCTGCAACACTTGCTTGCCACCCACACAACAAGACAGGTGCGCTGTGTTCTCCTGACACCTGGAGGGCTGGAGACATCCCATGAACACCCTGACTAGCCATCAAGGAGCACTCCTCAATTTCTTTCAATGCACACAACAAGATGTACATAACTATGGTGCATCTTTCCCCAACCTGGTGCCATCCAGGTATTTCGGACTACAACCCCCATCAGCCCCAACTAGTGTGTGGCTGTTGGGCGGGGATAATGGGAATTGTAGTCCAGCAAGATCAGAAGGGCATCAGGATAGGGATGGCTGGTGGAGTGCTCTCCTCTCTATTCTTTCTCTCCTTCTTTCAAGTCGTTCCATTCCATTACCAGAGGACATGCCCTCGCCCTCAGGCTAACGATTTAGGAGACTATTTGGTTCATTGAACTTATATCCCACCTTTTCTCCTGAAGGAACCCAGGGCAGCAAAATTGTCCACCAGCTGATTGAGATGGTTCATCAGCTAGGAGCATCAGTCACTGTCCCTAAAGATCAGAAAACATTTCAGGCAAGGAGAACCATCTGCTCTCCTCAGATCCCATAATGTGAAGCATAGGAGCCAACTCTTAAGAGGCCAAGGTCACTTCAGTGCCCCCAATAAAATATTTGAGGGGGCTCCCCCCCCAAAGTTGATGGGCATTGCCATTCAAATGGTGTGTATTCGCCATGTCATGTGATCGATTATGCAGGGTGGGGCTTACCTGAGCCCCCACAATATTTTATTCAAGTGGGCTCCCCTAAGAAGGCTGCATGAATACCATCAAATGGATTTGCTCAGCTTAATTTGGGGTCTTCTGGGACAGATTTTACTTTTGAATAGTCTTCGCTTTCCCCGTCAAATATTTGCTCCAGAAAGTTTCTAGGCTCGGGAATTGTAGGAAGAATCATCTCTTTAATCCGTTTCCGGTAAATGAGAAAAACGACAGTCAGGACGGCCACACATAATGGAGCGAGAATGTATGCGATATATAATGTGTGGTCTCTCTCATCCCAGCCCACCTCCTCGCTCCAATCACTGGTCCAGATTTCCCCACTATTGTAGAACTTTGCTCTCACTCGAAAAGTGTGCCGTGCCTTAGGCTTGAGACTGATTGATATATTAGTATTGTGAGTTTGCTGTATCTCTGATCCAGAGTTATTAATTTCTACTTCATAGTTCATGCCGCTCCATAGGGATGGTTTAGTCCAGTTCAAAAAAACATCTTCATTGTTCTTTGTGATGTTTACAATCGATGGAGTCTTCAGTCTGACTGGAAATCCGACTTCTCCCGCCATTTTGCTAAGGATACACACAGGTTGAATGTCCTTGGAATTGCCTTGTAATGAAATGCTAAGTTCTATCCATTCATATTTCAAGTCAAATGCACATCGAAAGGCACCACCTTGCTTTGTGTAATTTGTGCATGGCTGTTCTCTTCTGAGTTCTGGGATCCACAAAGTCAAGCTATAGTTTGCGTCACGACTTGCATTCTCTCCACGAAGCCATGAGCACTCCAGGGATCTCTCCATATGCCAAACACAGCTGACATTAACCGCTCCTGTACCTGGAACACCGTTTTGTGGAAGAGAGATATTAAGCCACTCTCCTTTCTGCCTCTGTTCTTGCTGACATTCCGTTCTGACTCGGAAAACAACTTCTTTACCCAGAGGTACCTGCACTGTCCGGGAGTGGTTTCTATGAATACGCTCCACGACCCAAACTCCACCGGTCCTTATAGCACTCCGATACTTTACATCGCAGGCCCCTTCCATTCTTACAGGAGTCCACACCACATCCAACTGGCAGCGTGTTTCATTGAGGGTATAACTCACGTTTGATGGGCGAGGAAGAGTCAGCGTGGCTCCTTTGACAGCCCCAATGAGGGTGACAAGCAACAGCACCAGTGTCCCCCTGAAGTTTCCCTGCCCCATCTCATCTCCTGATATCGACCGAGGGCTGATTTTCATAGGAAGGACTGCTGGCAGGGCTTCCATTCATTGACACATCAGCTGCGGTTTGCTCCCCTGAGAGACACAGACAGGGAAGACAGGAAATCATATATAACAATGTATATTCGTTGAAATATACATTTTTTAAAAAACCAGAAGCATTTTTACTTGGTATTATAGGTCCAGACATTAATAGGCAAGATGTTAAATTGTTTTTATATGCAACAACTGCGGCAATTGTTAGCCCAGAAATGGAAACAATAAGAAATTCCAACGAAAGAAGAATGGCAGATGAAATTAATGGACTATGCAGAATTGGACAAAATGACAGGAAGGATTCGAAACCTGCGGGACCAGAGATTTACGGAAGATTGGAAGAAGTATATGAATTATTTGAAGAGCAACTGTAATCAACAAATTATGCTAGTAGGAATACAAGAAGTTTTGTAAGGAGAAATATATGAAGTGTTACAAAGTAGAAAAAGATAGAGATATTGGTTATGAGTTTGAAATGTAATAGGGAAGATAAGAAATGCAGACGGAGAGATTAGATTGGAAAATTTTCATACAGGATTGATGGAAGTCAAACATTTGAATAAGATGTAAAAGTATGTTTAATTACTGTTGAAAATGATATGTTAAAAAAACTAATAAAAATTATATATATATATATATATATATATATATATATATATATATATATATGAAATCATATATAACAGTTTGATGGAAGCCATTACTTTCAAAGCCATTTCCTTGGAAGTGACTTCAGCTGAATCAAACCATACATTATACGTACTTGGCTTCACTTATCCCAGCTTTCAACTGCAGTGATGGGAGATGGCACTTTGGGTGTTGGCTGGCTGTGTGGGTGAGAGACTAATGTCATGGTTTGTGTTGAGCAATGAGGCGGAAGGGGACAAAACCTCTGTGAAAGTTGCTAAATCTTGCTGCAATAACGCAGCCATCTAAATGAGCATCAGTCAAAATCACGAAGGGAGGCATATTGGGAAGGTAGTGCATGAGAGATATTCAACATGCCACAACAAACGAGGCCAATGGGTGCTGCTGGGTTTATTGACAGACATGAGGAGCTGTTGATATGGTGTAGTCCAATAGAGAATCAGCAGGCAAAACTCAAGATATTCTAGGCTGGGATAAACGAATACATTTGAGATATCAGGTGTGCGTCTTGCAAACTCAACAATTTGGACAAATATCCCTTCTGTCCAATAGCTGGGCCTGTCTGCTGATACCGCCACATAAGGCGGCCCTCCAGAGTGGTGTTTTATTGTGAGTGTATTCTGTAAGATGTTATTGACACAATAATAGCCCATTAGTGGGGGATTCATTCTGCAATGTGTCTCCAATGCTAACACATTATTAGGGTCTGGTGGAGCTGTAGCGCAACAAGAGCAGGACAAAAATAAACCAGAATATTTGTGGTTTAAAGGGTTACGGGGTGTTAGCAGGAAACTACATGCTATGTACTACTAGAAATGAAGCTGTGTGACCACCCACAACACTTTTACAGGTGCAAACAGTATTAAAAGTGGGATCGCATATGACAGCTCCAATAGCGTCATGAACACAAATCAGCATGAATGTGCAATAAAAAGGATGTCTGGAGGAGCCCAAGGATTCTCGTACATGTTATATAGCAGATGCAAATGTTAAACACACACACATTATAAAATGTAACATGGATGCACAAATTTCAGGCTTGCCAGATCTACTCCATCTTTTGCTAAAATGCCAGCTATACCAACCAACCAAATGCAAAATACAGGCAGCTGGAATTATAGAACAGGATGCCTTTGATCATATCCCGAGTCTAGGAATTTGCTTTCACTTCCAGAATTGAACTAAGTTCACAGTCCTTTCCGACACAGAAGTCCACTCCTGGTTACAAGCCCCCCATTTTGGCAGCCTAAGAACAAGTCATTTTGTCATTGCAGTGGTTCAGCAATTGATAGACAGAAACCTTACTGGTTTTCTGCAATACCAATAAGGCATCTTCCAGTATCTCTTTGATTGATACACACCAACTTGTATGTAGCACAAAAAATGTAGTTTTTCTCCATCCAGTATGCTGCTTTCAGTCAAGAGTGATACTAGATCCTGCTGCCCACAGGGGTGTGTGTGTGCTTTTGAAAAAAACCTTTTCCTCCCTGCAAATGCCCCAGAAGAAGGATGTGGAGGTTGTGATATTGATATATGCCCACATCATTGAGCAGTTGTGGATACATTCACCTGTTTTTAAATGGACAGGCTGTGGGGCAATACAGAATCAATCTGCAACCAACTTTTATTTCCAGAATGCAATCAGCTTCTGAAGACACACTTTCCAGGGGCAAAAATATATATGCAATAGATCTAGACAGCGTGTGGACTATGTCTCTGTGTGTGGGGAGACAAGTGCTCAGTCTCCATTGGTTCTAGAATAAAAATAAAAATAAAATGTGTGTACAAAGAGTAGATCCTGATTTGCCCACCTCTGCTCTAGAGAAAGATTCTATCTCTGTATGCACATTGAAATTCTTAAGACTATTGAAGAGCATCTTTTTAATAATGGCAGAATATCAAAAGGAGAAAGGACACTAAGCTCAAATATCAAGGAATACAGTGGTACCTCGGGTGAAGAACTTAATTCGTTCTGGAGGTCCATTCTTAACCTGAAACTGTTCTTAACTTGAGGTACCACTTTAGCTAATGGGGCCTCTCGCTGTCACCGCACGATTTCTGTTCTCATCCTGAAGGAAAGTTTTTAACCCGAGGTACTATTTCTGGGTTAGCAGAGTCTGTAACCTGAAGCGTCTGTAACCTGAAGCATCTGTAACCCAAGGTACCACTGTATTACCTATAACAGGTCCACAGTTCTCCTCTGACGGAGGTACAAAGCGTCAAGAAACCTTTCTGTTTGAGCAGGTATTGGGTGACAGACAGCAGCTGATTGACGCTGTGTTTTTGCATACCACCCTCAGCAACACATTTTTACATATCTTATGAGGCAAGCTGCACATGTTGCTGGAGAACAGTGATAAGATCTCCCCATTTGTTTACTTTTTACTTTAAAACAGCTCTGCGCGTATGCACAGCTGCAGCCCTGGGAGAATATGTGCTTTAACTCTCCCCCCCCCCTTGCCATTTCCCTGATTTGAAAATAGCCTGCCTCCTGGTTGCCCCATGGCAGGGAAATGTAGGCTTGTGCAATTCCCTCATCCTATCACTGTCATCTTGATTAGCTGCATGGTTTAAAAATAAATAAATAAATCAGGAAAACAGCATGGTGAAAAGCGAAACACCCCTCTCTCCAGATCACGTTTGGTGTTCCTTTCATCTGCTTAACATTAAAAGGAGATGCGGATCAGATCACTAATCTCCACCACCACATGTGGTTTGACCTCGCTTCACCAGGACAGAGTGAGCTCTAACCTAATGCATCAAAAACACATTGCAGGAATTTCCAGTCTGTTTACATTCACACCATATTTTTAAATCACTCTTACACCATTTTAACAGTCATACTGAGAACTGTAGTTTGTCAGAGGTGCTCACCTCACTGAGCTACAGTTCCCAGGATTCTCCATGAAGAGCTCAGGGCAACGTAAATTCTGTGTAGATTGTTTCATTATGACGTTTAATCACTAGGCTTGGTTTCATCTGGCTGGAGTCGGGGGTTTCCTGTGGTTATTCTGTTCTCAAGATAAAAATTATTGTCTCACTTCCTGACTGGTGGGTCCTCTAAGCTTCCCATGCCAAACTGGGTAGTTTTCAACCACTTCATCCTCACCTCTGTCCTGTGAATTCAAAGCACAGTGAACTTCATGACCCACAGAGGATTTGAATACAACTCTTCCTGATTCAAACTGAAAGCTGAGCTAGTCAGTCCTTGTAAGCAAGGGTGTGTGGTTGTGTTTAGGTCATTGTGGCACCTGAAGTGAATTTGAAAATTGCGCTCCAAGGATTGTAGTTTGTTAAGGGTCCTACACACAGACGGAAGAGTCAAGCTTATTTCTTATAGCAAACAACTGTTGGCATCTGCCTGTCTTGGGAGACAGTGAAGGAGTGCATCTTTGGCGGTTAGCATCAAAGAGTTACAGTGCCTACTACTGTGGGACCAGGCAACAGGCTCCCCATATCCCAACCCATATAAATAAGAGACCAATAAGCCTGGTTTGGGGTCAAAACAAGCCACAACTTTATCGAATACAGATGAAAGAGGTTTGGCTTGGGCATGGAGCAATCTACCGTATTTTTCCATGTATAACACCACCCCTGTGTATAAGGGCCCAAATTAAGGAAATGGGCAGTGATTGCTCAGAGTTGTTAAGCTTTTTTTGGGGGGGGGGATTGCCACCAATCGCTCACCCACTTGATTGCCACTGCCAATTGCATGCTTCGCCAAAGCCGTCAATCGCCCGCCCAATTGCTGCAGCAGCAGCTAATCATCAGCAGGCCTTGACTCAGCCACCAATCAACTGCCCAATCACCACTGACAATCTCCTGCTTGCGGCTGCCACCAATCACCCATCCCTCCTCTGCACTATCTGTGTATTAGACGACCCATAATTTTAAATTATTATTATTATTATTATTATTATTATTATTATTATTATTATTATTTAAAAATCATCTTATACATGGGAAAATATGGTAAATACTTCTGGCCCACCTGCTGGAAGTGACGTGTGGTCAAGCCAGGCGGGGGTTCCTAAGGTGACCATCCAATAGGGTGACCCCTGCAGGGGCCACCATCTGCTGGAGTGCTTTCAGCCCTGGCTCCACCTGGGCATGCGGACATGGCCACTCCCCCCAGATCTCTTTAATGGGATACCCCAGCATACAACCTCCCCTCTATCCAAAACAAAGTGCCCAGTGCCCAACCAGTTGTGATGATTGCTATGAGATAGGCAAAACCACCGCGTCAGTGCCAATTAGCCAGGTGGGCAAATTCCTACCAGGCCCCTTAAAGGATGGCGACCACCATAGCCACAACAACATCACTGACTATTAGCTTAAACCAAGGGTAGGTGGGTGGGGAAAACTGGCAAGGGAAGGAGCAGGTAGTGTGGGCTGCTTAAATGGGCAAGGGGCGGATCTGAGGGAAGCCCAACATTGGCTATGTCGGCTTCGCCCTGTCACAGCCCAAGTCCCAGCCTGCACCTCCATTGGCCAAAGCAGGGTGCAGGCTAGGATCTGATTCCTGATAGGCGGCGGGGGCTTCTGCTGCCCCCTGCCTATCAGGAAGGGCATGGCAGTTCCAGATCTAACACTGGAGCCCCAGGGAAGCCTCTGCCATCCCGCAATGCTGCCACACCAAGAGGGGTGAGCGGACTTGCATAAACTGCATTGCTGTCGCATATGGGACTTCTCTCACTCAATATACAGTTTAAAACAAAAT
This sequence comes from Podarcis erhardii, assembly GCF_964252035.2. Taxonomy (NCBI): domain Eukaryota; kingdom Metazoa; phylum Chordata; class Lepidosauria; order Squamata; family Lacertidae; genus Podarcis; species Podarcis erhardii. Next base: position 28,752,673 of record NC_138502.1, on the reverse strand, counting down.
ACAGTTCAGGAAGGGGAAAGGAGGGAGTGTTGGCTGCCCTCCAACTTAGTTTTCTGTATTTTGCACAGCAGTGGCAGCAAAAACAAAACCAAACCAAACCCAGAAAACTAAGGGTTTTTGTTTTTTGTTTTTGCAGGGGAGGGAAAGCAGCCAGCATCAGCAGCAGACCCAGGGAGCTGTGAACGCTCAACATCTGGGAGAGAAGCACACGTTGCACTTAAAAGCAGATCAACTGAAACACAGGAGGTTTATTTATGAAGGGGGGGAAGGAATCAAGAGCAGGAGAGTAGAGGGAAGCAGAAGACTTACTTGTCAGCCCCACTGTTTAAACACACGCGGGAATGGAAGAGTTTGCTTGCTGGTTTCGCCTTGCCGTAAGGAGTGGAGTCAGGGAGGGGAAACCAGGAAGCAACGCTGGAGAGGAAGGCCTGCCTTTTGCTGGAATTCTTAGTAAAAGGGAAGTGCATGCAAGACTTTGCTTGCTCATCTCTCTCCACGCCAGGAAGGGGAAACACAGCTGGAGGAGAAGCTTCAGGGGCTCAGGCCACAGCAGCTGTGGGGGCATGGAGGCGGCAATCATTTCATCTTACTTCCTGGGTGGGGGGCTGGTTCTGCTTTTAAGACCCAGTTATACTAAGGCTGGCAGCAGCAGCAGCAGATTTACATATGGGCTGAGCAGGCATATGAGCAGATTTACATATGGGCTGAGCATAAATGAGGTATGTGTTGGGAGGGGGGCTTGGCTTCTTGCCATTTTCTTTTCTTAAGAAAACAGGCAGAGTTTTCTGTCAGAACCCAGTTGCGCAGTAATGTGGTGCATGTGTCTATGACTGTGTAACAGTCACACAAGTGCTAGCTTACTGTTGAGTAAAGTTTATGGAAGCTTTAAATCTCCTCAGAATCAAATGGTAAAGTCAGCTATGAAGCAATACAAGGGCTCCGATCGCTGCCTATCATTATAGCACACATTCTGAGAGCAAGTGAGGACTCACTGACATGTCGCTGTGAATCGCAGTAATACTTAATTTTGACTTTTTGCGAAAATTAAAACCAGTAAGCGCTAGGAAAGCGGCGCTAGGAAAAGAAAACAACAGCAAGAAGAAGAATGGAAGGTAATACCCAAAACATATAAAGCCAATCACGCCATATGGCCTGGAACAACAGGCAGAAGCAGCCCTACACAACCCCTCAGATACAGAACATTTGTTTTTACAAACAGAAGGAAATCAAGTAGATCAGTGTTTCCCAAACTCGGGTCGCCTGCTGGTTTTGGGCTACAACTCCCACCATCTCTAGCTGACAAGACCAGCAGTCAGGGATGGTGGGAATTGTGAGGTTTTTTTGTGTGTAAATATTTTTTATTGAGGTTTTTCGCCAAATTTTAACATATTCAGAAAAAATAGATTACATTTTACATTTTCAATTTAACCCCCCCATGACTCCCCCCAACTTCCCTTTCTGGTTTAGAGTATATTATTTCCGTTCTGCATATAATTTTGCGTACCTTCTATTCTAAAATAAATTCCTTTCCTAATCAGTTCTTAACCTCTTAGTCCCTATTTGTATTTACTGTTTGTATTTGTTCATTGTAAGTGTATTACTCAAATCCTGCAAGTGAGTTCATTTCAATGTATTGCTGCTGTATATATATCTTAAAAGGTTTCCAATCCTTTTTAAAGTCATTGGGATGGGAATTGTAGTCCAAAAGCAGCTGGAGACCCAAGTTTGGGAAACACTGGACTAAATGATCCTCAGGGTTCCTTCCAGTTCAAGGATTCTATTATTCCACCTCTCTCTCTCTCTCTCTCTCTCTCTCTCTCTCTCTCTCTCTCTCTCCAGTCTTTACTGAGCATTTGTTCCGATCTGTTTGCAATGAGGTTGTACTGCAATGAACATCCATCACACATCCCTCCTGGTTTGCCTGCAAAGTGTTTGCACATCTTCTCGTTAATTGCGTGGACAGGCGGAGTCCCCAGATCCCGAGTGGTCCCCCCCGTCATGTGGAATAACGACTCTAGACAATGTGCTATGGGATTAAATTGGCCACAACTTTATTAAATTTCAAATGTGGGTAGACCTTGGCTCAGGCATTGGGCGTTCTCCCTCCCTAGTCCCCAGCCGGGGACCTAGGGAGCATCAGGGTTATCCAGTGTGTGTGGGGGGGATGGGCCGGCTCTGGAGAACATATGTTCAAGCAGAGATAGCCGCCCCCGTTACGCCGCCGCAGGGGAGAGCAATGACGACCTTTCGGCGTACGGCCAAAGCCTCCCTTCAAAAACCCCTTTAACGGGGAACCCTGGTATCGCCGCCGCAAAGAGGAAGATGGACTAAAGGATTCCGCCCAAGGCCTGATACCGCCAAAGTTGTGACGTTTTGCTACGGGAAAGGCGAAACCTGCCAATGCAGGGAAATTCCTTTCCTGCCCTTTAACAGCGACCTTATCGTAGCAGCGCCCGCATACCTGTGGAGACAGGTTAACCTGCAAAACCTATGAAGAAAAGTTAACCTGCAAAAGAAGACATTAACTGAGGGTGGGTAGGGTGGGAGAAGCTCTGGAGCCAAGTGAGGATTAACAATTAAGATCCACCCTCTATTGTGTGGGCAGGTAATCCCTCCCCTTACCTGGCCTGGTTTCCCTGGCAACGCTTCCCCCAGGTGGGATTGGACAACTCACTGGGGTAGGCGGGGACCTCCAGGTATCCCACCTGAGGGAAGGCAAAGCCTATGCTGATGGGGCCACTCCAGATCCAGGGCTGCACGCGTCCACGCAAAAGGCGCCCCCCGTTTTAAGTGGGGAGCGGTCATTGTTTGCTCATCCCACATATTTCAGTACATGTCCTCATCAGTTTCCTAACTGCAAACAAAACACCTGAGAAGTTGATTTGTTGCACCAAGGACTCTTTAATCCACTTTAATTGCACAAACCTAAACCCCTGGCATCCTCTTGAATCCCTCTTCCAAAGCATTGACAGTCTGGAGGTGACCTTACTTTAGAGTAGGAAACATTTCCGCGTTCCCTTGCGTTTTGAAACATGGATGTGAAAGGTTGCAGCACTTCCCTGGGTTTTCTTTGACCAGTTAGCTGGAGTGCACTTTTCAAGTATGTGCTCACCAAGACTTCTCAAACTATTTTAGTCTAACCACAGCCTGGAAACACAAACCAAGCCTTGTGCAGCCAGGAAGTTTCTTGTAATAGCAACAGGTAAATCTTGCCACTCAGTGCCAGGCAGACACCCAATGACAACGAAGCATGACCACAAATCATCTGCAGCACGCTTCCAAAATATAATTATGACAGCTTTTCTAAACACACTGCCTAGGTAGGTGAAGGCCCTGCTGAAGTCATCTATTGATTTAAAACCAGCTGCTTCAGGTGATGCACTGTACAGGATATATATAAAACACAGGTCTTTAAAAGAGCCAGATTGTTATTACCTGGCTATAATCTGTCCAAATGCTAAAACTTTATGCAGGTTGTTGAGTGTCCCCATGGGGAACAGGGGGGCAGTCCTGCAGGAATGTGATCAAGATCTCAAGTGGAGCATAGACAGATTTGCTGAAGCTACGTTTGTCATTCCAAAGGTTAAAAATATACACAAACTGAAGGTGAAAGCCACAGCGATGGTAGGTGTCACAAGTTCCAGCCACTAGAGGACAAACAGTGGCTGCTGTGTGTCATTTAAAGCCATAATGACCATTTCATGTCAACTAACCAGCTCAAAGACTCTTCTGATCATAACTCTCCTTATGATCCCTGGACAGTTCCATGATTTTGAGGGCTATTGAGGACAAGTGTGACTGCCCTCTCCCTAAAATGGATGAGCAGTGAAGAAAGGCAAGTACAGTGGTACCTCGGGTTAAGTACTTAATTCGTTCTGGAGGTCCGTTCTTAACCTGAAACTGTTCTTAACCTGAAGCACTACTTTAGCTAATGGGGCCTCCTGCTGCACGATTTCTGTTCTTATCCTGAAGCAAAGTTCTTAACCCGAGGTACTACTGTACAGTGGAGTCTGTAACCTGAAGCGTCTGTAACCTGAAGCGTGTGTAACCCGAGGTACCACTGTAACAACTACAATAACAGCAAGATGATGATGATCAACAACAACAACAACAACTCCAGTCTTTAGTTTCATCTCTGCTCCATAGATTCATCTGTTCTTGGGAAGGTTAGAAGAACCACATAAGAACAGAAGAAGGCCCCTGGTGGATCAGGCCAATGGCTTATCTAGTCCAGCATCCAGTGGCCAACCAGATACCCATAGAAAATCAGCAGTCAGGACTTGAGCACAAAAACACTCTGCCCTTCTGCAGCTTCCACCAACTAGCATTTAGAAGCATTACTGCCTCAGACCATGCTGTCATGGCAACTAGTGATTGACTTCTCCATGACTTCTCCATTCCTCTTGCAAAGCCATCCAAGTTAGTAGTCATCATTACTTCCTGAGGGAGAGCACTGGACTTCCCGAGAGCCCCAGACAAAATAAGAACCCCTCCATTGCAGAGGACTCAGTTGTATTGGACTCCAACTCCCATCAGTCACAGTCAACATGGCCAATGGCCAAGGATGATGGGAGTCGTAGTCCAGCTTCACTGGAAAGACAGCAAGTTAAGGAAGGCTGAGTCTCCCACTCTCCCCCAGTCTTCATCTAGCAGAAAAAGTGGGCTGCTTCCAGGAAGTACATGTCGCCCACTTAACCGGAAAAGCTTCACATGTGCCCAATACAGTGGTACCTCAGGTTACAGATGCTTCAGGTTATAGACACTTCAGGTTACAGACTCTGCTAACCCAGAAATATTATCTCAGGTTAAAAACTTTGCTTCAGGATGAGAACAGAAATTGTGCTCTGGTGGCGCGGCGGCAGTGGAAGGCCTCATTAGCTAAAGTGGTACCTCAGGTTAAGAACAGTTTCAGGTTAAGAACGGACCTCCAGAACGAATTAAGTTCTTAACCCGAGGTACCACTGTAACATGAAATTTTCCCATTGCCCTTTTCAGGCTTTCCATCATGCCTTATATTTGACAACACCATTCTTATATTAATATATAATGCTGAACACTCTTCAGCTCATTCACACCCATGGTAGCTCTGAGGAGAAGATAAATACTTTTAAGCACATTTTCCAAATGGAGAACCTGAGGCTGGGGGGTTCTTTCTCACAAAAGATGCAATTTGCATATGAATGCTTTTGGAGTGATTCCTATGCAAGCAGAAACTAGGCACCCACGTGGCTCTCTCGGAAAGAATCCTGACAGGAGAAATGATCAGGAATCCAGAACCCTCCTCCTCAAGAATTTCATGTGGGTGCTTAGTTTCAGCATCACATTAGCCAAGGAAGTTGCTTTAGAGCAGGGCTTTCGTTTTGCTGTCATGGCCCCAGCCTTGTGGAACAGGCCACCCAAGGAGTACCCAAGCTAGCAATCATTCTGTCAATCAGCAATGCATAATAGGCTTGGAGCACACCTAAACTTCAGCTCCCCTTCTCTTTTCTTGGTTGGTGGTGGCATGGGAGCATAGGTGCCAACTCTGGGGCTGAGAACATGTTGCCCCCCCCCAAAGTATGGGGGAAGGGGTTGAGCTCCCCCCCATCTTGAGGGGCCAGGTATTGGCAGGCCTTTCTGTGGAAACCGGGCCCTACTGGCCTCCCTATGGTGGTGGTGGGCCTTGGCGGGCACCCCACAGTGGCGGTGGGGTCAGACCTACTCATGGTGGCGTCGGGCCTCAGCAGGTCTCATGGCCTCCTCCCACTGTGTGTGACATCATACGCGTGTCTCACATGTGTGGCATCATGCGTATGCGACAAGCCCCACCCAATGTTGGGCAGAACTCAGTGCCTCTTCTTGAGAGAGAGAGAAAGGGTCTTTTCAGTGGCTGCTCCCATATTGTGGAATTCCCTCCCAAGAGAAGTCAGGCTGGCTCCTCTTTGCTGTCCTTCCACCAGCCAGCTAAGACTTTCCTTTTCAAACAGGCTTTTGAAAATTAAGGTGCAGATGATGCTGACAACTGGGCCACTATCAGGGCAAACTGTTTTTAATTGCTCGCTTTAAATGAGCTTTGACGTAGCTTCCTTCAGGGTTACCATATTTCGAAAAGTGAAAATCTGGACTCAAAAGTTGTTGAGCAACACTTCCGATATGGGCAGCCATTTTCAAAAATTCCACCCTGACGCCATTTTCGATGAATGAATCCCAGCTATGCCCAGGAAATTCTGAACGCATGGCAGCCCTAGTTTACTTACTGTTTTTAACTACAGTGGTACCTCAGGTAACATACGCTTCAGGTTACAGACGCTTCAGGTTACAGACTCCGCTAACCCAGAAATAGTACTTCAGGGTAAGAACTTTGCTTCAGGATGAGAACAGAAATCGTTCTCCGGCAGCAGCAGCAGCAGCAGCAGCAGGAGGCCCCATTAGCTAAAGTGGTGCTTCAGGTTAAGAACAGTTTCAGGTTAAGAACAGACCTCTGGAACGAATTAAGTACTTAACCTGAGGTACCACTGTAGTGTGTTTTTCATAATGATGTTTTTAAATATTGTAAGCCAACCCGAATTCCAGCTTTGGAGAAAGGTGGGGTATAAATATATTAAACAATAAAATATTAAATATATTAAGCTCTCTCACTTTCTCTGGATGTTGTTGGGACTAAAACTACCACCACGTCTGACAGTTGCCAGATTACCTGGTGCTGATGGGAGTTGGAGTCCAATAGCATCTGAAGAACACAGGTAGGCAAAGGCTGACCTGCACAATTCTATGACTCTTCCATTTCAACTTTCAAGTCCCTCTCTAGGAGGTCACTTACGTGGGCCAAGGAGGCTGTATGCAATTGCAATTCTACCCATAGATCTCAAATAATCCTTGTTGCAATTTTCATGTTATTGCAGGGCTGAAGGAGGCTAAGTCCAAACTTGCAGGAGTCACTTGGTGTGTAAAATCGTGGAAGTGATCAGAACGAAACACGGAGCCACCCAGGTGAAAATTACACCGTTGGAATTTTAAACAAACAAACAAACTCACACAGACTGGGATTGTTGGAAATAATGACAGTCACCTTTGGCAAATCATGCCAGGGATCAGCAAATAAAGCCAGACAAACCCACATAGGATGGAGAAACACCTGGAGTAGAAGGTATAAATAAAGATCGCTTTGGATAGAATCCCCACATAGCCGTCATGATGAGCTGTATCTCTAGCTTCAAGCAGACTTCTACCTGTGGTGGTGGCGGTGGCGGTGGAGGAGGAGGGTCTTCCTCAGTCTCCTCTAGGAGAAACGCTTCCTCCATGAGAAAAAGTCAAGGGTTTTCTGGTGGAAGTTATAGTGGAGGAAGATCTGGCTCTGGAGGGGGGATATGCCATAGCATGCCTGGAGGGTTTGGTGGTGGCTTTGGTGGTGGGCATAGCTATGGGGGTGGGAGTGGCTTCAGTGGTGGGAGTGGCTTTGGTGGCAGCGGCTTTGGTGGCGGCGGCTTTGGTGGTGGTGGCTTTAGTGGCGGCGGCGGCTTCGGAGGCAGCTCTGGGGGGTTTGGGTTTGGTGGCGGCGACGATGCTGGGTTCCTCTCCAACAACGAGAAGAGCACCATGCAGAACCTCAACGACCGCCTGGCCTCTTATCTGGACCAGGTGCGGAACCTGGAAGCAGAGAACAACCAGCTGGAGCACCTGATCGAAGAGTGGCATCGGAAACATGGGCAGAGCGGCGCACCGAAAGACTACAGCTCTTACTACGACGAGATTGACAAGCTCTCCCACGAGGTAGCGTAATCACCCTTCCCCATCAGAGTTTCTAGCTGGGGCAATCCGAGTAAGGTCCACTATTTGATTGCTGATTCAGGACCCTAAAAGTGTTTTATATAAGCGGCTTTTTATTTTGTTCTGCGTACATCCCAATGTTCTTTGGTAGCTATGGCCGATGGCCGACGCAAATAAAGTTTCATTCACCCTTCCCCATCTGCTTTGACTCTCGGAGAGGGGCTTCTCTTTGGGCTCCGACTAAGAAGGTCATTTGTGGAACGCGGCACAAAGCTGGCAACATCTTCTCAAATCCAGTAGAATGGGGATTATGGTGAATGGATTGTGAGAACTGCTCAACAGCAAGGATTGGAGGAGGGCTCCAAATGGTCGATATTTTAAAGAGAACCAAACCAGATTAACTTATTCCAGATTTATACATATGGAGAAATGTGTATTTTAGGGAAAGTGGTTTTTTAAAAAAATAATTAATAAAATGTGTTACTTTAGGGGTAGAATACATATAAAATGTGCACAATTTTGATGTGAGTTGTGTCTGTGTGTTTAAAAACAATTCACAAAAAGAAACAATCAGGGAGCAGATCTATGACTAAAATAAAGCCTTGCGGAAAAGTTCCCATTGTTTCTTTTTTAAGAAGATTATTGTCACATACCAACCCTCACTGGTGCCAGTGAATACTTTTTCCTTAAGGAACCTAGGACTCAGCTACATTAGTCAAGAAACAGCGTTTTGGATGCATTATAAACATGCAACAACAGATGGTGCTGGAGAGCAAAAAAAATATCTAAGCGATTTTATATAGTGTCTTTTTTCTTTTCTTATAACAATTTAATTTCTTACTTTTTATAGAGTTTTTCCCCCTGTGTGTAGATCCACCCCTAGTGACATGTGTGTTTTGTTCAGATCACAAAGGGGAGGGACATAAGAATATAATAAAGGCCTTGCTGGAACAGGCAAAAGGCTCACCTCGTGCAGCATCCTGTTCTCATAGATGCCAATGGAAAAACCACGAGTGCAATGACATTCTCCCATTCTGCAGTTTCCAGCAGCTAGTATTTTACTTTATTGTATGTATTTTTCCATAAAATTTATGTACCGCTTGATGGGGGAGGGGGTTACAAAAGGTAAAAAATTAAGAAAAAATAACAACCCTACTTTGAAACATACAAAAGCTAAAATACTAAAAGAGATAAAAATTGCTTCTACTTTCTAAGCACTTCTTCTACCTCTCCCCTCCCTGTATATCCCTAAATCTGTTCTGGAGTTTTCCTCTGGAGCAGATTTGGGAGGGGTGTGGGGTGCCTGGGAGAGGAGAGGGAGGGGAAGCTCCATAGCGAAAGAGCAAATTCTTACGCCTGCAGATCTACTTTGTTGGATGCCACCCTGCAGAATGAGAAGGAGAATGACTTGGCTTGCTTGAGGTCCCACCAGGTTGTAGTATCCTAGAGGAAAGCACGACTGCTTCAATTAAATGTGGGGAATGTGGGGAAGAGCTGTGGTTCGATGGCGGCCACAAGTTTTAAATAACATCTAGTTAAGCACTAATGGCAACAATCAGAATGTCAATCAGAATGTCAGCTTTCCACACATGATTATTATTATTTTTTTAAAAAAGTGATGTTTTGCGTCTGGTATTTCTTCCCTTTGTATCACTATGGGAAATATGGTGGTCCCGAATCCTTAGTAACCAAATGTGCCCTTTACTCCTTGTAGCTGGTTGATGCGGTGGCCGAGAGTAACAAGATGCTCCTGGACATCGATAACACAAAGATGGCTGCTAATGACTTCAAGATGAAGTAAGACCATTATACAGCGATGCTTCCTACTAGGCCACACCCACACCCATGCTCTTATACCACTTTAAACAGCCATGGCTTCTCTCAAAGAATCCTGGGAACTGTAGTTCATTGAGGGTGCTGTGAACTCTTAGGAGACCCCTATTCATCTCATAGAGCCAGTGCTTTTTTCTGGGGGTACACAGAGGCACGCATACCCCTTAACATTTTGTGAATCTAAGTTTAGCCTCATTGAGGGGCAGTAATTCAATATGAGTAGGAAAATGAGAGTACCCCTAAACGTTTTTTATATATATAGAAAAAAAGCACTGCATGAAGCTATTATTCCCAGAGCTCCCCATCATTCACCCTGGACACTGAGGTCCAGCTCTGAGGGCTTTCTGGCGGTTCCCTCACCACAAGAAGTGAGGTTACAGGGAACCAGGTAGAGTGCCTTCTTGGTAGTGGCACCCACCCTGTGGAACGTCCTCCCATCAGTTGTCAAGGAAATAAACTTTTAGAAGACATCTGAACGCAGCCCTGTTTAGGGAAGTTTTTAATGTTTGATCTTTTATCACTGTTGTTGTTGTTGGTGATATTGATATTCTATTGGGAGCCGCTCAGGGTGGATGGGGAAACACAGCCAGATGGGTGGGGTATGTATGTATGTATGTATGTATGTATGTATGTATGTATGTACAATGGTGGTACCTCGGGTTACATACGCTTCAGGTTACAGACTTCTAACCCAGAAATATTACCTCGGGTTAAGAACTTTGCTTCAGGATGAGAACAGAAATCGTGCTCCGGTGGTGCAGCTGCAGCAGGAGGCCCCATTAGCTAAAGTGATGCTTCAGGTTAAGAACAGTTTCAGGTTAAGAACAGACCTCCGGAACGAATTAAGTACGTAACCAGAGGTACCACTGTATGTATGTATGTATAAAATAATCCCTGGGAAGAGGGATTGATGGTTAAACCACTCTGCTTCCATAAACAATATCAGCAAATGAAACCATAAAATCATTAAATATCTTTGCAGCTACAGCAAATTCCCATAGACTATACTTCAAAACAATGATATTTTATCAGGATGACAAAATGTGTGTGAGTGTTTTGCTTTGAGTATTTGCTGCTTGCAGTTGTATATTTCTATCTTGCTTTTCCTCCTGGCTGTTCAAGTGACTTTCCCAAAGACTTCTGTGACTGGGCAGAGACGTAAGGAATTAGGCAGTCCTTGAGGTATCCTGGACCTTAAATACTTAGGGCCTTGGAAATTAATACAAGAAGGTTGCATTCCTGCCTTGCTTTTCCTCTCAGGGGCCCAAGGTTGTGTAAATTACCTTCCCTCTCCCTTTTTCTCTTTACAACAACCCAGCAAGGTAGGCTATGCTAAGCTAGACACATGTACAGAAACAGAAGTTCCTATCAATTGATGGCAGCGGCAGGTGGCAGTGGGGTGGGGTGGGGGGCAAGAACATGCAGGTAGCTCTTCCAGTGTACCAGCCTCTGGAAATCCTGTTGGCATCCCTAGAATTTAGGATTGGTCCCTGAGAGACGTTTGAAACAACAGCAACCAAATAGTTTTGTTGCAAACAAAATGGATCGCTGCAGATTGCGCCTTTGTTGCCTTACAGACTAACTTCCTTGGCTTTCTTAGGTATGAGACAGAGGCTGGTCTTCTCCAAAGCGTTGAGGCTGATCTGCAAGGTTTACGTCCCCTTTTGGATAAGCTGACTTTGGAAAAGTCTGACCTGGAGATGGAGTATGAATCCCTGCAGGAAGAACTGAGCCATCTTAAGAAAAACCACAGTGAAGTAAGAGCCGCCCACTCCCCTCTTGCCTGGAATGAAATCCAAGGCCTTTGGAAGACACGTGTTAAATTTCAGAAAGGAAGTTTGCATCTTCTTCCTCACTCCACTGAGATCTTCCAATATTTCTGTGAAATCCCAGAATATACCAGCAGCTTATTTCCCACTAGGTATGGGACTAAAGGACGCAGCAGCTCTGGCCTTATGGTAACTCTTGGGAACTTTAAAACAGAGGAGGGATTCCCAGGCAAGGTTCAGCATCCCCCCCCAAAGGATTCCCCACACCCCAGGCTCCCCAGAAACCCATCAATTTTGCACATAGTGTGTGCATAGTCTTGGCAGAATTGGGAATTATGGGCATGAAATTGCTGCACATTTCAATGCCCAGTCAAACATGAGCTCAAAGAAGGATGCAGTCTAACCACACGCCATTGCTTTGAATGGGATACGCTCCATTACTTTGAATGTGACTATGTCAGTGGGAGAGATGGGAAGCAGAGTTTACTCCATCACCTCTGCTGTAACAGCCCAGATACATCACATACCTCTTGCCCCTGAACTGTTTTTTTAATCTTTATTAATATAAAATAAATACATTTATGAGAAAACAGATGTACATACAAGTAAACAAATATACAATCAATCAATCAATCAATCAATCAATCAATCAAATAACAGAAAAATCAAACAAACCACCACACTATAAGATATAAGAAAATTAATATAATTATCATCATATATACTTCTGATACTGAACACAATTATAAAACTTATAGAGAAGAAATTTAAAACTGACTTCCAATTAATATCTCTGTACCTTCTCTATCCATTACTTTATACCACACAGTTACATATTTCTTATATAGTTTCTTTTTACCTCCCTACGAACTTATATTTATACAATACAGGGATCAGTCTAATTCTGCCAAGATGTTTCCTTTTATTCCATAGTTTTCTAAATATTCTTTAATATTTAGAACTGTGCCAGTTGGTCATTATAAGAAAAGCTGTTTGAGAATTGGTGCCTGAGTTTGGTTTCCCTGTCCATTTTCTCGTGTGTCTTTTATTTATTTAATGTAAGCCTGTGGACAGGGACTGTCTTGCTTTAACTGACTGTATGTGAGTCACTCTGGAAGTCTTTTTGGCTGACGAGTGGGGTACAAATGCTCTCAGTAATGAGCACCCACCACCCGCCGACTCAGTAAATCATTTACACATTGGTGTGCCTAAGGAAGTGTGCCCACTGTGTGTGCCGGGAGGGTCTCAATGTTTTATTTGTTTTGGACATGCAGGTAAAGAACAGTATGCAACACCAGTCCGGTGGGGATGTCACTGTTGAGGTTGATTCCAAGCCCGGAGTGGATCTGAAAAAGAGACTGGATGATCTGAGACACGAATATGAACAGATCATTCAGGAAAACCGCAGAGAGGTCGAACAATGGTATGAGGCGAAGGTGAGTAACCCCGGGAGTGCAGTGAACAGGGTCAAAGGATGCTTTGCCGCAACCTACCCCAGCTCTAAAAGAAATAAAGAATTTTAACTCATTAGGGGTCTGACATAAGAAAAAGGTACCCAATTGCTTGCCTACTTGTAGGTAGCTGTGTGGGGAGCAAACACTGGAATCTGTACCAGAGTCATAAATTGATTTATGATCAATTTACATTTCCGAGCACAATTCAAAGTGTTGGTGCTGACCTTTTAAGCCCTAAACAGCCTTGGTCCAGTATATCTGAAGGAGCGTCTCCACCCCCATCATTCTACCCAGACACTGAGGTCCAGCGCTGAGGGCCTTCTGGCGGTTCCCTCACTACGAGAAGCCAAGTTACAGGGAACCAGGCAGAGGGCCTTCTCAGTAGTGGCACCCGTCCTGTGGAACGCCTTCCTACCAGATGTCAAAGAGAACAACACCAACCAGACTTTTAGAAGACATCTGAAAGCAGCCCTGTTTAGGGAAGCTTTTAATGTTTGATGTATTACAGTATCTTAATATTTTTTTGGAAGCCGCCCAGAGTGGCTGGGGAAGCCCAGCCAGATGGGCAGGGTATAAATAAATTATTATTATTATTATTATTATTATTATTATTATTATTATTATTAATCGTCATTCCCCAGCTCGCCGCCCTGGAAGCCTTGAGAAATCAAATTGTACACAGGAGGCTAGGTGTCAGGGAACTGCCATCAGCTCAAAGGCGAGAAATAGAAGGGCAGTTGTGTTACAGGGAGCCTCTGAAAATCTTGCAAAGCAGTTCCTCTTCTGGGGAGGAGGAAAGCCCCACCTCCAGTGGGGAAGAGGTGCAAGGACCAGAGGATGCTAGTAAAAGCCTTAACTCCGCGCCTGAGCAAGCCGGACAGGAAGGAAACACGCCCTTGCCATCGCCCATCCTGCGCAGTAGTCTGGAGCACAGAGAGGGGAGGAGAAGGTTGGGGTTAATGAAACTCTTATGTTGGGGGAGGTCCAATAAAAGACCACTCCCAGATTCTGCTAGCAGTTGAGCCAAACATGAGCTTTGGGGCTCTTCAGTGTAAATAGTTTGCACCAAAATAAAGCCTGTAAAACACAGGTTGGAGTCCTGCCTGGTTACTCTCGAGCAACCGCAACAGCCATCTGACACTAGGGATCATTATCAGAAGATGTTCAGCGCCCTGGCTGAGCTACAGTTCCCAAGTTCTTTAGAAAACTTAATCAAATCAATGTAGCCTTAGAGTGTAAACATACCTTTAGCACTCAGAGTATAAAACAATACCTTCCCGGTGCTTTCCCCAAGTGCCCTCACTTCACCCGTTGAAAACCGAGTGCATAATTGAATTATGGAACAGTCTCCCACAGCAGGCAGGGATGACAAACCAGTTTGGCTGGCTTTGAAAGAGGATCTGACAAAGTCACAGAGGACAAGGCTATCAGCAAGAGGAGAATGCTAATAACCCTGATGGCTAGGTTCTACTTCCTCTGTTGGAGGTCATGTGACACTGAATACTATATGACTCTGAAACCACAGGAGGGGAGAGTGCCATTGTGCTCATGGCTTACTTGTGGGCTTCCTATTGGCCACTGTAGGAAATTGGAACCTGAATTAGATGGGCCTCTGTTCTGACCTGGCAGGCTTCTTATACACCTTGAATCCTGAATGCCTTACAAGTCAAACATTTTGGCTCCCGAATGCTGCAAATCTGGAAGTGAGTGTTCTGGTTTGCGAACGTTCTTTGGAACCCGAATGTCCGATGGGGCTTCCACAGCTTCCAATTGGATGCAGGAGCTTCCTGAAGCCAATCGTACTACTACTACTACTACTACTACTACTACTACTACTACTAATTTATTGATTATAGCCCGCCCATCCGGCTGGGTTTCCCCAGCCACTCTGGGTGGCTTCCAACCAAAGATTAAAATACAATAATTCATCAAATGTTAAAAACTTCCCTGCACCTTGGTTTCCAAACATTTTGGAAGTTGAATGGACTTCCGAAACGGATTATGTTCGAGGTACCACTGCATTAAGATTTGAGACGAGGTTAGTAACATATGCACTGCATGTTTAGAAATATTATTGAAAAAAATACATTGTTACTGTTGTCACCAAAGTGTGAAAAACACAAATATTCCCATCTTTTCAATTAATGATATTTGTTAAGTTTGGGCAGGGGGAAATAAACAAATTGTCCATGATTTCAAGTGTCTGCATAGGAACAACTATGAAAATCCACCAAAGTTGCCATTCCTCTGTTTTGCACAACACATTCTCCTCATTTCCCCCCACTTTGTTTTGGAATGTGTATACTTGCGGAAAGCCCGATTCATGGCCCTCTGTTTGTGTTTTCCAGATGGAGGAATCTCGTCAGCAAGAAAAGTCGAGCGACCAGGAGATTGGGACCGGTAGCAAAGAAGTGATGGAGCTCAGTCAGCAATATCAAACCCTGGAAATTGAGCTGAAGTCGCAGATTAGTTTAGTGAGTCACAGCTTCCAATTCTGTGTCATCGTTCTGTAGAACTAGTCTCAGTTGCTTGAAGCCATTGGGATCTTTTGGTGCAATGCAGCTTCACACCATACCAGAAAGAAGGCTATGCTAGACCTGACACCTAATGTGGAACAGGAGTGGGGACACTTTGCTGCCCCTCCCAAATGTTGCTGTTCTAAATCTTCCATCAGCCCTGGCCATTGGCTATGCTTGCTAGGGCTGATGGAAGTTGTTCAGCAACATCTGAAGGGTCAAATGGTCCCCACACCTGATATGCAGGAATGAATGAACAAAGCTAGGCCTATGTTTTGCCCCTGCTCTTGAAGGCTTTGTATTTGCTTTGCAGCTCCAGTCTCTGCAAAACAACCTGAACGACACAGAAGGACGCTACAACATGCAGCTGCAGCAGATTGTGAGCCTCGTTGAGCCCCTGGAACACGAGCTGGCCAGTATTAAGTATGAGATCCAGAATCAAAGCCAGGAGTACCAGACACTCCTTGGAATCAAGACCCATCTGGAGGGGGAGATCAACCAGTATCGTCAACTGCTTGAGGAAGGGAAGCACCTTGCGTATGTAGAATTCACACAGAAATGAGTCCAATAATACGGCCATCGCTATTTATAGGATTGTGGGAGAAATGGCTCTGAGAATCTCCTCCTGGAGAACATCTCTCCCCAAAACTTGCAATTGTTATGCTTTACACCTCTTGAGCGCTTATTGTCCTGCAAGGCTCTTTATGACCTCTTGATTCACTTTCCCAACAAACCTTTGAAATTGGATGATAGATTGAGGAAGTGCAACTGACAGTTGAAATTTTCAGACCCCACTCTACAACCCTATCCACTGGACCAGACTGGTTGGGAAAAGTAAAGGGGGCCCTGACCGTTAGGTCCAGTTGTGGATGACTCTGGGGTTGCAGTGCTCATCTCACTTTATTGGCCGAGGGAACTGGCATACAGCTTCTGGGTCATGTGGCCAGCATGACTATGCCACTTCCAGAGAACCAGAGTAGCGCACAGAAATGCTGTTTACCTTCTCGCCAAAGTGGTACCTATTTATCTACTTGCACTTTGACGTGCTTTCAAACTGCTAGGTTGGCAGGAGCAGGGACCGAGCGATGGGAGCTCACCCCGTCATGGGGATTCGAACCGCTGACCTTCTGATCGGCAAGCTCTAGGCTCTGTGGTTTAGACCATAGCACCACCCGCATCCCAGACTGGTTGGTACTCAGTGGTAAATCCAGCTAAAAATGCCATGCTCCAGTAGACATGCCCTTTACTGGTTCTAGGGCCAGAGAGGAGGGTGGGCACATCTCCTGCTCTATAATTTCTACCCAATCCCAGTTTTGACCCCAGGTCCATGCCAGATTTTGATCCAGTGAATCTTTAGTCGCTGGCAGGCTTGAACAATTTTTGCTCTGTTGCTTCCTGAAATCCTTTTGAATATCTAAATATACACTTCTTCCTCAAATAAGAGACTTTCCTGCACTTTTATGCCTGGTGAGATGAACTGCTGCCATAAATTACAGGTAGTCTTGGGATTGTGTTTTGTGGGGTAGATGTTAAATTGTACATTTTCTTGGTGTCATAGAAGGCAACTGCACTAAATATTATTAACCTGTCAAATATTTTACTTTTAAACTTCCCATCCCTCACACCACAAACCTTCTGCATTCAACAGCATCCGTAATGAGGGATGTTGGGTAGAGGGAACTCTAAATCAGAAGATTTGATTTCAATCCAGACTGTTCTACTTAGATCCCACCAAAATCAGTGAAGCTTGTGCTGTTTTGTTTATAGTTGTATATATATTGTGTGAATTGTTTCCCCACTTTTGTGCACTACCCTGGAATCTTCTGATGAAGCATAATTATGTTTTGAATAAAATAAGCCATGGCTAACTTTTCACATTGATATCAAGGAGAGGCAAGTTGACCTACTTAGTCGCAGCTATCCCAGTGTGTTTAAATTTTGGCAAACAAATATGAACTTGGGCAATCTGCTCAAAATATCACTGTACTTTTTATCACCCACGTTATTTGATTCAGGCTGGGGCACAATGATACAGCAAAAAAATGATATAAATACAAAAGAGGAGCTGTCAAATCATGCAGCTGATATCTCTCTTCCCCCATCTAAAATGACACCTCTTTTTATTTATCAAAGGGCTGATATAGGGCAAGGAGGAGGTGGATCATCTGGTGGAAGTTCAGGAGGAGGACGATCATCTGGTGGAATGTCATATGGAGGAAGTTCTAGAGGAGGAGGAAGTGGAGGCCAGCAATCTCCTGGTGGAATGTCATATGGAGGAAGCTCTAGAGGAGGAGGAAGTGGAGGCCAGCAATCTCCTGGTGGAATGTCATATGGAGGAAGTTCTAGCGGAGGACGACAATCGCCTGGTGGAATTTCTCAAGGAGGAAGTTCTAGAGGAGGAGGAAGTGGAGGAGGACAATCACCTGGTGGAATTTCTCAAGGAGGAAGTTCTAGAGGAGGAGGAAGTGGAGGCCAGCAATCTCCTGGTGGAATGTCATATGGAGGAAGTTCTAGAGGAGGAGGCCAGCAATCTCCTGGTGGAATGTCATATGGAGGAAGTTCTAGTGGAGGACGACAATCGCCTGGTGGAATTTCTCAAGGAGGAAGTTCTAGAGGAGGAGGAAGTGGAGGTCAGCAATCGCCTGGTGGAATTTCTCAAGGAGGAAGTTCTAGTGGAGGACGACAATCGCCTGGTGGAATTTCTCAAGGAGGAAGTTCTAGAGGAGGAGGAAGTGGAGGCCAGCAATCGCCTGGTGGAATTTCTCAAGGAGGAAGTTCTAGAGGAGGAGGAAGTGGAGGAGGACAATCACCGGGTGGAATTTCACAAGGAGGAAGTTCTAGAGGAGGAAGTGGAGGGCAGCAATCTCCTGGTGGAATTTCACAAGGAGGAAGTTCTAGAGGAGGAGGAAGTGGAGGCCAGCAATCTCCTGGTGGAATTTCACAAGGAGGAAGTTCTGGAGGAAGTGGTGGCCATTATCAATCTTCTCCCTCATCTCAAAGCAGGCCTTCATTATGTCACAGCCATTCATCCACCCAATCCCAGTCTGGCTCTTACGAAGAGCAAGGTAAGAAGAACCATACCATGTTTATTATTTATTTATTTATTTATTTAGAAAAATATATTTTTTAAAAAACAAAAATGATCAAAGCAGTTTAGGATAGTAGCTATACATAATAGAAACAATTTAAAAATTTTAAATCAGACACCATCAACTAAAAATCTCATGCCTGCATAATCTTTGCAGAAAGAAAAGTTTTTGTTTAAAGGTGTTTAAAGGTTCTGAACTTCCTGTAACCAGTCTTTCTTGTCCTGGAAACATTGAGTTAACCTTTCTCAATCTATGCATTTCTGTAACAGGATGTATACATCTGTGTGTATACATAATTTTCATTCCATCTTTTCATCAACATTTTATGCTAATTTAACATCAATTAGCGGATGGTGCTGTGGGTAAAACCTCAGTGCCTAGGACTTGCTGATTGTAAGGTCGACGGTTCAAATCCCCGCGGCAGGGTGAGCTCCCGTCATTCAGTCCCAGCTCCTGCCCACCTAGCAGTTCGAAAGCACCCCTAAATGCAAGTAGATAAATAGGTACCGCTTTATAGCGGGAAAGTAAACGGCGTTTCTGTGTGCGGCACTGGGGCTGGCTCGCCAGTTGCAGCTTCATCACACTGGCCATGTGACCCGGAAGTGTCTTCGGACGGTGCCGGTTCCCGGCCTCTTGAGCGAGATGAGCGTGCAACCCTAGAGTCGGTAACGACTGGCCCGTACGGGCAGGGGTACCTTTACCTTAGCCCTTGTCTATACAGTTGTACCTTGGAAGTTGAATGGAATCCATTCTGGAAGTCCATTCGACCTCCAAAACATTCAGAAACCAAAGCTCGGCTTCAGTTGGCTGCAGGAAGCTCCTGCAGCCAATTGGAAGCCCTGTCAGCCCTGTTGAACTTTCAGGTTCTAAAGAACATTCGCAAACTGGAACACTCACTTCCAGGTTTGTGGCATTCGGGAGCCAAAACATTCAACTTGCAAGGCATTTGGGACCTAAGGTACAACAGTAACTGCAGGAGAAGAGGGAGATTCAGAATGTGACTATGAGAGGGGTAAAAAGGTTGAATCTCCCCTGCATGCTATTGTTCTGATCCAGCTTTGGAGAAGTGCTGATTATTTTAAAAATAGGAAACCAGCTACACAGGGCCCAACTATGTGGTAAATGTAGCCATGAGTCATGAACTTATGTTTGGATCTAGATTATATATGTGTTTAAGGCTACAGCATTGTGTTAAAATGAATGGTGCTTAATTCTCAGCAAATTAGAGCATTATTGATTTTAGGATCATGTTTTATTGCCTCCATTTTCCTTATTTGATATGTTTGCCACTGTGAGTTTTATGCAGATGATGCACAAACACATCTCTGGAATAAAACAATTGCAAACAATTTGGTTAATAATAGTAGGGATGTGGGTGGCACTGTGGGTTAAACCACAGAGCCTAGGGCTTGCCGATCAGAAGGTTGGCGGTTCGAATCCCCGCGACGGGGTGAGCTCCTGTTGCTCGGTCCCTGCTCCTGCCAACCTAGCAGTTCGAAAGCACGTCAAAGTGCAAGTAGATAAATAGGTACTGCTCCAGTGGGAAGGTAAACGGCGTTTCCGTGCGCTGCTCTGGTTCGCCTGAAGCGGCTTAGTCATGCTGGCCACATGACCCGGAAGCTGTACGCCAGCTCCCTCGGCCAATAAAGTGAGATGAGTGCCGCAACCCCAGAGTCGGCCATGACTGGACCTAATGGTCAGGGGTCCCTTTACCTTTACCTAGGCAACCGAGATTTGCAGATCTGGAATATGGGGACCCTGTCCATATGAGCAAGAGGTGGGGGCAGGAATAGGACTTAAAATGTATCCTGATCTTCTATCTTTTGTTTTCTAGAGTTACGTGAGTGGGGCTGAATGTTAGAAAGAGGAGTAACAATGGAAGATGTGGGAGAAGCCAGAAAGGCCAGAAAGTCTGCTAAGGTTTCTGGCTATGTGTGGTTGCTCTGACTCTATCTGGGTCTTGTTCCCGAGTGGTTTGAGAGCCAGTGTGGTGCAGTGGTTAAGAGCGGTGGACTCGTAATCTGGTGAACCAGGTTCGCTTCCCCGCTCCTCCACATGCAGCTGCTGGGTGACCTTGGGCCAGTCACACTTCTCTGAAGTCTCTCAGCCCCACTCACCTCACAGAGTGTTTGTTGTGGGGGAGGAAGGGAAAGGAGAATGTTAGCCGCTTTGAGACTCCTTTGGGTAGTGATAAAGTGGGATATCAAATCCAAACTCTTCTTCTTCTTCTTCGTTGGTGACCACTGAGCCTTTAAAATGCAAAAACATGTTCCTCTCTCTTTCAATAGGCTATTAACCGACGTATTAAGGCATGACTACATCTCCCTCTTCCAAATAAAAGAACGGATTGAAGCAAGAGCAAAGAGCAAGAAACAATTCTACTTCCATTTGACCGATACTGCTGATAGTATGAAGTCAGTGGGGCCGGTCCCAAATGCATGCCCCGCCCCTCGCAACCCTTGGTTTCCCTTCCAAAACTATATGATTCCATAACATTTTCCAGATGTACTTAGTTGCTGCAGCCTTGTTGGGTACCATCTTTAGACTGAGCTGCAAAGCAAGAAAAGGGACATTCTACATGTTAAATCGGCATATACAAGGCAATGTCCAAATATTGTCCAAAATAGTGCTGCAATGGAAGCCAATGTGCATAACAAAATGTGCGCTTTAACATACCTGAAATGAAATGGCACATGCCTTCGGAATTAAGCAGAGGTTTTGAATTAGAATCTTCTTACATTTCAAAAATTTATTATACTTTTGAAATTTCACTTAAAAAGAAAGAAACTAAACCCTTAAGTAGATTAACTTGCCCCAACCTATATCTGCCATCACAGCATAGGTGATCAAGAAAGTTCAGAAAATTTAGGTGAATATACATTTGGATTTTCATAAACAAATTGGAGTCCCACATCGTCTAACCTCTCGTGTAGGTGGCAAGGACATAAAGGGTGTGTATAGATGGATTCCCTTCCTGCCTCTGATGTACACCTGCTTTTCCCATTCTCTGCAATCTTCTCTGTGCTTGCACCTCTAATAAAAGTTTACTTCTGCATAAAGCAATTGGGAATATGGGTTTCCAAAGTGATTCTGTTTCACAAATGTTGCTTCTGGCTGCCTGGCTGTTTTGTAACCATGAGGTACAGAGTTGGGGAGGCAGCTGAATGTTCATTCTAAAAAGTTTCAGAAGTGTGCTCCTTCTCGAAGTCTTGCAGCATTTGGGAATGGAGGCGTTGCCACCAAGCTGATATCACACACACACACACACACACACACACACACACACACACCCTTGTGACAAACAAGCCTATGCACACGGGTAGAATAATGGTTTCAGATCTTTGGCTCCTGGGCAACTAGAAGCTGGGATTGCTCAGGCCCTGACGCTATCAGTGGTGCAGAAACCTATCAGGTAGATATATCCTCAGGAATGGTGACAGATCTGGCAGGGCATGTCAGAAAGAGAGAGCTTGAGAGTGGGGGGGGGGAGTGGCAGAAAGTGAAAAGGAGTGACTCCTCCCACTTTGGGCTCTGGCCCCACCCATCACTAGCTTTGGCCCCACCCAGGGCCAGATTTAGGTTTGATGAGGCCCTAAGCTAATGTAGGTAATGGGGCCCTTTATATGTCCAGCTGTCCTTTGTCAACAACAAATTACCACTGTTTTTGTGTGTTGAATATATGCTACATGGTAATTTATGGACCTAATAGGTATCTAAAGCCATTTACGCATGTTGCCATGCAATCAGTCCATGCAGAATGTAGGCACCCTATATATAGAAATGAGCAAACCAGTGATATTTTAGGGAGCAGGCTAGCAGGCGGGGCCCATTACTTACATCATAGGAGTCTACACAACACAAAACACTGTTGCTGTATGTAGGTTTTATTTCATGTTTTTTATCTTATATTTTGGAAATGTACATCCAGTTTTTTCCTTTAATTTTTTGGGGGGGGCCCCAAGAGAATGGGACCCTAAGCTATAGCTTGTTTAGCTTATACCTAAGTCCAGCACTGGCCCCACCCATAATTGTCATGTGTGAGGAGCACAGACTAGCCCTAAGGGAAGGAGGAGGGTTGCCTATATCACAGCAGCAAAAGGAAGAGCATGCACATAATTCCTTCGAACCTTTCCAGTACTTTTCTAATTGACCAAGGATTGTGTCCAGGATCCAGTTGTAAGGTCCACCAGCAACAAGGAAACATTGTCCCCCCTTTTAAAAAGTGAAGCAGTGTGGGAGTTGCCGAGTCATGAAGCTGGTGATTGCCACGTAGCTTAATCCTCTGATGGTGCAATGAATACTGGCAGCCTGATCTCTTTTGCAGCCCCGCCAATAGCCCCACCCAAAATTAAAATGGCATCATGCATATCTGGAGAAACTTGAGATGGAGCACGTTGCTGGGTTGTCCTTATATGAAGTTGCAGCTGATGAGGGTTCGTCCCTTTGCTTCCTTGCACCAGTTGGCATGGCCATGTATGCTTGAAGACTGCAGTTGCCACAAACCTTCCTTGCTGCTGCCCCCTGTAAACTAAGATGGATGTTGGAGAGGCCTTGTGGTGGAGGTGTCCAAACACAGAATCAGAGAATTGTAGAGTTGAAAGAGACCCAGAGGATCATGTATCAATGCGATCCATTTTTTTTGAAAGGGGTTCAGGGAGGTTACCCCAGTGAGATTTGAGTCCCCTAAATAATTTTGTGATGTCACTTGCGAATATGCCACATCACCTATATCCTAGGAACATAAGGAACTGTCTTATACCAAGTCAGGTCACTGCTCCATCTAGCTTGGCACTCTTGATGCTGACAGGCAGCAGCGCCCCAGGGATTCGGGCAAAAGTCTTCCCCAGCCCCATCTGAAGACACCTGGGTTTGAACCCAGTGCCTTCTGCATGCAATGTATGTGCTCTGCTACTGAGCCACAGCCTTCTCCCAGAGCCTAACACAGATGTTTTATACTGAAAGCATCTCTGTTTCATCAGAAGGAAATCCCAGGAAAATGCCTCTTAGGGCCAGTTGCCACAGACTCTAGGTAGTGTTGCCAAACCTCCAGCTCTGACCTGAAGTCTCCAGGTTTACCTGTCCCACTCCAGGTGGCAGGTGGAGGACCTGAATCTCCAGGTGGGTGAGAGTGCCTTTAAGAATAATTAAAAATAATTAAGAAGATTGTGCATACAACTTGCAAGATTCAGCTTAGCAACAGCTAGCTCCAAATTGTAGCACAGACATTCTGTTGGGAGCTGCCTTCCTCCACTCCCTTCTCCCAATTAACCCCCATCTCCAGGGCCCACCTCCACGCATAGCTGTCAACTTTTCCCTTTTCTTGCAATGAATCCTATTCGGAATATGGGAATTTCCCTTTAAAAAAGGGAAACGTTGACAGCTATGCCTCCATGACACCTTCAGGAACTGCCCCTAGGTCTCAGGTTTGGGCTCTGAAATTTCAGGGTCTGGGATGCTCCTGACCTTGCAACCCTACATCCAAGTTTGTTGTGACTGCAAGTCTTGAGCTCATACACTATCTCCTTTCCTCACCACACATTAATTCTAATTTAAACCCAGTGTTCAAATCACATTTTCCACCTGCCTTCCTGCTTCTCTCCCTCCAGTTATGGGCTTGAATGCCAACAGTCAGGATCTTTTATAAGGCAGTGGCAGAGAACACCTCCAGTTCTTCCCTCCAAACACACCTCTATGACTGGAGAATAGTCAGGCTGAGACGCAGCCACAGCAGAAACTCTGGAGGATGCTCCAGAATGCAGAAATAAAGGAACAAAGAGTGAGAATGAGGACGCATCATTTTGCAATTAAGTTTATCTTATTAACACTAATGACACACACCCTGTCTGCTGAATCCTTCCCTTGCCCATCCCTTTGACTCCACCTTTATCTGCCTTCACGATCAACATCGGCCTCTCCTTTGCTCTGCCGACTCAGGATGCCATTTGCTTCATGGTTTGATGGTGTGTGGTTTTTTTGCCCAGGTATGTCTCTCTCTAGTGGTTTCTCTCTACTCCTGCAATAACCATGGCCAACAACTTCATTAAACTTCAACGCAACAAGTTCTGCAACACTCCTGTCACTGAGCAGCACCACGGATCATGCCTGCGGCTGCCCCTGCCTTGAGTTGGGGCAAGGAGTGGGAAGGCCTACATGCCTGGCCAGTGTGTGTGGATTCCACAATAGCTGGCTAAGCTATATTGCAAACAACACATACGTGAACTGACTGACTGGTTCCAGCATTCTAGAGCTCCTGCCTCATGGCCATCACAGGCCTGATTCTGAGCTAAGTAGGCTGAGCTGGTGTGCCTGTGAGGCTGAACAGGTTTCTTTGCTGAGCCAATGCTTAGGATGGGGGAAAAAATCTGCTTCTGTTTCTTCAAATCCCACCTCCCACTGCTTCAAGGCAAGATCTACACCAGCTCCTTCAATCTAGAGCAAAGGTTGTAAACCTGATGCAGACCCTCCAAATGTCCATATTTTCCAGGGGCAGACCTGGATTTACAGAAGCTTTCCTGGTTTCTGATTTGACCCCAAATGTCCTGCTTTTCCTTAAAAAGGTAAAGGGACCCCTGACCGTTAGGTCCAGTCACGGACGACTCTGGGGTTGCGGTGCTCATCTCACTTTTTTTGACCGAGGGAGCCGGCGTACAGCTTCCGGGTCATGTGGCCAGCATGACAAAGCCGCTTCTGGCAAACCAGAGCAGCACATGGAAACGCCGTTTACCTTCCTGCCGGAGCGGTACCTATTTATCTACTTGCACTTTGATGTGCTTTCGAACTGCTAGGTTGGCAGGAGCAGGGACCGAGCAACGGGAGCTCACCCCGTCACGGGGATTCGAACCGCGACCTTCTGATCGGCAAGCCCTAGGCTCTGTGGTTTAGACCACAGCGCCACCCACGTCCCTTTCCTTAGCTTTTCCTTAGGACACCCCTATTTTCATCAGGTGGCAGGGGTATTAACAACAACAGCAGCAGCAGAAATAATAATAATAACAGAATAGGACATCCCTATATTTCATTGGAGAAATGTTGGAGGGTATGCTGATGCTCTCCAGATGTTGGACTCCTACTAACCCTGACCCTAGATCTTACTAGATGGGGTATATGGAAGTTGCAGCTCAACAACATCTGGAGAGCATTACGTTGACTTCCCCTAGTCTAAAGAAAGGTTGCCAACCAATTACTGATAAAACCACATTTAATTAGATAACCAGTGCTAGAATATGAAAAGCCAGCAAATTTCAGATTCTTTCCATCTCCACCTTGAACCAAAGAGATTCTTCCTGGCTTGCACAGGACCCACCAAATCTTACCTTCTACCTGATTCATTGGGATCTCCCTGCCCCACCCCACCCACTTTGTGGCTCCATCTAGGAGGATGATTCTTTTGAAATGAAACGTTGCTAATCCTCTCAGTCTCCCTGCTTCAGTTCTTGAACACTTGTTAAAAACATCAGGAACCAAAACCACCCCTACTTTGCATAAAGCTTCCAGCTGATGACAAAGTTGCTTGCAAAAGACCCTTGCCGTCCTGCCATTGGAGATATTCTGAAAGGATGGAAGAACATACAGCCTCCACCACATGCTATGAAATTTTGGAGCAAGAATCTGCAACATCTGTGGCCTCCCTGTCTCTCTCACACACATATATTGATACACACATACACAGCAATTTTATACCTGCACTGCAGATATTTTTCATGAATATTCAAAGAATTACATGTCACCCATAATATCTATTATACTATGATTGCAGTTAGCAAAGTGCTCCTTTGATCCTTTCACGTAGGGTGTAGTGCCTGAGCACAAATTTTTGCCCTTCCTCCGCACCTCGATAATTTATATTTATATTATATTCCACACATCCACACCTCTTTCTGCTGTCCATACAGGCAAGCTGGAGGCATTTTCAGATGTCATGGGCACATTCAAGAAAGGTGCAAAGCAGGGCTGGTGAGGGGCGTGAACTTGGGGCAGTGAGTGTGACTAGAGAGGAGATACAGCCTGAAGAGAGTCCCAAGGGCCACACAGTGAGTCTTTGAGGGCCACACTGCCCCCCTCCCAACTAGATGAACCAACAGTTTGATCCAGCGGGGCTGTTCTTATGTTCTTGTCCTTTGGCATGGCAGAGTAACCAAAGGAAGCAAAATTTACAGAGCTGTGCAAAACAACGATCCTATAAGCAAATGCGTATTAAGGGATGTGCGTAAATGTCAACTCCCTCTCTCCAAAATTAAAGGTTTTAAAAGCATTGGCAAGAACTCAGCCAGGACCTCCTCAAACTGGTGCTCTCGAAATGTTTTGGGACTATAGCTCCCATCACTGCTGACTATTGGCCATGCTGGTTGCGGCTGATGGGAGATGTAATCTAAAATATTTGGAAGGCTGGACTAGGGAATGGAAGGAGGGGAAACTGGACCTTGGTGCAGAGTAAAGAAAATAATCCAAGGGAAGGTGGGATATTGAATTCCCACCCTCTGACCAGCCATTTCTCAGCACCTGAGATGTCAGGTACTACTAGGGTTGCCCTATTCTGAAGATCAAAAAAGAGAACGCTATGACGACTCTCATTTTAAATACTCTTATTATATGTAGGCTACAGAAGCTGTGATCTATTGCTGCGGGGGGGGGGGCAGGAGAAGAGAAGAGGAAAGCAAGTCTTCAACCCCCAGTTATGTCTATCTCTCATCCGGAAAGTATAGCCATTTTGGCAAATTTAAAAAATCCACTCGGTCAGAAATTTTACCCCCGAAAAAGAGGATGTGTCCGGAAAAAGAGGACACATGGCAACCTTAGGCTGCTCACGTCTTTTCAAGCTGTTACATGAAGGATTAGAAACTTGATTTTCTTTTTTCACAAAAGAGTAATGACCTTATTTCATTTGAGGAAGCAGAGCTTCCTACTTGCAAATGAATACTCTGAACGCAAACAGTTGTAGCTGTAGGGCTTCATTTTTCTGTCTTCTGGACATAATTTTTTTTTTTTTTACTACTATCATTTATAACACAGTTTAACTTTATAACTTATTATTACTGCTATTACTTTACAAGAGTTGGACTGCTACAGAATATTACAGCAGGTCATGCCAGGCCAGGCCAGGCATGGATGGAGAATTCAAGTAAAGTACGCAATAAGACTGAGTTTAAGAGACTCTGTATTTTCCTGAGGTGGCAGCGTTTATTGCTGGGATGAGATTGTGCATAATTTGATACTGCAATTTAGTACACATTCATTAGGCTTATTATGAACTGTGTACCATCCTGTACTGTTTATTGCTTTGTGTTGCTTATTATTATGAGCTGTATCTATAAGAACTGTTTTAATTTTGTATTGTACAGATGTTATGCCTCAATAAAATGTGGAGCCTAGTAACACCAGCTATTGTGTTGGGCGCAACTATAAAACATTTGTCTCAGAAGACACCTGGAAGAAGAAGGCGCCCAGCCTGATCAGGGAAACAAGTGTGGTTGGTTCATCTTAATTTAATTTTGCTCCAAATACTTCTGCCAGAGGTAGCCCTTTGTGTCTGGGGCAGAGAATGCCTTTGGTTTAGAATTGGCTAACCCCCTGCCCAGGTGGGGGACCTGATCCCAGACCCCTATGCACATTCTTCTGCCCCACTAATTTCGGGCGCAGTGGCAAAAGGCAGAAAAATTAAAGAAGACACAGCCTCAAAGTAGGCCGAAGGGTTTAAATATATTTCGTCTAGCGCAAGCCCGAGGAAAGCTGATCTGCATGGATTGGTTCGGCTGGGGGAGCAGGTGAGTTCCTTAGTCCCTGGAGAGTTGATCAAGGCTGAATGGAGAGGAAGGAACTTAGCTACCTGCTTTGTTTTGAAGGAAGGCATAATTGTCTGTGGTCTCTCACATACCCCTCAATTCCATCTTGGAATATAAGCTTGCTATGACTCACTTGGCTCAATTGCTCAAGAGCACCCTCTGCTTTGAGCCTGAACATGACCCCACCTGGGAGGAACCCTGAAAATCCCTCTCGGGGAGCTGAGTAGGCATCTTCGTAGGCAAGGTTACCTGCGCTGTGAGAGTCACACAGCTTTCTCAAGGTGCTCTGTTCCACGCCCATACTCACCTAAATCAATCAGCAGATCAAGATAAAATCGTAAACAAAGTGTTGTTCTCTGCTTGTAGCTCCAACTGTGACCACATCAGCACCATACATTTGGAGCACCCTTACGCCACTTTAAGAATCAAAATAAAAAATTCCTTCCAGTAGCACCTTAGAGACCAACTAAGTTTGTTATTGGTATGAGCTTTCATGTGCATGCCCATCTGAAGAAGTGTGCATGCACATGAAAGCTCATACCAATAACAAACTTAAAGGTAAAGGTAAAGGTAAAGGTACCCCTGCCCGTACAGGCCAGTCTTGACAGACTCTAGGGTTGTGCGCTCATCTCACTCTAGAGGCCGGGAGCCAGCGCTGTCCGCAGACACTTCCGGGTCACATGGCCAGTGTGACAAGCTGCATCTGGCGAGCCAGCGCAGCACACGGAATGCCGTTTACCTTCCCACTATAAAGCGGTACCTATTTATCTACTTGCACTTTAAGGGTGCTTTTGAGCTGCTAGGTGGGCAGGAGCTGGGACCGAACGACGGGAGCTCACCCCGCCGCGGGGATTCGAACTGCCGACCATGCGATCGGCAAGTCCTAGGCGCTGAGGTTTTACCCACAGCGCCACCTGCGTCCCTATAACAAACTTAGTTGGTCTCTAAGTCTAAGATGCTACTGGAAGGAATTTTTTTATTTTGTTTCGACTACGGCAGACCAACACGGTTACCTACCCATAACTGCCACTTTAAGAGTCGTTGCTTCCCCTTAAAAAAATCCTGAGAACTATATAGATCCCTTTTCAAACCACGGAGCGACAATTTTCAGAGGAGATTCATAACCAGCCCCTCTTTCCAGCAAACTCTTTCATCTCCATAGTGCAGGGAATAAAATGAGATCAAGTTTAAATGACTGTGTCTCTCTCTCCATTTCATCCAAAAATATATGGACTACAGTCGTACCTCAGAAGTTGAAAAGAATCTGTTCTGGGAGTCCATCCAACTTCCAAAACGGCTGACTTCCAAAGCGTGGCTTCTGATTGGCTGCAGGTTTTCAATCTCCCTTCTGGTTTTCGATCGGAGCTGAAATGTTTGACTCCCAAGGCGTTTGGGAGTTGAGGTATGACTGTATTCAAAATGAGCAAAGTTAACGGCGAAAATAAGAGATCAATACGATAGTCAGTTTACAGAAAAGCGGAAGCCTTTTTCTGATTATTTGAAAAAATATCATAATCAAATGAAATCGCAGGCAGGATTTGAAATTTGAGCAGCAAAAAGAAAAGGATAGGATATGAACTAGAGGAAGATGTATCAGATGAAATATGTGATATGTATTAGATAGGGTGGCCATATTTCAAAAAGTGAAAAACCGGACGCAAAAGTTGTTGAGCTTTTCTTTTCTTTTTTTAAGTTTTGTCCAAAGTTGTTGAGCTTTTATGGTGAAATCTGAAGAAGAAGAAGAAGAAGAAGAAGAAGAAGAAGAAGAAGAAGAAGAAGAAGAAGAAGAAGAGTGATATTATGCAGTATGTAAAAGGGATGGGTATAAAAACAGCATGGAGAGAAAGATGGGAAGTCAAATCATAGGAGAAATGTGTAACAAACCAGAAAATAATTGGTTAAAGTTATGAAAATCTAATAAAAATCTTAAGACCGGGGGGAGGGGGATACGGAGCCTGAACAGATACCAAAAATTTTGGGATTAGGTTCAAGGGCTGTACCAGAAATGTCAGCCTCACAATGGGGCACAGATATTAAAAAGGTGGTTGCTCATGCATTCATTCATCTATTTATATTCAGGGCACCCGTCCATCTATTTATAGTAATTTATATGCTGCTTAATGCCAAAATATACATTAGGCACACTGACATTTGTTTTCACTATACTTCCTAAGTTGTCTTTTGCTAAGGCTGTCCAACTATACACAAACAAACACACACCAGATTGAGCGATACATCTGAAGTAATTTGCATAATATCATCTTGTTACTGAAAACCTCTTGAGATATTAAATGCAATGTGGGATAAATTGCCATTTTAAAAGACAGCTGACTCACCAGTTAAGAGCCAGCCATAATTAAGACAGCCCAGCAGATGTCTTCAGGACAACATCACCCTGAGAATTACCTAACAATAACCTTTAATAAGTTTCATGAAAATTAGGTTGTGTAGTTGAACTAACCATGAAAGCCACAATAGGCAAGTCAATGGGTTGTAATCCAGTCTGTGTTGCACTTTGCTCTCATCTAAATAAATGAGATCTACATCATGACTTACACAACCCATTGATTTCAGTGGGATCCATCTTAAACTAAATTAGATTGGATCTAGCCCAAAGTATAGTGCAGTTAATAATTTTTGGAAGGCTTGTTGGGTGGGTGAGAGAAGGATGAAGGTAGAAAGTGCTCCCCCTTTTCTTCTTTAAAAGAAGGGGATGCTCCTACTGGGTCTTCTTTATAGTTCTAAAGTTTTTATTTATTCATACCGCAAATGGGGACTTGTCGGTCCTCCAGATGTTGCTGGACTTCAGCCCAGCCAGCATAGCCAATGATTAGGGATGGTGGGAGTGGCAGTCCACACATCTGGAGGGCTGCAGGTCCTAGTTTATGATTGCCATATTGCATGTTAGTAGGTATGTGTTATATATAGCTATACCCATGCACCCAATAGCCTGCTGTTGTTAAAAGGAATGGCCATTGCCATATTTTCCTTTCCATTCTCTGTTAAGGTAATATACTTGAACCAAAACAGCCTTAAGAAAAAAGTGAGTGTACTGTCCCCCCCCCCCATGCCCTTTCTTTCTGTTTTTCAGAGCTTCTATCTTCAGGGAACCATTTCCACACCAGCTTCTTTACTGAAAAATCTGTATGTGTTGCAGATGTTTGAGGAGCATGTTCTTGGATAGTGGCCCCCACCTTTGGGTCCCCAGATGTTTCATAATTAGAATGACAGAACTGTAGAGTTGAAAGGGACCCCGAGGATCACCTAGTCCAAGCCCCTGCCATGTAGGAATATGCAGCTGTCCCATATGAGAAGCAAACCTGCGACCTTAGCATTATCATCACCATGATTTAACCAACTGAGCTACTCTGATCTTGTTTGGACCACAGCTTCCACCAGCCTTGAGCACTGGCTGAAGATGTTGGGAGCTGAAGTCCAGCCCCATCTGGAGACCCAGCATTAGAGAACAGTGTTCAATGAAGCATAGTCAGTTCAGACAGAACCTATTGGGTCCTTCATAAACCAAGTGTGCCTTCTAGAAGTCATCCCAAGACTTCCTTTTGGCTGGGTAGAATAGCTACCAGGAGTCAATGCATATTTTAAGGATATTCATCTCCCATTATGGAACAAGGTCTACCTAATGAGCTTCCAAGGAGCCCTAAGTATGTCCAGAACGCTTTGAAAGCCACCAAGCTCATTGATTTCGACAGTGCCTCTACCCCATATTTAAGCAGCTCAAATACCTTGGAAGTTGCGACATACATTGGAGTGTCAAGTGCCAGTCGGAAACCACATGGTAGGTGATATTGTCCTAGCTAAAGCTTGGATATTGGGCTCAAGAAGTCATTGGTCTGGCACAGTGAGGCTTGTTGAAGCTATTTGCAAGCAAACTGAGCCAATATTTCCGTACAGTTGTACCACGGGTTAAGAACTTAATTTGTTCTGGAGGTCCATTCTTAACCCAAAACTGTTCTTAACCTGAGGTACCACTTTAGCTAATGGGGCCTCCCACAGCCGCTGTGCGATTTCTGTTCTCATCCTGAAGCAAAGTTCTTAACCCGAGGTGCTATTTCTGGGTTAGTGGAGTCTGTAACCTGAAGCGTCTGTAACCCGAGGTACCACTGTATTTCAACAAGAATGCCAGGACCACAATGCTGCTAGAGGCCAGCTCCATCTCAATATCAACAGACCCTGCTGTGGGAAAGCCAATGCTCCACTCCTCGTCATTGCACGCCGTGTCCTGTTGCCATGCACTGCTCTAATGTGCTCCATCAGCTTTTTCCTCCATTCTTTAATGAGCATCACATGTTGCAACCCCTCAGATTCTATCGCAGGTTTCCATTAATTTTCCGGGTTGCTCACGAATGCGCAGGTTGGTACAAGGTGGCTGGAATGTCCCTGGGCAAAACGGGAACCTCGCCCAGTTGCTGCTACACATCCTGCAACTCAAAGGGGGAAGGCTCATTTATAAGACCGGCTAAGAGAATGAATTAATTTTTTTACAATCAAATTTCAATTTGCCCAAGGTAGCTTATAATTAACTGCAGTGCTTTTAAAGAATAAGTAATTTGTCAAAGGCTACAGAACATTTCCTAGGAAGATCTGGAACAGACAGGAAAACAGAACTGTTGGGTATTAGAAAAAGGGTCTCCAGCAACTGGTATTCAGTAGCCATTGATAGTCTTTTTCCTCCATGGATTTGTCCAATCCTCTCTTTTTTTATAGCAAAAATTCTTTAATAGACACCAAATAACAGTATTTTTTACATTGCTAGTATTTCCACATATACAGCATATATTCTACTTGTCCCACCACTTCTGAAATCTCTTGATCTTATTTTAAAGGTCTGTAACATTTTCTAAAAATCCAAATATATATGGCATTTTTTTCTGTACATTTATGTGCAAATTCACCTGATGAAATACAGACAGTGAACCCTACAGATTCAGCTTCTGGTAACATGATGTAAGCGCCATCTTTGTAGCGTTTCATGGATTCCATTTGTTTTGTCATCGCAAGGAGATCTTGAAATTTCTGTACTGAGGCCATACATAGGCTGAAAATAGGCTTCTTTTTCCACTTGAACAGTTAAATGATTAACGCCACCATCCTTAAGAATTGCTGAAACCTGCCGTATAATCCTCTGCTCCATCACTTCTGACATTACTTGCACATGTATAGTGCCTGCCACAACATTAGGAGAATAAAAACAAAAATGAGGACCCCTATAGGATATGACACCACCAATTTTCTGGATGCCTGTCAGGTACTCTTGTTGAGGCTGCCACTAGAGCATGAGAAAGATCTGCGCATGGGTTTGGAAAATGTCCAATCCTCTTTTAAAGCCATCTAATTTGGGGGCCATCAGTGCCTCTTGTGGAAGTGAGTTCCATATTTTAACTATGCACTCCATGAAGAAGCATTTCTTTCGTGGAACGCTCTTGGAACGCTCTGTCTCATGAGACCAGGGCCCTGCAGGATCTGATTTCTTTCCTCAGGGCCTGTAAGATAGCGTTGTTCCACCTGGCCTTTGGCTTGGAATCAATTTGAATACCTCCCTCTCTTTCTTTTTTCCTTTCTCCTTCTGTTTTGGAACTCCTATTTGGGGACTTCCCTGACTTTTTTCTGGCCCATGTAGTCTGGATAGTTAGCCTTGGTGACGACTTGACTTTTTATCCCCCAAAAAGTTTTTGATTGAGTTCCACTGAAATGAGGCTGCATTTTAATGTTGCATTTCAATCTTGTTTTTTAAGCTGTATTCTAATTAACTGTTTTTATATTTGTTGTTGTTGTTGTTGTTGTTGTTGTTGTTGTTATTATTATTTTATCTGCCCTGAGAAAGTACTCCTTCATGGTGCAGAGCATAAACTATTGAACATTCCATATGCAAGGCCAGGCTACACATTACTTCTCAAAGTTAATATTTTCTGCCCCCCCCTCCCAGCCGCTTGGCAAAATGAGCTGCATCAGAGATAACAACACAAGGGTTGAACAGCATAACTCAGCTGGGATTCTCTTTTCCTGAAAGGCAAGGGGTGAGTGTGTGGTTTAAGGACCACCATTGTTCTTGTCTTGTTGGAGGGTATCTCCAGAAGAAAAAAAAAAGTTCTAAACAGGAAAAGTCAGGTTGATCTCCATGGGCTATGATGTAACACAGTTCCCAGAAGATCAGCCCCGCTACTGAGGCTATATGCAGTCAACGTAACATGTGAAGCAGCCCTTAGGAGACAAATTGAGAAGCAGAGCAAATTTATGTGTGCGTATCTGTATATTATTAAAGTGGAACTTCAGTTTGGGATCCAGTCTGCCCTACATTCACCTTGCATTTAGTGATAATGGAATGGATAACCGGACTGTGGAATGGAGATGAGCGCTCACCAGATCATCAAGGAGTTGGAAGTATTTCCAAAGTGATTAAGCATAGCAAGTGACAAGATAATCATCGCAGAGAGGGAACATCTTCAAAGTGTACTTGCATCACCAGCACCCAAGGAGATCCATATTTGATTAGGCACCTTCTGAGCTGGAACCAAAGAGGTTTAGGCACAGGAAGTGTTTGCCTTCATACTGGCTGGCCAAAACAAATGAAAAAAAGACAGGCAGGGAAACTATGTTTAAGAATAAGCTTGGCCATGCAGCTTAGAGTAACTATATTGGTTAAATCTACGAAGATGGTATTTCAGATCGTACACTGGGTTGTTTAGAAATCTGCTTAGTTACCAAATGGGTCGTCTTAGTAAAGAGCTAATTGATGAGGAAACTCTGGGTGTGCTCCCTGTGGTTGGCACATAGGGTAAAAATGATTCTCCTTTCATCAGTTGTTTAAATCTGACAAACAGCGGCACAACCCAAAGAACAAAAGAGGCACAACACTGTTCCCCTTGCACCTCCTCCCCAAAAATAAGTTAACGCTCAGTAAGGCTGTCTGATAGTTCCTTCAATCACAACTGTTTGTAGGTCTACGTTTTAGAGAGGGAGAAAGCTTACTAGTATATTTTTGAATATTGGCATGTTGGCTTTGGGAGGTTGGTCTGAACCAACCACAATTTGTGGGTATGTAACGTTGTGGGTATGTAATTAATTGGGCAATGGTAACTGTATTTTCAGGATTGAGTTCTCGCCTTTGAAAGAAAATTAAATGCCAACAGAAAAACCTTGGAGGAAAAAGGATGCTGTTTTGCAGGCTTAGAAAAAGTGTGTCTGTGTGGATAGGGAAAAGGGCTTGTTGTCCAAGCATGGGGTGGAGGAGGCAGCAAGGTCCATCAACTTGGGTGGTGGGGGGCAGTCCCCTCAAATATTTTTTGTGATGGCAGAAGGGACCTGAGCCCCCACAAGTTGGTTCCTGTGCTTGCAATGATGGAACAATTGTCTTGGCACAACATTTAATTCTATGCTGAACAGCAGGGTGGTGAGGCAAAAAATGCAGACAGTGGTACCTCGGTTTATGAACTTATTTCGTTCTGGAAGTCCATACTTAAAACAAAACCATTCTTAAACCAAGGCGTGCTTTCCCTAATGAGGCCTCCCACCACCAGTGCCCTTCCACAGTTCGGATTCCATTCTTAGACTGAGGTAAAGTTCACAAACCGGGACACTACTTCCGGTTTTGAGGAGTTCATAAACCAAATAGTTCTTAAACAGGGCTTCTCTTTAAACCGAGGTACCACTGTATATACTTTTCACAGTTTAAAATGGAGAAAGCTAATTTTAAATTCCCATTTGCTTTCCATTTGGCATTTGTGTTCCCTGCTGAGTAGTGAGGGATCAATTAATCTGTTTCCAGTTCATGTCAGTTTCTCTTGTGCTCTTTCGTAAATCTGTTCTGTCATCCTTCTCCCTCAATCTGTGGATTTTCCTTCAAAACAGCATCGATATTATTATATTATTTTGCATTTCCCTCCCCCTCAATACCCTTTTTTTTTGGTTTGCATTTTAATCTAAAAATCTGAATTGTGTGGAATGTATTTTAACTTACAACCTGCATCACTTTGGAGCTGAGAACTTGAATGCAAAATCTGGAGAAATGAGCAAACTGAAGGATAAGTGTGTTCTGATACATGCATTGATCCAGGAAGTGCAGATTGAATTCAGTTTGCTAAACACCCCCCCCCCAAAAAAAAAACCCCAAACAAAAACGGACTGGCTGAAATCTTTGAGCATCCCTACTTCTGAGTGCTAAGAAAGAACAAGACTTTTTTTCTTTTCAGATCAACACAGAAAATTTGTGGCTGCATGTTCTTCACTACTGATGTGTTCATGATGGTTGATGGGTTGGAAACAGAGCAGACTGCAGCTTCAAGGTGCAGGATGAAAGGAAAATCTGATGATGATGCATCTCCATCTCCATCCCAGCAACACATCTCCAGAGAGCGACAAAACCCCAGGCATGCACTTGATTGCCATAGATAGCCTTCAAAAACCCCTCCCTTTGGCAGATAATTTTTTTGGCATAAACAATGAGATTGGCAAATGCCCTGGGAGGGGCAAGGAACACCCATTGTGGCAACACCCAAATGGGAAGTATAAGTAGGGATCCGCTGGGAAGAATCATTTGCAGTCTCAATCTCAAAACAGGCTGTGCAGCTGAACTGGGGCTTTTGTAGGGCTTAGATTCTCCATATCTTTCACTATGAGTTGCGGTGTTAAGGGTGGTGGCGGTGGAGGCAGCGGTGGCGGAAGCTGCAAAATCATTGGTGGTGGAGGTAGCGGCGGCAGCAGCGGCGGCGGCGGTAGAAGTATCAAAATCACAAGCTCATCCTCCAGGTCCTCCAGAGGGTTTTCTGGTGGTAGTTATGGTGGAGGAGGATCTAGAAGTGGCTATGGAGGAGGAGGTTTCAGCAGTGGTAGCTGTGGAAGGATAAGCAGAGGGAGAATAAGCTACGCTGGCAGCAGCTATGGCGGTGGCTATGGTGGTGGTTATGGCGGTGGAAGCTATGGTTGCGGAAGCTATGGTGGTGGAAGTTATGGTGGTGGAAGTTATGGCGGTGGAAGCTATGGCGGTGGAAGCTATGGCGGTGGAAGCTATGGCGGCATGGGCTATGGCGGAGGCAGCTACCCATTCAGCAGTGGCAGCTTCGGTATTGGCGGTGGTGAGGGAGGCCTCTTCAACACCAACGAAAAGTCCACCATGCAGAACCTTAATGACCGCCTGGCTAATTACATAGATCAGGTGAAACGCCTGGAAGATGAAAATGATCAGCTTGAGGTCTTGATCAGAGAGTGGTACCAGAAGCATGGAACCATAGCTGGACCAAGGGACTACAGCCAATATTACCAGCAAATTGACCAGCTCTACAATGAGGTATGCTATTTTGTTTTGAACAAGGACTACAAGGCCTTAGGGATGCGGGTGGCGCTGTGGTCTAAACCACTGAGCCTCTTGGGCTTGCCGGAAGGTTGGTGGTTCGATGGAGTGAGCTCCTATTGCTTTGTCCAAACTCTTGCCAACCTAGCAGTTCGAAAGCATGCCAGTGCAGATAGATAAACAGGTACCACTGTGGCGGGAAGGTAAACGTTGTTTTCATGCGCTTTGGTTTCCATCATGGTGTTCTGTTGTGCCAGAAGCAGTCTAGTCATGCTGGCCACATGACCCAGAAAACTGTCCGTGGACAAATGCCGGCTCTCTTGGCCTGAAAGTGAGATGAGCATCACAACCCTCATTGATGTAACCGTCCAGGGGTCCTTTACCTTTTTACCTACAAGGCCTTGGATTTCTTTTTTTAAGAATGCTTCATCCTGTCACCAAGATGAGAGTTAGTGGCTAGGTATAACTTAAACGCCTTGTAAATGACATGGTCACGCTTCCTGCCTGGGATGAGGCACCTGCTGTTCGAAAAAGCCATGTGCATCATGGGCAGCCAACATGGTGTTCTCAATATGCATCCAATCATCCCTGGCCATTGGCCGTGGTGGCTGGGGATGAAGGGAGTTGGAGTTCTACCATACCTGGAAGGCACCATGCTGGCCACCCCATACTATAACCATTGCTAATTCAAGCAAGCTTGAGTATTCACCGATTACTCTCAGCAACAATGCATACCCAGTCTATACTCACTGCCCCTCTCATCATTAGAAATGAATGCACAGCAAACATACCAAGATCTGCCCAGAAACTACGTCCCCACCAGCAGT
Source organism: Podarcis erhardii (assembly GCF_964252035.2). Lineage (NCBI taxonomy): Eukaryota > Metazoa > Chordata > Lepidosauria > Squamata > Lacertidae > Podarcis > Podarcis erhardii. Next base: position 28,714,356 of record NC_138502.1, on the reverse strand, counting down.
AGACCTTCAAAGAAGTATCATACCACTTCAACAGCCATGGCTCCCCACGAAGAACCAAAGTTTGCAAGGGCATTGAGGGTTGTTAAGGGGCCCCCCATTCTCCTCAGAGAACTACAGTTCCCAGAGTGGTTTAACAGCCAATATTTCATCCCAAGGAACTCTGGGAAATTGAGCCTTGTGAGGGGAATAAGAGTCTCCTAACAATTTCAAATCCCTTTACGTACTACAGTTTGAAGAGATATAATATTGCTTTGAATGCAGAGTGCAGACTGGGCCCAGTTGTAGTAGACAAGCCAATCTAAGTCAGTTCTAGGTAGATGAGACGCTGGGCCTTGAGATATTGCCTTCCAGAGACCTTTGAGACCTCTGATCTATAGAACATGTTGCTTGGTTGTGGTGTCTCGCTGTTGCATGGAGTTTATAAAATGGGCTTTGAGATTATAATTAATATCGCTTTTATTAATTATTGCTGCTGTGAATGTTGCGACTTGACTTGCAAACCAGTCTGTGCTTTCTTATGAAGAGCAGTATGCTAATGATACAACAAAACACAACACAACACAATCAGCATGGTGTTTTATTACATTGTCATCTCCGACAGACTGAAGGAATTAAACATAAACATGTACATTCCCCTCTTTTTCCAGCTTATTGGTGAAACAGATGATTACAACAAAATCCTTCTGAATATTGATAACACCAGGATGACTGCTGAAGATTTTAAAATGAAGTGAGTATAACTCTTCTCACCTACTTTTCTCAGACGTAGCTGAAATCTATATCCCTTTTTTTCTTCAAAGAAACTTAAAGTGGCTAATGATAGTGCAAATGGGAAATGGAACCTGTGACAAAATGATTACAGGTCACAGAACGCCTTTTCTTTTATTCCAAGACCCTAGATTTTCCATTCCCTTCTCCAATATTTGAACAGCATCCCATGGCCAATGAGCGTTCTCTGTCCCACCCCAGAGGGCTTTCTCTTTGAAAAAAGCTTGACAGTACCTCAGTGGATGTATTAACCTGGATTTCCATGTGCCCAGAGCAGATTTCAATCCATCCTACAAAAACATCAAAACATAAATCTAACCAAACAGGTGGAGTTCAGACCCAGGTAGCAACATCGGAAGCTGCTGTTTACCTTTGGCCATCTTTTACAATGCAACCTGTTTCGATTGGCAGCAGCTGTCCAGCATCTCAGGCATTGGACTTGAGATCTTCTTCTGCATGGAAATAAAAAATCATGGTTAATCCATAGACATGCAGTTAACCCAGGCATGTAATTATGAGACATGTGATAAGAAATGTAACGTTTGTGAAGCCCGCCAGTCACTGTTCTCCACCCTACCTCCTTTCCTGTGCATTAGGTACCAGACTGAGTTAGGTCTCCATCAGAACGTGGAGGCTGATATCAATGGGCTGCGCCCCCTCTTGGATCAGCTGACTCTTGCCAAGTCTGACCTGGAGATGCAGTTTGAGTCTCTGAGAGAGGAGCTGATCTGCCTCAAGAAGAACCATGAGGAGGTAATGCAGAGATCAAACAAACAGTGAACAAAAGGAGGGTCCTGTGAGGGTTTTTCAGGGGGTAAAAGGTAGCAACCAACAATTTAGTCTGGGGTGCAAAATGCGATGAATGCATTGTAGGGTACCACAAATGCTTGATATCTGTGTCCCTACAGATATTGTTGGACTCCAACTCTCGTCAGCTCCACCCACCACAGCCAATGCTCAGAGATGATGGGAATGGTAGTCCAGAAATATTTCTGGAAGGCCAGTGGTCCCCCACGCCCACTTTTCAGCTCTGAGGGAGATTCAACTGATCAACCCTGGCTTAGCTTGATTTAAGGATCCCCATGCAGGAAGGTTCCCTGCAGTTCCTTTCATTGGCCAGTGCTGAGTGTTAGCAACTGAATGTTGTGAACTGCCCTGAGATCTAGGGATGAAGGGTGGTATACAGATTTAATAAACTATAATAGTAACTGGGCTGAATCCCTTACTGACACCCCTCAAGTCCTAGTTTCAGGGACCTGCTGATGCCTTGGCTGAAGGTGGCCCAATTCTTTCCCCACCCCTCCTCTATCTGATGTTTCATTGAGCTATTCTCAAGACACATTAGCAGAATTTCATGATTATTTTTATTATTTTAAAAAAGAATTGGGGGGGGGAGAGGCAGATTTCATTTCATGATGTGTTTTCCTTCCCCCTCCCCTTGCAGACCCTGAGAGGCCTGAGAAACCAGCGTGGTGGTGATGTGAACGTTGAGGTGGACTCTGCCCCTGGTGCAGACCTGAAACAACGTCTTGATCAGCTCAGGGCTGAATATGAAAGAATCATTGCAGACAACCGCAGAGAGGTGGAACAGTGGTACGAATCCAAGGCAAGTGGTCTCTCCAGTGATTAGAAGATACATGACAGCAGATGACTATATCCACCATACTGAGAGGAACCTGAGAGGAACCTAGGCTTAATCTAAGGGTGGGGAGGGGGTTGATGCTAGTAGCTGGGGTGTGTTTAGTAGATTGCTCCCCAACTGTCCACAGCTCTTGTCATAGTTAAGAAGACCACTCTAGGGCCAATGGAAGCGATCTGAAGAGTGTATGAAAAATGTGAGTTGAAATAAGGGGAGCAGGTTTAAAAGGTAATGAGAGTCCTGCAGGTTTAGATGTTCCTCACATCCCATTTCCCACAGCCAGCAACTTCTGGGAAGCCTATAAGCAAGAGACGAAGGCCAATGGGAAAGTTTGTTGCTACCAGAAACTGGCTTTCCATGGCATACTGTCCCATATAGCTGTCATGAAGGATGCCCAATGCTTGGTGTTTTCTAAGAGGTGGGGTGGAGATGACCCAAAAGAGAGGGAAGATAAATTACTCAAGAGGGGTCATGGAAACAGCCATGTTCTAGACACAGGGGTGGAAAGTATAGTTGACAACATTGCCCAATATTATGTGTAGACCTGTGTAGTACAGCCCTTGGCTTGTCCTCTCATCTTATTGACATTCCCAAGTTTGCTGTGTGCCTCCCAGTAAGAAGCAAATGGTCCAGCCAGTCAGAATATCTTCCTTTTTGTCTACTAGATGGAGGAGGTTCGCCAGCAGGTCAATTCAAGTGGGCAGGAGATAAATACTGGCAACCAGCAAGTCTCAGAACTGAGACGAGAATATCAGACCTTGGAGATCGAGCTGCAATCCCAACTCAGCATGGTATGTGGTAACATGTGCCAAAGTGATACATCTGGGTGTTTTCTTTCTTAACATCCACTAAAAACATGGTATTGCATCAAGGTATAGTTGTTTCTTACCCTTACCCTCCCCAGACCCTGTCCCAGCAGAGGAATGAAAACGCAAGGTGTAAACAGGACAAATGGACAGCAGCTTTATTAACATAATGAGATATGCAAAAAGAGCAAATATATTAGCTATATAAGTTAACAGCCGTGCGGTTCCCTGCAAGCTAGGGAAATAATTCCCCCACAGTCGACCTGGCATAGCCAGATCAGACAATTCCACCCTGGCTCCAAGCGACAGGTGAATCAGCTGGCTGGTCCGTGCTTGCCTTTGCCTGTTCATCCACAGGGTGCCCTGAGAAGACACCTGGCTGCCATGGCGAGATATCCCCAAGTTATGATGAAGTTGCCCAACTCCAAGGAGAGCTCTCCTTGCCAATGAGCTGGGATGGCTTGGTTAGATAATTTCTTGGTTTGCACCTAGGGGTGGAAGGACCTGTCAGTGTTGGTTCTCCCTATTTCTCTGCTTTTCAGTAATTTCTACAGCAATCTACGCTTTTAAAAAAATCCTCATGGAAATTCACCAGCATTTCAATGGCAATTTTTCCCCAATGAGCACATTTTTGTATATACACATTTTTGTGTTTACCCAAATATGAATATCTTCATTTTTATGCACACTTGCCCCTAATACATGCATTGTTTTTTAAAAATAAACACTAATTGAGTACTGCATTGCAATATGTGGAAAAGTGTGGATTTTGAAGGATACATCTTGTTTCAGAAAGTGCAGATTTGATAGATTTGCTTCTAAAGGAGACCTGGATTGAATTTCTCTCCCATCTCTATTTGCACCATCACTTGTTCTCCATGACTGCTAAAGTGGGACGAGGGTGGGAATTGCCAGAACCTGAAAAATGGGTAGGAGGGAGCACCATTCCTGAAGGTCATCTCACTGTTTTCCTTCCCTCTTGCCAGATCCAGTCTCTGCAAAGCAACTTGGCCGACACAGAGCGTCGGTACAACATGCAGCTGCAACAGATTCAGGTCATGATTGAACCAATCGAATCAGAGCTCGGCAGCATCCGATGCGAGATCGAGAGCCAGAGCCAAGAGTACCAGCTGCTCCTTGGCATCAAGACTCGCCTGGAACAGGAGATCTGCCAGTACCGCCGGCTACTTGAGGAAGGACAGCAAGAAATGTATGTTGACTATAGGCCATATTGGGGGTATTAGTCCACTGCTGTGAAAACTCACCCACAAACAATAGAGAGTCAAAGAGGGAAGGCCCTACATGCCAGGAACAAATAAGGGAGGGATGGAGGGACCATCTACAAAGGATGCTTCCAGGCTCTAGAGCACTCCAGAATCACTTCTTCATTGCAAACATCCCAGTGCTGTAAATAAAAGACCCATGTATCTCTGTGAACCCACTTCCAGCAAACTATTGCCAAGAAGGGACTCGGAGGCCTTCTAGAGCAGTGTTCCCCAAACTTGGGTCCCCAGCTGTTTTGGAACTACGATTCCCATCATCCCTGACCACTGGTCCTGCTAGCTAGGGATGATGGGAGTTGTAGTCCATAAAGAGCTGGAGACCCAAATATGGGAAACTCTGTTCTAGAGCATCCAGGGGCCACTGACTTCTTAGAATATCCTAGAACATTCTGTACCAAGGAGGGAAATCAGGGATGGATAGGTGTGACGAGTTAAAACTATAAAACTGCCTTATGGAAAATCAGACCACTAGCCCACCTGTGGCCCCGCAGATGTTGTTGGATTGCCTGCTCCCATCCATCTTTGACCATTGGCCATGCAGGTTGGGTGTAATGGGAGCCAAAGAACGCTTGGAGGGCCCCAACCCTTATCAAGTCCAATCCTTTCTATCCCGACTGCATAGCCTCCAAGGCAGAGGCTTCTCCCAGACCAAATGAGGGTTTTTGGCATGAGCATCGACATTCCGTCTACAAGGCATACTCCACGTTATATTTTTTTTTTTCTTTGTGAAGTGGTTTGCAGTGTTCTTTATGGTTATGTTTCTGTTTCCCAGTAGCTCATCAGGAGGAGGAGGAGGAGGATACGGAGGTGGCTACGGAGGTGGTAGAAGGGGAAGCATCGGCAGAATTGGCGGAGGAGGCATTGGCGGCGGAAGCATTGGCGGCGGCGGCGGTTCCGGTATTGGAGGAGGAAGCATCGGTGGAGGGGGCATGGGCGGAGGAGGCATGGGTGGAGGAGGCATGAGCGGCGGAAGCGGCGGCGGTACCTGTATCGGTGGAGGAAGTATTGGCGGCGGAAGTATCGGTGGTGGCGGCGGTTCCTGTATCGGCGGAGGAAGCGGCGGTGGCGGTGGACAAATGGGAGGAGGTGGTCAGAGCTACCCCATGCCTGTACAGCCCTGCAAACCAGGTAAAAACTCTCACAAGGGGGATTTTGATACTCTATGCCTTCCCTTTCCTTCCTCGTTGCATCAGGCAGTTGGAATATTTAACCAGTAAGGGCTGCTCCAAATGCCATAAGGTCCATTTAGCTGTATAAGAAAAAAATGTGCCAACCTTGGGGAGTGTTGCACATGCAGGCGTTAAGCGGTCACAAAGCAGCCCTTGCCTGCCAGACGTGTAGCAAATGAGAGGCAGAGGCAATGTTCATGCATCAGAATCTGTGGGCAATTTGCCCACTATCTTTCTAGGCAATGTGCCTTATCCTTGTGTTAGGGTAGGCTGTGGGAGATGATGGAAACCACACTGGGATTTAATCTAGAGCTGTGTAGCCTATTCTCATGAGGGAACCTTCAATTACCCTACAATTAGACCTTGCATGCTCCATTTCTCAGTATGCTCCAAACTGGATTAGAGGGAATAATCTTGTCCAGAAGACATCGGGGGAGGGGGCGGCAAAATAATTCCCTATATTCGTCTCACAGGTCACTTCCACATCATCCATCTCAAGCATGATTATACCACTTTTTAATGATCAAGGCTTCTCCCAAACAATCCCAGGAACTTTGATCTATTATAAGTTGTTAGGACACACTTAAAAAACTACAGTTCCCATGATTCTTTGGGGGAAGCCATGGCTGTTAAGCTTGGCATAAGGGTGCTTTAAATGGATGGTGTGGATGTGACCGCAGGCATTTTCATTCTATTAGAACAAAAGGCCAAATCTGTGCAGACCGCGCTGCATTTAGGAAGTAAGAAAGCAAGTTTCACATGCCGGTGTTGGAACATAACTTACAACTCAGTCTTTGTCATTTATGCATTCCTGTGCCCCTAAAGACTCACCTTTTCCCTTTTCTCTCTCAACAGTACACGGCAGGAAATCCTATGACTAACCATTTGTCCTTTGTCGTCGCTCCAACTTCAAACCCACCAACTGGTTCTGCTGATACAGGAAGCGCACACCTGCCCCTGTGCTCCTTTCTGCTTGCTTGTTCCGTTCTTCAGAGTTCTTCCTTGCAGGATGTGTCTTGCTTTAGCTTGTTAGTGGCCAATACGTGACTTGTGTCATTGATGAGGGTTGTCTAATAAAGCTCCATTGCTGCTTGATGCAATCAGAAAAAACAACAACTTTGTGTCTCCTTGTTAATTGCGCCAAGCAAGCATTTGATGTGTGCCTCCAAATGTACCTCACAATCTTAGCTAATGGTCGATTATACCAGGCTTACATGGTGACATTTGAAATAGTCCATTTCTTATACAGTGGTACCTCGGGTTACATACGCTTCAGGTTACATATGCTTCAGGTTACAGACTCCGCTAACCCAGAAATATTACCTTGGGTTAAGAACTTTGCTTCAGGATGAGAACAGAAAACGTGCTCCGATGGTGCGGTGGCAGCAGGAGGCCCCATTAGCTAAAGTGGTGCTTCAGGTTAAGAACAGTTTCGGGTTAAGAATGGACCTCCAGAATGAATTAAGTTCTTAACCCGAGGTTCCACTGTACAGATAAAGGGTGGGATAAAAATCTCCGCTCGGAAGGCTTGCTGGGAGAGGTTGGTTGTCAACAGGTACCAAAAAGACAATAAAGATGGTACTTATCTGATATGTAAAGGAAGGGTAGGCAAGAGCGTTGGACTAGGGCCTAGGAGCCCAGGGTTCAAATCCCCACTCAGCCATGAAGCTCATTGAGTGACCCTGGGCCAGTCACCACCCCTCAACTTGACCTACTTAACAGGGTTGTTGTGGGGATTAAATGAGGAGCATGCAAACCCTGTACTTGAGGTGGGATATAAATACTGTAAGTAAAGAAATAATAGTGGGACAATTCATCCAGCTCAGCTGGAGCCGCAGCCTATGGTAGATAATACAAAAAACACATAAAGAGTGACACCTTCAGGACTTAGCAGGTAAAGCCTCTTTCATAAACCCTGTGGTATGTAGCGAAGGAAGTTTCTTTCTGCTGGTTGTCAGGCGGACGAGGCGGGCACGAAACTTCTCTTCCATATGTACAAGTGCCCAGTGACGATTTAGAGCTGCGCATGAAGCAGTTCTCCACCAGGTGGCATGGCATGCACTCTCGCATCGTGCCATTTGTATACACACACACACACACAGTGGCTACAGAATGATGATTGGTTCCTGGACGCGATGGAAAACAGGAGGGGCGGGTCAATGGGAGTGGCTAAAATCTGGACTGGTGTGCAACATTTTGTCACTGCTGGTCTTGCTTGAATGTTCTGTTTATTCCCGTCTGCATTCAAACACACTACTTCTGGTTGGCTCTTTTCACATAAGCATGTACACTGTGGGTCTCATCCCTACTAAGTCATCTTTACAGCAGACCCATGGAAGTCAGTGGACTTCAGTTAGCCATGTCTAACTTGAGCCCATGTACAGTAGTACCTCGGGTTACATACACTTCAGGTTAAATACACTTCAGGTTACAGACTCCGCTAACCCAGAAATATTACCTTAGATTAAGAACTTTGCTTCAGGATGAGAACAGAAATGGTGTTTCAGGATGGTGCTTCAGGATGGTGACGCAGCGGGAGGCCCCATTAGCTAAAGTGGTGCTTCAGGTTAAGAAAAGTTTCCGGTTAAGAACAGTTTCAGGTTAAGAACGGACCTCCGAAACAAATTAAGTACTTAACCCGAGGTACCACTGTATTTCAGTGTCTCTCCTCTGAGTATGATCAAGCTGGCTACAACCCCGAGTTTATCACTTCATATACTAATGAAAGCAGCAATAATCTCTCAATGCTTTGGAAACAAAGTGGCGGCAGCTTGTCAACAAGTTCAAAATATCATCGGCATGTGATAGGACTGGAACCGGGGGGGAAAGCCCAGCCCTGAGAGACCCACCAGAAGGAATAAGGACTCGTGCCTACATGTTATGGAATTAAAAATTGGCGACAACTTTATTAAACCTTTCAGATGCAGGAAGACCTTGGCTTAGGCTTTGGGTGTGTATCCCTCCCAGCCCCAAAGCTGGGGGGAACTGGGGCTCCTCAAGGTGAATGGGATATAGGAGGGTGCACAGCAAGAAGGTTGTGTGCACTGGCAGCCCACTCTATATCCCCACAACCTTTCAGTGTATGGCCAGTGACTCCCATATACAGACCCCTTTAAGAGGGGACCCTGGAATCACCACCACGGGGGGGGGGGGGTGAGTCACCACTTCACACCCCACGCCCCCATTTAGGGAAGATAGACTAAAGGCTTAAAACCTTTAGCCCGAGGCTTAAAACCACCAAAGTTGTGACGAATTGCTACGGGGAAGGCAAAACCTGCCAATGCAGGGAAATTCCTTCCCGACCCTTCAACAGCAACCATCAAAAGACCGTAGCAGCGCCTGCTGAACAGCGCCTCCTATTTAAACAGTCTGGCCCCACCTCCCTGCAGGGCTGATTGGCTAACTGAGGTTTGGCAGGAACCTCCAATGACTAGCACAAGGAGGCGGGCCAGCCCAACCAGCTGGTGGGTCCCAAGTGGGCCTAGGTGTTGAGCACAGCCCCGAAAGGGCGCCCACAAAGGAAGGCGCTCAATTACTACATTCACAAGGCAGTTTATTCTGTTTCCCCAACGTTTCCCTAACTGTTAATTCCTGCATTATATTTGAGCTTTCACACGATGTGAAAGCTGCTTTCAGAAATATAGGGGGAATACGGTGCAATTATAGCACTCATTTCTGTGTTGTTTGCTTCCAGACAAAGCCCGTTTGCAAATAATATGGAAATATGTGCAAAACATGCGCTGTATTCCGCTGTATTTCTAGAAGTGGCATTTACGTTTTGTGAAGGTTCAAATATAATGTGGAAATTAACAGCCAGGGAAACAGCATGAACATGGAACAAACGGTTGTGCAAGCACAGCCATTGCTGGGCTTCTACCAAGATCCATAGACCTACAGAGGGACCACTGGGCACAGAGGGAGAAGACTAGGGCAGCAATGCCTTGGAGAGGAATAGGGGGGTTGGAAGAAAAGGGGGTCCACTCCCCTAAAACCTGGAGCCAACACCGGTGTGTAATCTGACTCTGGATTCAGGACCATCTCTCCAACTTCCTCTTCTCTCTTGGCCTGTGTCTAGAAAGTAGTGTTGGAGGATGAGTGTTCAGACCCCTGGGCTCTCACTTGTGCGGTGCCTCAGGGTTCCGTCCTCTCCCCAATGCTTTTCAACATCTACATGCAGCCACTGGGAGAGATCATCAGGGGGTTTGGGCTGGTTGTTCATCAGTATGCATATGATACCCAGCTCTACCTCTCTTTATAATCAGAACCAGTGAATGTTGTGAAGGTTCTGTGTGAGTGCCTGGAGGCAGTTGGAGGATGGATGGCGGCTAACAGGTTGAGGCTGAATCCTGACAAGGCAGAAGTACTGTTTTGGGGGGACAGGGAGCAGGCGGGTATGGGGACTCCCTGGTCCTGAATGGGGCAACTGTGCCCCTGAAGTAGCAGGGTGCAGCCTAGGAGTTATTTTGGACTCACAGCTATCTATGGAGGCACGGGTCAATTCTGTGTCCAGGGCAACTGTCCATCAGCTCCATCTGGTACACAGGCTGAGACCCTACCTGTCTGCAGACTGTCTCACCAGAGTCGTGAATGATCTCGTTATCTCCTGTCTGGACTATTGCAACGTGCTCTATGTGGGGCTACCTTTGAAGGTGACCCGGAAACAGCAACTAATCCAGAATGTGGCAGCTAGACTGGTGACTGGGAGTGGCTGCCGAGACCATATATCACCAGTCTTGAAAGACCTACATTGGCTCCCAGTACATTTCTGAGCACAATTCAAAGTGTTGGCGCTGACCTTTAAAGCCCTAAACGGCCTCGGCCCAGTATACCTGAAAGAGCATCTCCACCCCCATCGTTCAGCCTGGACACTGAGGTCCAGCTCCGAGGGCCTTCTGGTGGTTCCCTCACTGCGAGAAGTGAGGTTACAGGGAGCCAAGCAGAAGGCCTTCTCAGTAGTGGCGCCCGCCCTGTGGAACACCCTCCCATCAGATGTCAAGGAAATAAACAACTATCCCACTTTTAGAAGACATCTGAAGGCAGCCCTGTTTAGGGAAGTTTTTAATGTTTGAAGCTTTACAGTGGTACCTCAGGTTACATAAGCTTCAGGTTACAAACTCCGCTAACCCAGAAATAGTGCTTCAGGTTAAGAACTTTGCTTCAGGATGAGAACAGAAACCGTGCTCCGGTGGCGCGGTGGCAGCAGGAGGCCCCATTAGCTAAAGTGGTGCTTCAGGTTAAGAACAGTTTCAGGTTAAGAATGGACCTCCGGAACGAATTAAGTATTTAACCCGAGGTACCACTGTATTCTGTTTTTAATGTTCTGTTGAAAGCTGCCCATAGTGGCTGAGGAAACCCAGCCAGATGGGCAAGGTAGAAATAACAAATTATTATAAATTATTATTATTATTATTCTCTCCTCCTCTGCTTCCAAAGATGAGCACCGTGATGATGACCTTTCACCTCTCTGTTGTCTCCAAGTTAGGCAAATGGTGGCAAATGAATGAGGGGCCTTATGGGAAGAAGAGTAAGGCCTAGCAGTGGCAGACTTTGGGCTATCAAATTTCAGCACTGCTCTGTGCAACGCTAACATTGGATGCCCCCTGCCGCTTGTAGTTCATTCTGCAGCATTATTTCAGCGACCGCTGCAGTGCGGTGCCCAGCATGGCCAAATCAGTCGTGCTCCCCTCAAACTGCCTGGGCTTGGCATCTGTAGCGTGGAGTGAGATGAGAGTCCTAGCCTCAAAAGGGTTTGGCCTCTTATGGCCCATTGTTTGGGGGAATGGTTTTCATCCAGGGCCACACCCACACCTTACATTTAAAAACACTATGATGCCATTTTAAATAGTCATGGCTTTCCCCCAAAGAATTCTGGGAGGAATTAAAGGGACAGAACTACCTAAATTGTATAGAAATTTGCTTCCACAGCAGCAAAGTGGAAAGAAGCAGAAGTGCCAGCAAAGGCAGAATGGGTACAAAAACTTATGGAATAGGCAGAAATGGCGAAACTTACCGGAAGAATAAGAAACCAAGATAACAAACTTTTTAACAAAAGAATGGAAATGGTTTACTGAATATTTACAGATAAATTGCAAATGGGTAAAAACATTAGCAAGATTGTTGAAATAACCTGCAGTTTCATACGAGTATATACTGAAAGTAGATAATGAAATGAGCAAATTAAATGAATCTGGATATGCAGAAGATATTAAAAAATAAATTTAAGGAACCGCAGAAAGAGGGGGAAAGAAGTCAGGCTTTGAAATGTTAAATTGATGGTAAAACTAATGAGATGTATAAACTTGAAAAGTATAAATAAAAACTTTTAGGAAAAGGGTTCTGGGAGCTGTAGCTTGCTATGGATGCTGAGAGTTGTTAGGAAAACCCTATTCCTTTCACTCTTGAGAGTCCCATGGACTGCAATAAGATCAAACCTATCCATTCTCAAGGAAAGTGCTCACTGGAAGGACAGATCGTGAAGCTGAGGCTCCAATACTTTGGCCACCTCATGAGAAGAGAAGACTTCCTGGAAAAGACCCTGATGTTGGGAAAGATGGAGGGCACAAGGAGAAGGGGACGACAGAGGATGAGATGGATGGATACTGTTCTCGAAGCTACCAGCATGAGTTTGACCAAACTGCGGGAGGCAGTGGAAGACAGAAGTGCCTGGCGTGCTCTGGTCCATGGGGTCACGAAGAGTCGGGCGCGACTAAACGACTAAACAACAACAACATTCCTTTCACAGAATGGTTTAATATTCAATCCCTCTTCGTGGGGAACTCTGTAGCTCTGTAAGGATGATAGAGGTCTCCTTACAACTCCCAGTACCCTTTTAAAACTACAGTTCCCAAGATTCTTCAGGGGAGGCCATGAATATTTAAAGTGGTACTGCTTTAAATATACAGAGCAGATTTAGTGGCCACCTTGCCCTTCTCCTTAAGTTGCAAAACGACTTGGGTTGGCACTGACCTAAAGGACTGTGAGTCATAAGGGCTGTGCACAGATGGGGTTGTGATTCTTCTCCGGGTGGGGAGGGAGAAACTTTTGCTCTGCCATCGTGTGATTGATTCCATCTCTAAGAGCAACAGCCTGCAGCTTAAGTCCATAGGCATGTTTGTTTTCTCTTAAATCAGGGAATTAATAACTTAAGCTTGTGCCAGGGAGGTATGCGGAGAAGTTGATGAAGCCACTCATGTGGAATGTGATCACCCATCACCTACTGGTGCGTACTGGGCAGGCTGGGAACACAATGAGCAAAGAGCCCATCCTGAGGTTCAAACAGAGTTCAGTCCAAGGCTAGGCTGCTCCTCCTTCGCAGCACGGAATTTAATGAAGTTCTGCTGGCAAACTGCTATCGAAGGAAATAGTTTCAGGAATGAGAGAACTTAACCCCAGGAATTGGTTTCCAGCAGGGATGGGCAGATCTGTCAACCCCCACCTCCCTCCATTTATCTCTCTCTCTTTTTAAATCCTTAACTTCATTTCTCCACATTTCCACACCAGTTTGCAAGTTTAAAAGCACTCATGAAACTTTGTTTGCATTTTGGCTCAATCCCTGCCCCCAGTTTACACATTTTTTTTGCAAAGCAATTTTCCTTGATAGAATGTATTTTTTCCTGTTATTTGTATTAATGTATACATCGTTACACACACTTTACCTAGTATATGCCTCTCTTTGCTCACATCCCAGGGCTGGAGAACTGTGTTGCAAAATTCGGAAAAGTGCAAATTTCAAAGAATGGCTGAGGTTTGGTTCATGCATTCTTTCACAAAGGGTGAATTAGCTGAGGTTGCCTAATCTGTTTTCTCTCCCATCTCTAGCTGTAAGGGCCATGAATTTAACCCACAAATGTCTGATCTGGAGAAATCTCCACCTAGCAATCTACTAGAAAACTCGTCAGCATGATTTCCCCTGCTGTTTAGGCAAAGAACCATCTCAGCATCTCATACAGAGCATTATGCAGTCACAAATTAGGTAAAGGTAAAGGGACCCCTGATCATTAGGTCCAGTCGTGACTGACTCTGGGGTTGCGGCGCTCATCTCGCTTTATTGGCCGAGGGAGCCGGCACACAGCTTCTGGGTCATGTGGCCAGCATGACTAAGCCTCTTCTGGCGAACCAGAGCAGCGTACGGAAATGCCGTTTACCTTCCCACTGAAGCAGTACTTATTTATCTACTTGCACTTTTTCATGTGCGTTTGAACTGCTAGGTGGGCAGGAGCAGGGACCGAGCAACAGGAGCTCACCCCGTCTGGGGATATTTGAACCGCCGACCTTCTGATCGCCAAGTCCTAGGCTCTGTGGTTTAACCCACAGCGCCACCCGTGTCCCGCAGTCACAAATTATTGCTTTCCTAAAATAAAAAAAGCAAGCTGCAGAATTTTGTTAGATTCTCTTTTGTACTCTGAATATCATAAATCACACCCAATGCTACAATGCAACCAAGCACCCAAGATCAAACATTAGAAGTTTAAAGAAGTCCCCCTTCTTCTGGGCATTGAGTTCCCTGACATTTACATTTCCCAAAGTTTCTTTGCTCTTCCTTGCACCCACCACCCTTCCTCTCTCCCTCCCAACCCCTGATTTCCCTGTCCCTCTGACAGGTGAGTCCAGAACGATTCAGACGTTTGAATAAGGATTTTCTTAATACATTGGAGAGGTGTGGCGGTGCCATTGGTCATTGAGAAGCAGGAAGAAGATAGAGTATAATTAATATGACTGTTTGGTCTCTAACAGTAAAATATAAGCTATTTTTTTCTTTTCTTTCTAGAGATGTAAAGGTCAAAGATGGGGAATGGGCAGGAGAAAATAGGGGAAAGAGTTCTGCTAACTAGTTCTGTAGGGTTTGAGCCACTCCCACTAATAAGAGCAGTACTGTTACAGGGAGGGGCAGTGGCTCAGTTGTAGAGCTTCCACCTTGCAGACGAAAAGTCACAGGTTCAATCCCCGGCATCTCCCAGTTAGGGCTGGGAGTGTTCCCTGCCTGAAACCCTGGACAGGCACTTCCGGTCAGTGTAGGCAATACTAGATGGGCCAATGGGTAGCTACCTGTATCAGGCAGCTTCCTGTGTTCCTAATACTATGTGGTTGGGTCCCATGGCATGGCCAGTGGAAGTACAATGCCATAACCAAAGAAAACCAAACAAACCCTGGGCTGGAGCATGTGATGGCCAGCCTCTTGCTGACCCAGCGACCAATTAGAGATGGTTAGACCATCCACCCATCAAGAGGGACTAGCACAGCGGTTCTCAACCTGGGTCCCCAGATGTTGTTGGACTACAACTCCCATCATCCCTGAGCTCTGGCCTTGCTAGCTAGGGATGATGGGAGTTGTAGTCCAACAACATCTGGGAACCCACAGGTTGAGAACCGCTGGACTAGTGGGTTGGGGGACAGACAGAAAGACCACTTTGCATTTGTCTGCCACCATGATTGTACCTTAGGTGGTTTACAGGGGGGAGTGGGTGAACCTGTCAATTTTTTGGTTTCACTCAGTGTCTCGTTTTTCCGATCTCCACATTTCCACATCAGTCTGAGATATTTAAAAATGTCCTCAAGAAAATTCATCAGCATCTGAAGGCAAAATTCTTCTAAGATACCCATGCTTGTTTGCCGTTTTCTCCAATACACACATATCGCAGAGCAGTTTTAATACACATTTGTTGTGTATGCTATTTTTTTAAGAAAAATACACGCCATTTTATGCACACCTGTGAATTTCACAGGGTGGCTGTTGTTAGGAGGTCCTTTATTCCTCTCCCTTAGCTGCAATTCCTGAGTATTTGAACACTCTATCCCTCTTCCCAGGGAACTCTGGGAATTGTTGCTCTGTGAGAGGAACAGGGGTCTCCTAACAGCTCTCAGCACACTTAGTGAACTACAGCTCCCAGAATTCTTTTGGGGGAAGTCATAACTGCCTGAAGTCACATGGTACTGCTTTAAATGTATGGGGCAGATGTTGCCTGAGTGTGTTCCATGGCCATGGAAGGGAGGGCAGGATGGTAAAGTGGGTGTGAAGGGAAATTGAATGGAGTGTCATGAAGGAGGGCTAGTCTAACTGAAAGGAACACTGGGAGCACCTGGCACTGCAACATTTTGTTGCAGCTCCTGCTTGTAACACCTGCTCTTTTGTCCGATAAAACCCCCTTCCCCACCCAGCTCAATAGATATTTAAAAGACTGGAGGATTAAACAAAACAAATGGCAAATATAATGTTGTTTGAAATCTATCTAGGCAGTAGACCAAGATTGTTAATATGTGTGCAGTGTATTTGGTGCCAGAGACTTCTAGGATTAGTGAAATAGTTTTGCAGATGGCGGCACCAGAAGGAGGGAAATTGGGTAAATTTAGCAATGGGGTGGTTTGGCACAGACATGATGCAACATTTTATCAGAAAGGCAAGGCAGAGGAGCCCAGAACTTCCAGCTGCAGGCGGCCCTTTGGCGAGTTAGTGCAAGGAAATTTGTAGTTAACACATAAGCTTTGGGAGACAAATGACTCCTCACTGGGTGCGGCTTTGGAGGTTGGTATGAATTCCCTTGTAATAAATGTTCCCCAAATAGACTAAGGATTCCCCTTTCCAGTTGTTTTACTATTCTGCTGGAATTAAACACAATGCTATGCTGACAACTAAAGTTCACTTCTAGAGGCTGCTTCTCACATAGTTTTCTTTAAAAAACAATACCAAAGTAAGAGTCACTCTACGATGGTTTCCTCAAAGCTGTGCCACACGGCAACATTTGAACAAGAGTGCCGTACAAACGCTTTCAAGGGTTAAAATGTATGAACAGGTATGTGACAAGGTAGAAAAATGCAACCCAAGAAACCTGGAAGAGAAGACAAGTCTAAGGCAAGAGTCCAAGGCAACTTTGGCTTTGCTTTGTCTTCTTTCCGTGACAGATTATTTCTGAAAATAACAATATGAAAAATAGTCTTTGGCAAGAAACGAAGTTAGGCTGAATTTCTTCATACTACAGTAGATAGGCTGTGTCACAGTTTCCTTGAATGGTAAGAAGTGAACAGGACAGAACAGGGTAAAGGGACCCCTGACCATTAGGTCCAGTGGCGGCCAACTCTGGGGTTGTGGCGCTCATCTCGCTTTATTGGCCGAGGGAGCCTGTGTACAGCTTCTGGGTCATGTGACCAGCATGACTAAGCTGCTTCTGCCGAACCAGAGCAGCGCACGGAAACACCATTTACCTTCCTGCCAGAGCGGCACCTATTTATCTACTTGCACTTTGGCATGTTTTTGAACTGCTAGGTTGGCAGGAGCAGGGACCGTGCAACGGGAGCTCACCCCGTCATGGGGATTCGAACCACCAACCTTCTGATCGGCAAGCCCTAGACTGTGGTTTAACCCACAGTGCCACCCGTGTCACCGGGGCACATTTTCTTCTTGATAACCTTCTGAAGTCGATGTGTCAGTGGTGTGAGGGGACAGAGCCAAAAGTGGATGGGATGACATATGTACATTTCCACCTTTGTGCAGTAGGCTAGTTTCTCCCCACACTTACATGCTCCTCTCTGCCCTCCTTCATGACAAACTGGAGGCATTCTCTGAGTTCAAGAGCACATTGCAGCCTGGCAAAAAAACCCACCCCACCACTTGAGGCGCAAAGCAGGACCACCAAGGGGGGTAGCCCGGGGAGAGTTCTGAGGGCCAGATAGAAAAGGATGGAGGGCTACATTCATCTCCCAGGCCTCAGTTTCCTCACCCCTGGGCTATAAACTGCAGGGATGTCTCTGTGTTTAATTATTCTGGCCTGACGCTGCTAAGGTGTTGATTGCTTTGCAATTATTTCTAAAAGCTCATAATTCAGGAACCGGTGCTCTGGGGCACGTAAGGGTGGCTGGCTGCGGGGAACACCTTTTGCCTGGAATGTACTGCAAGTGGTGTGTAGCATAGCACCAGCTGTCGTCAGAAAGCAGTGCTTTCCAGACCTCATCAAGTTGCATCAATCTGCATGCTCAAAAGATTCCCATAGAAACCTCCTTTTATTCCAGTGGCACAGGAGGAGGCTGGGGGAGAGAGAGGATTGCCAAAATGAAGCCATAAATACCATTGGAAAGAGAGCAGATTTGAGAGCAAGCTTCCAAGACAGAAGTCCTATTTATTTACTGGAAATGCTACCCTGTCTTTCCTCAAAAAGGCTTTAAGGAGAAGAACAATGATCAATTCGGGTTGCAAGCCCCAGGGACACTGGGGCTTAGTTCCAAGGAAAGATGCACTCAAGTGGGCTGTGAAACAGTTAAGCAAGAATAATATTGCCATGTTAAGAAGATACACAAGTGGCTATTTATGGCACTGTTTATCGTGGCATAGTTCCTGGGGTTCTCGGTGGAATTCTTCGCATGCCTTTGTTATTTGGCTAGCATTAAGGAATGCTAAAAGCCCAGCTTTTTCTTCTGCTAAAAACAAAAAACAAAAAACCCCTGACTTTTGCAAAAGATCTGGAATGGATTCTTGCTATTTTCATTCATTTGGAAGGTGCACAAGCATCCTTCAGCCCAGACACTGAGGTCCAGCTCTGAGGCAGTTCCCTCGTCGCAAGAAGTGAGGTTACAGGGAACCAGGCAGAGGGCCTTCTCGGTGGTGGCGCCTGCCCTCTGGAACGCCCTTCCATCAGATGTCAAGGAAATAAACAACTACCTGACTTTCAGAAAACGTCTGAAGGCAACCCTGTATCGGGAATTTTTTTAAGTCTAATGTTTTACATTTTTTAAAATAGTTTGGGCGTTTCTGAGCGTGGTTTTTGAAACAACTGTTGTGTGTTTCACTTCCCTCTAACTGCTCCTGGCTTCCTCCCAGGTAAGTGGGGTTAAGGCCTTGGGTTCCCCATTTCTCACTCCTTGGGCCTTCCCCTCACATCCTTGACTTTGTACAGGCGGTTCTGACAGTATTGCGGGATTGCCTTCTTCGAATTGTTTACTTTGCAAGAGTGTGAGACATGGGATGTGGGAGAAATTCAGTTCCATTCACTGTTCAAGGCAGACCTGATTTGCACTTCCAGAAACAATGCCCAGTCCAAAACACAGCCATCCTTCAAAATTTGCACTTTTTTGAATTTTGCAACGCAGTTCTCCAACCAAGGAATGTGTGCAAAAGATGGGCTACATTAACTAGGAACCCCAAAATCTGGGATCCCCTCAAAACTGGTGCCAAAGCTTTGCAGTCATTTTGCAGCAGTCCACAAATGGAGTAATTGATAAAGAAAACCTGGGTTCGTAGTTAATGCTCCCAAATGCAATATTTTTGGCAATGGTTTTGCAGTGTTTTGCAGCAAAAACACTGCGTTTTGCAGCACCCCACAAATGGAGCAATAGCCCCTCAAACCAGGAGGTCAAAGGGTAACCAAAAACCAACCTTGTCCGATTCACTCCAAACCGGTGCCAACTTTGGCAAATGTTTTACAGGGGTTTGCACCAGCCCCCGCCTGCTTTGGACTGTGGCTGAGCATGTTCTGGTGGGTGCAGTTCCTTCCTTTTGCCAGTAGTTGGTGGTGGCAGATGGGCTCAACTGCTTCCTGAGTTAGGCCATAGGTTCTTGGGGCCTTGCGGCTTGAACCCTACAGATGCAGACTCGGTGTAGCTGTGGTTACAAAAAGACAAATGTTGCAAGGATGCAATTATCATGGTGCCTCCTTGGGCTGATAACAGAGAGCCAGAGAGGAAAATGCCCCACAGGCTGTTTCCCAAGTTCCCTGACTTCTAGCTTTGGCTGCTAATTGATTCAGAGCTGATCTATATCTGTCCCCAGCAATATGTAAAGGTGTTACTGGATTCCCTGTAGCGTGAGACAGGCAGGGGAAAAACTTCTTTGGCAACCGGTGCCCCTCTGCAAGGAGCTTGTTCAAACATGACTGTGTGGGACAGAATAGTTCCCTTGTTTTCAAAATTTGGCACCTAATTATGATCGCTAGTCTCAACATATCCCTTTTGGGATTTTTACAGGGCACATATCTGATCTGGAGCTATGCAGGTGCTGCAGGAATCAGGCTGTCCTCCTGTCCCCCACCAGCTCTAATAATCAGAATAGTAAGTTTATTATTTATACCCCATCCATCCGGCTGGGTTACGAAGCATGCTAGCTTTTGTCCTTCTGCCTCATCACACTTTGCATGCTTAATCTATTTTCCATTTTTAGTCAAGTAATAAAGGTAAAGGTAAAGGACCTCCGGATGGTTAAGTCCAGTCAAAGGCGACTATGGGGTTGCGGCGCTCATCTCACTTTCAGGCCAAGGGAGCCGGTGTTTGTCCACTGAAAGCTTTCCGGGTCATGTGGCCAGCATGACTAAACCACTTCTGGTCCGTCACACCATGACAGAAACCAGAGCGCATGGAAACGCTGTTAACCTTCCTGTCACAGCGGTACCTATTTATCTACTTGCACTGGTGTGCTTTCAAACTTCTAGGTTGGCAGGAGCTGGGACAGAGCAATGGGAGCTCACCCCATTGCAGGGATTCAAACCACTGACCTTCTGATCGGCAAGCCCAAGAGGCTCAGTGGTTTAGACCACAGCGCCACCCGCATCCCATGTAACAGCCAGGTTCAGGAGGCACAAAGTATTGGTGTATAAAGCCCTATACAGCTTGGGATCAGAATACCTCCTCATGCCCTCCATGCCCAACTGACCACTGTGCTCTGCAGTTGTTGCCACACCTCTATGGGTGCTCCCCCTTCCTTGGGTTACATCTATATCTTTTGCCCAGAGGGCAAGGGCAGACTTGGTGGTTTATACTGCATTGACTACACACCTGGGTGTGGCCTGTGTGGTGCACAGATAGATACCAACATACCCATCCTATATTACAGCCACAGCTTAGCTGGTGATGAAGAGGAAAGCGAGCATGCCAGGAAACAAAGATGCACGTCACGTCAACGACTTATGTGCTGTGTCACCAGAAACGCTCCATGATTATGCTTGCTGGGTGACTTAGGACCAGTCACCTGGTTGTTGTGAGGGTAAAATTAAATTTAGCAAACTGATGTGTGCATGAGTTCAGGGGTAAAGTTTAAAAGGAGGCGGGGCTTAACATGAGAGGGGAGGGGCTTGGGACAAATTGTAAAGGGAGTTTTTTTTGGTCAGATGTGGGGGCAGGGCAAAGGGAGAGGTGGGGTTGGTGAGCACAGCTAGCAAGAGTGGCAGCCCCTAGGGAACACGATGCAATTTCGGGACTGAGGCTGGAAGCATGTCTCTGCTTCTGCTGCTACACAGGAACTCCCGACATGAAAGTAAATTTATTGTCTAAGCAGCATGGGGCATAAGAGCAAGACCTAGAATAGGTGTGGGGAACCCGTTACAGCCCGAGGTCCACATTCCTTTCTGGGCAGCTTCCCCAGGGCCACATGCCAGTGATGGACAGGGTCACAGGCAAATGTGGGCAGGGTTTTACTTTTGCACAGAAGACTGGTGTCTACAAGCACAGACACACCTTTCCCTATCCTCCATCCAGTCAAGCAAGAGACATGATCGTATTTCAAGGGCAATAAATGCTCAAAGTAGCAAGCAAGCTCAGTGAGGGGGAGGGCTTGAGAGGGATGGATTGTGGCCAGGGAGAGTTCAGAGGGCCTGGAGGCCTGAGGTTCCCCACCCCTGAACTAAAAGTAGAGTGGCCATATCCTCCAACATTTCTCCGATGAATATAGGGATGTCCTATTCCAGGATAATGACAACAACAACAACAACAACAACAACAACAACAACAACAACAACAACAACAACAACATTATTTATACTGGCTTCCAACATATATAAAAACATAATAAAACATTTAAAAACTTCCCTGTACAGGGCTGCCTTCAGATGTCCTAAAGGTTGTATAGTTACTTATCTCCTTGGCTTGTGGGGGTCGCATAACTCCACACCCTCCAACATTTCTCCAAAGAAAACAGGAACATCCTAAGGAAAAGTGGGACATTCTGGGATCAAATCAGAAACTGGGATGACTTCTGTAAATCCATGACTGTCCCTGGAAAATAGGGACACTTGGAGGGTCTGAGATTAGCCCACCATTTACATCTGGTCCCTAAGTTGTGACTGGATAGCTCAGTTGGTTAGAGTGTGGTGCTGACAATGCCAAGGTTGCAAGTTTGGTCCCCGTATGGGACAGCTGCATATTCCTATATTGCAGGGAGTTGGACTGGATGATCTTCTGGGTCCCTTCCAACTCTACAATTCTATGATTCTAAATTACTGCCTTTCAACTGCTGGGTTGTCACGGCCCACAACTGAATAATGCTCTGAGCTAGGGTAGCTGCCATACGTCTGGATTTTCACTGTTGGGAATATGGCAACCCTATCTGAGCTAAGGTGATTCACATCACTTCAAGCAAAGGGTTATATTTCTCTCTCTCTCTTAAAGAACAATAAGGAAATGTTTTAAAATGCAGGTTCCATGTTGCAGGCTGTGGTTACAGGTGGGCCCTGCCTCTGAAAAGACTGGGGATTAGTGGCCTAATCCAATTGAGGGTTGCCCCACCTCCACCTCCACCCCACCTCCACCCCACCACCCCTTCTTGATGAACAGCTCATGCAACTTTGCACAAGGCCTGTCTTTCCCAGGCTGCGAGTAGTTGGTGTGTTGGGACCTGTCCTTTAAGACGCCCGCGCCTTCTTGCCTTTGCTGATCTGTTGGCACCTCCAGCATGTATCCGGCGCAAGCTAACACCGCAGAGATTTGCAGGTGTATGATTAATGATGGGATATGCTGCGATAGGCATCAGAAGAACCCCCAAGGATAGTTATCACCCAAAAGGTGTTTGCCAAACACTGAGTTGCCTTGACTAGCACATTGTTGGAGCACCTCTTCCCACTTCCGCATGCCAGTCAGCCTAGCAGGAGACAAAGTGCTGGTTTTGCAGAAAGGAACCTACTATTTTCCACCTGGTAGTCTGCAGCCATCATTAGAGTGCTCCACCGAAGCTATTATCACAGGCAGTGATGCAAGAGGAAGAGGCACGGGGAGCAAAGACTCTGTGGGCATTTTTGGCTAAGTAATAATATTCTCCTCACTCCTTCTAGCTGATTTATGCTGTAAGAGCCAGATTCTCTAATCCAGACAAGGCCCACCACAAAGCAAACAGAATCAGTTCCTTGCAGATCCGCAAGAGAACGTTTCATAGTGGATAAAGATGATAAATGTCTGCTGATCATTTAACACCATTCAAACTATCTAAAATGTATAAAAATACCTCAAGTAAACATTGGAGATGTGGGGAAGTGGAAGGTACAATGCTACATATGTGGTTGAACTGTAAGAAAGTAAACGATTTCTGGGAGGTAATTTATAACAGGCTCAAAAAGATGTTTAAGATCTATTTTATAAAAAAAGCTGGAAGCTTTCCTTTTGGGTATACTAGGTTCAAACATCCCTAAAAAGGCAAGGAAAATATTCTTGTACGCCATAGTAGCTGCAAGAACATTAATCGCTACATATTGGAAAGGGGACACAATCTCAAGTGGAGTGGAGTGGCAAAGTAAACTGTTAGAATACGCTGAGCTGGCAAAAATGACAGGGAAATTGAGAGGACACACTGAACAAACATTTATTAAAGAATATCTTAAGGAATATCGTAATAATATCTTAAGGAATATCATAATAATATGATGTCAATGGCAGGCCTTGAATGACCTCTGTGGTACAGTAGAAATGCATAGGAGAATAAGTCATTAATGAAAATTAGTAAATGAAAACAGAAAGTGCGCTCAAAGAAATAGGTGGTAGAAGCATGATGGGGTGACAGGATGTCATTACAAATGTAAGAAGAAGTTAATGTGATTTTATGCAAGATTTTTTATTGTTCTTTCTGGATGAATTTTTGTTTGTCTCTTAATTTCAGTAAAGCATTTGTGAAAAGCAGAAAAAGAAAAAGAAAAGAAAAAGTCCGCTGATCATGGTAGCTACATGCCATGCCCAGGATCAGAGGGTCAGCATGCCTCTGAACCCCAGCTGCTGTGGAGGAATAGCTATAGCCCTCATGCCTAGGTGTGGACTTCTTTGAGGTATCTAGTTGGTCGCTGTGGGAAACGGGAGCCTGGATGGAAAAAAAAAACCCTTGGTCTGGAAGCACTTCTTCCAGAAAACTATGGAACTCGACTTCCGGGTTGGCGCCATCGCCGAATGGCGGACTCCCTCCGAGCTCCGGAGGGAGCCTACTCGGCAGGGGCTGGGTCCTACCGCGCCGGCGACGCGGGGACCCTCAAAAACCATGGGCGCTGAAACCCATGGACATGGTGACTCGGCTGGCACCTTTTGCGCCCCCCGACCCGCGAAGGAGCCTTTTTAAAGGCTGCGGAATGGGTGACAGGGGGTGGTGGTGCTTTGAGTCCTCCGCTTCCCCTGCCGAGCGAAGCCGCATGCCATTCGACGGAGAGCGCTGACTTCTTCTATTGAAAATTTGGACTTAAAAGAATAACCCGTGAGTAATTGGAACCTGGACTAAAAAGGGGGATAATTTTTTTTAAAAAAAATTCGGAGCGAACGGGGGAGGCGCAAAAAGGAAGTCAGCCCCCCCCCCCGTCGTAGAGGAGTTAAAGTAAAGGATTTGACAACTAAGATCGAGCGCAACCCTATTTTGACAAAGTTACTAACTTCGCGATGGAAAATTATAAGACTGAGCTGGAGGAGAAAAGTAGAATTGAATTAAAAAGCAACCCCCCCCCCCCCGGAATCCTGGGAGCGATTTGTGAGAGCACCGGGAGAAGAGAAAGAGAGGTTTTGACAGCTGTCAAAGAGCTGTCAAAGCGGAAGAACAAAAAAGAGAACTTTGTTACGAGGACTTTGCCGGTTACATTTGTTATAAATTGGATATAACTTGTTTAAAACAAGGAATAACAAGTTATTTTGACTGGTGGGCGTGATCTGGAAGGGAATTGAGTTATTGCAATCCACCTAGAGGAGCTGAGGGATATTACAAGTATTGTTGGCTTGGAACTTGAATAGAATTTTTTATCTCCTGGGAAACTGCAGAAATGGAACACTATTTTGTCTACAGAGGTCTACACACTAAAGGAGACAATAGATTTATCTATTGAAGAATGGAAGGGACTTGGCATAATGTTTTGTTCCTGAATAACAGAGCCTCTGCAGAGGAATTAGAAGCTTTTGGAATTAGAACATTTGTGCAGGAGAGCAGGAAAAAAAAAAAAGGAGGAGAGAGACCAACAAGAACAACAAGAATTGGACAAAGTTGGAAGTGGGAACATTTGGGACATCCAGATTTGAAAGGTCTAAAGAAATAAAATTGGAGCTTTTACTCCTAAATATAAAAATCTGGATGGAAGAAATGGGCCTTTTTGAGATAGACTCCTTCCAAGATTGGACATTCGAAATTAAAGATGACTGGTAAAGGACTATGGCCTAGATAGATGTGGGAGCTCCAGGAAGACATCAGACGTTGAAGAACATTGGGAACGCAACCGGGAAAGGGGGGAGGGAAATTTGGAATCCAAAGGGCGTAAAATTATATTTGATTATCTTAATTATATTTTATAATTTTATTTTAAATAATTATATCTGATTATTTTAATTTGTATTGTATATTAAAGGAGGGAACGCGCGGAAGGGAACAGGTCGATTTTAGGGGATGGGAAAATATTTTTAAAATTGGGCTAATGATAATAAGTTCAAAAACTGGGATAAGAACTTGCTGAATTTATTTGTAAGAATTGGAATACAAGAGGGGGGAGGGAGGGGAAGTCCTGGAAAGATGTTATTGAAAATAAGATTTTAAATTGGGATGTTTTGTTCTTTTTATTTTGTTGTAATTGGAAATTTCTAATAAATATTATTTAAAAAAAAAACAACTATGGAACTCGCTCGTACTAGAGGTGGTGACGGCCACCCACTTGGATGACTTGAAAACAGGATTAGACAAAATAATAGAAGCTGAGGCTATTATTATGCCTCTGAGTACCAGCTGCTGTGGAGTGTAAGCTGGAAGAGTTCTGTGGTGCTCGTGTCCTGTTCATTGTCTTCCTAGTAGTCCCATGGACTGCAAGAAGATCAAACCTCTCCATTCTTAAGGAAATCTGTCCTGAGTGCTCACTGGAAGGACAGATCCTGAAGCTGAGGCTCCAATACTTTGGCCACCTCATGAGAAGAGAAGACTCCCTGGAAAAGACCCTGATGTTGGGAAAGGTGGAGGGCACAAGGAGAAGGGGGCGACAGAGGACGAGATGGTTGGATAGTGTTCTCGAAGCTACCAGCATGAGTTTGACCAAACTGTGGAGGCAGTGGAAGACAGGAGTGCCTGGCGTGCTCTGGTCCATGGGGTCACGAAGAGTCGGACACGACTAAACGACTAAACAACAACATAGAACATAAGAAGAGCCTTTATGCCACCTAGTCCAGCATCCTGTTCTCACAGTGGTGAACCATAGAAATCCCACCAGCAGAACTTGAGCACAAAAGCCCTCTCCTCTCCAGTGGTTTCTAGAAGCTGGCATTCAGAAGCAGTGATTCTGCAAGGACTCAGGCAGGGAAGGATCTTTCTCCACACCCTGCTATCTGCTCCTTTTCTTAAACTAACAATGCAAGGGATTGAACCTTTTGCAAACAAAGCAGGTGTGCGCCTTCTGAACTGCAATCCCTTGCTTTTCGTTTTGGAAGCCGGTATGCTGGTTGCTACTTGAGGAAATCTGGGAGAAAGCCTGGCCCACTTGTACCTTTGATCACATCGATTCTTTTCTTATCCGTTCATTTCCTCCTAATGAGTGGGTGTGGAGGCTGAGGAGTGAAAAGAAATGCAAACAAACAATCATTGCAGATGCTTTTACTCTCGCAAGATTGAATGTATTGCCCTCGGCTGTACTGGAGGGACGATTCCAACAGATTCCACATGAAAAACGCTTATGTCCCATGGAGATGGCAGTACCGAATCAGTGGCGCATGCCCTTCTGGCTTGCACTCTTTATAAAGGCTTGGGGAATTAGGTTATCACCCCTCTTTTATTGCCCAACCACTGCCACAGTGTCCTTTCTCTTGGCAGATCAAGATGAGCAGATGACAGCAAAGATTGCAAGGTTTTTAGCTCGGGCAATCAGAATAAGATCCACCATTTGACTATTGATTCAAAACCCTAAAATGTATTTTATATAACTGACTTCTTATTTCTATTCTCTGTATATCGTGTTGTTGTTTTATTGCTATGGCTGATGGCTGACGCAAATAAAGATTCATTCAATCAATCAGTGAGTCATTGCAGATTTGAGAAGATCATCTACAAGGGTGCAAGGAGAACCCGGTGCTCTGCCTCAAGACGCCTGCAAAACAAGGGTCGCCGTTGCCTCTGGAAAGATGCAGTGTAAGAAAAGGGAGCCAAGATACAAGGAGGATTCACTGCTGGCCCTCAGCACCTCAGAGCAATGTGCTTGTTGCTTAGCTCACCTCAGGGGTGGCGCATCCTATTCTGCCACAATTCCCATCATGCCACTGCCAATTTCTGGTGAGATCTCATGAATCTCACTGAAATCTCATGAGATCTTTCATGCGCCAGAGATGAGCTGCTGTGCTCGTCAGGCCTGACACTCTGACAAGGCTGTGCAGATTGTGTTATTCATACTACAGAGTTAACTCCAGCTTGCACAGTGTGATTTACTGCCGGCTCACTCCTGACAACCAGACAGCCCTTCAAAAAGGGGACGCCTTCAAATAGAGAACTGTACTCTTTAAAGTAGGGCACATGACCTCCCTAGTGTCTGTCCAAATGCACCCTGCCTGTTCTTTTGCTTTCTGCTTGCTGATCCTGCTGTCTCCTGGGGATGGGCCCTCAAACATTTGACTTGATAAAGAGTGCAACTAAGCATGTGCCAAATTCAGGAAGTGGGCTTGTGTATCAGAGCACTTGGGTTTCAGGCTAGCGTGATTTTCAGTTCTTCTCCTTTTAGAAATGAAGGCCTGGCAAGAGTTAAACCTTGCAGTCTGGGAAAGAACCTCTCTGTTTGGAATACACATGAAATGATGGCTTCCTACTGTTGACACTGACCATGTAATTAATGTTTTCATTTCAGGAGAACTCTGCAGATGATAAATCGAAGACACCAAAAGCGCTTTGAAATGATTGTTTTTGTATATGACGTTGAGAGTGATAAACAACATTAACGGAACCACAGATGAGATGAGAATCAGGCAGAAACATGATGTATCACCAGAGATATCTTGTTTTCACTAAGGGCTGGAGTCTGATGGCCGCAAGAGACATAAAGAACACAGGAAGGCAGAAGTTAGATCAGGATCTACTCTGAGTGACTGCAGTAGATCAACAGAACATTGCAGATCAACCTACATTGAAGAAATGAAGAAACCTAACCAGGAACAGACTTGTGTGCTTGAAAGGAGCACCAGTCTTATTCCACCTTGGTACTGAAACAAATTCCTGGGCTCTGAATGTTCAGAGGCACCCTGTCTTTTCATCCTAACTATGCTTTTTGCACCTGGCTCTGGTGGGACCTCCTGGAGCTCTAGTAAAACAACTTCAAAGTAGATGAGACAAGTCCTGAAGTTCTCCCACTCCTGATATACAGGAGCAGCAGGGAGATTTTATTTTTACTGTGAATGTGGTCCTCAGTGGTAGCAAACCTCACTCTAGATTTCCGTACTGCTTGATACTTGGTGGTGGACAGCCAGCATCCTGATTCATGGCCTTTGATGACTGGTTCAGGTTGACAACCAAGTTCAAGGAATACATGTGTCACACTGCACGAACCTGGGCGGAAAGCTTAAAGGAATATTTTCAGAGCAAAGTACTTGCAAGGTCTTCAGGCTCCTCAAGAAGGAGTATTTTGCTCCAAAACAAGTAGAGCTAAAATAAAAGTATTGTATCAATAAACACCAGAGCCTGTTTGAGGGTACAGTTGTGGCAGCAGGGCCCATGACAGCATGGGTGCAATGGTGGGGGGCAGGGAAGGGGCCAGGAGCTGCAGGGTGGCAGCCAGGCAGAGGTGAGGGGGGCAGTGGTGGAGTGTTTCGCTTATAGTGGGAAAAATATAATGAGCTGCCCCTGGCACTATCTCACTGCTAGCATAGAAGTAAGATTCAGTTTCCTGTCCGATAAGCTTCTGTACCGTTACGAGTTTGTGGGTGCCAGACCTCTCTAATCTGTGGACCCGGTAAGTGTTAGAATGTAATCAAGGCTTCGGGTGCTAAGCTGAGTACCAGACTTCTAATCCCTGGACCCAGCAAGTGTTAAATGCTAATTAAGCCAGGCTTGTTTCCATAGGCCATTAAGAAAAGAAAGGAACAAGGGCATTCGGTGTGAGATGGTGTCAGGCTTAAGGGAATATGATCCCTGCCACGGTGGTAGCCCAGAAGCAGAGAAACAAGAAGATTTCTTACCAAGTAATTTATTCACTATGCACAGAGAGAGGCGAAGGCATGCAGTCTCTCTAAGATAATGTAAGGTCCCACCCCCTCCGTCTCTTCTATTCTACATCACCACTGCATTATCTGATCTGAGCTTTCTGCCTCTGAGCTTTCTGTTCTACTACTCTCAAAGCTTGCCTGGGAGGGGGGGGGGTCAGGAATGCTTTCCAAGAACACTGAGTCTGTCAGCTGTCTCTCCCCTGGTGCTTCTTCTTCCTGTTGTTCCTCTCCCAATATTTCCCAGCTTTTCCCCTCTGCAGCCTCTTGAACTATGCCCTTCTGCAAACCACTGTTCTAAATCTATACTGTCCTCCTGTTCTCGGGAAGGTTCAGGAGAAGCGGGTGGCCCCCACCATTCCTCCTCAGTCCACCCCCTGACAGATGGCAAATGGATGGGCTCCTCCTCCCTCAGCAGATAAAGCCAAAGTTTAGAGAGGTTAGGAAGGGATTTAGGTGAGCTAGAAGCTGGTTGAAAAACCAGAGAATAAAATGTTTCAGGAATGCCAGCTTGGCCCCACAACTGTGGGTGCCTGGGGCAATGGGTGCCAAAATTTCTGGGTGCAAGGCCCCTTCATGAGGCGCTTGGGCTCCAAGGGCCTCAGGGAGTTGGCACCTATGCAATGTTTGATGTCTGCCTGAATCCAAGGCTGCGGCTAGGGGAGAAACAAGACCCTTTTGGGGTGTTAATGCTGTGAACCCCTCCATCGTATGCTCAGGTTGTATATATGTGTAAATAAAATATATATCCTAAAGATACTGCAGTCTCTGTTGTGCCTCCTTACCAAAAGGAAACACGAACTCTGGGTGAGTGCCCGGAACCCCTGGAATCTTGCACCGCTCAGAGATTGGGGTGTCGTGCTGATCACAATGGCTAGCTTTCTGTCCTGAGGCCTGTCACCACTGTTCAAACATCCCAACGTTAACTTTTCACCTTCTTGAGAAACATCAGAAGAGTAACTTATGAAAAGAAAAGAAACAAAGAAGGGTGACTTGCTAGACAGGTTTTTCTTGACTCGGTTACAGACAGGATGTGGTGTTATGGGGGAGAAACCTCCCTATCTGACAAGCAACACCATCGTGTGTGCGGTTTTAGCCCACAGACTGGTGAGAGGTGGATATACACACACTGTGCTATATGTCAACGAGCAAGAAAAGCAAGCTTACCTCAACCTTCTCTAGGGCTGGCCAAACCCCTGAGAACCCACATATGGGACATCAGCCGTTGCCAAATAGCGACTGCTACGTGCGAAAACACTGCCTGTGCTTTCAAGGATAATTCATGAATCTTCCATGAGTTGTACTAGAACAGGAGTGGGGATCCATTTTCAGCCTGTCGGGGGCACATTGCCTTCTAAGCAAACTTCCAGGGGCCACATGCCAGGGTGGGCAGGGCCAGAGCATAGCTGTCAACTTTTCCCTTTTCTTGTGAGGAATCCTATTCGGAATAAAGGAATTTCCCTTAAAAAAAGGGAAACAGCTATGGGCCAGAGGCAAAAAATTGGGCAGATTCTGTGTGTGCCAGCACAACTCTATCTTCCATTCAGGCAAGCAAGAAGCATTATGGAAGTTGAAGGGCATATTCCAGCCAGGCAAAAATATTCAAGGAGGGTTCAAAACAGGGCATAGGGGGGATGGGGTGTCCTAGGGAGAGCCCCAAAGGCCAAAAGAGAAGTCTGGCCACTTTTGGAATTGTGGAAAAGTGGAAAACATGCTACTCCCAAGTGAGATCTGATTCATGTTGATCTAGTTGAAGATCATAGGATCTCCTTCCTTCCTTGTGTAACTCTTAGTTCAGTTCTCCTACACTGTGGTCTAGGGGAGAAGGAATGGAGGGAAGCTCTGCTCTGATACTTCATTCACATGAATGTTGATATGCTGTGATTGGCATAGCATAGGTACGCTTACGTGGAGCTCAATATCTACATGTGAGAATAAAATAACAAAGCAACAGATTGAGATAACACATTACAGTTGGCTTTATTGGATATTTTACAGTAGACACCTCAGATCTACACAGGAAAGAGCTTACAATCTGAAAGAGCTTTTAGGCATTGGGAAGATCTCTCCGGAGCAACGCTGTCAAATTGGTATGGGATACATGGCATTAGGGACGCGGGTGGCGCTGTGGGTAAAACCTCAGCGCCTAGGACTTGCCAATCGTATGGTCGGTGGTTCGAATCCCCGCGGCAGGGTGAGCTCCCATCGTTCGGTCCCAGCTCCTGCCCACCTAGGAGTTCGAAAGCACCCTTAAGTGCAAGTAGATAAATAGGTACCACTTTATAGCGGGAAGGTAAACGGCGTTTCTGTGTGCTGCTCTGGTGCCGGTTCGCCAGAGCAGCTTCATCACGCTGGCCACGTGACCCGGAAGTGTCTGCGGACAGCGCTGGCCCCCGGCCTCTTAAGTGAGATGAGCGCACAACCCTAGAGTCAGACACGACTGGCCCGTACGGGCAGAGGTACCTTTACCTTTACCTTTACATGGCATTACTAGAAAAAATAACAAATAAGCTGAGGATTGTACAAGGCCAGACTAAGGGAGATAACATTACTGTAGTGTGGTCTGGTTTTATAATATTTACTAAGGTTGAATAGCATGGACATTCCCCGTTACTTGTATACAACAAGGTTTGGTTGACGTAGGGTCTCATATGCTACCTCTAAAACCAGCAAAAACTGTTTGATTAAACTTTGTAATTTATTTTGAACTCATCCATTCTGAGAGACATGAATAACAAACTCACCTGCCCAGTGGATGTCATTTGGATATGGTATACACTGTAGAGCTCTTGATTTATTGGTTTTTGCTTAGTTTTAAATAATTACCTACTTTTTGTTTTATTTAGGTACTTGTTTCTCTTTTTATCTTCCTTTTGTAGTATTTTATTGGCTGCCAATCTTAGTTTGTTTCTTTGAAGTGCATAATATTGTTTTGATAGCTGTAATATTTA
Source organism: Podarcis erhardii (assembly GCF_964252035.2). Classification (NCBI taxonomy): domain Eukaryota; kingdom Metazoa; phylum Chordata; class Lepidosauria; order Squamata; family Lacertidae; genus Podarcis; species Podarcis erhardii. The sequence continues at coordinate 28,682,385 of NC_138502.1, read as the reverse complement.
CTTTTCTTTTTATGTGCTTTAAAATTTAATAGGTTTTTTAAATAAAAAAATCTACATATATTGGGCCGTTAGCTCATTTATTCAAGAGGTGCCTATTCTGACTTAGTACACTACTTGAGAAACTTCAAGCACGGATTAAGAAACTGGGATCTTCAACATGCAGAACATGGACTCCACCACTGAGCTATTATACAGAGTTGGGTCAACAGTTTATCCTTTGGCTCACAACCATCTCCAGAAAGAGACTTTAGGCTGATAGGCTATAACTTGAGCTGTACTACTGGATCAATCCTGAACCATCTCTCTCCTCAAATGTTAGTGTCTATTGTTTTATTGCTGCTTATAACACGAAAGTCAATAAAAAAAATTTTAAAATCATTTATCTAGTCCAGCCTTCCATGACCTGGTTTCCTCCAGGTAGCTCCACCTTCCACATCCCTGACCATTGGCCACACTGGCTGGGGCTGCTGGGAAATGGATTCTGATAACACTTCAAAGGCTCCTCACCCCTGATGTCTATCAGTAAATCAGACTCCCTTAGGAGGTGGTGGACTCTCCTTCCTTGGAGGTTTTTAAGCAGAGACCAAATGGCCATCTGTCATGGATGCTTTAACTGAGATTCCAGCATTGCAGGGGGTTGGACTAGATGACCCTCGGGGTCCCTTCCAACTATGATTCCACACACAAAAAAGGCCCGTAGCTTTGTACTTATGCAAAAACGTTCCAGAAATATCCACTTCATTCGAATAAGAAAAGAGGGCCTTTCTTGTCAGAAGGCTTTTTACCGCCTGGCTAAAACGACAGAAGAAACTGAGAGGGACAGTCGTTTGAGGCAGGCTTCTGTTTTCCTTTCACAGGGGACCCCTTGTTGCAGCAGGCATTGAATCTGGGACACTTTGAAGATACTCAGATCACCTTTCACAGGGACCTGATTCTTATCTGAGCTGCATCTATGCAAGAGCCTTTCAGCAACCACATCACTCTCGATTTCACCTCCAGCAACTTTGCCGGGTGACTGGCAGCTACAAGTTCTCCCCACCCACCCCCCACCCAAACTGCTCCTACAAAGGAGTGTGTGTGTGCGTGCGCGCGGACAGGTGTGTGTGCTCAAGGGTTTAGCTGCGGCTTAAGTAAACTATCATCTAGGTTTTACCAGTGCCTTTCCCCTGAGCCAAAAGCCACCTACCGTGAATCACACCTTTTGTTGGCATGGGGGGGGGGAGGGCGACACAGCAAGGTAAGACAAAGGGGAAAAGGGGAGGGGAGAGGAGGAAAATTCAGTTTCTTTGCAAACACTTGGGAAAGAAACACAGCCCACTTTGTGCTGACTGACCAATGAGTGTTTAGGGCTGGTCCGTTCCAGAGGACTCACATATCAGCTTTGTTGGGTGGACAACCCTCTCCCCCCCCCAACCCAGAGGCTGACATAAAAGGAGGCAGGTAGAGAAGTGTTGCTCACATTTCTGCCTCCAGAACACACACTGTGTTAACTCGCTTGCCAAGAGCAGCTTTCAGAAATCCCTTCTCAATGGCCAGTTACAGCTTCAGGCAATCCGTCTCTGGCGGGGGCTATGGCGGGTCTTCCTTCAGAGCTCCAAGCATCCATGGTGGATCTGGCGGCCAGGGCATTTCCATGTCTTCTGCTAGATTTGTCTCCTCTGGGGCTGGAGGAGGCCTAGGGCTTGGCTATGGCGGAGGAGCTGGGGCTTGCTATGGTGGTGGCCTTGGCGGTGGCCTTGGTGGGGGCTATGGTGGGGGCTTTGGTGGGGGCTTTGGGGGAGGTGTTGGGGGTGGCTTTGGTGGCAGCAACGATGGCCTCTTGTCCGGAAATGAGAAGGTCACTATGCAGAACCTGAATGACCGCCTGGCCAACTACCTGGACAAGGTGCGTGCTCTGGAGGAAGCCAACACAGAGCTGGAGGTGAAGATCCGAGAGTGGCACCAGAAGCAGTCTCCCACCAGCCCATCCAGAGACTACAGCCACTATTATAAGACCATTGAAGACCTCAGAGACAAGGTAGGACTTCACATTTGTAAGCCGCATGGCATGAGGGGCGTGGAGTGCTCAACACGCACCAAGGACCTAGCTGTGAAAATGGCAAAGGTGGAGAACTACACCCACCCACGCAAATAGCTGAGCTGGGTAGGTCTTGTTAGGAAGTCCCGACCTCTCGGCACTTCCATCTGTAAAGTGGGTGCAATAGCAACCGAGCTTGGATGACTGTGCATGTTTGGTAAGAGCTTGCACAATGAAAAGGCTGCATTCAGATGCTTGCACTTCACTTTTGCCCTACTGAGGATGGGCATCACAGTAGCCTCCCTTACTAGGTGAACAGCACAGGGCTGGTGCAGTATCTTCACAATTGGGTGAATGAGACAAGAATCAAAGCCAGGCTTTAAATAGTGCAGGTGCACCTGTCTCAACCAGGAAGTGATACAGTGGATTAATTCCACATGCTGTTCATTAGCAATAATTTCCATTTAGCCCCCTTTCCTCTGGGGAGAATACATGTGCCAGTCGCCCCTGCAGTGGTTAGCCCCACAAAGGTCTCTCCCCCCCCTTTTTTTGGCACAAATCCCTTATTTGGATAGATGTGGCTGCAAGATGTTGCATTTGCAAACAGCTTTGTTCTGTGCATTGCTGCAAATTCAGTCATTTTACCCATTCTGGTGTATTCATAGCACCAGAATGCAATGCAATCCATCTCTTTATCTGTCTGATTGCAATGGAAACTGTTTGAATACAGCCAGTTTCCTTATCTGTTTTGTTTCCTGGCTCCAAGATTGCAGCAAACAATGTCTGGCTTCAGTTATTAATGCCCTCTGGCATTATCAGAGTTTGGTCACGCTGGGCTACCTTTTCTAGGACTGCAGCTATGTGAAACTGTTGCTGGCACTGCCCTCAGTTCAGCAGTATTCTGATCCTTGATAGCTCTTTATGGAACTTGGCTGAGCAACCACCAAATATCAAATTCTAGAAGCCAATGTTCACAATCAATCTTAGAACTGAATGGGAATTTATTTTCAGGGTTTGCAAGAGTGGACCAGGGACACTATATGTGATGCATGTCATAAAGCAAGATTTGGACTGCAACCCTGTACACACTTACTAGGGAGCAAGCCTTACTGAACAGGATTTACATCTGAAGAAACATGCATAGACTTGCCCTGTTAGTTGCTTAGTCCGAATGTACATTTGGAAGTGTGGCAATTACCTGGATTTATGCTCCTAAGACTCTGTCTCTCCTTCATTCCCATATGAGGTTGGGCATTATCCCTTCCCATGTCATAAGGTCAGGAATGGAGACTGAGAGGTATTTTCACCACATCCTGAGTCTCTCTCACATGGAATGATAATGTGTTGGATGAGCCAGGACCAGTTATGGATACATACCATCAGCTGCAATTCTTGTGGTACAGCATTGCTTTTCTAGCAGTCGTGGTGGGTGGAAAACTCATGGTCCTCCAAGTGTTTTGGTCACCTGTGACCATCAGCCATGCTGGCTTGGAATGATGGGAGTTGTAGTCCAACAATATCAGGAGGGTGTCAGGTTCTTCATCCTAGCAGCAAATGCAGGCTTCCTCAAACTCAGCCCTCCAGATGTTTTTGGCCTACAATTCCCATGATCCCTAGCTAGCAGGGCCAGTGGTCAGGGATGATGGGAATTGTAGTCTCAAAAACATCTGGAGGGCCAAGTTTGAGGAAGCTTGAGTAAATGCTTTTTTACCACATCCATCTCGCACATGACCTATGAGAGATAAATACTTTTCTAGTTCTGAACCTCTCTTGCAACTGGAAAGTTCTTCCTAATATTTAAGCCTTTGTCTCTGTGAAGTTTAAATCCTGTGCTCTCCCTGGTGGATGGGGTGAAAGAGTGTCCTCCCCACTCCTGCTTCTGATTCTTTCACTCATCCCTTCATGCACCACCATCCTGACTTACCAAGAGGTTTCACACAGACCTGAACTGGTTCCTCAGCAGAGGCCTCTTGGTTCTGAAGTCAACCTTGTTACCGCAGGACTGCTGTGGCTTTGTTCGAGAACCTGTGGTTGAACCTACTGTTATTTCGAAAAGGGGGAAAAACAGACAAGAAAACTGTGGATGTTGGCTAAGCTATGTGCACCATAATCTTCTCTCTTTATGTACAAGACAAGGTTTATTTTGCTCTAGCAGAGTCATCGGCACACAATGGGAGTTTGTTTATGAATGAAGCACACACACCCTCAAGGCACACACGGAGAAGCACAAAAGCAAACAGTTATTGTAAGGAAATCTGCACCAGCCTTGAGAGTTCATGACCATCGCCTCCCAAGGAGGCTTGTCACGTTTCATTTTTACCCTTCAGGTCCCTGAGCAGGGCCTGAAATAAACTAGAGCCAGCAAGGAACTTAGCACGTCAGCTATACAACTGGGTCAAAGCCAGCAGGCTATGGGCAAAGCTTAGGGTAGATTCTGGTGGAATGTGGGTGAGGGATGAGTAAGGATGTCAATCCATTGACAGTTTACAGATGTCACTGTGAATTATTCAGCCTATGCTCTTGGGATTTGTCACAACATAATCTAAGGATGGAAAACAATGCTGGGCCAGTCACAGATCTGGTGAAGCTGGTATTATTCTAAAAGAGGGATGAGGAACCTATGGTCCTTCAGATGTTGTTGACTACAGCTCCCAGCATCCCTGACCACAGGCCATTCTGGCTGGGATGGATGGGTCTGATCACATCTGGAAGGCCACAGGAGTCACATGCCTGTTCCAAGTGGTCATGTAGGCTGAGTCACGTCATTATGTTATGGAAAAATCAGTAAAACGTGATGCTATGGACCTGGGTGAACAAGTGAATCCTGGCCTGACCTAAGACATTTTTTTGCCTGTTGCAAAAGGGAAGATGGTACCTGCCACATTCCACTTGCAATAGTCAACCAGATTGGTGTTTTTGTATCGTGCTTGGATGCTGGCAACAGGACAGCATCTTGCACTGCCCCAGGAGTCAACAGGCTGTCTTCAGGGAGCAGGCCAATGAGCCCCACAGTGGAAGCTGGTTCATATAGGCAAATGGGGAACTGCCCCTCCAACCTCAGTCTGCCCTCAACTAGCTCCCACTTGCCTGCCTTCTTATAACAATCAGGGAGTGGCTCTGTCTGTCATTGGCTCTGGCTGCACCTACTGTTGATCTCCCAGCCTTCTGCGATACAAGCCCCAATGGGCGCCAGCCACCACTGGAGGCACATAAAGCTCAGTTCATTCCCTGTTCCTCAGTATTAGGTCTCCGACATAGCTGCATCACTTTGTCTCATGGTAGGGCTGGCCCTGAGTGTTCCAGCTTTTTTCAGGATGTAGTAACAGACTCACCAGCCCTACTGAAGAGGCTCCTCATGAGGCCAGAGGAACATTGCCCAGCTGCGGGGCATGAAGGCCGCTCCCTGCAAGGCCCTTTCCACCTGGCCTATGGGGCTGGGCCCAGACTCACCAGCCCTACTGAAGAGGCTCCTCATGAGGCCGGAGGAACATCGCCCGGCTAATGTTTTATTGATTATTGCTTTTAATATGCTGTAAACTGCTTTGAGATATTTATTAAAAATAGAAAGCGGTATAGAAATTTAATAAAAATAAAACGAGCAATGATGATGCACATTCAGAAGACCATTTCCCCTCCACAATGTGCTGAAGAAGAAGAAGAAGGAGTTTGGATTTGATATCCCGCTTTATCACTACCCTAAGGAGTCTCAAAGCGGCTAACATTCTCCTTTCCCTTCCTCCCCCACAACAAACAGTCTGTGAGGTGAGTGGGGCTGAGAGACTTCAAAGAAGTGTGACCAGCCCAAGATTACCCAGCACCTGCATGTGGAAGAGCGGAGACGCTTTTAACCACCACACCACACTGGCTGAGCCACACCTTTCATACATCATTGCAAGCAAATCAATCAATGTGTGTCAATGGCCACCAAACATATTTTTTTTTTAAAAAAAGAGAAAACTTACAATACATATGAAAGCAAATAACCCAACATGGGTCGCCTCTTCTCTTGCAGATCCTTGAAGCGACAATTGACAACAACAAGGTTATCCTGCAGATTGATAATGCCAGGCTGGCGGCTGATGACTTCAAAACCAAGTGAGAAAACTTTTCATAGGCAGAGAAACAGAAATGGGTTAACTGTGGATCAATGACCTTAGTATTAGGGCATAGACATGATGCTCAGAGCTATGGTGAAATATTGAGCAATTATGCCAGAGTATGCGGGGGACGCTGTGGTCTAAACCACTGAGTCTCTGGGCTTGCTGATCAAAAGGTCAGCGGTTCGAATCCCCACGACGGGGTGAGCTCCCGTTGCTCTGTCCCAGCTCCTGCCAACTAGCAGTTTGAAAGCACGTCAAAGTGTAAGTAGATAAATAGGTACCACTCTGGCGGGAAGGTAAATGATCTTTCCGTGCACTGCTCTGGTGTCAGTGCTCCATTGCGCCAGAAGGAGCTTAGTCATGCTGGCCACATGACCCAGAAAAACTGTCTGTGGACAAACGCCGGCTCCCTCGGCCTGTAAAGCAAGATGAGCACTGCAACCCCAGAGTCGTTCGCGACTGAACTGTCAGGGGTCCTTTACCTTTACCTTTACCTTTATGCGGGGGAAGACTATTTTTCTTGGCACTTTACATTTCACAGTGATTAGATTAAGGCAGCTCAGACAATTTTAGCAACTGATCTTCATTTGCTGGCATTGATTTGTTTTAAAAGGTTTGAGTCTGAGCAAGCCCTGCGCATGAGTGTTGAGGCTGACATCAATGGGCTGCGCAGAGTCCTGGATGAACTGACCTTGGCTAGAACTGATCTGGAGATGCAGATTGAGAACCTGAAGGAGGAACTGGCTTATCTTAAGAAGAACCACGAGGAGGTAAAGAAAGGCAGCATTCAGCATTTTGAAGCATCGTAGCACAATAATAATGTAACAAAATGACAATTTATTGTTTATTATTAGTTTATTGTTGCTGTTTCTTTTTCTGATGCTAATAATAAGTATATACTACAGTTCTAAAAGTTCCCAGGGCAGTAAGAGTTTCCAATAAAGTATTAGAAGACCACCAATGAAACCATAAAGCCACCATTGCCATAGTCACCATATATAACCCACGGCAGCACAGAACATCAACATCCAGCCATGGGCAAACCCATCTCATTAATCATCAAAGGCCAAGTGAAACAGATCCATCTTCATTAGGTGATGAAAAGGCGCTAGCGGGCAGACATATCTGCAATGGAGGGAGTTCCAAAATCAGGGAGCCATAACTGAGAAGGCCCTGCTGCAGAAGCAGTTTCAGATTGCCAGATGTTAGGAGGATAAGAAGGATGACTCTGAAATAGAGATGGATGGGGAGCTTGTAGCCTTCCAGATGCAGCAGGATCACAGTGCCATCGTCTATTCCTCATTACTGAGGCCTCAGATTTAACGTATGGTGAGATATCATGCATAGAGGACCACATATAAGGCAGAGAAGAATTCTTGGCTTTCTACCAACCTCTGCCACCCTCTGCCACCCCCAAAAACCAGCCTCCACCAGATGCCAAAGCACACATACACACACACACCCTTCTGTGGTGGTGGAGGGGACAGCAGCAGAACTGCATGGCGAGATGAGAGGATGTAGGCATGGTCTCTCCTCTCTCTGTTGACCTGGCCCTTGACACACTGCAGAACAGCCTGCTGGGGAATGAGGGGTGGATGGGCATAGGAAACCTCTCATCTTCAAGCATGCCTGTGGTGCTGCTCCCACTTCGACGTCTTCAAGGGAAAGAGGAGTGTGATTGAGGAGCAGGAAGATGCAACTTTTGGTTCCAGGGAAGGTCAGTAGATAAAGGATAGTCTTCAACACTAGTCCTACTCAGAGTAGACCCAGTGAAGGCACTAACTTGGGGTCATTAACTTAAATGGGTTTACTCTGAGCTGGACTTATTTGAACACCACCCATAGTTTTTCCTGATACCCCCTTGACAGTCCCACCAATAATCTGAGACTAACTCAGAAGGTTGTGGACTCTCCTTCATGGGAGATGTTTAAACAGAGGTTGGGTGGCTATTTGTCAGGGATTATTTAGCTGTGATCCCTGCATTGCATGGGGCTGGAACAGTTGACCCTCGGGGCCACTTTCAGCTGTACAGTTCTATTATTTTATGACACACTCTCTCTGTTTTTCCAGACAACCTCAGATAATCCCTGTGTTAGCCCAAAGGGAATGTGGGATAGCGTGCCTAACCCTAGATAGAAGGATAGCTGTTAGGCATTGTTGCTCTGCTGACACACCTGCAATTAATGCCTATGTCTTGGTCTCTTTTTACAGGAAATGAGTTCTATGTCTGGGCAAGTGGGAGGCCAAGTGAGCGTTGAAGTTGACTCTGCTCCTGGCATTGACCTCACCAAGGCTCTGACTGATATGAGAGACCAGTACGAGAAGCTGGCTGAGAAGAACAGGAGGGACGCTGAGGCTTGGTTCACCACCAAGGTGAGATGGAAAAGCCTGGGAGAGAAGGAAAGAAAGGGAAGGTCTTTAAAAAACAAACCAAGAGAAACAATTGAAGAAAACTGGGCTGCTGTGAACTCACCATGCCCACAAAATTGTACTGCTGAATACAGTGCAATAAAATGTAAATGTAGAGCTCCTCTAGATTTGTGAATTTTTTTTTGCAGGTGTATTCTGCAACACGTCATAGTGCATTGGTGGTGGGTGTATACTGGACACTTCATTCCGCCTTATATGGTTGTTCTGCAATGCTTCCCCAATGCTACCGCGTTAGTGTCATCTGGAGGGATGCTCTTCAGTTATAGTGTTACAAAACCAGGAGAGACTCCCTCCACTGCAGGACATTTGTGCTATGAAAAGTTGCAGGATTTCAGCAGGAAGCAATGGGGACATTCACCCCAAAACGTTTGCAGGTGCAAAGAGTATTCAAAGTGGGGTGATATAGAATTGTCCCCATACCACTGTAAGCACAAATCACCATGAATGGACATTAGAAAGGATATCAGAAGGGCCCGTAATAAAATGAATGCGGTGTAAATAAATTCAATGTGAATGTTGACATATTCTTCTTTATTTCTCCCCTTAAACAAACAAACAGACTGAAGAACTGAATCGAGAAGTTGCGGTCAACACCGAGCAACTTCAGAGCAGCAAGACTGAGATCACAGACTTGAGGAGGACCCTCCAAGGCCTGGAGATTGAGCTTCAGTCTCAGCTCAGCATGGTACGTGGAGTGGTGATGGGTTATTTCTACTGCTTGGGTACTGAAATAAGTAGTCACGGATTGTGTTTGCCTTTTGTAGGGTGTGTGTGAAAGAGTCAACCTCCACCACAGTAGGCCGTAGGCCTCTGAATACCAGTTGATGGGAATCACAGGTGGGCAGTTGTGCTCATGTCCTCCTTGTGGGTTTCCCACAGACATCAGGTTGTCTACTGCGATGACAGGATGCTGGACTAGGTGGGCCATTGGCCTGGTCCAGAAGGTTCTTCTTATACTTTAGGGACATGGAAACTCTAGAACAGTGTCTCCAAGCTGTTCTCAGACTACAATTCCCATCATCCCTGACCAGTGGTCATGCTAGCTAGGGATGATGGGAGTTGTAGTCCAAAAACAGCTGGAAACCCAAGTTTGGGAAACCCTGCTCTTGAACACAATGAATGTGCATGCTCACTTGCACACAAGCACACATTCCCCCTATTATCTGAGAAGGGAAAAGTTGAAAACACGGGGATAAAATTACTTACCCACTTTCTAATTGTTTCTCTACAAATACGGGCTTCTTCTTTTTCCTGAAACTGCGAGCTACTGCTAATCTCAGAGCAAGACAACTGTTGCACAGTGCAAATGATAGTGTTAATTAATATTTGTAGCCCACCATATTTCAAGTCCTCATGGCAGTCAGAAGTTGGTTGAAATGCAGCAATAAATACTTAGCATGTATTAAAACACCACACCAGGTGAGTTCTGGCCAACTAATGCCAGCATAGCTGTGTAAACACTGTGCAGTGCTTCTGAAAGGTGTTCTGACAAGGGCATTGGCAAATCCCAGGGTTTCAGTATTGACTTCCAAACAAATATTTCCATTTAGCTGCAGACGCCTGTTCTCTGAACTGCAGCCCAGTTTCCCATTATGCTTACAACACTTCTTTAAAATTCACACCCATATCTTGGTGACAGTCTCTGCCACACCCCCACACACTTTCTCACCGACACCACTTCTCTTCTCAGAAAGCTGCCCTGGAAGGCACCTTGGCCGATACGGAGGCTCGCTATGGGGCTCAGCTGTGCCAGATCCAGGGGGTGATCGGCAACATCGAAGCACAACTGGTTGAAGTCCGATCGGACATGGAGCGTCAGAACAGCGACTATAAGACCCTGATGGACATCAAGTCCCGGCTGGAGCAAGAGATTGCTACCTACCGCCAGCTCTTGGATGGCCAAGATCTCCAGTAGGTCACTTGACAGGTCTCTTATGACCTAGTGCTCAAAGAGAGCAGATGTCTCTGGTTGCCAGATTCTGGGTATTAACCCAGCCTTTAATAACCCACAACAGTTACTAGCCTGCCACTCAATCAGCCAATAAATACTAGGCTACTGGGGGTTGGTATTGACTGGGAAAGAGCTCCACTCCCTTGTGCTGGGGATCCCACATGGTTTCCATGCTGAGCACAGGGGAAGGATAGAATCTGGTTTAATCACTCACCTGCATGGAATTCTTGGTCACCTATGGTGACCAGGCTCATGCATTAAATACAAGATTGCATTAAACGGGAGATAAATATTTCTTCACATTTTCCCTGTGACACCTGGGTGGCCATTATTGGGAGGAAGAATGATGGAGTTATGTAGGCTGCAGAGCTAATCTCACGCTTCTGTTCCTATAAACCTTTCAAGCTCGAGGCTGGCTTCCCATTTTGTAAAACCGAAAAACTGGTTTTGTGTCAAACAAAGCTCTAGACATGGAGATTAATCCATACGGGGTTGTATCTGGTGGCACTGGTTCCATCTGCACTATGCATTTAGTATCATAACAATTTTAACTGTCATGGTTTCCCTGACCCATAGTGTACTTGATGCTTAAGTAAGGAATTAATCTTGTATACCCCACATCCAACCTAACGCTCCATTCCACCCATTGCTTCACATTGCCCCTACCATTTGTTCTTTGGTATGCAGTTTTCCAGCAGCTGCATACCTGTTCTTCGGGTCAAAGTAGGAAGAATGCTCAATCACACAAATGTTTCCCACAAGGCTTTGTTACTCTGGTTCTTCTACTCAGAGCAACTGCAGGAAGTTATGGTCTGGACCAAAAGTTCATAAAGCCCTGGGGATGGCAGGAGGAGCCACTTTGCTGGCTGTATTTTTTACATTGCAAAATTCTGCCCTCTAAGATACTGTTCAACTGCAATACCAAAAGTAAAACAAAAAACAAGAGATGACAGTATTGTCCCCCTCCACCTGTCAAAGAGGAGGTGAGCAGCTCAGAGGAGGTGATCAGAGGGAAAGAGATAGGCAACCACGCAGCCACTAGCTAAAGCTGCAAATTCTTCTTAACTTAGAAAAACAACCCCAGGTTGGAAGGTGGGCTGTTTCACAAAGTACATTTGGTCTAACATTGATAATTAATGCTTCCCCTTCTTCTTTTCCTCCACAGTTTCTCCGGAAGTGTTTCGGGGACTAATGGTGAGGCTTCCTTCTTCATGGCGGGTTGAGGGAGTGTTTAGTTCAAGCCATAGAATAATGCAGCCACTTTGCTGAAGCTAAGCAGGTCCAAGCAAGCCCACATGAACCATGTTGAATTTCATGGTGACAGAAAGGCAGGCTATGAATTGGCCCCCTGACATCTCTGGCATGGTGCCCCTTGTCTTCTCTACATGTGCTATGCAGAAATCTAGAATATGTGGGCTTTTAAAAATAGATTTCTATTTTTTTGAGTTTCTCAAATTTTACAAGCGTCAAATAAGAGAAAGTAAAGCAAAGCACATATCCCTTTGACTTCCCTCTCACCTTTTGTAGATCCTTGTGTTTTAATGATTCCCCTTGCATCTCCTTTATAATTCAAATTTTTGTTAATCCTTTATTGTTCCTTATTTCAATTTTTTTTTAGCTACAAGTTTCACATCAGTCCTTAGATTATGTGGGCTTTTGATTGGTTTGGCTGCTAAATCCAAAAGAGAATGGCCTTTACCACAGTTTCACCCAAATTATTCTCGTTTCCATTCTGCCTATAGCTCCACTGTCTCCTCCCTCCTCCCTCAGCCTCACCCCTCACCAAGCAACCCGTGACTTCTTCTTCATTGCCTGGCTTCTCTGCAATGCAGGCATGGAGGCCCAGTATGGCCCTTGCTTTTCTCCTTTGGTCTGAAACAGTTTACCTGCCTCAGCTGTAATTCAGATAATAAATTCACTTAATAAGTCCTTCAAAAGACGATTCTCAGCCTTGTGTGCCCAGATGGTTTTGGACTACAACTCCCATCATCCCCAGATATCTTAGCCAGTAGTCAGGAATTATGGATATTGTAGTTCAGTAGGTTAGAGAACGCTGCTTTGAACAGAGGCTGTGTTGCTGACATGCACTGAAATATTAAATACTCCGTTGGGATAAGACTAAGAAGACCAAGGAGATAAGGAAGTGATATTCCAGGTGGACTGGTGTTTGGGATCATGCCCTAGCTGCTTCCTTATCCATCCACCCACCTTCTTGGGCAGCAAGAGCGGGGGGGGGGGATTGTTCACAGGAAGTAGCAGGAAAACATGGAGTAGCCCTATTAAGGCACAGTACCATCCCTCAGAGCCACAAGTGGTGTGATGGAGTCAGTTCCAGTTCCATTGCCATGGCAACCCCTTCTACAGGAGGTCCAGGAAGTCTCACAAGGTAGCGAACTCTTGTGAGATCATGTTGGCTGCAAGTGGGAGGCCAAGGCTGAGGCAGTTCAGGGTCCTCTTTAAGGAGGCAAATGAAATTCCATTTCTGGGGATAATCTTGCAGGGCCAAGGCTGGAGTCAGAGCAGAGGCTGTGACTGAGCCTCCCTTCCATGGTTGGTGTAGACTTGGAGTGCTACAGCTGGTTTCAAAATGTGTAACTTGGGTCCATTAACTCTTTCCCCCACCTTGTCTTGCTACAGGCAAAACAGATGATAAGAAGTGAAGAGCACTCTCCTTTCCAGAAACAGGATGGGCAGCTGCCGTTTGTGGCAGATGAAAATCATCGTTTCAAAATGACTTAGCAGCAAACTTCATGAGCGCCTATTCTGGATGGCTGAGGGCCACACAATGGCTAGATTCTCTGCATTAGCTCTTCCTGTTTTTAACCTTTCTGTATGGTGTTTCTTCCGCCTAATAAAGTTCCTTTGGGGCTTCTGCAAACTGAAACCGATTCTCATTGCTAAGAGAGAAATTGACTGCCTGTTAATAAGTGCAAGTTCCAATGAGTATATGACAAAGGGTTGTATTGAATATAGCATTAAGGTGAATGTTCCGTCAGTATAACAATTTCTCCATTTACAACTAAACATTCTTCTTTCTCATCCCTCTGTGCCCTGCCAAGTTTATTCTGGGTTTCTCCCGACCCTTCAGAGCAGATCTGGGCATGGTACAGGGCATGAGAGTGGGGGGAAATCCTATAGTGCTAGTGCAAGAATTCAGACGAATAGTTGAATATATTTTATCAAAGCTGGTGAGCAGGTAATTTCCCTCACCAAAATCTAACCCCTTTTCCTGCCACATGGACATAATTTGATGCTGCAAACCAAAGGTATCACAATTTATTGATCTGGAATAATCCTCCACCACTCCAATTCAATTATCACAATCATCAAATACATTAGAATCCCCATGTAGCACATAAACACATTCTGGGAAGCTTAAATCCCCTTTTTAATGCTTTCATGGCCAGCCCAACCATTAGAAGGAGCGAGACAGCTGCCTCAGGTGGCAGGTGCCAGTGGATGACAGCAGGTGCCCTCTTCAACTATTACCCCCAATCCCCTAAATTAGCCTGGCTTTGCACAATCTAAGCTAGCTTTCTAGACTTCAGGCACAGAAGGATGTTGTCAAAATTGAGTACACTTCCATTTGGATTCTGTACATGGAATGGGGATACTCTCTGGTTCTTTGCCTCAGGCAACAAAATTACTTGCATTGGCCCTGAACTCTCTTCAACCACCTTGACTGTAGAATCATAGGAGGAATGCAGATTATGAATAACCAGCTGGTAACCATGGTGTATATGTAACTGCTTGGAAGATGACTGTCTCATTTGTTGAGGCAGCTTTTACTAGATGTCCATAATCCATCTATTCTGAAATCTGGGGAGTCAGGGCTGCGGTAGAATCATCTTCATCAACTGACATGACAATAAACATGCCTGGCTTCCCAAGTGGTTACATGCATGTTGTGTTTCCACCCAAACTACATGTTATATGTATCTGTGTGATTCTTCTTCCACAACTGGGATTCTCCCCATCCCTTCCTGCTTCAAGAAAAGGAAGCTACAGGGATGTAGAATGTCCTGTGAAGGACTAGCTTGACTTTTCCTTCCTGCCATTTGTCCCTCAAACTGGCCCACTTCCTTTCTAGCTCGTGTCTGTACAGGTGGTGACCATTTTGTGCGGGGCTTCTGTTCCTAGCTCCTGAACATGTCAGCAGAATGTGTAGCTGTCAACTTTCAGATTTGAAAATAAGGGACCAGCAGCCTCGAAAATAAGGGATCAGCAGTCTCACCTGTCCCAGGGACAGTCTACGGGATATCTAACAATGCGGGAAGCAGTGGGAAATGGTGCTGGAATAAGGGAATTTCCTGCAAAAAAAGGGAATGTTGACAGCTATGGCAGAATGTCCATAAGCCTGCCCCATTACCCCTCCCCATTGCACTCCACCACCATTACATCCCATAATGCCTTGTTCTGCCACCATTCTGCCCTCTTCCAGGTCCAAAAGAACCCACATGTTGGTGGTCACACATCAGTTGACCACATGCAAAATGGTCACCACTTGTATATGTGACTGTGAGATACAGATTTACGCTGCAGGAAGAAAAACAGTGTGGGGACCAGAGGTGGAGCAAGATGGGAGTGGTGGGTGTGGGCCACCCTGGGTGTTATCCCTGAGGGGGGTGACATTGCCACCCCCCCTGGGATGCTCAGGGCGGGCGGCACACCCCCTGGGACGCTCACCACGTCCCCCCTGGGATGCTAGCCCTCCCCCCTGGGACACTAGCCTGGCCCCTGTGGGCAGCTAGCCCCGCCTCTGGTGGGGACTTTTAAAAAAATGCAAAGAACTGGTTGCAAAAGAGTAAAGCAGCTTCTCCCTCTTTACCCACTGGTCCTGCATTCAAGAGTCTACATTCCAACAACTTGGATGGTTTCAAAAGAGTTGGGACGTCTTGTGCATGCAGCGTTTCATGCAACGTCACACACCTTCAATCGGCCTCACAAGCTGGCGCCTCTGTTGTTTCCTTATCCATAGCTAAGTAATGTGAACACAAAAATGAGGGTTATGCGACTATGGGCCTGTGCCCAAGCCTGGCATTTCTTGTTCTCCTCTCGAATGGTCATATCTGCTTTCCTGAGCAATTAATTACCGCTGGGTTGGGACTGTTGGAAATGACTTGCTGTTCCAGCAGTTGGACTGGAGCGTTCTTCTGATACACCCTACAGGCAAAGGAATGTTAACACTTATTAACTGCTGGAACCCAACGGTCCATGTGATTTGGGCTGGGCTTTGTTTAGGGAGCATCCCTGACATGTGCAGCGTACAGACTGCAGCCCCTTTGCAGCCGCAGCGCTGGGAAGCTGCCTTCTTCAAACATGGGTCCCCAGATGTTGTTGGACTACAACGCCCTTGATCCTTGACCACTGGCTGAACTGACTGGGGATCATGGGGACTGTAGTCCAGCAACATCGGGGAACTCAGGGTTGGAGCACAGGGTGTGTGGGAGATCGGGACGTGATCTTACATGAAGGCTTTAGGATGAAACAACGAATATGCCAGGTGCGTGCTATATTTTCCAAGACTTTCCCTCTCACACTTGAACAAGATTCAGCCAAAATATTAAATCCTGTCTCCACAGACAGGAATAGGATCTTCCATTGGGATTTGAGCATTACCAGCCTCCCCCGACTTCAGCACACTTAGAGACTAAGGACATTCAGGATAGCCATGATTCACATGCAGCCGTCAGGTTTCCTACTGGCCATCCTTGAACTCCACAGCTGAGTTTAGGGATGAGCAAATCAGTCCATTTTGGTTTCTCTACGTTTCTATTTTTTCTAACCAAGTTCAGTTCTCCAGATTTCCATGTCACTTTGCGATTTTGTTTATAGTTTTCTTGAAAAAGTGTCTGCATTTCAGTGCAAATTTCTCCTAATAGGCATGGCTTTGAATGCAATTTTACCTAATTCATACATTTTTGCAAGCCATTTCCCCTAATATAATGCGTCTTGTATGTTACTTTCAAAAATGTATGGAGTTCATTCAATGCAGTTTTATTCAGAATAGACCCACTGAAATGAATGAACTTGACTAAGTTAGGTCCAATAATTTGAACAGGTCTGTTCTGAGTAAAAGGTAATTTAATGCTATCCATGCATTTTGTGCACACGGTATATACATTTTTGGACACACTACTTGGCTGGAGAATTGCTTTTCAGAATTCAGAGAAGTGCAAATGTTGAGAGAATGACTGCCTTTTGGTTTACTTGCTGAATTAGGCAGATTCACCTTCAAATGTGAACTGAATCATATCACTGCCCCGAAAATCCCTAGCTAAGTTCTTTTCTCTTAATTGAAAACAAGCCTCTTCAAATCCCAATGTGAAATTCGTTGTAATACACAAGCGCTAGCTGTATATGTAGTAATGCAGCTATGATAATAGAGTGTGTCAGAAAGTTTAGCAAGCACAGACAATTCCCATTGGGGCCTGGCCATAGAACCGCTGGTTGAATTCACAAAGCCTATTCTGTGAGTTTTAATCCTCCCTCGTACCAAGTGGGGAATCCTCAAGGGAAGCAGCTAGATGCTTTGGAAGGCAAAGAAATAATGGTTCACTGTTCCATATCTTGATATTTGTGGGGGAACCTTGCTGTGAGGAACTGAAATCTCTGTGTGTATGAAGCAATCAGGTGTCTGGTTCTCACGGTCTGAGAACTCAATATAAATTATCACAAATCCCAATATTTGCTAGGATCAAAAGATTAGGCACCGACTTCCTGGCGACTTTGCTCCACAGGCAGACACACAAACAGTAACTAAGGCTGTGAACTTACCTGTGCATCTATTAATGGTGAACCGTTGCTCCTTGTTTTTCACTAATTGTGGCATCCGTGCTATAAAATGAGCCAACGTCTAAGTATTTCCAGCCCCATAATAGCTTAATTCACGGGAAGTAGCCATGGAGATCTCCCAGAGTGATTCAACAGTCAATCCCTCTTCCCATGGAACTCTGGGAATTGTATCTGAGAGAGGAATAGGGGTCTCTCAGCACCCTTAACAAACTACAGCTCCCAGAATTCTTTTTTTGGGGGGGAAGCAATGACTGCATAAAGTGGTATGATCCTGCTTTGAATGTATAGTGCAAATGGAGCCTTAGCCTAAGAATTCAACATGGGGCTAGATCTTGGTTCCTCATTTCCTTGGAAGAAGTTTCTTTTCCACAGGGCAAATTAATCCACAGTCTGAAGAAATTTTGAACCATTTGTAAGACCAGTTCAGCCTGCCTACATCTGCTTTAAAAATCTACGCATGTTAAGCATTGTCCCGTGAATGATGGTTCCATGTCCAGATAGAAAAAAAGAGAATGTTTAGATCGCAAAAGAACAGTTTGAATGTTTTTCTTTCTTTCTCCCAGGACCCGGTGAATCACAAGCTAGTCATAGGCAGAACTATTATTCACAGGAACAGTTTCTTCGGTGCACAAATTCATTTAATGGGGCGAAGGGCGGGGGTACACACACCTGAATCAATCACATGACTTTTCCAACATGTAAAAAACGGTCCTGAGGTTCAGCCCATTGTTTAAGGGATTATTGAAAAATGCAATGACTGAACATGATTCAACAAAAGCTTGGATCAGTTCGTGAAAGCAGTTGGGGTTTCCGCGGTGGAATTCCAAACGGGAGGTGGTGTCTGAGCCGGGGATTGCAACCTAAGCCTAGAAGGATATTTGAACGCGTTGCCCAGACACAGCCGAGGAGCACTCAGGATCAAGAGGGATGGGTGCATTGCCGATGAGGAATGCAGAAGGAAAGAGCAAGCTTTTCTCTTGAACAATGCTCCTTTGTTTGGGGTTGGCTGTGTTGCCAGGGACACGTATATATACACACACACACACACACACACACACACACACACACACTCAGAGAGTATCAAGCTCAAAGAGGTTTTTCATTTATTAAAAGTTTCTGATTTTGTTTCCAACAGACAGTTATCAACTTGATCCAGCTCCTCATTGAGCCGAGTATTTATCTGAACATTCCTTTCAGGGAGATTAAAATAAATGGAAGCAGCACACCTAGCAGAGGTCTTGCCACTTGTGTCTGTTCCAGAAGGATGCCAGAGGAATGTGTTTTTTTTTCCCCTGTCAGTACAGAATCCAAAGGGGATTCTCACAAGTCTTGTGGATGGCATGGTGGTAGTGGGAGAGAGAACTGACTACGAGGTCTGAAGTTCTGCATTTCTTTCTTTCTTTTTTGAAAAAAAGTACTGCCCGCACAACTTTGTATCTGTCGCGGGGGTGGGCATCAGCAAGATAGGAAGGCTTGAGACGAAATGGAGACAGAGGAACATGCATTCCTTGAGAACATAAAAATATATTTGTTGAATGGCCCATGTCCCCATGAGTACTGAAATGCCAACAGATAAATTTCTCTGGAAAACTTACTGATTGAGATGGCACCACCACACCCCAAATGAAGAAATCAATCCCAGGATTTTTTTTTGGGGGGGGGGTTAAAAATAAAAAGCAATGTTGTTGAACTTTTGGGGGCTTCTGCAATGGTCTGTCTTTTAATGCAACACAAACATACCCTCTCCTGTATATTGTTATTATTACATTTATACCCTTCTCCCCCTCTCCATTTTACCCCCGACAACAACCTTGTAAGTTAGATTAGGCTGAGAGGCAGTGGCTAGCCTAAGGTCATCCATGGAGTGCTTTGTGGCCGAGTGGGGATTTGAACCCTGGTCTCCCAGTGCCAGAGCAGCACTCTGACCACTGCACTACACTGGCTATCTAACGTTGGTGCTACAAAGGGCTGAGGGTGGAAGGGGACAGAAACCCTGGAGGGAGGGAGAATGGAATGGATGGTTGCAATCCTGAACAGGGAGCGCTGCACCCTGCAACATTTTGTTGCAATTCCCTACTTTGCAATACACATCTGGCCAAGTTGTGATGCTCTTTATTCCATCTGAGTCCCATTTCCACCCATAGCTCTTCTCAGGCTTAGCATGATGAGATCCTGGATCTGGGTTGTCTGGGCATAGGGTGGTTAGAGTGTTGGACTAATGCCTCTGGGAGAGCTGGGTTCAAATTTCTGCTGAAAAGCACGCTAGGAGACCTTGGGCCCAGCCACCTACTGCCAGGCTGATCCAGGCTTTTTCTTTTTCAGCTGGAACTCACCGGAACTCAGTTCCAGCACCTCTCAGGTGGGCACCATTGCCATGGCATTGTAAGAGAACAAGGTTAATTCCGGCACCTCTTTTTCTAGAAAAACAGCATTGAGCTGATCTACTTCACAGGGTTGTCATGAAGATAAAATGGAGGAGGGGTGGGAACTTTGAGCACCACCTTGAGATCTTTGCAGGAAAAGCAGGATATAAATGTAATAGATTAATTAAATGAACCAGAAAAGAACTGGAGGCATGGAAGGAGAAGAGTTTTCTCTGAGAGAGATCAAAATGTCCAAATCCATTATGGAGGCGATTGGGTGGAAGCTTTCCTTTCCTTTCTCTTTCACCTGAACCCTGGCAGTGAAAAAAGATCCCAGGCAAGATTTCTGAGTTAATGTTGGACTCTGGGCTTAATGACCTTGCTGACAGCAGGAGGGGAGAAACATCTTTTTAGATGGAGATATGTATTTATATATAAACTTCACTTCCTTCAAAATGAGGTAAGCCTGTCTTGCTGCGTTTGAAGTCCCTCCTGCTCATTGTGTTGAGTGAGGACTCTCGGCATCTGCCATGAAGTCCAGCCCTGAAGGCACTTCTGGTTGTGAGGGTGAAACTAGACACGGATGCCTGCCCCCAAAGTCCTGTCCTGAGCGCATCACCAATTCCAGGGCTCGACCATGGCACTAGCCAATCCCTCCTGAGCCTCACCCACTTCGGCTCTTGCGAAACTCTGCCCGTCACAGCTGCGGTTTCAATACAACTCTGCTGAAGAGAAGGCTGGGTGGGCAACAGCTCAAAGTACCCTGAACAAAATCAGAAACGATGCGTTATGATTTCGCGAGAGACGTCGAGACTGGCTTAGTCGGTGCCGTCCTTTTGAAACTCTTTAAGGAAACCATGACAATGGCACTGTTTCCAGAGCAAATCTATGGGAACATGCCACGGCACACCCTGTCTGCCAAATGAATGACAAGCCGGAAAGCATCGACCTGAGACACATCCCGGTCCTCTGTGATTTGAACAAAGATGTGATTGTACAGCGTTCAGGGCTAAATGGAGCATGACCCGAAGACACTCAGAAAACCATCACAGGAGAGGGATGGTTAAACTGCTTAGGGATCATGAAGGTTGCCAACTTTGCTGATGCTTTCTGGGAATGCCTCTTGAAGACATCTCAGGGATATGCCCACTAGGCAGGCTTGTCTGTAGGTTTTCCAGGCCCCCTCCCCTCCACTGGTGTTTTTTTGCAAGGATATTCTGCATCATGTTATTGCCTAAGATGCCATCGCAAGGGCTTAGCTAAGCAAGATGTCGAGTGCATCTTTGCAATGAATGCTCAGACCTTTTCAAAGTGCAAATGCACCATCTAGGGAAGGGGAACCAATCATTAATGTGGTAAGAGCAGGCACAGATGGGGGTTCTGACGGTTTCCTCTTGTGCTGGAGCTCTGAGGAAAAGCTTTCCCCTGAAACTAGTTTTGGCGTTGGGAGGAAATCCCCCACTGATGTCAGTGGGGGAATTTCCCACAAAGCAAGCAGCAGTTTCAGAGGAAAGATTTTATTTGAGATCACAGCAAGCAAGGAAAGGCCTAAACCCACCCACTAACCTACTGCAATCCCAATCACGATCAGCTCCCTACCAGCCATGCTATTTGCATTTTTTAAAAATTCCCATATATTAAATACAAAAATTGCACTTAGCTTTGTTTTTAGTTTGGCTCTAAATAACTGCACTGATAAAGCTTTCTTGGTGCTCTATCAAAGACATACCTATCTCCACCCCCATCGTTCAGCCCGGACATTGAGATCCAGCGCTGAGGGCCTTCTGGCAGTTCCCTCACTGCGAGATGTGAGGTTACAAGGAACTGGGCAGAGGGCCTTCTCGGTAGTGGCAACTGCCCTCTGGAATGCCCTCCCATCACATGTCAAGGAAATAAGCATCTATCCTACTTTTAAAAGACATCTGTTTTTTTAAAAAAATATTTATTAAAGTTTTCAAGAATAATAACAGAAAGAAGAAGAAAAAACAGAAATACAAAAATACAGAAAATTAAAAACAATTTAAAAAACAAGAAAAAAACAAAAAGAACATGTATAAATTCCATTTACATATTTTCTTTTACCTTACTTTCCAGACCTCCTCATACCACCCTTTCTTATATTCCAGTTCGAAATTGTTTGTTCAGCAAGTCCTCACCATTAGATCTTTTACCTATTTCAAATCCTTATTTTCTATCTCTTAAGCATTACAGCTGAAAACCACTTAATTACTATCCAACATCCCTCTAACATTCCTTAATTTTACAGTGTTT
Organism: Podarcis erhardii; assembly: GCF_964252035.2. Classification (NCBI taxonomy): domain Eukaryota; kingdom Metazoa; phylum Chordata; class Lepidosauria; order Squamata; family Lacertidae; genus Podarcis; species Podarcis erhardii. Next base: position 28,660,458 of record NC_138502.1, on the reverse strand, counting down.
CTGCAAATAGTATTTAAACTTCTTCCAGTCTTCTTCCACCGACTCTTTTCCCTGGTCTCAGATTCTGCCAGTCATTTCTGCTAGTCCCATGTAATCGATCATCTTCATCTGCCATTCTTCCAGAGTGGGTAGATCTTGTGCCTTCCAATATTTTGCGATGAGTATTCTTGCTGCTGTTGTCGCATACAAAAAGAAAGTTCTATCCTTCTTTGGCACCAATTGGCCGACCATGCCCAGGAGAAAGGCCTCTGGTTTCTTCAAGAAGGTATACTTAAATACCTTTTTCATTTCATTATAGATCATTTCCCAAAAAGCCTTAATCCTTGGGCACGTCCACCAAAGGTGAAAGAATGTACCTTCATTCTCTTTACATTTCCAACATTTATTGTCCGGCAAATGATAGATTTTTGCAAGCTTGACTGTGGTCATGTACCACCTGTAAATCATTTTCATAATATTCTTTCTTAAGGCATTACATGCCATAAATTTCAAACCGGTGGTCCATAACTGTTCCCAGTCAGCAAACATAATATTATGTCCAACATCCTGTGCCCATTTAATCATAGCAGACTTCACCGTTTCGTCCTGGGTGTTCCATTTCAGCAGCAAGTTATACATCTTTGACAAAATCTTAGTTTTAGGTTCTATACTTTTAAAAGACATCTGAAAGCAGCCCTCTTTAGGGAAGTTTTTTTTTATGCTTAATGCTGTATTGCGTTTTTAATATTCGATTGGGAGCCTCCCAAAGTGGGGTATAAATAAATGATGATGATGATGATGATGCTTATCATCTACAGGAGCACAGGAAGCAGCCTTATACCAAATTAGACAACTGCTCCATCTAGCTCAGTGTTGCTGACTTTGACTGACAGCAGCTTTACAGGACTTCAAGTTGGAGTCCTTCCCAGCCTTACTTGGAGACATTAGGGATTGAACTTGGGGAGGAGGGGATTGCAAGCAAACCAGGTGATCTACCACTGATCTATGTTGTTGTTGTTTAGCCATTTAGTCGTGTCCGACTCTTTGTGACCCCATGGACCAGAGCACGCCAGGCACTCCTGTCTTCCACTGCCTCCCACAGTTTGGTCAAACTCATGTTCGTAGCTTCGAGAACACTATCCAACCATCTCATCCTCTGTCGTCCACTTCTCTTTGTGCCCTCCATCTTTCCCAACATCAGGGTCTTTTCCAGGGAGTCTTCTCTTCTCATGAGGTGGCCAAAGTATTGGAGCCTCAACTTCACGATCTGTCCTTCCAGTGAGCACTCAGGGCTGATTTCCTGAAGAATGGATAGGTTTGATCTTCTTGCAGTCCATGGGACTCTCAAGAGTCTCCTCCAGCACCATAATTCAAAAGCAGCAATTCTTCGGCGATCAGCCTTCTTTATGGTCCAGCTCTCACTCTCACTGATCTACGACACTTCCCTAAATCTAGAGCATGGGGCACTTAATCTCATGCTTGCCAAAAAGATTCCTGCATTGCAGGGGGTTGGACTAGATTACTCGTGGTCCCTTCCAACTCTACAGTTCTATGATTCTGTGAAATCTGAGCCTCTGGAGGCAGAGTGTTTTCAGACATTTGCCCACCACCCAATCAATTTGCCCACCACCTACAACCCCTCCCTCCCGTTGCTCTGTGTGAGTCTCATTTCAAGGTAAGCTGGCAAAAAAACCCACCCAACCACCATTTTCCATGCACTGGATAACAATCAGCTTGAGTTTAGTTTTTAATCCCAGTAACATTACGTGAGCTTGCTGCAAAAAAATTTTTTCCACGATTAGCAAGGGTTTGTCGAAACTTGCTTGTTAAAATACCAAATCCTTCATGATATATAGATCTGGCAAGATGCTAGCGACTATCAATCATTTCCCTGGCATGTCTGCTGATAAATCATGGCAGGAAGCCAAGTGCCTTCTGAGACATGTTTTCCAAACCTGGAGGTTCAGCATCTTGTTCCAGAGACATTTGGAGCTGCTTTTTCTTCTGCACCGAGAAAGCAGTGCCAGCCTGTGCAGATTCTTAAGGTGTGGGTCAACAGGAGCGTCTCGGCAGAAGTTTCGACTCCCAGGATACAAACAGACATTCCATCTTTTCTTATTGGGCTGGGACTGCAGCTGCCCATGAAAGGGTTCAGCCTAAGCGACCATTTGTGGCAAGAGATTTCGCCCCGTCAGCAAGAACAACCTTTGACTAATATGAAAAATCCCTCATTTTTGTCACCCACTCTCTCAAATACAATAGTATTTTTTTTAATTGCTATTACTCAGGATACAATCCTTTTGCAACAAGAGAACACTTGATTTTTAAAAAACAACAACAAATGAACACCAAGGCTCAAGGCACATCTGCACACCCAAATTTCAATAATCCTTAAAGTGGGCAACTGGTTGTGAGAACCAGGGTGATGTAGTGGATAGACTGAAAAGACCTGGGTTCCAATCCTCCCCTGGCCATGGAGTCCACTGGGTGAGCTTGGGTCAGTCACTAACTCTCAGCCTTACAGGGTTCCCGTGAGGTGAAATTGTGGGATTGGGAGAGATGATATATGCTTGCCTTGAGAGCCTTGGAGGAATGGTGGGATACAAATGTTGTAAAATAAATGGGCAAATAAATCATTCGGATATGAAGCAACAATACTCTGCATATGCTTAAAGTTGCTTTTTAATTGCACTTTGAAAGGTAGTGTTTCAGCTCTATCACATGCATGGTTACTCAAGGATAGGGATGGGCTAAACAGTTAATTTCAACTTCTTGCAGTTTCTCATTTTTTTCAGTCTTTATTTCACCACATTCCCACATCAGTTTGCAGGGGGCAGAAATTCAAAGCCCCGTGAAAATCCACCAGCATTTTAGTGTTTATTTCTTCTACTGTGCACATTTTTTGTACGCAATTTTGTCTGGTTCAAAGCAGTTTACCCTAATAAAATGCACATCCATATGTTATTTTCACAAATATATGCATTTTTAAGCACAATTTATCTTGTAAGTGCATTTTTGTAAAAGTGTAAGGAACACTGGGGGCACATACAGGATGATTCCAGCCGGTTGCTGTTTTTGGGTGCGATCTAATCACATTCCAGAAAATTCAAGTTCCATAATTAAAGTTGGTTTGGTGCTCTTGAGCAACCCAAAAGAGCAGACTTTGCAATAAGGAAAGTGATGGGAAAACACAGTGGAAAGTGTGACAATCGCATGATGCAATGCGGAATAACCTCCCTGTGAGGAAAGCAGAATGATTTTTCAATAAACAGCCAAATAACCACACCACAAGCTTTTCATAAACAAATCAGGATGAACAGGTCGTCTGGAAGTGACCTTCTTTGTGGCTCTTCTCTCCCCCCCCCCTCTCTCTCTCTCTTGAAAAAACTCTGTCCCTTCAAGTATTCAGTGCCTTTTAAAATGTGCCCTCTATCATTCCCCATTTGCAATTTTCATCTGTCTTAGGCAAAACATTTGAATTTGTTTGTCAAACCCTGAAGGAGGAAGAGGCAAGCAAACTAATTCATTGCAAACTATCTTCTTGGAGCTTCTCAGACACAAGATTACATAGAAGAGAAATGATGGGCTCTTGCACCACCTCCAGACGTTACCATGGGGCATTCCTGGAAGACTATGTTTTGCATTTCCAGAGCAGAGGGTGTTATCTCCAAAGTCCTGTGTCCAGATCTCAGCACCACAGTTTAAGAAGGAGGTTGACAAGCTGGAATGTGTGCAGAGGAGGGCAACCAAGATAACGAAGGGTCTGGAAACCAAGGCTTATGGGGAAAAGTTGAAGTTTAGCCTTGAAAAGAGGAGACTGAGAGGAGATGTGAAGGCCATCTTCAAATATCTCAAGGGCTGTCACATGGAAGAGGGAACAAGCTTGTTTTCTCCTGCTCTGGAGGGTAGGATATGAACCAATGGCTTAAAGTTGCAAGAAAGGAGATTCCGACTGAACACCAGGAAGAACTTTCTGATGGTAGGAGCTGTTTGACGGTGGAAAGGTCTCCTTTGTTAGGTCTCTCCTTCCTTGGAGGTTTTTAAGCAGAGCATGGATGATCATCTGTCATGGATGCTTCAGCTGAGATTCCTGCATTGCAGGGGGTTGGGGTCCCTTGGGGTCCCTTCCAACTCTATGATTCCACAATCCTGACAGCAATTAAGACGGGAAGAAAGCAAAGTAAATGAATCGTGAATTGCTTGTTAAACGTTCTGGGGAGGGAAAAGGGGGTTAAGTGAAAGGCATACCTGGAAGAAGAAGCTGAGTGCATCTGTGGCTATTATGCTTAATTATAATAAATTAATCCCGATATGAGATGAGGCCAGGCTTGGCTGCAGACAGTGCTGCCCCCCCCCCTTGGTTAAATGTATAAAAAAAGAAGAAGGGAAATGTGATCTGCACACTTGGCACTGGCTAAAAATAACAGTGATGCACCCTGAATGAAATCTCCTTTGTTTAACTGGGTTTTTAAGAAGCCGCCGCACACACACACACACACACACAGAGAGAGGGGGGGGACAGCCCACCAAGGGACAAGTGGCTGCATTTCAAAGACAGCACATCATCTTCACGGAGCCTCACCTTTGAGGGTGTGGTTTCAGCAGGCTGTATTCTGCTGTGGGACAGAACACGCCCCGTGAGGAGTATAAAAGGGAGCTGGCTGACACTGCCAAGGCCAGCTTTTTCCATGCTCAGTCAAGCCGAGTAACAGTCTCACAGCTGAACTTCCATTCATTGCTGCCACAATGTCTTTTTATCAGAGCTCCTCTTCCTCCTATGGTGGTGGCCTGAGTGCTGGCGGGGGCTCCAGCCGCATCTCCTCCGGACGCTTTGGCTCGTCCAGCATCCATGGTGGAGGCGGCGGCCGTGTGTCTTCCTCCTCTGTTAGGCTTGTCTCTTCTGGAGTAGGAGGTGGTTATGGATGTGGGGTAGGAGGAGGTTTAGGAGGCGGCTATGGCAGTGCCTTGGTTTCTGGTGGTGGTCTTGGCTACGGCGGTGGCTTTGGTGCTGGAGGAGGCTATGGAAGTTGCTTTGGTGCTGGAGGTGGAGGCGGCTATGGCTTTGGGGACTTTTTGGCCGGGGGTGGCAGCGGCGGCGATGGAGGCCTCCTGAGTGGGAACGAGAAGATCACCATGCAGAACCTGAACGACCGCCTGGCCAACTACCTGGACAAGGTGCGTGCTCTGGAGGAAGCCAACACAGAGCTGGAGGTGAAGATCCGAGAATGGCACATGAAGCAGGCTCCCACCAGCCCATCCAGGGACTACAGCCACTATTTCAAGATCATTGAGGACCTCCGTGACAAGGTAAGATCATTCATAGAATTATAGAATTGTAGAGTTGGAAGGGACCCTGAGGGTCCTCTAGTTTAACCCCGTGCAGTCTAGGAATCTCAGCTAAAGCATCCATGGCAGGGCCCCGCCCAACCTCTGCTTAAAAACCTCCAAGGAAGGAGAGTCCACAGCCTCACGAGGAGGATATGCCAGTGATGAGAGATGGCTTTCTGAAGCTTCCATCTTCTAATACTTTGTTGCTGTAGAAAATGGCAAATTTAATCACAATGTATCAGATATCATCATCATTCCTATGATGCTTACAACCCATCTTTTGGCAGGAATCTATGGTACAATTGCTGATTTGGATTGTGGAAGTAATTGTTTTTATTATGCTACAATAACAACAACAACAACAACAACAACAACAACAACAACAACAACTGATAAACACAACTGATTTAAAAAAAATGAAGTTAAGGGACATCACAAAAATAGCAAGACATGATTAAAAGTGTTTAGGACCAAGCCCAGACTAATTCAATTAGGTTGTTTGTGAGACAGAAAAGCAAACAGCGACTAGTCATTCACTCTGATGTGCATAGCTTTGCTGCAATAAACTCCTGAAGTTTCTAACTTTGGTACTGAACCAGAAGATAAGTCATGGAGAAAACTTCACTTTTGTGTTAGGAAAAGCTTCACCACCTTAATTTCTGACTATGAGACTAATGTTAAAAGCACAGGAGTAGAGACTGTTATGGTACTGGCCAATCTAATCAATGAATTTACCATTGTAACCTGGGATTTACCCATCACCCTATCTGCATCGTAGGCTCTGGGTGTGTTTCATGCCATGCCTTGGGTTGGCTTAAGCCCTCAGACCTGCAAGTCTTTTATCTTTGATTCTGAATAGTGCAGAGGGTAGTTGTGGTTACATGGCAATGAAGGAAAGGAACTGTGTACAAGTCCCAAGGCATTCAGTTACTGCCCCACAAAATCCGAGGGACTGAGTTATAGAAATGTATGGCTGTTTGGCACTTGTTTGAGTGCAGCCTTATTGCTAAGTGACAAACCAATCACTTAATGAATGGCTCCCACTGAGAAACATTGCGTTTAAGGGGAAATGAAGACTGACACATTTGCTCTGTGATGCCCCACTCACACATGCAAGTAAACATGGGATGTTGCAGTCATCAGTGGATGAGCATGCACAAGCGAGCAACTGACCCTAAATTTCTAGTCTGTGCCCACCATTGCTCCTTGGAGCTAATAAACTAATAACTTGCTTGCATTATTCACTTCACTGGGTCTTTATTAGTAATAAACTAAAGGAATGGCCCATGATGGGGAAACCAGGGACGCTCTATTTAGTCCTGGGGTGGGGAACTTGTGGCGGCTGAGATGTTGCTGGGCTCCAGCTTCCATCAACCCCAGTCAGCATGGTCAGGGATGGTGGAAGCTGTAATTCAAGAGCAGGAGGTGAGCTATCCCTGCTTCAGGTGAGCTATTCCTGCTTTAGGGTGTCATTGGAAGGAAGGTCTCCCTTCTGTCATTCACTTTTGTCCAAATGTTGTGGGACTCCATTCTCCATCACTCCCAGCCAGCATGGCCCAATGGAAACAGCAACCGAAGGACCACAGAATCCTCACCCCCAATTCAGATCACTGATATTTGCTTTTGTGATATCTATTCAAACACACCCCAAACTGGAAACCTTCCCACGCATATATCAAATACTGATGCTCTTGACTGTGTCACCCACCACTTCTTATCACTGAGAAATGGTGTCTCTGCTGTCCTCCATCATTTTCCTATGAAACTCCATTAAGACCAATACAACCCTCTCCAATATTAGAAGAGGGCAGGGCACCTTGCCTATAGGGCTTCACTGTGCACTCATTTCTTATTCCTACCTCATTCATCCTCACCAACAATCCCGTGGAGCAGATCGTTTTGTTTCTCTTTAGATGAGCTAAGATTAATATACCGAGGACATCAAATCCAACAAAACAGACATTGTCCCACTGAAGTCAGTGGAACTTAATTGCACATTAAATGCCCAGCCTGGGAGCAGCTAATGTGGTGCCCTCCAGATGTTGTGGTCTGCTTCCATCAGCTACAGCCACCATGGCCAATGGTCATGGGTGGTGAAAGTTATAATCTACAACATCTGGAGTCCCTATTGATTTCAAGGGGCACGGAATACTTTTGTTAGATCTTGAAGTCCAGACTGGCTTGAGCAGAGTCTGAACTCAGTTCTTCCAGGTCCAGATCCAATGGACCAGATCCACTGGATCACAGCCATAATTAACTTTGCATTTATGAAAGATGTGGCAGTGTACCTTTTATAGCAATATTTAAGTCCATTTTTTGAAAAAAGTTTGCATTTCATACGACTACATTTCAGGAGGAACAGCTTCTAAACGCTGCTCTTGCATCATTTAAGGTAGAATTCCATGTCATCCTAGACTATTTCAAAGAGTCCTTGGGGAGTCATTGCCCCCCATGCCAGAAGCTAGAATCCTATTCTAAGGGCTGCACATTCTCCATACCCTTAGATATATGACAGGAAGTCATAATAATTTTATTTTTAATGAAATATTAAGAAGTCTGCCAGTCAATTATACTGCATTATAGATTAACTGACCTAAACTTATTCAGCCAAGGGCTCACCTGTACAGGAATGGGTCTGCTACTTTAATTTGGATGGCTCATCTTCTACCTAAATACATAAAACTGCTCTTGGATGTTTGCCAAGAGAAAGATGGCAGACAACTGTTTGGGTAGAACATCCTTTATTGCAAAGGTTGGAATAGAGCCTCAGTTGGGTCCCAGACTATAATTCTATGAGGAAAAATACATAATGTAGAACAAAAGAAGGAACAGATCACACCATGCCAGGTGGGAGGATGCTAAGACTTGCCAGGAAAGAAATTAGGTTAACTAGTTTCTCCTCAGAAAAATCCTAGGCTGCTGAAGAAGTTTGTACAAATTAATTTCAAATTTATTCATCTAGAACAGCCTTCCCCAAGCTGGTGATCTCCAGATGTGGTTGGACTACAAGTCCCTTCATGCTTGACCATTGGCTAAGCTGACTGGGGCTAATGGAAGTTGGAGTCCAACAACATCTGAAGGGCACCATGTTGACTAATGTCAGTCTAAAATATCTACTGCCCTCTAGATGCAAATTCACAATCACGAATGTTGATGTCATGACCTGTACAGATTACCCACAAATTAAGTCCCTGACAATTCTCCATTTGAGCAACCATTGCATCCTCAGATAATGAAAAATGTTAGCTAACATTCATGGGCCCTCCTCTCTTCTCTGTTCCTTTGGTATAGATCCATCATGCCACAGTTGACAATTCAAGGATTGTCTTGGAGATTGACAATGCCAGGCTGGCTGCTGATGACTTCAGACTGAAGTAAGTTTCTTCTCTATTCTGTTTTTCCGCTGTTCGAGATCTCTCACTGGGGGAATGGAAGTGAGAGAGGAATGAAGGGAAAAGGAAAGGAAGTGAGGGACAGAAAGTTTGGTGGAGGGTGTATTTAAAATATCAGCTGAAAGAAAACCAGAAGGGAAGGGAAGAGAGGGAGGAAGACCTCAAGAAATACATCTCAAGAAATACAGGTGGCAGGCTTTATTGGAGAATGTTTATCACCCATTGCTGACTTTTTCCTTTTTCTTTTTTGAAACCGGCAGATATGAGAATGAGCTGCACCTCCGCCAGAGCGTTGAGGCTGACATCAATGGTCTGCGCAGAGTCCTGGATGAGCTGACTCTGTCCAAATCTGATCTGGAGATGCAGATCGAAGGGCTGAAGGAAGATCTGGCTTACCTCAACAAGAACCACGAGGAGGTGAGTGAAGGAAAAAGAAAAGGGCAGGGAAACTTCAGCCAACTTTACAATTCAGTTTGGGGGCATCCATTTAGAGGTGTTCGGTCTGCCTTTCGATGTGAGCATCATACACAAAAGTTGCACGAATTACATAAGACAATAATCCCTACAGAAGTTCATAAAGAGGAGCCCACATGTGGCAAAGCAGGGGCTCACCAACGGCAACCCACGCCCCCAAAATTATGAAACTTACCATATGAGCTGACATTCCTGACAAAGCTACTGGCAAGAGAGCACAGAGTGCCTCTTTCAAAATGGCACCAGAATGCATCTTGGGGTGCAGTATCAATGTTGTGGATCAGAGGGAGGGGTTGCAACAAGCTTACAATCCCTCACCCACCTTCTCTCTTGCACACATGGCAGGTTACTCCTTCCCTAGGAAACTCCTTCCCTGAACAGCAAATACAAAGGGCCACAATTACTTTCCCCCTTCAGGAAGCAAGAAAGCCAGGCCTTCTTGATCAATAGAAACAATGGTTGGGTACCAAGCTTAGCAGAAATGTGCGCAGCCCTGTTGCATGTTGCCATTTGCCTTTGATCGCATGAAGGCCATTCCACACATCATGACATATTGCAGAATGCTGAAAGGTGCAACACGTTGCCTACTAGGGGAATCCTCACCTATGTCCTCTCCATTCTTGCCCTACCAAGCTCATGAAAGAGTACAACACTCAACTGACAGGAACCGTCAACGTCGAGATGGATGCCGCGCCCGGAATCGACCTCACCAAAGCTCTGGCTGAGATGAGAGAGCAGTACGAACAACTGGCGGACAAGAATCGCAGAGATGCGGAAGCCTGGTTCTTCTCCAAGGTAGGGTCTTCTCTCCTAGGGACTGGGGTCGCTTTACCAAAAGCATATTGCCTAGTTCAACAGATCACTTTAAGGGTCTTGAGCCCCTCCAAAGAATCTTAGGAACTGTATTTTAATGAGGACTCTGCTAAAAACCCTTCCAGGGCCCCCCTCTAAAAAAAGGAGAATGTGTATTAACACAGTTCCACTCTGCAGGCCCAGATGTTGCTCCCATCATCTCTGACCATTGGCCATGTTGGCTGGGGGTGATGGGAGTTGGATTCCATCAACATTTAGCGGGCCACTGGTTCCTCATCCCTACTATACTCCTTAACTGGGATGAAGTCCCATTCAACACAGTGTGACATTCATAGGATTGCACTGTCGGTCTGCAGTGTGGGTATGCTCTGAGCGGCGTACGTATTACTTATAGCATGATTTCTTTTCTTTTCATTGTAAAGATTTCCAGCATGAAACTTTTTCACCCTCCTTCTTTCAGACTGACGAACTGAACCGCGAAGTGGCCACCCACACGGAGCAGATACAGAGCGGCAAGAGCGAGGTTTCGGAACTGAGGCGCACGATACAGAGCCTGGAGATTGAGTTGCAGTCACAGCTTAGCATGGTATGTGGCAACTTCCTTGAATGAAGTTGATTGACAGATAAAGGGCCTACGAACTGCCACGCTGGGGTCACTCCAATGGCATAGCTAGTTGGCATATTTTGCCTATCCAACATGGCCAACCAGACATCTTAATGGCACAGACATTCCCAATGGAAGTAGGTAGTGAGAGCTACCTTCACCATTATTTCCTGCAAGTATCAGTAATCGGCGATACTCAAACTTTCATGAGATCTAGAAACACCGACAGATAGAGAGTTGGTCATCAGCATTCTGACAGAGGTTTGCGGTTTGCAGTGTTTGTAGATTTCTGGATCTTCTGCTTTTTCTCCCTCATATTAGAAAGCTGGCTTGGAAACCAGCTTGGCAGAGACAGAAGGACGGTATTGTGCTCAGCTGGCCCAAATCCAGAACCAGATCTCTGGTGTGGAAGAGCACTTGGCCGAGTTGAGGAATGACATGGAGCGCCAGAACCAGGAATACAAGATGCTCATGGACATCAAGACACGGTTGGAACAGGAGATCGCCACCTACCGCAACCTGTTGGAGGGCCAGGACTCCAAGTACGTAACTGGGCAATCAGAATAAGCCACCAAAGGGGAGAGATCTCCCAAAGGCTTCATCATATGTGATGTTTTTAGGTGTGCATCTAAAACAGTGTTTAAGGTCCTCCCCCATACAAGTGTAAAGTATGATTATGAGAAAGAAATGCTTGAAATCAAGTGTATCTTATAGATGTTCTCTTAGAGAGCCAGTGGCAACTTTTGGAGTATCCAGTTAGTGACAAATCAGATTTCTTTTTAATAATAATAATAATAATTTTTATTTAGACCCCGCCCTCCCCAGCCAAGGCTGGGCTCAGGACGGCTAACAAGCAATAATAAAAACAAGTGGAATGAATACAACTTAAAAACAAAATTAAAATACAACATTAAAATATTGAAACATTAAAATATTAAAATGTAGCCTCATTGCAGGAGGAGAAAGGAAAAGAAAAAAGAAAGAGGGGGAGGGAATCAAATTGGCTCCAAGCCAAAGGTCAGGCGATGCATAAAAATGGCCCTGATTTTATTGGCCCGCCTCTTAGAAACACCAGTGCTGAGATTGATGTCAATTTCATTTTTAGAATGGGAAGAGGTGTGCAAATTCTAGGTCATCCCTAAGACATTGAAAAATGGTGCGCCTGCTTTTCTGACCTGTTTTCTGTTTCTGCTGCTTACTCCGTGGACAGTGGGGCCTGCCCCCATGTCTGTTATTCTAAAGGTGTAGGTTGCCTATTTCTATCAATAGCGATACTAGAAGTGACACCCATTGCATCATAAGAACTCAAGCCCTGGTGAAGCAAGCAAATGGCCCATCTAATCCAGCAACTCGTTTGCACTGTGGCCAATCAGATGCCTGTGGGAAGCCTGCGAGCAAGAGCCAAGCATAAGAACCCTCTTCTCTCCTGTGGCTTCCAGCAAGTGGTGCTCAGAAGCATGACAGTCTCCAACCATGGAGGCAGACCATGAATAGCAGCTGCCAATAGCCCTCTCCTCTGCGAATTTGTCTATTGCTCCATCACTTCTCTGTCCAGTGGGAGGGTTAAGGATAAACCTTATTTTACCTCACTGAAAACAATGACCATAAAAAGTTTTCAGCTTTGTCTGACTTTAGATTTACTTTGGGGATGTGATGTCCCGTGATATCTCAACACTGAGAGTGGGTATTTTCAGCTCTTCCTGTCCTGATGTCTCTGCTGTGACCTTGCTGATGTCTTCTTTCCCAGGGAATAGTTTCATAATTTGGGAAAGGACAATATTGTGCATTACGATTCATTTTGTATTCTCTGTTAACTACCCACATTATAATAATTTCATTATTCCATGGGGTCAGCAATCCCAATGGCCAGCCATATCAGAAGGTGCCCTACTATATCTCAAAGCATCTTTTGTGCTGCTGTTTCTGACACATCTGGGGACAGAGATTCCCCAGGGCAACTACTGTTGCTCGTAATCATCTACTAATTGCCCTTTCTTTTCCTCCTCCTTGACAGGATGACGGGATGGTCAAAGGAAGGTAAGGATTCCCACTGCCATATAAAATATATTTGTGAAGTGAGCCCGGGTGGGTTCTTTTGCTGCAAAAGATGACTTGCAATGCTGGCCTTTGTTTCTGGAAGGCTAATGATACTACACGCCCCAAGGGTGAGCTGCAGAACCATAGTCAGATATATGCATTGTATATAGAAGATCACAGGTTCAAATGTTCAGCCTCCAGTTAAAGCAGGAGCAGCCAAAATAGTGCCCTCAAGATGTTGTTGGACTACAATTCCCATCAGTCCCAGCCTATGGTCAGGAATGGTGGGAGTTGTAGTCCAGCAACATCTGAAGGGTGCCATGTTGTCTACCCTTGAGTGAAAGGATCTCAAGGTTTGGGGTGGGAAATATCTCTGGCTGAGATAGTGGAGGATTTCTTATCAGTCCATGTGAGCAGCATTGGTTTGGTCTAAGGCAGAGATGAGGAACCAGTGACCCGCCAGATGTTGCTGGACTACAACTCCCATAATCCTTTGCCATTGACCCTCCTGGTTGAGGCTGATGTGTGCTGAAGTCCAACAACCTTTGGAGAGCCACAATTTCCCCACCCTAGTCCTGGAGCAAAACTGCACAACATGTTAAGCATGGGCGCTGCTATCAAATATGTATGTCAGGACACTGACAGGGGAATGGGGACTGAATTTTCCACCCCAGTTCTGCAGTCACAGCAAAAATTGCCTTCCACCCAAGCTGCATTTTGCCTTAGAAGGAAATCTTGCATTGGCATGCTATGCAGTTTGTCTCAAAGTTGTAAGGCTTGTTTCTCCAAAAAGCTTCTCTATACAGTAACTAGAGACCTTTCAAACACACAGATGCACATCATTTCCCCTTAAAACTTTGTTAGGCACTTGCAACTGGGTAAAACTCTCATTTCTTGAGACTGAGAGTTCTAGGTTACACAAGCAAAAAACCAGCAGTCCGTACTCCTTCACCCACCCATTCTCTCGGCCCCTAACTACACTGTCAGAGTCATTCGAGTTATTCTAACAGGGATGGGGAATCTGTGGCCCTCTGGGCATCACTGGACTCCAACTCCCATCATTCCCAATCATTGGTCATGCTGGCTTGGACTGGTGGGAGTTGGAGTCCAACAGCATCTGGAAGGCACAAGGTTGAGGAATGCTGGTATACACAATCTTGGAAGCAAAAAACTGAAGAAGATCTGGGAGGTCATCTAAACCACATTCACACTATACATTTAAAGCACTATGACACCACTTTAACGCATCATGGCTCCCGATCCCAAGAATTCTGGGAGCTGTAGTTTGTTCAGGGTCCTGAGAGTCGTTAGGAGACGCCCTATTCCCCATTTGCAGAGTAGTTTCACAGCCAGTCCCTCCTCACAGGGATCCAGACATTTCCCCTTGGTTTGAAGATTTTGGGGTTGTGGGGGATATAAGAAAAACCTGCAATCCTGTACATACTTACCTGGGAGTTAGTTCTATTGAACGTAGTGGGCTTTACTTCCAAGTAGACATGCATAGGGTAGACAACCAGAGAAGGAAGATTACTGTCTGACTTAAAATGGTCACCATGGCACGCTGTTTATGGAATTAGAAACCAGTGAGGATTTGAGGTTGTATGAAACACAGGGGTCTCACGATGTCCTTCATTAATACGTTCTTCCACTCTTTCTCTCAGGATCCCATGGTGGAGGTAGCACCAGCATCAGCTACCACAGTAGCAGCAGCGGTGGCGGCAGCGGCAGCGGTGGTGGCAGCGGTGGCTATGGCAGCAGCACCACCATCACAACCAGCAAAAAGCACTCCACCAGCAACTTCTGAATCTCCTGAGGAACGACGCTCCGGTTCCGAAAGCTGTGTTCACCTATGGGGAGAAACCTGCCCATAGGATGCCCACAGCTCACTGCGAGAAACGCATGCACCCCTCCTCGCTTTACTCAAGTGTGCCTCGGCTTGGCCACTTTCTTAACGGCATCCCCTCACCAGCTTTGCCTTCCTCATCATCATCACGACAGATGCACGTTTTTGTAACGCTCTCAATAAAGAGGTCGCCTCAAGCTCTTTTTGCAAATAATCACGTGTCGGGTTGTTTATTGGGTAGCTCCAAGAGGCAACTGGGTTTTGCAGTTTGGGCCAGCCGCCTCTGTTGACATCATCCACACACACACACACACACACCGCAAAAAAAAGGATGGAGGGGAAGTTACTTATTATTTTATTGCATTTATATCCCACCCTTTCCTCCAAGGAGATCATGGTGGTGTACATGGTTCTCCCCTTCCTCAATTAATCCCCACAACAACCCTGTGAGGCAGGTTAGGCTAAGAGGCAGTGACAGTGATGAGCTTCAAGGGCCAGTGGGGATTTGAACTCTCAGCCTTCTAGGTCCAAGTCCAGCACTCTAGCTACTACAGCACACTGGGTCCCACCCAACTCCCCCTTTCATACTGAAATTTGAACCCCAAGAAATTCAACGCCTTGCATTCATGGAACACAAACAGCATATTTCCTACACCTGAACTGACTTTGATGCCCCCTTCAATCTTCTTCATTGACCTAGGATCTCTTGTAATAACCATTTGAGGTTTTTTAATATAGTGATCATAACCCCCTGATTAAATCAGATTTAATAGACGGTTTATTGAAGCAGGGGGATGTTTTGTACTGTAATGGCCACCTTCCCTCCAGGGAAATCTTTCTAGAGATGGGTGGAGCCAAAAGTGAGTGGCCTGCCATCTCTTCTCCCCATCTTTCTGCCAATCCTTTCTCTCTTCCCCCTGCCATTTCCTCCTTGCCCCATGAGATGCTGGGGGAAGGGACAGATTAATCTTGCCCCAGAAGCATGAACTGATCGTTTCCAGAAGGTCCTTCCCATCCATTGCTCCATCCACTCCATGTTTTCACCATTGCCAATGGTCTGAAATTAAAATTTTAAGTGCCTCACCCCCTTTCAATTGCTCTATCCATGTTGGGTCCCCTGCCCAACTCTCCTCTTGTCTCTATGGGGCTCCCACCACTGCATGAAATGCGGCTTAGGGCTGCACATTCCCCACCCCTGTCTCAAAGAGGGGGCAGTGGAAGTAAGCCAACTCTACTTCTTGGCCGTGATCCTAGAATCCAGTTTATAAAAGACAACTCCCGCTGTAAAGCAGGTGAGGGGTGCTCTTATTTGCTTTATGAAAAGCAAAGAAAACAGCACATAAAAATCTTGGAGGAAAACAAGGTCTATAAAATGGGAAAGTCAGTTTGAACAATGGGGTGCGTCAGAGAACCTTGCACAGGTCAGCAGCTTTTTCATTGTCATGCCTCTCTGTAATTCTGAATCACAGCAATGGCTGTGCCACATGGATGATGATGATGATGATGATGATGATTATTATTATTATTATTATTCTCCAGACTAGTTGAAAAGCCAGAGCAACATAAAGGCTGTCTACCAAATACAGTCGTACCTTGGAAGCCGAATGCCTTGGCACTTGAACGTTTCAGCTCCCAAATGCCACAAACCTGGAATTGAGTGTTCTGGTTTGTGAACGTTCTTTTGGAACCCGAACATCCACCGCAGCTTCTGCAGCTTCCGATTGGCTGCAGGAGCTTCCTGCAGCCAATCGGAAGCCGCGCCTTGGTTTCCGAACATTCCGTTCGGCTTCCAAGGTACCACTGTACCTGCTCCTAATTATAATAAATGATTGGTGCAATTCTACCACAGCACTTAGGTGGCAGTGTTGGACGCTGAAGCTGAAGGACAACATCATTCCAAACCCTGGTCCTAGTCTGACACTAACCACTACACCGCACTGTCTCTCAAATGTCGGCACGCACAATATTTGTTTTTTTGGTTGATTTATGCTGCCTTGGAATCATTGCCGATGGAAGAGTCACCAAGAAACCAAAAGTATAACAAATAATCGAAAGATAACAAATATGCAAAACTAGGTTTTGAGTGTGGAGCGATGATGGCAATGCTTCACTTTTAGACACAACCCAGGTAAGGCCCAATTCAAGGAGTTAATAGCAGCTGACTGCTCAGATAAAACAAATGAAAATGAGAAGCTCCAGATATGAACTGAAATAAGGGATTGCATCCTTCAAGCTTTTATAAGGACATTATTACAAAATCTTAATGATTCAGGTATGTTCATGGAAGCTCGGCGCATTCTCAGGTATTAAATATGAGTGTTAGCAAGCTAATAAAAAAATAATAGTATGTTATCCAGTCTGCATTCCAGCAGGCAGGTAAGACTAAACAAGGGGCTTTCAGAGGCTCATCAGTATCACTTGTAAAAATTACCCGCATCAGCTCAGCTGCTATTCCTGAGTCAGCACACACGACCCAATGCATATCGCCCTTTATGGGGAATGTCATAAAAAATCACTTTACTGATCTAAATTATACAGCCACCAATTCAAATGAGACTTAATAGCAGGAGGGACAACAAATGAAAGTCGAGGACAAGAGAGTCGAGGGGGAAAGGAGCATATTCTCTCAAGGTGTCTTAGGAGGAAGACAACTAACAATGAAAACACGGAGCTGATGTCGGTAGAGGAAAATTGAGACCTCTTTTGGGGAACGACAACAATGGAGTTGAAGAGCAAAGCGTGCGGGCAGAACCTAAACACAATGGATGGCAAATTATGGGTGAATTCCTGTTGCTTCCCTGAACCAAGATATAGTTGCCTTTCTTTGTATGAAAATGTGGTACCCTATTTCTCAAGTTGTCACTCGAAGATGTTGTGAATGGTTGCAATAATCAAGGCGGCAACAAAATTATTGCTGGATGATGCTGTTTTTACAGATGTGGATGACGTGGATATTTGGAATACAGCCAAACTGGTGATAAACCATTCTATGGATGCAATTAGAGGACAACATGGGTTTCTATTACTTAAGACTGCTGTTTGACCTTTCTGTAATCAACCCATAGAAATGCTCAGTGGGTCCCTAGTTTGGGGACTAAGTGATGTGTTCAAAATCTTCACTAAGAACAGATCTTTTTTTTCCTTTTTTGTAAAAAAAACTTCACACATTTGGGCTTTTATTTGGATCGAATATTGATTAAAATGCTCCCAGCTGCTCAATATGATGCAGTCACAAAAAGCGGCCGAACTGCTAAGCGACAAAGGTGCATTAAAAAGATCTCATGTTGAATAACGTGTTGAGCTCTCCTGGTTTGTAAAGGAAAGTGAATCAATAAGTTATACAGTCCAGAAGATAAATTACACCTTGAGGCACAGAAGGGAATAAAGCCAGTGGACAAGGTGAGAACTATGAACATGAAGGAGACAATGAACAAGAGCTGCTTGAGGAATTCTCTCTTTGTGGATTCAGATTCGAAGTGACATGATCTGTAGGCCATGGACCAATGTGCAGGTTGGAAGGTAGCTATCCTTTGTTTTTTTGCAATTCTCCATATTTTCCGTTGCTGTTTTCAGCTCAAAAAGGCATAAAATTCCACTTAAGATTGTGTATCATTGGATGAAATACACGTAAATGTCTTTCGGGGGCAAATAAGTATATAAGAAAAAATTTAATACAATTTTATTTTATTAGGTTTTTATTTATACTTTTCAAATTTATACATTTTCATTAGTTTTACAGTCAATTTAACATTTCAAAATTTGACTTCCTTCCCCTTCTTTCTGCGGTTCCTTAAATTTGTCTTTTAATATCTTCTGCATATCCAAACTCATTTAACTTGTTCATCTAATCATCTAATGTAAATATCTGCTCTTATAAAAATGCTGGTTATTACAATAATCCAGCTAATGATTTTATCTGTTTACAGTGTATCTGTAAATATTCAATAAACCATTTCCATTATTTTATAAAAAGTTTGTTGTCTTGATTTCTTATTCTTCCGGTAAGTTTCGCCATTTCTGCATATTCCATATGCAATTTTAAAGCATTTTCTTTTTAAAAAAATAATAATGTGGAAATGGGATTGAACAGATTTACAGTAGCTGTGACTCTGGACCAGAAACAGACTCATCCATTCATAAATAGGCTGATCTGTTTGCAAAGAACATAATCTGACAGCTGGCTGGGAGATAGGAATCTAAACATGCTCCTTTGCTAGAGCATTAATTTTTATTCTTCCATTAATTGCTGTACACCCCTTTTTTTAAATGTGAGATTTGTGGGTTGTATCCAATCCTAGCCCTACTCAGAAAAGACCCACTGCAGTTAATTATCATTACTAACTCAGAGTCACTAATTTCAACTAGTTTACTTTAAATAGAAGTTAGGTGAATACAGACCTGCACCCCTTCATTCTCTTAGATAAAGATTGCCTGCTTGGCTAATGTAAATTTTTGATGAGTAATGTAAAATAAAGTGATTTATTATGCTTTAGGACACCACTCTAAGCTCACTTATCTGGGAGTAAGCCCCACACTGAAACCAATAGGACTTACTCCCAAGTAGACAGTGCTAGGCTTATACTGTTAGCTATTAAAAGGTGTATAAACACCCCACCTGTCAGGCAGGTGCACCTCTGCAGTTCAAGAGAGAAGCTTATAAAGATTTAAGACACTTCTGAAATCTTTAACAGGAGAAGCATATAAAACGTTTCTACAAAGGCCAGTTTTGCCAGCATCAATTGTCTGCCTTTTCCCACACCCTTTCTGTATTTATTAGACTTGCAAGTAGGGATGGGCAAAGATGTCCAGTTTGGTTTCTCTTCATTGCTGATTTTTCCAATCTTAAGCTCATTTCCTCATCAGTTTGAAATTTTATGAAAAGAATCCTAATGAAAATTCATCCACGTTATAGTGTGAATTTTTCATAATATACACATTTTTGTACGCAACGTTCCTCAACATACACCTTGTTGCAAGGCAGTTTCCCCTAAAATAATGTATCTTTGCATCTTTGTATGTGCACACTTGCACAGTAGTGTGTGCATTTTTGTACACATTATGCGGCATTGCAAAATTCGGTGAAGTGCAGGTATCAAAGGATACTTGCATTTTGGTTTGCATCTTGTTCTGGAAGGCATGGATTAGGCCAGGGGTAGGCAAGCTAAGGCCCGGGGGCCGGATGCGGCCTAATCGCCTTCTCAATCCAGCCCACGGACAGTTTGGGAATCAGCGTGCTTTTACATGAGTAGAATGTGTCCTTTTATTTAAAATGCACCTCTGGGTTATTTGTGGGGCCTGCCTGGTGTTTTTACATGAGTAGAAGGTGTGCTTTTATTTAAAATGCTTCTCTGGGTTATTTGTGGGGCATAGGGATTTGTTCATCCCCCCCCCCCTTCAAAATATAGTCTGGCCCACCACATGGTCTGAAGGACGGTGGACTGGCCCATGGCTGGAAAAGGTTGCTGACCCCTGGATTAGGCAGATTTGCCCTTAAATGTAAGACAAATTGAATGAAAGGTTACAAGATTCAGGGCTTTTTTCGTGTAGATAAAGTCAAGTGAGTGAATGCAGGAGAGTAGTGTATAAGATTGTGTGTTGTGTGGAGAAATTGGATAGACAGACTTTTTTTCTCCCAGAACTTGGAGACATACAGTGAAGCTGAATGTTGGAAGATTCAGGGCAGACCCAAAGAAAATGCTTCTCCACCCAGCGCAGTTAAACTGTGGGATTTGCTCCTGCAAAATGGAGTGATGGCCACCAACTTGGATTAGACCATCTCATGGAGGACAAAGTTAGCAATGGCTACTAGTCATGACGGCTATGTTCTCCCTTCACTGTTGGAGGGTGTATGCCTCTGAATGCTGGTTGCTGTGATTCACAGGTGGGGAGAGCATTGTTGCACCTAGGTCTTGCATAAGCATCTGGTGGACTATTATGAGAACAGGATGTGGACAAGATGGTCCTTTGGCTCATCCAACAGGGTTCTTCTTATTTTCTTATGGTCTTAAACAGGCATAGGCAAACTCTGGCCCTCCAGATGTTTGGAAGTCAGGGATGATGGGAATTGTAGTACCCAAACATCTGGAGGGCCAGAGTTTGCCTATGCCCGGTCTTCAAGAAGGCAGCTGTTCAAGTTCACAAGTTTTCAGATTATCAGTTTATTTCATTTATTTTTAAACGTTGTACGCCATTTAATTGTCAAATCTTTGAATGTCTTACAACAGAAGTAGATGTTCCTGTTGTGATCCATTGTGGATCACTTCTCAATGATGAGTGTTTCCATGTTGCCATACCTCCACAATACCAGTCCACAACATTTTATGAACAGAGCAGGGCGGGATTGATAGAAAGGTACCTGTTGTGGTCTTATTATGGGGAGCAGCTGTTGGGAGAATCTCTAATTTTTCAAGCTGCATTCATTAGGAAGTAAGTCACTGAGTTGAATGGGACATTTATTATTATAGACATGCTTACAACTGAGCTGTTGTTGTAAGAATCCAGAAAAACACTCAAAAGTGTAACTTCTCTCACACCAGTTGCTAGCTGGGATCCCCACGCTCCATTAATGATGACTGCTGCTTAATGGTGATGAAAGATCTCTTTGATGATGCTATAAAATGAACATTGTAAATGGTGAGGAATTGCTAATGATGAGTCCTGACTTATCTAAACCGTTTGGATTTTTTTATGGGGAAGATGCCTCCTAATGGGCAGTTAAACCACAGGCTGTGAGATGCAGAGAGGAAAGCTGGCACAAACTTTCCCAAGAGAAACCGGCTTGGTAACACCCAAGATGTGTAGTATAAAAACCCACTAGTGGGGAATGACAGGTTCACTTCCTTGCAAATTTGAGGCTATCTAAGCTGCGCAGATCTGCTCAAGTGACCCTGGTTTTGGCTTCCCAGCTGGTGCTATGGCTTCCAAGTACTATGCTCAGACCATCTCTTCTGGGTCCGTCAAGGGCGGGGGTCTCACTCGGATGTCTTCCTTCCATTCCACCGGATCATGCAGAGCACCAAGCCTGGCCTTTGGCAGCAGGAGCATCTCCACCTCTTCCATGAAGCTGGGAGCTGGGAGCATTTGCTCACCTGGGCCGGGGTTTCTTGGAAGCTACGGCTGGCACGATGAAGGGATCCTGAGTTGCAATGAAAAGGAGCTGATGCAGTGCTTGAACGACCGCCTGGCCAGTTACCTGGAGAGAGTGCGCTGCCTGGAGCAGGAAAACGCCAACCTGGAATGCAAGATCCGGGAGTGGTATGAATGCCAAGTTCCCTACGTCTGCATCGACTTTCAGTCTTATTACAAGATCATCGAGGAACTCCAGCACCAGGTAACGGTCGTCGTGAATATTTTGCATGCAGTGCAGGAATCCTGCCCACAGCCATCCCTGGGTGGGCTCAAACCACTAACCTTTTGGTTAGCAGCCAGATGCACTGACCCATTGCACCACCTGTATTAACTATGGACAGCCTTATTCTCCACAATGTTATCTAATCCCCTTTTAAAGCCATCCAAATTGGCACCTCCGTTCTTACATCTTGTGGTAGCAAGTTGCTTGGTTTAGCTACGTCCTGTCTGTGCAGGAAAAGGTCCTTTGTTTTGTCTGTTCTATTTCTTACACCATCCATTGAATGGCCTGCAGCTCTAGGATTATAAGATGTGGCACTGTGGGTTAAACCACAGAGCCTAGGACTTGCCAATCAGAAGGTCAGCGGTTTGAATCCCCGTGACGGGGTGAGCTCCTGTTGCTCGGTCCCTGCTCCTGCCAACCTAGCAGTTTGAAAGCACGTCAAAGTGCAAGTAGATAAATAGGTACCACTCCGGTGGGAAGGTAAACGGCATTTCCGTGTGCTGCTCTGGTTTGCCAGAAGCGGCTTAGTCCTGCTGGCCACATGACCCGGAAGCTGTACGCCGGCTCCCTCGGCCAATAAAGCGAGATGAGTGCCACAAAATCAGAGTCGGTCACGACTGGACCTAATGGTCAGGGGTCCCTTTACCTTTTATCCACGTACTTTATGCCATGTTACGCACCTCTCTCATGCTCCCACCTTACTATTTATCTAAGCTAAAAAGCCTCATTATAACCTGCCCCAGCCACCTGTTCGTTTTGGTTGGCCAAGTCTGGGGTGTGGGCAGATGTTGGTAGTTAAAAAAAAAAAAGCATTAGTAAGAACTTTACGTGTCTATTGCTACTTTTAATAATGTTCCAGCCCCAGCCCTTTTGGAGAAGTCACTCTGATTTTCTCTCCCTAACTTTGTAGCCCCCTGCTTTCTTCGCAACTTTAAAAACAATTCACAGCTCCACAATTTGTTCTCCAGATCTTGTGCGCCAAGACGGACAATGCCAGGCTGGTCTTGGAAATTGACAATGCTCGCCTAGCTGCTGACGACTTCAGGACCAAGTAAGTCCATCTTATTCAGAGCAAGAACTTGCTGCAGAGAGGTGACTTCAAATTTTCTTGGGCCTCTGGTGCTTTAATACCAGACTTACTGCATTGTAGATGTTACGGTTTAATGAAATATCTCCCTGTTATACTGCTTCCTAATAGGAATATGACTTTTGCATTTACAATGTTAATATAAATGCTTAAAAGCTGGAGATATGAATCCCAATTAAGTAAAAGCATACTAAGTAATCATAACTCATTTGCAGCAATTCCACCAAAATATAAATAGGTAAATGTATAAATATTAAATATTGGAACTATAGAAGACTCTTATGATTGAAGATAATAGAAAGCCCACATCTTCTCCTGCAACTTCATTTTTTAAAATGTGGTCTATGCTTGAGTCAAATAAAACAAATAAATTATAAACCTGGGAAAGGCCCCTCATACCTTCCCCACAAATGACGACTCCTTGCTTCTTCTTTTCCATGCTGAAATAGAAAAGAACCTTGTGCTTGTTGTTTTTAACATTTACTGTTCCAAAGGTATGAGACAGAGCTGGCTCTTCGCCAGAGTGTTGAGGCTGACATCAATGGGCTGCGCCGAATCCTGGATGAATTGACTTTATGCCGGTCTGACCTGGAAGCTCAGCTTGAATCCCTTAAGGAGGAACTCATTTGTCTCAGGAAGAACCATGAGGAGGTAGTAGCAAACTTTCGCTGGGGTGACAAAATGCCACCTTGGGTTGTTGTAGACACAGTCGCATTCCACATGCACATTTCACCAGACCACCCTACTTGTGGCAAACATGGGTCTGGGTACTCTGATCACAATTCCTCCTTTCATAGGTGTGCCATCATGGTATTGAGAAGGGTGGTGAACATGGCACTATCTGGGTGTTCTTGTACTACAAAACCCATCCCGTTTAGCCAATAGCCAGGGATAATGGGAGCAACCACCCAAAATATCTGGAGGGCAACAAATTGGCTACCCCTGTTGCTGAGGATCAACTGATAATATCTCTATAATAGCAGCAGATGACCAAAAATGAAGCACTGAGGGCTTCATTGGGAGATTAAGCTGCCCTCACCTGCTCCATGTTTATGGAACTCTCCCTGAGTTTTTCCTCTTCTTATTTTCCAAAGTCCAAGAAACTATACCTGCTGAAATTCCCTCTTCTACACCATCATTAATGGGGCTGGAGATCCTTTTTTTCACCAGGCCACCCTACTTGTGGCAAACATGGATCTGGGTTCTCTGAGGGATGCGGGTGGTGCTGTGGGTTAAACCACAGAGCTTAGGACTTGCCGATCAGAAGGTCGACGGTTTGAATCCCTGCGACGGGGTGAGCTCCCATTGCTCGGTCCCTGCTCCTGCCCACCTAGCAGTTCGAAAGCACGTCAAAGTGGAAGTAGATAAATAGGTACCGCTCCGGTGGGAAGGTAAACGGTGTTTCCGTGTGCTGCTCTGGTTTGCCAGAAGCAGCTTAGTCATGCTGGCCTCATGACCCGAAAGCTGTACGCCAGCTCCCTCAGCCAATAAAGCGAGATGAGCGCCGCAACCCCAGAGTCGGCCATGACTGGACCTAATGGTCAGGGGTCCCTTTACCTCTACCTATACCTATACTCTGATCACAATTCCTCTAGTAGGCAATGGGAGGAGGAAGAGAGGCAGTTGGCAGGGGGTAATGAACACTTCCAGGTGTCTACAGCTTCTCCTTCCACCTGACACAAATCATGTTAGCTAGAACGGATAGAGAAAAGTAGTGTGGCAGGTGCTGTAGCAGGAGAAAAACAGCATGTGTAAAGAGGAGTCAGCCTCTCTCATGTTCTGCTTTAAATCAAACCCTCTGTGGAGGTACAGTGTCCCTTACTCACTCCTTGCTATAGAGGTCCACATCAAACAATGACCATCCAGAAATGTGCATTATGCAACATGGGCCTTCTCATCCTCCAGGAAGCAAACGGACTGCGCTCAAAGCTCGGGGCCAGAGTTAATGTGGAGATGGATGCTGCCCCGTCGCGTGACCTGAACAAAATCCTGGATGAGATACGGAGTCAGTATGAGAGCCTGGCTGAAAAAAACCGCAGAGACGTTGAGACTTGGTTCACTTCTAAGGTGGGTATCCTGAAAAGTCGTCTCTAAGTGGTAATGTAGGACCAGTGGTTGACCTTAAAATGGAGGTTTATGCCCTCTCTGTTGTCTTCTTTTTACCTTCCTGCTTGTTTTAGATGGAGGAGCTGAACCAGCAGGTGATCTCCAGTGGTGAAGAGCTGCAGACCTGCCAGTCAGAGATCATTGAGCTGAGGCACACTGTCCAAGCTCTTGAAATTGACCTGGATGCCCAACAAAACATGGTGTGTCAAGAGGATAATATTTGGGGGTGGGTGGCTGTGAGAGGATCTTGCCTTGTGCGGTCCAGATGACCATTTTTAGGATAAAAGTTTGACAAAAGAATCAAATTTTGTCTTAACAGCTAACAAAGGAGCAACTTTCCATGCCTTGTCTACATAAATAGTTTTCTTGAAAAATAACCTGACATGAATTTTGTGGGAATTTTGAGGAAGGTAGGAGAGGATATATTGATTAAATATTATCCCTCCTCTCTCATGCTAGTGAGCAAGCAGCAGAGCACATTCCCTTGCAGATAGCTGGAAGCAAGTTGATAGATTCATTAGAATCATTTAAATTAAGCAATCCAGTCTGGCTTATCCAGTCTGGATTGTTCCTAGTAAATTTCTGCTTTATCTCCCTCTTAAAATAATTATAACATGACAGTCTTCTTTAAAAGTAATAGTAAAGCTTGCTTGCATTCAGTTCACAGCAGTAATCTGAAGGCAGGCTTTATTTTGTGGTTACAGTTACATTTGTAGAGAAAAGAAGTCTGAGCTAGGCCTCAGACTTTCTACCTTGTGGCTTCCATCCTCTGTAAGGATGAGCCATGTTCTGGCTAAGAGCCAGAAGAGAGTCCGAAAGGAGAAAATGGGAAAAGGGAGGGTCACACCCATCTACCTGTTCACAAACAAGGGGAGGAGGCTCCAGAACAGGCATGACAGGAAGTCCTCCCTGTCTGGGGCCACATTCCCATGTGTTTCCACTCTAGGCAGCAGGAAATTGTTGTTCTTGACTGCTTCAGTGATGATGCATCCCACAACTTTTACTATAGATCCAAACACATTTCATTAACTTTCTTCTTAACTCTGTCCAGCTCCAGATCTCTTTCTCACTACCTACACTGGAGTGCTTCTCAGTTTTTATTGTTATAGTGAAATACATGAGGACTTCCAACCTGTTTTGAGAACATCTAAACCAATTCAGCACTTTTGTCTACTGACAAAACAACATAAGAATATAATAGGTGCATAGGGATGGAGAAGGACTCTGCCCTTCTCAGATTCCTTTGTGGACTCACTCAATGGCAGACCATGACCTACGTGGGATCAATGGTCCACTTCAGAATCCAGAATCCAGTGGATTCTATTTGGAAGTGGCCTCGGGGAAAACCCTGTACTATTTCCCCTGGGAGCAAATGGAACATCATCAAGTCCTATCACTCCCAGGGGGACTTGCTTGGTGTGTATGAAAAGTTTGCAATATGAGCTTCTTGGGTTGTGGACCACTTGATCCACCATATAAAAGGTCAAATCTGAGGAGAGGGGGAAACAGTGGCAGCTGCAACCTCTGACCACCTTGTGAGTTGCTTTAATATTTATTTTAAGTGTGTGTTTCTGGACACAATTTTGCTTTAAAAATCCACCTGGAAATGGGATGGAACCATCTTAGTTCTCACTGAGAACTGGGATGGAGTGGACTTTAATGAGTCTGTCCATTCCTTATCTAGTCCCTTAAAGAAAGATTCCTAAGTTAGTGAGCATCACTATGTCCACATTGAATAGTCTGAAATGGTAATAAAGACGCTCAAAATTTTGTTATGTCCACATTTTAAAGCAAACCAACCGGAACAGAAATGTGGATTATGACACAGTTATCCTACATTTTGTGTATTTCTTCCATCACTGGATTGTAGCCTCTTCAAAGCCTATGATTCTTTGAAACTTATTACCTGGGGAGGCGTAGAAACATGAGATCAGTTGACTGTGCATAAAGAAGAGAAATCCTCCTGCTCGCCATTCAAAATTATCTCTCTTACTCCCCTCTCAGAAAAATGCTCTGGAGTGCACTCTGCAAGAAACGGAGGCCCGCTATAGCACCCAGCTGGCCCAGCTCCAGTGCCTGATCAGCAACATAGAAGGTCAGCTAGGAGACCTCCGGTGCGACATGGAGCGCCAAAGCCACGAGTACAAGATTCTCCTGGATGTCAAGACACGCCTAGAAGCAGAGATCACAACATACCGACGTCTGCTGGAAGGAGAAGATTGCAAGTATGTATAACTCAAACGGGCATTGCGTTTGTACAGCTCCATCTCAGGGCTGTTGTTCTTTTTACTGTTTACTATTAGATTCTAATGAATTATTGAGTATTGCTTTATTTTGATATAAGTAGCTTATTTTAAAGTTATTGTGGCTTTTTGCATTGGATCAGATTGTTATTATTAATGTTTGATGTTTTATTATGTTTTTATGTGTGTTGGAAGCCGCCCAGAGCGGCTGGGGCAATTCAGCCAGATGGGTGATGTATGTATATATAAATAAATAAATTAGTTAGCTAGTTAATTAGTTAGTTAGTTATTATCAAGCATTAGACAAAGTGAGGTCTAAAAGTTATGAAGTTCTCTCTGAGGTGGTAAATCTGTGTGTGGACTGTACAATTTCAGGTGGCAGGATGGACTGTGTGATTTGTATTGAGAAGAATTCCATTCAGTTCTATAGGGCCGAGCCTGCAGTCTCATATGGTACAGCCCAGCCACAGGGTTACAATACTGGGCCTTTGTGTTTAATAATCAAAATTGCCACCTGAAGATGTCAACTAAAGAGAAATTTCAAAGTGAATGTGGGGTTCCCACTTGGGAAAAAGATCTGAGGCATTCTAATTTCTCAGGACTTCTTGAGCTGTTGGTTTTTTTCTTAGAACCTCAGAAAAAGACCACTTTCCAGAATTTTCTCCATATATTGTCCACCATTTTCACGGTGGCCACCTTCCACACACCTACCCACCCAATGCCCCAGAATGCCACAAGGCTAATGCATTGTGGAAGATACAAAATGCTGACCAGGTGGAGAATCTGCTGCAGAACTTCTCCTCCTGGAGAAATTTGGCAACTTTTTGTGGTTGTTATTGCTATTGTTGCAAATAGCGGTGACAGCAATGGTGCTGGCATCCTGGCTGCCATTTAGCCTTCATCAATACCTGGGACTTAAAGCATTATGTGAGCATTATGTGAGCCCTAGAAATGTAGCTGGATTCCAAGACCCAGGCAAGATGGTCAGGGACCAGGGTTCATGGGAGTTGTAGTCCAAGAAGACCCGGAATACAAATTGTAGTCTGGCAGAATTGCATGTAGATCTCCTCTACTCAATAAAGTTGTGACCTTAGTTAACTCAGCAGCAACAGGAACCAGTGTTTTCCTGTTTATTCTGTGTGTGGACTCAGAAATTAAAGGGCACCACCACTGCCTCTATTTGGGAAAAGATGGGGGAAATTTTCAGGGGTGGGAGGACAAAGGGCAGCTTTACGGGATTAAGCGTGTTGTGCCAAATTTCGCCTTCCCATTTTCACCCCTAATCTCTTGGCAACCTCAGGTTCCCTAGGGCTCCGTGTGTGCCAGAATGTCCCCCTCCAGTCTGTGCTCCGGTCCCCCAGATCACCAAAAAGATTCGCACCATCACAGAGGAGATTAAAGATGGGAAGATCATATCGTCTCGGGAACAAGTCCAGCACCTCACTCTCTAAGGCAACAATACATCAAAAACGAAGCCAATCCGTCCAGGCAGAAGGGAGAAATCTTCATTCTGTCATACCACTGCACATATTTTCAGGGCTAATATTCTGCTTTCTTGATCGTGCCTCAGTACTTTGGTGCCTATGTTAACTTTTCAAATCAAACAGTCGCTTCACTTCAACAGTGATTCAGCCACTGGGATGAAATATCAGCATTTTCAATAAACCTTTGTTTGTCTTCCTCCTATCGCATGGAGAAATGTTGGCTTACGTTGTCTTTCATTTGTGCTAGCCTCTATCATTTCTTGCTTAGAAGCTACTGGTGTTGGTTATTTGACTTTATATGACAAAAGGATGCGTGCCAGTTATAGCATCAAGGACAAAGACGTAACAGTGTGATCTTGACCATGCCTATCTATCACCTGAACCAGAGTCTTCCCCAGGCCAATACTAGGGCCCTGAGGCAAGGCGCACGACATTCTCTTTCTGGCCTTGTAGGTACAGTGGTACCTTGGGTTAAGAACTTAATTCGTTCTGGAAGTCCGTTCTTAACCTGAAACTGTACTTAACCTGAGGTACCACTTTAGCTAATGGGGCCTACCGCTGCCGCTGCGTGATTTCTGTTCTCATCCTGAAGCAAAGTTCTTAACCTGAGGTACTATTTCTGGGTTAGCGGAGTCTGTAACCTGAAGCGTCTGTAACCCGAGGTACCACTGTATAGGCTAGAAGAGAAATGAAATGCCTATCTGAGACTATCATAGTACCATGGCTTGAAATTCTCAGGTGGATGCCTGATGCCTTGTTACTTTTAATTTGCCAAGAAGCCCCAGTACTTCACCTCTTGCCACCTCTATCTGAAGCAGTTCTTCAGGCTCTTCCCCTAAAATAAATCTTGCTCAGGCATAGTCCTACATCTTCCACAACACTAAAATAAATGAATTTAACAATCCTGAGTTGCTCTCATCCATTGGAATGTGATGCTCACTGATATACTTCCACTAACTAGGGACATTCAAGCTCCAAACAAAATAACAATAATAAAATTTGTACCCCGCCCATCTGGCTGGGTTTCCCCAGCCACTCTGGGAGGCTTCCAACAAAAAATTAAAAATACATTAAAATGTCAGACATTAAAAACTTCCCTAAAGATGGCTGCCTTCAGATGTCTTCTAAATGTCAGATAGTTGTTTATTTCTTTGACATCTGATGGGAGGGCGTTCCACAGGGCAGGCGCCACTACCGAGATGGCCCTCTGCTTGGTTCCCTGTAGCCCCCAAACGATGAACTACTTCTGTTAACATTGGTATCCATGAAATTCCAAGTACTAATGCAAGAACACATTGTCTATACGCAAAATGCTGTCCAGCAATTTCCCAGTCTATAAATGTACAGATGAAACCAAAGGGAAGGCTGTAAAAGACATTCCTTTCCCAAATTATTTTTTATTAATTTTCCAAATTATTACAAACCAAACCAAATTAATTTAATTTAATGCAAAATCAAGTTTCCCACTCCTGTTCCGAACATATGATCATCTTCATTTCCTCACATTGCCGCACCATTTTTTTATTTAGAGTTCAGCTGACAACCTTCACTAGCCGTTAAACATTCTTCCAACTGGCCACTTTTTTCAGCTTACAAACAGCACCTCCGTTACATCTTAAAAATAAGTAATCTGTTTCATGTGTGTAGTCCTTCATATACATTGTTGTTCCAGACCTGGTGTGCTGTTAGAGTTAATTACTATCGTCCATTGTTCAGTTATTTGCAGTGTTTATCTGGATGGTACAAGGTTGCATTCCATTCCTTCCGCTGTTTACTGACTAGTGTACGAGCTGCGGCCATAAACTCCTCACAGAGTGCATATCCAGTCTCTGCTATTAAAATTCTGCTCTGGAGTTCTTCCTTGGCACACATTAAAAAAAAAAGATCTTTTCTCAATTTCAGCCTCTTTACCAGATCTATTCAGCAGCCATTCATTCTTTTTTCACTGCACCAACAGCACTCCTGGTCCAGTCCAGAAATAATTTTAAATAAAGTCCATTCAGCCTTGGTCAAGGGGGGAGGGCATAGTAAAACCTTTTTTAAATTCCTTGTTGAGCATAAATCAAAAGCCTCCCCCCTCTTTTCCGAGGTAACAAACAGAATAGCATAACAGCAGCTACACACATCTCTTTCATTTTCAGGGGACGACAAGAAGAAAGGAGACCATTTGAAAACCATATGAAACCACAAAGCACCTTGTCCTCCCTCTTCCTTTCCCAACTGTTGTAAGGATTCTCAAGTTTCCAAAAACCCCACATTCAGATACCTCCAAAGATCCAATCCGAGTCCTTTCAGCAGCTGATTGATTGCAGCCCATGGATATGCCCAGGGGAATCTCTTGATTAATACCAATTGTCCAAATTATGGAGAATCAAGCACAAATCAAGCCAGGGACAGATCTCATCCATGACAGAGACACACTCCCAGGTCACACCTGCTCTGCCTTATGAAAGCCATTCCTAGTTAGTCCACAACTGATTGCAGACAGTCTTGTCTAGATCTGGCAGTGGGATGTATTGAGATGTAGCAAGACCAAGGACAGGCATTTGGGTGGCTTGAGTGCACCAAGCCTTGCTGAGAAAGCCACCTAGTACAGAAGACTGCTGAATGGTTCATCTGAGACCAAATGAGCAGAGATACTTTCCTAAGAATCTGCCCACAAAAGATAATTCAAGGTTCGGGAATGAGAAGGGCTGAGCAAAACAGTGACAATGAGACATAATAATAATTTATTATTTATACCTCTCCCATCTAGCTCGGTTTCCCCAGCCACTCTGGGCAGCTTCCAACAAAAGATTAAAAATACATTAAAACATCAGTCATTAAAAACTTTCCTAAACAGGGCTGCCTTCAGATGTCTTCTAAATGTCATATAGTTGTTTATTTCTTTGACATCTGATGGGAGGGTGTTCCACAGGGCGGGTGCCACTACCGAGAAGGCCCTCTGCCTGGTTCCCTGTAACTTTGCTTCTCGCAGTGAGGGAACTGCCAGAAGACCCTCAGAGTTGGACCTCAGTGTCCAGGTTGAACGATGGGGGTGGAGATGCTCCTTCAGGTATACTGGGCTAAGGCCATTTAGGGCTTTAAAGGTCAGCACCAACACTTTGAATTGTGCTCAGAAACATACTGGGAGCCAATGTAGGTCTTTCAAGACCGGTGTTATGTGGTCTCGGCAGCCGCTCCCAGTCACCAGAAAGAAAGAGAGGCTCTGGGGGGAGCTGTAACACAGAGAAATTAGTGTGAGCTTCAAGCGGCCTCTTGCTCTTTTGTAGACCAAGGCATGACAAAGAACTTCTTATAATTGACCCAGGGTCCAATAAGAAATTGGGGGTGGAGCCAAGCTTAACATGTGGAGAAGACAGCCTACTCATAATGGGCTGTGTCCAAACTAATGCGGCAGTCCTAACTTATCAGGGAGGAAGCCTCATCAACAGTACAGGTAGGGGAGAAATTAAATTTGATTCTCATTTAGAGACAACTGACCTAATTTGCGCTTTCTGAAACAGTACAAGGACCAAAAACACAGCCACCCTTCAAAGTTGCACTTCTTTGAATTTTGCAATGCAGTTTTTCAGTCAGGTAGCATATACAGAAAATGTCCTTAAAACGGCATATATTGTTGAAAATGGCATGCAAAATGTGTTATTTTAAGGGAAATCACTTTGCAGAAATGTGTACAAATGTATCCATTCTGAGAAAATGTGTCGTGGAGTTTTTGTTTTGCTTTTAAATTGCAAACTGAGGTAGAAATTTAAGACTGGGGAAACCTTGGAAACTGAGAGAAACCAAAATTGACAGATTGGTACTATCTCGATTTAAACGTAATGGGATTTACTTTTGAGTAGACCTGAACAGACTTGCGCTGTAAGTCAACGGGACCAGATAGTCACAACTTCATTCCTGTTGATTCATAAATGCAACTAAGGCCACATTAACACTGTACTTTTAAAACATCATTATACCACTTTGAACAGTCATGGCTTCCCCCAAAGAATTCTGGGATCTGTAGTCTGTTAAGGGTGCTAAGAGTGGTTAGGAGGAGCTACAGTTCCAAGAATGGTTTAACAATCAGTCCCTCATCCCAGGAAACTCTGCAAATTGTAAGGATTCTGTGAGGGGAACAGGGGCCTCCTAACAACTCTGAATGCCCTTAACAAACTACATCTCCCAGAGTTCTTTGAGGAAAGCCATGGCTCTTTAAAGTGGTATCGTCAAAGAATGTATGGTGTGAATGTGGTCTAACTTAGCCTGGATCAAGTCTTAACACACCAAGGCAGTTTTCTGCAGCAGCTGGTGGTAGAGATGCCAGGACGGATCCCTGTTTGAGAAGAGCCTGTCTTCCTGACTCACAGATGACAACCGATACAGGAAGCCAGTGCACACACCAACCTCAGTCCCCTGCTGTTTTCACCCGTGCTGTACTGAACAATTGCTATTTATAACGTTTCCATGTATCATCCCCGCTCTGGCTTTTGTCTTCTGCACCCCCTACTTCCAGATCTGTGGTATGTGAAGCATTAATGAATGGGGGAATGCATCGCAACATGTGCTCGCGTTTCTTTTCCTTACCATTAAATAAATTTAACTAGCCTGTACAGATGTGTGGGGTAGGCATGGGGAATATCAGTTCAGTGCATGTGGTTTTTGATGAGAACAAAGTTCTGACAGCCTCCTGCATTTTAAAATTATGTGCTGCAATTTCTGGGCACAAAATGATTTAATTTATTACTTATTTATAGTGTGTGTTTTCCCTGTGTGTAGATCCAGCCAAATTTCTTCTCCAGCAGAACATCTGTCGTTCTAAGTCATACATTGGCTATTCTAGCAGGAAATGGGAGTGAAAACACATACCTTATGCATAGAATTTCTCTTTCGTTATAGTTGGATAGAATTATATCTGCAAACTGGAGCACTAAGGGCTGCTGACATACAGAGCTCTTGGTCTCCATTCTGCTAATACTCTGTCTTGCTTGATCTGCTGTCCTCTCTTGGAATCTTGACTCAATAGTAAAAAAAAAAAAATGTTCAGCAAGATTTTACTTTGATGTTTCTCACCCCACATTTTACTTTACTGTCATACTGTAATTGCCCCTTTCCACACTTCTGCTTGCAAACTACCTAGAGATCTTTAATTAGAGACTTGGGTCACTTCCAGATGCTGAGCATTCACCCTGATTCGTTGGCACAAAGTTTGCAGGGAGATTATACAATATCAATTGTTTACTAAGTGTTTGTTCTGAAGTTGTATGATGCTGCAACATGCAATTGTTATCCCACATAAATCCATCACTTTCCTTACGGTAAAAAGTTTGATTTTTTTATAAGAATGCCCAAACCACTTCAATCGCACAATATGGATTTGCCCCTAGGCTGCTGAATCCCACCCACCAAATAGTGACAGTCTGGAAGCACTCTCACTGAGTTTGCACTAAAACGTTTTGAGGGGGACGTTGGCAGGGTCAATAAATATATCATGAGCAAGACTAGTGTCCCCTGAAAGTAGGAAAGAGCAGGTGAAAAAAGGCCAAAGCTCAACTTTTACAAGCAGAGAATAATTCCCCTGAAGCAAAACTGGAGGAAACAGTCTACCTGGTCCACAGCCTGTTGCTGTTTTTCTTCTTCCTGAATAACAGTAGAGAGAAATTAATAAGCAAAAGAATATTTATTTAAGTGTTCATTTGATTCCATTGATGAATTGCTGCTCATAAAATATCTACAAGCGATTTTACAGCAAAAACATCAAGAATAACAAACAATGCCATATGTAAAAGCCCACAAAAGATGCTATTATGCATATATATATATGAGAAAAACCTAAAAACCTAACTTTCAAATCCAGTACCCAGTATATATACAGACTGGGATAGCAATCTGCACTTAAAAGACTTTTTTTATTTCATTAGTTCATTCATTTGCATTATGTACTTAATGGAATGCAAAGTACTTCCAATATTCAGGGGAAAGTGGTCAGAGTTGCATGTAAAATGTTGGCTTCAATTGCAGTCTTCTCACCGCAACAGCTAGTCCTGCTGTTGTCTACAAACCATGCGTTCTGACCCAGAGAAAAGTCAAATCACAGATGCTGTTGTTGTTGTTTAGTCGTTTAGTCGTGTCCGACTCTTTGTGACCCCATGGACCAGAGCACGCCAGGCACTTCTGTCTTCCACTGCCTCCCGCAGTTTAGTAAAACTCATGCTGGTAGCTTCGAGAACACTGTCCAACCATCTCGTCCTCTTCTCCTTGTGCCCTCCATCTTTCCCAACATCAGGGTCTTTTCCAGGGAGTCTTCTCTTCTCATGAGGTGGCCAAAGTATTGGAGCCTCAGCTTCACAATCTGTCCTTCCAGTGAGCAGTCAGGGCTGATTTCCTGAAGAATGGATGCGTTTGATCTTCTTGCAGTCCATGGGACTCTCAAGAGTCTCCTCCAGCACCATAATTAAAAAGCATCACTTCTTCGGCGATCAGCCTTCTTGATGGTCCAGCTCTCACTTCCATACATCACTACTGGGAAAACCATAGCTTTAAGGATACGGACCTTTGTTGGCAAGGTGATGTCTCTGCTTTTTAAGATGCTGTCTAGGTTTGTTATTGCTTTTCTCCCAAGAAGCAGGCCTCTCAAATCACAGATACAGAGAGCCAAAAGAGACCTTGGAGGTCCTCCATGTCAACCCCTTGCTGAATGCATGATCCGCAGTGTGGGATGCAATTACTGCATTCCCGGCAGATCTGTTCCATGGCTGAACATCCTGTTCAATAAGGCAGGAAGCAGAGTAGGAAAGTAGATAAGGCTAGTGGATTCAGTATAGGATCCAGAAATCTCTTCTGCTGTAAAGACTGTGCACATCTGGCAGAAGAAGCTACCTGGGTGTCCTTTCACCAGTTATGAGGGCAGAGCAGGAGATATCTGGAGTAGAATTTCCAGAAGGTCTCAGGTTCATGATTGCTGTCTACCAGAGATCCTGACTTGGCTTTTCGGTTGGTCAAAGTAGGGCAGAAGGAGGGAAAGGGGCAATCCTACTGCGAAACACCAAGCCCATAATTCTGCTCAAATGACCAACGCCCAGGGACTGAAGGTTGGTGTTTGATGCTGACAGACCGCTTTGATGACATCTCATAAAAACTGTCATTCCAGGGACTCAGCCATCAAGCAGAGTCCTGACTCTGCAAGTGAAGTGTGAGGCGGAAGGGCAAATTTATAAGCCAAGAAATGCTTTTCAAGCAAGTAACGAGCAGGCTAATGAGAAGCCGGGCAGGAATCGCCACAAATATTAACGAGGAGAAAGCCTCATAAAGGAGCTAACACCCCAGTGCTCATGGTATAAAAAAGCTCTAGGAAGGAGATCATCTGTCAGACTTGGGTTTTGTGGGTCTCTTCGTTCATTTCCTCCATCTAGCTTCTCCTTTCAACCATGGCTGCCACCACTGCCATTCGCACTTGCGGGTCTCTCAGGGGCCCTTGCCGGGTCACGACAAACTGCCACCCAAACAGCGCTTCCTCAGTCAACTGCCGGCCCGGGCCTTGCCTTCCTCCTCGCCGATCCAGCGTCTGCCTGCCCCCTCCAGGCCATACGGCCTCGTCTCTCCACAACAGCTGCCGAAGTGGGGGCCACATGACATCTACTTGCCTTCCACCTCCTAGCATGGGCTCCTCTTGTGTCCCTCCACCCTGCATCCCTCCTCCTGCTCGCCCTCTGAACTGCTACCCTGTTGGCCACAACGAAGGGATCCTCAACTGCAATGAGAAGGAAACCATGGAGTTCCTGAACAGCCGCCTGGGGAACTATCTGGAAAGGGTGCGCTGCCTGGAACAAGAGAACGCTGACCTGGAGTGCAAGATCCGAGACTGGTACGAGTGCGAAAATGCTTACGTGTGCACCGACTTCAAACCTTTTTACTGCACCATTGACGAGCTCCAGCAACAGGTAAGGAATGGCTCATGTGTGTGTGTGGAGGGAGCGTCTTCCATGGTCATCCAGTTCCATGGAAACTTTGGTTATTTATGGAGTCTTCTGGATTTATTTGGTTTTAGAGTGGTTTTAGAGTGCGGCAGTAAGACTGGTGACTGGGAGTGGCCGCCGAGATCACATAACATCAGTCCTGAAAGACCTCCATTGGCTCCCAGCGCAATTCAAAGTGTTGGTGCTGACCTTTAAAGCCCTAAATGGCCTCAGCCCAGTATAAATGAAAGAGCATCTCCACCCCCATAATTCAGCCAGCTCTGAGGGCCTTCTGGCAGTGCCCTCACTGCAAAAAGTGAAGCTACAGGGAACCAGGCAGAGGGCCTTCTTGGTAGTGGCGCCCGCCCTGTGGAACGCCCTCCCATCAGATGTCAAAGAAATAAACAGCTATCTGACTTTTAGAAGACATCTGAAGGCTTTAGGGAAGTTTTTAATGACTGATGTTTTATCGTGTTTTTAATATTCTGTTGGGAGCCGCCCAGAGTGGCTTGGCTATAAATTATTATTATTATTATTATTGTTATTATTATTATTATTATTATTATTATTATTATTTATTATCATTACAAGGAAAGGGTGAGAGTCATTCTGTCCTTGCTTCAGATCTGCCCTTTGATGCAAGCTTTAAAGGGGTAGCTGAAGACTCATTTTTTAACATTTTATTTATATTTTCAGTTTTATACATTTCACTAATTTTACAATCATTTTAACATTTCAAAACTTGACTTCCTTCCCGCCTCTTTCCGCAGTTCCTTAATTTTCCCCCAATATCTTCTGCATATCCAAATTAACTTAATTTGCTCATTTACTCATCTACTTTAAATATATACTCTTGTAAAACTGCAGGTTATTACCATAATCCTGCCAATGTTCTTATCTGTTTACAATTTGGCTGTAATTCAATAAACCATTTCCATTCTTTTATAAATACTTTGTTATCTTGATTTCTTATTCTTCTGGTAAGTTTTGCCATTTCTGCATATTCCGTAAGTTTTTCTATGCATTTTTCCTTTGCTGGGTCTTCTTCTTCTTTCAATTTTGGGGCAAGTAACATTCTTGCCACTGTAGTTGCATACATAAGTAAGTTTCTGTACAGTTTGGGTAGTTCTGTCCCTATAATTCCCCAAAGAAAAGCTTCTGGGTTGTTTTTTTACAAACGTTATTTTGAACATCCTTTTCAATTCATTATATATCATTTCCCAGGAAAGGAAAGGAAGGAAATGAAGAGAAATGAAGACTCATTTCTTGCCCCCTTCAGGTGTCTGCTCCTAAGCCCTTAAGGCAGGCATAGGCAAACTCGGCCCTCCAAATGTTTTGGGACTACAACTCCCATCATCCCTAGCTAGCAGGACCAGTGGTCAGGGATGATGGGAATTGTAGTCTCAAAACATCTGGAGGTCCGAATTTGCCTATGCCTGCCTTAAGGCAAAAGAAAGTCACGCAATGCAATATGGAATTTGTTCTCATGGTGTAGTGATGCCCATCAACCTGGGTGTCTTTAAAACAGGATTGCACAAATTCATGGAAAAGAAGGCTCTCAGTGCCTAACTAGCCATGGTGATGGCTATGTTCTCCCTCTGTTGTTGGAGGCAGGAGACCTCTGAATGCCTGTGGCTGGGAGCCACAAGTGGAGAGGGCATTGTTGCATTCAGGTTCTGCTTGTGGGCTTTCTATAGATATCTGGTTGGTCACTTCAGCTACAGGATGCTGGGCTCAATGAGCCTTTGGCCTGATCCAGCAGGAGCTATCATTCTGTGATGTTCTCCATCTGCTCCCACCTAATCCATCTGGCGGGATTAAAATGAAATATCTTTGGGCGGTTTCTTTCCAGATTTGCTGTACTAAGGCTGACAATGCAAGACTCTGCCTGGATATTGACAATCTCAAAATGGCTTCTGATGACTATTGCACCAAGTAAGATATTTTTTTGGTGTGTGTGGGGGGGGTCAAAGCTAGCCAACCACTCTCACCCTGTATGTTGTCATACTCCCCACCCCCCCACCACCCCATGGTATCATTCAAACCAGCTTGTGTTACTATGATTCCCAGAAAGAAAACAGAGGCTCACCGGTAGCAGTTTTGTAGGGAAACCAGGCTGAAAACAGTGGCTGCTGATAGTACTAAGGGCTGCCAGATCACCACTTTCAAGCTAAATTATTATTGGGAAGTGTTGATGTCTCTTCTACAAAGACCCAGGCAGTTCTAAAATGAGGACTGTTTTGCTAAGGAATAGCCAGCAGCGCTAAGAAGGCAAGCTTCCACATTAAAGGAATTCAGTGGAATTCAGATTAAAATTCCGTTTGCAAGTCCTCTGACAACTGGCTGTACATTTTTGTACCAGGAACATATCAACGTAAGCCTGAAATCAACAATGTAAGCCCCAACTCATCTATTGGTTTACAACAGGTTTAAGGCCCTAAGAGTAATTGTCCAACTGTCCTGTCCCCCACAGAATGCACACAGAATGCTCACACTCCTTGATTTCAGAAAAGACGCATATAAAATCGCTCACATTTTAGCAGCCCCATAAACATGCACCAGAAAAGGCATGGACCCACAGACACACATTTGTAGATCACCCTGCCACTGAGAATACAAAAGCGTAGGACAGTTATCCACGTCTGCTTAGAGGTAAGTCTCCTTGAGGTGTGTGGCACCTACTCAAAGCAGAGATGGGGAACTGGATCCAGATCTGGCCCACCCTCCAAGGGCCACCTTTGTCAGCTGGATAGGGCAGCCAACCCATCAATCACCAGGTGTCAAACTTCAGAGGAGGAATCGAGAGCACATTTGTGTGCTCATCATTCTTCTTTTTCTCCTTTACAGATTGACTTTAATTTAAGTTGGGACTGGAAAGGAAGAATCATTGAAGCTAGGGCTTGGTCCCAAGCTGGGGCTGCAAGGATTCCTGCTGAAAGTAGGACTTGCTTTCGGTGTTTACTGCAAGTCCCACCCCCAGTGGGGATTGTCGCCACACAGGCGCTGCTGAGCAGAAACAATCCCAGTGGCTTGCTGTGCTCTGGATGACCTTAGAGTAGCAGAAGAGAGCGAGAACTGCTGCCCACTGGAGCTTGGATTGGTACTCAGCAGTCCTTGGTCCAGGTTTAACATTCTGCCCTCTCAGCTATGCTGCGATAATCTGTCTTTCCTCCCCCTGAAGGTATGATTATGAGCTGAGTCAGCGTCAGCGGGATGAGGCTGACATCAATGGCCTTCGGAGAGTGCTGGATGATCTCACCCTATGCAGGGCTGACCAGGAAGCTCAGCTCGAGTCCTTGACTGAGGAGATGATGTGCCTGAAGAAAAACCACGAGGAGGTATGCCCCAAACATCTCTTCTACCAAGACCAGAACAGGTGCTGAACCACGGGTGAAGGAGCATAGATCTTTGGAGCTGGAAGTGCACTGGGATCATCTTCTAGTCCATGGGTAGTCAACAAGAGGTCCTCTGGATGTTGTTGGACTACAACTCCCATCAGACCCAGTAAGCATGGCCAGTGGGCAGGGATGATGAGAGTTGTAGTCCAGCAACATCCAGAAGGTACCACATTGGCTACCCCTGGTCTAGACCAGTTCACATCAAAAACCAGGGACATCTATCCACCTAGTCCTCCTTGAGATCGGTCTTCACAATCTAGACCACCAACAGAGATAAGGGCATTCCAGGATAAATAAATGCAGAGTTTTGGACAACTTATGCAACCAACCAATACACAATGGATAAAGGGCAAAATCCCTA
Source organism: Podarcis erhardii (assembly GCF_964252035.2). NCBI lineage: Eukaryota > Metazoa > Chordata > Lepidosauria > Squamata > Lacertidae > Podarcis > Podarcis erhardii. The sequence goes on along the minus strand of NC_138502.1, from coordinate 28,620,021 downwards.
AGGGTCACCAACCACTAGAGTAAATTTCTATCTAGTCCAAACTATGGCCATCTGTGCACCCCTTCCACTGAATCTCCCCAAATCAAAATTCCATCAGGGTCCAAGTCCAAAACAGGGAACCAGTTTGCAATACCAGTCTACCATCAAAGAGCCAACCAAATTATATTCAGCAGTGCCTTTGAATAAGTGATATGCAAATGATGATAAATGGCTCCAGATATTCTCCCCTCTTTGTTCTCTCCTGCAGGAGTCCTGTGCCCTTCGCTCCCAGCTCGGTGACCGCATCATTGTGGAAGTGAAAGCTGCCCCATCTTGCAACCTCAACAAGGTCCTGGATGAGATGCGGTGCCAGTATGAGGCTGATCTTGAAAAGAATCGCCGGGAAGTTGAGGACTGGTACTGTACACAGGTAAGTGCTCCTCCTCAGAGGCCAATTCCATCCCAATCAGGTGTCTCACTGACCATCTTTCATGACAGAACCCCCGTGACCTTCTAATTTTTGGACTTTTTAAAACTTTCACCAGATGGAAGAGCTCAACAGGGAGGTGCTCTCCAGTGGAGAACAGCTGCAGTGCTGCCAGACAGAAATCATTGAGACAAGACGTTGTGTTCAAGCACTGGAGATTGACCTACAGGCTCAGCAGAGCATGGTGAGTAGGAATCCAGAATGCTCAGTGTCGGGTACGTTCTTCAAAAGTACTATTTGCATGTTCACACTATCTTGTGAATCGTACTCCTGTCTGTCATGCCTTTCCCATCTCTTCTTCCAGCCCACCCTCTCCTCTACCCTCCAGCTCTGAAGCTTCCCCTTCCTCTGACTTTTGCATCCTGGCTGCTAGAGGTCCCCACAAATCACTGCCCCCCTCTCTCGAGTCAGACTCCAGACTCCCTTCTCCCCGTGCACACTCATCAGCATTTTGCCAGTCCCTGCCAGTGCCCTCCAGATGTTACTGGACTCCAACTCCCATCTACCCCAGCCAGCAAGGCCAAGGGCCACGGATGATGGGAGTTGTAGTCCAACAATATTTGGAGGATATCGGGTTGGCTGCCCTTGCATTAAGGCACCATTGTGTTCGTTTTGCTGTGTGAGCAGAACATGCCCTGATGAATTTCTCTCTCTCTCTCTCTCTCTCTCTCTCCGCCTTCTCCATTTCTCAGAAAGGGGCTCTGGAGGGCACTTTGCAAGAAACAGAATCCCGCTACTGCACCCAGCTTTCCCAGCTCCAGTGCCTGATCAGCAACGTGGAGGCCCAGCTGGCCGAAATCCGCTGTGACATTGAGCACCAGAACTGCGAGTACAAGACCCTCCTGGACGAAAAAGCCCGCCTGGACTGTGAGATCGCCACTTACCGCAACATGTTGGAAGGAGAAGACTGCAAGTACGTAAGATGAGGGCAGTAGTCGATGCCAGAATGGCCTCTTCTGGATTGATTTGGCTTTAGGCATGTTAACCTCAACTCAGCTATGATCCAATAAAGTGAGGGGGTGGAGAGAGAAAGCCTTCTGACCCCAAGGGCCACCTTCCCTTCTGGTCCACCTTCCAAGGGCCACATGCCAGAGACAAAAGTGATGGAACAATGAATGCAGTCCCAGCTGCAACAGCTGGCATTTCCAGGTAGGCCTCAGAGAGACCCCAGTCAGAAATCCTAGAGGACTTCTGTTAGTCAGGGTAGACACCACTGAGCTATTCCCCCCAGCAGAGGATAGACAAGTTGAGTGGATCCACTTGTACCTGAAACTACTTCTTCTTTGGCGATCACTCATAGCCGAGTAAGATTGTCTTCCATAAACAAGGTTTTAACAACTTACCTATGCTGTGGTCCTAAGAGCAGCTATTTGGAAACGCCCAGTTAAAATCAACGGATGGGCATGTTTGCATCTTGAGGTTACAGCTCACTTACTGGCCCCTTTGGGGAATAACACTAACTCACACCAGGATGTTGCTGTGAAAGCATCCACAGCTCCAAGAACACAAGACCCTTTGCTTTAGCTCCTTAACGCTTGCTCTCGCCATCTCACATTGGGAAGCTAGCCTTCTCCAGAGACACACTCTTCTTGTCTAACCATGGATGTGTTCTTCTTTTCCAGGCTGCCCAATCGCCCCTGTGATCCAGAGTGCACGACCGCCATTCGGTCATCTGTCTGCCGGCCAGTTTGTGTGCCAGAGCCAGTCTGTGCCCCCGCCTGCCCACCAACCTGCAAGCCATGTGTGCCGGTGGTGGAGCCCAACCTGGCTCCCTCATGTGTCAACCCCTGTGGGCCAAAGTTTGTCTCATGTGGCCCTCCACCCTGTGGCCCTCCTCCCTGTGGCCCGTGTGGTCCAATGTGCCCACCCCCTTGTGGCCCATGCCCACCGGGGCCACCAGGCCCAAGGATCAACACTAAGATCTGCCGCATGTGAAATCTCAGTGCCTGGGCACCAAATCCAAAGGCAACATGCAACAGACGAGGACCTGAACCTACAGGGGAGGGGGAATTTATGTACTCCTATCCTGTGCTTAGAAAACTCCTCTAGGAACCTTGCTTAAAAAGTTAGGCACATTCTGCCTACAAGGTGGCTCTGGTAGCATGGTTCCTCCCTTCCCTGCTGCTTTCATGCTTTCCGGGATGCACGGAAGATCCTCGGGTGACTTCTTAATAAACGTTTGTTTTCTGGCATACAAAAAATGTGGCATCTGCTATATGTTTTTCTAAGCAGATGTTTGCTTATGACACAGGACCAAGAGTTTCCAGAAGGAGATTAGGTTCTCCAAGGGGAGAAGTGGTGACACTTTTCAGGGATGGAAGGGACCAGAGGCAAAAGCCGGTGGAACAACAAAGGTACATTTTTCCTTCGTTCAGTAGGATAGTTAGTACACACATTCAAACACCCCTCTGTCCTCTATCCAGACAAACACGAGGCATTGTCAGAGTTCAATGACACATTTCAGCAAAGTGAAAACTCTTGGATATGAAGGAGGACCAATGAAGGGTGTACCCTGTGGTGGGTGGGTGGCTTGGGGAGAGTTCTGAAGGCCAGATAAAAGGCCTAACAGGACCACTCTGAGGTAGGATGAGGCGGCTGTCTTGGGCCATTAATATTAGGAGTCATGAAAGGCAGCACACTGATCGTGAAATAATTATTGCAATTATTTTGTTTGCCGGGAGAAAGGGAGGTGCTTATGGGATTTTCTGCCTCTGGGGAAGCACCATTTCCTGTTCCAGACAGCAAAATGTCTTGGATCAGTCCTGGGTTGGCTGAACAAGGGATGCTTCCAGAGTTCATTGTTGCCTCGGTGCCATTCATGAATGCATGTTTCATGCAGAATCCACACAAAGTTGTCCTTATCAAAATGCCGCCCCATCTTATCTTCCCATTTAATTTGGATTTACCATTTCTACATAATATCCCATTATATTCACACACAAAATGTGGACTTCTTAATTAAGATTAAATGAGGGGGTATATAATAGCATTTTGATGAGGATTGTGAACAAAGGTGTTTCCAGGACCCAGAACATATGAATTGTCTCTCACAAGAAATAGATAGCTATTTGAGGGTATTTCCAACCTTAATGAAAATCCTAGTGGGTCTCTGGGTAGGTAGGAGATTGATCATGGCTTCTTTGGATCATTCAAGGCAAAGTAGTTATTACACTCATCCGTTTTAACCTCTTGCAATGAAGAGTATGTAACCTTAGGTGTTGCTGCCACCTGGGGGTGTCAGAAGAGATTTTCCTGAAGCACACTCTGCTCTTCAACCGAAGCAATCAGGTGCGCTGCTTCAGTTACAAACTAGGAGAAAGAAAACCAGCAAGTGCTACAACATGGATGGCTTTTTAGCCTTCCAAATTCCCAGCATAGTAATTCATTTAAAAAAATAATCTAGAGTTAGGTTGTCTTTTAGTTGGGCCCTTTCATTCCAGGATTTCTGCAGAATTCACATACTGAAGAAGATAATTTACCTCTTTCCCATCCACTCACAGAAACATCCCCTCTTTGAGAAGGCACTGGGAAGAGGAATAGCAGCCCAGGGGTGTGGAGAAAGGGCTGGGTGACTACCACCATCTCAATTATTGTTTGCAATGTTGGTGGGGTAGCAGGCACTACAGCTTTATCGCAGCATCATAATTCCTCCCCAGTGTTAAAAGTGAAAAGTCAACAACACCTACGGTTTCTACAACAGAGAGCCTTGTTAAAGGCCAGGCAGCACAATCCTAAACTAATTAGAAGCAAGTCCTCCTGAATCCAGTGGGGCTCACTCCTAGCAGACTAGAGTGCACATAATCAGACCCATGAAACTACCGTTTCTGTCACAATGCAGACACAGCAGCACTCATCTGTGTTGTGGTCTTACTAAACTTTAAAGAAAAATCCGGGGTCCCTGCAGTTCTACTGGAATCAGTGGACTCAGCTACATTAGTTAAAAAAAACCAGTGCTTTGAATGTGTTATAAACATGCAACACCAGATGGCGATGGAGAGCAAAAAAAAATTCTTTGCTATTTTACATAGCATTGCCCCCCCTTTCGTTATAACAATTTAATTTCTGACTTATTTATAGCAATTATTTCCCTGTGTGTAGATCCACCCAGTGTCCTGAAGTCTCATTAAAAGTTATACTACTTTTGGCTACAGGATAATAGGTACACTTACAACTTCAGGAGAGTCTGATTCAATGCTTGAACTTGAACCAAGACCACTGCCTGGAACATGCAAAATAATAATATATAACCGAGTGCCTTGGAATAGATGGATCATTGATACAACCAGGCAAGATCATTCTTAGAAATCTTAAATGTGCCTCACGAGACTTCATATGCCCTATAACCTAAAAACCTCAGGGGTGTTTACTTTAATTCATATCTCATCAGCGCTCTGTGGTTTTCACAATGTTATGGCTAATCTATGACTTTAAATATACCGAGTAGGTTGGCATAAAACCAAAATGTTGAAACATACAACTAACCGTGCAATCCAATTCCCATTTGCTCTGCAGTAAGCCTATGCATGCCTTCAATGCATTTGCTCCAAGGGAAGTATGGAGAGAGCCTGGCTGAATACAGGCAGCTGATATCAGAGTAGGCATGCATGGGATTATGTTGCAAAACCTCTCCATCTATACCTGAAAAGCAGGGATGTGGAACTTGTGGCCCTGTAGAAATTGCAGGATTCTCAATGCCCAGCAGCCCTGGCTCGCGTGACCAATGGTCGGGGATGAGGAGTGCTGAAGATCAGCAACACCTGAAGGACCACAGATTCCCCTTCCCTGCTATATATCACTTCTCCTTTCTGTCTGTTTTGCTGGGATATAAATTTTATTATAAATAAATATGATATATAATCTTTCTTCCTAACCTGACTTTCCTCTCTCTCTCTCTCTCTCTCTCTCTCTCTCTCTCTCTCTCTCTCTCTCTCATTATTTCTCATGCTGTTTCACACACACACACACACACAGAGAGAGAGAGAGAGAGAGAGAGATCAGTCAGTTGAACACGAGACTCAGGACCATGGGTTCAAGCCCCATGTTGGGCAAAAAGATTCCTGCATTGCAGGGGGTTGGACTAGATGACCCTCGTGGTCCCTTCCAACTCTACAGTTCTATGACTCTATGAATGCAGTTCCCATTTCCTTTGCCTCCGAAAGGTCCCCAAACCAATGCTTTCCATGGGTGCATCAGTTATATGATGGGCATGATTGCAGCCAAATCGCCTCCCACCCAAGTTTGATTTGTAGGTTGCTTTGTAATCCGATGCACATGGCCACAGAAAGAAACTATATCTTGGAATGAGGGGGTAGCAAAGGAAAATAAGGATTTCACAAATAAATTCCCCTAGTCAGCATCCAGTACTGACATGTAACCACAAGGGGGAGCAAAAGGGCTATTCAGCTTGTGCAAAGTGGCAGGAGAACCATGTAATTTGTTCCATCACCTGGAAGACACGGCTGTCAGGTCCATGAATGGGTAGCTGGGGGGGGGGCAGGATACCCCACTGCTAATTGTGACAACTGAATGAGAAATCCAACCTAGGGATTCTCTTGCCCAAGGCTGGAATTCAAGGTTTTTAAAGCAGCTTTAATTTAACAAGTGGTCATGGGTTATTTGACGAAACCGCCACAGGCTCCCCCCCCCCTTTTCCATCTGGTCACTAGGGATGGGGGGGGGGATTTGATTTGGCTCTTATTTATAGGTGAATCTATCAACTCTGCACTTTCCAGAACAAGATGAGAACCAGAAGACAGATGTCCTTTAAAATTTGCACTTCTCTGAATTTTGCAATGCAGTTTGCTAAGCAAACAGTATTTTTAAAAATGCATTTATTAGGGGGAAATCTGCAGGAAAAAATGAAATAATAGTGAACACAGCATACAAACCGTATTGTGTTTGGGGAAATTGCATGCAAAAGGGTGTACATGAGTAAAAACAACCACCTTCTAGAAAAACACTACTTGAAAAAATAGGCTAAACAGTACAACCAAAAGAAAAGTCATCCTCTAAGAATTCACAAAGGATTTCTCTAGGTTTTTTCATGTCCAAGGTAAACTGAGTGCCTATAAAGATGCAGCAGTCGCACTTGCAATGTGTCATGTGATGAAAGCCAGTCTTTGGACTATTATCCTTTTTGTGGGGGATTCTATCTGCTGCAGGCAAATTCAGCTTGCCATTGCTATTGTTGATTTGGTGTTCTTGAGTGACAAGAACCACCCCAGAATTTGCCTTTTTGCTGTTAGGAAAGTGGCAGGGAAATTCCTGGGAATAGGCAGAGTAACTCTGGATGGGCAGAACATTACGCAATGTCTCCCCAACGAATCAGAACGGATGTTCTCAGTACCCAGCCAATGTCACCTAACTTCAGTCCCAAGCTTTGTGCAAACGAAACAGAATGAATTATAAATAAACAGGAAGTCTGGACATGATCCAAGGGAGAGCAGCATCAGTTGCTCATGATGGCAGCATGGAGGAAAGTCGGCACAGAAAAACTCAGAGATGGGGAACCTCAGCCTCTTCCATCTGCAGAACTGGTACTGCACAGGTGCCACACAAACCATGTCATCATAACAAATCAATATTTTAGTGTGGTGGCACCTAAACCTGGAAACTGTTGACATCAGTCGGGCACCTTTGCTGAAATCTTTTCCAGTACCTGCTTAAAACATTTTTGTTTAGGCAAACCTATCCAGGCATGTAGATGCTGATGTGCTAAAATCACTTTTATACTGTTAATTTTAATTATTTATGAATGTTTCAGTTGTTCTTAACTGTGTTTGTACTGACCATCTTAAAATTTCTTGTAAATTGCTTAGGGGTTTTAAATGCAATCCAGTGGGATATAAATGTTGTGAAATGTTGTCCATTTGCTCTGAACTTCCCAACACTGCCTAAAGGGCAGAGGGACAAAGTTATTCTCGTGGGAGGAAAGTTCATGTTTAAGTGTCTGAGTCAAGCTGGACAGAACAGCAACAATTCTAGCAGATACCAGTGGTAACTAGGGACTAACAGAACAAGCAAAGGAAGCCTGAACAACTTAAATATCTCTCAAAAGCCAGTTCAGAGAACCCCCGGGTGTTTCATGCACACAGGGAAAAGCTTTGCTGGACCAGCAACTACAAAGCGTCAGAACAGCTTCCAGCTGGTGTAGATAAACAGGATAGAGTAGGTGTCTGATTTGGATTCTGAGACATTCCAGGAAATTGAGAAACTGGACCACACCAGCAAGGATGACTGGTTCCACAAAGTTGAGAAGAATCTGGAAAGGAACAGGTCTCTAGCAGGAAGTAGAGCAAACCTGAATGAGGCCACATCCTGAAACAGAAGTCAAAGCCGTGCCTAGTGATGAAAGAAACCAAATTGCTGCATTGCAGACAATGTTCCCTTAAGCCTTTTCCCCTTAATTTCATTGCAGTTGGGGGAAAATGTGCCTCTTTTTTTGGCAATGTGTAATTGGCAACCCAGGAAATTCTCCAGACATTCTAATAAGTGTGTGTGTGTGTGTGTGTGTGTGTGCGCACACACACACACACACACACACATGTTTATGTGTATTTTAATTAACTGAGTGGGAGACTATGAGTGCTTACTTTGCTTTTGGTTGTTAGTTTGTTAATATATTTGGGGGATAAGGAGTGCTGTAATGCTTTGTGAATTTTTAGAATATGACTTTTCTTGTGGTTGTACTGTATAGCCTGTTTTTAAAGTTGTTTTGTTAACAGTGTTTTATAGAGGTGGTTGTTTTTATGGGTGATTTGTTAATTATTTTATATGGTTTGTGCTGTAATTGCAATGTTCTACTATGTTGTTATTCATTGTATGTGACTCATGCAAGTGAAAAGCAGCATAGAAATATAATAAATGAAAATGAAATGAAAATATATATCTCTAGCTAGAATTCCTGGATTTGCACCAGTGCAGACATGGTGAAAATTAACCATGGGCTGCAATCAATCAATCAATCAATCAATCAATCAATCAATCACTTTATTACAGTCAATGACCAGCATAGCTTGCAATCTAATCCAGAGCTTGGCATCAATAGGATGCCCTTTTGTCTTCAATGCCAGGGAGTGGGCCACACTTTGTGCTAAGAGGTCTCTCTTGTGTGGAATTGCTGCTGGATGAGAACATAACAAAGAGCTCTGCTGGATCAGCCTGGTGGCCCATCTAGTCCAAAATCCTTTTCTCATGTTGGCCAACCAGATGCCTGTGGGAAACCAACAAGCAAGACCTAAGTACAACAGCCTACTTGTGATTCCAAACAACCAGAATTCAAATCATTCATGCTCCTCTTCAGCTGAGAAGTGAGAACATAGCCTTTGTGGCTAATTCTTTGGCGATCACTCATAGCGGACTAAGATTGTCTTCCATAAACATGGTTTTAAAAGTGAGTCCGTAAGTGACTGTGGAGGTCAATTCTGGATCCACGCGTCCTTCCACAATGGGGGACATGGGTTTCTGAGCGGGAGTTGATCACGGTGTGGATTTGCCAAGCGTGCCCTCCTCTTAGCACATTTCTCCCTTTCGTCCTGAGTTTGAGAGTCTTTGAAACCCATGGCACCTTTGATAAAGGTTGTTCTCCAATTGGAGCACTTGCAGGCCAGTGTTTCCCAGTTGTCAGCGTTTATACTACATTTTTTTAGATTTACATTGAGAGAGTCTTTGAACCTCTTTTGTTGACCACCAGCATTACGCTTTCCATTTTTAAGTTCTGAATAGAGTAGTTGCTTTGGAAGATGATAATCAGGCATCCACATGACATGACCAGTCTTACGAAGTTAATGTTGAAGAATCATTGCTTCGACACAGGTGATCTTTGCTTCTTCCAGTACACTAGCATTAGTTCGCTGGTCTTGACCAGGTGATGTGTAAAATTTTTCAGAGGCAAGGAGTTGGAGGTGGAGTTTATAAGTGGTCCATGTTTCACAAGCGTACAGTAAGGTTGGTAGAAGTGAGAACATAGCCTTTGTGGCTAATAACCGTTCATAGACACCGCCTCCATGAGGTGCCACTGCCTTTATCAGCAACATGCATTTGTCTGATGGCCAAGGCGGACCTGAGATGTTGGCAGCCACCTTTCAAACTGTTTGTGTTTAGCTGGCTTCTCTTTTTGCCGAAGGGCGGAGGTGGAGGAGAAGCCATTAAGACCATTAAGACAAAACAGTTCCACAGTTCGCTGGGTGCTTTTCAAACCCGTGGCAGGTAGGACAATGGCATCACTCACTGGCTCTCTGGTGCTCCTGAACAACTCTGTATACAGTTAAGCCCTTTACATATTTGGACGAGAGCTGGAAACGTTAGGAGCGGTGCTTACCTTTAGCCGCATGAATAGAAATTGCACAACGGCACGGCCCATTTGTGTAACACCAGCAGCCAGGAGAAGCAACCAACCTTCTTACACAATGGTGGTTGTTGGTGGTGTTGGTTGTTTTGTGCAGGCAACTTTCAGGGTGGTTTGTTTTCATTTGACACACAATGTGTGGTTTCACCTCTTTTCACCGGAGGCCTTCAGCTACTGGAATGGAGGGGTGGGTCACATTCCCTTAACATAAGAACATAAGTGGAGCCTGCAGGATCTGGTTAATGGCCCTTCTAGTCCAGCATCCTGTTCTCACAATCACATGCCTACGAGAAGCCCCAAAGCAGGTCTCCAGCACTCTCTCCTTGCTGTAGTTTCCAGCAAGTGGTATTCAGAATCGTTGCTGCCTTCGACCATAGAGGCAGAGCAGGCCAACACGGCTAGCAGCTGTAGAGGAATGGCGGCCAGAGAGTGGAGGAGAGTAGTCATGGGAGAGGGGTCAGAGGCTGCAAATACGTACACGAATGTTACACAAAAGGTCTTGAGCAATAAAATAAAAGTCTCTGAAAGTTCCAAAGAATACATTTTTGAAAAAAAAGAAGACAGAGGGTTGTATCTCATGAAGTCATTGCACAATGTCAGGGAACTGACATCAGAGCGAAAAGCGGAGGCAGGGCTCCAGAGCGATGCCGGAGAGGGAACCAGTCGGGGGGAAGGAATTCAGCGTGACACCAATAGAGAGGAGAGGGAGATGGAGGAATCAGTGTCAGGGCTCCAAGACCCTTCAACCGAAACCAGCGGAGAGAGCGCTGGCACGCCCTTGCCATCCCCTTACTTGCGCAGACGCGTTCCGCGCAGGGAACATAGGAGGAGACTTGGGGTCAAACAGCTTTTATGCTGGAAGAGATTCAAGAAACTCCCACTGACGGATTCTGCAAGTGACTAACAGGTCACGGAGGGCGAGCTCTAACCCTAAACATGGTTGAGCAAACGATCTAACTGAACTGGACGCGATTTACGCACGAGTAACCCACCCATAACCACAACACACAAGTAGGATGACTTTCACTCACACAATAAAATTGCTCCTCCCCTTCTCCTCCCCTGCATAATCCCAGCCACCCCCCAAAAAAACTTCCCTGGAGTTTCTCTCAACCCTCTGGAGCAAATTTGGGAGGGCAGAGGTGTAGGAAGGGGGTATGGTGGGGGCAGGCCGCCCTGGGTGTTATCGCTGAGGAGAGTGACATTCGGCACGCTGCCCGTCCGCAATTCCCAAGCCTACCCCGAGCCGTTGGGGGAAGGGGGAGTTGCGCCACTTTGCCAGAGGCCTTCCCCCCTTCCCCCTTCGTTTTGACAGCTCGGGTAAGGCTTGGGAGTTGTTGGCGTGTGGCATGCCATTGCCCCATGCTCCTGGGCTGCTGGAGGAGGCAGGCCGACAGGCAGAGAGAGGACGGGAAAGAGGCAGGCGAGCAAACAAGCGGAGGGGGGAGGGAAGGAGAGAAGCAAAAGCTCCCTCAACTCAGGACCATTTATTTATTTATTTATTTATACATACATACATACCCCGCCCATCTGGCTGGGTTTCCCCAGCTACTCTGGGCAGCTTCCAACAGAATATTGAAATACAATAGTCTATTAAACTTCCCTGAACAGGGCTGCCTTCAGATGTCTTCTAAAAGTCTGGTAGTTGTTTTTTCTCTTTTACATCTGGTGGGAGGGCGTTCCACAGGGCGGGTGCCACTACCTAGAAGGCCCGAGAAGACCCAAACCTTGGAACGCACAGGAGGAGAGGTAGGGTGTGAGAACAAAGTTGGGGAGGGAGTTTTAAGTGCTTATGCTTACAATGTTAAGTAAATAAACCAGAAAATAACACTTGCAACTGTAAGTATCTAATTTTAACCTCTTTTAATAATTTCAATGGGGGGGGGTGACAAAAAAAATTCCGCACCGGGTAACACCTGACCTTGCTATGCCTCTGCCTCAGGGAACTAGCCTAGCCCCCCAAGTCCACTGACCGCATGCCACTGGTGTGGGGTGCAGATGGAATCAAAGTTTTGTTGCATGAGCCGAAGCCACTCTACTTGTGCATTGACTTTCTTGGATGCAAGTCATAATGAGTAGCAGGGTGTCAGGATGACAATTTTTTTAGACTGGCATTATTTACTGCTCTGACCACAGTGTCATATTTGGTAGGGCGGCGCAGTGCAGAGTCCAGTCTATTTTGGCTGAGAAGTGTATCAGGCTGTCAGATCTACAGTCCCAGAGGCAACTGATGGACCCCTTGATGCCAAGAAACAGAGCTTTGGCTCAGCGTTTGTGTGTCAAAATGGAAAGCTGGGCGAATGCCCTCGTGACAAATAAAGTGCTGTGGTGACGTGTGCTGAGCTGGCAGTTGGAGTTTATTTACTGGTTTGTTGGTTGGTTTAGTTATACAGTTTTTATATACCACTGAATAAAATCTCCTAAAGACAAGATAAAAGCAAAACACAGGTGTGTATCACAGTTCAAAATTAGCAGTATACAGTGGTACCTCGGGTTAAGAACTTAATTCATTCTGGAGGTCCATTCTTAACCTGAAACTGTTCTTAACCTGAGGTACCACTTTAGCTAATGGGGCCTCCCGTTGCTGCCGCATGATTTCTGTTCTCATCCTGAAGCAAAGTTCTTAACCTGAGGTACTATTTCTGGGTTAGCGGAGTCTGTAACCTGAAGCGTATGTAACCTGAAGCATCTGTAATCCAAGGTACCACTGTACAAACATAAAAATTGAGGTTCACTTTCCAGGAACTCTTAGGTAAACACAGAAGTCTTAAACAGGTGTTTTAAGGACATTGGTGCTGCCACCTCATGAATTACCTGAGGGAGAGCATCCCAAAAGGTGGGTACTACTCTACTGCTGAGAGGACCTTTTTCCACACGGTCACCAAGCGGCAATCTTCAGGTCATGAAATGACTACAAGGATCCCCTCAGAAGACTTCAAAGATTGGCTTAGTCTGTACCAGGGGAAGAAGTTTTTAAGGCTACCCTAGCAGTGCTATTTATCTAGAAAAAGAGGTGCCAGTACTCACCATGAACGCCTCCCTTGTTCTCTTATAATGGCAATGGCGTCCACCTGAGAGGTCCCAGAACTTGGTTCCGGTGAGTTCCGTCTGAAAAAAACAACAACCCTGTAACCTAGCATTTGCTGCATTGTTTCTACTAATTAATCATTAAACCTGAATGGAAAAGAAGTCTAAGGCTCCCTGTCATTTAATTGTGTCTGACAGGATTGTGCAAGCTAAATATTGTAAACTCTCTCAAATTCCAAGGCAGAGGTACACGCAAAGCAGTTACAGGAGCTTTGCAGGGTGCGGTGTGTGGATAACATTGAGAGAGGCTGGAAATGCATCAAACTGTATTGGAGTCAAAGGCAGAGAATAATTCCTGGTAAGCCTTTTCCTTGATTGCAATAAGTGTGGAAACACCTGGTGTGCTGAAGTGAAAGAGAATTTGTGTTGATGATTTTCTAATTTTGATACAGAACATCCTCTTCTGGCTATCCTATTTATTATATGGTTGTTATTGTTATGTACTGAAGTTCTCACCCTGGGCCAGCAGGGGGATACTGTAGATAGTTATGCAAATAAGGGATCGAAAGTGACTTTCAGTGATTGGATAGTTTTAGAAAATTGTTACAGTTACATTGTACTGGAGCTCTATATAAGCAGACTGACTGAACCCTTCAGTTCAGTTCTGTCCTGGCCTGTGAATAAACAAGAGCTGCTTGAATAATTGCTGTGTTGTCTGATATTTTCACCCACAACTTAACAGTTATTTTATTTATTGTGAGGATTTCTACAAGGGACAGGGAATCTGTACTGCCCCCCACCCCAACCCAAAATGTTGCTGGACTCTACTTTTCACCATCCCAGATTATGGGCCCTGCTGGCTGGGGCTTATGGGAGTTGGATTCCCACAACATCTGGGGGGGGGAGGCACAGCAGGCTTCTCAATCCCTGATTTTTATACCTTTCCCTTTGATCAAAAACTTCCCAGGGCAGGTTATGAAACATCAAACGCACAATAAACCGAGATGAATGTACACTAAAATATACTAAAAGCAGCAAAATCTAAATGAACAGCATAATAAAAAAAACACATTAAAAGGGCAAAACAGATCAAATTGAAAGACTGAACAATAAAAGGTCTTCATCCTATACAGTTCTCAGGACATTTCGCAATCAAAGGTGCCACCACACAGAAGGCCATTTCCCACCTACTATCAAGGTAAACAGAAGCTCGGGTGGGTGCTGTGCTCAGCTGCTGTTTGTGAGCTTCCCATGGGTATCTGTTTGAACACTTATGAGGACAGGATTCTTGATTGAACGGACCTTTGGCTTGATCCGGTTAGGCTCTTCTCACTCCCTAAATAAGTCCCTGATCTAAGCCACGGATCTGTGTTAGTGCAAACCAGGCCCTAATAAGTCGATCTGTAGGGTTCCCCCCCCCTTCTTTTTTTTGTTTTACTAATTGCTTCATATCCGTGCCTACTGGCAAGCACATAACAGCCTCTCCCCCACCCCACCCCCTGCCTTGGCTGTCACCTGCCCATAAGATGTTCTCATGACTTCATTCTTTTTCTAAGGTAATTATGGAATTATCTCCATTCATATACTGTGCAGGTTGTTTGGACTTGCTGGGAAGGATTCAAAGCCTCCCTTAAGGTTATCTGTGTTTATCTTGTACAGAGACAATACCTTATCATGAAACACATGCCTCTTCCCTCTTCAAGAGTTATCAAGTTGTTCTCTTGGGGTACAAAGGGCAACTGATTCAGATTAATACCATCAGCTTCTGTCTCCCTACCTTTATAGAATGAGTAAAAATGCTTTATTCTTAACCATATTGGATTATTATTTTTTTAAAAAAGGAAGGGGGAAATCAAGTTCCCATTTTGGAAATCTTAACGCACTTCTTGTCAAACAAACTCATCATGACATTTCTGAAAGCTCTAATGGAAACGGGATGTCCCTATTTTTGGAGCAGGGCAGAACTGAAGCAATGAACAGCTTCATTTTAGGAAGAAAGTGAAGAAAACTGGATTTTTAAAAAAACAAACAAACAGTTATTTCTTGAATGTTGAATATTTATGTGCAGAATGATAAAAAGTACGAAAATGCAGATACTATAGACGTTAGTGATTAACAGAATAAATTCACAATAAACAAAAAAAAAACAAAACAAAAAGAACAAAAAGAATCTGTTCTGAACCTTACAAATTTTTGCCAAATGTTACAAATTAGATATGAATTGTGGCCCCTGCCACCAACCCTAAATTGAAAAGTTCATTGGCTAATGATGTAAAAATCTATGAACTTTTACAAGTAGTATGCATTCCACAAACACTGTACCTGCCTCTAGCTTTATAAAACTCATATAAGTTGCCAAGGTCAGTAAATGATTATGTATGACTGGAGATGAAAACTGCATTTCACATGTGGTCCAGAAATGTGTTGTTGTAAATCATCTTTCCCAAGCGAGCTCAGAGTGACAAATGCTTTATCTTCACAACAATCCTGTGAGGTTGGTTAGGATAGGAGTTAGTGGCATGACCAAAGTCACCAAGAATTGCCTTGTGGCTAAACATGGTTTGGAACCTGGGTCTGTCTGTCCTAAGCCCAGTCCTCTAACCACTTCACCACACTGACTCACTTTGCTCCCAAGTTCATTAAAAGAAACTGGAAAAGCAACCCATTAAAATTCTTTTGTTTGTTTCTTCCTTTTTGATAACCACCCATGAAAGCAATTGCTACAACTGCCCAAGGGATAGCGTGAGACTATAAACAGGAAGGGAGGCTTCCGAAAGGCAAGTACCTTATTAAGTGTCAATTGTCACAGTCGTTGTGATTGGAAAGGTCAAGAAGGCCTCTTAAGAAACATTTCCTACTCGGCTGTTCCAACGCTAAGGGTGAGGGCGATGTGTAGGGATGCTGCAGAATTCTTTGGAAACGGTAATGGGAGCAGAAGTTGCCACAATCTGCGTGTTTGCTCGAGGCCAAGAACAAGAACCACACAAGCAAGTACGATTGGCAGACTATGAGCAATATTTGCTATTGTTGTTTTAGCCTGCAAATGATATACTGTATAAACAATTACGTCATTTTATGCATTGTTTTTGGCATTTCCCTCCCACTGAAATGCACTGAAATTAATTACGTACAGGCAACGACCACTTTGTGCTGGGGGTGAGTTCCCAACATGTCAGGAGAGTGCACATAAGCCTTCTCCACCCTCATCCCACCCCCATTATGCCCCTTTCTCTGGCCACTTCTGGGGCTAACGCAGTGCGCATGTGCACAGACACATGATAATTGGACGCCTAAAACGGTCATTGCTTGTAATTAATGACATTAGTTTCAGCAAAATGGAAACAGAGCGAATGTCACCATATAAACTCCTTCTGATGCAGTATAATAATTGTGCTTCGAGGCCCCAAGACCTCCCCCCGAAAGAACTTCACACAGACACATATTTTAGTTTAAGTTATTGGGCAAATTTTGACCACAACTTTATTAATTACAAAAGGATGGGCAGTATTGGCTTAGGCATTAGCAGCAGACTATAACTGACTCCGCCTCTCTGGCTGGTAGTCTGAAAGGGTAAACACCAAACGAGGGAGCAACATCAAAGAAGACCGACCGGTGCTCACCCCGGGGTTCCTGTGGTCCTTACATGGCCCTAGCCCCTCAAGCGGACTTCAGACAAGAACCAGGTCACCCAGGTTCCTTTACCGGAATACCCTATTCCTGGAGGGGCATGTGATGGCTGCACCTCCCCTCCCCCGCATTCCAAAAGCCATTGCCTAACGCCAAATCGTTACAAGTTGTGATGATTGCTGAGGAGGTAGGCAAAAACCAAGTGGCCAAAGCCAAACTGCCAAATGGAAAAATTCCTACCCAGCCCCTGTTCCAAAACAGACGACCCAATCCAAAGCAAGGCCAACGCGACACAGCCTAACATAAGAGGGAGGGAGCGCGAAGCAAGTGCCCCCAATTGCATCGCACTGCTGTAAGGAGGATCCTATTTCCTTGGAAAAGGCTCTTAGTACGCAAGCAAATTTTGCCCCAAATGATCCTCCATCACTTAGGCCAATTTATCTGTTTGATGGGAACATGGCTCCTAGTTACAGTGGCTTGGTTTTCCCTTCACCATTGGAAGCAGAATGCATCTGCAGGTCAGCTGCTAGAAGCCACACAGTCCCAAAGTAAGTGTGGAACCACATGTTATCACAAACAGTCAATGACATGAGAGGTCATGATGTCAGGAAGACTAGGTACATTTTATTACAAGTAATGAAGATACAGAACTTGACTCAAGGCTGCTAGATTTTGGCATCTGTCCCAAAATTATCATAATGTGCTGTTCCACCCTCAACCTGTTATCTCTCTCTGCATGTCTCAATCACTCTGGATCAGTAATATGTCAAGTGGCCCCAAGGCACCAAGAAAAACCTGTTTGTTTCCTGCAGTTGTTCTCTGGAGCCACGTTCACAAACATTGTACTAGCAGCCAACCCATTCTCTGAGGAGGGATTCTTATGTAGGCAAAATAGCCACTCAAAAGCGGGAGTTAGCAGCAGGCTTGGGGGGACTCCAGGGTTTGCAGAAGACAAAACAATATTTAGGGAGAATGAAAGCCCAAAGGGAGAGGGACCCAAAGCATTCCAATAAGGACAGAGTATGCTCAGTGAGCACAGAATGATTAATGACTGTTGGTGGGAGGAGGGGGAATAGAAAAACAGGAGGAATGAAATTGAGTATCATGGAGCTCAGCATGGCTGGCTAGAACCTTGAAGAACAGCACTCCACACAGCAACGTGTGTGTGTGTGTGTGTGTGTGTGTGTGAGAGAGAGAGAGAGAGAGAGAGAGAGAGAGAGAGAGAGACTATTTCTGAATTTTGCTAGTGTGGCTGTAGGTGGCCGTTGTTGTTTTGCCCATAAAACTATGTATAAAAAAACAAGCATTTTTTATTCTCTCCCCATAGAAATTAAGTATTTGTAATCTGCCCAGAAAACAATGCATTGAAGACAAGGGTGTTGTTGGGGTTTTTGTCTTTGTTTTTACCTTCCCATAGGATTTTTTTTTTTGTAATCTGTTTGCTTTGTTTCCAAGCCCTAATGCTACTCCACCTTGAAAGAGCTGCTGGAGACAAGATTGGGTAGAAATAGCCTCCCTATTTGCAAATGGAAAAATGGTGGAAGAGGTTGCCAAATATTCTTCGGGAAAGAATTTTCCAGTAGTTTTTTGGGGGGCGGGTGGAGGGTGCAAATTAAGTCTCACCAATTGTTTCCGAAAATTCCCTTTTGAGAAATTTCAGGTTTGTTCATACTGAATGAATCTTCAGTGTTAGTTCATACTGGTGGCAGATGACGGATGCAATGAGCTAAGAAAAGACTGAAAAGATCAGAGGCCAAGCCTGTTGCTCCCTTCTGCAAGAAGAAAATCATACTAAAATAATATTAAAATGAGCCATTTCTGCAAAAAATTATTCCATGCATGGGCTGAAATTCTCAAGTGGTTCAGAGGATGCACGAAAAGATAATTATGTGAGCAGTACTGTAAAATTCCTTTCCACAGTTCAGCCAAACTCATGATGGAGACATCTTTTCCTCTTCCTTCCCCCACACCCCACTGTCACCCTTTTTGCAGTTAAAAGGAGATCTGCTGTTCCCCTGTCAAAGCACTTATTTTATGCTTGGATGGAGATAAGCCTAGGGCCCCAATCATCAACTCTTCTTTTCACTTCCACAGCTTAGAAGCAATACTCACTGTTCTGACAAGCCTGGCTTTGCATCTGAATGAGAAGGATTGCATCCCAGGCTGCTGATTGCCGCTCTATACTCAAAACATTTCACATTATCTGGCAGGGTCAGGTGAATCTGCTCTCTGAAGTCGTTGCAGTCTTGTGACTGGCTCTGCTCAACACTGTTGCATTTTATAGTAACTTAAACCTGCACTGCTCTGCATGCACAACTTATTTGTGGCACACAAGTCTTTTCAGTGATGTCCCTGGGGTCTGCTCTGCTTACCCCACAGTTCTAGAACTAGAGTGGATGCTATGTGGATCACAACATCACTGCTTTGCAGCTCGATGTGCAATGCCTCTGCAGCAACCACAGTCTATGGATTCCAACGCCATTTTCCTGGACCAACACAAGAGACCAAAGAGGAAGGGGGAGATAAGGAAAAGCTCTCACTCCAATCAATCGAAAGCTTTTTCCACCCAAGGTTTGCATTCCCTTGTGGACAACATTCCAAGGACAGCATGCTGGTGGCAGACAGAGCCAGATGCAAAAGCAGGTGGAGTTTCTACACGTACTCTCACTTATCTATCCTCCATCCAGGCAAGGAAGAGACATTACCCAAGCTCAAGAACACTTTCCAACCCGACAAAAACACTCATGGAGGTACAAAACAGGATCAGTTGAGGGGTATGACTGGGGAATACTCCTGAGGGCCAGATAGGGAGAGTTGGTGGGAGGCATTTGGCCTTGTGGCCAAAGGACCCTCACCCCAGATCCGTACACACCTATTACTCTTCGTGTTTCAGCTCCAGAAAAGCCACTTTCCCAAGGCTGTAGCAGCCACAGCTGGCTGTGCACAGTGCTGATTGGCTGGCTCTGTAATGTCACCAATAAACCCTTCCTTCCCACAATGCTGGAGCAGTTTTAAACTTTTCTTTATTAAAAAAAGCCATAAAAACACACAAATTTATGCAACTGATACATTTATAAACACAAGTAACTTCACGTGGCACTTTTAAAAATTAAAAAGGGCAAACAGGTTGCGTAGAGGAAGAACAAAGAAGCAGGGCTGGTGGCTGAGCCTGTGTTCAGATAGCTTGCTTGCATGTCTATCATTTCAGCTGTGAAACTGGACTCACCCTGTGGTAGGAGAAAGCACAGTGAGCAACCCTTTTCTTCCTTGACCACTAAAACTCAAACCATGGTGCCCTTGGTCTGAATCAACTTCAGGCAAATGGCTGCATAAGCTGGGTTGCCCTGTGTCTGTGTCTGGATTCACTACCCCACCCCCTTTTCCTATTTTGAGTTGGCATCGAATGCATCGTGCTTGGAAAACAGAAGATGGTTGGGTTCCTTCTGAGCTGCCAGCATTTTCAAACAAAGGGTCTGTTCATGGAACCAAGGACACGTAACCATCCCACAATCCTGCTCACCCGGTTTAAATCCTCTGCCTTATCACTAGCTGCCAACAAGCAGCTATTATTTCGGTGCTGCGGGAATTGCAGTACTGCTGGTCTCTGCCATTCTAGCATGCGAGAGGTTTTACTGCAGGCAAACCAGCCCTTGGAGACCTTGGAAGAAACACCCAGAAAACGGTGCCAAAGAATGAAGCTGAGTTTGGCTGAGCCCTTGCTCTGTAGTAGCCTAAGTGCCACAGGCAATCTCACTCCAACCTTCCTATCTCAGTGGGGTAAAGCAGTCTTCCTTTTATTTTCTTCCACTCCTAATTGCTACACAAATGGAGTTTCTATGCACTTAATACAGTTTCTATGCAATTAATACAGTAGCGGGGGGAAACAGAAAAGCCATCCATAGAGGTGCCTGCAAATGATAGAGAAGGGCAACAGTAGAGATCAGTCAACTAGCTACCATGTCTCTGTTATCAAATCCTTTAAGAAATCCCTGATAGTGGATGGGCAGGCACTCTCTGAGTTTCAAAAGCAGGGTATATTATTGACTTGTGGAATGTATAGCCCGCCCTTCTTCACAAAAGGTTCCTGGGTGGTTTACTTAACCATTTCAATAAAAAGCGAGAAACACAATAGCAGAACAACAAGCTGAACAAAACGTGAATTAAGACAGCAGACAGAGAACTCCCTAAAAAGGCTTGGAAAAATAAGAAGAAGGTTGCCTGACACCTGAAGGTTAATCAGGCAGGTCTGGGGTGGGGAACCTCATAACCCAGGGGTCAAATGCCACTCTAGCTGGCCCACGGGGCACTCCCCAGGACACAGCTCCTTCTCAAGTCCTGCTCTGCAATAGCCTTGCTCTGCACCCCCTTTGAGTGCCTTGGCCTCTGAAGAATGTGTCCTTGAGCAGGTATAATATCTCCTGCTTTCCTGTCATGAGTCCCATGGAGATGTCATGGACTGGTGGCCTGTTCCCAAGGAAGAATGGGAGGAGCTCAGAGAACTGGAGCAGGACGACCTTGGGAGAGGGTCCTAGAGGGGTAGGAGAAGCCTCGGAACGGGCTGATGGCACGGAGAATGGTGAGCTGGAACCCAGGGAGGATCTGAGCAGGCTAGCAGAGGAGTGCTCTGCTCTGGGGACACCAGACACCCCTAACCAGACCCTGCCTGTCATAGAACCTTCCCTGTCTCCTTCCCTGTCAGTGATGAGCCTGCTTCAGAGAACAGGGCTACTGAGAGTAAACTGGATGCTGAGCTGCCATCAACTCTGCCTCCATCTCCTAGGACACAGAGAAGCCAGTGCAGGCACAAACAAACCTCACAAGCTCAACCCACCCAGAGCAGTGCCTGTTTGCTTGCCCAGTCTTGGGACTCTGGCCATTTGCTGCCCTAAATGCTGTGCCTGCCCCATCCTTCGAAAGGAAGGTACAGGAAGCCTGATGTACCTTGCAACTGTGCCTCGCTGGTGTGCTGCTCTCATTTAAGCATCAACGTCTTGGGCATAAACTGAGCTGGGTGTTTGAGTTCTTTTTCTGGCATTCTTTAGTGCCAGGGCTGGCTCAGATGCAGTTCAGCACTCAAATGCAGAGACGAGCCGGACATTTAATTCTTTATTCAAGAAAACAGCAAACAACACAGAGAAGTCTCGAGGCAGGACCAGCTTCCATAGCACAGTTGCCAGGACTTCCCCATAAGACCTCTCCTCCTCCAGAGACTGCCTACATAGATGTAAACTATGGTGGGAGGGAACTGTTGCTCATTGTTCAGCCACATGCATAGCTCTTCGTGTCCTTGGAGCTAAGGCAGGGTGTGGGGGAGCCTAACAATAGGACAGGTGAGCTCCTGGGAAGCCTCATGTGCTGAGTCTGGACTGCTTTCTGCCCTTGGCTCTTCCCTCTCACAAAGGCCTGTTGCTTTTTCGGTGGCCAACCATTCGTCCTCTGCTTCATCCTCTGACCTGTCCTCAGTGTCCCATCCCCATCCCCTGTGCTCTGAACATTCCTCCTATGAGGCTTCCTTAATAGATGCCTCTCACCACTCCTCTTCGTCTAGCCAGTTCCTGACATCTAGGCAACAAAAGGGGTCAACCAGCGATGTGATGCCTTGCATCAGCAGTGGATGAATGGTTTATGTCAGTCTCCGTACTCTCTCCTGTAGGTCCTGCCCACATCTGCACTGCCAGAACACAGGTGTTAAAGGCAAGTTGCACAGCTCTGCTGAAGCCAACAACGGATTTGTGCTGCAATTCGTCCATTGAAAATCACTCACCGCCTAGGAAATCCTACCACAGTATGAAGACACTGCGCAGGAGACAGATTTCTTAAAAGCAACAGGGCTGCCTGCTTAGAGGGAGCATGAGAAAAACATGGGATCCGCTGACACTGAAAGGAAGGTGTCACTTGGCAGCTTTTGCAATCTTTTAACCATAACAGAATACGGTTGTAGGCAGAGGACAAGTCAGAATTTGTTTGGACAAGGCTTTGCAGAGCTTTGCCATTCTCTCTGCCGCTTTATAATTAGAAACCACACTGGGATTTTCTTCCTAACTGTTCTTAGCAACTCCATCATGTCATTAGCACCTTGACTGTGTAGGAACTGGGGGTGAGGGAAGGTGAAATTACAGGGGTCTTGTGTCTGAAAGCACAGGAGAAAGAACCATCTTAGATAATTTGGCATCAAAGAAAAATATCTGCAGGTGCTACAGCTGCCCTTTGCATTCCCACTGATTGACCTCATATCAGAGCATTTGCGGTCGTGATTCCTAATACTATCCATGTGAAAACACAGTCCTTGTTTTTTAAAAGTAATAATGGGCTAATACGTAGATTTTAGTTTCTCTTGGTTTCCCATTTTTCTAGTTCTCCACATTTCAACATCAGTTTGCAATTCCCCTTCCATTCAACCCCCATGGAAATTCTTCAGCATTTTAGTGTGAATTTCTTCTAATATACACATTTGTATGTGCAAGTGTGTCTGCTTTTGCCAAGTGATTTCCTCTAATACAATGCATTGTTGCACATTGTTTTCATGAATATATGCATTTTTGTGCACATCATTTGACTGGATAACTCAAAATTCAAGAAAGTGTAAATTTTGAAAGCTTTTCATTTAGGGTCTTGTTTCAGAAAATGTGCAGAGGCGTTTTTAGGGTAGCATGACCAGTTCAGCTGCACTGGCCAAAGTTTGCCATTGAAGTGTGAATTAGATAGGTTCACAACCGAAGCCCCTGCCCCAATCCCTGTGATAGACAAACTCCCCCAAACTCGTCTTAGAATAAATTCAGTATTTATGAGCTTTCTCGCCAAACGTGCAGGGGCCAGGGAGTTCATCTGGTTTTATAATTCTATCCCAGCTCATAAGGTAGGTTCCAGCTTAGGACACTGCCATATAAAAATCAAATACTCAAAATGTAATCGATATTTCATCCTGGACATGGTAACTCATCACAACTCAATTAAAGCTCTGCAAAATCAGGGGCTATTGCAACTCCTGTATGAGAAAAAAAAAAAGATACCTTCGGGTTTTTCAGTTTAGAAAAGAATTGTAAGTAAGGTATGGCATGATATAAAATTGTGTATGGTGTGAGCAAAGTAGGAGGAGATAATTTTTCTCATAATGCTAGAGCTAAATAAGGTGAATGTTGGAAAATTTAGGACAGACAGACACTGCGCATATACTCTGGAATCCAGTATCACATGTAGGGTTGCCATACATCCAGAATTTCTTTGACATATCTGGAATACTATATCTGAAGGCAGTGTCTGGGCAGAAATTGGCTAAATCCAGACATATGGCAACTGATGTCAGCAGTGTTGTTTTAGTCAATTTATTTGTGATTTTGCAAAAAAAAAAACTTTTTAAAAACTCAATAACTTTTCTGTCCAGATTTCCCCTTTTTGAAATATGGCAACCCTAACCACATGAGATTTATTTATACAATTTACGAACTGCTTAACTACAATAGTCTGTATGTGGCTTAAAAAGATACAATACTCTAGAATCAAACATCAATTAAATTAATGTTGATAGCCACCAAGTTGGGGGCTTTACGAAGAGGATTCAACATATTCATAAAACTATTAGTGATTACTTATCATGATGGCTATATGTAATGGGCAGTATTCAGCTAAATATTTACATTAACACAATGACTTGTAACTGCACAGTGTAGATTCCCTGACCTCTCTTTTTTCCTGCTACCTGCCTAAATCTGCTCCAGAGGGTTGGGGAAAACATTTAGAGGGTACGCAGGGAGAGAAGAGGATGCACAGCTAAAAATCATTGCACTAGTGCAACTGTTTAGTGGTCTCCCCAGTGCTGGGGAACATGAGTGGAAGAGTGTTGCCCCCCCCTATTGTCCTGCTCGTGGGAACTTCCCAATAGGCTTCTGATTAGGTCCTGCAGAACTCATCTTATGTTGTTTTGTGTTTCAAAGGATGCTTTTTAAAGGTTCCAGGAAAGCCTCTTCTCCTCACAGAGGGGAGGTATTGTGAGCAGGAACCGTTCCCATGGCAGCAGGGGGGGCGTGTTCAGCCCCCTGTGTCATCTCCCGGTTGCCACGCCACCCTCTTGGCTGGCCAGCCAACAGGGCTGGCCTGAGGGAGGGGCTTAGCCGTATTCAAGCGGCCACGGCAGCCTCAGCACCTCATTCTTAACTTAAATTCTTGCGTCCTTGTCTCTTATTTACCACCACACTGGTTCAGTTCCTCGACTCACAAAAGGATAAGCCTGAGCTTCAGGAATAAATGAGCTGTCCAATGAATTGATCTGACAAAGCAGGGATGTCAAGTGTTAAGTTGTGGGTGAACATATCAGATGACACAGCGATTCTTCAAACAGCTCTTGTTTATTCACAGAACAGAACTGAACTGAACTGAAGGGTTCAGCCAGCCTGCTTAAATAGAGCTCCACTACAACGCAACAGTAACCACTTTCTGTAACTATCCAATCACTGAACGTCACTTTCAATCCCTTATTTGCATATGTGGACCTGAGTGAAAACTATCTACAGTATCCCCCTGCTGGCCCAGGGTGCGAACTTCAGTACATAACAAAGAGAGAGAATTTCTTTGAAAGTAATTTCACATTTGATTATTTTTAAAAACAAACTAACAAACAACCAAAAAAACCAACACACATCAAAGTAGTCCTCATGGGGGACCAGAACACTCCATTTTTCTGTTCTTTTCATTACACATACATTTTGAATTACATATGGGGGACACCATAATCTTTTCAACATTTGGGTCCTCTAAAGGTCTTAATTCGGCCCTGGGTGCGATGTTGTGAGTATGCAAAACTACACTGACTTTCAACAACAGCTTGGCTCGCTAGCCGTCCATCATTTGTGGTCATCACTTCCCCTGCAACAAGGGGTGGCAGAGAAACTTGATTCAGCTTACATTTAAAAGTGAATCTATCAAATTTGCACTTTTCAGAATAATGAGAACCAAAACACAACCATCCTTCAAAAGTTGAACTTTTCTGAATGCAATTTCGAGTAATTTACACATTTTTGCAAGCCATTCTTGCTAAGATAGGCATTTGCAATGTCATATTCACTAATATGGCACGCTTCCTCTTCCACCCGTTTTTGTAAACATTATTTAATCGGAGAACAAAAACGGGTGGAAGAGGAAGCGTGCCATATTAGTGAATATGACATTGCAAATGCCTATCTTAGCAAGAATGGCTTGCAAAAAATGTGTAAATTACTCGAAATTCCATACAAAGATGCATTTATTCGGAGAAATTCACACTGAAATGATGATGAATTTTCATGATAATGGTTTTTTTTTTAAAAAAAAAAATCAAACGGCTGCAGAAATGTAGGGAACTGAATAGAAGACAAGAAAAATGAGAAAGAGAAAGCTCCTGCCACAGCTACCAGTAAGCTCAGGCATGCACAGAGGGCATGTGAGAGAGGGGGAAAGGGGGAGATGGGGGCTTCTCTCATTTGTGCAGGATATATATATATATATATATATATATATATATATATATATATAGGCAAAGGGAACCATCCATGTCCAAGATGGTGCAGACTTCTTCTCTGCTCCTCACATGAGCCAGTTGGTGGAGACTGCAAGGAAACAGATATTGGCCGGCAGCAGCTGGTGTGGTATGGTGGATCTGTGGAACTGCTCTTCTGACATCCATCTCTCTGCTGCTCACCTGAATGCTGCAGGGATGAGGCAGGGCAGCAGTGAGGTCAGGACCACATGGGGTCACCAGCTGAAACAATCTAGCACTCCTGATGATGTGTCCCCACAGCCACAACATTGAGGCAAGCAGCAGCAATGCTGGTGCTGAGGCCAGCTCCACTGTGCAGTGAATGCTCCTGATTTTGGCAAAACGTTAGGAGAACAGACTCAGCAGCGGAACCGAGGCAATCTACAAAAAAATGCATATTGGGGAAAATGCATATAAAAAGCGGGGGAAAGCATAAGATTGGGTATATTAGGGAAATGTGCACCTACATAGCAACAATTTATTTAAAAAGAATAAATTGTAATAGGAAAATGCAGAAGACTGACCTTAAGATTGGAAAATGAGAAACATCAAGAGAGGCCAAAATGGGTGGAACTGTCCATCCCTAGAGAGGCTGTGGTTGACCTAGAGTCCCTGAACGGGTCTCAATAACTTTTTCTTAAGTTCCTAAGAGATTTGTTGAACCTTCCATTTTTTAGGAGGTTTTATAAAACAGTCCATGTGCTCAGGGGAGTCGCAAGTTGATTTTTAAATTTGATTTTTAAAGTTGATTTAAAAAAGGCCCCCAAAACCATGATAAAAGTTGGTTCAGAAATGGCACGCAGAGAGCCCCGGAGCCTAACCCCTTTTCTGGCTTTTGGTATTTTTGCATGTGTAATCCAGGCAGTTTTTCTTGCTGCTGCAAACAGCTGAACAAAACAAACCAAGCCATGTGATTGAAAGAAACCTGAAGCAGAGGCCGGGGCTCTCTCAGTTCGGCTCCACCCCTCCCTTGGGTGGCCACACCTCACTGATATCATGCAAAAAGCAAAATAAAAGGGAAGAGAGGAGGAGGGAAGGGACGGGGGAAGAAAAGAGAAGCACCTTTGGTATGTCACCGGCATTCCAGAGAATGACAATCACATTTGCCGGTTAATCAGGGTTTTGGAATTGACCAAGAGGAAACGCATGTTTTGTGATGATGACACAATCCTTGTTGGCATAGTTGTTTAACATGAGGGAACTCCCACAAGGAAAGGCTTAAAAGCACTTAGCGAGGGCTGAGGCACTTCTCAGACGCTGCCAGGAAAGAGAGGGAGTGTTTGCGTGTTGATTTCGGTTCCTAGTAGATGTCAGAATGAACTCCGGCCAAGGCTTCTACCACTTCTCTTCTGGATCTCTCAGGGGTGCTTCAGGATGCAGCTTCTCACACATCGGAGATCCCTACAGAGCTGGCACTCTGCATGGAGGAAATGGCTGTCTACCTGTCCCCATGTCCTTTGGAGCACCCACCTGGCTGGCCTCTGATGCCGGGGCGGGCTGGGGGGGCTTCGGCGGGAGCCACGGGGACATCTTCATGGGAAGGAACGAGAAGCAGATGATGCAGGACCTGAACGACCGCTTGGCCTCCTACCTGGAGAAGGTGCGGTCTTTGGAAGAGGCCAACACTCAGCTGGAGGGCTGCATCCGGGAATGGCACAAGAAGAAGTCTCAGGGCACCAAGCACGACTTCAAGGATTACGAAGAAAACATCTCAGACATGCATGAGAAGGTAAGTCCGAGGAGGCGCAGACTGGCTTACATTCCTCCATGGGGGAATTCAAGTACTTGTTCTGCTCAGCAATATAAATATCTGAAATGGTTGCTTCTGTTGGGTGTTTGCTTAAGAGCTGTCCTCAAGGAAAGGTGTGGATTCCAAGGGTAGGAAAGGGTGAAGAGGGAGGGGAGGCAACCCTGAAATAGATATATTTTCAAGCATACACATTCTCAAGCAAATTCTCCTAACTACCGTTTTGCTCAGGGGGGAAATGTTCATATTTCTATATTTTTTATCACATTGCAGTTGTGGATGATGTGGAATTTATGGGCTTGGCAGCACAATTTGTTGAATTTGGTGTGTTAATGCTTAATACTAATCTTTGGATTTTAAATTAAGAATTGTGTTACCCTATAAGTTTTTATTATATTAAAGAAGGTAAATTTGATTTGGGGTAAAGTGGGGAGGTTAAGGTTAGGGTTAACATTTCAGACTCAAACTACTCACTGCGTTTCCAATGTGCACAGAACACGATTTGAATTCTAGACAGAATGTTGCACTTCGCTCTTGCTTCTCAGATACACCGCGACTGAAATGATGCCAGCTATTTCTATATACATGCATCTCATGTATATATTATCAAGCATAATTTTTAGTTAACCTACATCTCCTGCAAGAGCGCAGTGTCCCTGTCAGAATATGCCGGGATGCTAGCTTCAGCAGTGAAGCCTAGACACCTTTCTAAATAGTGGGTTAGCCCTTGAACAAGCTGAAAAGGATGACATGCTCCAATAAGATATGGATGGGAATCCAGGGACGAGTCACCCAGTGAGTTCAAGGCATTGGATG
The DNA here is from genome assembly GCF_964252035.2 of Podarcis erhardii. Classification (NCBI taxonomy): domain Eukaryota; kingdom Metazoa; phylum Chordata; class Lepidosauria; order Squamata; family Lacertidae; genus Podarcis; species Podarcis erhardii. The sequence continues at coordinate 28,591,484 of NC_138502.1, read as the reverse complement.
ACATCCCACTGACATCATAAGTAGACCCATTCGGATGAATGTGCCTGTTCTGAGTATGACTTAGAGGGATCTCTTGAGCAGCGAGCAGCTGAGACTGGGCAGCATTTCTTTACATAGCAATCTGTGTTATACCGACTTGGACCATTGGTCCCTATAGCTTAGTGTTGTCTACACTGACTGGTAGCAACCCTCCAGTCTTTCAGACAAGGAATCTTTTCCAGCTGTACCAGGGATCGAACCGGGATCTTTTGCATGCAAAGCAGATGCTCTGCTGCAGAGTTACAGCCTATTCCCCACTGTTAGCAAGCAATGTTGTTGTTGTTGTTGTTGTTGTTGTCATTGATTAGTTAACCATTCTTCACCCTAAGATTCCAGGGTAGGTTACAACATTAAAACACAATACAGTGGTACCTCAGGTGAAGTACTTAATTCGTTCCGGAGGTCCGTACTTAACCTGAAACTGTTCTTAACCTGGAGACCACTTTAGCTAATGGGGACTCCTGCTGCCGCTGCACCGCTGGAGAACGATTTCTGTTTTCATCCTGAAGCACTATTTCTGGGTTAGCGGAGTCTGTAACCTGAAGCATGTGTAATCTGAAGTGTATGTAACCCGAGTTACCACTGTATTAAAAAAGTTTAAAACAACTTAGAATCACATAAATGAGGTGGGCCCTAGAAATATACCCCTCAAGTGTCAAAAGCCAAAGTAAAGAGCACTGCTGAAGAAAATTAATTTGCTCGTTATTCCCGTTTGTAAAGATGTTTGCTGCTTTACAGTTCTCTACTCATTCATCCTCTTGCAGTAACCTTGGCCTAACTCTCAGAAACAGTAGCTGGAGATAGCCCTGAGTCTGGACTATACCACTTCAAACCAGAGGCAGGGAGTCTCATAACTGAATTTCATTTATATAAAGAAAAATAACAAATGAGGTGGTGTGCGAGTGAGAACTTCCACCCAACTCCCCTTGACATGCAGGCTTTCTATGCATAGGCATCTTGGGCGACCCCATACATTTAAAGCACCACTTTAAACAGTCTTGGCTTCCCCCAAAGAATTCTGGGAGCTGTTGTTTGTTAAGGGTGCTCAGAGCTGTGCGGAGACCCTCTATTCACCTCACAGAGTAACAATTCCCAGAGTTCCCTGGGAAAAGGGGTAGCTTGTCAAAACCATTCTGGCTGTTGTAGCTCAGTGACGGGAATAGGGGCTTCGTAGAAACCCTCAGCACCATTAGCGAACTACAGCTCCCAGAATTCTTTGGGGGGGGGGGAAGACATGACTATTTAAAGTGGTATCAGAGTGTTTTAAATATATGGTGTGGATGTGGCCTGAGGGTGACATTCTCTCAGTGGAGCTCCCATCTGCAGCCTGAAGGTCATTACACAAAGGGAATGCACCTAGGATATAGCAACTCTGCAGAACTTTTTTGTCTGTGTCTCCTCTTGCCACCTATATTTGTTTCAGAGCCGCTTCTCGTTCACTGCTTGGGCTTTTGAAGATATGTATGGAGGAAAAAGTCAGTAGTAAACAGCTGGAGGCGTGAACTGAGTGAATTGCTGCCGAGAGCTCAGAAAGGTTGCAAGGCATATGTTGTCTCTGATAGTATGCCTGAGCTTTCCAGGGTTAAAGATATAGCCCTATCCCGACTGTGCCATTTCATACTGCCAGTTGGGCAACGTACCATCAGCTGCAAAAAGCTCAAGTCCCAATTACTGCAGTGTGCTCACCGTGGGGTTACCTTTGAGCCTGGTAAGGATCCTCCAGCTCATGCAAAATGCTGCAGCCAGACTGCTGATGGGGACAGTCTCTCGTGCAACTCTGGTGCTGAGAAGTTTGATCTGGTTTCCCATATGCTACCAGGCTGCATTCAAGGTTCTTGCATTAAGCTACAAGTTCCTTAACTATTTTGGTCCAGGATACTTCAAGGACTGCCTAATCCCTTACATCCCTGCCCAATCCTGGAGGCTTTCGGGGGAGTCACTGTTGGTGGCCCCCCATGTCTTGGATGCACAGCTCATATCCATAAGGGGCTATGCATTCTGTATTGGGGGCCCAATTTTGTGGAGCTCCCGTCCGGAGTAAGTCAGGCAGGCCCCTTCCTTACTGAACTTCTGGTGCCTGTTGAAGTTGTTGTTGTTGTTCCAGTAGGCATTATAACAGAAGTTTGATTTTATAGTTTTAACTGGTCATTTTACATTGTACCTATGTACACTGCTCAGCAACTATTGTAGTTGAAATGTTATTAAAAATAAGTAAAACCATTACTGGCCCTTTTGGTTTGACCTATATACTGTAAACTTGGCAGGCAGGGATTCTGGGTGCTCTATATTGCCCGCCACATTGTTTTCAGCGCATTTACAGAGACACAGTGGTGCAAGTACTTTGCAGCTCATAGCAAGCTGGGTAGCAAGAGATATACCCATCCCCATAAACAACCTCATTTTGGAAGGTTCCTTCAGCAGGTCTGACTGCCCTGACTTCCTGTAATGTAGGAGGATGCTGGGCCAGCCCTACCAGTAAGCAAAGTAAGGCAGCTGCCTCAGGTGGCAGATATGGAGACTGGGTAGTGGGGATGGGGTATTGGAGGTCACAGTTCTGTGTGCCATAGGGACTGCCCTGCACCCCCTTTCCCAGCCTTAATTTTAGTGAAAGATGCTGGCCCATCACCTGCGCAGAAGATGCAACAGCCAGTCTGGTCCAGTTCCATACATGGAATAGGCGAGCCCAACATTTTGCCTCTTACCTAAGGCAGCAAATTGTTTTGGGTCAATCTTAAGAGGACGGAGCTGCTATAGTGTCTCTGAGTACACATGAGGCCAGCTGTGCAGGAAAATACACACTTGCACTCTAATCTTACAAACAGCCCACCCTCTCAGCAAATATGTAATTTCCCAATAATTAAAGAGAATTTCTGGTTCTCACCAAGATTTCCACATTAAGCGTCAACTGAAGCTGCTTTCGTGCTCACATGTCTTCATGCCTAAGTGGGGTGTTAATTGGGGCTCATAATAATGCCCATTTAACTAGGCAATAATCCCTGTGACTAATCCTATTAATGACTTTTAACTCCATGTTGCTATATAAGGCAAGAAGGCAGGCTTTTCACAACGGTGTGCTCTAGCTCTTGAAGAGCGTTCCGGTTCTGAATGAGGGTAATTTGTACCTCCCATAATCTTTGGGAGAGGCTGCCACAGAGAGCTCTGCAAAATGGCATCCAGCAGGGCCCCTCTCAGCAGAATGAGCAGCAAGGCCTATCTTACCACATTTTGAAGTAAAACACACGAGCACCTAAAAGACAGACCCTCATAGGATCACAGCCCAGGTGGTTCATGGGAAGTGATTCATAAAACAAAAATAACAATTAAAAATAAAACTGCCTAACTGTACTACTGTATGCTAAGTAACGCTTTCTGCATGGTGACAGCCTCTGTGCTGGCTCATGTGGGATTAGAGCTGGCATGATTTATAGCTAGAGGTAGCCAATGTGTTGGCCTTCAGAGGTTGTTGAACTACAACTCCCATCATCCTTGACTGTTATTGGCCATGCTGGCTGAGGCTGATGGGAGTTGTGGCCCAGTATTATCTGGAGGGCTGCAAAGTTGACTTCCCCATCTAAAGCAAGAAGCCAAACTGAACTTGGCCAACCTGAACTTGACCAACCACTCTTCAGCCACCAATCTTCTCAGCCCCCGAATGGCTTTCCTCAGACTTGGTTTAGAGGGTTACCAAAGCATGCTGAGGGCAGAACAAAGACTACAGCCAACAAATGAGGGCCTAATGCAATCTCCCTTCCTTGTTTTTCCTCTCTTCAGATTCAAACTACCTTGCTCTGCCAGTAAATTCTCCCCTAGCTTCTATTGGCTTGAACTGGGATTGCTACCCAGTGGAGAAATAATTTTCTTGGCCCAAGATAAAGGTTCATATTAGATCTTGGCGCCCACACATATAGAGTAAATGTGGATTTTGCTAGTGTGTTGGGGTCTGCTTCCATAGTCAAGAGAACTGTGAGCCAACTAGAAGGTTGGCATTAGTCTGCCTCCCTCCTACACTTTGCTCCATATCCTTCCTGTGTTAGGATTAATGGGCAAGCAGAGGGGAAACAGTTCATTCTGAAAACATAGGCACATGGGGGAGCAAGGAACAGACACAGTTCTAGGATGATGGTTTCCATGTTGTCAATACATTGTGCCCTGCTGTTAAGGACTTTTCCTCCCAATATGCTCTTAGGGATGCCCTCTGCTCTCTCTCAAGCACCATGAATAAGTTCAGCTAAAGCCGGGATGTTTTGAAAGATGTAGTCTCAACAGCACCTTATCACACCACCATCTAAGTTTTCTTTTCGTGTGGCTCTGCACGAGTTTTGTTTACACTCAAGGTACAAACTGATTGGCTCAAATCCCTGTATGTATGTGTGTGTTCTCCTGTAATATATGGCTTTGCCCTCTTGCTGAAATCATCTGGAGGTGTTTGCTGTGTAGGCTCTGTGCTTACGGCATTCTTTCTTGCATGCACTTTGGGAAGGAGAGGAAAAACAAGGAATGCTGAAAATATAGGTCATTGATTCCAAGATTTCCGCAACCGCCTTTTTCCTGTTCTACAGTTCAACAACAACAAGCATCAGAACTTGGAGTGAAAAAGTGTTAATTGCATTTGTGAACTAACTTTATGGCCTTCTGCATTCCTTCTTCTGGCAACCCCAGAGGAGTAGACTATTTGCCCAGGAATGTCCCCTGTCATCGCTTGAACAAATACATTCATGGCATGGATCCCCCTGGCTCTGTGATACAACTCAGGTCTTTCAAGAAAAGGCTAGAGAGGTTGTCTTAGTGATGCTTTAGAGCAGTGTTTCCCAACCTTGGGCCTCCAGCTGTTTTTGGACTACAACTCCCATCATCCCTAGCTAGCAAGACAAGTGGTCAGGGATGATGGGAATTGTAGTTCAAAAACAGCTGGAGGCCCAAGGTTGGGAAACACTGCTTTAGAGACAGATTAAGGGTATCTCAGGTTCCAACGGTAAAACTACATCCCCCAAAAAGATGTGTTTTGCAGAGAATGACACGGCAGCTAGGGACACAGAAGAAATTTGGTCTGGTTCACAATTCAATGTGAACTGATGTAATTTGCACTTCCCAAAACAATACATGAACCGGGAGTAAGGATATTCCTTATGTACAGGAATATTCAGTGGTTTCCAAACTTCCTGACACACTTTGAGCACTGATGGGTGTTGTGTCATATCTGTTACAGCAGTCAACAATTCCTGGCTTGCCTTGCTGGCTGAAGGCATGGAGGTCTTTTCTCCGACTTTATGCTACAACTCTGAAACACAGAGCATGATGTGATGGGGAAATATCTTGCTCCTCACTCCAGCTCTGAGCTTGAAGCTATGAAGTGCAGGGGCCGAAAACAATTGCTGGTGCTCACAGTTCAAAAATGAAGAGGAGACAGAGGCTGCTGGCTTATGAGTGCAGCTGAAACTTAGAGTACCAGTTTGGTTCCAATACAAAGTGATGGGGCCTCCCTCTTCTGGGTCTGAGCTGGGAGATCCAGAAGCCAATGGCTTGCTCTGTCTCTGTGCCTGAAGGACACTCCTAGTTCAAAGAGTTGGACAGGAGAAGAAAAGCACTGAATATTCTCAGTAACAACGCAGTGGTGGAGGGGTTTTATGTGTCCTGAAAGCACAGAGCCTAAATGGACCCAAGGCTTCCACTGGAATGGGGGTTCATTTCCTCTGCTCTTCAACTCTAGGCTTCAAGGGAGCCTCAGGCTCATGTGGTCACTTGCTAGAGCTCCTCGCTCTCAATGGAGGGGGGGGGGCAAGTCAGGTCATTAAACCTTGATCCATAAGAGTGTTACTTTACAAAGGGGGGCAGTCCTAGAAATATGCCAGTCCTTTTTAGCCAAATAGCAGCCGCATTTGTGGAAAGAGTTCAGATTTTATTGCAGACTGCAGTGAGAATAAAACGATCCAGAGGAATTCTTCAAATTCTGGGCTCGGGACACAAAATTCAAGACACTTTTATAACATTCTCTTTACCATGATTAGGTCATGAACGGTCCCTTTCAGCAATATGATTGGATATCAGAACACGTGGACCCCTCATGTTCACTTCTAATTCGTTTACAAAAAGCACACTCCTGTCCACTAGTGATACCATGACAACAGTGAACAAAGTTTAGAAATTTGCTATTCTTTTCTCTCATACAAAATGTTGCTTTTCTGCTATCTGCTTACATGAAGTTGTTCAAATTAGTGTGAGTTACTGTTCTGGGGCTTTGAAGTTCCTAGTCTGCAAAGGTCAGTGAGCTCTTGGCATGTTTTGCTGAGCTGATAAGAAAATGAGAGGCCCTGCTTGCTAGCAAAAAGACAGAAATGAATCTTCTATTCATGGGTGAGGGAGGGGAGGCTGCAGAGAGAAAAGAAAAATAGTTTTTAAACTGCTTCACATCATTTTCCCTTTGGAGGTGAGAAAATGGAAAGTTATTTCTGAAATCTTCAATCTGGAATTAAATGAACAAATGCAATTGCATTAAGTGTGCAAAACAATTGCATTAAAAGGAGAGAGATGCCTATATTTCCAGTACAGCACAATGGCACAGATACGTTGTGGCTGGGACTGTCTGAGAACTGTCTAAGTCTGTGTTTATGCAGACTCAGTACTTATCAGGCTGAAGTGCATCAGAAACATGTTCTGTGGCAGATGGGACGAGCATAGGTTTGTGTGCTCTGGGTTCTGATGTGCTTCCTGGTCCACGGCAGGCACCTGGGTTACAGGTCATGACACCCGGGTATCAAGAGTCTATCTGTCAGGGACTGGGCAGAGGAGGAATGGTGGAGACCGCCTCCCCAGCCTGACCCTTCCAGGGAAGAAGCAGACAATTCAGAATTACAACAGGGGTTTGAGGGAGATCACAGCTCAGAGGAAGACGAGGGGGAGAGTTGGGAAATTATGGGAGAGGAGGAGGCGGCAGAGCTGGAGCAGCTGGCTGACACATTATCACTAGAAAAAAATCCAGACTCACCATCTCCCAGAACCTGGTGAGCCTTAAAAGTAGGAGAGCAAAGGGCTCAGAAGCAAAGGACTCAGCGCCACACGTAGAAGGGATGGTGAATGAGGAAGTGGGAGAGAAGGGGAGGGGAGATTTACTTGGGGCAACGCCATTATTCCAAGAGGCTTCCTTTCTAAGCCTCTCTCTCTCTGTGAATATTGAATGAAAAGCCATAGGTAAGAACTTTCCTTGTCTTATCTGTTCCTGGCAACCTACCATGGGGGTTGGATCCTCTAATGCCTGACACTATCATAGAATCCCTCAGCTGTACAGAAGACTCTAAACCCTGTTGCAGGGCACACACTCAGTTCACAGAAGGCACTGTTGGCCCTCCTTCTCTTCTCCTGTGAACAGGTGGTGTGCGTCCTTTAACATACCTAAAGCATTCCTCAGTGCTTGAGCATCACAGAGGAAGATCAGTTGTGGTTTGCAAACTGCCTTTCAGCTGCTGCTGCTGCTGCTGCTGCTGTTGTTGTTGAACATCTGATAAGCTACCAAAGACTTCTGGGATCCTCCGGAAACTCTTTGAAAATAGCTTGTACCTGATAATTTGATGGCATTTAATGGTCGGCAGACAATCGTTGTTAACATCAGGTTGCGTTGGGTAAATCACATGCATTAGAAATAGTGTCCAATAGCATCTGGTAGGTAAGTAACAACCATTAGTATTCGGTAGCTGGGAATTCAGAACTGAAAATGGCCAAAACCAAAATGATCAAGAGATACTGGCAGGTGTAAACGTTTCCCTTTTTGACATTTGATTTACATATCTCAGAATAACAATGTGAATGTGAATTTGCTTCAGAAAAGTTGCATTAAAAATATGAAGCTTAACAAAGTTAGAATATTTCAGATGTTTGCAAGTGATAGGTGCAGCTCATTAAAAGGCATTATGTCAGAGAACATTGCTTGCAAAAAAAATACTTGCACATTATATACTAAATAAATATACTGAAATACTGACCAGTTTTTGTGAGGACATTTTTTTAAAAAGGAAACTGATGCATAAATGTCATGAACTGCACTTTAGGTTGGAAAAATGAGACAGAGAGAGAAACCCAAATTGAGAGATCCATCCATCTGTTCATCCCTACCAACAAATCACAACAACTGCCAACCCCCCCCCCCCGCCCCAGATATTGAGCTTTTCATTCCACATTTGCCATGAGATGAATTCTTTCTTTCTCATTTACAGATTGAGACTAAACGGGTTGCCAATGCGAGCATCGTGCTGCAGATTGACAATGCTAAAATGGCCACTGAGGACTTCAGGCTCAAGTAAGTTATTCCTTTAACTCCTCACCTATTCATGGAAACAGAGATGGGCAAAGGACTTTGGGCAAAGGACAGAGATGGGCAAACAGAGATGGGCAAAGAATTTGGCCTTGATTCTTCACAACCTGGTCGTTTGGGTGCAATAAAGCTGACCTGTTCCCCAAGTAATTCAATAAATGTAATAAATAAAATAAATAATAACAGTAATGTTAGATGCATCGCAGATTAAGACTGGTTGAAATCATCACCATTGGAGTCATGCCATTTATGGTGCCCTACTTACTAGGTCAGGGACGCGGGTGGCGCTGTGGGTAAATCCTCAGCGCCTAGGAATTGCCGATCGCATTGTCAGCAGTTCGAATCCCCGTGGCGGGGTGCGCTCCCGTCATTCGGTCCCAGCGCCTGCCAACCTAGCAGTTCGAAAGCACCCCCGGGTGCAAGAAGATAAATAGGGACCGCTTACTAGCGGGAAGGTAAACGGCGTTCTGTGTGCTGCGCTGGCTCGCCAGATGCAGCTTCGTCACGCTGGCCATGTGACCCGGAATTGTCTGCGGACAGCGCTGGCTCCCGGCCTATAGAGTGAGATGAGTGCACAACCCTAGAGTCTGTCAAGACTGGCCCATACAGGCAGGGGTACCTTTACCTTTACCTTTACTTACTAGGTCCATGGCCAGCAACTAGGCTGGCTAGCAGGCCAATCTCGAATGGAGTGTAGGGTTGAAAGGGGTCTTATCTTCCCCCACTGCTTCTTAATCATTTGTGGCTGCCACCACATAACATACCTGGCTGAGGCTGAAAGCTCAAGGCAGGTGTGTTGTCTTTTCTGGATAGTAGAGGAAACCTCAGGAATTATGTAGGCACCGCAGCTTGTTTCCTTTCCATTTCCTCTGCCTCCTGAAACGAGATTGGTGCTATCAATGGCTACTAGCTCCAATGGCTATCTTCAGCCTCCACTATCAGAGGCAGTTGCTAGGATTCACAGGTGGGGAGATGCTGCTCCTCTTCCTCTCAGGTCCTTCATGTGGGCTTCCTATGGGCAACTGGTTGGCACTATGAAAACAGGCCTGATCTTCTCCGTAGTGGCGCCCGCCCTGTGGAACGCGCTCCTACCAGTTGTCAAAAAGAACAACAACTACCAGACTTTTAGAAGGCATCTGAAGGCAGCCCTGTTTAGGGAAGTTTTTAATGTTTAACAGACGAATGTATTTTAATATTTTGTTGGAAGCCTCCCAGAGTGGCTGGGGAAGCCCAGCCAGATGGGTGAGGTATAAATAATTTGTTATTGTTATTGTTATTGTTGTTATTATTATTATTATTATTATTATTATTATTGAATCATAGAATGGTAGAGTTGGAAAGGACCATGAGAATCATCTAGTCCAACTCCCTGCAGTGCAGCCGTATTTTGCCCAACGTGGGGCTGGAACCAGCAACCCCGAGATTAAGAGTCTCGTGCTCTACCAACTGAGCTATCCCTCAGGGGATCCTATGGCTGTATGGACCCTTGGCCTGATCACCAGGCTCATCTTATGTTCTTAAGAGGGTATATTCAGCATCAAACCTGACATGTATTTACTCAATATGTTTTTGATGATTTACCTAAAAGATAAGGTTAGTGAGTGTGCATGGAAGGGAAGTGGAAGCTGCCTATTTCAACTTCCCCTTCCTCTGCTCATTAAGCTGTTTCCCCCACCTTTCCAGAATCACTCATTTCTAATATCTAAGTGGGACTGTGGGGAAAAACAAATTTGAGAAACTGAAGGGCAATGGCAATTTTTTTCACTTGCAGAAATAGCCAGTGCCAGAAAGCGTGTGCACTCAATTTGGAATGGAACATGGGAAGCTGTAGGCTTCACCTTTTGTTCTGGTCTAGATGCCCTCCGCCACAGTCTGCAATTTGTACGGTGAGGGGAGATCCCAATTGCTCCAGTGGAAGCTTCCTCCCCACCTCCTGTGCGAATTGCGGACCTGGTGAGGTGTGTGCATCTAGATTATGACTGTAATGGGAAGCAAAGGGCTGAATCCCAGAACTGCAGAGTTGGAAAGGGCCCAAATAGTCATTTAGTCCAACTTTCATGTGTTCCAGTGTTCCAGGCCAAATTGGAGCTCCTGCGCAGGCTGTTTCTGCACAACAAACCCTGCCCTCAGGGTACATGGCTTGATTAACACCATGTGTAACTTGGCCCGTAGCGAAAATTGGTTTTAGGAACCAAGTCTTTGAGCCCATCTTTGTCGAATACCAATCGAAAACTCAAGAGCGGCTCAGTTATCTATGTAATGGGTGCATCCAGCTTCACTGAACTTTGTGAATATGGAAGACTAGATTGAAATGTCCATTGTGCCTTTCCAAATCAATATTTTTATTGTATGAGCATGGAAGTCGGAAAGGGGCATCCAATAGGTAGGCTAACTGAAGTCCTCAAAGCTGTATGCTCAGTCCTCATGTGTCTCCAGTCCCCTCAACTGCTTTCCTTTGCTCTCCTTGGCTAAGATATGAGGCAGAAAAGGCCCTAAGGCAAAGTGTGCAGGATGATGTTGAGAATATTCGCAAGGAACTTGACAACATGACAATCATCATAACAGACCTGGAAATGGAGATTGAAGCTCTCCGTGAAGATCACATCCTCAAGAAGAAGGAACACGAGGAGGTAGGGGAAATTTCCAGATCTGCTAAAATAAGGCCATAAGATGACTTTCATGGATTTCATTGCACTCTTATTGCTTTTGAAGAAAACTAATCCCCAAATCGAATCCTCTTTGACACATTCTCCACTTGAAAGCTGAGTTTTTGATAAGCCATATCATAATCATATTGAATTCAAATAGGAGATTGTGGACTACATTAGCACTATCTGTTGGGTAGTGTGAGTGGAGCTTGTTTTGCACAAAATTCACATACTTTATTTCCATTTTAACTTTCGAGCATGCATTTCTCTCTTTAAAATATTGATATCCCACACCAAATACAGTAAAAATACAGTAAAGGGCCATTCCACCATAAAAAGGCTAGAACAACAGGAAGAATACCCAAATTCACTAACATCGCTAACAACCAAATTCCTTCCAAAAATATAATTAGGGAAGAAGTGAGGTGGTCTTCCCTGGGCAGGGAATCCAATCTTTGACTGCAGCCATTAGAAATATGTTCTCTCAGTCAACTGTCCCAAAACGGTATATAGGTTTAAAGGCGATAACCAATACTTTCAATTGGGCCTGGAAGCCAACTGAGAACCAGGGAGGCTGTTTCAGCAATAGTGCAACATACTCCAATGTCCAGTTCCAGATTATAGCCTAGCTGCTGTACTTTGAAGAAGCTGAAGTTTCCGAACACTCTTTCAAAGGCAGCCCCACATAAAGCGCATTTCAGTAGTGCAGACATTATGTGACCAAGCTACATTTTACCACAGCCAGATCTGTCCTTTCATGGGCACAACAGCCTACACTGGGTGAAAGCATCTCTGGCTGGGTCCAGAAGCCCTCTCAAACTACTTTAACCTTCCTTAACCCTCTTCAGTAGAACACACACATATATAGATTGGCACAGCTATCCCATGGTCCATTGCTGAGATTACAACAGCACAAAGGATGTTGCATATTTCAGAAAGATTCCCTTAACCAGTACAGATCAGAGAGAAATTCATTTCAGTTTACATTTAAAGCTGAATTTGTTGCAGTCACACTTTCTGGAACAGCTTAAGAACTGAAAAGCAGCCTTCGTGAATTTTGCAATGAAGTTCTCCAACCAAAAGAGCATTTGCAAAAATGAATGATGAAAGTGAACATAGAAAAATGCATTAAGAGAAATTGCTCCCCCCCCCAAAAAAAAAGTACCTTAGTCAAAGCTGCAGACCAAAAAAGTTTTTATTTGGAGAAATTTGAAATAAAATGCTGATGAATCTTCATTAGTATTTTTTAAATAAATAAATAAATTTCAAATTACTGCAGAAACATGGAGAACTGAATTTAAGGTTGAAAAAAAATGAGGAAAACAAGAGATAAAAAATCGACAGATAGTTCCATCCCTGCCAGCCAGCTTCAATGTCCCTTGAATGCTGGGATATTGCTTGTGAAAAGGTCTAAGAGAACAGAATACAGAAATGCATACATGTTTTCATGTGAATTTTTGAAATAAAAATGTTTGCAAAAGCGGGACAAACTGAACTAAAGATTGGCAGTGGGGGGATGAGAAACTAAAATAGATTTGTATTTCCTTGTAGGCAGTAATATCTAATTTTTGCTACAATAGGTAAAATACAGCTATTACAACCTTAAAGCGTTTCTGGTGGTAGAGTTCTGTAGTGTTAACTATCAAAGGGGATACAGTTCTATAAATGCAGAACATGATTAACCAACATGCATTAGTGTTCCATTGGCTGGTGTCATTAGTTCAGAAACCCCTTTTCAAAAATGTATTGCAGTTCTCCCCTGCAACCAAGCAATCAGCACAAAGCATCACAGTTTTCATGTGCTCTGAACACTGGCTGGTTTTAGCATCCTCCCCTTAGCTTCCCAAGGGCACTGTCACTATGTAAACCACAGAACGATATTGCAACGAAGGGAACTTTACCATACCAGTTTGGCTTGTTTAATAATTAGGTTGTTTACAGAGTAATTATGTGTTTTCATTCAGCTGCTCCTGCGGTAATTACACAGAACCTTTATAGCTTTTGCAGCAAGACTTGGCAAAGTACAGATACATTTTTGTGTGTGTAAAACTATTGATATTGGATAAAAAGAACAGTTTTAGGTTTTGAAGAAGAATTCTATCCCCCTCCCCCCCCCCCAAATCAAGTTACCGTATTTTCCCGTATATAACACATCCCCGTTTATAAGACGCCCCTTATTTTGGGGGACTAAAATTTAAGAAAATGGGTGGGGGGAGATTGCCCTGCTCGCGGCAGCAACCAGTCCCATGTTACACCTCAGCACAACCCTGTATAAGACACCCCCTTTTGATATTATTTTATCAGGGGAAGACCTCGTCTTATACATGGAAAAGTACAGTAAGTTTAAGTAAAGATCCAAGATTTTTAAAGGACAATTTAACTGTTCTTCAGGACTCAGTTTTTCTACAGTACGCCCCAGCCCTGGATTTCTTTTAAAAACAGAAGTCCGCCTATCAGAAGATCATACACTTGCTGTCTATATTCTGTCTCCTATTTTAAAGAAGCCCTCCAGATTTTCTTGCACATATACTTTCCCAGTGGCAGAGCACATGATTGATACAAGACCCTTGGACCATCTCAGGCATCTCCAGTTACTAGGCAAATTTGATTGTCATATATCAGATTAATAAGGCAAGATAGGAACAACCAGTAGCTTTGGATATTAAGCCAGAGTTGAAAGATGTATTATTATCTTGGCTGGTTCTGAAGTTGTGAATCACAGTTTCCAGTTTGGGGTGAAACAGGAAACTATACTTAATGAAAGACTTCGCTATATTTGATTCCCTTATGTACACAAAGGGGCTTAGTGCTTGACCATAAACTTAGATAGGATCTCCTGGACTTGCCCAGTCCAGACATCAGCTGAGCCCAAAACATGCATGCCATCCCCTCCCTTCAATACTTAGCCAAAAATATTTAAATTCTCTCTCTTGGGAACCAAGACCTGCAGTCTGTCCTCCACATTGCTTACTTTGTTCTTATGCAAAAAAGTGGGCTGCCGAGTCACAGGAATTTTGATCTGCAGGGCAACCTCTGTGCCTTACTTCTGCACTTCTTTGCTGGTTAAATATTAAGACCAACAGGGAAACAATTGTCTGTGATGAGCTAGCTTTAAGAGGAAGAAACAGTCAACAAGCTGGCATGTGTTTCCATTGTTTTGATATTTTGATCTGAAGTTGCCGGGAGACCTCTGTTAAAGGGCGGGATGTCAGTTCTGAAAAGAAACAATGACCAGCAAGCAGACACCTAAAATCGCCAATTGTGCAGATTCTCCAGGAACAAGCACAAGCACCTATAACAAATTAAATTACATCAGTGTAAATTTTCTGCGGAAGAAATAAAGCAAGCCTAGAGAAGCCGTGGCTCTCCAGATGTTTTGGAACTACAATTCCCAGCTCTCCTGAGCACTGGCCATGCTGTCTAGGACTGATGGGAATTGGAGTTCAGGAACCTCTGATGAACCACCGGTTCCCCGTCCCTGAAATAAGTGGGAATGAGATACAGGTGGAGGTTTTTTTATAATAGCTAGGAGGGGAGAATCAAGATAACAAGGGAGCTTTCTCACACTCAGGCCCTGACCCAATTTTCTCTTCCCTTGGAGCACAGCTAAGTCAGCTCCTGTTGAAAAGACAAATATGGGGAAATCTCATCTGCTTCTGATGAGGTTTAGGGATCCTGTTCTACCAGCACTGGTCTCCCTGGGCTAGAGACAATTGCTGAGATCTCTCCCCGGGCTAAGATTCTGGGTTTTCTTAATTACTTTTTAATGGATGGGCATTGGAGCCAGAGATACAGGTGTAAGCTGTGCTGAAACACCTGAGCTCCACCTTACCTGCTTCTCCTTTGTCATCTCAGCTTTTTATCTGCCAACCAACAATGGCAACTCCTCTAAACTTTGTCTCAATTAACTGTACATGATCATCTGTCCTGGAAGCTGCTGAGCCTCTCTTAGGCCACGTACAGGGGACAGTGCATTGTTGGCAATGGGACCACCGGGAAGGATACAGGCCCATCACTCCAATTTTGAGAGCTCGCCTTTGTTACTATTTCCTCCTTCCCTTGAACTACACCCCAATATGTTCAGTGTGGATACAAGTAGAAGATTGTACAAAATCATGGAAAGCAGAGGGGCTGGAGCAGCAACTCTGCTCAGTGGACCACTGGAATATCTTTTAGAGTTTACAAAGCCCTACCTCATAATGTTGGGTTGGATGCACATGGAAAAATCCATAAATGCCTGATAGATCCATAAAGACCCATCCCTATCCCTTCCTCGAAAACCCTCTAAGAGACCCAGGGAGGCCCCAGTGAGCATGAGGCTCATCTCAGGGTTGTGGGTTCCAGCCCTATCATTGGGCAGGGAGTTGGACAAGATGATGGTAGTGGTCCCATCCAGATCTACAATTTTATGATTCTCTGTGTTTGGGTGCAGACTCTTTGAAAGGCATGCTTGGGCCAATTCCATTTCTGTAGGCCTTAGATTCTGTCCATGTCCCCTTGTTTTGCTCATTCCAGCTCCAGCAGACCACATACAGTGTTTCCTCCTTGCCAGTTGTTTTGACAACTTCTGCTAATCCAAGGGGCTTCCCTTGTATGTTTTGCATTTTTGCCCCAAGAACCTGATTTGCAACTGGCAGCATCTCATTTCATCACCTTGTAATTTTCCAAGTTTGCTGCAGGTAGGCCTGCTCAGGGCTGACGTGTATTCATTTCAGTGAGCTGGAGGCACACCTGAAGCAGTTGCTGTCTCCAAAGGGAGAGCAACAAGAAATGGCTGTTGCCTTCATGCACGGCTGGTGGGCTTCCTCGAGGCATCCGGTTGGCCACTGTAAGAAATAGGATCTGATTAGGCTTAGGTCTTATCTAGCAGGAGTGTGCCCTATATTTTATTCGGCAATCACATTCTTTAGAGACTTTCAGGGAAGGTGAAACTGCTTGGAAGAGAGACAAAGTTCAGATATGAGATTTGCAAAGAGCAAGAGGGAAGGACATCATCCTTAAAATAATTCTCACCTCTCACCCAAAGAGAAGAGGGAGGACAGATTGGAATGTGGCCATCCCATGGGCTCCTCTCGCTTCTGATGATGTCCTTTACATTAACCTCCATCTTTAACCCTTCATGTGCAGGACATGCAAGCACACGGCGCTTCCAAGGACTTCAAGGTGAATGTGAAGGTGAATTCTGCTCCACAAGAAGATCTGGCCAGGATCCTAGCAGGGATAAGAGCGGATTATGAAGCCATTATTGAAAAGAACCGCCAAAGCCTTGATGCCTGGTTCCAGCAGCAGGTAATCTTTAACATGAGGGAGATGGAGAAAGCCCTGTTGGGCTACCCTGGACCCATATGTGTATTTTTAAGTGTTGTGAGCTAGGCATGACCACAAAATGGTTGCCATTTGGTGGGGGGCATGCAATGTCCCTTTCTGTACACATATGTATCTTTTGTGTGTGTGTGTTTTCTTCACACCAAGGGAAAATGTACAGAGAGAACATGAAAACAACACACACACAGAGAGAGAGAGAGAGAGAGAGAGAGAGAGAGAGAGAGAGAGAGAAGCACAAAGAGAGACAACACACAACTCCCCAACTCAGTGGTGGAACAATTTCTGCATTGACTTGAATGGGAGAAGTACCTGCACCTGTAAAAATGGCTGGGGAAGCTCTGTTTGAACAACAGAGCCCTTGGAAAGGGTGAACTTCTCACCACCAGCCATTCTTGGAGTGGGACAGCTCCCTCTCTATATGCAAGTCAATAGAGGCATCGCACCACAGAGTTACATAAGTGGCAAGAGCCCGGTGGGTGTCATGGCACGGCCCGATGGGGTGGCACACCTTTGGTGATACTAGGGCTACAATTTGATACCTTGGCCACCCACAAATTAGGAACTGGCTTCAGGGTGCTACGAGGGCATGCTGGCCTAATCCTATTCCAGGAATCGACAGTGCCCCAGGGAGTTCTTCCATACCCATTGTCCCTGCGATTATGAATAAGCTGACTTCCAGGCAGGCAAAGTGCCTGCTTAGGTGTGAATAGTTAAGAAACGCCACCTCCCGATATGAGGTAATGCCGTTCACTGCTGCATGGACGGCTTTGCTAGCACCCAAACCTCAAAGGACCAGCCACAAAGCTGATTTCCTCCCTACCTGGGCACATGCTGGCAAGTGAGGACATGCCAGCCTCTGCGCCTAATTGATGTCATCTCCCGAAGAGTTATTCTGGGGGGGGGGGGGAGGGAACAGAGCATTTCCTGGATTGGGGGAGGTCATACAGCAATCTTCCAGGGGAAGGATGGTGAAACCTTAGAGCAGGACCTGTTCCCTTCTGGGGGGCACATGCAAATGGTGGGCAGGGCCAGAGGCGGAAGTGGGTGGGGCAACAAATCTCCATTTTACCTTTGTGCAGCAGGTGAGTTTCTACACCCACTCACAAACCCTTCCATCCCGGCAAACAAGAAGCATTATTAGAGCTGAAGGACACATGCCAGCCAGGGCAAAACACTTTGCCTTGCAAAGTAGGCTGCAAATCAGGGACAGTGAGAGCTGACCCCTCGAGGGAGGGTCCCGAGGGCCAGAAACAGGGCTGCATTCGGCCCCCAGGGTTGAGGTTCCCCACCCCTGATGTAGGCAGGTCAGAGGAAGGATTCTCAGTGAGAGCTGACAGGAACCCGTAAGAAGAGTGTGTTGCTCCAAGCAGGCTCAGGCGAGTCTGTTCATGGCAACAGCACAAACAAAAGACTTTTAAAAATATTTATATTTTATTGAACATTTTCAGTAGAGAAATGAAATGGGGAAAAGTGGAGAAAACTGAACACAAAACAAAACAAAAATAGAGAAAACTACTTGAAACTGTGGTACAATGCAATATATAGGTATATAAACAATGTGGTTATCCTAACAGGTATAAACTTATTAACAAGTCATTCTGCTTTTTTCTAAATGCATTCCAAATATCATTATATTTTTCCATGCACTATCTACCTATAAAAGCAATCAGTTTGTATGTTGCAAGAGTAGTCATATCTTCTTTCTATCTATCATTCAAAGGGGACCATGGTATTATCTTTCCAACATATCAATATCAGACTTTTAGCAGAAGTAAGGACGCAAAGAATCCATTTGCACTGACCCGCTGTCAAACCACATAACGTTGGTATGTGGTTTAGGATAATATTATCGTCTGACAATTTTAATTCAATCCCCCCCCCCGCCCAAAAAAAGTAGGCTTTACAGATCTTAATACTTTCCTCCCACAATTTGTCAGCATCGGACAATCCATAAACATACATGTTGTTGTAGACAGGCCCTTTCTGTGCAAGAGTAGCGGAGTCTCCAACAGCACAAACAAAATGTGTTGCTACTTTTTTTGTTCCACAGGTCGCCAGTGAGTCTATGGAAGATGCGCCCAGCCAGGAAGAACTACAGAACAACCGGAAGGAGATCTCCGACCTGAACCGCACTCTGCAGAACCTGGAAATCGACCTGCAGACGCAGCTGAACAAGGTAACGTAGCCAAAGATAGAGGAGGATGTAACAGACATGGCTCACGAAAACAATGGTCATTACAGTGAGCGGTCCATAGCTCAGTGGCAGAGCGACTGCTTTGCCAACAGAAGGTCCCAGGTTCTGTTCCTGACATCTCCATGTCGGGCTAGAAGAGACCCTTGCCTGGAATGCTGGAGAGCTGCTGCCTGTCAGTGTAGGAAATACTGAGGTAGGAAGGTCAGTATAAGGCAGCTTCCTAGGTTCTACATTCCAGCAGCCCTCAAGAACAAAGTTCTAGTTAGAGGGGCAATGTTGTTGTGAAGATGAAATGAGAAGGAGGAAAACCATGTATGCCACAGTTGAGTTCCTGGGATGGGGAAAGGTGAGCTAAAAATGCAATAAACAAACAAACAAATATTCCCCACACAAGGATCAATATTTGGTACAAAGGGAGAGTAATTAAGCCATGGCACTACTGACGTACATGAAAGTCCTGTCTTAAACAAATTACATTCTTAATTTAGTTAGGCAGTAGGGAAGTGGGGGCAGAAAGAAGACAACAGGTGATGGATAATGTAGTTATTGCTTAACCTGACAGCCATCTAATATGACTATAGGCATGTTAAAGATGTGAATCCTGCAGTTGCTGCTAGGCTGAGCCCGTCATTTACAAATCCTCAAACAAATAACTGTAGTTTCTGGGGTTTCTCTTTAAATCACCACAAATATTTTACAGAAGATGATATCATTGGATTCCCCCCCCCTTCTCTCTTTTTCAGAAATTCGCCATCGAAAACACCTTGGATGAAACGAAGTCTCGCTACGCCTTCCAGCTTCAGAGCATCCAACACGTCATCTCCAGATGTGAAGAAGAGCTCAGCCAGATCCGCAACGACCTCAGGTCTCAAAATAACCAATACAAGGTCCTCCTCGGAATCAAAACCCGCCTGGAGAAGGAGATTGCGACTTACCGCGAGCTTCTGGATGGAAAGATTGATGGGTGAGGGAAAGTTAATATTGAGTCAGGCAAAGGAAAGAAGAAATCTATGGCTGGTATCTACATAGAATTGGTATGTTTTTATGCAGACAAAGTGCATGGCAGGAAAACTGAGGCTCCATCTTGTATACAGGTACATGCCTGGAAAAAAATACATTTATGTGGCATTTAGAGCTGCTTTTAGATGGCAGGTAATCCCAATGCAAGGGACGCGGGTGGCACTGTGGGTTAAACCACAGAGCCTAGGACTTGCTGATCAGAAGGTTGGCGGTTTGAATCCCCGTGACGGGGTGAGCTCCCATTGCTCGGTCCCAGTTCCTGCCCACCTAGCAGTTCGAAAGCACATCAAGTGGAAGGAGAAAAATAGGTACCGCTCCAGCAGGAAGGTAAACGCCGTTTCCGTGCGCTGCTCTGGTTCACCAGAAGCGGCTTAGTCATGCTGGCCACATGACCCGGAAGCTGTACGCTGGCTCACTCGGCCAATAAAGCAAGATGAGCGCTGCAACCCCAGAGTCAGCCACGACTGGACCTAATGGTCAGGTGTCCCTTTACCTTTACTTAATCCCAATCCACTGGACATTACCCCTTCAGATGTGCAACTCTCTCTATGCATGATAAGGTAACTCTCTCTATGCATGATAGAAGGTAGCATATATGCAATTCCTTACTCAAAAGTTACAGAGATTTTCAACCTTTTTGAGTCCATGGCTCCCTTGACTTTCTGTGGTACCCCTGTGGAGTTCAGGAGCCCAGTTATGTCACTCCTTGTCTGCAGAGCTGGCAGCCTCTCACTCTTTTTTGAACAGTCTCCCTCCTCTCCCCTCTCCTTGGGAGTCCTCTGGGCAGCCGCCACAGCCATCCCTGGTCTCTGAGCTGCCTCAGCTCCTGGCAACCAGCAGCCCATGGCCAGCCCCAGAGGCACCATTCGCCTGGGGAGATTGTAGCCATGGCTGCTGCAACAAACAGCTGTGCAAGCCTTTGGGAAGCAGAGATACGAGGGGGCATCAGAGGAAGAGGGGGAAGGAAAAAGGGACAGAGGCCAATGTTATCGGTGGCATCCCTAACCATCATTCAAGGCACCCCAGGGTGCCCAGGCACACTGGTTGAAAACCACTGCACTAGGCAATGCACATGTGACCATGTTTGCTTGGGTCACCTGTCTCCATACACACCTGCAGATTACATTTCCATATTCAAAAAGATAACCCTAGCTGAAACATAAATGATGGGAGATTTTAGCCCAAATGTGCAAGGGGAACTTTCCCCCCTGGCCCTATTCTTCTGGAAGACAGGCTGGTGTCTGTATGGCTCAGGGACTAGCATATTTTCTGAAGGCAAATAAGCACAGCATGAGTCACTTTGAATCACTTGTTCCAGGTAGCAGAGTGCCCTTGTAAGGAACTTGGGGGAGCAACAGAGACACAATCAGAACTTTTCCAGAAACTGGATTTTATAGTGAAAGACTAGCAAAAGGACAACTTAAAAGTCTCAGACACAGAAAGAAGAGGGGGGACACCTGGCTGTGTACAGTTCCCACCCCCTAACACTAATTAAGAAATAGAAATAGAGTCGTATGGGTATTTGCGTTGTGCATATTAATTTATGCTGCCTTTTTTTGTCATTTCGCAGAATGACAGGCTCCACTTCAAGCTCTAGAGGTAAAAGTCTTGATAATTGTTGGGAAAGTCCCAATATTCTTTATGTGTTTTGTTTATGTTTGCATCTGGGTGGATTTCTGTGGAGAATTTCTATCTCAAAAACATGAGCGGCGTGCTCATCCTCTAAATGAAGGGTGGGGGATGAGGGGTATGCATGGCTGGGAAGTTGTGTCCTGTACAAAGGTAAGGGTCACATCCATTGCTCCACCTACATCTGGCATCCAGCCACTGAATGATTCCTTATGAGGGTCAAAGGGGTTCCACATCCTTGCTGGATCCAGAGGTGAGCAACATCTGGCTGTGAATATGAGCTAGGTGTGTGGATGCTCCAGCTCACAGGAGTTGCATTCACAAAAGGCTTCTTGTTAAGCACCATAACGTGAAGTAAGATTCAAAATGGCGCCGGTCCTGTGGAACACCTGTCCATCAGATGTCAAACAGATAAACAACTCTATGACTTTTAGAAGACATCTGAAGGCAGCCCTGTATAGGGAAGTTTTTTTAATGTTTGGTGTTTTTATATTTTGTTGGAAGCTGCCCAGAGTGGCTGGAGCAACCCAGTCAGATTGGCAGACAAAACTACTACTACTACTACTACTACTACTATTATTATTATTATTATTATTATTATTATTATTATTAAATGTAGGTCCATTGTGAACAGACGTTTCACTGTGGGGATTTAAAAGGAGTGAAGTGGAGGGAGATATATCCCCCCCCCCGGCCATCTCTTACATTTAATAAGATAAGCCGAACCCCACACCCCTCAAGAGGTTTACAAAGTTTGCCCACACTCCACAAAAGAGGCAGAAACAGAAACACCTCCTTCATGAGGAGCAAAGTTTTTCACAAAACTAGAGAGTGGGATCGCAACAGCAACAGTGAAGGAAGAATAATTTCCTCAGAATTCAGCCTTCTGCTCTACATATGTCTTGGCTTGGTCACTCCCAAAATGTTTATGAGGTAAATGTCATGCTTACCTCAAGTTAAGGGAAACTTTTCCATCACAAGCGCCACATTCCCTGCGGGACAGCCTTCCAGGGGCCACATGACAGAGGCAAAAGTGGGCAAACCAAATGTTGCCTTCACACGGTAGGCTAATTTCTATGCACATTGATCGGCCCTTGTCTGGCCTCTACTGAGGCATTGCCAGAGTTCAAGGACACATTCCCAGTCAGGCAAAAACACTGGGAGGTGAAAAGCAGAGCCATTGAAAGGCATGGCCTGGGGAGACTTCTGAGGACCAGATAAAGCGGCACCGAGCGCCGCATTCTGTCCCTGAGGTTGAGGTTCCTCGCCCCTACGCTCACTATCAGAAGGGCTGTCACATGGAAGATAGAGCGAGCCGGGACCTGAATCAATGGATTCAAACTGTAAGAAAGGAGATTCTGACTAAACATTAGAAAGCAGCTTCTGATGGTAAGAGCTGTTTGAGAATGGAACAGACTCCCTCAGAAGGTGTTGAGCTGTCCTTCATTTGAGGGTGGATGGCCATCTGTCAGGGATTCTTGAGCTGTGATTCCTGTATTGCAGGAGGTTGAATTAGATGACCCTAGGTATATCTCCAGTTCTACAATTCTATGACTCTGCATCCTGTTCTCATATTTTTCTAGTAAGCAAGGCATTCAGGAGCCTGTGCACCAAGGTCAAATTTATAGGACGGTACTATAGCAATGGACGCGGGTGGCGCTGTGGGTTAAACCACAGAGCCTAGGACTTGCCGATCAGAAGGTTGGCAGTTCGAATCCCCACGACGGGATGAGCTCCCGTTGCTCGGTCCCTCCTCCTGCCCACCTAGCAGTTCAAAAGCACGTCAAAGTACAAGTAGATAAATAGGTACCGCTCCGGCGGGAAGGTAAACAGCATTTCCGTGCACTGCTCTGGTTCACCAGAAGCAGCTTAGTCATGCTGGTCACATGACCCGGAAGCTGTACAATGGCTCCCTTGGCCAATAAAGCAAGATGAGCGCCGCAACCCCAGAGTTGGTCACGACTGAACCTAATGGTCAGGGGTCCCTTTACCTTTACTATAACAATTCTGATAGTTCAGTTGGGTAGTCCCTCAGTCCCAAACATCTTTATCTATGTAATAGAGCATGCCTCGCTTCTTGCATAATAATGTATCCCCATATTTGTTCCAGGATATGGATCTCCCAGCCAACATCTAACAAAAATCATTCAGGAGAGTGTGGATGGACAAGTGGTTGCCACACATACTGGTGAAATCAAACGGCAAGCTTGAGGTCAGCACTTTGAAGAAAAGAAGCACTTACACGTAGGAAAGAAACCCCACAGAAGTCCAGCTTTCTAAGAGGAAGAACCCTGTTCTTCATTCACTGATATACTTTGGGAGCCTTGAATCTATTTCCCCCCTTTTTGTCACCCAAACCAATTCTAATTTTATTTAATATGAACGCAAATAGTTTGTCCTCTTCTCTTGGCCCCTACTTCTTTAAAGAATACAAATAAATTTAAAATGTCATGGAGTTATTCTTGTTCATAGCAGTTGGTTTAACCAATTGGAGAACAGGCTTTCAAATCCCAAAGGTTCTTAAATGCTGCACAATTCTGTATTTTAAACAGGTTGGTCTAGAGAAATACCACAATGCAAGCTATTCAGGAGTATAGGATCTGCATTAAAAGCCATGAGGGGATGGATCCAAAGAACCACAAGCAGGAAAATAGCTAATAGTTTTGTCCCGCAAAACACTAGCACAGGGCTGGTTAACCCAGTGCTTTTTTTTCTGGGGGGACGCAGGGGTACACATACCCCTAAACATTTTGTGAATCTAAGTTTGGCTTCATTGAGGGGCAGTACTTCAATATGAGTACTTCAGTACTTCAATATGAGTAGGAAAATGAGAGTATCCCTAAACATTTGGGGGGGGGAGCACTGGGTTAACCTCTAGCACGCAAGCTGTTGTTGGACTACAACTCCCACCATCCCTGACCATTGGGCAATGCTAGGGCTGATGAGAGATGGAGTCCAAAAACATCTGGAGGGTCATAGGCATGCCATCCCTGCAATGCTCTTCTATGTAAATTCCACAGCAGATTTCTTGGTCCCACATTGTGGGACTTGCACAGAGTTCTTGTGCAAGTAGAGGAACATCTTTGAATTTACTCATGGAACATTCCAGTGCAAAGTGTATCTCAGCTTTTCTGGGCATGAAAGATGTCCTCCAGCAGCTATTAGGAATTGTCTAAGAAAGCGCCTTGTCAAAAGTAATGTTTTCAAACAAACTCAATGGCCAGTAAAAAGGGGACTATATATAAAGTAGCTGCTGAATAGCAGATTGTCCTAGATCAGGTGTGTGCAGTGGCTTAGCATGGGTTGCCAGCACCCAAGGCCATGCAGAGGGGATGGGTGGAAGGGAGGGAAATGGATGACGTACACATGCGCATTCAACTGCCTAAGAGTGTCCGTGTCACCCAGGAGATCACAGCCACAGAGGTAAGAAAAGAAGAGTCGTTCCATTGTCTGGAGAGGTCACTTCCTGGTTTGCATGGAGCCCAGCAATGGAAGCATGCAGCTCTATTGAGGCAGCACTGGATGTTGAATGTTTGCGCCGCCTAACAATTTTGCACCTGGGGCAACCACCCCTGTGGCCCCTCCCACGACACACCACTGGGTGTGTGGGAAACCTTTGGCCCTCAAGACGTTGCAGGACTCCAACTCCCATCAGCTCCAGCCAGAATGGCCAATGGCACTCAGGGATGATGGGATCTGGAGTCGATCAGCAGCATATAGAAGGCACCATGTTGTGTAGGATTGCCTTTGATACAAGTGAAAAGAATTTTCAGCCCTACATGAAATCTGATGAAATTAGCAGATTGGAGAATTCAAGAGAGAACTTCCTTCTGTAAAATCTCACTCAGCACTATTGAAACACCCATTAAAAATGGCTTTTCTCATACAAGCTTTTTTTTAAGGGACTCGACAACATGATTTCAAAGTTGCTTTCAGCACTTTAGAGTGTTTACAGGGGCATGCCAAAAGCCAAATGCTACCCAATGCAAAGGAAGGATGTATTCAAGTGCCTTACAATGGACTGGATTAGTTGAGAACCAGTCCGGGCAAGACTTTAATTATAGCCCCCGTGCCTTGAGTGCGGGTGAGGACAGATAAATTAAAACTCTTGCGGCCCTCAGCCTGATGAACAGGAAATGGTGCTTTCAACCTTTTGAAAAGGTTCCGTCCTTTGAAAAAGTTCAGAAAGATCACCCTTCCTTGCTTGTCCTTGCTTAATTACATGTCACTCAGCCGCGTAATTAGTGGGCTCGGGGCCTGGAAGGAAATGAAAAGCAAGCAATGAAGTAATTAATCATAAGGGTCCTTTGTTCATGCACTGCATAAATATACACACCGCCTCCCCAAGCCAATGGTCTTTCACCTTGCAGCAACATAACAATGTGGGACGTTCCCAAAGGAAAACAACAATAAGTTGAAAATGTAAGCCAACGAAAAGCCAATCTGTTTAAACTAGCACAGGGAACACCATAGATAAACACGAGAACTGACCTGGTCCCTGCCCAGGCTGATCAAAATAATAATAATAAATAAAGACTTTTTGGCATCCTTCCAGGTGAAGCACCTGGTCCAGCATGTTTTATGGGAGAGAGCTTTTCACGGGCGAGGTGCCCTGCCCCTGGCAGAGAGGCTGATCTAACTTCATACCAGGGTTCTTTCTGCCTGATGTTCTGAATGCTCAGGGAGACTCGCTGGGGAGGATACTGGACCTGCCAAAACTGTACACATAGCACAAGATTGCATTAAGTTGTAGATCAGACAACTCAGCGGAAGGGCCGTGGCTCAGTGGTAGAGCGTCTGCTTCAAATGTGAAAGTTCGCAGGTTCAATCCCCAGTATCTGCAGGCAGGGCTGGGGAAAGATGCCCTTGCAAAAACTCTGGAGAGCCAGCTCCATCAGTACAGATAAAAGGTAAAGGTAAAGGGACCCCTGACCATTAGGTCTAGTTGTGACCGACTCTGGGGTTGCGGCGCTCATCTCACTTTATTGGCCGAGGGAGCCGGCGTACAGCTTCCGGGTCATGTGGCCAGCATGACTAAGTTGCTTCTGGCGAAACCAGAGCAGTGCACGGAAATGCCATTTACCTTCCCACTGGAGCAGTACCTATTTATCTGCTTGCACTGGCGTGCTTTTGAACTGCTAGGTGGGCAGGGGCAGGGACTGAACAACGGGAGCTCACTCCGTCGCGAGTATTCGAACCGCCGACCTTCTGATCAGCAAGTCCTAGGCTCTGTGGTTTAACCCACAGCGCCATCCGTGTCCCTCAGTACAGATAGGACTGTGCTATTTGGGCCGACAGTCTGACTCAGCATATGGTTGCCTCCGATGACATCTGCCACAAAAGGTTGTGGCGTGGAATGCTGCTGTTCAGGATTCCGGACACTCCATTCCATTCCCCCTCCTTCCTCCCCTTGCTTTTGGTCCATTCCTCCCACGACCAGTTGGTTGGGCAGGTTCAATCCTTGGAGGGCTGTTTTAGCTTTAAGACTGCTGGTACTTCTGCAAACCTTGGCATTCGCCCTGTCCTGCTAATACCTCCTTACTGTGCTCAAGCTAGCACCATATTGGTTACATGAGCAACAGAATGTAGAGAGGGAACAACCAGTCTTTTAAGAAATAAAATCATGACACAGGTAGAGAGCAACGCCTCCTGCACCCACCCTCCCCTGCTGAGCAAAACCTACCCCACCTTGGTTCACATCCATGGATCCCAGAACCCATCTCTCCTCTTCTATCTCTGCCTACCGCCCAGCTCCAGCACTAAGCTCACATCTGCACCATACATTTTAAGTACATGGGTTCCCGCAAAGAATCCTGGGAACTGTAGTTTGCCTCTCACAGAGCTACAATCCTCAGCAGCCTTAGCAAACTATAATTCCCAGGATTCTTCTGGAGAACCTGGGTGCTTTTAATGTATGGTATGGGTGTGGCCTAAGCCTATTTACAACAGGAATTGTGGGAAGATAGGCATGATCTGTGGGGAGATGGGCAGGAAGATAGCCCAGTTTCACTAGGCAGGCTTGCATGAAAATGTCATTTTACTTCCTTCTGTGATGTGAAGTCATGCAAATGCTCCCTGGTAGTCTGAGAGGGAGTGCCAGCATTCAATGGATTCCTATGTTTCGGTTGCCCATAAAGGGCTGTATACAAAATCTACTTCCATGAGCCACATCTTTCTCTGGGCAAGTCAAGACCAGTTCATGACCACAACCCAAGAGATTCCAAAAGACCTTGAGTGGATTACCTAATGCTTTCTGAGTAGAACGGGTAATACTAGGTAGACAGCTCTAAGCTAACTGACGTATTCTTTCAGCTTTATACCCAACGTAAAGCCCAACCAGCTAGAACATGGGCATGGCTGTCTAATACTCTAACATTATTTACAAACTTGGACCATTCTATTCAATCATCTCAAAAGATGTAGGAGTGGTGGAGAAGATGTGCAGAAACAGCAAGCAAAGTTGAGCTTGTGGCCCTCCAGATGTTGCTGGACTCCATCTCCCATCATCCTCAACCACTGTCCATTTTGGCTGTCCAACAGTTTCTGAAGAGCACCAGGTTCCACATGCCTGACCGACTGTACATAGAAAGCCTTAATCCAGGTGTGACAAACCAGGTGAACTGATCGCAAGCTGCATCCTGAGCAGATGCTCTCCCACTGAGCTACTGAGTCCCACCTTTGGGGACCAAGAAAAGATGTTGCTTGCTCCATTCCCTGGGAGACCCATCTGTGTTGCTAGGAAACCACCAGATGCTCCTTCTGCCTTGGCAGCCAAACAGGCCCCACAAGGACTCTCACACCGCTTCTCGGTTGGCCCTGGGAAGAAAGCGTGAGAAAGATTTATGAGAGGGTATCTAGGCTCAAATTAACAATTTCTCAACGTGCTACAGACTTGGCGTCGTCCTGGGTTGGCAACAGGTTCAGGGTGAAGAAAAGGCAGGAATCATGCACGGGAACAAACTCATGGAACTCATTGCCCACAGGGCCTGCTGGGATAACTGGGGGAAAGATGGCTTTGAAAAAAGACACTTAAAAATATAGGGAGGATTGTTCTAATATCAGAGTGGATAGCTAGAAAATAGGCTATCTATATTTGGAGGCAGGATAACTTGAATTGACAGAACAGGTGGTAGTGTCATGTTTGTTTAAGCCTGGATTTTTTGAAGGGGAGAGATAAAGATGACTACTTTCTACCATCAGGTTTTAATGAGAACCTTATTTTCTTTTATGAAGTCATAGAATCTTCTCTCTGCACATAAGCAAGCTCCACTGACAGATGCCAAACTTTCACAGGCTACCCAGAGCTCTTTCATTATGCCAATTGAGAAAGAAGATCAAAGGTGTCCATAATTAATTTTCACATGTGATGTTTTGCCTGCACAAAGCTCATCGCATTCTTAGAATACCCAGCTGTCAGATCATGGATTTTAAAACTCTCGGTCTCTTAACCAACAACTTCAGGAAATATGGAAATGAAAACACTTTCCTTCCTCCTTTTCCAAGAAGAGGGATATTCAGTGAAGCTTGGTTGATGTTGTGTGGGTTTTTGTGTTTTTTTAAGGAAAGCATTCCCAAAGCTGGGATGCTTCTAGAAGAAGGCAAACAACAACCGTCTCAAATGTAGATCCAGCGCAGAATCAGACTTCCAGGATTCAACAAGTTCTATGAATAGCAGGCTGCTTTGGTCAAATCCACAATTCAGTATAGTGTCTAAAAACTCTTTCTTAGACCCCATCTACACTTTCATTTAAACCAGTATTATGCCACTGCATGCTGCCTTTAATAATAATAATAATAATAATAATAATAATAATAATAATAATAATAATTTTTTTTAAAAAACCAACAAATTGCACCCTAAGTAATCTATTGTTCCTAGGATTCTTTGGGGGAAGCCATGACTGTTTAAATTGGCATGATGCCACTTTAAGTATATAGTACAGATGGGTCCATACACACTCAGTACCACACCTTAGGACTCATCTGTATTCATAGCAAACCATTGGATGCAGGCTGTCTCGCCTCAAAACAGGCAGCTGAGCTGAAAAGTCAGAGTTCAATGGTACAGCACATCTTCCACATGCATTGCAGATGGTATCAAGTTTGATCCCTGCCATCTCCAGTTAAAAGGTGCTGAGGAACAGTGCTGACAAAGACCTCTTTCCCAGAGATGGAAAAAAGCTAAAGTCCCTACCAGAGAAGAATGGCAGATCAAGTTGATGGATTATGCCAAAATGGCTAAAATCTCTGGAATAATCAGAAATCAAGAAGGCCAAAATTTTAATAAGGAATGGGGAAATATTATAATTTATCTTAAAAACCATTGTAAACAGTTAAAACCGTTAGTAGGACTGGGATAACACTTGTAGTTTAATGGTGAATTTTGGACACAATGGAGAGGTAAAAGATTTGGATTATTATAAAAGATGCAGGAAGAAATGATTAACAATAGGACCCACAAAGGAGAGGGTGGAAGTCCAGGAGATTCTTTGGAATCTTGTTTCTATGTTGTATGTTGTAAAATTTTAATCTGTAAAAACAAATAAATAAATTTATTTAAGAAAAGAGGAAGACCTTTCTGTCCCAGTTACAGATAGGTAGCCGTGTTGGTCTGCCATGGTCAAAACAAAATAAAAAAATTCCTTCCAGTAGCACCTTAAAGACCAACTGAGTTAGTTCTAGGTATGAGCTTTCGTGTGCATGCACACTTCTTCAGATACACCGAAACAGAAGTCACCGGACCTTTCTATATAGTGAGAAGGTGGGGAGGGGTATTACTCAGAAGGGTGGT
Source organism: Podarcis erhardii (assembly GCF_964252035.2). Classification (NCBI taxonomy): domain Eukaryota; kingdom Metazoa; phylum Chordata; class Lepidosauria; order Squamata; family Lacertidae; genus Podarcis; species Podarcis erhardii. The sequence goes on along the minus strand of NC_138502.1, from coordinate 28,561,536 downwards.
GGGAATGGGTGATTGGCAGATAGCTGCGATGAGCCTGTTGACGACTCTTAACGACTGCAATAGGTCTAACAGGAAAAAGCAAGGGGTGAGAAGGTGAAAAATGGCTTTGTCATGTATAATGAGATAAGAACAAAGACATTGGTATAATGAGATAAGAACAAAGACATTGGTATAATGAGATAAGAACAAAGACATTGGTATAATGAGATAAGAACAAAGACATTGGTATAATGAGATAAGAACAAAGACATTGGTATAATGAGATAAGAACAAAGACATTGGATTCTTATCTCATTATACATGACAAAGCCATTTTTCACCTTCTCACCCCTTGCTTTTTCCTGTTAGACCTATTGCAGTCGTTAAGAGTCGTCAACAGGCTCATCGCAGCTATCTGCCAATCACCCATTCCCACCACCCTTCTGAGTAATACCCCTCCCCACCTTCTCACTATATAGAAAGGTCCGGTGACTTCTGTTTCGGTGTATCTGAAGAAGTGTGCATGCACACGAAAGCTCATACCTAGAACTTTCTGTCCCAGACTGCCTAAAGCCAGTGTCTGTGTAGGCATCAATACACCAATGGCCTGATTCAGTATAAGGCATCTTCATATGTTCCTTCCAAGGCTGTGATTCAGTTCTATTACATCATCATTCTTAGGCAGTCCCTGTTACAGAACTGATACTCAAAACATATGATATTAACTTTCTCAAAGCCACCCAGAGTGTCTATGGCTCCAATTGGATTTGAGGTGCAATTCTAACTCTCTATCTAAGTACTTATCTAGCACTAAGTATCTAATGACTGCAAGGAGCACACGGGTGGCTGCCAATTAAAACTGTCATCGGTTTTATGTAATTCCCCAAAGAATCTTCCCTGCAATTATTCTGCCTCCTCTGAATTCCCTTCCCTCCTTCTCAAGCCACATAAATACACCCTCGCAAGGCCAATGGACCTGCACGTATCAGACGTTCAACTCTACTGCCAACACGGTTGAGGTGTGCACCCAACATGGTGCCAGCTTTTGTTGGACTAGAGCTCCCTTCAGCCTCAGCCAACATGGCAGATTGTCAGGGAATATGGGAGTTGTCATCACTCATACGCTGAGATGCTTGAAATACCAGTTCAGAAATCTCTTATACTTGGTTCAGGGATTGCCAAACCAGTGGCAAAAAGGATATCTGGAGGAAGTGGCATCTGTAACTATGGAACTGACTGAATGAAATGAGTCACCAAGAGGGCACCTGGCAAGAGGCCACCCTGTCAAAGTGGCCACCCATTAAAATTAGGCCCTCTTTCCCCCTCAAAATGTGGTAGTTCTCAGGGTGGTCTAAGAATTAGTTCCTTTTCCCTGGGAAATCTAGAAATTCTAGTTCTATGAAGGGAATAGGTGTTTCCTAACAACTTTCTCTCTCACTCACTCACCAAAATCACATTCACGTTCAAATATACATTCCATCATTAATATCTTTCTTTATAATAAAAACATTCAGCGACTTCTGTTCTTTGCCTTCCCTGGTTCCTTTAATTTTCCCACCATTCCTGCATATTCTTATATATCCATTTAGATATGTATTACACTGTTGAATTTCCCTTAATGCTACTAGCATTTTCACTTGTTTACAATTATTTTCCAGATACTCCAAAGTTTTCCACTCCTCTTTATATAATTAATCTTCTTGCTCTCTTATTTTACTTGTTAGGCCTGCTTACTCTGCATATTCTATCATTTCTAATTGCCAGTCCTCCTTTTTAGGGACATCACTCACCTGCTACTTTTGGGATAACCAGATCCAAGCTGCTATAGTGGCATACATAAATATTTTCTGACTCTTGGATACTTCTGTCTGTACCATTCCCAGAAGGAATGCCTCTGGTTTTGGGGGGGAAATGTTTTTTAAAAACATTGTTTTCATCTCATTTTATTTCATTTCCCAGTACAGTGGTACCTCTGGTTACGTACTTAATTCGTTCTGGAGGTCCGTTCTTAACCTGAAACTGTTCTTAACCTGAAGCACCACTTTAGCTAATGGGGCCTCCCGCTGCTGCCACGTGATTTCTGTTCTCGTCCTAAAGCAAAGTTCTTAACCCAAGGTACTATTTCTGGGTTAGCGGAGTCTGTAACCTGAAGCGTATCTAACCTGAAGCATATGTAACCCGAGGTACCACTGTACTCTTTAACTACTTTGCATGCCTACCACATACGCAAAAATGTTCCTTCTGCTTCTTTACATTTCCAGCATACCTCAGATTCTGATTTATATACCTTAGTTCATCTACTCAGAGTTAGATACCATCTGTGTATCATTTTCATACAATTTTCTTTCAATGTATATAGCATGCAGTAAATATTAGATCTTTCTTCCATAATTTCTCCCAGAGGTCAAATTCTATATTATGCCCTGTATCTGTTGCCCAGTGAATCATTGATGATTTTACCAGCTCATCTTTCATTTCCCATTCAAGTGTTTTCCTAACAACTCTCAACACCCTTAGCAGACTACAACTCCCAGGATTCTTTGGGGGAAGCCATGACTGTTGAAAATGATATGTTGATGCTTAAATGTGTAGTGTAGATGGGCCTTGTTTGAAGGTCAGGATTCTAAGGGAGTACCAAGTTAGATGGACCATTTATATCTTCAAAACCAGAACTGTAGCAGTTAAGACAGATTATATTTCCACTTTGCTGAGGGTCATAATATAGAACAATCAGGTAATTAAGAAATACCTTTCCTTCTGCATCCTCTATGTCTTCTGATCATTGGAAAGTGGCTGTGGGTCAAACTGTATGTGATGTGGGAGTTCTGTGGCTGGTAATCTTTGCATTCTGCAAAAAAGTAGCTGTAACATCCCACCACCTCCAATTTGGACCAGGGTTCCAGCAGAAGGAGAGGGCAATCTAAACCTCTGCCCTTGTACCATGATCCCGATCCAAATTCCCTACAAACCTGCCTTAGCTACACAGGGAGAAACTCACAGGCTCATTTTCCTCTCAGCACCTGGAAAGGGTGGGTGCAGTTTGGACCAAGCCTATGGTGTGAGGGCAAAGGGTTAAATCTCCCTTACCCAATCCAAATCGGCACACGCACTTAGTAGTTGCTACTTGCAAAATGGAAAAATAAACAGGCATTCGGAATCACGGAACTGAAACAAACCATTTGGCCAGAAGCAAACCTCAAAACTGTAGCTTCTTCCTATGACAACAGTCTTCAGTGTTTAGGACCTGATGTTGTTTCACTCTTTCCCTGGGCTAGTTTATCATTAAAGTCCGTTGCTAGGATGTCTTCCTGTGTCAACAAGGTTGCGTGGAAAGGAAGCAGTGCAGAGGTGGCGTATTGCCTCAGTCTCAAACGACAATGCCAAGCCACCTTGGAAGTGCAGCTGTCTCTACCCACAGAAAACAATGCCACAATTAATCGCTCAGGGACCATTAACCACATCATCAGCTGGGAAATGTCTCCCAATTTAAAGATTAGCCTTTAATGCGTCCCAAAATGACACAAGGAAAAAAATCATCATTTTCATTTCGAGCCAATGCTGGTTGCTGATGAATAATCACAACCCATGCCTGTAAATTTGGGGGTGCATGCCTACTCAGAAGCAAGTCCCACTGTGTTCCTCAGGCTTACTCCCAAACAGGGAATAGGGGTGTCTATTTCTTGTCTATGTCAATTGTGTATTTGTTCATTCAGAGGTCTGTTCCATTCTGTTTCCACATTCATCTGTGTTTATGTCCAATTGCACTAACACTTAGCTCCTCCTGCACAGATTGTTTTTGACTCCATATTAGAATAAGCTCTGGTAAGTGTAAATGGAATCATATAAATGGCCAAACTATAAACTCTTGTGCTCTGTAAACTGGGGCCAATTCTTCCCAGCCAAAATAAAAGGAGCGCTCTGCCTTCGGACACTTTGGGTATTGTTGTAGGCGTCCTTACTTTACCAACTTCAAGCTTGCTGATTTATAAAGGGAGAATAAAATTCACTGAGCCAAAAGACGCAACATGGGAAATAATTGTCTGACATGTTGTTGTTGTTGTTGTTGTTGTTGTTGTTGTTATATTTAGCCATTAACATTTATATACAGCCCTTCATCCACAGATCTCAGGGAAGTTCACAACATAAAATCACAAAATAAAAACCATAAAATATATAGCAAAAATAAGAACAACAACAAACCAACAATCCCCCCTCCCATATCTTTGAGGTGCTACCTCGTAAAGAGCAGTATTCATGTAGCCCCATTTCCAGCAATAGCAGGTCAGTCCCCTAGAAAACGTATGACCTGCAGTGACCTCATGTAATTGTTTACACAAATTCAATTGCATATCATGAGGACAGAGCCTGGTGTGCTGGAGCTCACATCAAAAGCTCACATCAGATGGGCATCATGCAGCCCTGAGCTACAATTGCATTTATTGTGCAAGAGAACACAGCTACATGGTTATGAATGAAGACATTGCACAGGCCTCTGTGCCTATTTCTGTTACAGGTCTGCTACATTAAAAATGTGCTAGACAAATTTGAGAGAGAAAACACACACAGTGGAATGTGGGTTGTTTATTGTATATTCTGCAACAGCTGTGAAATTTAACTCAAAGACCCAAAGAGCCTAAAGAGTGAAAAACACACATAAGAAAGTGAACTGGAAGATGAATGGGAAATAGTGCAAAGTTCTTAACCGCCCCCCCGCCCCCGGAAAAAAAAAACTTAATTCACGTTCTGTCCACTCTGCAATAACGGGAACAACTTTCAGCTAAAGTGCAGATATTTTTGATATATTCAGCGAATCTCATTAAACAGAACTAGGTTGTTCCAAGCACTGAACTTTGACTAGTAGAAGAGCATGAGCAAAAAGGATGCAGGGGTGTGCCTATTAATGCTGGGGTGGAGGGAGACTGCAGGTACAAAACAGTTGTTGAGTTCTTTAATGAGAAGTAAATATATGCTACAGGAAGCTGTCAGGCTAGAATTATAGAAACAAAAATAATAATCCAGCAATATGGGTTTTCCCACCTTGGTTTCAGGTGCAGCCAATGAGTCACATGAGAGTATTCCTTTAAAAATAAAAAGTTCACTGGATGCAACATACCGTATTTAAGCAACTTCCATAGAAACTTGTATTCACTGCATAATCTTTTCCTGATTCTTAATTACACATGGGTTTTAGGTTTCCAGCCTTTCGTCTGTTACCTGATCTGCTACAAATGTCTCTTAATCTGCATAGGTGACGCAAAGTTCTATGGATGAGTCACCTGGAAGCCATTGGGGTTCATAAACCGGAAAACATGGAGAAGATCAAGCTTTGCAGGCACACACATAATGCAAAACAAACAAAGAACTCCACATTATCTACAATATATTTTAGAAAGTGTTTGGTCCATCTGTTTGTCTGTCTGTCGGTTCTCTATAGCATTCAGAGACCTCTTGAGAAATTACCAGAAACCTGGCACAAGGACTCCCAAATTGGAGGTGGAGTTCTTCACCAACATTTGGACCCCAGGAGCAATTTGGAATCAAGATGGCAGACCATGTTTTCTGGCTCTCAGATGGACAACGCAATTAGTTAAATCCTTGCATTGTGTGGGGCAGGCTTCCCAAACCCAGTGAGCTCCAGAGGTTTTGAACCTCAAGTCCCATCATCTTTGACCATTGACTTTGCTGGAGCTGACAGGTGCTGCAATTTAGAACTGGAGAGCATCAAGTTGGGGCAGGCTGCTTATGTGTTTCAGAAACAGGACCTCCCTGTTGGTCACCGATTTCCTATTATACTGTGTCAGGAGACAAACATTAGTTTTCTCAAGACAGGAATGTGACATGATAAGGCCATTGTTTTCCTGGGTGTACACATGCATTTCTTTTGTCCTGCTGTTGCATCTGGTTAAGCAGGTTTTGCAAAATATTTTTTTAAGCCTGTAGAACCTGAGAGCAGAGACTATAGATGGATGTGTTCACACCCCAGTGCTTACGTCACACCACTGCCAGTCCTCTGAGAAGACACCTGATTACCCTCAGCCAATTTTTCTTTATAAGGAATTGTTGCTGTTCTTTTAAAAGCAGCAGCACTCGGTTCCACTTGGCATTCCATTTCCACAAGACATGCTTGTTTCCCACAGTTTGCAGGCCACCGCCAAGGTTATCCTAAAATGCAAATATTGATTTAGGCTTCTTTTAGTGAAAAACTCTTCATCGGGGAACCGGCTCCCTGGGCTCAAAACCGAAACTGATGACTCAGAAGCAAAGCCCTCTGAAAAAGTGCTCTTGGTTTCAAGGGAGGGATAAGCCTCTGTTTGGAGGGATAAGCCCTTATTTGGGCACTCGCGTCACATGATTAACAATTTCAGGGTCCTAAATTCCAAAAGGGGGGTCTTATGTGCGTACAGCAGGCTCTCAAATACAAACATGTCCCCCATCTGTGGATAGTTGGTGGTGGGGACTGGGGTTTGTGGCCCATAGGTGTCACCCCACTCTCTCCACCTGATTGTTAGTCAGTCCCCACCACCAACTATCCACTGGGCTTTTGTGAGGATAAAATGGAGAGGGGAAGAAGCGTGTATGCCACTGGGAACCTGTTTTCAGCCTGCGGCGTTAGCTCTTCATTAGCAAAAACAAGATCTCCACAGACTTGGTTGAGTGTCAGGCCTAATGAACAGAGCTGCTCATTCCCAGCGGTCTTCCTCCATGAAAATCAGTTGTCAAGAATGACAATCCCCACCTCCTCACAGCAGTCTAAATCGCCTGCTCTCCAGGGCTTCTTCCAAGCAATCAGAGATTGCAACTGCATGCAGCTAACCTCTCCTCTGCCCTTTTCATGCCTCTTCTGGTTCTGGGAGACAAGTAGGAAGGGGAGCTTGCCTCAGCAGGAGACCAGTGACTCCTTACCAACCTGACTTATCTCTGCCTCTTGGCCTCTATCCTCCGCTGCTTCAGCCTCTGCCTCTGATTCCGGATTTCTCTCTATCACAGACTCTCCCAGCTCACTAAGCCCTGTTACCTCTTCAGCTTCCAACGCCTCCTCTTCCCATTCTCCTGCCTCCTCTCCCTTTGTCGTCCCACCACTACTCCCCAGGCTCTGAGCCTTCTTCCCTTGGTGGTTCCCCAGCTGGTTCCTGCCACCAGTCCCATGCGCCCAACCAGTCCATGACAGCTGCCTTCCCTTCCACAAAGGGTGTATGGCCTTGGGAGAGACCTAAGCAACCAAACCCAGAGGCCTAGCAGACCGCATTTGGCCCACAGGCCTAAGGAGCCCCATTCCCAGGAGTAATGCACATGTAACCATTAATTTGCCTTTGGCTCCAAGAGTCGGAAATTGCAAATGAGTCTATAACACCGGCAAGGTACAGTTCCTAACACAGAGAGGTTATTTTGTAATTTCTAAGGAGCAAGGTGCCAGGATTTTGAGCCCGCTTGGAATCCACTCTGCCTGGCCTGCAACCGGCAGCAGTGACTCAAGTGAAAGTAGAAATGTACACATCACGCATTGCATGGTACAATCTGTGCATGAAGAAATGAGGAAAACACACACTTTAACACTTCCTTAACCACCTGCACTTTCCTCTGAGGAAGAACGAAAAGATCAAGATCAGTGTCAGGGACTGGCAGGACAGAGGAGGATGAGGCAGATCAGGCAAGTGAAGGGCTGGATGCTTCCCCATCCTCTCCTGCACCACTGTATCCCAGAATCAGGAGGGCACTGGGCTTCATTAACTATGAAGCCCAAAATCTGGGTTTCCCTCAAAATTGATGCCAAAGGTTTGCAGTCATTTTGCGGCGAAAACACTGCACTTTGCAGTGCCCCACGAATGGAGTAATTCATACAGCAAACCCAGATCCGTGGTTAATGCCCCCCCCCAAAAAAAACGCAACATTGTCTGATTCACTCCAAACCGGCACCAAACTTTGGCAAAAGTTTTTGTCTGAAAATCCCAACAGCAAATGGGAATAGAACTTAAGAAGGTTTTCAATGGAAAGGAAAGGTGGCGACAGCAGAACTCTGAGACTGTTGCTACATCACCACAAAAACCTCTGGGAAAGCCAATGACTTAAACAATGGTTTTAAAGAAATGAGGAGGAAAATACTTCTTTGGGGGAGTGGGGGGTGGGGATAAAGAAGAATAGAATGAGGTGGGGAGGGGAGGAGGAAGAGCACACTGAATTTAAGATTGAGGAAATGGCAAACGTGTCCTCTTTTTTGCTCTTCAAAATACGGCAACACTAGATGTGGCATTATCACAGCATGTGGCTGGCAGCTGGCGTAAAATATGGGAGAGCTGAAATCCCCCCCCCCCCATCAAATCACCTTACGGCATGGAGCTCATTGGTTTTGGTCATTTTGGTTGAATTATTCCAATTGCAGGATTGCAGGAGGTACGCTCTAGAAGGCTAAGGCAGGCAAGGACCCACAGCCCAGGTGGGGCTCACAAGCTCAGGGAGGAAGTATGTGATTCCTCAGCTGGAGTAGGCTCAGGACAGGCCGCATGCCTCGTCAAGCCCAGATGCTGCAGGATACTGCATCCTGGCCACCTTAACATGTGTAAGAGCTACCTGCTTTTTGCAGATTCCTTTGTTCTTATAATCAAACCATGCCTCTTTATTAATCAATAAGCTATTGTGTGTCTTTACTTGGGGTGGGGGGTGGGGTTTTATGTACATTCATATTTCAAATGCTTCTCCTCCACTTCTGCTTTGATTAGAGATCAGCTTAAACAGGGAGCATTTAAGCCATGCGCTAGCAACTTGTAGGCAGATGGCGACCTCTAGTGAGGAAGGAACACATATATTATGATGGGTGAAAAGGAATGCAGTGCCACTTCAAGCAATTGTCAGTAGGAAGAGCACATCTATGATAGAGATGGAGAGATAGAAAGATGGTAGATGACAGATAGATAGATCTATAGATCGATCTGTAGATAGATCTATAGATCTATAGATAGATCTATAGATAGATAGATGATATAATTATAACAACAACAACAACAACAACAACAACAACAACAACAACAACAACAACAACAACAACAGTTTATTATTTATACCCTGCCCATCTGGCTGAATTTCCCCAGCCACTCTGGGCGGCTCCCAATGGAGTGTTAAAAACAATACAGCATTAAATATTAAAAATTTCCCTAAACAGGGCTGCCTTCAGATGTCTTTTAAAGATAAGATAGCTGCTTATTTCCTTGACATCTGAAGGGAGGGTGTTCCACAGGGCGGGTGCCACTACTGAGAAGGCCCTCTATCTGGTTCCCTGTAACCTCACTTCTCACAATGAGGGAACTGCCAGAAGGCCCTTGGCACTGGACCTCAGTGTCTGGGCTGAATGATGGGGGTGGAGATGCTCCGTCAGGTATACAAGACCGAGGTCGAGATAGATAGATAGATAGATAGATAGATAGATAGATAGATAGATAGATAGATGATAGATGATAGATGATAGATGATAGATGATAGATGATAGATGATAGATGATAGATAGAGATAGATAGATAGATAGATAGATGATAGATAGATAGATAGATAGATAGATAGATAGATAGATAGATAGATGATATAGATGAGAGAGAGAGAGAGAGAGAGAGATGATAGATGCATTTCAACAGCACACATTTTCCATAATTCACACGTTTAGAAGAACAACATAAGAACATAAGAAGAGCCTGCTGGGTGAAGCCAATGGCCCATCTTAGTCCAGCATCCTGTTCTCACAGTGGCCTGTGGGAAACCTGTAAGCAGGACCTGATCACAAGAGCACTTTCCCCTCCTGGGGCTTCCAGCAACTGGTATTCAGAAGCACTGTTTCCCCCATCCATGAAGGAAGAGCCTGGTCACCCTGGCTAGCAGCCTTTGACAGCCTCATCCCCCACAAATTTGCCTAATCCTCTTTTAAAGATATCCAAGTTTATGGCCATCACTACCTCCTATGGGAGCAAGTGTCATAGCTTAACTTTGCCCGGGGGGGGGGGTCTTCTCTTGTATCTATTCAGCTTCACAGGACCTAGTGTTATGAGTTTGTAACCCGAAATGTTTGTAACCTGAAGCATTTGTAACCCAAGGTACCACTATAGTATGTTAACTTGTATCAATGTAACTAGTGGGCATTTGGGGGGTTTGTTTTCCCCACCAACAAGGATTAAAGCTTTTCATTTCAACATATTCATGATATAAATCACCTTGCATAATAAAGGAAGATAATTTGCAGCTTGCTCAACTAAAAATAAAATTTAAAAAACAACAACCAATTTGAGCTCCTTGGAGAAAAACTGGGATCTAAAAGCAATACACAGGTAAATACAGTGGTACCTCGGGTTAAGTACTTAATTCGTTCCAGAGGTCCGTTCTTAACCTGAAACTGTTCTTAACCTGAAGCACCACTTTAGTTAATGGGGCCTCCTGCTGCCACCGCGCCGCCAGAGCACAATTTCTGTTCTCATCCTGAAGCAAAGTTATTAACCTGAAGCACTATTTCTGGGTTAGTGGAGTCTGTAACCTGAAGCGTATGTAACCTGAAGCATATGTAACCTGAGGTACCACTGTACACGTTTTGCATAAAAGATGTACACAAGCTGTGTCTCTTACTGGGGAATGCATTAAGAAAAACACACAGGAAAGTGTGCACTTCACATTAAAAGTGCCTATTTTTATAAGGAAACCATGCACATAATGTGTGCAGAGTGCAAGGGGGAGGGATGGGTCAAACAGCATACAAGGGAATGGAACGGTCCCATGGCTTTGACTGAGACCAAAATGGGATGGAAAGAGTTACTTAGTGCATCTCTGCTCCACAACAACTGTGATCTAATACAGTGGTACCTCAGGTTACATGTGCTACAGGTTACATATGCTTCAGGTTACAGACTCCGCTAACCCAGAAATAGTGCTTCAGGTTAATAACTTTGCTTCAGGATGAGAACAGAAATCGTGCTCTGGCGGCACGGTGGCAGCAGGAGGCCCCATTAGCTAAAGTGGTGCTTCAGGTTAAGAACAGTTTCAGGTTAAGAACGGACCTCCAGAACGAATTAAGTACTTAACCCAAGGTACTACTGTACTGACTATAGTTAAGGGGATTCCTGAACCTTGTTCAAGGTGGGATTTCGGCTTTTCCTCTTGCCACCGCCACCTCCTCCTTCCTCCATGTACTCTAAAATGGAAGCAGCACCTGAGAGTTCATGCCCCGAAAGAGGTGTCTCTGTTTGCTTGCGCCTTAATGGTTTTTTTAAAAAGTGGATGCTTGAGTAAATCCCAATGGCACGCATGACGCCTGGGTGAGTCACTAGCATTATCTCTACAAATATGCCTTCACCTTTGCCGTGCTGCTGGAAGCGCTGTGGAAATATCAAATGCTTCTCTGTACCACTTTACCAGGTAACAAACAGCTCTGTAGCTTGCCTTCCTCTGAAAGGTCTAGCTATGTTGAAAAAAAATCTCCTTTCTCGGGGAGAAGGATGGGTTGAAGTGCTTATATCATTTCTGCAGATTTCCGTGGGAACTGAGCAGCTCGGAACATAGGCTGCATTCGCCCCATACATTTAAACAGTCATGGCGTCCCCCAAAGGATTATGGGTGCTGCAACTTGTTAAGGGTGCTGGGAGTGGTTAGGAGATCCCTGTCCGCAACTCGGTTTGAAAAGGGCTCTTTACAACCTGTTACACTGAAGCTGGGGAAGTGATCTAAATGAAAAGACCTTGCCTATTTCCCCTTCTCCTCCTGCCCATACACGAACACTTGTATCAGTACGTATCAAACTTTATTTTGGCCGCAGACCAGCACAGATGAACACTTGTCTATTTATTAATAAGCAAATAAAAGAGACATTGCTCGGTTTTCTAAGGTTCCTATCTAAGAGATTTGACTAGCGAACCTTGAACTTCTGCTCTCGTGAATTGCCTTATTTACGTTTACGCTAAGCAGCTGCACCCATACCAAACCCAAAACCTATGGCTTCGGGAATCAAACAAATCCAGCCATTATTTTACATACCTTCAATTATTTATAATACCTCCTCCCCCTGCAAACTGCTTCCATTGTTACAGCAACTTTACTCTCGGGTTGTCACCTTCTTCCTTCTCTTCCTGTAGGGTTCAGCTGGGAGGAGGATGGGGAGAAACCTAGAATTATTTAGTTCCATGTATCATTGGCTCCACCTACTGTTTGGGTTCCCTGTCATTCACGCCGCCAGTCCCAATGGGCATCGGCAGTGCCAGATTTATGTATAAGCTAAGTAGGCTGAAGCCTAGGGCCTCTAGATCTAGGGGGCCTCGCCAGCCTGCCCTCTCCCCAGTGTCACAGTCTCCCCTCTCCCAAAATTTCAAAATTTGCAAAATTGCAATTTGCAGCAGTGGGGCGCAACTTGAATTTTTTTTTTTTTTTGGTAAGGCTCCAGTTCACAGCCAAAGTCTGCAAAATCTTATATATATAAATAAAATCCATCTAGATTGCCCTGGTGCACTGCGGCAGCAGGAGGCCCCATTAGGTAAAGTGGTGCTTCAGGTTAAGAACAGTTTCAGGTTAAGAACTGACCTCCGGAATGAATTAAGTACTTAACCCGAGGTACCACTGTACCACAAAAGATTTACAAAGTTCAGCTATTGCAAAAGTTTTTCAGTGTTAATTTTATGCATTTTTAAAATCACCATGGTATTTAACAATAATATCTTATGTCCTTTAGAGGAGAAATTGTGAATTGCAGAATTTTAAATACCCGTCAACATCCTTGGCTTCACTCAATTTTATTTATAACACTCTTCCATTTTCTTCTAGCTGTGAGGGTGGGGGATGGGGAGGGGCCTCACAAGTGGAGTAGCCTAGGGCCTCTCTTCATCTAAATCTAGCCCTGGGCAACAACCACCAGTAACTTAGCAGTATTGTTGTGACACTGGCGAATTTCTTTCCACCATTGTGGGACATTGTTGCGGAAGAGAACGCAAAAAAGCCCGTTGCATGGTGAACTTCTGCTGCATCAACAGCCACACGGGAATCCCCTGTTGCCCAAGATTAAAACTCACCCACCTGCTAGTGCAAAGGGCACTTGCGGTAGCAGACAGGGAAAGTTGGGTGCAGCCCTGCATTTACAGCATCTCTTTGCAATTCGTTCTCTCATGATGAATATGCATTTATTTCCACCCTAAACCAGGTGTTCAAAAAGAAAGAGCACAAGCAAGAGAAAAGAGCAGTAAGACTCTCTGAATAGCAAGGCCTTAACAATTCCATACCCCAGGCTTTGGGCACCAGATGCTGCGACCTACAACAGACTCTCTGAGCATTGTTGAATGAATGACAGGTGCAGCTTAAAGATGCAGCCAGTTAATGTAATTGCAATGCCCTGAAGCACCTTCAGCTATAAAGTCTATAGATTACACATCTGCCATCCATGCTTTGATCAAAGCCATGTCTGCCCTTGCTTTCCTTTATCATGTTTTGCATTTGTGATGTGTCACCAGGATGACTAGACTCTCAGAGTGGGGCGGCGGCAGTGGGGGGAACATCACCCATAGTTGCTGTCTCTGGGGGCTAAGGCACTGTGGGCCCTCTCAATCTTTTTGAGGCCTTGAATTGCTGGAGCTGGGCTCAGAGCAATGTTAGAACAATGTGCTTCAGAAGACGGCACTTCTGCCTCCATTGATGTCCATTATTTCACAGATGAAAATAGAGGCAATATTGCACATGGTTGTGGGGTTAGGGGCAAAGGGTGGCAGGCCAGCAGCATAGTCTAAAGGACCATGGTGGGCCGAATCCAAATCCAAGCAGAAACTAGAGCAGGGGTCTTGAATCTTTTTGGAATTTTGAGACAGCTCCATTGGCACCAATCACAAAATGGCTGCCTCGGGAATGTGGCACGACACAAAATGGCTGCTGCATCTAACGGAGCAGAAAGAGACAGGGGACCACAAAATAGTACAGCCATGCTGTCCTATCCCTCATATTAGCCACCAATGCATTCACAGAGAGAAGCTCTTTGCACCTCTCCTCAGTTCAGAACAGAAGGAAGGCGATAAAAGAAGGCTCCCAATAAAATACGTTTAAGAGGATGTAGTACAAGCGAGGTTTTCATGCACTGTGGATTTCTGAAGTAACTTTTACTGAGACCTTTCACCAACACCACAGGAGGTCCTGGTGGGCAAACTAGCACCAGCAGACACCATGCTGGTGAACCCTGAAATAGAGGATTAAAGTGCAAGCCTGCCAATGCCTCCAGAGGACAGGAGCACTGAGGCAGGCCACAGACTGCAAGGCAAACTGGGGATTATATTAGCATTGCAAATAATAAACTTGCAAAGATTATAAACAGGGGGGGGGCACTTAATACCTGGCTAACCTGCTGGGGGCTGGCAGTGGAGGGGCAAAGAGCTCTATCTCCACCACTAGTGATTTGCTGCATTTATATGATGAGTGCAGAGTGCAGAGTGACGAGGCTTCCCATCTCCTGCAGCCGACTTGGTTTCTATGTTGGGACAGAGTGCTCCTCCCTTTCTGCATCAGCCTACTCACTTGCCTGCATGGAATTCCTTGTCACCTTTGGCTACCAGGCGAGTGCTTAATTGCAAGGCTGGCCTACCATAAAAAAATCACTGCTCAGTTTCATCTGCATTCATATTTGGTGGAGTCATGATCCACTGAGAAAGTAAGAGGAGCCCTGCTGGATCCTGCCAGTGGCTCATCGAGTCCAACATCTTGTTCTCAGTGTGATCAAGCAGAAGCGTGTGGGAAACAAGAAACTGGGTTTCACCCTCATGAACATGCCCATTGCTAAAACCACAGTGAGGTCGAATTCTGCTTGTTGATAGTATTTACACCCTGTGTGCCTGCCTGCCTGCCTGCCTGCCTGCCTTCCCTGCACATAGGTAAAGGTAAAGGGACCCCTGACTGTTAGGTCCAGTCACGGACGATTCTGGGGTCACAGCGCTCATCTCGCTTTATTGGCCGAGGGAGCCGGCGTACAGCTTCCGGGTCATGTGGCCAGCATGACTAAGCCGCTTCTGGCAAACCAGAGCAGCGTACGGAAATGCCGTTTACCTTCCCGCCAGAGCGGTACCTAGTTATCTACTTGCACTTTGACATGCTTTCAAACTGCTAGGCTGGCAGGAGCAGGGACCAAGCAACGGGAGCTCACCCCGTCGCAGGGATTCGAACTGCCAACCTTCTGATCGGCAAGTACTAGGCTCTGTGGTTTAACCCACAGCGCCACCTGCGTCAGATCCCTGCAAATAGAGCAGAGGAATTTGCTTACTCCTGTGAAATCATAGAATCATAGAGTCAGAAGGTATCTTGAGGGTCATTTAGTCCAACCCCTGAAAATGCAGGAATCCTGCCCACAGCTGTCCCTGGGTGGGCTCAAACCACCAACTTTCTGGTTAGCAGCCAGAAGCACTGACCCACAAAGCAAGGATGGATTCAGGCAGGAATTCATCATGTTCCAGCTACCTTTTCCCTCCATAGAGAGTAGCTTCCAGCCCTCCCACACATTGACGCTTCCCTTTTGTTAGTTTATCCAGAGGGAAAGGGGCACATTTTACAGGACTATGGCTCACTATAGAGTGAGATGGTGCAATAAATCATTCAGAAGGGTGTATCTTTGCTCCAACATAATCACAAAGAAACCCGGATCCCTGCAGACTTTGGACTGAAGCGTAGGTGAATTGTTGATTAAACATTGGATTGTTAGTGGTAAATGTCTCTTTTATTGCCTGACGATGGGTTGGGGCAAAATGTTGAGAATGTCAATGCCACCTTAACAGGCTTATCAGCAGAGGTGGAGTTTGACACGGTCAAGCCTCTTTCTTTTACACCAAGTATAAAGGTCTAACAAGTTTGCCCCACCAATCATTTCCTACAATAGAGTCTCTGAAGCTGTTAGTTCCTTAGCTACAGAAGAAGAAGAAGAAGAAGAAGAAGAAGAAGAAGAAGAAGAAGAAGAAGAAGAAGAAGAAGAAGAATCAATGGCTTTCTCTGGCTTTTCCTCTGTTCAGTCTTCTCGACCAAGCCTAGCTGGCTCAATCTACAAATCGTCGTCCGTCAAAACATACCGAGCACCCAGTGTCCATGGAGGAGCTGGTGGGTATGGCACCCGCATCTCCACCGGCACCAGCTATGGTGGCTTGGGTGGTGGCTTTCAGCTTGGTGCTTCCACCAGCGACCTGCTGCTTGCTGGCAATGGGAAGGCGACAATGCAGAATTTGAACGACCGCTTGGCTGTGTATCTGGAAAAGGTGCGCTCCTTGGAAAAAAGCAATGCTCAGCTTGAAATACAGATCCGCGAGTGGTATGAGAAGTGCTCCCCTGTTGCTAAGCAAGACTACACCATGTATTTCAAAACCATTGAAGACCTCCAGAACAAGGTAAGATGATGTTCAAATTCTAAGCCATTGACTGGGTAACGGTATGAGCCTGCGAAGGGTAGACAGTGTGCCATTTCCTTACACATGTATATTAACCAAGCCAAAAAGTTATTTTAACTCAGAGCAGCTCGTGCTGATTTTCTCACAATTATGGTTCTCCTGAATCGCCTTTTGCTGGCAGTGCACTGCTTGAGGATATGTGCTGACCTGGCCCTGACCAAGTGGGTGAGCTATGACCTCATTACACAATGTGAACTAGATAGCACACTTGGTTAGAGCGTGGTGCTGATAATGCCAAGACTGTGGGTTCTGTCCCCGTATGGGACAATGCATATTCCTGCATTGCAGGGGGTTGGACTAGATGATCCTCAGGGTCCCATCCAACTCTATGATTCTATGATCTATGATCTCTATGGACTCATATCATCGGTCACCACATGCAAAGGTCATCCATCCATGGTAGCTGCCCATCAGCCTGGAGGTGTGGCAAAGTGCCCTTCAGTCATGCCCTGCACATTTCCCCATACAGTGAATAACCTAGGAGGCTCCCCAACAATGCAATGCTTCTTTTTTATGTATACAACTAAGCGGAACACTAAAATAGAACAGTCCTTCTGCAGAGGCATATTTGACTTTTGTCTTTATAATAATAATAATAATAATTTATTATTTATACCCCGCCCATCTGGCTGAGCCTCCCCAGCCACTCTGGGCGGCTCCCAATCAGTATTAAAAACAATACAGCATTACATATTAAAAACATCTCGCAATGAGGGAACCGCCAGAAGGCCCTCAGCACTGGATCTCAGTGTCCGGGCTGAACGATGGGGGTGGAGACGCTCCTTCAGGTATACAGGACCGAGGCCGTTTAGGGCTTTAAAGGTCAGCACCAACACTTTGAATCGTGCTCGGAAACGTACTGGGAGCCAATGCAGATCTCTCAGAACCGGTGTTATGTGGTCCCGGCGGCCACTCCCAGTCACCAGTCTAGATGCCGCATTCTGGATTAATTGCAGTTTCTGGGTCACCTTCAAAGGTAGCCCCACGTAGAGCGCATTGCAGTAGTCCAAGCGTGAGATAACTAGAGCATGCACCACTCTGGCGAGACAGTCCGCGGGGAGGTAGGGTCTTAGCCTGCGTACCAGGTGGAGCTGGTAGACAGCTGCCCTGGACACAGAGTTAATCTGCGCCTCCATGGACAGCTGTGAGTCCAAAATGACTCCCAGGCTGCGCACCTGGTCCTTCAGGGGCACAGTTACCCCATTCAGTACCAGGGAATCCTCCACACCTGCCCGCCTCCTGTCCCCCAAAAACAGTACTTCTGTCTTGTCAGGATTCAACCTCAATCTGTTAGCCGCCATCCAACCTCCAACCGCCTCCAGGCACTCACACAGGACCTTCACCGCCTTCACTGGTTCTGATTTAAAGGAGAGGTAGAGCTGGGTGTCATCTGCATACTGATGAACACCCAGTCCAAACCCCCTGATGATCTCTCCCAGCGGCTTCATATAGATATTAAAAAGCATGGGGGAGAGGACAGAACCCTGAGGCACCCCACAAGTGAGAGCCCAGGGGTCTGAACACTCACCCCCCACCACCACCTTCTGGACACGGCCCAGGAGGAAGGAGCGGAACCACTGTATAACAGTGCCCCCAGCTCCCAGCCCCTCTAGACGGTCCAGAAGGATGTTATGGTCGATGGTGTCAAAGGCCACTGAGAGATCCAGCAGAACTAGGAAACAGCTCTCACCTTTGTCCCTAGCCCGCCGGAGATCATCAACCAGCGCGACCAAGGCAGTTTCAGTCCCATGGTGAGGCCTGAATCCCGATTGGAAGGGATCCAAATGGTCCGTTTCCTCCAGGCGTGCTTGGAGTTGTTCAGCAACCACCCGCTCAATCACCTTGCCCAAGAATGGCAGATTTGAGACTGGGCGATAGTTGGCCAAATTGGCCGGGTCTAAAGATGTTTTTTTAAGAAGCGGTTTAATGACCGCCTCTTTCAGCGAGTCTGGGAAGGCTCCCTCACAGAGGGAAGCATTCACCACCCCGCAGATCCCATCGCCCAGCCCTTCCCGGCTCGCTTTTATCAGCCAGGATGGGCAAGGATCAAAGAGACAGGTGGTCGGTTTCACTCGTCCAAGCAGCCTGTCCACATCCTCGGAGGTAACAGATTGGAATTGATCCCATGTAACAGGACCAGACAGAACTCTAGCACTCTCCCGCCCTGGCCCTGCTCCCACGGTGGAGTCTACCTCCTTCTGAATCTGAGCGATTTTATCTGCAAAAAACTTTGCAAAAGCATTGCAGGAGATCTTGGGGTCCCTACCAGGCCCCGGTGGTACAGATGGTTCTGATAGATTGCGAACCACCTGAAAAAGTCTCCTGCTGCTGTTTTCTGCAGATGCAATGGAGGCGGTGAAGAAGGCCCTTTAAACAATTGTTTGAGCAATTAAGGTCAGTGAGAAAGAGGAGGATTGGTTTGAGAAGATATTGAATTATTTGGGTAGGTTTGAACAATTTGGGGCAATTAAAATGTTAAAAGTTAAATAAACCTTGTGGAGGGAGGAGTGTTAAGGTGTATAGAAGTGTACATATGGTTGATTTGAATATGTTATTATTGAATATTATTGAATATGTACATTATTGAATATTGTATACCCAATGTATCAGTCACCTGGGGGGTTTCACTGTTTGTGTTTTAGTGGTTGGTAAAAATAAAATATTTTTTTTTTAAATTGTTTGAGCAATGAGCACAACTGGGATCAAATAGCACTATATTATCTGGGGCATGGAACCACAACTTTGTATCTAGCCAAGTCGTAGTCAGAGCAGACCGACTGAAATCAATGAACTTACTTTAGTCATGTCTGCTGATTTTAGTGGGTCTGCTCTGTGTCTGCCTTAGATTAATTCGACCCACCATTTTTATTTCATTGAGAAACTGCCTTGGCCGTGTTAAGAGACTCTAGTGAAAAAGCAGATCTGTCCCATAATCAGATTAAAATGTCTGCCCATCAGAAAATATCGAAGCTCCTTGAGAAGGAATCCTCTGTTTTCGCCATGCATGTTATTCACTAAACTTACTACTACTACTACTCCCATGTCGGGGAGGGGGGTGCACTTCCCTATTTACTCTTCCCACACCCTACCATGAGTCAATTAAAACCTGTTATAAAATCCCAAATGCTGATGAGAATGGCCTTACGAGTGTGCCATTTAAATCATTCACCCCACCCTCTTTCCTCACCGTTTTGTACCTAATCTAATCTCTGCCATAAAGTTGCACCCACAGAAAAGTAAATACGTGGTCGATTGAGACTTGGGAGGTGCCATGTATGGAAGTAGGGAGAAGGGGTAGAGTCCATGTTCAGGTCGTAGCTTCTAGATTCGTGATAATTTTCACTGTGTGGTTTTCAAGAGCAAACAAACACTGCGACCAAGCAAAACTTTCATGTGGGCATTTGGAATTTTGAGAAGATTTCCATGAGAAGCTGCCCCCAACATTACGTGCTCCCATCTGAGCAGGGTGGGAATTCTTTTCAAGATTATTGGGAAATGTAAGACCAAATTTGCTTTAGAACTGCAGCTAATCCACCCGGGGGGAACGTAGGAATTTAGCAAGCTGCAGGGCTCTTTTTCAGGAGGAAACTCACAGGAACTCAGTTCCAGCACCTCTCAGGTGGGTGCCATTGCCATTCTAAGAGATTAGAGAGGTGTTCGTGATGAGTACTGGCACCTCTTTTTCTAGAAAAATAGCACTGGGAAGCTGCCTTATATTGAGTCAGACTATTGGAAACAGCAGCTGACTGTTAGAAGCACTCCAGGGTCTCCTAGCCCTACCTTGAGATGCTGGGTATTGAAGCTGCAGCTTTTGGCATGTTAAGCATGTGCTCTACCATTCAGCCTTAGGGATACGGGTGGCACTGTGGTCTAAACCACTGAGTCTCTTGGGCTTGCTCATCAGAAGGTTAGCAGTTCGAATCCCCGCAATGGAGTGAGTTCCCGTTGCTCTGTCCCAGCTTCTGCCAACCTAGCAGTTCAAAAGCATGCCAGTGCAAGTAGATAAATAGGTACTGCTGCAACGGGAAGGTAAACGGTGTTTCCGTGTGCTCTGGTTTCTTTCACAGTGTCCTGTTGTGCTAGATGTGGTTTAGTCATGCTGGCCACATGACCTGGAAAGCTGTCTGTGGACAAACGCCGGCTCCCTCGGACTGAAAGCAAGATGAGCGCCACAACCCCATAGTTGCCTTTGACTGGACTTAACCATCCAGGGGTCCTTTACCTTACTTTTTACCTTTACCACTGGGCCACAGCAGAATCAGGTGATAGAGTAGAACAGTCCATGCTGAGTCAGGCTGGCCATCTCTCTGCCTAGTGGTAGGGCCCATGTTCTTCATTAGAACATCCTTTTAAAGTTCTCCACTGATCTTCTTCTTTGGGCCTTTGTTTCTCATTATATTGCTTTCTCTTGTCTTTCAGTGACCATCAGTTCCAACTTCTGTTGCCTGGAGGTGGTAACTCTTTTAAGTTTCTGAGTTGGTTTGCTGCATGACTAACCCCTCACTTTCTGTTGTCCCCCCAGATTATCGCAGAACGATTGGCCAACACCCAGATTGTATTGGCGATTGACAATACCAAGCTGGCAGCCGATGATTTCCGTGTGAAGTACGTAGGTTAAAAACCAATGAATACATTATGGCAATCCATTAACATGCACAGTAATATTTCATTACCAATTATTCTCTCTTACACACAATGCTGTGGGCTTCTCAAAGGAAAAGCAGGAACTATGGGAATGTCTTTCCAGTTCCACAGGGGGCAGGAGTCAGAATTGTAAAATCTGTGAAGATTTTATGCAGTCTACATTCATTCATTCATTCATTCATTCATTCATTGCTTGCATTTATATGCCACTTTTTCCTCTAAGTAGTTCAAGGTGCAGTACATGGTTTTCCCCTTCTTCATTTAATCTCAAAAACCCTGTGTGTTAGACTAGGCTGAGATAGGATTGCCATATTTCAAGAAGTAAAAATCCGGGCACAAAAGAGTGTTGAGCTTTTCTTTTTGGAAAAATGCCCCAAAAGTTGTTGAATTTTGGGGGGAAATCACCCATAAGTAACACTTCCTGGTTCTGTTTACAAAAACCTGGACATTTTGCCGATTATTGAAAATTCCCCCTGGATGGTCACTTCGGCTTTGGAATCTCAGACATGTCCAGGAAAAAACAGACATATGACAACCCTAGAGATTACCAAAACAAATTCCTTCCAGTAGCACCTTAAAGACCAACTAAGTCAGTTCTTGGTATGAGCTTTCGTGTGCATGCACACTTCTTCAGATACCAGATGGTATCTGAAGAAGTGTGCATGCACACGAAAGCTCATACCAAGAACTGACTTAGTTGGTCTTTAAGGTGCTACTGGAAGGAATTTGTTTTGTTTTGACTATGGCAGACCAACACGGCAGACCAACACGGCTACCTATCTGTAACTAGAGATTACCATAATCACTGTAGCAATTGTTGGTAAGCATCTACCCAAGAATATTTAAAAAACAAACCAACCCAGGATTCAGGATTCAGCTATCATAAAGAGGTCCATTGCAGTTGTATTGGCCAATGAAATTAACAACTGCTGGGAAATTGGTCCAGTTTGCTAAGAAGGAAGCTGACATGTCTTTTTGAACATCAAACAGATACGAGAATGAGCTGGGTCTCAGACAAAGTGTGGAAAATGACACAGCAGGGTTAGCCAAACTCATCGATGACTTGACCCTGACTAAGTCTGATCTTGAGCATCAGGTCGAAGGTCTGAAGGAAGAACTGGCTTACCTCAAGAAAAATCACGACGAGGTAAGCAAACATCCCATTAAGCCAAAGAGTTGTGGATTTTCTCAGCTTCAGGTGTCCACAGGACCATCTCTGCCAATAGGCAGAGTGAAGCATTTGCCTCAGGTGACAGATACTGGTGGGTAGCAAGATGTCGGATGGCAGAGCTAGGTGTTCTTGTGCATACACACCCAAACCTGATCTGCTATGCTCTGGTGCAGCAGATTCAATTCTTCAGTTAGGTAAGCTTTTGGAGATGGAATGCAAGGAGGAAACCATCTTAGGCAGAAAAATATATTCAGATGGGCCTGCCAGTAGGGCCAAAGAGTTCGAGGGAAGATCTAGCAGAGATGTCAGAGAAGATACAAGGGGAACAAATTACTTAAATTACTAAATTGCATGATTTCACCAGAGCAGAGAGCGAAGTGAACAACAAGATTTGGGTGGAAGCCGAACTGCAGGGTAATGGAAACAGTGCATCATGCAGCAGATACAGAACAGAAAATGATGCCTTCCTACATCCCTCGGACCGCATTAGTAAGCAGTAGCCAGATCTTGAAAGCCTGTGACTACACAGATGAGGAGCAATCTCATTCAGTTGACTGGTAAAACTCATATATAAGGGCACTTAAGTAGAATAAAAGTAAAGGTACCTCTGACCGTTAGGTCCAGTCGTGACCCACTCTGGGGTTGCAGCGCTCATCTCGCTCTATAAGCCGAGGGAGCCGGTGTACAGCTTCCAGGTCATGTGGCCACCATGACTAAGCCGCTTCTGATGAAACTAGAGCAGCACACCGAAATGCTGTTTACCTTCCTGCCGGAGCGGTACCTATTTATCTACTTGCACTGGCATGCTTTGGAACTGCTAGGTGGGCAGGAGCTGGGACCGAGCAATGGGAGCTCACCCCGTCGTGGGGATTTGAACCATCGACCTTCTGATTGGCAAACTCTGTGGTTTAGACCACAGCGCCACCCGTGTCCATAGGCAGAATATGGAAAGCCAAAAAGAACCCTATTCCTTGAACTTGATGCTGGTTTCAACGTTAACTAGCACGAAATAATCATGATCACTGGTCTTTTGCAGGAAAAGGCAAGATTGCAGAAGCAGCTGGGTGGCACCGTGTCAGTCGAGGTGGATGCTGCTCCAGGCATTAATCTGGGCCAGATTATGGACAACATGCGCCAGCAGTATGAAGTCATGGCTGAAAAGAATCGTCAAGAGGCTAAAGACCGTTTTGATAAACAGGTGATGTTTGTCATGATGGTTGTTATGACTAAAGTTTGTTATTATGACTAATAACCATTCACATGACATTTTACCTGTGAAAACTACTTGACATGCTCCATTTTGTTTATTTACAAAACACTGTGATGAAATAGGACGTTAAGTCTGCAATCCTGTTCCTACACCCCCAATAGGACTTACTTATGATCAGACAATTGCTGTAATTGTTCCATTCTGCAAATTCAGGCTAAGAGAGTCTTCCAAAAACCAGCAAAGGCTGGTTTCAAATGGTGCATGTACACATTATAGCAGGTTTGATCTTAAAGGAGGCATTTCCCTCTCTGTGTGAGAGAATGCCCCTCTTGATATTCTGCCTGCTACATATACATATATACATGCACACACAAATATATATGCAATTCTTTTTTAAATAACAAAAAAAAATGCTGCAGCTATGGGGCACATCCTTTGTCATTCAGCAGTGCATTTTAGTCTATTCAGTTACACTGTTTATAGATAGATAGATGATAGATAGATAGATAGATAGATGATAGAGATAGAGATAGATATATTCATTTTCCAATTAAAAAAACATTCATATTAATAACAAATCAAACCAAATCTTTCCACATTCAAAAACAAAAAACAATATAGCCAATTATATAATCCAAATTAATTAATTTCAATGGAACTTCCCGTGTTCTGGATTTCAAGAGCTAAATGTCCATCCTTTCTCTTTCTGCTATCCCCTTTATTACTTCACAGTTTTCCAATCCTGATATTGACAAGCTCCTCTCTTGATCAGTCATTCACTGGTATAACTGTCTATCTTGTTTTATTTGACCATTCCTTATTTCTATCACCATGCAGGGGGCTTTTTCCTCATTGTTCTCAGTCTTAATATTTTGAAGCACAGTCCTCCTTCGAAGCCTCCTCCTTTTTCTGCTGATTGTTGTTCTAATAGGCTCTGGGCTTCCATCCAAGGTTGAAATTAATTAGTGTATTCAGCTACACAGTTAATCACCCCAACAACAATAACATTTGATTTCTTGCCGTTGGATTTCTCTCTCTCCATCTTTGTATTTTAGGTTGAAGAATGGAATATAGAGGTGACCACCACTACACAACAACTTGAGGGCCATAGAAATGAGGTCACAGACCGGAGACGTACACTTCAGACCACGGAGATTGAACTCCAATCCCAGCTTAACTTGGTAAAGTTCAAGTGCAGCAATACATTTACTGCTTTCGGTTCATTGCATGACCATTTGGGTTCCTGCCCCTCAGAGCTATGCAAATGCTGGCAATCAGCTGACCACCCCCACCCCACAGGCTTTGGGTCACTTGACATTCTAGGCTAGGGAGCATCCTCTTGAACTGAACATCTGCTCTCTACTTTTAGAAAGCGGATCAGGAGAATATCCTGGCGGAAACCGAAGCACGTTACGGAGCCATGTTGGCCCAGATACAGGCTTCCATTGGGAACATAGAGGCCCAGCTGATGCAGCTGCGGAGTGACATGGAGCGCCAGAGCCAGGAGTACAGCAGCCTCTTGGACATCAAGGTCAAGCTAGAGGCAGAGATTGCTACGTATCGCCGCCTGCTGGAAGGGGAAGACAGCAGGTGAGGGATTTGGTCCAAAGGTGCTTACGTTGTGCGAGTCAGCAGACCGCATGTTATGGGATGTGGAGGAAAACAGAGCAGGATGACTCTGGTATAGCAGATGGCATAATCGTATCGTATCGTAAAACCTTTATTGGCATCACATACAACATCCAAAACAAATCAATACAGAATTACCACTTCCCCAGTGGCACAAAACATTTGCTAAAAGAAAGGAGGCAGAGCAGTCTATCATCATATCTCTTGGTCTCCAGGGAGATCAGACGTCTACAGTGTATTTTGACAGCAAAAATCCAAATAGAGATATTTAGCCACTAACGTGGTGAGCTCCTGATCATTCCCCAGTAATAGAAATTGTATGACCTCTGACTCTGGTTTCCATTTGGGATACAGAGTTGATCTAGAAATTGCTGGCAGAGATCAGAGTATAGTTTACAATTGAAAACCATATGTGTAAGGGTTTCCACCAGGTGGTCTTCACATGGGCAAGTTCTATCTCCTTCCGCCCTGCCTGAGAACCTTCCCCAAAGGAGAGATGGTATAAGCAATGAGCAGAGAGGAGGAGGAGAGCTTTAAAATGTCTGGTCTGCAAAGCAATACACTGAGCATGCAGAGGCCGTATAGGAAGTCTGCCCACGCAGACGTCAAGCCACTAAAGAGATGCTCTTTCTTGTCATTCACCTAGAAAGTAATGGGCTGTATTCAGTGGAGTCATTGTGCAAGGGGGACGGCTTTCAATCATGCAACAGAACTTCCCCTTCCCTTATGTCTCTCACACACAAACACATCTGCTCTGGGGTTTCAAATCGGCAGCTGATGCAGTCAGAGGAGGGAGGGAAAGGAAGTTACATTACACTTGCAGACATGGGACCTAACTGGTATGATGCCCTGGTGTGCTCTCCCCAAGCCAGACAGAAATGAAGAACCCAAATGCAATAAGCAAATGATGAAACTCTTTTAAAAAAGCAAACCTGATCAAGTAAAGATGATCATGGGTCTGGAAACTAAGCCTTATGAGAAGCGCTTGAAGGAGCTGGGTATGTTTAGCCTGGAATGAGGAGGCTGAGAATGATAGCCATCTTCAAATATCTAAAGGGCTGTCACATGGAAAAGGGAGCCTGCTTGTTTTCTCCTGCTCTGGAGGGTAGAACATGAACCAATGGCTTCAAGCTGCAATAAAGGAGATTCTGACTAAACATTCAGAAAAAAAACTTTCTTCAGTACGATTGGGGGTGGACTCTCCTTCCTTGAAGGATTTTAAGCAGAAACCAAATGGCAATCTGTCATTGATGCTTTAGCTGAGATTCCTGCATTGCAGGGGGTTGGACTAGATGACCCTTGGGGGTCCCTTCCAACTCTTAGATGCTATGATTTTCTGATTTATAAGACACGCTATGTCTGATTCAGTTTTTATTTCATTTTTTTAAAACCAGGACTATTCTTGAAGAACTGGAAGCTGAAAAAGGTATGAGCCTGAATCGTCAACACCCTCTCATTTATTGAAGGTTTCCACTGAAAAAAGCATTTCAGAGAGGCCTGATTGGGATTTTGTTTTCAGAAATCCATTGCGTTCCGGCAGGAGGGTGTTGCACCATTGTTTTAGGGACACAGGAAGCTTATACCGAGTCAGTCCCGTTGTTCTATCGAGCTCAGTATTGTCTACACTGACTGGCAGCAGCTATCCAACCCCCTTAGATGCTGGGGATTGAAACTTGGAGCTTCTGCTTGCAAAGCAGATGCTCCTTCCCTGAGCTATGACCCTTTCCCCTTAGCAGGTAACTGGTTTGCACAGAAAAGGGCTTTCAGGTCTCTTCCAGCATCAGCAATCCACCCATCCGTCCCACGTACGTCAGTGGTACAAAAAGTATTTTAGGCAGCACCCATATAGACTTATGCATGTTCTGCCATGTGGCCGGAACCACTTTTCACATTGTTTTGGGTACATTACATCTTTAATTTAGCATTTGGGCCCTATTGGTCAACTCTGATCACAATCTCTTTCAGCTGGCAGTGACTATTGGGGTGGCACATATGGGAATGTTCAGGGTGGCAGGAGAGGATATATTGTTTATTAATATCCTTCCTAACTTGTGCTAGCAAATTCCTTTACTTGGCAAAGTTTACATTCCCCTCCTCTCACACAGCAGAAATCTGGTTGCAGGCTCATTGCTCATTAGAACCCCTTATTATTATGCAATTCAATCTCCCTCGGATTGAATTGTATGTTCCTGGTAAGATCCCCTTTTAAATCCCTCCTAAAAGAATAAAGACACCACAGTCTTATTTATAAGCAATAAAATGAAACTTTCAGGCAGAGCACAGCATGATCCCTGAAGGAAGGCTTCAGGCTTAAAGTTACAAACTTATACTAACAGGTTTACCCCATAAGGAAGATGACCTGGGGGACTGCTTGGCTGGCAGCCAGCAGTTCATTCCAGGAAGTTTGCAGGACAAAAAGGAGGTGGAAAAGAGGGAGAGGGTCAGCATGCCTTGTCCTTTGACCAGGTCTGGAAAGGTCACGCCCACCCACTAGTCACATGCAAGGAAGGATGCTCCCAGGCCAGGAGGAACAGGAAGTTTCGACTGGCTGGATCAAACATTCCCTTGCATGTCCACTCTAGGAAAACAAGGAATGTTGTACTTGACTACTCTCAGTGGATTACATCCACAGCACAGACAGCAAAGTCCTTCTCACGTCACTAGCAGCACTGCAACCTACCTGGACTGTGTCTGGGGCAGGAGAGGATGGTGGCCAGGTCAGGGCTGTCCAGATGAACAGATGAAGCTCCTGCTGGTGAGGTCCACATAGCCCTGAACTTACCGCTTCCCTGCCCTGTCCCAGCATTTTATTTATATATTTTATTTATTTATTTAAAAATAATCTAGTCCCATCTAGAGAAGCTGCAGCCACATGAGTGGCAGGAGCCCAGTTTCCCCCCCACCACCACACTAGGAATTCAGTCATCCTGCTGCAAAAGCCAGAAGGAAAGTCCCTCCCCATCTCTTCATCCAACCAGTCATTGAAAACACTTATGCAATTCAAGCTTTGTTGCTGTACAAGCAAAGTCCTCTGTGCATCTTATCTGGTCTTGTTTTCCGCTCTAACAGTCAGCATTAGATCCCACCTGAACTGGTTCTTACCAGTCTTGTGGTCAGGCCTCATTCTTGCATTGGTGACACTGGCCTCACTGATAATGAGCTTTGCAGAATTTCTACCTCCTGGTCCCTAGCCATAATGCCAAAACGGAATGATTAGGGGGTCTTCCAAGCAAGACATGAATTTTTTGCCCACTGGTTATGTTATATTATCGTTTAAAGCACCCAATGAATTCTAAGCATGCATCTGATACATATTTTTCGGCGGGCTGGGATAACTCGGTAGAGCATGAGATCCTTAATCTCAGGGTCATGGGTTTGAACCCCACATAGGGCAAAACAGTCTTGCACTGCTAGATGACCCTTGCGGTTCTTTCCAATTCTATAATTCTATCTCCCTTTCCAGAAAGGAATAAAGTCCTGAGAATCAAGACTGTTGTTGAAGAGATGGTTGATGGGCAAGTCGTATCATCCAGAACTGACGAGAGGGAACAGAAGATGTAGCCGATGGCAGAACGATATGCATTTTACGTTCTTTGTGTTAAGGCACCCAAAAATAACCTAATTTCAAATCCTGCCTTTCTGAAGACGAAATGATACGTCTCTATAGTTTTACAAAGGGAACTCAATGATAAAGGAAACAATGTGCTATTCCTAAAGAATCGATTGACTGTTTCTTCTAATTAAAAAAAAAAGTCTGTGTTCATTATGACAAAAGGCTGCAACTGTATGTTTTGTTATTATCAGTTTAACTGGTTGAGTTAAAGCACTCCAACCTGTATCTAGTGCTGCCCATGAGAACACACTTCCACTCTTGCAACAGGACTTCTTCTTCCCCTTTGCATGCGCTCTAAAATCTGCTCTGGGGGGTTCCAGCCTGAGGGAGTTGGGGGGGCTGCAGATGGAAGGAGGAAGATTCATTCTTCAAGTGGAAGTCTGCTCACGCAACCCTGGGTTCTGCTCTCCAAGATCCAGCTTTTTTATCCCAAACCCAGCTCTGTGTGGGACTGAATACTTCCCTTAGGCCAGGGTTATGGTTCCTGTCGCAGTCATCCCTCTCCATTGCCCACAATGGCCAGGAATGATGGCAGAGGGAATTAAACAACAGCAGCAGGCCACATGTTCCTTGTCCCTACCCTACGCAAAACAAGGAATTTTATCCAGGATAGAAATTGGAAATGATCTCTATCGATTACTGTTCTGCTTTTCATCTTTTCAATCTTAAATCCAGTTCTCCACATTTCTGCAGCAATCTGTGATCATTAAAAAAAAAAAAATCCTCAAGAAAATTCTTCAGCATATTACTGTCAGTTTCTCTCAAGAACCACATTGTGGCGGGCAGTTTTGATTAACACGTGCAGTTTTTGCAAGCAATTTCCCTCAACTGAACGTACCTTTGTAAGTTATTTTTCAGAAATACATGCATTTTTATGGATGCTATTTAGAGTACTTTATGCATTTCTGTACACATTGGGAAGCTCACAAGCAGGACATGACTGCAACAGTGCTCTCTCCCCCCATCCCACCCCCCACTTGTGATTTCCAGTGTGGCATGACATTTTTTCACTGTTGTGGTAGTGGTATTGTAGCTACTACCCATCACAACAACAACAACAACAACAACAACAACAATTTATTATTTATACCCCGCCCATCTGGCTGGGTTTCCCCAGCCATTCTGGGCAGCTTCCAACTGAATATTAAAAACAATACAGCATCAGACATTAAAAACTTCCCTAAACAGAGTCACTTTCAGTTGTTTTTTAAAAGTAAAATAGTTTTTTTTAATAGTTTTTATTAACAATTTCAACATAAGAAATTATCACAACATATCATCTTCATCATTCCCCCCCACCGCAATTTTTCCCCTCCCTCTCCCCCATCTTCCCTCAGCACCTCTCTCTGATTTTTCAGCACATGCTGTTCTCTGCATATTATAAAACTCTAAAGATCCTTAAATTATCTATCTATTATATTAACAGTCAATATGTTTGTGTATGTTTATTCAAAGCCAAAAGTAAAATAGTTGTTTATTGCCTTGACATCTGCTGGGAGGGCGTTCCACAGGGCAGGTGCAGCTACCAAGAAGGCCCTCTGCCTGGGTCCCTGTAAACTCACATCTCGCAGCGAGGGAACCGGCAGAAGGCCCTCGGCGCTGGATCTCAGTGTCCGGGTTGGATGATGGAGTGGAGATGCTCCTTCAGGTTTACAGGACCGAGGCCATTTAGGGCTTTAAAGATCAGCACCACCACTTTTAATTGTGCTCAGAAACGTATTGGGAGCCAACAGCATTTTCCTACTTCAATTTGTCAAATCCTCTTCTTATTATTGTTTATTACGCATGCTACTTGTTGGTCCTGACCTGCTGATTTTCAGCTGTGTTGAGCATTTCTTTCCATGCTAAGATAGGATTGAAACACTATAAGCGAGCAAACAGGTAAATTGACAGCATTTTAATAGCGGCTAACCACACAAAATTGGATGGGATGCGAGGCCCCTGTTGCCTTGTCCGGGTTGCACCCAGGGCAGCTGCCCCTGACACCTGCCTCGAACAATACCACTGCTTCCTTATTATCCTCCCAGCTCCTTTTTATCTTTTTGATACATGAAGTAATCCTTTGCCTGTCAGCTAACACACATCCCCTTTGGCAAACACGTAGGCCTCCGAAAACAGGAAGATTCTGTTGTTGTTTCCCAACAAAGGATAATATACAAATATATAAAGTCGTCCTTTGGAGAGAGAGGGGGGGAAAACTACCCTTCCCGCTTTGATGATCTTGATCCGTGCAAAAGAGCCAAAAAAAACACTCCTCAGTTTCACAGGCATGAGTCACTAGCCAATTCTATGAAAAAGAAGAAGAAGAAAAGAGAAATAATTATTTTAGATTCTTGACTTCTTGCTCCAATACCATTCATAAGAAATCCCTGTCAAAAACAAACATGCACCACACCTATAAGCTGCAGGGCTTGGGTCCATTGCAAAGTGATAAACTCAAGATGGCATCTCCGACATGATCACTGAGTTTCCTGTATCTGAGTAATGGCTGTACAGGGCGGGGGTGGGGGTCGGGACCAAGATCACAGCCTGTAGGCAGTTAATGCTCATCCCCATTGCAGGCCTAATGAAAATCTCCCCTATTACACCCATTGGTAGCAAATAGCACATTGGCGACAGGGAAATTGCATTGCAACCATTATGGGGGATTAAATCCACTCATCTTATGCCACCCATCCTGATTCCCCCGTTCCTATTATTTAGGGGAAGGAAACGAAACATTACGTTCAAAATACAACACAATTGCTGCATGGGTTGTACTTGGGGGGAAAGGAAGGGTCTATTAAGACAGTCACATTTACACAGGGAAGAAAAGAAAGATAGTGATTTGTCAGTACCAGCAAATTGCAGTACATATTGGTTGGTTTCTTTAGTGCAAGCAGAGAATTTGATTTACACCATCCATCCACTCATCATATTTGTACTGTGTTGCATATATCTAGTGATATACAGGCAATGCAATTTAAATGGGCTTTTATTTTTAAACTAAAACTTTTTATATTTTTAAAATAATATTTTAAAACCAAAAGGATTTATATTTTAAAATGTTTTCAGATGATTTTAATTGCTTTAAATATGCTTTTATTTTATTTTCAATTGTATTCTTTTAACATGTTGGTGTTAGCTGCCCTGGGCTCCATTGAAAAGAAGGATGGGAGGGGCATTATTATTATTATTATTATTATTATTATTATTATTATCCAGAGCCATGAGAGAGAGAGATGATAGATAGATAGATAGATAGATAGATAGATAGGGAGAGAGATATTCAAGTATGCTGAAGAAATGAAGGTAAATGATTTTAGAAACTGGAGGGAGGCTTAGTAAGTTAGAAGATATTTCCGGCCAGCGCTGCACCACATGGATTGTTTCGGAGTTTTGACTCCACTCCACCCAAATCCGCCCCTGTTAGCAGAGCAAATACCTGGAGGGCGCTGCGTTTCCACACCAGCAGACAATTTGGGTTTGCACACATCATCCAGCTTGGCCAGGAGATAATTAAATGGGCAAAGAGATGAAAGTATGTTGCCTAAGGAGGTGTGGACTTCTGCAATCAAACACTCCCTTTGTTTCCATATATAAAGCCCAATCCTACATTAAGGCTGTTCTGCTTTACTCTGCCAGCCCTTCAGCAGGTTCTGCCAAGCAAGGTCCTTCTAGTACACCATGGCCCTCTCCATCCGAGCATCCTCAGGGCCTCGCCAGTTCTCCTCCCGGAGCGGATACGGAGGAGGGTCTCTTAGGCTGTCTAGCAGCAGCAGTGCAGGGAGCTTTGGGGGGTTTGGCGGTGGGTCTCTGCTCAACTTTGGTAGCAGTAGCGGCGGTGGATATGGAGGAGGAGGAGGATATGGAGGAGGCAGTGGGTTTGGTGGAGGACTAGGTGGTGGATATGGTGGAGGGTTAGGAGGGGGCTACGGTGGAGGGCTAGGAGGGGGCTACGGTGGAGGGTTAGGATCTGGCTTTGGAGGTGGCTTTGGGTCTGGAGGAGGAGGAGGAGGAGGAGGAGAAAGCAGCCTTCTATCAGGTACTGAAAAGGAAACCATGCAGAACCTGAACGACCGCCTGGCTGCCTACCTGGACAGGGTGCGTTCGCTGGAAGAAGCCAACACTGAACTGGAACGCAAGATCCGTGAATGGTACGAGAAAAATGGCCCTGGGGCTGGTGGCCCAGGGACCGGTAGAGATTACAGTAGATACTACCCTATCATTGAAGATCTCAGGAACAAGGTGAGCAATTTCCCCCTCTCCCCGCCAGTGATGCCCTCCGAAGAGGCATTGATTGTTGAGGCATTCTGGGAACTGTAGCTCCATGATGGGTAGACAGGTCTCCTAACTTCTGTCCGTACCCTTAACTAACTACAGTTCCCAAGATTCTTTGGGGGAATCCACGGCTGCTTGAAGTGGTATGATGATGCTTTAGATGTTTGGGCAGAGGGGGCCTATGGCATGTTCTTTAATTTCAGTGTGTCTGCCATGAGTGAAAC
This sequence comes from Podarcis erhardii, assembly GCF_964252035.2. NCBI lineage: Eukaryota > Metazoa > Chordata > Lepidosauria > Squamata > Lacertidae > Podarcis > Podarcis erhardii. Next base: position 28,528,394 of record NC_138502.1, on the reverse strand, counting down.
TTAGTTGGCTGCCATCCCAAGTTAGCTGTGTGGTTTTGCAGGCATGTTTTAATTTCCATGTGCCGTTTTATCTGCATGTATTTATTTTAGAATTACTAGTGAAACATCAGTACTAATGAACAAGTAATCATCTGGGCAGAGCTGCATTCTCTAGAAACGTTCTTCTTGTTTCCCAGATCATCAACGCAACGATCGAAAATGCCCGGGTTGTTCTTCAAATTGACAATGCAAGGCTGGCAGCTGATGATTTCAGGCTGAAGTAAGTAGACACCCATTCCTTGTGAAATATTCGCCGCCCCGCTCCAAATCTATCATCTTCTTTAGCTACGTGATCTGTACCTACTCTTTTGCATTTGTAAATAGTAGTAAGGTCAGGTGCAGATCACATAGATCCAGCTACATCAAGTCATTTGATACGATGCCGTTTGTTTAACAGAAAGAGCTCTGTGTCTAATTTCTTCTTAGATTCGAGAATGAAGTGGCACTTCGCCAGAGTGTCGAGGCCGACATTAATGGCCTCCGCAGAGTCCTGGATGAACTGACTTTGACCAGGGCTGACTTGGAGATGCAGATAGAGACTCTGAACGAGGAGCTGGCATACCTCAAGAAGAACCATGAGGAGGTAGGCCATGTTGTACTTACATTATTTCAGTTTGTTTGTTTGTTTTCATTTTTCAAGGGGAAGCCAGAGTCAGGTCTGCTTGCTGGATCTTGTTCTCCAACCCTTGCTTTAGGGCAGATCCTCACCATAAATTTAAAGCATTTTCAATGTACATAGGTCTAACCACAAAGACTTCTACAGTTCATTGAGGGTGCTGGAAAGGGTAGCTCTGTGAGAGGAGAACTACAGTTCCCAGGGCAGCTGTCTACCAGCTCCATCTGATACACAGGCTGAGACCCTACCTGCCCGCGGACTGCCTCTCCAGAGTGGTGCATGCTCTAGTTATCTCTCGCCTGGACTACTGCAATGTGCTCTATGTAGGGCTACCTTTGAAGGTGACCCGGAAACGACAACTAATCCAGAATGCAGCAGCTAGACTGGTGACTGGGAGCGGCCGCCGAGACCACATAACGCTGGTTTTGAAAGACCTACACTGGCTCCCAGTACATTTCCGAGCACAATTCAAAGTGTTGGTGCTGATCTTTAAAGCCCTAAATGGTCTTGGTCCAGTATACCTGAAGGAGCGTCTCCACCCCCATCATTCTGCCCGGACACTGAGGTCCAGCTCCGAGGGCCTTCTGGTGGTTCCGTCGCTGCGAGAAGCCGAGTTACAGGGAACCAGGCAGAGGGCCTTCTCGGTAGTAGCACCCACCCTGTGGAATGCCCTCCCACCAGATGTCAAAGAGAAAAACAACTACCAGACTTTTAGAAGACATCTGAAGGCAGCCCTGTTTAGGGAAGCTTTTAATGTTTAATAGACTATTGTATTTTAATATTCTGTTGGAAGCCGCCCAGAGTGGCTGGGGAAACCCAGCCAGATGGGTGGGGTATAAATAACAAATTATTATTATAGGGGGAGCCATATGTTTTAAATGTGTGTTGGATATGCTTCAAATGTATATTGTGGATCTGCCCATAGAGGCAGTTTTAGGGCTAAGGGTTAGATCCATTGCCAAATATGTGTGTGTTGGGGCAAACACAGTCGAACTCTGGTATACTTGGATGCCACAAGGAATGTGAAGTGCTTCTTCCTATCAGAAAGCTTCTTAAACCCCAAATGAGGGATTCCCAAACTGTGGTCCATGGACTACGAGCAGCTGAGGTGTTCCTCAACATGTCTGGGGTGAATGGCAGTAGCAGCCACTGTGAATGGCAAGCTCAGTGGCTGCTCTGTTGTTCTAAGAGGCAGGATGGACAGGAAGTGACCAGAAGAGGGTACCTAAAAGGAGTGGAGAGGTTTGGCAGCCAGAAAGGCAGAGTGAGAGGCACATCCATTGCATCAAATGCTCACATTGATTTCTAATTATATTTTTATTTCTGCTTTTATTGTAATATATATGTTCATTCAAATGTTCAGTTTAAAAATTATACAGAATCAAGGACAAGTCATTCTAACTGCTATGGCAGGCAAAAAGATCATGTATTGGTTCTCCAAAACCCTCAACCATTTAAAAGTGGTCTGGGCAGGGGGAGTTTAGGAACCACTGCCCTGAATGATGTATTATTCTAGAATTTGAGCAGGCACAAACAATTTTCTTCTCGGTGAGTCTCCTGCATGGGAGGTCCAGAAGGTGGCAACACAAGAACGGACCTTTTCCGTAGTGGCTCCCCACTTATGGAATGCTCTCCAGAGCTCACCTGGTGCCATCACTACTTACCTTTGGGTGCCAGGCAGAATCTTTTCATTTCTGCCATGCCCTTGGCTTTTGATTATCTGCGGCCTCCTTCAGTGGGTCAGATGGATTAGTCCTGCCTTTGGAAATAATGAGTTTTAGCTCCCTCTCCTGTTTCATTTTTATGCTGGTTTTGATGCATGTTTTATTTATTTGTTGCTGTAAATCGCTCTGAGCTACTTTTGTGTTTGTTTTAAGAAAAGGGCTAGTGAACTGCTTTTTTAAAAAAGTCTAGTAAGTTTAACAAGTAGCTAAATAAATAAATAATAAAATAAATAATAAATAAATAAAGTGCAAGTAGATAAATAGGTACCGCTCCGGCGTGAAGGTAAACAGCGTTTCTGTGCGCTGCTCTGGTTTGCCAGAAGCGGCTTAGCCATGGTGGCCACATGACCCGGAAGCTGTACGCTGGCTCCCTCAGCCAATAAAGTGAGATGAGCGCCACAACCCCAGAGTCGGCCACGACAGGACCTAATGGTCAGGGGTCCCTTTACCTTTTAAGCTGAACAAATGAATAAAATAAAGACTGCTTGTTTCTATTTGGTCTTCGCAGGAGCTCCAAGGACTCCAGGGCAGTGTTGGGGGGCAAGTCAGTGTGGAGATGGATGCTGCTCCAGGGATTGACTTGACCAAACTCCTGAATGACATGAGAGCCCAGTATGAGGCAGTGGCTGAACAGCACCGGAAAGAAGCTGAAGCCTGGTTCAACGAAAAGGTGACCGTCTTGGGAACAAAACCATTTGCTCAGGTCAAATGGCAAAAACCAGTGCTCCAAGATGAGCTACGCCCTTCCTGCCCTTCTCCCCTCATTCCGGCATTTGATGTTTCAGAGCGGAGAGCTGAAGAGAGAGATCTCTACAAACACCGAGCAGCTCCAGTCGGGGAAGAGCGAAATCACAGACCTGAGACGTACGTTGCAAAGCCTGGAGATCGAGCTGCAATCGCAACTCGCTATGGTATGGGAATCCACCCACTGGGGCCTTTAATGTCTCTTATGTTTACCTTTTGCGGACGTGACCTTTAAATCAGCACAATGGGGCACGGCAGAGAGAGGAGGCAGAGGCTGCAAATATGGGTGAATTCAGTAAACTTGTGACAAGTTGACTCACACTGGCAGCGACAGAAGCCAGGCCCAGCAGGAAAACATCAAGTGAGGTGTTGGCTCAATCCTGACAGCATGGTGGATTAGTATTTTATCCACCCAGGCCCCAGTCTCAATGGGGAGCGGGATTCTGTGGTTTAGCAAGCTGAAAAGGGGGTTGGTAGCTGCAGAAGCTGTCCATGGGGCAGAGTGGGGAAATGATGATACTGGCCTAGCTTAGAGCATTAATGTGAAGATTATGGCAATAGTTCTCACCTCTGCCCCAGTTGAAATTTAGATCAGCCTTCTCCAATCTGGTGCACTCTTGATTTTTTTTAGACTCCAACTCCCATCAGCCCCAGCTACTGGGTTTGGTGAGACATGATGTCTGGAGAGCACCTGGTTGAGGAATACTGTGGTACCTCAGGTTACATACGCTTCAGGTTACATACGCTTCAAGTTACAGACTCCACTAACCCAGAAATAGTACCTTGGGTTAAGAACTTTGCTTCAGGATGAGAACAGAAATCATGCTCCGGCGGCACAGCAGCAGCAGGAGGCCCCATTAGCTAAAGTGGTGCTTCAGGTTAAGAACAGTTTCAGGTTAAGAACGGACCTCCGGAACGAATTAAGTACTTAACCCAAGGTACCACTGTATTGGGACTTGAACATAGGCCATCTGTGAGGAGCGGCTGATTTGAACCAGAAGGAGGGTATAAATCAGGAAATTTAAATTAAAAACAAAGGGAAGTAGGAAGTCACGACAAAAACCTGGGCACAGGGCACATGACAAGAGAGGAGCAAGAGTTGCTTAGTCACAGGCAGAGTGACCATGACTGAATGATATCTCACTATGAGCCAGTGAGGATCTGACAGGTACCAAAATAAACAGCTAGAAATCCTACCATTTTTCAAACTACCTGAGGGAAGGCATGGGGGAAATTTGGTTCGGTTTGCCTATTAACACGAACCTGCCTAACATGCATTCCCTGAGAAGATAAGCGAATATTCACAACTGTGTGCACAAAATGTATCTCTTGTAGGACATGCATATTAAAGTGCATATATTTGTGGAAACGATGTGCAAATTGCATGCAAAAAAAAATGTATAAATTGGGGTGGGGGAAGTACACGCAAAATGCCAACAAATTTTCACAAGGGCTTTTTTGAGGTGAAAAACAAAATTGCCAGGCAGGCAGTGTGGGAACGTAGCAAACTGAGCTGAAGATCTGAAAAATAAGGAAGAGAGAGAAGACAGAGTGGTCCATCTTTATCTGAGAGCCAAACAGCACATTACATGCAAATTTTCAAGATGTTTTCCTTTTTGCGGGGTTCCAGACATGTGCATTTGGAGGTGGGCATTTTCAGAAGAGAGCAACAGGCAGGGAAGGGGGTTCAGGTCCGTTTCCTTCCAGCTGTTTGTCTCCCCTCTTGATCTCCCTTCCTAGACCTGGCTTTTTCCTCTTCAAAGGAGGCAACTGGGCCACAGTTGCATAGGTTTGTGAGCCATGTGCTCTTGGGCCTGTGGGTTGCTCTGTCTTTCATTCAAGAGTCATATGGGTGCCATTATCTGACAAAAAGGTTATACAACCTACTTCTCCCGCTTCATTTCTGTGTATTGGGCTAACGTACCTCTCTTTCTTTCAATACAGAAAAAATCTCTTGAAGACACTCTAGGAGAAACCGAAGCAGGCTACTGTGCCCAGCTGGCCCAAATGCAGCTTCAAATTGGAAACCTGGAATCCCAGCTTTTCCAGGTCCGAGCAGACATGGAGCGGCAAAATGTGGAATATCAGCATCTCCTGGATATCAAGACCCGTCTCGAGATGGAGATTGAGACTTACCGCCGACTGCTAGATGGAGAAGTTGGGTAGGCAGGCCACCAAATTTACCTCTCTCACTGCGGAGTAGGTTCTCTCACACTGAGACTGAGCATACAATGTACCTACATAAAGCACATTGGAAGCACATTTTCCTCCCTCTAGGAATTATGGGAGTTGTGGTTTTTAAGGGTTTCTGGGAACTGTAACTCTGTGAGGGGTAAACTACAGAACCCAAAATTATTTGAGAGGAAGAATGCGCCTCAAATTGTGCTTTCAATGTATAGTGTGGGCGCACCCTGAGCTTGCTCTGTCTTTACTGTGCCCAATTCTGACAAAAGGATGTGGCCTGATATTTCTACCATCTCTCCACAGGTCATTTGAAAGTGCCTCCGTGGCAAGTGTCAAGTCGGTGGATTCCTCTCGCGGTGAGCAAAGATTAGGATTGCAGTTGCACACCTTGGGCCTGTCAAAAATACATAACAATGCACTTGAGTTCAGGATTCCAGCCAGCCAGCCATGCCATGCCCTTTCCTAGGATACTCCATTCCATTCCCCTTTCTCACCCCCAGCTTTTCCATTTTCTCCTCAGCATTTAGTCACCTCAGCAGACTGTTGCCACTAAATCTGCTCAGTCTTTACTGGGCATGTGTAGGATGTTCTCTCTTAGAGTTCCACCCAGCCCCATATAAAATCATTATTTATTTCATTTATGAATCGCCTTTTCTCCAGAAGGAGTCTGGGACTGTGTGCAATAAATAAACAAGGATAAACTGGTTGTTTTGTACTTCTACAAGCCTGGGGATTGTCTCCCGAGCTTACTGAGAGCGTTACCTCCCATTTGTGGATCTGTTTGGAGCTATGAAAGGTCCACACCTGGAATATGGGTTTCCTATATAGAGCAGAAGCAGGAAACCACAAGCCCCAGGGGGCAACTATGGCTGTCTGGCCCTCATCAGCCTTGCTTCATGCCCTTCTTGTGGGTTTTTGGCTTGGCTGGAGCAAATCCCTTAACTGTGATCATTGCTTTTGCTTGTCAAGATGGGGGATAAAAAGTGTGGGGGTATCAGTGTGTTCAGGAACTAGCTAATAATAATAATAATAATAATAATAATAATAATAATAATTATTTATTATTATTTATACCCCGCCCATTTGGCTGGGTTTCCCCAGCCACTCTGGGCGGCTTCCAACAAAACACTAACATACAATAACCTATTAAACACTAAAAGCTTCCCTAAACAGGGCTGCCTTCAGATGTCTTCTCATCTGTACAAAGACTGCATTGTCTCTACTGTACAAAGGCAAAATTGGCATCCCTTGCTCTGTCCACTTTTGCCTCTGGCCTGCCCACCACCACTGGCCCTTGAAGTATTCCTTGGGGTGTGGAAATATGGTCATTTGTCCATAAGAGCATGGGCAAAAGTTCATTATTGCAAGGATGATTTTATAGCAGAAAGAATTGCTTGGAGCATGATCAATGCGTGAAGAGCTCATGCTGCCCGATGATTGGCCCACGTAAGCATAGCATGATCAAAATGCCATAAACCACTGGTCTGAATACTTCAACCTTGCGCTAAACATCTCCTTTTTTGCTTACTGCCACCTGGAGGACGAAGCCTTTGTCTTTCCAAGCTCCTGTAGCACCCACAAGCATGTTTTGCCTCTTGGATTCATTTACTGACTCTGCCAGAGCAAGCACTTTCGTTTAAAGTATCCCGAGCTAAACTGAACGCTGGGCAAACGTGAAACGGGTCGTGTGAAAGTGAAACGGTTTGTGAAACTTCTGTTTTGTTTTACTTAGATCCAAACAAAACCAGGAAGATCAAAACCATCGTCGAAGAGGTCGTGGATGGCAAAGTGGTCTCATCCCAAGTTAAGGAGGTTGAAGAGAAGATATAAGAGAAAAGCTTCAACGATTCGTTCTGCAAATGTGCGCAATTACTAGGTTTACTTTTTCTGTAATCTCCGCTTTCCTCTCTTAAGCATGAAATGTTACAGAAGCAAAGATGCATTTGAAATTTCTCTCTAGGCGAGTGATTCAATAAAAACTCTGCTTCAGCTTGCACAGTGGGTTATCTTGTAAGTCATTCCGGGTTCCATCACAGGTGGTTTCATTGGGTGGGTTGTGGCTTGGTGTGAATGGCATTGTTCCAAGAGGAATATAGCAGGTGTGCCCACCTCCCATGCCAAGTAATGCCCACCCTGTCCCTTGCATCCTCCTCTCCTGTTGTTCCCAGCCAGGTTGTTGAGCCATGCAATAGGTAAAATGGAAAAGATCACAACGTATATAATCAGAATAAAAACAACAACCCAATAACACACACACCCCAGAAAACAGCCACATTTTAAAAGGGTATATGTCAAACAGATCAACCAAAGACCTGGTTAAAAATAAAAGTTTTTGCCTGGTGCCTAAAGGTGTGTAATGAAGGCGCCAGGTGAACTTCCCTGGGGAGAGAATTCCACAGACAGGGAGCCATTGCAGAGAAGGCCCCGTTCTTGTGTTGCCACCCTCCAAACCTCTCAAGGAGGAGGCACACGAAGAAGGGCCTCAGAAGATGGTCTTAGGGTCGGGGGAGGTTCATATGGAAAGAGGCGATCTGTGAGGTCTTGTGGTCCTGAGCCATTAAATCAGACCAGAGGATGCTTTAGGAAATCTTGTACCTTGAATCTCCCAGGACTTTTGGTTATTTGGGGTGGAGGGGGGTATTTTTGCGTGCAGGTCAATCACATGTTTTATCTCAGCTGGCTCCACTTTAGGAACAGCCGCACACTTCAGATTTCCAATCTATGTGCAGTGCATATCAAGTCCTGCCTGTACATATATTCAAATCCACGGGTATGAAACAGTGGCAGAGCAAGTTTTTGGCTGGCAAAAAGGTCTGGGTTTGTTTCCTGTCATCTACAGCTAGGATTCAAAAGGACTTCTGCCTGAGAACCTGGAGAACTGTTGGCAAGCTCTGTAGACAGCACTGAGCTCAATACCAACAGCCTGACTCAGTATACAATAGCTTTCCCATGTTCCTGACTACCATACTTCATGGTTCTATGTGATTTTCTCAATTCAACCCAAAAGCAATAACCGTACTCAGAACATACAGTAATACTGTGGCAACTTGTCTCCATTCGAAAACACACAAAAAGGGCAAGAAATGTTATTAACAACTGACTACGCTTATAGGACTACAAAAAGTTTTGTAAGGAGAACCATATAAAATATTGCAGAAAAGATTTGTGAGAATGGGTTTTAAGCTATGCATTATTAGTTAGGATCAAATGTAAGATTAAGAGATGAGGTTTGAAAATCATTAGACGTGGCTGATGGAAGTTTCAGGCTAAAATAGCCAAAATGTTCTATAAGACGATATGTTCTGTTTGGAAAATATATGTAAAAACTAATAAAAATGTAAATTAAAATAGAAAAAGAAATGTTATTGACATTGTTGGTACAAAGGTTTGAAAAGACAAGACTTCCTCAAGATTTAGTAACATGGGGCCCTCCAGCTATTACTGAAATCCCAGTCAGGGAAAATGGAAGTTCCTGGGATAGTTAAGGATGATGGAAGCTGTGGGTGCTTTAGCTGAGTTTCCTGCATTGCCTTGGGGGTGGACTAGATGTCCCTCGGGATCCCTTCCAGCTCTGCGATTCTATCAACATCCGGAAGGCACCATGTTGGGTATCTGATTACAGAAGGAATGGAAGCAAAATTAAAGGAGGATCCCTGTTGAAGAACGCTAAGTAAATAAATGAGTTTTTAAAACAAATACAGAGACAAAAGGAAGCAAGCAAGAAAAATAAACAAGTGTAAAGACCACAGGTCTATGGGACACAGTACCGCAATCAAACAACACATTTCAAACTAGTTTTAAGAAGGACAGGGTGCCATCTACTGGGGACGCAGAAAACAACCATTTAAAAGAATTCACTTTTTACCAAAAACATATTTCACCCTGAGGCTCAGATGGGGCTTCTCAGCCTGGGAAGGCAATTCATCTAGGAGGAGGGAAACTCTCATCCTAAACCTCTGCTGCCTTGCAGAATATTTTTGGAAGGAGTAAACCCTACACAAGTCTGGAGTGGTATCCCTAAGATGGTTGGATGGCGCCTTGCATGCCTCCTTCCACTAACTCCTACAGCCCAGCTGGTGCCAAACATATTGCTCTGCTTTCCTTTGGACCACATCAGTGAGGCCAAGATGAGAGTCTTGTCTGGGCAGCCCAGGACCTCCATACACACTGCCCAGGCTTGTGCCCGGTGGAGGTCACTTTGGTTCTGCGAAGAAGAAGAAGAAGAAGAAGAAGAAGAAGAAGAAGAAGAAGAGGAGGAGGAGTTTGGATTTGATATCCTGCTTTATCACTACCCAAAGGAGTCTCAAAGTGGCTAACATTCTCATTTCCCTTCCTCCCCGACAACAAACACTCTGTGAGGAGAGTGGGGCTGAGAGACTTCAAAGAAGTGTGACTGGCCCAAGGTCACCCAGCAGCTGCATGTGGAGGAGCGGAGACGCGAACCCGGTTCACCAGATTATGAGTCTACTGCTCTTAACCACTACACCACACTGGCTCTCACACCACACTGGCTCTCACTGCTAACACCGTGGTTTGACTTCACCCCTGGAGGTGAAGTCTTCATTGTCTCTCGGGACAGATGGATGCCAACAACGATTTCACCCTGGTTCAGTGGTTCTGTTGCCCAAGTTGTTAGGCTAGTTTCATTCGTTCAATCTAGGCAAGGCGATGCTTATTATGACAAAGAATATGGTTGGCCTATTATATTTCATTAAGATTCAAATCCTGTTAATCCCCATGCACCTGAAGGGATGTTCTTCCTTACCTCGTAGAATGCAATGGCCCAGTTCATACACAACACAAAGTGAAACCATGGCTTAGTGCAAACAAGCAAAAAGTAGCTTCCCAGAGCGAAGGCAGCAGCTGCCTTGCTCTTCTCCCAGGTCTAGCCAGCGCTAGGGATGGGGAAGAAATTCATTTTTTTAAAAAATATAATATTTATTGAGGTTTCCAATTATAAACACTTATACACAAACCAACATACAAACATACACAAACAAACAAACAAGTATAATTCCAATCCTTTCTTTCTTGAACCTTATTTCCCCGACCTCCTCACACCTCCCCCTTCTGTATTATAACTTCATTTTTGTCCGCTCAACAAATACTTATTTAAAATCTTACATCTATTTAATCTAAAAAGAAAAACCACTTTTGAGTTAATTTTAAACCTTATTCCTAAAGTCGACCCAAATCTCCCTTCCGTGATTTTCCCACCTTCCATAAAGGTTACAAAAAATAAACATATGAACAAGATCTGAACAAATTATATTTGAACACCCTTTGGATTCCCAAGTCCCCCCCTCCCTTTCCCAGTTGTGGTCTCTATACCCAATGTCCATCAGTACAGCTATTCTAGCCTGTGTCCCAAACGCCTGAGGCATTTGGCCCTCTCTTAGTTTCTCTCTGCCGGTCTTCTTGACAGTCCTTTATTTTCAACACCGACTCTCGAGGAAGCCTTATCACCTTAGTATTCTTTTTTCTTGCCAGCAGGCCTCTGTATTTAGAAGTGCAGCTCAAATTCTGTTTCTTAAGTCTTTTGAATCTATATGGCCCTGAAGCTCCAATTTCCATCTTGGATAAATTTATGCTGCCAGGCCTCTGGTCAAACTTACTCTTCTGCAACCTTGTGGCTTCTCCTTCAGCTTCCGACAAGTCCTCATGTGTCTCTTGGGATTTATCAAAGTTCATTTCCTCGGCTGTAGCAGCCTTTATTTCACCTTCCAAGGCTTTTGGTTCGGAGACAAAAACTTGTATCAATTCACTTCCTGTTCCCATAAGATTGTTGACAGTATTATTCAATGCTGTTGTCGTTGTTGCTAAGATACCACTTTGGTCATGAAGCTTTCCCAGGAGATAAAAAGTCCTATTCAGTTCTTCCAGTATCTTTCCACTAAGAGCCATTTCTTACAGTATCTCAAAAGTCCCCTCAAGGGGGACTCTGTTTACTTAGTATCTTTCCAATTACTCCAAAAGTCCAAATGTAGCTTATTTTCCTTTACTCCTGACAAATTGTATCGAAATTTTAAAAAAGATCTAGCCAGCAGAGTCACCAAAAACAACGTTTCCTTTTATTTCCCAACCTTGACAGCTAGTTTGACAGCTGTCAAAGTCCGTATCTTTTCAACAGGCTCTCTCGCAGATCACTCCCGGTTCCCGGGGGGGGGGTGTACTTTAATTTAAGTCAGTTCTTATCCTCCAGCAAAATCAATTGTACAGTCCAATCGCGAAAATATTAATTTTTCTTCCAAAAAGGAAAAGATGGTTCTCTCGACTTTAGTTATCCGATCTTTGCTTTAAGATATCTACAAAGTGGGGGGGGCAGACTTCCTTTTTACCCCTCCCCCGTTCGTACCGAATTTAAATTTTTTTTTTCTTTTAAAGTCCGATTTCCGTATTACTCACGGGTTGTTGCTTTTAGTCCGAATGTTTAAAGGAAAAAGTCAGCGCTCTCCGTCCATGGCATGCGGCTTCACTCAGCAGGGGAAGCAGAAGACTCTCAGCACCGCGCCACCCCCCGTCCCCCGTTCCGCAGCCTTTAAAAAGGCTCCTTTGCGGGTCGGGGAGAGCGTTGATGGTGCCCGCCAAGTCACCACGTCCACAGGCATTTGCACCTGTGGTTTTTAAGGGTCCCCGCGTGGCCGGCACGGTAGAACCCGATCCCTACTGAGCCGATTCCCTCCGGAGCTCGGAGGGAATCCGCCATTAGACGTTGGCGCTAACCCGGAAGTCTCGATGGGGAAGAAATTCAGTTCAGTTCACATTTAAGGGCAAGCCTACCTAATTGTGCAAAGTTTCCTTTGAAATTCCTTTGAAATTCACACTTCTACACGTTTTGCAAGACACTTCTCCAGCCAATTAATGTGTATTGATTTTGCAATTTCCGCTGATATATGCCTTTGTATGATCACTTAAGCCTAGTACATGAAGTTTTAAGTGATCATTCAAAGGCATGTATTACAGGAAATTGCAAAATTCAGAGAAGTGCAAATTCCAAAGGACTGACATGTTTCAGCTCACATATTGGTTTTGGGGGAGCAAATGAGGCAGGTTCACATACAAAATGCAAACTGAACTCATTTCTCCACAATCCCTAGCACAAAGGCAAAAGTCAAGGAGTTCAAGGAAGATAATAGTAGATGAGAGATCTTAGGCGGTGAAAAGATCACCTGTGATTTTTAACAAGGGCCGTTTCAGTGGAGCACAGAGGGTAGAGGTCCGATTGAAAGGGGTCAAGATGGAGGTTGGAAGAGAGAAGCTCAAGAAAAGGAACAGCGCACTCCAGGAATTTGGAGGCAAGGGGGGGGGGGAGAGAAGCAAGATCAACCAAGATCCTAGAGGGCAAGGATGAGTCAGTGAAGGGGGGAGGGGGTTGGAGAATGTGGAGCAGGCAGGTGGAGGGCAGATCTCAGCAGAGCATCAAATACAGAAATTCCAGAGATTGTTCCAGCGATTGTTGCAATGGGTGTGGATCAGGGTGGTGCAGTAATGTTGCTTGGCCGGATAAAAAGCAGAAGGTAAAGGAAAGAGCCGGAACTGAAAGGGAGCAAACTGGCCAGGTCTCTTGTTTTCTGCCAGGACCTCTCAGCAACCATGAAAGCAGAAGTGGGGGTAATGAATTGAGGGACAGCAAGCCAGGGCTGGAGTTCAATGGGGTGAAAATCTTGATGGGGCCAATGTTGAAGATAGGGAGGAGTGGAAATTGGGAACTGTATTACCAGTGCAGTTTCCTCCTGCCCAACATACAGTTGGCATTCCATGCCCACTGGGCATGCTTAGTTCTCATTGGGCTCTTTTGGGTCTCCCAGAGTGGGTGGGCATAAAGATATACCACACTTACACAGGTTTTCAGGTTCCCGAGTCTCATGATACCTCATTCTTATATAAGGGTGGTGTGATTTTGGATACATAAGGATGGGCACTAGAGAATAAGTGGGGCCCTGCAGCAAACTCTGTTCCATCCCCTTTCTACCCACCCCAGTTTTCCTTGTTGTCGTCCCCCCCCCTCAACACTGAGCATTGCATTCCCACTGAGCATGCTCAGTACTTATTGGACTGTTTGTTTCTTCCTCCATTTTGTCCCCACCCCCATTTTGGATATGGGAGGGTGAACACACCTGGGATACATTAGCATCTTGTACTTCTTAAGTGATTTCAGTGGGTAGCAGTTGAGGACTTGGGTACTACAGAGCCCTGTGCAAGGCCAAATTTGCTCCCCTCCCCAACCCTCACAGACATCAGATTGACCCCTGACCAGATCCAGCAGCCTCTTGCTGTGTTCTTATGTCCTGCTCAATATCCCACATAAGTAGCAGCTTTGTTTATTTCTCCCCACAAATCACTGTGTTTTGAGTCCACTTGGAAAACTGTGAATAGAAAGTAGAGCATCAAAACAAAACACACACATTCTTCCTTCTCCTTCTCTTCCATCTCCCTTCTCCTCTCCAAGCCCTGCCCTCTCAAACACGGGGCATTTCCTCAGTTAATTTAGTTTCATTTCTCAGAATAGAAAAGCAGGGAAAGAGGTTATGAATTAAACTTTCTGGAGAAAAAACCAGGATGAAAGAGCTGCTTGGAAGGCTGGGGACTCCCTGACCCGCCTCGACATGCCTTGTTAATGGGGTGATGTGACTTGGGAACATGAGAGTCTGCTCTGCTTGGCTGTGTCATTCAGGATTCACACAGGTGATGCACACCCTTAAGAGGCATGCTGGAAACTGCTGACTTGCTTCTGTGTTCTGCCCAACAGGCTGCCAAAGTTACATGGCAGCATAAGGGCATCACACACCATTCCCTGCATAGAATCACAGAGTTGGAAGGGACCCTGAGGATCATCTAGTCCAACCCCCTGCGATGCCTGAATATGCAGTTGTTTCATGTGGGGATCGAACCTGCAGCCTTGGTGTTATCAGCACCACACTAACCAACTGAGCTGAATGAATGAATGAATGAATGAATGAATCTTTATTTGCGTCAGCCATCAGCCATGGCAATAAAACAACAATACAATGTACAAAGAATAGAAATAAAAACTCAATTATATAAAATACATTTTTGGGTTTTGAATCAATAGTCAAATACTAGATCTTATTCTGACTGCCCCAGCTGAAAACCTTGCAGACTTTGCTGTCATCTGCTCATCCTGATCTGCCAAGAGAAAGGACACTGTGGCAGTGGTTGGGCAATAAAAGAGGGATAACCTCATTCCTCAAGTCTTTATAAAGACTGCAAGCCAGAAGGGCATGCGCCACCAATTCGGTACTGCCATCTCCACAGGGACATAAGCATTTTTCATGTGGAATCTGTTGGAATCATCCCTCCAGTACAGCCGAGGGCGATACATTCAATCTTGCGAGAGTAAAAACGTGTCTATATTTTAGAATTGCTAGATATCTATGCAGATAGGGTGCCAGAGAATTGAAATGGGAAAGTGGAAAATAGTCATATCATGGGCAAAACTTCCTTATTGTGGCCAAGTTGTTCTGACACTCGATACCATTTAGGCGCTGACAAATTAGACTGTTTGCTTTACTAAAACCCAAAGTGTGTAGCTGTTGTGGTGATAAACCACAAGAGTGAAGTTTTTGATAGACAATTTTAGTCCAGGCAATCTTGCAGCATTAGGAATATTAAACCAGGGGGATTTGAGTTTAGGCGAAACCAATAATTAAGTGCCCTACGCCAGGTCCATAATTCTACCAAGTGAAGATTAGCCTCTTGGAGCAGCCAACTGAGCTATCCAGGTGCTGAGGATTCCCGACCCTTCACTGTCCTACCTCACAAGTCTGTCCACTTTCTACATGAAGGGGTGGTACATGTGTCATCTTCACTGTTAAATAAAATGCAAAAGGATGAGGCTATCCAGATTTGCCCTAGGACCAAAAAATCCTTCAGGAACAATAGGTTATAGCATACGTCTGTCTTGGGAGACAATGGAGGAGTGCGCCTTTGAGAGTGAAGTCAAACCATTGGATAGTTACACTGCTTGCTGCGACTGTAGAACAGAGGTTTTCAACCAGTGTGCTGTGGCACCTTGGGGTGCTTTGAATGGTTAGGGTTTCCATGGGCAACACTGGCCTCTGTCCCTCTTCCCGTCCCTCCCTCCTCTGATGCCCTCTTGCGTCTCTGCCTCCCAAAGGCTTGTGTGGTTGTTTGTTGCAACAGCTCCAGGCGAATTGTGCCTCTGGTGCTGGCCAGAGGGTGCTGGTTGCCAGGACCTGAGGCGGCCTCGGAGTAGGCAAGCAAGTGGGTGAGGGAGCCCAGCTGCCAGCCAGCCAGCCCTCGCTGTTGGGAATGGACTGACAAGTGGGAGGCTGGGCAGGCAGGCAGGCAGGCGCTGCCCTGGCCTTTCTTGTGCTTGCTGTGTGAAATGCCTGCCTAGGAGCTGCATGCCCAGCACCAAAGGGGAGCCATTCTGCCATGCAGGCCTGGCAACGCCCACTCCTACCTCCCAAGGTGAGTAAGGGGCTGTCCTCATGTTCACCTTTGGCCAGTCTCAGGCAGTTATGGTTGGGGGCATCCAGCCAGTGTGGTATAGTGGTTAAGAGCAGTAGACTTGTAATCTGGTGAACCGGCTTCGATTCCCCACTCCTCCACATGCAGCTGCTGGGTGACCTTGGGCTAGTCACACTTCTCTGAAGTCTCTCAGGCTCACTCACCTCACAGAGTGTTTGTTGTGGGGGAGGAAGGGAAAAGGAGATTGTTAGCTGCTTTGAGACTCCTTTGGGTAGTGATAAAGCAGGATATCAAATTCAAACTCTTCTTCTCTTCCCAGGTCCCTATGGGGCACTGTGAGGAGGCACCCCTTTTTGGGGTGGGGTGGTAGTGGTAGCTGCCTGGAAGACTCCCAAGGAGAGGGGAGAGGGGAGGAGGCTGAAGGGAGGGTGTTCAAAAAGGGGTGAGGGGCTGCTGGCTCTGAAGGCAAGGGGTGACATAACTGGGCTCCTGGGTGAGCACCAGTATAGATACTGGATAGGACTGGCACTAGCTCCAAGATTATGAGAGTTATGGCGTTGACTCCAGTGTCATCTCTTGCCCTTGTGAACCCGTATTAGTCAGATGGAGCAGAACCTTCATTGGCGCGGTCAGAAGCAATACAAAAAGGTGCTCATGTCTTTCTTCAATGTGATGGCCGCGGTTGATGGAGAATGACTAACAGGTTAACAAAAGCTTGCCTCTGTGGTCTCAAAAGATGATTTATGTTTCTGGGTTTGGCAAAGGGTATGCGTGATGCAATGTATCTAACATTATTTTAATTGAAAAGGAGATTTAGCTAGTCAGCAGTCATGACAAGCTTTAAGTAATTAGTGGGATAAAAAACAACTTCATCTGCCCTTTGAAAGCCGGGAGGAAAATTAGCCAGTATACACTAAGTGCACTATCATAGACTCACCTGCCACCATTCATTGACAGCATAATTATTTTCAATCCAGAATTAAGCATAGAATCACAGAATTAAGATGATGGTTTTTAAAAAATTACTTTTCAAGCAAGCACTTGAACTGCATCCAAAATATACCGTGACCTCTGCTCCAGGCAGGGCACTTACCTGCCATTTTTTAAAAAAGGGGAGTCAAATAGCTGATGGATCACAAAATGTTAAGGATCCTTTCATAGGAAATTCTTATATAGATAGCCAAATAAAAATGCTACCACCTTCCTGATGATCTTTGTTTTACCAAAACTGCTGAATTTTTAAAGCAACGAATCAAATAATCCTCTGATATTAACAAAGAAAAATAAACTGAATAAACTGGATTCCCTCCCGGTGTAACCATATAGCATTGTATCGCATTGCATTAATGCAAAAACCGGTATGCTTTTAAAGCAGAGCTTAAACCCCATTCACCAAATGACAGCTGCTTCTAGACATAATGGCAATAGGGGGAAAATTATTCAATGCTGCTACTACAAGTGCATAATTTTATACCCCCTTTCAAAAGGCCTATGCCCCGTTGGTCAGAATCAAAAGCCATATTAGCTTTTCTGCAAACTTTCCCACAATGTGGTTGTTTTCATTATGACTGCTGCCATTTGTTGCCATTTTTATGCTTGCATGCATTAAAAATCTCTTTATGCTTGTCTTGTTGGTTTTTTTATAAAAAAAATAAATTCTTTGTATCTATTTATTATGAGTATGTTTTCTTCTGCAAAAAAGGATCTGATAGATTAGATCAATCTCTCTGTGAGATATGGTCTTTCCTCCCTTTCTAAACTAAATAGCAGTGGAGCTAAGGTTGCCATATTCCCCAAAGCTGGGCTTTTTTTGGAAAAGTCCCCCCAGAAAGCCCGATTACTGGAAAACCCAGACGTAAGTCAGCCCTAAGAGAAGAGATGGGGAAGGGAGCCTATAAGCTATATCAGTGGTTCCCAACCTTGGGTCTCCAGCTGTTTTCAGACTACAGTTCCCATCATCCCTGACCACTAGTCTTGCTAGCTAGGAATGATGCGAGTTGTGGTCCCAAAACAGCTGGAGACCCAAGGTTGGGAAACACTGAGCTATATGACAGCTCAGCACAGTTATAAACAGGAGCCACCAGCTACTAGTTATGAACTTCTGTGGTTTTCAGAATCTGATTTGCCCCCCTGAATCTCTGTGGTCCAAAATCTCTCCCTGGTGTAAAGGGTCAGGGACCTGTGCTTTAGTCCAGGACTCTGTTCTCCCATTGGTCAACCAGATACATATGGGAAGCTCTCAGGCAAGACTAAAGCATGACAGCACTCTCCACTCCTGTAGTTTCCAGCAACTGGTGTTCAGAGATATATTTCCTCGAACCGTGAAGGTCAAACATAGCCATCGGGGTTAGTAGGCATTGACAGCCTTCTCCTGAGTGAATTTGTCCAGTCCTCTTTTAAAGCTATCCAAGTTGTTGGCTCTCCCTGTCTCTTGTGGGAGCAAGCTCCTCGGTTTAACCACACACCGTGTGAAGAAGTTCTTCGTTTTTGTCTACACTGGAATAAAACCTGCAGAATCAGCGTCAACCTGAAAGTTAACGCTGCAATTCCAGCAAGATGTGTGCAAAAGGTAGAAGGAATAAAGAGGCAAGGTAATGCAGGGATAAAACGAGGATATAGTGGTACCTTGGGTTAAGAACATAATTCGTTCTGGAGGTCCGTTCTTAACCTGAAACTGTTCTTAACCTGAGGTACCACTTTAGCTAATGGGGCCTCCTGCTGCCGCTGCGCCGCCAGAGCGCGATTTCTGTTCTCATCCTGAAGCAAAGTTCTTAACCTGAGGTACTATTTCTAGGTTAGCGGAATCTGTAACCTGAAGTGTCTGTAACCTGAAGCGTCTGTAACCCGAGGTACCACTGTACCTAAAGAAATAGCATGCAATAATGTGTTGGGAAGCAGCAAAGCTATAAAAAGGAAAGTACAGTAATTACTCAATTGAGTTCCAAAGGCTCTAATGAAAGGGTTGGCCCACCCCGCTCCACCTATTCTCCATGTTGACATGCTGATTAACCAGAGGGAAGAACCCAAGCATGCATATTGGGATTAGCTATTAATTATTATAATTAGCTAATGATGGGCTCGGCTAGCAATTTGGCAAAAAAACACACCATACACTTAGGAGTATGATGCAATTGCACATTTGTGTATAAAAAGGTAAAAACTGCCTTCCGAGGTCACCATCGCTGCATTTCTGCACAGGGAAGGTCCTCTGTACGTTGTGCTGCAAACATGAGTTTCTTTAGCCAGTCTTCCAGACAAGCCGCTTCTTCCCGCAGCAGCAGCAGCAGCAGAGGACCAGCAAGGATGTCTAGCCATGGAACATGCAGCTTCAGCGGTGGATCTAGCGGCAGGGCCTTTGGTGGAAGCTCCAGTTTCAGCGGTGGATCAAGTGGCAGGGGCTTGGGTGGAAGCTCAAGCTTCAGCGGTGGATCTAGCAGAAGGACCATTGGTGGAGGCTCTAGCTGTGGTGGCGGCGCCTGGGGCTCTGGCGGGGGCATGTGCGGTGTGAATGGGATGTCTGAGAGCAGAGGGAGATGGGGTTCTGGTGGCATGTCATGTGGTGCTGGTGGGTCCTGGGGCTCAAGTGCTGGGTGGGGCGCCATTGGAGGTGGGTCGGCCGGGGGCTTTAACGGCTTCGGGGGCAGCGAGGGTGGACTCCTTTCCGGCGGCGAGAAGCAGACGATGCAAAATCTCAACGACCGCTTGGCAGCCTATCTGAACAACGTCCAAGCGCTGGAGGAGGCGAACAGTGACCTGGAGAGGAAGATTGCAGAATGGTACGAGAAGTTTGGAGGAAGCACCAGAGGCGGAGAGCAACGGGATTACAGCAAGTATTACGCAGTCATCGATGACCTTAGGGCGCAGGTATGGAAAGAAACAAGCCACGCAGATATGTCGCAGGGCTTTGTTTGCTGCATTGGTTCAATTCACAAGGCTTTTACAGTCCTACCTTGGAAGTCAAACGGAATCCGTTCCAGAAGTCTGTTTGATTCCCAAAACGTTTGGAAGCCAAAGTGCAGCTTCTGATTGGCTGCAGGAAGTTTGCAAACCGGAACGGTCACTTGCGGGTTTGCGGCGTTCGGGAGCCAATATAATAATAATAATAATAATAATAATAATAATAATAATAATGTCTTTAATACGGTCAATGACCAGAAAGTGGGAGCCAATATGTTCGAGAACTAAGTTGTTCAAAAACCAAGGTACGGCTGTATTTATGGTGCAAATTTGCAGGTGGAGGGGGGCAGGAGAGAGTTAATGGGGCCAGAGGGACTGCTGAGGTCCCTTAATGGTCAACAAGCCAAGTTGCCAGACACATCTATTAGGGAAATTACAGGTGAATGGCACTTAATGACTGGAAATAGCTGGAGACACTGGAACATAGGAAGGTGCCTTACACTTAGCCAAGCTACTCATCCAACTATGTCAGTGTTGCCTACACTGAGTTACAGTGACTGTCCATGATTTCAGAGAGGCTCCTCTCCTAGTCTGTTCTGGAGATGCCAGGGATTGAATTTGCATGCAAAGCAGATGCTCTATCATTGAGTTACGGCCCTTTCTCAGAGACACCCCTGGAAGGTGAGATCCATTTTGACAAAGGGCATACTTTTATTCCCCCAACCCTCACATTATTATCAATTGAGTTTATATACTGCCCTATACCCAGGGTGGTTCACAGAAATGTTGTAACCTTTCCTGACAGAGGAGTAGCTCTGGCTCCCCAGTCATTTATTGCTGAAATATTAATTTTATTTACCTACTTTTCTTTGGGGTTTTTTTGTTAGTATTCTTCCATTCTAATAAAAAAAAAACTCCTTGAACTTATTGGATGCTTAGTTTTAGACAAAATCTATCCTAACTATATAAAAGAGAAGAAAGAAATGATGTCGTTTTAAAACCATATATCTCTCATCTGTCTATTTAATACTATATATTCCCCTCATTAATTAAGTAGACTTGTCTTGACTTCCCACAACAAAAGGAGACAGTTAAGATATATAACATAATTCATAATCCGTCCTATTCTTAATGGTGCTAAATAATAATTCCTGTACAAATTAAAATTGGGTAGAAATTTCCAACAGCGCTGTAGTTTATTTCTTTTGGGGAAGCCATGACTACTTAAAGTGGTATCATAGTGCTTTAAATGTGTGTGAATGAGTTGGGAGAGGAACTTACTACATGTCCGAATCCAACATTTAATTATATATTAATTATTGATTCTTTCTTTTGCAGATAATTGCTGCAATTACAGACAATGGCAGCCTCATTTTGCAGGTTGACAATGCTAGGCTGGCTGCTGCTGACTTCAAGCTCAAGTAAGTGGGACAAAATGGGCATCTGCTCCACATCCTGGTGGAGATGTTTGCTGAATCATTCATGTAGAGCAGAAAAACCAGCCTACTGTGAGATCTCCAGCATGCATATCCCATGAGGTGTAAATGCAGTACATTTACTGTATGCTTGGCTGGAACAAATTCATACCCACCAGCCAATGAATTGCATTTGTGTGCTCCAGCACAGCCCCAACCATGTCTACTCAGAAGTACGTCCCATGGAGTTCAGTGGGGCTTACTCCCGAGGGTTATAGGCTGCAGTCCTAATTTCACATCATAAATTTAGCTGAGTGCTTAGCTAATTCCAGGTTTGGTTCATATGTGTGACAAAACCACCACTGATAACCACACCTTCTTTAAAACTTGATATGCAAGCACATAGCCCCAACATAAAGCTGTGGGTTAAACCACAGAGCCTAGGACTTGCCGATCAGAAGGTCAGCGGTTTGAATCCCTGCAATGGGGTGAGCTCCCGTTGCTTGGTCCCTGCTCCTGCCAACCTAGCAGTTCTAAAGCACATCAAAGTGCATGTAGATAAATAGGTACCGCTCCGGCGGGAAGGTAAACGGCATTTCCGTGTGCTGCTCTGGTTCACCAGAAGCGGCTTGGTCATGCTGGCCACATGACCCGGAAGCTCTATGCCGGCTCCCTCGGCCAATAAAGCGAGATGAGTGCCGCAACCCCAGAGTCAGCCACGACTGGACCTAATGGTCAGGGGTCCCTTTACTTTTAAAATAATATAGGAACTTAAGAAGAGCCTGCTGAATCAGGCCAGTGGCCCATCTAGTCCAACATCCTGTTCCCACAGTGGCCTGTGGGAAATCTGCAAGCAGGATTTGGGCACAAGAGACTTCTCTCCTCCTGTGGTTTCCAGCAACTGGTCTTCAGAAGCATTGTTGCCTCCAACCGTGAAGAAAACTGATGAAGGCATCGAAGAAAACACCCACAGAGAAGGAACATGTTTCCCTCTCTGTGTTCAGATGATTCCCACATGATCTGCTGACAACCTTTTTAATCCATTTTGCTTCAGGTATGACAATGATGTGGCTCTCCGCCAGAGTGTTGAAGCTGACACCAATGGCCTCCGTAAGGTCCTAGATGAGATAACCATGAGCAGGGGTGATCTTGAAATGCAGATTGAAAGCCTGACTGAGGAGCTTGAGTATATGAAGAAGACTCATGAAGAGGTAATGTAGGTCTCAGTAATGCCTAAAGTCAGATCTAATATGTGTGTGTTTGTGTATATTTACCATTACATATACACACACATTACATATACACACACACGTGTGCTTGCCGTGGGACTTAATAGTATTGGTTTGCATTACCCGTATAGATAATACAGAATCCGAGACCTGGGAGAGGAGAGAGTCGAAGAAGATTGGAAGAAATTCAAGATTTATTTTAAAAAATATTGTAATTTGGTTGAATGCTAAGAAAGGATGCTAGATCATAAATAATTGTGCACCACTAAATTAGTGAGAATTAAGATGATAAGTAAATTTGAGGAAAAATTATAAACCTTTTGGAGAATTTATAGATTATATTTAAATGAATTTGACATAAGAGTGTAAACAAGATGATAAATTGCTGGCAAGAATTGGCAATGATGCAAATGGGAGCGGGAGGCGCGAGGAAGTCCAAAGATGTTATGAAAAGATGTTATGATATATGTTATACTGTTTTTTATTTTTGCATTTAAGTTTGAAAAATCCAAATAAAATATTATAAAAAAAAAAAATAGATAATAGGGGAACGGGTGGTGCTGTGGTCTAAACCACAGAGCCTCTTGGGCTTGCTGATCAGAAGGTCGGCGGTTCAAATTTGCATGATGGGGTGAGCTCCTGTTGCTTTGTCCCAGCTTCTGCCAACCTAGCAGTTCAAAAGTACACCAGTGCAAGTATATAAATAGGAACCACTGCGGCGGGAAGGTAAATGGCATTATTGTGCGTTCTTGTTTCCATCACGTTGTTCCATTGTGCCAGAAGCTGGCTACATGAACCAGAAAGCTGTCTGTGGACAAACGCTGGCTCCTGTGGCCTGAAAAACGAGATGAGTGCCGCATCCCAGTCGCCTTTGACTGGACTTAACCGTCCAGGGGTCCTTTGCCTTTTCACCTTTACATAGATAATAAACAGACCAGAGCCCAAATCAAGCTTTACCTACGCAGGAGAAACTTCAGGTAAATGATGGAGCAGAATACAAAATAGTACAGGGATGCCAACTTGAATAAAATATTGTTGGGGGCCCAGGTAAGCCCCACCCCACATAATCAATCACATGACGCAGTGTACAACACAACATTTGAATGGGAATGCCCATCAGCTCTGTGAGGGCCCAGCCCCCTCAAATATTTTATTGTGGGGGCCAAGGCCCCATGGCCCCTAGGAGTTGGCTTCTATGAAATGTTAAGAGCAGGCATCACCAAACTTGGCCCTCCAGATGTTTTGGGACTACACGTCCCACCATCCCTAGCTAACAGGACCAGTGGTCAGGGATGATGGGAATTGTAGTCCCAAAACATCTGGAGGACTGAGTTTGGGGGTGCCTGGGTAAGAGGGTCCTCACACCTACACCTGCTCAATCTATTTTGGATCAGATATAGACCTCTCCGGAGTCTCGGTGGTAGAAGCAAAGTTATTGAAACCAGTTGATGTCATCTAGAAAATATTACAATTACTCAGAGATACTCCTCGTATTTTTTTAAAAAACCACACAATCTGTTTTATTTTACTGCTCTTGCAGCAAGTGTTGAAGGAACATTTTTATTGATGCAGGATATGAGCTCTGTGACTGATACCACGGCTGGAGGCATTGATGTGCAAATGAATGCCGCCCCAGGAGTTGACCTGACTGCCCTCCTCAATAAGATGAGAGGAGAATATGAAGCCCTCGCTGAGGAGAACAGGCAAGACATTGAGGCCTGGTTCAATGAACAGGTAGGTGGCGGAAATGCTCACTTTTTTATTATTTCAGTAGTTTTCATTTGGTTATCAAATTCATTCACACTCAGGGGAGGTAATAACAAGTAATAAAAAAACTCACAAGATTCTTCCGAATCTCAAGACTTCCCTCCTCCCCTCTGTGGGCTCTTTAAGGTAACTTTTTTTAACTGCATATTGTAAGTCCATCTAATTTACAATCCTTCATTGTATCCAAAGTCTCATTGCAAAGAGTTCAAGTGTTTACAGTGGTCTTTCAAATATAATATGAATTTGTCCCATTCCTCGTTGAAGCTTTGATCCTCCTGATTTCTGATTTTTCTAGTTAATCTTGCCATCTCTGCATAGTCTAGTAGTTTTATCTGCCAGTCCACCTTCGTAGACATCTTGTCATCTTCCCAGCTCTGGGCAAGCAGCATCCTTGCAGCTGTTGTAGCATACATAAACAATATTTTTAGTTCCTTCGGTATCTCTGCACCTACAATTCCTAACAAAAAGGCTTCTGTTTTTTTTAACAAAGGTTATTTTAAACATTTTTCTTCATTTAATTGTATATCATTTCCCAGAATTCCTTTATCACTTTACAATTCCAGCACATATGATAAAAGGTGCCTTCTTTTTGTCTTGCAGAAAATGCTCACTTTTGACCTCGCGGAGGACTCTTCCTTAAGCAAAATTATTCATTTGAATAAAAACCTTTGGATAACTCTCTCTCTCCCACTTTTAATCACTTTATTTCAGAGTCAAGAACTGAATAAGCAGATCAGCACCAGCGTCGAAGAGACCAGCACCAACAAGAGTGAGATTACCGAACTAAGACACACTCTGCAAAGCCTAGAAATGGAACTGCAAACCCAATTGTCTATGGTATAAGAATTCTTTCTTTTGTTCAGTTAGCATCTTTTTTTTCTTTGAGAATTTTTATTTTACAATTTTACAATTGCAAATAAACATTTCACAAACTTTAAAATATCCAGGGACTTCCCTTCTTCTCTTTCTGTAGTTCATTTTGCATATCATACTTCCCTGAATATTTTACTATAACCATTCAAATCAATTTTCCTCTATCACATCTGTCAAAAATTAATTACTCTGTTGAATTTATCTTAAGGCTGCCAGTGTTTTCAGCTGTATACAGTAATTTTCCACATATTCAATAAATGTTTTCCACTCTTCTTTCAATATATGTTCTTCTTGCTCTCTTATTTTATGTGTTGAATCTGCAAGTTCTGCAGATTCTGTCGACTTAAGTTGCCAGTCCTCTTTAGTTGGGACCTCGCTCACTTTTCATTTGGGGGCTAACAGTTAACATCTGTCTTTACTTATTACTTTATTACCTTTCTAACCCTTCTTTAAGTTTAAAACAAGAAGAGATATAGACAATATACACAGAGGGCACACATGGCCTTGTAGCATCCAGCCCTACCATTAAACATACCATGATCTTTTAAATGTGTTTGTGGGAGGGGCTATTTGTTTGTTTATGTTTTTATTATCTGTGTTCTCGTTTTATCTTTTTATTCAACTTTCATCAGAAACAATCTCTGGAGGCCACCCTGGCAGATGTAGAAGGCAGATTCTGTGGCGAACTTTCCCAGATACAAGGAGTGATAAGCAATGTGGAGGGACAAGTGGTGCAGATCAGGGAAGACATGGAAAGCCAAAACAGAGAATATGAACAGCTCCTGGATATCAAGATCCGCCTGGAGAATGAGATTGAGACTTACCGCAGTCTGCTGGATGGAGGAGACAGGTAAAAAAGGGAGGAACGTGGTAGAAGTCTGCCATTCCTAAATGTATTTGATTCTCCTTTGCCTAAGGGTCCACACATCACTTGGTTTCTCATTGCTTAACTGGACATTTCCCCGCTCGATACGCACATTCTCCAGTCAGTTTGCATAGTCTCCGAGAAACATGCCCTTTCTTTCTATTTCTGGTTCAGAAATGGGCAAATGTATTATGAGGCAGCCTGCTTGTGCTGGTTAAAAGAATTGATCACATTGGACAATAGATATAGGACTATATATACACACACAGACACACACATATATATACATATATGCATATATGCATACACACAGAGAGACACACACGGGGGGGGGCTGCTTCTGGCCAACTGCCTAATTGTACATGGTCCATAAAACAGAGCCTCCTACTGATAAGCAGAGTAGCAAGAAGACTATCTCTTTTTTTGCAGTCCAACCCTCTTTCCACCACTGCCAGCTGTTCTCCAGTCAATTGAGCAGCACAAGGGGGATTGCAGGAAGAGTAATGTCTTAAACCTTCCCTCCTCCACCCACAATTCCACAATTCTGATGGACCACCACCACCCATGCTTCTATTAAGCTTAGGAGAAAGTTTGATAGTAGCTTGGGGGGGGGGGCAAATACAGGAATTGCAGGGGAGGAAAACTTTCACCAGCTGAGGAAGGGCTACCTAACAGTGGGGGAAAGGGCTGTGAGAGAAAGAGTGTGAAGTACTTCTGCACCCAACCACCCACAATAATATTAGCACACTTATTCAATACATCCAAACTTCATTACGGTTCAGATAGATGTTGCCTTTTCTCATCTTTTTTTATCTCGATCCCACATAATATCTACAATAAAGACTTTACTGATCTTGGTACTGTCAAATGTACATTCACAGAAGCCCTCTCTTTTTTCTATAACCAAGTCTAAAGTTTCTTTGTTTTTTACTGTTCTTATAGTGATTTTGAATCTGGATCCAGAAGAACCTCTTCAGAAACTAGATCTAGAGGATCTGTAGGTTCAAGTTCCAGAGACCAGACCTCTTCCAGCTCTGGATCCAGAGCTTTTGGCAGTGGAGACTCGAGATCCACAGGATCTAGAGGGTTCGGATCTTCCGGTTCTTCAGATTCCAGATCCAGGGTCCAAGAAACTTCCAGCTTTCAGTCACAGTCCAGAGGCTCTGGGTCTGCAGACTCACAATCTAGAAGCTCAGGATCTACAGGCAGAGGATTTAGTGGTGAAAGTTCTCAGGATTCAGGATCAAGATATGGAAGCAGCAGCAGAGGTAAATACATGTTGTTCTTATTTTTCTGTTAAAAATGCACATTTCTAAAAACAATTTTATTTTGCTACTAATTTCAGAGGGTGAAATGGTGCTGATAAATTGCCTACTGGAGTACCAAAATTGAACAGAGAAAGTTGCGTATATGGCAGGCTTGTGCTGGTGAAGAAAGAATCAGTGTTAAGGAGCCACCAGCGTAATAACAACTTTACCTCAGATGGTCACCCAGTGCAGAAATTGCCCAGTGGGATGGTTGATCAGGGTTTCAGCTGCTCCCATTGGCCCTCGTCCCTCCAAGCTGCTATTTGCATGGGCTATGAATTGTGGGTCGACCCTGGGCAAATGGGATATTGATGCACAGAGTGTGTGGCACAATGACAGAGCATCTGCCTTAGATACAGAACATCCCAGATTCAATCACCTACATCTCCAAGTAGAACTGGGAAAGCAGACCGAAAACCTGGATAGTTTCTGCCAATCAATCTGGACAATACTGGATTATATGGGCCAATGGTCTGCTTCACTATAAGGCAGCTTCCTGTGTTTCTAAGTAGTACAGTCCCAGCCCCACTCCCCCACCCCATGTTTAAATAAGAGTTCCATGATCTGCTTGTTTAAAAGAATAACTGCTCTCCTAAATCCCTGCATTTCCTTTCTTGCACAGATGTACAAAAAACAAGAGTGATCAAGACAATAGTGGAAGATAGAATTGGTGATCAAGTCGTCTCGACTCACGTCCAGTCGGTTGAAGAAAAGCCAATTAAATAAGCCATCTCAGATTCTTTCAAAGCATGCCACGGCAGATGCATGCCATGAAAAAAGCTATGCCAAGGTGTCAGGAGCTTGAAGATTTCTGCCTTAAACCCACAATCCCGTCTTAGTATTGCCTTTTTTTCTCTGCTTCTGTCACCGCTGCTTCCTTGAGCATCTTTCTTCCATGCAAACCAAGACAGAAAACCATGATCTTATCGGCTAGCAGCCTGCAATAAAGATTTTCCTTCTGTAGCAAGTAAATGATAACATTGTGGTCAGGTGTCTTTATTTTAAAGCATTGTCTACATACTGCCTGTGCCAGTCTTCTCCAAACTGGTGGCTTCTAGGTGGGTAGGACTACAACTCCCATTAGCCCCGACCAGCACAGCAAGGAAGGCCCGTGGATCTCTTGGTTTCCGATCTACAAACCAGTCACGGATGGGACAACCCTCAAACAGATGACACCATCGAAGAGAGGGCTGCCCTCTGAACATCCTTCAAAACAGAGGACTACACTCAGTAAAACAATCACAGCAGCCCTGTTTCTAAGCTACTGCAGCTATGTGCATCTTAATTGACCAGCCCCACGAAGATCCTCCACATACAAGCCCCAATGATCATGAAGGGCATCTCCATGTATGTGAGGCCAGGCTGTGAATTCAAAAAACCCCTGTGCTCTTGAAGCACTTGTGGAGAAGCTGTCATTAGACCCCCAGTCACATGTTGGTGCAGGGATAGGCCAAAGGGCTGAATGTGGCCCTCTAGGCCTCTCTGCCTTTCGGGGGAGACGTGGGTGGCACTGTGGGTTAAACCACAGAGCCTAGAGCTTGCTGATCAGAAGGTTGGTGGTTTGAATCCCCACGACGGGTGAGCTCCCGCTGCTCGGTCCCTGCTCCTGCCAATTTAGCAGTTCGAAAGCACGTCAAAGTGCAAGTAGATAAATAGGTACCACTCCAGCGGGAAGGTAAACGGCGTTTCTGTGCACTGCTCTGGTTTGCCAGAAGCGGCTTAGTCATGCTGGCCACATGACCCGGAAGCTGTACGCCGGCTCCCTTGGCCATTAAAGCGAGATGAGCACCGCAACCCCAGAGTCGGCCACGACTGGACCTCTCGGGAATCCAGGCCATACTTCCTCCCTAGCCACCCCTTCTTTCCCCAAACTACACCCCTCATCCACCCTGTTTCATACCCTCGACGGCTGTGTTTTCCCATCTGGAATATGTTCTAATAATTCCTCTTGATTTCCTGGACAGAGAATGTGTGCAGAAACTTGCTCCACCCACTTTTGCCTCTGGCCCTGCCCAGCACTGACTTGTGGCCCCTGGAAGATTGCCACAGGGGAATGTGGCCCTCAGGGTCCTCATCTCTGTTCTTGGATCCTAGGGTTTGGTACGGCAAGTTTCCTGCCCAGACCCAAACTGCAGGGGACGGGGTTGTGGCCAACTGAAAATAGGAGTGGGGAAACGATAAACGGAGAAAAAAACCAAAATTTGCAGATTCTCCCATCCCTATTGGTGGGTGGCCTTAAACAAGTAACACAGGGATTATAGTGAAACGACGCATAAGGTTCCTAGGAGTCCAGACAAACTGAAAATGGCACAGCACTTCACACATTAAATTTACTAAATAAATAATTCTTAGCAATAAATCCTAGCTTCACTGAAACTGTCATCAGCTTCAGCAGCCAAAGACTACACCCTTTGACAAACAGCTGTCGCCCGTAAATTTTGCTGCTGCAAGATGGGTGTAATTTCTGTCACCTTCTGTTCCTGTGCCGTGCTGATCCAAATAATAAACCATATTGCCTTATTCTGCAGAATGACGGAAATTCCCCAAATTAAACAGCTGCATTCCAAAGTCTTTCTGTATAGGTCAGCTGGCGCATTTTCCCTACCCATGTAGACTAAATGACCACAGTTGACCCTTCTGTTTTTCTTAAGGGCTGCCTCCTTTTCATTTTAAAAAAACAGGGGGAACTGTAGCTCTTGTTCCTCTCAGTGTACTTTGTAGGAACCTTTGAAGCTAATGGCATCCTGGCTGCCTACTAGCCTGTTATCTTCAGCTGAGTTTATGCAGGAACAGTATCCTGCATGTCCAAAGCGGTACTGGAGAAGATTGTGGTATTGCAGCCTGTTCACTCTGGAAACATAGCAATGGCTGGCTACCTGCCACTCTTACTTTATTACGATTTGTTAATTGATATCATTTTACCCTACCCTTCCTCCAAGGAGCTCACAGCGGCATACATGGTCTTTCCCGCCACACCACATTTTATTCTCACAACAAGCCTGCGCAGTAGGTAAGATTGAGAGTGTGAGGCTGACCCAAGGTGGCAGACTGAGCGGGCAAACAAGGTCAGCTGGTTGCCTCAAAAGAGGACATCAATTCGCATAACTTTTGAATGTTCTGTGTATGCACATAGGTGCAAATTTCAGTGTGGGGGGGAATCACAATAATTTAAATAGAAATGCATCTTGGTCCTGTATACCTGAAGGAGCGTCTCCACCCCCATCTCTCTGCCCGGACACTGAGGTCCAGCGCCAAGGGCCTTCTGGCAGTTCCCTCACTGCGAGATGTGAGTTTACAGGGACCCAGGCAGAGGGCCTTCTCGGTAGTGGCGCCCGCCCTGTGGAACGCCCTCCCACCAGATGCCAAAGAGAAGAACAACTACCAGACTTTTAGAAGACATCTGAAGGCAGCCCTCTTTAGGGAAGCTTTTAATGTTTAATAGGCTATTGTATTTTAATATTCTGTTGGAAGCCTCCCAAAGTGGCTGGGGAAACCCAGCCAGATGGGCAGGGTATAAATAATATATTATTATTATTATTATTATTATTATTATTTCATCATCGTGCAGCAAACAGTGAGCAGGTGCCCTGCATGCAGTGGTGGAGCTTCATGCTCCAGCACCGGGGGGCGGAGAGCATGGCTAGTGCACATCCTGGGGGTGTGGTGCATTGCCCACAGGGACATGGCGCATGTTCTGGGGGTGTGGCACATGTCCTGGGGGTGTTGCGAACATCCTGGGACCATGGTGTGCCGCCTGCGGGGGCATGGCGCTGAGCGCAGGTGGGGGGGCAGCCATGACGGCACCCCACCGGGATTGTGCTGCTGGGGGGCGGTGTGTTTCCCCCCCCCCATCTTCCTCCGCCAGTGCCTGCATGCTGCCTGCTCAATCTGTTCTCTGGGTGCTAACTCTTCACAGCAAACACCAAGTTCCCTGCATGCTATATCTTTAAAATGGACTCGGGCCAGACCAGAGGGGCTTCCGAACAGAGGATTTTCCTGTGACACCTCATCCAACGAAGGCCTCTTCTTGTGTAAAGTAAGATACAAAGCCACCCCAAATCTAGCTCCCTTGCACACTGCATCGTGTCCCATCCAGTATCGGAGATTACGATCCAGTCAGGTGGCCCCGTCCTCCGTGACATTGCATAATTCGTTTTGATCCCATCACTCCAAGAATTACAATTCGTTGTAACAACAGTATTTATGCAGCACTTCAGAATGTCCACAAACACTGTCTCGGTAATCCTTATAACACCCGGGGAGATTTGTCAGGACTCTTACTCTCCCCATCTTGCAAAGATATGGGTGCAGCTGATGATAAGAGGGAGAAAACTACTTACTTTGTTAGTGCAGGCTGCATAAGACTACCTAACAGGAAGATGGCCAAAGAAAACTTTGAATTAGGGGCTTCCAGGTTCCAGGTGTCTGAGGCACTTGGCTACGCTTGCTCTCGCTCAGGGGTGGACAGAAGACAGATCAGGGTCTACTGGGTACAAGGCCTTTGGGTGGATGGCAGTAGAATGGCTAGGGCCGGATTTAGGTTTGATGAGGCCCTAAGCTACTGAAGGTAATAGGGCCCTTTATATGTCCAGCTGTCCTTTGTCAACAACAAATTGTCACTGTTTTTGTGTTGAATATATGCTATATGGTAATTTATGGACCTAAAAGGTACCTAAAGCCATTTGCACACGTTGCCATGCAACCAGTCCATGCAGAATATAGGCGCCCCATATATAGAAATGAGAAAACCAGTGATATTTTAGGGAGCAGGCTAGCAGGCGGAGCCCATTACTTACATCATAGGAGCCTACACAACACAAAACACTGCTGCTGTATGTAGGTTTTATTTTATTTGTTTTTTATCTTATATTTTGGAAATGTACATCCAGTTGTTTTTTTCTTTGAATTTTTTGGGGGCCTCCAAGAAAGTGGGGCCTTAAGCTATGGCTTGTTTAGCTTATACGTAAATCCGACACTGAGAATGGCAAGGGTTTCTGACTCCCAGTTGTTTAGCAATATCGATTTTTTAAAAAAACAAGATGGTACCCCTAAGTGAGGTGGTTGTAATGAAAAATGCTTGTGTGGGGGGAATGAGTGGCTTTTGAATGAAAGCACTGTGGTCTCAGTTCTTGTACTGAAAACAGATTCCTGCACAGAGCATGAGCTCAGAGGCAAATCCGATCCTGACATTTGAGCACCGACTGTTCAGCCCCTTCTCTGCTCTCTGCCCTAAGGACTGATGTGGCCCCTGGTTCCAGTTGGTGAGCTCCAGATCTCACAAGTCTGCCCACATAGAATGGAAAGGCTTCAAGTATACAGCGGAAATTGAAACTAATATTGCTAAAATATGCCTCGTGCAGTCACTTTCGGAATACTATGCTGTGTGCAGAGAAAGTGGATGGAGAGACCTTTTCCCTCCCTGTATTATTATTATTATTATTATTATTATTATTATTATTATTATTATTATTTATATACCACCCTATACCCAGAGATCTCAGGGCGGTTCACAAAAAAGATTGCAATATATAAAATCAAAACAAAAGCAATAACCCGATAATACCCTCCCAAAAAAGAGCCACATTTCAAAAGGGTCTGGGATGTTGATCAGGTCAACCAAAGGCCTGGTTAAAAGATTTAGATAAATTTATTGTCATTGTCCGTATATACACAGTATACACAACAATGAAAATCAAACACCCAAGACCGGATTCACATACACATTTGCACGTATCTCCAACACTCTCATCCTATTCAGACATAATCTATTAAAACATACATAATCCAGAATATAACACAACCTATTAGAAGCATAGCATAACCTAAAACCTATCTCATTCCTTACTACTCACTGCTTGCTATTTCTTACAACTGGCCCTGAGATCATTATTTAGTGCAATCAGAGCTCTTGGATAGAAACTATTCAGAAGGCTTGTGGTTCGTGTTTTCATTGTCCTGTATCTTCTGCCCGAAGGCAACAGTTCAAAGAGGTTGTGAGCAGGATGGGAACGTTTTTGCCCGGCGCCTAAAGGTGTATAATGAAGGTGCCTACTTCCCTGGTGTAATGGTTATGAGGGGGTTACTTGTGCGTAAATTGCCTTCAGTTTAGTTAGATTGTTTGCTCAACCATGTTTAGGGTTAGAGCTCGCCCTCCGTGACCTGTTAGTCACTTGCAGAATCCGTCAGTGGGCGTTTCTTGAATCTCTTCCAGCATAAAAGCTGTTTGACCCCAAGTCTCCTCCTATGTTCCCTGCGCGGAACACGTCTGCGCAAGTAAGGGGAAGGCAGGGGCGTGCCAGCGCTCTCTCCGCTAGTTTCGGTTGAAGGGTCTTGGAGCTCTGACACCGCTTCCTCCATCTCCCTCTCCTCTCTATTGGTGTCACGCTGAATTCCTTCCCCCCTGCTGGTTCCCTCTCCGGCATCGCTCTGAAGCCCTGCTTCCGCTTCTCGCTCTGATGTCAGTTCCCTGACACCTGGGGAGAGCATTCCACAGATGGGGAGCCACTGCAGAGAAGGCCCGTTCTCATGTTGCCACCCTCTGAACCTCTCGAGGAGGGGGCACACAAAGGAGGGCTTCAGATGATGTTCTTAGGGTCCGGGTAGATTCATGTGGAAAGAGGCAGTCTGTGAGGTATTGCGGTCCCGAGCCATTTAAAGCTTTATAGGGCGAAACCAGCACTTTGAATTGGACCCAGAAACTAATTGGTAGCCTATGCAGTTGGACCGGGATTGGTGTAATATGATTAGACTGTCTTGCTCCGGTAAGCAACGTGGCTACTGAATTCTGCACTAGCTGAAGTTTCCAAACCGTCTTCCCAGGCAGCCTAGAAGCCAAGGTGATCCAAAGAAGCTGAGGACTGAAGAGAGGCGACAGGAGGTAGTTTATCACACACAGCATAGTTAAACTATGGAATTTTATTCAAGATGTTGGGATGACCACCTCTGTCCTGTTCTCATAATCTTCAAGCGGGACCTGAGTGCCACAGGGTTCTCCCCACCTGAGATTCCCAGCAACAAGTACACACAAGAATAATGATTTTGTCATACTGCCTTATCCTGGGTGTACGTGTCTTTTATTTTTTCTTAGGAACGCCTAAGTCTTCAAGCTGACTTGATTCAGCAAAAGCGATCTCCTCAATCGTCCTACATTTCCATCACGAAACCATTAGTTTCCATTTCCCAAGTGTTCCAAAGCCGGTTTGATCAAGCAGATTCTTTAAATATGTTTCATTCACTGGATCCTTGACAATTTGAGAGCAAAAAGCTTCAGGAAATCAAAGCAGCACCTTGTGAGTTTAGCCTTAAAACGCGGTGCTTAAAGAAATAATGAGAATATCAAACTTCCGCGTCAGAAAAGTAGACAGCTGAGACAGCTGAGACAATTTCGCAGGGCTAATGCAAACTGCATAGTTCTCTCTGCACCACCCAGGGTGAGGAAATCGCAACACAAGGGAACCATCCTTGAAAAGCGGTTTGCACACCCCTCTGCCACAAAAGAGTGTTGCAAGTGCGAGTGTGAAAAAAGTGGGTAGGGACCCAAAGAAATATGTTTATAATGATGGGCTTTGAAAACACACAGAGAGAGACGGCGGTGGGATGGGAGGAATTACTCAACCTCGCTGAAAAGATGGTGGTGATGATGAATGTTTCGGCCAGGTGACATCCACCCATTCGCCATCTTGGGAGTGGGGTGGGAGAAGACTCACAAATGGCCCAGGGGGCAAATGAACACGATGGAATACCAGGCCAAGTTATTAATATCCATCAGTCATGAAGGCTTGAAATGATAAATCTTCCAAACAAACAATGCAGCAATGAAATGACGTTCCAGCGAAGGAACACACCCTTAACAAAGTCGGCATATAAAACCTTGATGCTCTTCTGACTGCTCAAGAAAACTCCCCTTGGGTGAATCTTCTGCTTTTCTCCCCTCAAGCTTGCTTAAAACTTCCTTGAGATCATGTCTTACTTTAGCCGGGGATCTAGGCAGGTTTCCTCCTCGCGCTGTGGCGGGGCCTCTATAAAGCTTCCTGGCTGCGGAGTGCATGCCTTGGGTGGAGGGTCCTTCAGCGCAGGGGGTTTTGGTGGTGGGGCAGCCTGGGGCACGGGGTCAGGGTGGGGCAGCCTGGGAGGTGGGGCTGGGGGCTGCTTCCAGAGCTACAGCTGTGGTGGCGCTGCCGGCAGCGATGGTGGGCTTCTCTCGGGAGGGGAGAAAGAAACCATGCAGAACCTGAACGACCGCTTGGCCTCCTACCTATCCAAGGTGCGGGCTCTGGAGGAGGCCAACAGCGACCTGGAGCTCAAAATCAAAAGCTGGTATGAGAAATCGGCGTTGCACGCCGACGGAGGCCTCCGCGACTACAGCAAATACCACACCACTATTGAGGACCTTCGAAATAAGGTGAGCAAGACTTGGGAAGGGAAGGGAAGGGAAGGGGGTAAGGCTGGCTAAAGATGGAAGAGAGGTAAAGGTAAAGGTAAAGGGACCCCTGACCATTAGGTCCAGTCATGACCAATTCTGGGGTTGCGGCGCTCAGTCGCAACCAAGTCTGGGGTTGTGGCGCTCATTTATTGGCTGAGGGAGCCGGCACACAGCTTCTGGGTCATGTGGCCAGCATGACTAAGCCACTTCTGGCGAACCAGAGCAGTGCACGGAAATGCCGTTTACCTTCCCACCAGAGCAGTACCTATTTATCTACTTGCCCTTTGACGTGCTTTCAAACTGCTAGGTTGGCAGGGAGCAGGGACCTAGCAACGGGAGCTCACCCCGTCAGGGGGATTCGAACCGCCGACCTTCTGATCAGCAAGTCCTAGGCTCTGTGGTTTAACCCACAGCGCCACAGAGGTGGGAAAATCTGTCTCTTTCGGCTTCTCTCAGTTTCCTATTTACCCTGTCTTAAATTCACCAGCGAATTTCACCTGAGAGGCACATTCTTCTGTGATTTTACTTAATGTATATTCATTGATGCATATGCTAGGATAAAGTGTGCGCAAAAATGCATATGTTTGTGAAAATAACGGGGGGGGATATGTTTTCTATCAAGGGAAATTAAACATATGCAATTTTATGCACATTTTACACCAGTATATTTGATGAAGTGTGGTTGTCAAAGGATGTCTGTTGTTTTGGTTCACTTGTTTCCGAAAGTGAAAATTTGCAGGTTCGCCTTTAAATGTGAACTGAATTGCAATCAAGCTTGCCATAATTTTGTGATTATGCAAGTCGGTCCTACTAAAGCTACTACTGCCTGTCTGTGAGATTTATGGGGGGGGTATTCTCTTACAGATCAACAGGCTACCTTTGCTTTTTATGGCGTCTCTCTACTCAGAGCAGACCCATTGAACTGAATGGACCCAAGGATGGGAGCCAGTGTAAATTAAGCTGGTTTACGTTAAGCAGGTGTTAATGTCTGCCAGATCCAAGCTCCATTCAGGAGTGGCCTGTGCAATGAAGACTCTTAATCTCATGGTTGTGGGTTCAAGCCCCATGCTGAGCAAAAAGATTTGACCCTTGTGGTCTCTCCCAACTCTACAGTTCTATGACTCTATGAAAGCAAGCCCTTAGAAGAGAGTTGGATTTATATCCCCGCTTGCCAGGTTAATGTAGGCCAGGTTCTCAGGTCACGTGACCATGCTTAGGATCCAGCCTAAGTCCCCCTCCTGTCTCACTCTCACCTCAACCCCAGAATGTCACTTGTTCAGGGTTTAGGCCAGCTGAAGGACTACTGGGCTCAGCTCAGGGAGCTGGGTCCTGGCCAAACTGGTATGTGGGAGATACAGAGGCCATATCTATGGCTCAGCCAGGATCAGGTAGCTAAACCAACATAGCCTGGCCAGGTAATTGAGAGCCAGTGTGGTGTAATGGTTAGAATGCTAGACTAGGATTTGGGAGACCAGGGTTCAAATCCCCACTCAGCCATGAAGTTCACTGGGTGACCCTGGGCCACAAAGTCTCTCAACTTAACCTACCTCACAGGGCTATTGTGCGGATCAAATGGGGAGGAGGCAAAGTCTGTTAACCAGCTTAAGCTTCCTAGAGGAAAGGTGGGATGAGAATGTAATAAATAAAACAAATTCAGCTTTAGGATTGTGCCCTTGATCATGTCAATTCAGAGTAAAACTCAGCCCAATGCCCCCTCATGTGTTTTAACGATGCAGTTACTCTTATTTTTAATCTTTGCATTTGTTTTAGAATTTTTCTAGCCACTTTGAGCGATTTTGCTGGAGGGGGAGAAAGAGGGATGTAATCTTTTTGTGTAAATAATATAAATGATTTGCTTTTTGTACTTCAGCACCTCTTCCTTTTTCTATCTCCCCCTCCAATGCAGATCATTGCTGCGAGCGTCACAAACGCCAGCATTATCCTGCAGATAGACAATGCCAGGCTGGCTGCAGATGACTTCAAGATGAAGTAAGCTTGAACCCAATCAGGGTATCCGTGCTATTTTTCTTTAAAAAAAAAAAAGAGGTGCTGGAACTCACCATGAACACCTTCCTTGTTCTCTTATCATGGCAATGGAGCCCACCTGAGAGGTGCCAAAACTGAGCTCCAGAGAGTTCCAGCCAGTGCTTTTTTTCTGGGGGGATGCATACCCCTAAACATTTTGTGAATCTAACAGGAGAAGAAACTATTTTTTTAAAAAAAAAAAATTAGTTTCTTCTCTAGCATGGTGTTGCCAGTTCCATTGATGGCCTCATTCCCTGTCATTGTGTTTCCCAAGTCTCAGATTGAAGGAGAGTACCCCCAAACATTTTTAAAGAAGAAAGTACTGGTTCCAGCTGGGGGGGGACCTGTATATACCTAATTTTACTTGTAAATATGACCAAAACAAACAGCCTGATAAGCAGAGTCTCAGGCTTCTCAACACAATGACAAATAATTGGCCAAGCCAATGAAATAGCCAAAGTTAAGTACCTGAGCAAGCTAAGCACTTTAAGAAATAATAATAATTCCTCTTCAAAGGTATGAAAATGAGGTGTTCCTCCGCCAAAGCGTTGAGGCAGACATCAATGGCCTGCGCAAAGTCCTTGATGAACTGACTCTGTCCAGGAGCGACCTAGAAATGCAGATTGAGACCCTGACTGAAGAGCTGGCTTACCTCAAGAAGAACCATGAAGAGGTAAGGCAGCCATCTTGCTTAAGCAACTGACAGCATAACTCCAGGTGTTGTTAGGGGGTTCCAGAGCTCCTGGACTTTTGCACTGAGCCCCAGGTGTCCTGTTCCATCCTGTTCCCTTTTTTGTGAACTTGTCTTGTTTTGAACTTTGATAAGTTAAAGGTCAGCTGGGCACACCTCAAAGCACAGCAAGATCCCAGCAGTCCACTAATCTTATGTTGCCCAGAGGCATCTATGCATACACAGTTTTCATATGCTGATCAAGGCAAATTTGTTTCCTGCCCCAGTGCCCCAAATCCTCTCCGTATTTAGCAACTCCCCTGGTACAACTTGATCAGTTAGCGATCCAAAATGGTTGGATTTAGGGAGTGTTCAGTGCTGATAACAATAATGATACCAAGAGGTGCTTCACTGAACAAAAGCTCAGCAGCTTACAGGAGGTGTGAGAAAGAATAAAGGCAAGCAAAACTGGTTTCTGAGGGGTGATCAAATTCCTCAGATTTGGGACAGAAGTTCCATACCCCTGGGTTACAGGTTCTCCACTGCGTTAACCAGAATGAGACAGCCCCCTCAAGCAGCAGAGGATCAGGTGGGATGGCAGCCCCCAACCTATTCCTTTTGAGCCCCCTCCCCCCCTACTCCTACCCTCTGAGCTGGCGCTTTTCTGGCAGTGATGCCTCCTCCCTGCTGGCTTTTACTGTCTGCCTGTCTGCAGACAGGCAGACAGTGACAGGCAGACTTACTTCCTGGGATGGGGAAAGTTTACGGGAACCCAAATGCCGAGCTTATCTTGATTGATGGACTGATTGCATTTATATCCCGCCTTCTTTCTTCCAAGGAGATCAAGTTTGTGTACGTGGTTCTCCTCCTCCTCATTTAATCCCTGCAACAAGCCTGGGGAGTAGTAGGTTAGGCAGAGAGGCAGCGACTGGCCAATGAATATTCATGTTTCTAGGGATGCAGAAATGCTGCCTGTGTAAATGAAGTCAACGCGTTGCCACTGTGAATATGCAGAAAATGACTAATCAGTGTGGATATGTATTACAACCAGGATCAAGAGATTGTGCCTCTGATTACTGGTTGGTAGGGAGTAGATATGAGAGAAAGAAAATGCAGATACAAGAGAAGGAAAACGCACAAGTTCTGCTAGTGGGCTTCCCCTGGACAGGCTGGGACTCTGATCCACCGTGATTCTTCTTATGTTCTCAAATGTACCAACTGAGTTTTGGTCCTGAGGGGTGTTTTGTTTTGTTTTCGTCACTTTCTCTTTCCCTCTTCCCTTTCTTTCTTCATGTAGGAAATGAAAAGTTTGCAAGGCGCGACCTCCGGGAACGTCACCGTTGAAATGAACGCTGCCCCAGGAATTGACCTAACTACCCTCTTGAACAAGATGAGGGCAGAGTATGAGGCTCTGGCAGAGCAGAATCGCAAGGATGCTGAAACCTGGTTCGCCGAAAAGGTAAATGAAAATGCAGGGATGTGTCTAAAAGTCAGCAAGCTACCAGCAAATCTTTTTTTTAAAAAAAAGAAATGAAATGACATTTGTCGGTCCAATCGTCTCATTTCCTTGATTGTAAAACAGCTGAAACGTGCTCATTAAAATAAGCCAGCAGATTACCACTGTGCAGTGGTTCCAAGCATAACAGAACAAGAGACTTCTGCAGGTTTCGCAAGTGCATGTCTCTCCACGGTTCCCTGGCTGCTCATTCCCCCCATTGCCCTTTAAACACAGCCTTCGTCCTTCCCTGTAAAACTCCAAATTCTGCAGAAGAAACCTGGAGAAGTCAGAGGGTGTATAAGATGCACTTCACATGTACAGAGTGCCCTACTCTTATGCTTTCTGTTACTGGGGTCCGTTATACCTGGAGTTCTCATTTTACAAATGGCAGGGTAGAGCTGCTACATTTCTGGAAAACAGAATCAATTGCTCCAACCACGTTTCCTTCATTTGAATACTATACTGTTATTGAATTATTGCAGAGTAAGGAACTGAACGTGATGATCAACGTGAGCGCCATGGAGACCAGCACCAACAAGAATGAGATCACAGATTTGAAACGCACCCTTCAGGCTTTGGAGATAGACCTGACATCTCAACTTGCTTTGGTATGGGGAAGAGATCTCTGCCAGATAACATAATCGTGTTTGAATGATTAAGACAAACATCTCCCTGAAATATACACCTCCCTCTTAAAAGGCTGGTTCAGGAACAAAGCTAAGTCACATTAAGCATTATGAGAATGAGCCTAGTTCCCCACCCCAAAGAAACCCTTGTGTCCTTTGAAGCTTTGACTCCTGTTTCATTCAAACCTAGACCTTTATGTAATCTTCATTGTGATTAATGAAAACAAGTCAACTTCAAAGAATAATTCGTGAAACTGGCTTGTTTTCACTAACTTTAGTTAAGATTGACTGCTGTTTAGGGTTCCAATGATACACACAACCCCTGAACCCTCTTCATAATTTGTTTACATACACAAGTGGTGAAAAGGGCTTAAGCTGGTTAGAAGTTATCAAGAGTCCCTGGAAATAACAGTCATTCTTTATTTGCCTTTTCATTGCAAGCTGCTAG
The DNA here is from genome assembly GCF_964252035.2 of Podarcis erhardii. NCBI lineage: Eukaryota > Metazoa > Chordata > Lepidosauria > Squamata > Lacertidae > Podarcis > Podarcis erhardii. The sequence goes on along the minus strand of NC_138502.1, from coordinate 28,487,590 downwards.
CTATGACAATAAGCAATTGGAATGACCACTGGGTTGTCTCATTCTGCAGCAGCTTGCTTTCTCTGAATGGCAAATAATCTTAGCGATCTCTCCATTTTAGTCATGTTGTACCAAGAATGACAAGACCTGAATGCCATCTCACTGGTTACACTATATATAAACACTAAAAGTGCAGTGCTGAAAATTTCTCCTCCATCCTCTGTCAGTTAATGAGAAAAGAAATTGGAACCAAAAACCAATAGTCTTGTGAATGAAGTCAGGGAGTTTGATCTCCTTACCTTACTTTTGAGGTGGCTGAAAGACGCTTGTGAATAGTTTTTATTTCATTCTACAAATTGTCTCACCAGTGGTCTGCACCCTGCAGCCTCCCCAGGTGCCCAGACTTCCATTAAAGTTTAATAGGAATTCCTCCAATGGGGCTTTGTCAGTTCAGGAAGTATGGGCAGCCAGGGAGGCTGCAAATCATTAGAAAAATGTTTGAACAATGTTTATGTGGGGGAAACGGCATACACCATCCTCAGGCCCCTCACAACGAGAAGGTAAGCTCAAGACTGAAATTCTAAAGAAATTCCCAAGTGCATGAGGAATTAAAGCAGAAGCTTCTTTTGCAGAAGAACAAAACTCACGAGATCCGTTTGGAGGAAAGATTTCAGCACAGCACGAACTCCTATAGATTATTTATTTAGTGGATTTTATTTTGAGCCTCCTCCTTTCCAAGGGCCCAGGACAGGTGGCAACGTGTTAGAAACAAAGACCTTTTGAGCACAGCAGCCAAAATACAAAGAACCACACAGGTAGCTTTGTGCGATTTGCAGGTTTGGGCTTGAGTTATTCACAAAAGGGTCAGCCTTCATGTTAAATCATTTGTACTTTTAAAAAAAGCAACACCAAAAACCTGACCATTTTTTTTTATTCTGAAGAAGCCACAGAGTCCCAATTCAAAACTTGTTCCTGTGCCACATGCGACCCTGTGCCACTTTATTGCTGAAACTCACAGGAACATAGGAAACTGCCTTCTATTGAGTCAGAACATTGGTCCAACTTGCTCAGTATTGTCTACACAGCTCCCTTTCAGACAAGAGTTTCGGCCAGCCCTACCTAGAAATGGCAGGGATCGACACTGAGCCTTTCCACGGGTGAAGCATGAGCTCTGCCCCTTCCCCTACTGCAAGGAGCACCTTGGGGGACAAATAACTGTGGCAGGGAACTGGTCTAGGGCCCCCAATGCAGACTGCGAGTCCATTCCAGATTGGCAGCCCTTACCTGCTTTTTCTTAGCCATGTAACTTGCTCTCAGCAGCCCATCGTGCCACAAAACAAAGCACTTTTGAAGCCGAGTTGTTTCAAATATAGGTTTGCATTTTGGAACAGGATTCTGCTGCACAAAGAGAAAGAGATCAAATTTTTCAAAACCCTTGAGCACACCAAACATAGCACTTTAGAACTGTAACTGAAATCTAGATACTCAAACGATACCATCCCTGGGTCCGTACAAGCAGAGCTTAAGTGCTTCTTTTTTAAAAAAAATAAAAATATGTGCATGCAAATCAATGCAAATGCATTATTGCTCTTGCAACTTAGTGGAATTGGTACATCTGGCAGATAGATTTCATTAGGTACACAAGATAAGAATGACTTAGGGGCGTGGGCATGTGTCTGAAACAGCCTGGAATTCCTTAGCAGTTGTCATCCTCCCAGGATGTGGAAGCAACCTTTCAAAATGCTGATGGCCTAAAACATGCCCTATGTGTTACGTTTGTGTTATGGCACCCTTTTCCCTCTCAGAGGCAATCGCTGGAAGCCACCTTGGCAGAGACGGAAGGCCGCTACTGTGCCCAGATCTCCCAGATGCAAGGGTTGATTGGCAACGTGGAGACCCAAGTACAACAAATCAGGGACGACATGGAATGCCAAAATGCAGACTACAGGCAGCTGCTGGATATCAAGATTCGTCTTGAGAATGAGATTGAGACTTACCGGCATCTGATCGATGGAGAAGTAAGGTAGGGTGCAAAAAAAAAAAAAAAAAAAAGAACCACCAGGCAAGAAAGGGATCTGCTTTGCAACCCAGGTTTGCCATAAACCAGTGACAATAAGGAGCAGCTTACTATCCAAAAAGGTGCAACATTATCTCCTGTGGGGCAAATCGGCAGCACTTCAGACGCGCTTTAAACTGGCATGAATGTGCAAAGCACATTGAGTAGAATTGCTTTGCAAGCAAGGAATGAGGGATCTGTGGCCCGCCTCCAGGCAGTGTTGGACTTCAACTCCCATCATCCCCAGCCAGCACAGACAGTGTTCAGGGATGCTGGGAACTGCAGTTTAACAACATTGGCAGGTCCACAAGCTCCCTTGCCCCTGGTGTGTCAAGGCATCAAGCCCCATTATAGTTAAACATACTAGAACCTAGGTGTCACCCAATGAAAGGGAATGGTGGAAGATTCGGGATGGACAGAAGGAAGGACATCTGTGCTAGAAAATAAACTATTGCTGGTGGCGATGAGCCACTGGTCTGACCCAAAATTTGACTCTGGGTCTCCTGCTTTGTTAAAGGCCTTTGTGCGGTATACCACCACCACCCCACCACCCAAAAAAGTTTTTATTCATCAAAAGGCCTTTGTTTGGTTTTTTTTAAATGTTCACATTTTGTATTTTTATGTTGTGAACCGCCCTTGTGATCTTTGGATGCAGAGCGGTATACAAATTGAATAAAATAAATAAGCAAGGGTAACACAAACAAACCTATTGCCTATTGCAGTGCATCTGGACACGGAGGTAGCAAAGATCTGGGATCAAAAAATGTGGGATCTGCAACAGCTGCAGGATTAAGAGGCTCAGAATCTGCTACAAGAGGCACTGGGTCTGGCACAGACTCCAGTGGCAGAGGAACTGCAGGTGGGAGCACGCATTCTGCATCCAAAGAAAAAGGTAAGCATCATTTTGGGGGGTGTCTTTCTATGTTATTAATAGGTTGGGGACTAAGACCAATTTAACATCCCGCACTCAGTACATTTTTTCTCCCCCTTCCATTTCATCAATACAAAGAATTCTCGGGTTAGAAGCAATTATCTATGTACCTCATCTATGAACAGAATTCCGGGGTGCAAGTTACATGGCCCTCAGACAACTGAGACTCACTATTTTCAGAAAGGGCTGGATTGGCTCTGCCAGTGTGTTTGCACCACACTGGCCTCCACTTCCCCTTGCCCCAAAGCTGTAGAGATGCTGGCGATGGGAGGTCAGGGAAGTGCCATCCCCCACCCCCACTGCCTGCAACTGTCTGGAAATAACAAAAGCTTCCAGTTGGGTTGGATGAAGATTTCTCATTTTAATATATTTTAAATATTTCAGTAGTTGTTACAGCTAAATCGTAGATCTAACATGAACCCACTTGATCTACTCTTTCCTAACTAACATGTTAATTGAAATTCACTTGTCTTTCGAAATTTTCACTTCTCCAAATTAGGGGCAGTGGCATAGCATGGGTTGTCAGCACCCGGGGCAAGGCAAGTAATTTGCGCCCCCTAACCCATGGATTTGCACCCCCTAACCTATGGATTTGCACCCCCTAACCCTAACCCCCAGATGTTGCGCCCGGTGCGGCCAGCCCCCCCTGCACCCCCCACGCTACGCCACTGATTAGGGGACAGATGCATGCCAGCGTGACTCTTGCATTTGTAATCGCTAAATTAATTGAGTCGGAAAAGACGCTGAATAAGTGCTAAATGTTGCACCAGAAAGGTGCTCAGCCCTCTTGGTTGTGAGTCCTGGAAGAGCTGCTCCCTGCCTTGCAGGACTTCTTCCCCCTGGCCTGGGAGGGTGGGGCCCGGACTGACTCCAGCTACAAAAGCTGAGGCTGCTGAACAGACTCTTGGGCTGGGGGGGGGGCGTTGCTCAGGGAGTTTTATTGAAGACAGTTGCTGCTGTTATTGATATTATTTTATATATCTTTATTTTATATCATATTATTATTCGTGTGGAAATTGTTCGATTTGCTTGTGAATTCTTTTTATTTTTTATGACTCCGTTTGCTATGTTGCAATTAAGTAGTTTTTTCAAGTTGTAAACTGCCTTGAACTTTGAACGACAGAAAGGCAGGCATACAGGTTAAATGGTGTATATATGCATGCATGCAGGTAAGTGCTCAGATGATGGGGCTTTGTCATTCAGGTAGATACCATTCTGTTAAAAATTCTGTCCCAAAGAACGTTTGGCACAGGCATTTCAGCTCCTTGTTCTTTCTTTTGTCTGTTCCGCCTTCAGAATCAAAGAAAACGAGAGTGATCAAAACCATCATTGAAGAATTAGACGAGCACGGGCGAGTAACTTCCTCCAAGGTTCAGTCTGTTAAAGAAAGCACGGTTATATAAACATCAAGGTTTTATCCAGAAACACTTTTCTGCTTCTGGAAATGCTGCAGCGCAAGAAGAATGAGTGTCATCTTTCACATTAATGTGCCAACATACTGAGAAGCCAACGAAAATATTTCCTTTCCTTAATTAGCAATCTGTTTAGATAATTCTCATTGCTCTCCTTAGAATTCTCTTACAATAAAAACGGTTCTCTTCTCTAAAGTTAAATACAGCTTCTACTCCTGCTGCTACTTTTACTTGATTCTTCTTATATAAAGGTATTTCAAAACTTGATTTTGTGGGATGCAATGACCGCTCCCCACTTAAAACGGGGGGCGCCTTTTGCGTGGACGCGTGCAGCCCTGGATCTGGAGTGGCCCCATCAGCATAGGCTTTGCCTTCCCTCAGGTGGGATACCTGGAGGTCCCCGCCTACCCCAGTGAGTTGTCCAATCCCACCTGGGGGAAGTGTTGCCAGGGAAACCAGGCCAGGTAAGGGGAGGGATTACCTGCCCACACAATAGAGGGTGGATCTTACCTGGTAATCCTCACTTGGCTCCAGAGCTTCTCCCACCCTACCCACCCTCAGTTAATGTCTTCTTTTGCAGGTTAACTTTTCTTCATAGGTTTTGCAGGTTAACCTGTCTCCACAGGTATGCGGGCGCTGCTACGATAAGGTCGCTGTTAAAGGGCCGGAAAGGAATTTCCCTGCATTGGCAGGTTTCGCCTTTCCCGTAGCAAAACGTCACAACTTTGGCGGTATCAGGCCTTGGGCGGAATCCTTTAGTCCATCTTCCTCTTTGCGGCGGCGATACCAGGGTTCCCCGTTAAAGGGGTTTTTGAAGGGAGGCTTTGGCCATACGCCGAAAGGTCGTCATTGCTCTCCCCTGCGGCGGCGTAACAGGGGCGGCTATCTCTGCTTGAACATATGTTCTCCAGAGCCGGCTCATCCCCCCCACACACACTGGATAACCCTGATGCTCCCTAGGTCCCCGGCTGGGGACTAGGGAGCGAGAACGCCCAATGCCTGAGCCAAGGTCTACCCACATTTGAAATTTAATAAAGTTGTGGCCAATTTAATCCCATAGCACGTTGTCTAGAGTCGTTATTCCACATGACGGGGGGGACCACTCGGGATCTGGGGACTCCGCCTGTCCACGCAAATATTTTTTCTCTCTCTCTCTCTGGGAGAAACTAGTCACGCTAAGGCAAGATGCAGGTCTGCTGCAACAGCTTCTGTGCCAGGACTTCGGGTTGTGGGTGAGTTTGTCACCAAGCACTGTGGAAAGTGTATTAACTCATGGTCTGTATGTGTGGTTTGGGAGCTGCACGGCCAGGGAAAAAACAATGCTGTCCAGGGTTGTAAGGACTGCAGAGAGAATAACTGGGTACACTCTTCTCACCTTAGATCAAATCTATGCTGCCAGGCGCCATAAGAAAGCTGCAGAGATCGCACAGGACAGTACGCACCCCGGAAATGATCTCTTTCAGCTTCTGCCTTCTGGAAGAAGGTATAGGGTTATAAAGGCCAGGACTAGCCGCCTGAGAAACAGTTTCTACACAAATGCAATTCTGGTTCTAAAGACAGCATAAGAAGTCTCTATAGTATATTGTATTTTAAAATGGGGTTCCAGAGTTTTTAGGGGTTTTTGAATGTTTTATGTAGTTTTTCAATTTCATTGTTCTGTATGGGACAATGACAATAAACATATCGTTTATCGTATATCACAAGCATAATGCCACTGCTTGCAGCCTTGCACATGTATTGGGTAATCCAGACCCTCAGTGGCACCTGATGGAAGAATATTTAGAGAGGCACAAGCCCCAGCCTCACTGCAAGAGCTCCACTGCCCCCTTCCAGTGCACCAGTACAGTCGTACCTTGGAAGTCAAATGGAATCCATTCCGGAAGTCCGTTCAACTTCCAAAACATTTGGAAACCAAAGTGCGGCTTCTTATTGGCTGTAGGAAGTTCCTGCAGCCAATCAGAAGCCGTGGAAGCCCCGTTGGACGTTCAGGTTCCAAAGAGCATTTGCAAACTGGAACAATCACTTCTGGGTTTGCAGTGTTCCGGGAGCCAAACATCCGATTACCAAGGCACTCGGGATCCAAGATACGACTGTAATGCTTTTCCACACTGCAGCTTTTCGTAATCCAAGTGAGCTCCCCCCCCACACACACACTTCCCAGCAATCAACGGTCTCTGTGGAATTGCCCTGGGGCTGATTCACACTGAATGCGAGCAGGTGCCCTTCTTGTACTGAGCAGTGCGAAGTTGTTAAAAACGGAGAAAACAGCTTTATTCAGATTCACGACATGCTATTAAGGCATCATTAAAATGAGGAGCAGCTGTTAAACACTGAGATGTGATTGTTACATGTCATTAGGACTGAAGCAGATTAAATGCTGTCGACTCAAATCTTTACGGGTGCAGAAGGAGTCAAACACATGCTTATCGTTTTGAAAACACATGTAGGTGCGCTGATCAGCGCACAGCTCTCTCATCATCTCCAGGATGTTTATCCAGAGGAAGGGAGGAGGGAGAAGCCTCTTCTCAATAACTAGATGTGTTTTAACTTGCTAACCTTCCTCAGCAGCGTAACTCGAGAGGTGTACACAAATCACAATGGAGCAAATCATCTTATCTTCCAGGCTCACAAATATCCGTTCGCTCCCTTGACAGAACAGCGCTTACGGCAAACCAGATGTCTTCATTGCAAACGCATATCGCAGTTCAACGTGCCACAGCCCACCTGGGCACTCATGGCAAACATTTTGAGCCACAGGCTTGCCACACTGCAATTTGGGCTTCGAGATGCATGTTGCAAGCTGCTTTCACTGTGGTTGCCTGGGCAATGGCCCTCGGCCTGCAGCTGAGGGAGAGGAACGGGCCAGAGCTAAAGAGGCACTAGATTGCTGTGGCTTCTACTCACCCTGCTGATGTTGTCACTTGCTCACCCTCCAGTAGAAATAGGCCAATCTGTCAATTTCTCACCGTTTCTCATTTTTTACAATCTTAAGGGCGGTTCTCCACTTTTCCACATCATTTTGCAATATTTTGTTTCAAGGAAAATGTTTTAGTGCAAAGGAATCCAAATATATGCATCTTTGTTCCCAAACTGCTTTGAAAAGAAATAATGGGAAAATAGAATTGCACAGATTTCATATCTTTCAATGGCACTTGTAAAGTTACTCCCCTATATGGGTTGACAGTGTTGCAGGTAGAGGTGGACTTTGACCAGATCATCACATTTCTCTCAGTTTCTCTTTTCTGGCAATCTTACATTCAGTTCTCTACATTTTTGACATCAGTTTGCATTTTTTAAAAGAAGACTTCATGAAAAATTGTCAGTGTTGTAGTGCCAACTTATCATAACATAAGCATCTTTGTATGAATTCCCCCCCCCCCATATACACATTTGTGCAAAACAATTTCCCCTAATATAATGCATTTCTGGTGGGGGGAGGTTCACTAATATTTATGCATTTCTATGCTCAACTACAGTGGTATCTCGGGTTACAGACACTTCAGGTTACATACGCTTCAGGTTACAGACTCCGCTAACCCAGAAATAGTACCTTGGTTTAAGAACTTTGCTACAGGATGAGAACAGAAATCGTGCTCCAGCGGCCCGGCAGCAGCAGGAGGCCCCATTAGCTAAAGTGGTGCTTCAGGTTAAGAACAGTTTCAGGTTAAGAACGGACCTCCGGAATAAATTAAGTACTTAACCCGAGATACCACTGTATATGCAATTTACTTGGCTGGAGCTCCACATCACAAAATTCGGAGAAGTATGAATTTAAAAGGATGCTGTGTTTCATTTTGCCATTTTGCTTTCCCTCAGTTGTACTTTCTGCCGAAGATCTTTGTACAGCCCATTTTCACATTATCAAATGGGGGGGCTGATAAGAAAGTGTCATTTCTAGTTCTCAGATTCTGGCCCCCCAAAATGCGAACAAATATCTCAGTCCCACAGATATCCACAAACCCTTGAAAACCACTCAATTATTGTTCAACTAGGAAATGCCATCCAAACCACTAAGCAATGCGATCATTATTTATCAATGCACAAGAGAATATGTTTAGGGAAAAGGAGGAAAACTGCATTGAAGTGAAGGTTTTGCGAAATAACAATAGGGTTCGGTTCAATTCCAAGAGCATTGGGACCAGAGGGTGAACCAAAAAGAATAATGTTTACTGGGGGATTGAACATTTTAAAAGCCAAAGAGATGCCAAAGAGGGAATTTGATTGCTTTGTTCTTTTATACGAATGGTGTTCTCAGAGAAATCCTACTAAATCATTATTAGAACCCTGATGATCCATATGTGAATTGACTTGCCCTCTTCTTAATCACAGACTAAAGAGAAATGCTTGAGCTTGCTAGTGTGAATTTATGAATCCAATCAGCTCCTGGGACTTGCAAAGACAGGCTATAAAACAAATTAAGTTCTCAGATCAAAGTGGGGGTTTTTTTATTTTAAAAAACAATAATCTGAGAAGCAATTAATAAATCAAGCAATTGGCAGCTTTGAACCAAACCGTGACAAGCTATCTGAGATCTGTTTTTCTACTAGATTAAAACAGTATACAAAAGAATCCTCCCAAATTTAAGAGTTTAGTGCTTGTTTCGTTGATACATGTCGCTTTGCTTGGCGTCCTCTTTCAGTTGAGAGAGATTTTTGCCTGGGGGCTTGAAATGTTGAACAGAACGCAATATAATAACCAAACTTAAAAGAGAAAGAGGAGGTGGAGAGAAAAAGCCGAAAAAGGGTTTGCTCATCACAATTTCAAAGATAAAAAGGAAAGCAAAACATGTTTTGGCTCCATTCCATCTGGGATTCTGGCATAATATAATAACCCAAGGATACACATTTCTGCAGAGTTGGACCTGGTAACATTTTTTTTTTTTTTAATTAGACAGAACAATTATCTAATTATGAAGGCATTGACTTGGCAAAAGGATGCGCTGTGCCAGGACGGGGCGGAAACACACGGCTAACACAGCATATAAGCCTTAAAAGCCCACCAACTCAACACACTCTTTCTAATCCGCTTGCCTTGCTTGTTTCACGGGACAGAACCTTCTTCTTGCTCAAGCACCATGGCTCTCTCTGTCCACACTGGCTCTTCCCGACAGCTCTCCTCGTACAGTGTTGGTGGCGGGGGCGGCGGGGGGTCTGTCAGACTGTCTAGCGGCGTAGGGTTTAGCGGCGGCTCCAAATTTGCCGGAGGTTACTCAGCAGGTGGTTACGGAGGAGGAAGCCTGAGTGGAGGGTATGGAATGGGCTTGGGTGCAGGTCTGGGTGGTGGGTATGGAGGGGGCTTGGGAGGCGGTTTCGGGGGTGGCCTTGGCAGCGGCGGTGGTGGCTTTTCAAGTGGCTTTGTGAGCAGCATGGGCGGCATGGGCGGCATGGGTGGCGGCTTTGGAGGAGGGGATGGGGGTCTCCTGAGTGGCGACGAGAAGCAGACCATGCAGAATCTCAACGACCGCCTGGCGAACTACCTGGGCAAAGTCCACGCTCTGGAGGAGGCCAACACAGAGCTGGAGCGCAAGATCAAGGAATGGTACGCAAAGTACAGCACTCCGGACACCAGCCGAGACTACAGCAAATATTTTAGCATCATCGAAGATCTTCGGAACCAAGTAAGTGATAGGGGCGCTTATGCAAAGTTTGGTCCACTGAGAACAACTTTCTGTGTTGCATAATTAAGTTAGAATTTATTGCGCTTTGCAATACCTAACGGCCAGTTCGTAAATGTTTCAACAGCCCCTGCGTGTTCGGAATATAGGAAAATGGAAAGCTGCCTTATAATGATTCCAGCCATTGACCTCAGCATTGTCTACACTGGCTGGCAGCAGCTTTCCAGGTTTTTAGCCAGAGAACATTCCCAGCCCTACCTGGAGATGCTGGGAATTGAACCTGGGACTGTCTGCATGCAGAGCAGATTGCTCTACTCACTGAGCTATGGCTCCTCCCCATTAAGCCTCAGAGGGAGCATAGTCTGCAATATTCCTCATAGTCTGCAATATTTCATTGGTGAATTGTCCCCCTTGGGCATCTGAACATTACATGTGCTTTACTGGCAAGATCTTAATACCCTTCTCAGCCTTAATCTCTGGATATGCGTCACTGTCCACACCCCTCCTATCACGTAATTAAATTTGCAAAGAAATTAAGTGAGTAGTAACCGATTATCATGAAAATTCATCAGCATCTTGGTGCAGATTTTGCCTAATATACACTTCCCTACAAAACTATTTCCCCTGTTTTAATGCATTTCTATGTGATTTTAATGAATGTGTGCATTTTTCATCATGCTTTCCCCTGCTGTATGCATTTTCGTGCACATCACGTGGCTGGAGAACTGAAAAATTCAATTAAGTGCAAAGTTTGAAGGACTGCTGTATTTCAGTTTGCATCCTGCCTTGAAAAGTGCAAATTTGGTGGATTTGCCTTTAAATGTGGACTCAGTCCAGTTTCTTCCCCCATCCCTAACAAGGGGGGACATGGCAGAATGCATCACATTACACATGATGAATTGGAAGTGGATGGGAAGACTCCCCCCCCCCCACCATCACCACTTTTATAATCCCAGGACCTGGAAGCTGAATAGTGAGGGATTGAGGAAAAGAGAAAGAATTCCATCGTACAACACACTGCTATCACAATATGTGGCAAGTGTTCCCAACGGGGATGGTATTAAAAGGGGGTTGGAGAAATTCATGGAGAATAAGGCTATCAAAGGCGAATATTCATGAAAGTCATTGCCTGCACTCGCAAACGCTGTGTGCCTCTGTATGCTGGTATCTGGAGAATCAGTAGGGAGAGTGTTGTTGCTCTTATGTCCCACTTTGGGGCTTCCAGAGGCAGCTGGATGCCCACTGTAGGAACGGAAGGCTAAACTAGATGAGCCTTTGGTCTCATCCCACAGGACTATTGTTGCATTCTTCCGGTTGCCTTATGTGACTCCTCTTCCTTCTCCTCCCAATCTTCCTTTCTAAAAATGATTTGAAAAGAAATGTCCGTGTCACTCCACTCTATTACCTTGGTGTAAAGTGTCCAAGAAGAGGAACTAAGGATGATGGTGATATTTGATTGTTGTTCTTCCCTAAAAAGTACTGCAGCTATCTTTCCTATGTGTCCTTACAGATTGTTAGACACACCATTGAGAACGCTGGGGTCGTTCTGCAAATCGACAATGCTCGGCTGGCTGCTGATGATTTCAAACTTAAGTAAGCATCAAATTCTGGGCAAGGGGAAGGAAAGGAAACAGAAACATCAGAGCGCCTCTGTTGCTCTCACCTTCTTCCCAGCTTTTTGAAGGCCGGCAGGAAGCGAGAAACCGTAATTGCCACAATTCTGAAATCTCATTCTTACGTTATCTTTGAAGGTATGAGAACGAATTGTTCCTGCACCAGAGTGTGGAGAGTGACATCAATGGCCTGAGGAGAGTCCTGGATGACTTGACCATGACTAGGTCCGACCTCGAGTTGCAGATCGAAGGCTTGAATGAGGAGCTTGCCTACCTCAAGAAGAATCATGAAGAGGTAGGTAGAAACATGCTTCTAAAGCTGCTGTGCCACATGGTAGCAAGGAGGAGAGATGCACTTTTAGCCTTGAATAGGGGTATAAGAAGGCATCATTCCCCATTCCACCTTGTATTTGTCACACGCAGCACTGTTTCCTTTCTGCTGCAGTTCATCTTCCACCCCAAACTACATTATTCATCTCATGATCCACCATGGCGGGATTATTAACTGACATAAATTGCATTGTCAATGTGTTATCCCACCATGTTCATTTCAATGCAAAGGAAAAACGATGCAAATTGGGCGTAATCAATTCCATATGATAGATGGATTTCCAACACGTAAGAGAACATTGGCAATTTACACTCCCAGTTCTGTTTTCATTGGAATTCTCTGACACCCCGGCCCTAGAAGCAAATAGTTTTAGCCGCACCAAGTCGTATGGAAAAAACATGGCCGACATCATATATCTCACTCGACCCAGGCATGATGTGTGGGGCAGATCAGTGGCGAAAGGAAAGCAGAGAGTCAGAGCAAGAAGTGGCCCATCTGAAGGGGAAAAGGATGCCATCTTACTTTGAAATCTTGCTTTTAGAAAAACTGCACTGTATTATTAGTGAAGATGGCAAAATAACATTAAAATGAACAAATGCATTTCTTCAAAGTGGTTAGAAATATATGCAGTGCTGACCAGATTTACCAAAGGGAGTTGGGGAAAGGCTCTCCTGTTTTTTATTTTTTTATTTTTTTTAAAGGCAATGAAAATTCCAAAAACTCAGGTGCATCTGCCACCTAGTGGTCAAATGAGCTCACACTGAGACAGAGACAATTCAGAATACATTAAAAGTGGTCTCAGACTGCTACCGTATGGGAAAGTTTGTTTGCTTTCAGGGTATGGCTGCCATGCATCCAGGTTTTCCCAGACACATCTGGGAATTGGACTGTCAAAATGGTGTCTGGGTGGATTTTTGCCAAATTGGCAAAATATCTGGGAAAACCCGAACGTATGGCAACTAGGGTGATTTTTTAAAAAAGAAAAATGCTTCAAAAATAAAAAAGTCCCACAACTTATTTGGGGGGTGGAGATGTTCCCCCCAAAAAGCTGAACTTTGGGAAATATGTCAACCCTACTTTCAGGGCCAGCCCTACAGTTAGGCAGAGTGAGGCAACTTGTGGGGCAAATAGCAGCAGCGTCCCTACCCCTGTTGTTCCTCTGAGCCATTCACCTCTGTTTGATGGCAGAGCTGTGGATGCACATGACCTGTTCTGCTAAACTATCATGCTGCCTCTGCTGTGGTGGAGGATACTATCCCATCACTAGGGATTGTTGCCTTTTCGTGGTCTGGCTCATGCTACATGCTGCTAAAAACCCACTGGGCTTCTCTTGCAGGAACTGATGAGCTTCCGAGGGGTAACCAGCGGAGACGTCAACGTCGAAATGGACGCCGCTCCCGGAATTGACCTGACCAAGCTACTGAATGAGATGAGATCCCAGTATGAGGAGCTCGCGGACAAGAACCGGAGAGAGGCAGAAGAGCAGTTCAACAAGCAGGCAAGGATGGTTCTGAACTCCTCCTAAAACCTTAGGAGATGGCCCGGTTATCGAGCCCACTTAATACTTCTTTTCCTTGGTCCTCCAGGTTGGAGCTCTGAGGCAGGAGATATCAGCCAACGTGGACCAGCTGAGCACGGGCAAGAGCGAAGTTACGGATCTGAGACGCACACTGCAAGGCCTGGAACTGGAACTGCAGGCTCAGCTTGCCATGGTAAGTGGATCATCGCAGCAGGAGGAGTTCTTTCAGAGGGTTTGTGCTACAGCTGTGCATATTAGGCTGCTATCAAGATCTCTCCCGTGGTAAGGAGGTAAGTCATAGGATTGTAGAGTTGGAAAGGACCCAAAGAGTTATCTAGTCCATGCATGCACCTACACTGCCCCCTTCTAGAACAGCAGTACATTACATAATGCTCAGTTTACTGGAGTCGCTTGATAGCCACAGAATTGGGGCTCACAGAATGAATTCAACATGAGCTGCAACAAAACTGAACTGCAAGCTTTCACTTTGCATTAGAAATGCAAGCAATCCTGCAAAAAGCGTCATCGTTTGCGGGAATTCGGAATCCCACCTAAGAGAAGAAGCAGTCGGACTCTTTTCCTCATCCATCTGTATGCTACTATTATCCAAACTCTCATTATCACTTTGCAAGGCGGTGGAGCCTATAAATTTTCATGGCATTCCAGCGAGTGACATTATCGCTCCTGCTGTGGGGGGGGGAGTCCCAGTGCTGCATTCCCCCCTGTTTTCCCCATCCACCACACCTCTGAAATATTGTGTTGTGTTCTTTAGAACTGGGCGCGCCAATTCCCGTGTAGTGAGAGACGCCACCATTTGGCACTGTGGCTTGTTTTGCAAGCCTTCCAGCAAATACTGGAATGGTATTTCAGCACTCCTGCTGAGCTGATCCATATATTGAGCCATTCCAAAGCAATAATGAGCCATCCTCATGTCAACATGTGTAGGAGGAAAAGGAGAGCCTTCGTCAGAGGAGTCACCAGGCTCAGAATGCTGCAGCACAGTTGCCAACAGCAGAAGAGTTTGAACTTGATATCCCACATTTCACTCCCATTAAGGAGTCTCAAAGCAGCTAACAATCTCATTTCCCTTCCTCCCCCACAACAAACACTCTGTGAGGTGAGTGGGGCTGAGAGACTTCAAAGAAGTGTGACTTGCCCAAGGTCACCCAGCAGCTGCATGTGGAGGAGCGGGGAAGCGAACCCCGTTCACCAGATTACGAGTCCACCGCTCTTAACCACTACACCGCACTGGCTCTCAGCAGGGAGACACTGTCTGCATACTGACGCCTCTGCTCAGAGGTCTGGACTGGTTGCCCATCTGCTACCAGGCCAAGTTCCAAGAGTTAGCCCTTAGCAGCATATATGCCCACTCAGTCACTTCAATCTGCAGAACTGACATGGTTGCAGGTGCCACGTAATACCTATTCCACAGTGGTAAGAAATTGATCTTTTAGTGTGGAACTTTGGAACTCCCTGCCTAGTGTCAGACAGGTGTCTTCTCTGTATTCTTTCTGTGACTATGCTTAGGCAAAACTATCCAGACATGTAGAAGTTACATGTGTTTTATCTCTGTCTAGCTGTTGTTGGTTTCAAACAACTTTTAAAAGTTTTTAAATACTTGGGGGTTCTTTTAGCAGTTTTTATCAAGAATTTCAATGTTTTATTTCATCTTTTTGTAAACCACTTAGATGTTTTCTTGCCATTGCATTTGGGGTGGTTTGCACAATGTCTGCAGGAAATGTAATCTAGATGTAATCTAGATGCAAGAAGGGGAGAAACCCCCCACACACACACATAATTTGGGTTATGTCTGCAGTTTACTTAGACTTCCATCCTATACCCATTTACGTGAGAGTAAGCCCCATTGAACCTAATGGGATCTACCTTTGAGCAAATGTGTCTGGGGTTGCTGTGTTAGTCTTATAAATCTGCTGGCCTGTGCTAAAAAGATACAGAAGCACAAAGGAGCCAGTGTGGTGTAGTGGTTAAGAGTGGTAGACTCGTAATCTGGTGAACCAGGTTCGCTTCCCCGCACCTCCACATGCAGCTGCTGGGTGACCTTGGGCCAGTCACACTTCTCTGAAGTCTCTCAGCCCCACTCACCTCACAGAGTGTTTGTTGTGGGGGAGGAAGGGAAAGGAGAATGTTAGCCGCTTTGAGACTCCTTCGGGTAGTGATAAAGCGGGATATCAAATCCAGACTACTACTACTACTACTATTCTTCTTCTTCTTCTTCTTCTTCTTCTTCTTCTCTTGGCTTTTGAATCATTCCAAAGAAGCAGAGTTTTCACAGGGCTGTTTCAAGTGGAAGTCACTGCATGAGTGGAAGGACTTCCGCTTGCACGACAGAACTTCCCCTCCCTTTCCTCCTCGTATTTTCACCCTGCACATCCTCCCAATCTGCTCTGGGAGTGTCCCTAACCCTCCGGAGCAGAGTTTGCAGGGGGGAATGCAGGAGAAGAGATAGCAGAAATTCCACCACACAAACAGAAGTCATTCCGCTTCCCCAATGACTTTGGTGGATATAACATTATGCTATTTATTGGATTCAACCCATGGGAGTGTTTAGAATAATCATTTTCTTTGTTGGAACTTCTCCATCTCTGTTAATTTTGCTGTATTTTTACGCCCTTTTCTGTCTTCCTTCCTCTGCGCCTTTGGAACAGAAACAATCCCTGGAAGGCACTTTGGCGGAAACAGAACGAAATTACTGCGACCAGCTCGCGCAATTACAGGGTCAGATCGCTGGCTTAGAGGAACAGCTTCTGCAGATTCGGGCTGAGATGGAGAACCAGAATGCAGAATATCAGCAGCTGTTAGGCATCAAGACACGCCTGGAGAAGGAGATAGAGACCTACCGCCGCCTACTGGACGGAGAAGGGGGGTAAGCGTTAGACATGACAGATAGCCAGATCTGACTCAGAACCAATTATGAGGCCCTGCAGATCTGACCAAAGGACAATATCTTCACAATATCAATTTGCATAATATGGATGCATTCACTTCTACTGTACAAAATGGGAAACCTGCCATTTATTAAATTAGACCAGATTGCACTTGTATTTAGAAAGCTTGCAGAGCTGGAGGCAATTCTAAATATCTACCTGTGCAAAATGCAGAGGAAGACCTACGTTGGTCAAAATTTTCACACCGACTTTCCATATTTGGTAGAATCGATGTGCGGGGTTGGAATCCAGATCGCACCTACTGGCCCCACCCTTCAAGCTCCATCCAGTCCTCCCTTCTCATCTGCTTTGGGCTATAAAAAGAAATGATCTCCATTACTCATCTGAGCTGATCAAAGGAGCCAACTCCTAGGAGTCAAGGTCCCTTCACCGCCCCCCTAAAATATTTGAGGGGCCACCAACTTGATGGGTATTGCCATTCAAATGCTGTGTGCCCCCCATGTATCATGATTGATTATGCAGGACGGGACTTTCCTGCCTCCCCCCCCCCAATATTTTATTCAAATTGGCACCCCTGGAGCTGATTATCATCACATTATATTACCTGACTGTAATAAATTGGTGGTCATGTTTAAATTCTCTCTGAAAAATGATGCACAGCATACCACTAAAAAAAACTTACATTTTTTTCCTTGACAGTGGTTTTGGGTCTTACGGATCTTCGAGCCACAGTAGTTCTATGAGTTACGGAGGCTCTGGCAAAGGTAATGACAAATATCTTTATATACATTAAAAACGCACAGCCGAAGGTCTGGCTGCAAACTTCTCACCGATGCATAAAAGCACCCCCTCTTTCCCCACCCGTTTCCCCCCTTGCACCCCAAATTTCCTTGTCTGCCTATTTCCCACATTTCAACAATACATCGCCTCTCTTAGTCCCCAAAACTATGCAAAGCTTTTCCAGTTCGCTCTTAGCAAAGCAGGTGAACTACAGCCCTTTCTTGTGGATCCATCTTTTCTTCAACTCTGTGTCCACAGCCCAAGCCAATATCACATGGGGGACATCTATGGTCAGCAGTAACCATAGATCACAATGGCAAAACATGTGGCTCTCAGAGAGGGCCATGCAACCTGGGTGTAGCAGGAGGGAGGTGGCCACAGGCATAACCCCACTTCCCTGTTGATGTGTGACGGTGTCCATCAGTTACCTAGTCTTGGAGCCGTCCTGCTGACGCCAATGTTGCTAGGTACAATGTTGTACCTAGATGGGGTTCAGGCAGCACAAAAGCTAGTTCAGGGCTGCATTGCTCCAATCTGGTGCTCCTACAGGTGTGTCCACATGGCTTCAACCACACAGCCCAACCCTGCTCCATCCCTCCATGTAAGCTGCAGTGACACCAGTAGCAGGAGGTCAACTTCCCCCCACCAAGAGCCTGCAAGGAGAAAAGACAGTTACGGAGAAGCAATTTGGGGAACAAAAAATGGGTGGGTGGGGAAGGTCTTCTTGCACCTCAAATTCACTCCCATCAACCCACATTCTAGGGAATTGGCAGCAGCCCAGTTTTCCCAGTTGAAGATGCAAAGTCAGGCCCTATCTTGGGTGCTTGATGATTATCTGATTGTATAAAAATGGGAGCGTGAAAAGCAATCATGCAAAGCACGTCAAGGACCTGCTTTGAAGCCTTGTTCAAACACTATGTTTTAATTTTGCTTTCTTTCTTTTTTAAAAAAATAATAATCCAGAGTCAACGAAAACCAGAATGGTTAAGACAATTGTGGAAGAAATGGTTGATGGCAGAGTCGTTTCGTCCCAGGTCAAATCGGTCGAAGAGAAGCCGACTAAATAACCATCAAGAATCCCTTGTCCTGATGTCCTGGCAAAGCAGCAAGAAAGGATGCCTTCAAGAGAAATCATTTCTTCTTTAGAAAAGCCTCTTTCTAGAAGTCCCTCACTTCTTTCCTCTCTTTTTTAAAACAAATCATCAAAACGCATTCTGAAATCTTGATTTCTTTTAGCTGTGGTAGTTCAATAAACCTTTTTTTACTGTTTGCATATCATACCTAGTTTCACGCGGTTCCAACATTCTCTTACTGAAGTCATGAAGGGCAGTCAGAAGCTCAGCGTTTTAATAGTGTGCATTAATTTTATCTACAAACAAGCAGATGCAAGCATAGAGATGATCTCTCCACAGCCACCATAAGAGAGGCAACCCTTACTCCTTGCCCAAGCAATAGTTCCCTCTGATCACTATTAACACCAAACTAATTAACATTAAGCACAAGGCTAGCTCTTAAGTGCAGGGCTTCTCTTTTCTCTTGCAAGGATCAAGATCACAGTGGAAGTTGCAAAGAATTAAAGTCCCCTTAATCCCATGCCAGAGTCCCAGTCTGGATTAAAACCTCATGCCTAGTATTGGTAATAGGGAAATTATTACATTTAAGGGCAAACCATGTGATTGAAGTAATGTGAAGTTTGGCCCTGTGGTGTCAACAGATACTTACTAATTTCTTTAAATCCTTAGCTATATTTGGCCCAAGACACAGGATCCACTGAGTATTTAAATTCAGGGAGCACTGAACAGGTGGCAGATATTTTGACAAATAGCACACCCACAAGCCCATTTGTGCACTTGAGCATGTTCAGTACTGGTGTGGGAGTGGACAGGCCATTTTAGTAAAGGTAGAAGCAGACATCTAAAACATGGGTAGGCAAACAAAGGCCCGGGGCCGGATCTGGCCCAATCACCTTCTAAATCCGGCCCACGGACGGTCCGGGAATCAGGGTGTTTTAACCTGAATAGAATGTGTCCTTTTATTTAAAATGCATCTCTGGGTTATTTGTGGGGCCTGCCTGGTGTTTTTACATGAGTAGAATGTGTGCTTTTATTTAAAATGCATCTCTGGGTTATTTGTGGGGCATAGGAATTCGTTCATTCCCCCCCCAAAAAAAAAATATATAGTCCTGCCCCCCACAAGGTCTGAGGAACAGTGGAGCAGCCCCCTGCTGAAAAAGTTTGCTGACCCCTGATCTAGAACATCCTGCAGCACTGCAAACTCAAGTCACAAACACTTTCCAAGCCAAGCCGAAGCTTTGCACAGTCTCTACAGCTGTTACTTGCGCACCATGTCATCGCTGCAAAGAGTGAATGGGAGAGCCGTCTCTGCAACGGAGGAGTCATGGAGACATGCACCTGGGAGCTGCAACTAACACTTCACACTGCCTGGTGTTCACAGTGACAAATGCCAGCGTATGCATGGCAATCCCATCTACCATGACATAATTCCAATACAAAATACAATTGAGCAGCCAAGCCTGTAGTGCAAATTTCCATATTACTGGTTTCACCAAATGGCATGGACGTAGCTGCTTGGCTTAGTAGCATATGCAGCGCATAGATGCCTCCACATCAATGGCTACTGGTCATGATGGTGGTGCCAGTTGCCACAGGAGAAGAGAGTGCTCTCATGCTTGGGTCTTGCTTGTGGGTAATCTGGGGAGCACACTGTATGAAGAGAATGGTGGACTAGATGGGCTTTTGGCCTGACCTATCAGGCTCCTTTTAGAATGATGGATCAATAAAGTGTCACTTAGCTATGTGGCACTCTGCAAAGATTAGAGACGTAGAGTTTGGAATCTGAAACAGACCCAGGGAGACAACAGAAGAAGGGAAGGTAGGAAGAGAAAATGTGATCATTTCAATTTCGCATGCATTGGCTTAGTTATAATGAAGCATCCTCCTCAAAAACAATCGTCAAAGCAGCTGTTCTGTCATCTGTAAAAATCCTGGGCTTCCGATAGTCACTGTTACAACACAGGTCACACCCAACTGTAGCCCTTTCTCTTTGGTGATAACTCGTAGCCGAGTAAGATTGTCTTCCATAAACAGGGTTTTAACAGTGAGTCTGTGAGTGACTGTGAAGGCCATAGCTGTCAACGTTTCCCTTTTTTTAAGGGAAATTCCCTTATTCCGAACAGGATTCCTTGCAAGAAAAGGGAAAAGTTGACAGCTATGATTCTGGATCCACACGTCCTTCCACAGTGGGGACATAGGTTTCCGGGTGGGAGTTGATCATGGTGAGGGTTTGCCAAGCGTGCCTTCCTCTTAGCACGTTCCTCCCTTTCGCCCCGAGTTTGAGCGTCTTCAAAGCCCATGACACCTTTGGTAAAGGCTGTTCTCCAACTGGAGCGCTCGCAGGCCAGTTTTTCCCAGTTGTCAGTGTTCATACAACATTTTTTTTAGATTTGCCTTGAGAGAGTCTTTCAACCTCTTTTGTTGACCACCAGCATTACGCTTTCCATTTTTAAGTTTGGAATAGAGTAAAAGAAAGGCAAAAGGGAAAGTGTCAGAAAGATACTTTTACACAATCCCAAAAGGGTCTGGTGAAGGGCTTCCTGGGACATGTTTTTGAGGCATGAGAAAACAACAGAGAGCAAGACCACAGCTTGGTCTCCTTCCCCCTCTCCTTCTCCTAAAAGGTTGGGCAAGATGACCCTCGGGACCCCTTCCAACACTACAATTCTATTCTTCTTCAAATGAAATAATTGTGATGACATGAACCAACATGTGCCTGTTGAAGGGATACAGTTAATTGGTGTTTATTGGCCCTGATCCAGAACAAGAGCAAAAGGCTGTTATCATACTTAACATCTTCTGTTAATTATAACAAGCCAAAGTTCTCAGAAAAGGTATCTGAGGGAGAGTTGGATCCTGCAAGTTTCCTTCTCAACAGGGAGAAAGAGAGATCTGCATTTAGAGGATGAGGCCAGAATCAGAGCCCTCCAAGGCAGCCATGGAAAGCTTGGCAGCTAGTGCTGATCCACCACCAGTGGTGCTCCAAGTGGGGAAGGGCCAGGGAGAGGGTGTCCCACGGCCATTTCTGGGGAGACACTGGATCTGCAGAACACCAGTGGGGTTGGTGTGAATTGGAAAGAAGGACACAAAAATCCATCTGCAAGTTGAACAAATTTCCGAAATACAAGAATGGTCTTGTATGTTCCCAACAGGAAGCAAAAAAGAGCAACCTATCGGAAACCCCTTGCCCCACAAAAAGAAAAAAAACCCGGAACAAGTTTCTGAAAAATAAGCAAATGCTGGCTTTGCATAATTTGTTGTGATAGCCTAATTCAAATGATCTCTGTGCCAAATTATAATAAGCACAAATCTGTCAGCCCACAGAACCCAAGGAAATGTTCGCAGTTTCAGGAAAGGATTGGCTTTAATGTGCCAATACTGCTCCCTAGTGAACCGGTGGAGATGCTGTTGCTAAAATCCTCTCCCTCCTTCGCTCTAGGCTTTTTCTCACAGTACAGGCAACCACATTAAAGGGTTCGGCACTGGCGAGATGCCGAGCGGCTGGTTTAATCTCTAATGGGGGGGAGAGACCCGATTATAATAACAACTGCAGTTGAGTCAGAACATGGCTCTTATCGTACAACTTTGCAATCAAGTCAGTAACCACCTTTGATGGGGGCGGAGAAACTAATCAGGGTGGAATGACAGCATTCACTTTGGCAAAACGGACTATGAGTAGACTCGAAACACCAGCAGGATGCAATGAAGAGTTCTGTTAAGTGCATGCTTAAAAGGGCATGCTTACAACTGTCTCCTCTTTTTCCTACACAAAAATAAGCTGTGTCCAAACCCCCCAAAATAACAATAATAACCCAGATCAGGCATGTGGTATGAGGGAGAGGGTGCAAACTCTTTCTTCTCTGTGTTGTTTTCCCAGCAAAAGTATTGCAGATGAACAAATTTGTCAATATCAATTTCTTTTCATTCCTCGTTCTTCCAGTCTTAAATCCAGTTCTTCCATATTTCTACATCAGTCTGCATTTTTTTAAAAAACAAAACAAAAGTCCTCATGAAAATGTGCCAGCATTTTGGTGTACATTGCTTCTAAAATATGCATTTTTGTACGCAAGTTTGCCAAACACACGCATCTCTCTTTAAGCAAATTTCCTGAATGCATTTTTGTACATTAATTTCACTAATATATGTATTATTTTGCATGGTTTTCCCCAATATACACATTTCTGGATTGGAGAACTGCATCTCAAAAGTCAGAGAAGTGTGAATTTTGAAAGATAGCTGTGTTTCAGTTTATACATATATTTTTTTCAGGAAGTGAAAATCACAAAAATAAAGTGTGAACCGATCCGAATTTCTCCTCCATCCCTACTCTGTATAGCAATCCCACAGGAGTTCCAGCTAAAGCAGATGCGGGGATCCTTTGTAAAACCGCTAGCACATTTGCAAAGCAAAGCAGGGTTTGGTACAGTTTCAAGTTGGATGGGGGACGGTGTGTTGAGATTCCTACCTTGCAGAAGATTGGGTCACTTCCAACTCTTCAATTCTGTGGTGGTGAACTACAACTCCCATCATCCTTGACCATTTTTGCTGCAGCTGATGGGAGTTGTAGTTCAGCAACATCTGGCAGGGCAAAGGATTCTCAAGCCTGAGCTGAAGCGTTGCTCTGAGAATTCTGAGCTACATGGAATATTGATATAACTAGTGGTGCCATCAGTGCAGGATTTTGAGGGTGCTCAGTGACAAAGTCTAGGGCACCACACAGCAGAAAGAGCAGACAAACACAGCAAGACTCTCTTACTACATTGTCAAGTGATTGAAGCAATAGGCATTATCATCTGTAAAGCACACACCCGGCACAGCTGCTCACAAAGCCTGTTAACTCCAGAGTCTAAAATTATACCACAACACTGGGCATAACTCTACTGTAGAAGCCTATATCTTCACCACACTGCTTAAAATACAGTGGTACCTTGGTTCTCAAACTTAATCCATTTGACTTCTGAAACGGTTCGAAAACCAAGGCTTCCTGCACTCAAGCAGAGGCTGTGTCAGATGTTCACGAACCAGAACACTCACTTCTGGGTTTGCAGCGTTCAGGATCCAATTTGTTCAGGAGCCAAGCCATTTGAGTACTAATTTCTAAGAGGTTTTCTTTCACAGCTAGTGTTAGGAACACATAGAAGCAAGCACAGGATTGGCTTGTGCTTAAATTTAATCACATGTAAAGGAGAGAATTTGACCAAACTGCAGGAGGCAGTGGAAGACAGAAGTGCCTGGCGTGCTCTGGTCCATGGGGTCACGAAGAGTCGGGCACAACTAAACAATTAAACAACTACAACAACAAAGGAGAGAATGCTAGGGGAAACAAGGGGGACAAGCTTTCTGAAGTAGGCAACAAGCGACAAAGCAGACACATCGAGAAATCCATCTGTAAATTCAAAACGGCAAGGTATTTCTCCACTACTCCTGTGACTAAAGAATGGGCGCTGCTATTGTAGAAAAAGAAACTCCACTGTGTTTTGTTATTTAACCTATCGATAATCCTTGGGTTTAAATATCCAGTGTGATCAAACTCAGTCACACTTTAATACAAATAAATTAAGAAAGGCTGTTATGACCTGGCATCCAAGCTGTGGGAAGTGTACATAATGTACACAATGTTCCTGCAGGTCCTTGTGGGTCAGAGTGGGAATGCACTACTGCTGGAATATCACACGGGTCTGAAGTATCACTGCCACATCAGGGGCAATTTTTTGGAGCATTTTTTAAACTCACCTTCCCACTTAGGAAGGTGTCCAGGGCAACTATCAAACAGAAAGTAAAACGGAAAAGTAAAACAATCACTTCCCTGAGCATCAGCTATTTTGATTCTGTAGCAACTGGGAATTCGACTCCATTGAGGATTTTGCTACTCTTGATCTCACCTAGTTAAGTTCCAAGTGGGCAATCTGCTCTGAGAAAAATCAGAGAATCATAGAAGTTTAGAATTGGAAGGGCCCGCAAGGCCCATCTAGTCCAGCCCCCTGCAATGTAGGAATCTCAGCTGAAGCATCCATGACAGATGTCCATCCAACATCTGCTTAAAGACCTCCAATGAAGGAGAGTCCATAACTCTCTTTCACACAAAGGTGTGGCTCTTCTGTACTTCCGTGAAACAAGTGGGGTATGCAAGGAGAATGTTGAGGTCTAAAAAGAACACACTGTCCAATTATTCCATTTGGAATCATTATGAGTAATTAATCTGAATTTACTCCGTCCTTCTGCTGCTGCCAGCTCACTTCTTCAAGCGGTAAATCTAATTTAACTTAACGTACTGTAAGGTTTGCAGTTTGTAAGGACATAAGAAACGTCGAGCTGGCTCAGGCCAGAGGCTCATCTGGTTCAGAATCCTGTCCTCACCATGGGGAACCAGATTCCTGTATGAAACCCACAAGGAGAACCCACTTGCAACATTACTCTCTGCCCTTCTGATTCCCAGCAGGTAGCATTCAGTGGCATGCTGTCTCCCACAGTGGAGGGAGGAGCATTAGTGTAAGAGGAACATAGAATCATGGAATTGTAAAGTTAGAAAAGTTCATCTTGTGCAGCCTGGGGTGGGGTGGGGGGAGATCAACTAAGGCTGCAATTCTGTGTACATATACTTGGGAGCACGTCCCAATGAACTCACTGAGACTTGAATCCAAGGAAACATGCATAAGACTGTTGTAGGGATGGAGAGGAACTGTAGTTTCCATTTGCATTTAAATGCAAACCCACAAAAGATGCACTTTCTGAAACAATACATGAACCAAACCACAGCCGTCTTATCGAAATTTGCAATTCTCCGAATTTTGCAATGCAGTTCTCTAACTAAGTAACGTGTATTAAAATGCAAAGGAGGCAATAATGTGCATAAAAATGCACATGTTTGTGAAAAGAACATACAAAAATGCATTATATTGGAGGAAATTATTTTCCATGAATGTTATACTAGGGGAAGTCACATAAAAACATGCATATTATGAGAAGTTTGCACTATAAAGCTGATGCATTAAAAAAAAATCGCGCACACAGAAACTGATGTGAAAATATGGAAAACTGAACTTAAGACTGCAAATATGAGAAACTGAAATTGTCAGATTCACCCTTCCTAACTGCAAGGTGGCAGCCCGATACAGTTTTACTTGGGAATAAGTCCCACTGCAGTTAACGGAACGTATTTATCAGAGCTGCACTTTTCATGAAAGCCACCGTTTTAATGTGTAGTCACAGTTATTTTCCATGAGGGTCATAGACATGCCTCTTGGAGCTTTTTTGCACAGGATGCAAACATCTGTTTACCCACTTTTCATATCTGCACATCATACCTACACCAAGCAGAGGGCACATACATTCCAGTTGAAAAATGACTCTCCTCCACCTTGTCACATAAGTTATGTCACATAACTTTTTACAGGCATGCAGAAAGGAAGCGAAACAGCTCTTTCTGTGCTGTGGGTGAAACACCATTTTGTAACTCCCACAGAAGCCTCCCATCTTGCAGAAACTCCCCATAAGAAACAGCAAGCGGGCATCCATTGGCCATTTTTAATGGTAATGGGTGATGCTCCACATTGGGTTGTGTTAAACTTTTACTTAGAGCAGATTTGCTGAAAGTTGTTGGCCATGACTAGCTTGGGTCTGTTCATTTCAACAGGTCAACTCTGAGTAGAAGTTGCTTGGATGCAGCCCATTGTGTGCCTCAGTTCAGGATATTTTGCGCCTCAGAGATGTTTGGAGGGGCTTTGGTTCTCTGTTTTATAAGATGTCCAGAAGTGCGGAAGTATCTTTACAATGAGAGGGCTTCCATGTCCATCTTCCTTCAGCAGCAGGGGGTTGCTACTGATAAGCGTGAATAAAGCGAATGGTTGAACGAAGCAAAAGAGAACATGATCCCATCAGAGCAAATATTCCCTCCACACCAAGAGAAAAATTGTGGCTGTAAGGCAAACTCTGAGGTCCGGCAGAAGTGCTGTTAAGTGAATGACAA
Organism: Podarcis erhardii; assembly: GCF_964252035.2. NCBI lineage: Eukaryota > Metazoa > Chordata > Lepidosauria > Squamata > Lacertidae > Podarcis > Podarcis erhardii. The sequence continues at coordinate 28,461,410 of NC_138502.1, read as the reverse complement.
GACATACAAACAAGCGCCTGTCACCTAGAGATTCGCTCTGGTAACACAGAGCGTTATGCCTAGGGGTCTATGAGATGAAGGAGAGAAGAATTACTCATCCGCAATTACAATATCGTAATGAATTTTTAACTTTGTTCCACCCTACTCCACCCCCCGGCATAACAAACGCCCTCGAGGCACCAAACTGCAAATGGACACCGTGTTGAATTAGGAAGGGGGAGGCAGGGATGAAAAGCTGTTGAAACTGAGATCCGCTGAGTTGACAAGAAAAAAATAAATGCCACAGGTAGGAGGCATTACAAAAGCAACACCCTCACAACCCTATATATAAAAGGCAGAGGAAACCGCCCCGTTAGCACACTGCCTGTCTGTCTGTCTTTCCTGACTCTCCTTCGCCTTTTCCTCGCAGCTTTTTGGCATCCCTCAGCTAACATGTCTACTCGGATATCGACCTCCTCGAGGAGAATTTCTTCCTTTGTCAGTGGGGACGGAGGTGCCAAAATGGGCAGCGTTGGAGGAGGCAGTCTGTACGGTTTTGGCGGGGGGTCCATGGTCGCTCTAGGCAGTGGCTATGGAGGGGCTGCATGCGGTGGGTTTGGTGGACCTGGCTTTGTAAGTGGAGTTGGCTTTGGTGGGGGGTCTGGCTTTGGTGGTGGGTCTGGCTTTGGCGGCGGGGCTGGCTTTGGTAGTGCCTCCGTGGGAGGCGGTGGCTACGGAGCCAGCTACCGCTCCAGCTCAGCGGTGTCCTTGGGCGGTGGCTATGGAGGGGCTGACAGCGTCTTCCTGGCTGGGGCTGAAAAGGAGACCATGCAGAACCTCAACAGCCGCTTGGCAAACTACCTGGAAAAGGTGCGCTCTCTGGAGGAGGCGAATGCTGAGCTTGAGCTGAAGATCCGCCACTGGTATGAAAAGAATGGGCCCGGGGCTCCTGGAGTGACCCGCGATTACAGCAAATATCACCAGATCATTGAGGATCTGCGCAACCAGGTGAGGAAACCAACACTGGATAGAAGCATCCCCTAAGTCACACCTAAACGAATGGAATCTGTGTGAGGGATTTGCTATTGGACATCTCCCCTGCAATTCTGCACAGCTTGTTAAAGTGGCATTGGAGGAGCCAATTAAGTACAAAAAATGTGCATATATATGACTGTATGCTAAAGCAAGCAGACCAAGATGACGAATTTTTTAAAAGCGCTTTACCTGCTTTATCACTCATAAATGTATGTAATGTAATGGGGGGGGGGAGTTCAACATGGAGGGTTTTTCTTTCTTTCTCAGCACTAGGAACCCAAATGCAAAATTATAATGGGATGAAACTGGCATAGGCATAGAAAGCTGCCTTATGCCCAGTCATTTCATTGGTCCAGGCAAGCCAGTAGCTTTGGCTCTCTGGGGCTTTAGAGGGGAGTTTTTCCAACCTTACCTGGAGATACCAGAAAATGAACTCAGGGGCATTTTTTACAAGTGAAGCACATGGCTACAAGCCTCAGTTACAAGCCTCAATCTGCTTAAGCAGGATGGGGTGCCCAACCCTTTAAAACTCTAATGAATTACATTTCTTCAGAACGATAACATTCTGAATTACTGGTGCTTATTTCTGTTAGGGATAAAGGTCTTGTCCACATATTAATTCAACAGAAGGACTGGAATTGAAGCCAAATTAGTCTTTGTTTGTTTGTTTGTTTGTTTGTTTGTTTGTTTTGATAATGAAGTTCATGTAACAGGAGAAATTCAGATTAAATTCAAGTGCTTTAGCTGAATAATTGTTGTAAAAGCTAACATTGTCTATTCTTATTCTTCATATTCAAAACATTGGGGAGATTTATTTATTTTTTAAGTCAGTTTTTATTCGCACTACTCAAACCTGATTATGTACGAAGTGCATTAGCTGTTAATCTGGAAGTGGGCATTTTCCCCACACGAAATAACCTTGTTTTATTCTTTTAATATTTCGTTCCAGATCGTCAATGTGACCATTGACAATGCCAATGTAGTCTTACAGATTGACAATGCCAGGCTGGCTGCTGATGACTTCAGACTGAAGTAAGCTAAATGCAAAACTCTTCTGTTTTGTTGTGGGGTTTTTTTTTAAGCAAAATGTTGGTTCTTAAATTTTCCACCCCACTCCTTTCAGTAGCATTGGGTCATTGGAATCTACTTAACTCACCAATAACGTAATGCAAGTTGGAAATCAAAATCCCACTCCTAATGCTATGGTCTGTGATGGGCAGCTGTTAAAACTGAGCGAATTTGGCAATTATCAGCTATGTAGAAAAATGAGTAGAGATACATAAAGCTACTTCTTCTGCTAGACCCAGTAAGACTATAGTGATACACATGATATCAAATCCACCTTTTACCAACCCAAATGTTTGTTTGCTTTTGTCAGGATTCAGTGAAATAAAACAGTGCTGGGACGAGCTGGGTTTTGAAGCCCTGTCTCCCAGGTGCAGATCTAACAACTCATCTGCTGGCTCATATCTGCTGTAATTATCTTAGAGTCCAAAGGGATCTCACCAGGGCATCTATCTAATCTCCTCCAGCTCCCAGCAGCTTTCCATGCCCCATCCCACATTGTTCGGAAGTTCCCATAAAGGATTTTGGGGTGACTTCAGAGGGTGGCCAGGATGCAAAACTCGCCTTCTGTGTACTTTCTTGCAGGAGTGCCAGCTTCCCCCGTGACCATGGGTACCCGGGGCCGTGGGTGTCATGCAGCGTGCATGGCCCTGGCACCGAAATTTGTGGGTGCCCAGCCTCTTCGTGGGGAATTTTGCGGGTGCTTAGGACCCCAGGAAGTTGGCACCTCTGCTTCCTTGAGTTAAGCTTCTCACTCTGGCCATTGAAAATTGAAGAACTGATAAGCTCACTGTAATGGACTTGGGGGTTATGGGGCTAAGGATCGGTCTTTGTGCTGCATTCATTGTGTTTGTGTAAGCTACATAACCCACCTTGGGACCTTCTGGTGAAGGACGGTTAAGAAACACAATAAAGAATGACAATGTTCCAAGCGCCTTCGATCCTGATCTTGCCGTGTCATTTGCTATCTTTACAAGCGGCTAATCTGAGCCATCTCCTGATATATCTCATAGCTTTGTATGCTCACTTGCCCCTTTCAGGTTTGAGAACGAGCTCTTCCTTCGCCAGAGTGTTGAAGGAGACATCAATGGTCTGCGCAGAGTGCTTGACGACTTGACCATGAACAGGTCTGACCTGGAAGCACAGCTTGAAAGCCTCACAGAGGAACTAGCATACCTTAAGAAGAACCACGAAGAGGTAACCAAGTTTTGTTCCACCACCATCACCCCTTTTCAGGAGTTTTTCACCCTAATCCAGTCCAAAGGCAGGACTGTGTGAGTCTTTAGGATGCAGGACAAGTGCCTAGCACAGTGCTGCAGATCCAAAAGTTTGTTTAGACAAAAGGAAGTTCAAGTTCATTCTTCACTTAGCCCCAAAGTTTACTAGAGTACCTCCTGGGCAAGTCAACTTCTGCCTAACCTACCCCGCAGAATTAATTCAATTATAATAGTCCGCCTAAATCCAAGATTCAGATTGAGGAACATCACAAATATTTCAACTTCTTGCATGAAGTCAATAGAAAAAGAACAGTTTAATAATATTTAATATTATTAATAATAAGTACTTAAAACCAGCTTAGACAACCCTTCTTATAGTACCAGGTGTGGGCTTTCAAAAGCTTTCAGGAGGACAGAAGTGTAATTGTAAAAGCAAGGAGGTAAGACTTGTGAAATAATTCCACAGAAATTGTTGGGAAAGTGAGCAGGGACTAGCAGAGTCCTGATTTTTCATCCATGTTTATTGGTTGGGTTAGCTCATATTATGCCATATGGATTTGAAATCCTGTTACATCACTGTGCAGAAAGAATGAATAAATTCCAACACTCACCTTCAGTCTCTGACCACATTTGTTACATCACACCATTGTGCTTGAGCACAAACGAGAAATCACACCCTTATCAAAGACTCCATCTGAACTACCAGGAGATGACTATCTAAATTAAGTTCAAATTGTGCCATAAACTGCTTTAATGATTAGTGTGTGCTCTCTCCTAATGTCTACTCATCGCTGTGCCTGTGTGGTCCAATGTTACTACACAAAGTTATGATACACGGGGCTCTGTGGGCCCCATAGCTTAGACTGGGGCTCCCCCCCCCAAAAAAAATCTATAGGCAGAGCATCGTTTTACGCCTTCACTGTGTAAGGTAAAGCTGGCATATTTAGACTAGAATGGAGACGGGCGCTCCTGCAATTAACCCTCCATTCTTTGGGAACACCCTTCCCTTGCTTAGATTCCTTTATGCCTAGTGGGTGCTCCGGGGCCAGGCAGGGAGAATGGTTCTTCCTTCAGAGCTTCCCAGGCCCTAAGGCTAGTTTCAGTAAATGAGATGCAGATCATTTTCTCTGTGGTATTTGTCCTGGGAACAAATCCAACAAAAATAAAATTAAGGATAATGGTTTACCAACTTCTGAAGATGCTGGCACTGGCTGTCATGAAAAGCTTAAGGTGGCTGTTTCACTGTCTCTACTTAGGATGGTGGTATACAAGTTACATGATTACAGGGGAACGACCTGATACCTTGTGTATATGCTCAGAGAGATGGTTTCACAATTATTCATAGTACCTGGACAGAGCCCAAGTAAACTGAAATCAGGTAATTGGATTGAGCACTGGCTCGGCTGAAGGACCTGCCTAGTCCTTCTCTGAATACTCTCTTCACCAGATAATGCTTCAGTGCTTCAGTGCAGATGTTTGGACCACAACATCCATCAACCCAAATGATCAGTGGTGAGAATGGCCAATGGTTGGGGATGATGGGAGTTGTAGTCCAAAACATCTGAAGAGCATGAGGTTGGGAAGGGGTTTCTTAGACCATCTGCCCAACAAGGGCTGCCGTCTATTGCAAAAATATAAAAGGCTATTATGCTCGGAACAGCTGGGACTTTCAATCCAGGAAGCCTTTTGAGCACTTAACGAAAAATGCTATATAAAACCTATGCTGTTGTAGTCATTTCCTGTGTAATAAAGGCACGTTTACACACTGACTGCAGAAGATATGCAAAGACAATGCTTGGAACATTTTTGTATGAATTTTACAGTGGATGATGTCCTTCTAGATAAGAAGTTGATGAATCACTGTTGACTGACTTTACACTGCTTCGTCATCTCAAGTTAACCTGCTTCTAATATTCTTCCCCAGGAAATTAACTTGCTGAGAAGCAGCTCTACAGGTGACGTCACAGTGGAAATGAACGCGGCTCCAGGAATAGACTTGACTAAGCTGCTGAACGAAATGAGGGCGCAATATGAAGACCTCGCAGATCAAAATCGCAGAGAGGCGGAAGAACAGTTTCACAAAATGGTAAGATGGATGGGTGGCTGCTGAAAGCAAATTCTATTTGATGCGTTGCATCAAGCAATATTTGCAACACATGCATTGGGGAGGGCGGGGGAAAATGTGCACAAGATGACCATCACATACAAAAATGTATTCTGTTAGCGGAATGTTTGCAAAAACATGTACATTACTGAACAATGTATGCAAAAACCTGTTCATGCAAAGAAATACACACTAAAATGCTGATGAATTTTCATGAGGAATTTTTTTAATTGCAAATTGCTGCAGAAATATGGAGAGCTGAATTTAGGATTGGAAAATAAGAAAGGGAGAGAACCGGAATTAACATATCCTCCCCCCCCCCTTGGCAGTGATACTGGACAGTATGAATCTGTATCAAATTCCTACATGCCAGAAGCACAGTTGTGACCAGTTGTGCATTGCCTCCCCCACAATGGGCAGAAAGAAGACCCATATTTGATGTCAAACAGCATAGGCTAATTTATATGTAAATTTAGAAATGATACCTATAATGTAAACACAAATGCAACAATGCATCACACCATAGCGGTAATCTGACCAGGTGATCTGCATGCCCACTCCATTGCTGTCAACTTTTCCCTTTTCTTGCAAGGAATCCTATTCGGAATAAGGGAATTTCCCTTTAAAAAAGGGAAACGTTGACAGCTATGGCCCACTCACCAAGTGCTAACTGTTGATGGGCAACTTTAAAGCCCCCTGATGAACTCCCTTCCTATTTTGTTTATCTTTTAACTGGGCTTGAACTGGACAGCCCTTCAAATAGAAGACTGCCCTCCGTACAAGAGGAAAATATTTCATGCCAAGTTACATCTTATTGATTTTTCTCCCACAGAGCCAACCACTGCAGCAACAGATCTACGATGACGCCGGCGCAGCAAACTCTGCCAGGAACGAGTTAATTGAGCTGAAACGCTCATTCCAGGCGTTGGAGATAGAGCTACAATCCCTTCTGGCTAAGGTATGTGTTTTGCATCTCCTTCCTTGGACTGCAGGGTATTGAAAGCAGGCTGAGTTCTCTTTGGAGGGCTCGGCTTTTGATATAAATGTCATTTTTTAAAAAAACTGCTTCCAGATTCATAGTTTAAGGAGGAGTTATAGGCTGCAGCAGTGGCGTAGCGTGGGGGGTGCAGGGGGGCCGGCCGCACCGGGCGCAACATCTGGGGTTAGGGCAAATCCACGGGTTAGGGGGCGCAAATCCACGGGTTGGGGGCGCAAATCCATGGGTTAGGGGGCGCAAATTACTTGCCTTGCCCCGGGTGCTGACAACCCACGCTACGCCACTGGGCTGCAGTCATAGAGAGTAGAAACCTCGAAGCAAAATCAATGCAGCCCCAGAATCCTAGAAGCTCAGAGAACAGCAGGATGCTTCTCCCAGGATGCTTGGCTGCCAGTATCCAACACACTGTATCAGGATCAGAAATGCTGATTTCTCTTCTATAGCCCCACACCTGTCTGTAGTTTCTAGGAAGTCCAAGGGTAGCCAATGTGGCACTTGCCAGATGTTGCAGGACTACAACTCTCATCATCCCTGACCATTGCCCATGTTGGCTGGGGCGGATGGGCGTTAGAATCCCAACATGTAGAGGTCTCCACGATGGCCACCCATGCTATAACCCAGTGTTTCCCAAACTTGAGTCTCCAGCTGTTTTTGGACTACAATTCCCACTGTCCCTGACCACTGGTCCTGCAAGGTAAGGAGGATGGGAGTTGTAGTCCAAAAAATAGCTAGAGGCCCAAGTTTAGGAAACACTGCTCTAACCATTGCGGCATAGCCAAATAGCTTAGGTTGTAATCCTATGCACCCTCACAGGGGAGTAAGCTCCACTGCGCACAGTGAGATGTACTTCTGAGTAAACATACCTAGCACAGCATGGTGAGTAGCTTAGAATTACTAGGGGAAACTGGAGTCTCCTGCCCTGTTTGCTGTCCATAATTCGAGTCTAGTCATTGCATTTCAAATGGGAATCATACAGATTGTGTTTATGTTTGATACTAGGTTGATAAAATGCCAAAAAACAAAACAAAACAAAAAAACCACGTGTACAGCAATTTCCAGGGAGACACAAAATAGATATACCGACCCTCAGTTTTGGGGGAGCTGAACTTTATACTGGATGCTGAGCGAATGAAAATTTTCGCCTTCATTAGCATGTAAGCAAGCCCTGCCTTCCTCTATTTCTCCCACCGACAGAAAGCTTCTCTGGAAGGCACCTTGCATGAAACCGAAGTCAACTACAGCACTCAGCTCTCACAGCTGCAGCACCAAGTGAGCAGCATCGAGGAGCAGTTGCAGCAGATCAGGTCTGAGACAGAGATGCAAAATTCAGAGTACCAACAACTGCTGGGTATCAAGACCCGACTGGAAATGGAAATTGAAACATACAGGCGCCTGCTTGATGGCGAAAGGTACGGGAATGATCTGAAAGTAAAAGGGAATCAAGCTTGGAGTTGCATGATGTTGGGTTCAAAGGGTCCCTTCCTCACACTTTTTTATTTTAAGCCAACGTGTTTGAAAAGGTGGAAGCAAAGGTGGAAGCATCAGTTGCTTCTTTTTCTGGTTTTTGCGTGGTCGGGGAAGAGGTATAAGAGACTTGGAAGCTTGCTCCTAGTCCCTTAAACCCAAATATTCCAAAATAAAATTCGCAAAAGACCGCATTAAAAAGTCAACATTCCCACTTGAATGCAAAATCATCTCTCTGGTTCTCTATATATCACATCGACAAATGACAGATCACAGACGCAAAGTATTCCATTTTTTATTTGAGGGGACCCTAAAAGATTCTGACCTTCCTGAGTGGGTGCCAGCAAGAAAGAATCCTCCAGGAATACGAATGACACACCATGCAACTGTACTGAAATCATTACTGCTTCCACAACCATTTCCTAAAAATATATTTTTTTAATCTGCCAGCTTCATAAGAATATTAACAAGTTATCATTGTGTTCCTTTTTGACAGTTTCCGCACTTATGAACCAAAAGTTCAAATCAGAGGTAATTACAATTTATTATTTCAGAGTAATATTGTTTTGTATTTAAAAGGACAATGTATAAATCTGAAAATTTTGCCCTTATTTCCATAACGGGGGGGGGGGGCATGCTTTAAGGTGGAACCAGAGGGAACCTAAGACTCTCTTTAAGGTAGGACTGAAATACCTCCCCACCCACCCACACATCTAAAACCCTGGAGCTCTGCTGCAAGCCAATATAGACAATACTGAACTAGCTATTCCAGTGGTCTGACTCAATATAAGGCAGCTTCCGTGTTCTAGACTAGAGTCCCTTGCACGGAGCTGTTGGCTATTTGGCTCTTCCACTGCCATTGTCCCAGTGCCTGCTACTTGTAGAGGCTGCCAGCGCCGCAGTCTCAGCCACTGCCCTTCAAGGCTTTCTTAAATACGAACCCTGAAATTTGGGGTCCCTTCCCAACTGAGGCCAAAGTTTCATACTCCTTTTGTACTGTTTTGCACCATGAACCCCGCATTTTGTACCACCTCCCAAGCTGGGTAAGTTGATACATCAAACTGGGGCTCGCCGTTGACATCTAAAAACCCAACATTGTCTGGTTCACTCCAAACTGGTGCCAAAAATGTTGCTCTTATTTTGTACCACCACCACCCCACAAGATGCTCAAAGCAGGGGCCATAGGTACCCTTCCCGAAACCCAACATTGTTCGATTCACTGCAAAGCAGTGCCCGAATTTTGCAATAGTCTCAAACCCTTTTGCACCGCAAACCCCCCTGGTTTTGCACCACCCCAAGCTGAGTAATCCTTCAACATTTCTGAGAACTGTAGCAAACAACCACAAGTAGCAGACACCCCTAGCCCCCAAGGCATCAAATTTAGTGATGAGCTGGCCTATCTCACAATTCAGTTGAACAACGTTGACTTAAGAGTATTTGCACTAGCCTTTATCCATACTGGCATGAGTCCCTTTCACTTCATCAGCTTCAACTCAAGGAGTGTGCTCAGAATTAACATGCTACCAGAGAAGTGGGAATGGATTTCAAAGGCCTTCAGCTCCCTGTGGGCAGAAAACTAATTATCACTCACCACATTTAAAAGAAAAAGAATTTTAAAAAAATAATCAGTAAGCTCAGTTTGATAAAATGCACACCGTTGCACAATAAGCCTGAAATTAAAAAAAGAAGACGAAAGAAGCAAACATTGGGAGGGAACGTTCAGTTAGATTGTATTCCTTTGGTAATCTGCATTCTGTTGAGTTTACAGAAAATCATGTGCCTGAATCCAAATAAAGAGTCAACAGAAGGAGAAGAGAATAACCCTTGTGCTATGTGTAGAATTCCCAGATAGAGAGCCGGTGTTTTTAGTGGTCAGAGTGTCCAACCTGGGAAACCAGGGTTCAAATTCCCACTTGAACATGAAGCTCACTGGGTTGTCTTGGGCTGGTCGCTGTCTCTCGCAAGGTTGCTGTGGGGATTTAATAACAAAGGCGGGGGGAAGAACCATGTAAGATACCTTGAGCTCCTTGGAGAACAAGGTGGGGATATAAATGCAATAAGTACCGTATTTTTTGCTCTATAAGACGCACCAGACCATAAGGCGCACCTAGTTTTTGGAGGAGGAAAACAAGAAAAAAAATATTCTGAATCCCAGAAGCCAGAACAGCAAGAGGGATCACTGCGCAGCAAAAGCAGCGATCCCTCTTGCTGTTCTGGCTTCTGGGATAGCTGCCCAGCCTGCATTCGCTCCATAAGACGCACACACATTTCCCCTTACTTTTAGGAGGGGAAAAGTGAGTCTTATAAAGCAAAAAATACGGTAAATATATCCATTTGTGAGAAAGAAAGTCTGGGGAAAACGATTGCCCTAATGATCCCAGCAGTAAAAAGTGTGAGTGCCAAACATGAGTCTCAACAAAAACATTCCCCTGGTCCACCTTCTTCAGATACTGTGGCCAATATATGGTGCCAGGACCATGACATATTTATTCATTTAGAAGAGCCCAGTGGCACATTCAACATGACTATTGTCCTGTCCCCACAAGGGATCTTTTTGCAGTCACTGTTTGGATGGCATTGTAAGATGTAACTGGCTGGCAAAACAAAGTGACTAAAAGCTGACCCAAGTCTAGAGAAACTTGCCACGTTTCTGTTGGCCTGCAGTCACAAAGCATTACCGATTAGTTAAATTGCTGTGGGATGTAGCAAGCATTGCACATTGAAACCTTCGTTGTTTGCTTGAAACAATATGTGTCTGGGCAGGAAGAGGTAAAGGATGACGTTTCGATGGATGTTGCTATTCTATACTAATGGCCAGGTGTTTGCATAATGGGGTAAAGCAATTTTAGGAGTGGTTTCTCTGCTATTACTCACTGCTGAATTGTTGCTGTTACAACTTTGCAGTTTAAATGATGTGTTGTTTTCTACGATTGCTTATGTATTGGTTGTTAGCTGCCAAGAGCTCCAGACTGGAGGAAAGGCAAGATATAAACATCTTGAATGAAAGAGAAAATGAGTTAATAAATCCATACTTGGTGCTTCTCCTCCAGCTCAACTCCAGTAGCTTCCCACGTGTTGGGAAAATAGGCCATGTGAACCCATTTAGTGATATTATCAATGGTTAACTCCATCATCATTTTATTCCTTTATCAGAGCCCCTCAAAACAAGGGTGGTGAAGACCATCGTTGAAGAAGTGGTGGATGGCAAAGTAGTCTCTTCTCAAGTGAAATCAGTTGAAGAAAGAGCAACGAAGTGAACAGCCTGAAAAGCAGAGCGGGGGGCCCTTCAACTCAGGCAAGCAAGGGAATGCCCAAGTAGAAGAAAACCTCCTGGAGCCAGAGTCAATTGTAGCTTAGTAGCTTCTCGCAAATATGGGCTCTACAGAGGGAAAAATCCCACTCAATATGCTTTCTTAAAACTTTACAGAGGTGTACGCTTTTAGAAATACTGAGAACTACATTCTGTTTACTGCCGCAATGCAATAAACTTTCTTACTGTTGCAAGTAATATCTGACTTTGACTAGAATATTTTCAACCCTGTTGATGTTCTCCTTGTCCTTTCTATTTCTATATTATTTGTTGTGTTTACATCTTACCTTTCATCCAAGGAGCTCAAGGGGGCACACATGGATCTCTCATTCTCTTCACATTATCATCAAAACATCCTTGTGAGGTAGATTAGGCTCAGAGGCAGTGATTGGTCCAAGTTCACCCCATGGGTTTTGTGTCCCTGGCACCCACGTCATAGTTCAACACTCTAAGCCAATGTTTTTCAAACTTGGGTCTCCAGCTGCTTTTGGACTACAACTCCCATCATCCCTAGCTAGCAAGATCAGTGGTCAGGGATGATGGGAATTGTGGTTCGAAAACAGTTGGAGACAGTTGGAGACCCTGGTTTGGGAAACCCTCCTCTAACCATTATGCAACGCTGGGAAACCTGTGGCCCTCTAGGTATTGTTGATTGACAACTCCCATCATCTCTGACTATGAGCCATACTGACTGCCGCTGATAGGAGCTTGAGTCCAAGTGTATATGGGGGTCACCAAGTTGGCTAAACACATTTGCTAGGCAGAAAGCCCAACTGAACAAAGTGGGACTTGTTTCTTAGTAAATATCTTTAGCAAGATTGCTTAGCAAGTCAATTCAAACTCTGGCGGGAATGGAGCCAATGTCTGTTTACTAGGGTTGTTTCTTACACACACCCAAGAGAAAGAGAGAGAGGGAATAATTCAAATATAGCATTCATATAATATTAAATAGTATGTAACAAGCTGTGGGCTAAACCACAGAGCCTAGGGCTTGCCGATCAGAAGGTTGGCCGTTCGAATCCCTGCAAGGGGGTGAGCTCCCATTGCTTGGTCCCTGCTCCTGCTGGCCACATGACCCGGAAGCTGTACGCCAGCTCCCTCGGCCAATAAAGCGAGATGAGCGCCGCAACCCCAGAGTCGGCCACGACTGGACCTAATGGTCAGGGGTCCCTTTACCTTTACCTTTTACCAAGCGTAAAGAGAGCAGACTGCTGTCGTCTCTTCCTAAAAGACAGTGCAGGTTTTCCATGAGCAGGAGCTGAGCATAAGAACATAAGAGCCTGCTGGATCAGGCCAATGGCCCATCTAGTCCAATATTCCCACAGTGGCCACTGTGGTCAACCTGCAAGCAGGACCTTATCACAAGGACGTTCTCCCCTCCTGTAGCTTCCAACAACTGGTATTCAGAAGCATCACTGCCTCCAGCTGTGGCGGCAGAAGCATAGCCATCATAGCTAGGAGCCGTTGACAGCCCTCTGTTCCATGAATTTGTTCAGCCTCTTTTAAAACCATCTAGGTTGATGGCCATCATTGCACCTTGTGGGAGCAACTTCCCTAGTTGAACTTTACACTGCATGAAGAAGTACTATTTTTATGTGCCCTGAATCTTCCAACGTTTAGGTTCAGCTCAACACCCTGTGTGGGTTGAACCAGCCACGCTCCCCTAAATCTGCCTCTGCTGGCTGGGGCTAATGGAGTCCAACAACCTATGGAGGTCCACAGATCAACTCCACTTCCCAGTGGGGAGGAGTTACGGTGGACTGCGTGGCCACCCACTCCCCACCGGGGGTGGGGGACTTAGTCCCCCGTTGCCCGGGGTATCCCGGCCACGTCAGAGCCCAGCCAGCCAATCCGCTGGCCGGGGGGGGGGCGTGACCGGGACCATTTAATCTGCCTCTGCTGGCTGGGGCTAATGGAGTCCAACAACCTATGGAGGGCCACGGTTTATCCATCCCTGTATAGAGAAGAATGTAAGAAAATCACTGCTGGAATAGACCACATGCCTGCCTAAGTGCGGAATCCTGGTCTCAGAGTTTCTATCCAGATGCTTATGGGAACATAGATCATAGACCTCCACTCCCCCCCCCCGCCCACTGTTGTTTTTTTTAAGTATTTCAGGTTTTAAAGTCAGCAGAAAGCTAGGAATGAGTGCTTCAGTCTGCAGCACCAGTATCTTTTGAGCTCAGATTCAAAGGAATATAGCGTCTGGATTTTTATTTAATACTATCTTGTTTGAACACGCACATCAACGTCAAGCACAATTTCCAGCGGCATTCACTTGGCAGAAGCTTTGATAAATCTTTGCCTGGATGATGCTATTTCAAAGCGTCGAAACTTTGAACTGCAAAAATTGACTGATCATTATCTGGACCAGCTGAGTTCACATAGGAGGCATCCATCGTTAGCATCCTGTTGTGACATCGAGGTATGTAATCGTACCTAGGACTGAGGAAACACAAGGGTACTTGTCACAGCTTGAAGAAACAAGAGCACTGTGTACATCTACACAGAGCTCAAGTGTAGGAGTATAGATGCAGTCAATTAAGGAGTTTGCTAGGCTGAGATGGATGAAAACACACAGATCGCTTAGGGGGACCAAAGAACTGGTGGTTTAAAGAGCCTGTTTTGCTCAGTTCTATGGTGCTTTGAATGTGAGCATCCCTGATCATTTGGAATAAGCCAAAATGTGGGCTGTAAATATATATATTCTAATCCAATTAACATGTCAAACATGGAGTGAGGAACCTGTGGTTCTCCAGAACTTGCTGGATTATAACTCCCAGCATCACTGGGGCTGATAGGAGTTGGAGTCCAATAACATTTGGCCAGCCATAGGTTCTCAATACGTGTGCTAGAGCATCAAAGAGTTGGAGCCAAAATTCCCTTCTTAAATTAATCTGGTGAATTCTCTACGGGAAACATTAACTTAGATTTTTCTCCAGGTCTTAATTTTTCTCTGATATATTAGTACGGTTCCTCCACTGTTGTGGATAAAGTTGTGCTCTATCCAGGCTAGATTTTGCAATGTGTTGTGAACCAGACTATCCCTAAAGGCAGTTCAGAAACTTCAGCTGCATCAATACACTGCAATCAGAATTCTGGCTTAGAACCATCATTCTGACAATATCACATTGACATTAAAATAGCTACACTGGATTTCAGTGCCTTTCAAAGCATATTTCAGAGTGATTAACTTAACCTTCAAAGCTCTAGCGGGAACCTGTGGCTAAACTACAGCTGCCATCATCCTTCACCTGTGTCTATGCCAGCTGGGGCAAGAGGGAGTATGACAACATCTGGAAGGTCACAGAGTCTCCATCATGCTCTAATGCAGGGTTTCCCAAACTTGGGTCTCCAGTTGTTTTTTGACTACAGCTCTCATCGTCCCTTAGCTAGCAGGACCAGTGGTCAGGAACAATGGGAATTGTAGTCCAAAAACAGGGCGGCGACCCAAGTTTGGGAAACCCTGCTCTAATGGGTTTTGAATACATGAATGGCTGTCTTCAGCCCAAAGATCTCAATAAAAGGAATTACCATATTTTTCCGTGTATAAGACTATATTTTCTCCCATTTTTTTCAACTTTAAAATTGGGGGTTGTCTTATACATGAATAGTATATCTGGGAGACTGGCAATTGATGGAGTCCCAAAAAATAGGGGGCATGTTATACACGGAAAAATATGGTAGTCAGATGCCCCCACCAGGTGGATTCAAATGTATGGCGACCAGGGTGAGGGAGTACTGGCCCCCAATTTGTATGATGCCCTTCTAAGACAACTAAGGGACGCACCAATTCCCGCATCATTTTTCGTGCAGACTTTTAATAGTTCTTAAGTTTTGTAATTCTGTGTTGAATTGAAATTGAAATTATTGGTCGCTCTTAATTTTTGAGCGTGTTCGGTATAGAAAATAAATAAATAAATAAATAGATATCTAAGCCATTATTTCATCACTCTGCTACATTTTATCATTTCATTGTAGGCCTGTTATTTTGGCATGCTCCCTTGAATATCGATAAAGAAAAGCAACTTATAAATATTTTGAATAAATAAATAAAACCCAGTGCCAATAAAATCCCAGAGCTGAACTGAGGCGTGAGGAAATTCGCTGATTCAAAACAAAATGTTGAAAATGAACTCTTTAAACCTATTGCATTAGATATGTGGGTTGCTTTGCTTCCAAAGAAATGTTTGTAGGATGTTGCATTATGTATTTAGCTTTCTTGGCTTCCGAAGAAAAGTGTGTAGGATGTTTGAGTTTCAACATCCCATATTCAACTTATTTATCATTCCTCATGAGGCCTTGAGGGCACAAAGTGTTAGATCATTTAGCTGCAGGAAAGCCAAGGCAATTATAAAGCAATTCACAATATAGTGATCTGACGTAAACAAGTAATACCGTCATTTAAAATCATTAATATAGTTTATTTATCTGTCTATCAAATTTAACTATATGCCACCCTCCCTCCCAAGCATAGCCCACAGACGGGCAAGCATATCTGTAATAAAAATAAAATAAAAACTTGTTTAAAACATGTTAGGAACATCAAAAACAAAGAAACACAATAAAACATGTAACCAATCATGTGTCCGAATAGGCCCACTGAAAAGAGAAGTTTGAAGAAATTGCTTTATACAGCTTAGAATAAAATTAGTGAAATACTTTTTTTCATATGTGCCTTATCTGTTATCACAGCGTTTCCCTCTTGCAGCTTCACTATCACTTTCCTCTCTTTCTCCTTCTGTTGTTCATACGCCAGCCACTTCCCTGGTTTATTGGCAAATTCAAAGTTTTTCATTTAGCATAATTCAACTTTTCTATGTCTTGCGTTTTTAGCATAAATAACTGCCTCTGCAATGTCTTAATTTGCCAGTTAATACTAATCTTATTTGGAAATCTTTCCATCTCTTTTTCCTTTTGTCTAATTTCAGTCAAGATTGTTTTTCATTTTATCTTGTCGTCGTCCCCCCCCACCCCCCGCAATAAATTATGCTCTATAAAATAGCCTCTGTGTTGGAGAAAAAGCAACTCTGAAGTGGCCCTCATTTGATCCATCCACCACTAGGGATTTAAGGGGCCACTCAGTGTTCACCGCAATCAGCGCCGTTTCTGTTTGGTTGCAGTTCGGCTTCCCCTAAAACCTACATAATTCATTTCACTGGCAAACATAATTAATTATAATTATTTCTGTAATTATTTTATTTCAAAGCATTTGTGGAATGCTCTCCCCAGGGAAGTTTGCCTGGTGCCTTCATCACGTATCTTTAGGTGCCATTCGAAAACTCTCCTCTTCAGCCAGGCCTTTGACTGATTCTTTTAAATGTGTCTGTGAGAAAGGGTGTGTGTGTGTGTGTTATTGCTTTGCTGTTTTGCTTTCGCTATTTCCTAGCAGTTCGAAAGCACGTCAAAGTGCAAGTAGATAAATAGGTACCACTCTGGCAGGAAGGTAAACAGCGTTTCAGTTTGCTGCTCTGGTTCGCCAGAAGCGGCTTAGTCATGCTGGCCACATGACCCAGAAGCTGTACGCCGGCTCCCTTATCCAGTAAAGCAAGATGAGCGCCGCAACCCCAGAGTCAGCCACGACTGGACCTAATGGTCAGGGGTACCTTTACCTTTACCTTTATCCTGTATTTTATTCTGTGAACCGCCCTGCGATTTTAGGATGAAGGGCTCTATATATAAATCTAATAAATGAAATAAATCAAAAACAAATGGCCATTCTTCAATGCTGCTAAGAGAATAGAACTCTGCTGCTTTAAAAAAAAAAATCTGTGTTTTCCTCCCTCCTCTCTCTCTCCCTCTCCCTCTGTGTTCTCACTCTTACTGCAGGCTGAGAATGCTTTGCTGCTGCTGCTGCTGCAGGCTTCTCGCCCTATCCATAAGGTTGAGTTAGCCAAGGTGGAGGATGGGAGCAGCATGGAACTGTCCCAGCTCCTCAATGAGATCAGGGCAAACTATGAAACGCTCATCACCAGAAGTCAGATAGAGACCATCCTCTCAGCAGGGACCCAGGTAATGATTATATACAGAAAGGCACCTACCCGAATAAGGAGGCAATCCAATGTGTACTCAGTTCCTCTCTCAGCCTCTGTGAGGTACAGTATTTTCTTTTCCAATGCAGCCTTTTATTGGGGAAAGGGAATCGCGGTGTGTGTGTGTTATTCCATTCTTTCTCCTCTCATACTGCAGTATATCTAGCCCAAAAAACTGCGGGGAAATACATGAAGGTATAAGAGTCGTGTCACCTTGCATCTATCTGTTTATGTAAATAGGATGGCAAAGGTTTTTGTGATTCCCATTCCCTCCCCACAAATGAAATAGTGCTCTTGGCTCATTTTGAGATGATTCTTCTTTTTTTGTGGGGGGTGGGGGCATCCTTTAGCAGTTGTGTATAGGAGCCATTTTAAGGTTGGTTAAGATTTCTAGCCACTTTTAAAGTTGTGGGAGCCTGTGCTTTAACCCTTGAGGTAATATTTACAGTGTCCCCCCAGAAGATGAAAACGAGTGCCGTATATTTTGCAATGCCTTGCCTTGTTCCAGCTCTCGTATTTCTTAAAGGTTATCCGGTCACAATGACACCATTAGACATCCACACAGAAATAAACATCTGTGAATCACAGCAGGACAATTAGTCTGAGTACCGCAACACATCATAAACCAAGATATGTAAGCTAGTTGCAGGCTGATGTTATCACCCTGCTACACTTTAAATATGGTTATTTCTGAATGTATGGTCCTATTATTATCTCACGGCAGGCTTGCTTCTGGTGTAAGACGATACTATTTGTATGTTCCAACAGCTTTCAAATCCTGTCCCAAGAGGCTGGGACGGGTTACAACAACTTGTCCTCACAGCAGCCTGCTAGGTTAGGCCTAGAGGCACTGACATGCCTGTCCAGAGAGTTTCTCGGCAGAGCAGCAACTTGGACCTGGGTTCCCCACATCTCAATGCACCCACCTGCTCTGTGCAACATGTATGTGAACCATTGATAGCAACATATGTTGCTGAAAACAAGGCTTAAAGGTAAAGGGACCCCTGACCATTAGGTCTAGTTGTGACCGACTCTGGGGTTGCAGCGCTCATCTCGCTTTATTGGCCAGGGGAGCCGGCGTACAGCTTCCGGGTCATGTGACCAGCATGACTAAGAGCAGCGCATGGAAACGCCGTTTACCTTCCCACCAGAGTGGTACCTATTTATCTACTTGCACTTTGACATGCTTTTGAACTGCTAGGTTGGCAGGAGCTGGGACCGAGCAATGGGAGCTCACCCCATCGTGGGGATTCGAACTGCCAACCTTCTGATCAGCAAGTCCTAGGCTCTGTGGTTTAACCCACAGTGCCACCAATGTCCCCAAAACAAGGCTTACATACCTAAATACCAATGGCCCTGGGTCAACAGAAAAGCTGTAGGATAGGCAGGGGTGAGGAACTTTCTTCAGGCTTCATACCCTCCAACTGTCCTCATAATTCTGCATCCCTATCACTGCTGGAGAGGGACTCTTTCTTTGTTGGTTTCGCATGTTAATATTTTTATTAAAGTTTTTCAGGATACAGACAACCCCTCCCCGTACAAAGCCCAGCTAGCTCCAGTGCCCACCCTTGACCCCATAACCTCCTTGCCCCCACACCCCTCAACTCCAGCCCCCCACAGGCCTGTCTTCTTCCTGCCAGCTACACACACACACACCCACACCCAGTGCATGTTCCTGCCCATGGTCTCCTCTAGCCACCACCTTCTCTTCAGACCTGACCTGGCTCCCTTTCTCCTTGTTTTTATTTGGCCTGGTCAACTGGATGGGGACCCGCCAGGCTGGAGAGTGGCAGCCTCCCACAACGGGAACAGGGACGTCAAGGTCTCAACACGCAACGCTACCCGCTTCTCACTGTACTTAAACTTCTCCCTCTTCCATTCCTCAGCTACCTCATGTGAGAGAGACGAAGGAAGGAGAGGCCTCAAATATTCCATTGTAGCATCACACACTGTATTTCACTCCTGGTGCCATGTGTTGTCTTCAGCATGAAGTTCCAGATTCCGTGTAATAATTTAGAACAGATATTTTATTAACAAGCCATATATGTACATCCGTCGGCTGAACTTAACCTTCCCTAACTGAATAAGCTAACTAACAGCCTTGCTCTTAATAATCTATTTAACTTAAAAGATATAGTACCGTGCGTTTCACAATGGTTCACACACAAATGGGGCTGTTATAATAGGAGAGAGGATGAGTCGAGGAAAAGGGGTGGTCCGTGTTCAAGGTTGAGTTGAGGAGGAAAAGGGAGTGAAGGTGAAAATGGGGATGTAAAGGGGGCTGCAAAAAAGCAGGAAGTAGGAGGCATGGGAAGGGGGTGAGCATGAAAGCTGGGGCATGAAGTGTCCACAGAACAGGAGGGAAAACTAGCTTCATAATTGGATGGAAGGTAGCAAGGGTGCTTAGTCACTGCAATGTGTGGATGGAGAAAGATGCATGGGGTTCCTGAGGGGGGTTTGTGATCAAGGGTCAGAGGCACAAAAAGAGGAGCAGAAGGAGGCATGGACATGAAAGTGAAGGTGAAGGTGAAGAGAGGTTCAAAGCAGGCTACAGAATAAAGGAGAGAAGTGCCTTCAGAAATGGAACTGGAGATGTGAAAAGTGAGCTTAATAGTTGCATGAGATGGAAAGGGGATTAATGCAGGGGAGAATGGCAGGCTGGGCGGGGGGGGGGGTTGGCAAGTGTAGCCCCTAGTAAAGAACCATAAGAAGGGACAGCAACTGAAGCCTTGGAGTTGCCAGCCAACAGCATCAAACTGAACAAACATACAGGTCACATTCATCCCCATATCATATTTCATGTTTCTGCCTGGATTGCAAGTATTTTTGTTTTTCTAAATGTGAACCTATATGTATACATATTAATTAGCTGCATATGCAAATTTTATGCATATATTTGACCTCTGTGGTGAGGATGTACTTCTTGCTGCTGCTGCTGCTGCTTTTTTTTTGGAAATGCATAAATAACCATCCTAAAGCATGAATTTCTTCTGCATATACCATGAACAGCACAAACCAGGCCTTAGATGACGTCCGCCATGCCTACAGTCACTCCCCTGTTATTTGAGGATGTGTCATGCAAAGACAATTTGTAATCTGGTAATGACAGAGGACATGCATTTCTCAAGAAGGAACAAAGCTAGGTATTTGTAAAAATATTACCTCAGAAGTAGGTGTCAGTAGAAATCCACAACTTATGTCTGAACTAGTTGCTGACAATTATTTTCTAGCAGCCAGATGAGAAGTCAAATTCCAATATGATGCTTCGACAATGTTTATGCATTTTCAAACAGGTATCAGATGATCTATCTGGCTGAATAAAATTATATAGCCCAGGCTTTATCTAGGTTAATAATTACATGAAATTATTATTAGGGTTGTGTTTTTTTGGGGGGGGGGTTGTTTTAAAAAAACCCTTTTAATCTGTGATCCATTTTGTGGCTTTCAGACCATCATTTCCTTTCTTGTTTTTAAGGTTAACCTTTTTTTGTCCTACATATATATTATGTATTCTCATTAAAGACTCAAATATTATATACTGTTCACATGTTCTAGTACAAATGGGGGGGAGTGTGTGGCTTTTGGCCAGGGGGCTATTTTAATTCCCTGCCAATAGATGTAATTACAAAAATGAAGACAGAACGACAAGTTTTTCCAGAAGCACCTTGGGGGGGAAAGTAACAACATAAGCTTTCTGAATGCCAGATGATGCCTAGTCACTGTTGAAGTGGAGCCATCAAGCATCCTTATCTGGGGTTAATTGTGCAAAGTACCTATTATCCCCCAAAGCCTCTGTAGTGCTATCATATCTATGTCTACGATTGCCTCAGAATTGCTGCCTCCAGAATTGTCCCATAGTGCCAAGAGCACATCTCATGCAGGGTGGGGCAACCAGGTACACCTGTCCTGAGCCTCAGAGGGCTAAGTCGGCCTGGGTCTGTGTGCGCCAGGGGCCTGCTGAACTTACGCCATCATGCCAAGAATGTCCCATGCCTCCCATGTCCTCAGAAAAGCTCTGCACATGCCTGGCCCCATATATTTGATTTCTTGACCAGTGGGCTGTATTTTGTCAGGACTGACCGTCTCTGCAACAACACACCCATTGCATCACATTCCTCCTGAGTAGGTGCATGCCCATTACTATTAAGGACAGAAAGGCAGTGTACAAATGATTAAAAAAAGTAAATACTATCTGGACCGCTGTGATGTCACCAAATGTCTCACAGTTCTGTTGTTGGAAGACTTCCTTGCTCTGGCTTAACTCCAATAGGTAGATGAAGAAATGTGAGGTATTGAAATTACCGTATTTCCTCGAATGTAATCCATACTTTTTTTGGCCAAATTCTGCCATGAACATTAGGGTGTGTGTTAGATTTGATGGTGCATTGGACTGCAAACTTGCCTAGGTGGGGTAATCAAGTTCTACTGAGTGTGCTTTTTTCCCTTTGGGCACCATGAAAAAAGACGAGCTCTTGCTAACTGGGAGGCCCAGTCGCTCTGTTGCCACTCCACTGCCACCACTGCCATCTTTGCCACAGGAGGGGGAGAGCCACGTGGGTCAGCAGAAGCCTCTGGAGCCAGGTGAAGTGAGTCGGGGCTCAGTGCGCATCACGGGAGTTTGCTTGTATGAGCACACTGCCTTTCCCCTCGCTCCGCTCAGCACACAAGCCGCTGATTCAAGATCGTCCAGTCCTGTCCCGCCCCCCAAACAAGGACTTGGCCTTACTGGTGAACAAGGTGAATGTTGCAGGAACTGGCCTTGTCATGCAACAAAGAATCTGGCTGCAGGCGTGGGCACAGTAGCCCATTTGAGATGGAAAATGGCGGCTCTCAGGAGAGAAGATTGAACAGGCCTTGGGAGTGCACTTTTTGCCAATGCATATTACATTTGCAAGCAAATACCTTTTTGAGTTTCAAGGTTTTGAAAACTAGGGTGTGCATTAGATTCGAATAAATACAGTACGTAGGTTAGCAGATTCCTCATGTTGTCTGATGTAGGAACCGAGTAGTGTTTCTGAATTATGATCTTAATGAGCACTTTGGGATTCAAACCATTTGCCTCCCCCCCCCCTCAGTGATATCCAAGCAATTTTCTCATAGATACAATTATCTTTAAAAATCGTGCTTAAAAGTGGGGGATTATCTTATACATGGGTAGTGCATAGGCTGGACGTTTGTTTGGTTGCTGCGTCAATGGGTGGTGTTGATTGGCTGACGCTCCAGCAGTTGGGCTGGTGATTGGCAGGTTCTGCTGGCAATGGGACAGACGGGAGGTAGATTTTGTGACACATGCAGGTGAGCGATTTTTGGCAATCCCCACCCCAAAAAAAGCTCAACAACTCTGTGCCATCCCCCTCCCATATTCTTAAATTCTTAAAGGGGGCATCTTGTACATGGGGGCGTCTTATAGACGGAAAAGTATGGTATATGTGATATTAATTGAAGTAACTGCATATTCATTCCCTGCCTCCATTCCCCCCATCCTCTGTGTCTATTTTAGACTGTAAGAGCTTTGGGGCAAGGACCTCTTTTTTGTAAAGTGCCATATACAGTGGTACCTCGGGTTACAGATGCTTCAGGTTACAGACGCTTCAGGTTACAGACTCCGCTAACCCAGAAATAGTACCTCAGGTTAAGAATTTTGCTTCAGGATGAGAACAGAAATCACGCGGCAGCAGCGGGAGGCCCCATTAGCTAAAGTGGTACCTCAAGTTAAGAACAGTTTCAGGTTAAGAACGGACGTCCAGAACGAATTAAGTTCTTTTTTATATATAATAATATTTATTAGATTTATAAAACAAAGATCCACATACATAACAACATGATCTTTCTCATTCACCACATTTCATTCTCATCTTTGGACCTCCTCACATCTCTTGTTCCTGCTTTCTAAACACATAGATTTTTCTAGCAAATTATTCGCTAAGTTCAGTTTATATCATGTAGTTATCCCATATTAAGTCTCAAATCTTAGAATTTAAATCACTCCTAATTCTAAAGTATTATTCATCCAAAATTTATCTTTTCTTTCAATCAAATTTAAATTTATGTTCCTTATTACTAATTTGTTGGAACCATCTTATTACAGATCTTACATCTTTCTTAACATTCATACAATTTACAATATTTTTGTAGATAATCCTTAAATTTCTTCCAGTCCTCCTCCACCCGTTCTTCTCCCTGGTCTCGGATTCTGCCAGTCATCTCAGCCAGTTCCATATAGTCCATCAGTTGCATCTGCCATTCTTCCAGTGTGGACAAATCTTGAGTTTTCCAGCATTTGGCGATGAGTATCCTTGCTGCTGTTGTAGCATACATAAAAAAGGTTCGATCTTTCTTTTGCACACTCTGGCCTACAATGCCTCAGAACGAATTAAGTTCTTAACCCGAGGTACCACTGTACTGTATATGGATGGCATTTTATAAATAAGCAAACAATATTATGGAGTGACCTCTGGAGTTGTGCCAATGTGTCCTTTGAAACATGCCAAGTCCCTCAAAGGGAATTGTGCAGTTAGTTCTCCTTGGGTCTTCTTTGAGCTTCAGTGTGTCTGTCTTGGCACATATCAGGTTGAGCTGCATGAAGGCATCTTGGTTTAAGCATTAGTACTAAAGATCCTGTGGTGAATGAAAATCTGGCCTTGTAGCAGCTGCTGAGTTCTTCAGATCCTATCCACAGGATCCACCATTAAATACAAGAGCAACATTGGCCTTTCTGATGTGTTGGCGACCTAGTACTTGCTGCAGATTGTATGCAGGCAGAACATTCTCCCCCACCCCAATGTTAAGCCTGAAGTTAGGAGAAACACATGGAATGCCATGGCCCAGAGCAATCGGCATTTTGATCACCCCAAAACACTGGATCTATCAAGGATGATGGTGGCTGTAGCCTATCAATACCTGAAGAGACACAGGTTTCCCATCCCTGCAATAAAGAATAGTGGTGGGGCTTGCTTTGCAGTCATCCATAAATTCATCTTAATATTTTGGTATGTAAGGTAGACGGCACACACTCACAGAGCTCTACATCCCATTTTGTTGTATCTAACAATGTTTCCCAGACTTGGGTCTGCAGCTGCTTTTGGACTACAGTTCCCATCATCCCTGACCATCAGTCTCGCTAGTGAGGGATTATGGGAGTTGTGGTCGAAAAATAGCTGGAGACCCAAGTTTGGGAAACTCTGCTCTAGCATTTTGCTCTCAGTTTGTAGGCAGCAAGTCCCTTCTGATACCATGTCCTGTGCTCAAAATGAGATGGGGTGGGTTAGAACATATGCCATTTCTTTTCAGGCAGACCTATGACCACCCCATCCATTATTATTATTATTATTATTATTATTATTATTATTATTATTATTGCTTTTGCTCCCACTATGAAACCATTCAACTCCCTTCAGAACTATCTTGTTTCAATGATAGTATAATAAAACGAAGAAGACGTGAATTGTGCACCGGGTGTGCTTTGTTTCAGAAACCTAAGATTCATTCACGCAGCCAAATTTGAAATTTTCAGTATGGGGCATCTTGAACTGATGTGGCCAATGCTTCCTCTTTGCAGCTAGAAGAAGCCACTAGTGAAAGAATGAGCAAAGACGAGGAAGCGCTAAAAGCAGCCAGGGCAGAGCTAAATGAAGCAAGACGCCAGTGGCACCATATGCAGATGGAAATTGATTCTCTCCATGCTGTGGTAAGTCTGATTGAGCAGCTGGGCTGTCTGTGCAGAAAGAGGAGGTGAAATTGCTTGCTGTTTTCCCTTGGGCTCACAGTACCCAAGGTAACTTTACAGACCCTATTTTCCAGGGACATCCCTGATTTAGAGAAGTCGGTTTCTGATTTGATCCTAGAATGTCCCACTTTTCCTTAGGATGTCCCTATTTTCATTGGAGAAATGTCGGAGGGTATGGAGTTATCTGACCTCCGAGCCGTCTGAAGGCAATCCTGTATAGGGAAGTGTTTTTAAATGTTTTGTTATGTTTTGATATACAGTGGTGCCCCGCAAGACGAACGCCTCGCAAGACGGAAAACCCGCTAGACGAAAGGGTTTTCCGTTTTGGAGGTGCTTCGCAAAACGAATTTCCCTATGGGCTTGCTTCGCAAGACGAAAATATCTTGCGAGGTCCTGCTGGGTTTTTTCCCTTTTCCCCCTCTTTTCCTAAGCCCTAAGCCGCTTATCAGCTGATCCGCTGATAAGCCGCTTATCAGCTGATCCGCTAAAAGCCGCTAAACCGCTAATAGCGCTAATCCGCTAAGCTGTCAATGGGCTTGCTTCGCAAGACGAAAAAACCGCTATACGAAGAGCCTCACGGAACGGATTAATTTCGTCTTGCGAGGCACCACTGTATGTTATAAGCTCCCCAGAGTGGCTGGGGCAACCCAGTAAGATGTGTGGGTTATAAATAGTAAAATTATTATTATGGAGTGGGACGTCCCTATTTTCATTGGAGAAATCTTGGAGGGTATGACTTTATCTCCACCATTCCCAGCACTGTAGGCTGGGCCTGAGGTGAGCCTGGAATAAGACAGGAGTCAGGAAGAACAAAGCCAGCAAAAAGGGTCAAAGAATATGCTAGAAAGCAGGACCAGTTTACTTCATGGCTAGATCATAGCTTACTGTATCAGGAACTCATATAGGGTGCTCCCACCAGGCTACCCCAATAGTACAATCTGCTGCTGCATCATTCTTTTGGCTTTTATTCCTGATTTGTTGCCATCTCCTTAGTCTAAGGTGCCTACCACTTGTGATAAGTTCTATTTTCTTGTCACCTAGATAGTGAAAAGGATGGCCTGGGAGGAGATTGGCAAGGGAAAGGTCACATGAAGAAATGGGAAATGGAACCCATAATTGCCTATTGTTATCAGACAGCAACAGCAGCATTGTGGGGAAGGGAAACAATATTGTGGGATCTCCATAATCAGATCCATTAGGACAGGCATAGGCAAACTCGGCCCTCCAGATGTTTTGGGACTACAACTCCCATCATCCCTAGCCAACAGAACCAGTGGTCAGGGATGATGGGAACTGTAGTCTCAAAACATCTGGAGGGCCAAGTTTGCCTATGCCTGCATTAGGACATGAGTGACTTCCCACAGCAAGCATGACCTTGTGCCATGCCCCTAAGGCAGCCATTTTGTGATTGGCGCCCACAGCACTTTCTCAAAATTCAAAATGTTTCCACTGGTCACTGAAGGTTGGCAATTCCTGCATAATAGATCTGATCCCTGGAGCCAAATATCTGCAATCAACCCTGACTGAATGTAACTACAGTGGAACCTCAGTTTTCGAACGTAATCTGTTCCGGAAGACCGTTTGACTTCCAAAATGTTTGAAAATCAAAAACTCAATACGGAAGCCTCAATGCAATAGGGAAACTCAAATGTAGCACATTCTGCTTCTGAAAATAGTTCGAAAACCAGAACAGTTACTTCCAGGTTTTCGGCGTTTAAAAACTGAAACCTTCGCCTTCCAAGACGATCAAAAACCGAGGTTCCACTGTATGTTTTATATTGCTCAGAATATAAAGGTTTGTGACAAATACTGATTTTATTAGTTTGAATTTAATTTAAAATGTAAAGTTGACTGTCTATGTGTGTTTTTCAAAAGTTATTTATCCCCTTCTTTGTTTTTTAAAATGGTCCTGGGCTTTTTAGAAGTACATTCTGGAATTGAAACCAATAATGTAATTTAACAGGAAAAGGGTCTGGAACATTCTCTGCGCACCACAGAACAGCGGTACCAGACACAACTGAAGCATCTGGAAGCAGAGATTGAAGGCCTGGAGAGAGAGCTACATAAAGTGCGGCAAGGGATTGAAAAGCAGCTGCAGCAACACGAAATATTACTAAACACTAAGATGAGGCTTGAGCAAGAAATAGCTACGTACCGCAGTCTGCTAGAGAGGGAGGAGGAAAGGTACCCAGATACAGTCCTCAAATACCTATAGCAGGGGTCAGCAAACTTTTTCAGCAGGGGCCGGTCCACTGTCCCTCAGACCTTGTGGGGGGCCAGACTATATTCAGGGGGGGGATGATGCAAGAGCACCACAAGCCCCGGTGGCTGCTTACCTGTGTCTTGCAAGCAGCAGGGGTTGGTGGTGGTGGCAGGACGATGAGCGGTGCGAGGCTGCTCAAAATGGCAGCCGCTCGAGCGCTGCTGCTGGCACCAACAAAGCCCAGCCCCCTTCCTCCTCTAGGCAGGGCGGGGAGAAGCCAGGAGGGAGGAGGCGCCAGCGCCGCTGCTGTGAGGGAGAGGGAAAGAACGCACATGCTGGCAATCTACACGGCAATTCCTGGATAGTTCGCGGGCCGGATCCAGAAGGCAATAGGGTCTGATCCGGCCTGCGGGCCTTAGTTTGCCAACACATGACCTATAGCATAGCCAGGGTTCTATGGCTAGTAAAAGTTATCTTGTTTGTTTGTTTGTTTGTTTGCTTGCTTGCTTGCTTGCCTGCTTGCCTGCTTGCCTGCTTGCCTGCTTGCCTGCCTGCCTGCCTGCCTGCCTAGATTTATATCCCACTTCCTGCCTAAAATTCTTGACATGGCTAGCACTGTGGCAGATCCAAGGTGATTTAGCTGGGAAGTGGCCCAAAGCATTTTCATTGGTTGCCTAGCCCATATATTAAACATGTACTCGGAATATACTCACACAATAGTTCGTTGAAGGCAATCTGGTGGGTGAGAGAGGGAGAGCTTGAAAGCTTCTGCAATCACCTTTGTGTTATAGGAAACACTTAATTAACCTAAGAAACCTTCAATTGTTGGCAGATGCTCCATTCAAGCATGTGGCACAAGTGTTTTCACCATTTCAGCTTCATAAGCCAATACTGTATATACAGCATGTTGCATCCAGTCCAGACCATTGTCTCCATAGAGGAAAGAAACAACATATGAAACAGCCCTGAGCTAACTTTACCCTGACAGAGATTGCCACATGCTTGTATACTGAACAGGCAGAAGGTCTAAAGTGTCATGCTGCAAACCAAACAAGTTCAATCGGGACTGCTCAACCCACAGAGCTCACTCGTTGCAAATGTTCATGGTATTCTCTAGAACAGGGATGGGCAATAGGTAGTCACTTCAGAGTCAATCGATAAGTGTTCCCGATTCTGAATTATTCAAAAGCAACAGCAGTTAAAAACCTAAATCAGGTTGATCCAATGTATGTTTGCGGGGAAACTAGGAAGCTCTTCTATGAAAGGACTTTTGAGCTCAGTTCTGTTACTGAAAGCAGATTCCTGAATTTAATTTGTACTCTGCCCCTTTATTCCAAGTGTACATCAGCACAACAACCCCCCAACTATTATTATAGTTGGTGGATTGGTGGATATCGAAACCTGATATCCACCAACAAAACAAAAAGTATCCAGCAAGCCTGAAGTCTGGCAGCCGCCGATTTAGAAGGCTCTAACCATAAGCAGGCCCATTCTACATTCTTACAGTTTCTTCCTCTTTTTCTTTCAAGGTTTCATCGCTCTGCGTGCCAAGACAGAAAAGGCGACAAAAAGCGCACCACTAGCCAAATAGCGTTTATCTTACCTTCGTGTGAGTTTTCTTAAGACCTGGAATTAACATAAAAAGACAGCTCACCATTTATGCAAAGTTGAATGTGAATCAGAACTTGTAGGAGTTTAAGAAAATAACCCACTGGGAAATAAGAGACAACTCTGTAATTCTGGAAACTTCAAATGGGCAGAATAGGTTGGGCTAGGTGATCACAATGTGTGGCACCTATTCTGAACCATTTGCTTTGGTTATCGGTGAGTTCCCGGGCTCCTCTCAAAGTGCTGGTGTTGACCTTTAAAGTTCTAAACAGTTTGGTACCATGTTATGTGAAGGGCCACCTATATATAACATACAAGCTTGCCTGAGCACGATGACTACTTCAGGGCCCTACATGTAGACCCATCTATAAAGTTGATAGGTGTATGAGACAGGGCCTTTTCTGTGATGGCCCCCTTATATTATGGACCTCTGCTACATAGGAGTACATATATCCTAAACCTATAAGCGGGTTTTAAAAACCTGTTTATTTCAGGTCACTCCCCAACCCCTAATTTGGGACTCTATTTCATGGGCCATTTCAAAATATGTGGCGTTTCAAGCTGCTGAAATTTCTACTGACATTCTATTTATCTTTAACTGGCCTCTGTTTTTAAATAGTTTTGTACTGTTATTTAGATTGCCTGGTGTTGTTTTAAACTGTGTTGCATTTTCAGGACACGTAAGCCGTCTCGTGTGAGCTATGCAGGGCATAACGAACAAGCTATACAGTCGTACCTTGATTTTCAAACAGCTTAGTTCTTGAACGTTTTGGCTCCCGAATGCCACAAACCTGGAAGTGACTGTTCCAGTTTGTGAACTATTTTTGGAAGCCGAACCTCCAATGGGGCTTCCACGGCTTCCGATTGGCTGCAGGAACTCCCTGCAGCCAATCAGAAGCTGTGCTTTGGTTTCCAGACATTTTGGAAGTCGAACGGACCTCTGGAACGGATTCCATTCGACTTCCAAGGTACAACTGTATAGCAATTCACACAGTGGTTTGTTTGTTACAACCATGTTCAGGCTTACAACCGTTCCTTATAAACGCATACCCTCCTCTTCTCCGAACACCTCACATCCTCTGATGATCAACTAATTACCATTTCTCATTTTCTAATTGGACCGGGGGGGGGGAGTCATATACGGTTACTGATGCCTGTTCCTGCATAACAGTGAAAATTGCATTTTCTTTTCTGTTTTCATTTATACAGCAAGTGAGCTAAAGGCGCACGAGATTGAAAAAGTGGAAATACTGACAAAGCAAGCAGTCTTAAATGGAAATGTCGCAAAAGAGAGCGCAGAGGCTTGTGGAACGATACAGTAAGTGAAACTGAACAGCACAGAGCGCTTACAAGCAATAAGGAAATGTTCTCTGAGGCGGGTTGAGCTTAGGACTTTTGGGGGGGGCAACTAATACTACCACCTCCATCCACAAGAGACAAAATCCGCCAGAAAAATATCCTGCAGAAGTTTAACGCAGTGAGGCATTGGCAACGAGCAACATTTGCCAGTTAAAGTAGCAACCTCAACTTGCTTCATAGTATCATCTTGTTTTCAGACAACATAGGGGTACCCATTGTGGATAGCTTAAGGTCCACTGTGGGTTGTTTTTGGATTATTGGTTGTGATTTGTTTGAGGGAAGCAAACCACAGTTTGCAGTCTGCATGACAACCAAACCGTTATAGTGGTTTGTTTCTCCCATAGCTATTGGAAAGGAACAAGGCAAGTGAAAATCACAGATTCACAGTAATGATGTTTACCAAGAAATGCAAACTAGGACAATGAGTGATGGACTATTTATTCAGATGTCTCAATGTGTTCCATACCATACCATACTATAAATTAAAAACACATTTAAAGCCCATCACACGCACACCCCGCCAAAATCCCGGGAACTGTAGTTTACCTCCTTACAAAGCTACAGTTCCCAGTATTCTTTGGGGGGAACCGTATGTTTTAAATGTGCTTTAAATTTTTAGTGTTGATGTGTCCTGTATATAGGACTGGAGCCCAAATGTTAAAAGGCATCCACAGAGGTATTTAGCAAACATTAATTAGTACGAAACGAAAGCAACCATTGGTACTAAAACCATTGGTACTAAACGAAAGCAACCATTGGTACTAAAAACTCGGTGATAGATCAATGCAGATCCTTAAATCGGTGTTGCTCAGTTCACCAGAATTTCTCTCCACCTTCTGTCCTGAAGGTTGTGAGAGCAGATTTCCATGGGTATCTTTCTTTCCATAGTATGAAATCCTGGTTGATCATTTTTCTAGGCAGCACTTCAGTTTGGCATAAGTTCATGTGTAGCAAATTGGGCGCCTTTTATTTTACAAGTAAAAAACTGCAGAAAGGTTGCAACTTGCCATCATGTTTCCTGAGGGATACAGATTTTAAAACCAGTCCCCGTATTTCAGCTGACTAAACAAAAACTCTGTGTGTGGTCGGGTCATGCCATTTCCCATCACTTTGTGAAATCCTAGCTTGAAGGTCTGTTCCACGCTCATTCATCAGTATAATGTTTAATTTATTGTTTCAGGACGGAGAAAGTAGATGAAGTGATTAAAGAATGGGAAGGCTCTTTCTTTAAAGACAACCCTCGCTTAAGGAAAAAATCAGTTTCTTTGCGGTTTGATCTCCACTTGGCAGCCACAGATGAAGGTTGTTTACAGACTAAACAGAAAGGCTTGCCTGATATCGAAGTGAGATTGGTTATGAGGCGGTGTTGCAGTATCCCATCCATCAAAACCTAAATCTGCATCACACTAACCCAAAGATTATTCATGGATGGGTTTCAGAAATAAATGGCAGTATGGACCCATGTGGACCACATGATTGTCTCCTGTCTGTCAATACTAGGAGTATATTCTTTCAGCTAATATATATTCCTATAATCCTGTAATTATTCTGAAGATGGCTCATGCGTCTATATGAGAGGAAGTTACGGGAATCCTGACAAACAGAATTCCTGTTAATTAAAACACCTGGTGAAATACCTCCCCCGCCTTTATTTCCCTCCAGAGAAGAATTATTTATTTTTATAATTTTCATCAGTTCAATGTTTAATGGGTTCAAAGACTTGTCTCTGCAGAACTAAACATCTACATTTGAAAGGACTTCCTCTGCCACAGGATTATAAGTGATTATAACTTGTCTGTAGTCATTTTTATCTCTGTCATTTTATATATTTTTACCCACACCCCTTAGTCACTGGTACCTCCCAAGAACTGGTAATACAAAAGCTTCAAGAGGGCAAATAGGCCTCAAGCCATTTAATTCCAAAGTAGTACAATTAACACTCACTGTGAAACATGCGCACATTGCCCTTGTTCTGTCAGAATGGGTAGATAATTTTTCACTTACCTGTGATTCTATATTCCACCATAGCTGGATTTCTTCCAACAGATAAACCATGAAAATATTACCTGGAGTTAGTTTAAAATCTGATTTAAGCCATACCTTGCCACCGATAATGGCATTGGTACTCTTATGGACTTTTGAGAGGTTAAGCTCAGGTGAGGCTGCAACTGAGGAAATAATAATTTCCCCACTAGAAACATGTTCAAACTGCCTCTGACCGCTGCCTCTCATTGCTCAGTCCCTACTGGCCAAAGTAGCTTGCTTCCGATCGGCTCAAGTCTTTCCTAGTGTGCCCAAGCCACCAGAGAGATACCCTAATGGGCAAGAATGTGTAGGTTCTTGTCGAAAACATGAAAATACAGCCATCAGAAAGCTATCTGAGCTATCCATTGCATGGGCCATATAAATTATTTTTGAGTACAGTATATTTCTTGCTGGCCTTTCACTGTGACTTGGAATTTTAGTAAGTGAAAGACTTCCTTGAAAGGAATGGACAGTTCCAGTACTGGGTTATTGGTTTTTTCCAGACCAGACGATTATTTCATACATGTTTTATTACTTTTCTCCTTCGCCCCAAAAGACGCTATGCAGATAAAATGATTTCCGTATCAATTTTGCAAATTCCTGCCAGCTCATTAATGTTGCATATTTTCTTGTTGTCTCAATAGCTTGAAATCATGATTTCGAGCCCCACATTGGGCAAAAGCTTCCTGCATTGCAGGGGGTTGGACTAGATGACCCCCACGGTCCCTTCCAACTCTGCGATTCTGCAGTTCTGTGAAATCACGACTTCCTTGAACCCAGTTGCAAAACTTTTGATTTCAATACACCCAGGGCTTCAGCTGCTATGTTGTAGTTATTACAGTAGCAGGGATGAAGGTATCTTAAGTATAACAGTTACTTTATGAGCTACGTGCCTATATTATTCTTATTTAATTTATTACTTGTGTTTCATCCTAAGCTCCCAGGGTAGGTTGCAACATCACGACACAATATTAAAAACTGTTTCAAACAACTTAACTATTGCAGAAATAAGGTGAGTCCTTAAAATATACACATCAAAAGCCAGGGCAAAGAGGTACATCTTCAGCATTTGTTAGAAGCTGTATAAAGAAGGTGCCAGACACAAGGAGTTTCGCAATTTAGGCCGCCCCTGAGCATCTGAAGGTGGAACAAATACCAAGATGGCTGCCTCTGCCAGTCTTAGGACCCAAGAGAATCTCTAGGTATTTGGGGAAAGAGACATTAGGGCTTTGCACACTAATATGCGCATCTTGAACTGGGCCTGGAAACCATGTGGTCTGTCATCATCATTTTAACAACTGGAAATATCTGCTTCACAGTCAATCAAATGATTCTAAAAAGGGCTACAAGCTTGAAGCCAACCTTATGCTCAAATCTCACGTGGATGACGACACTAAACCAAAAAGCTGGAATCCTGGCCCTAGTACTCCATCATCCCATTTCAGCTACAGAAACTCTGTGCACAAGGTTATAAGTAACAACAAAAAAGAATGATAATGGATTTTAACGACTTTGGTGAATTTGGCTCTTGGCTACAAAAGTTCACGCTACAGTAAAAAAGCCATTAGAGGGCCACCATGTGTCCTCATCTTGCTTCGAAAGCGACACTGGCCAGAATTTTAGAGGGATATTTCAAGGTGGCTTTCTTCCACTTTTTATGTCATATTAACTTCCCAAAGCGGCATATTCCAGACTGAGGTTACAATTCTACACACATGCACACAGAGGAGCAAACCTTCATGAACTCCAGACATGTCTAAGGTTGCCCTGTAAATACCATTCCTGGCATCACCTCACTTGTGAAAGCATTCATTTCCATGTAAATCTGGGTGGGGGGGTTGTGTGGCATTACCTAACAATAATTCCCAGCACCCCTTTACCATTGGCCATGCTGGCTGGGAGTGATGGGAACACCATTAGACCAATTTCTATTACACATTACATTAAAAGCAGAATGGCAAAATACCCAAACCTAGAGATCATGGTTATCCTTAGACCAGGATCCAAATGATAGCACAGCTAAGGAAGCTTTAGACAAGTGTTCCTTGAAGAGATAATTGTTCCTCGAGGTAACTGGGAATGCCTACTTTCAAAACTGAGTTTCAAAATCTGACATATGAGAGGACTGTGGTTCAAAGATGGAGAAGAAAAATATTCCTGGGTGCATAGTGGCCTTTGATCGTACCTAAAATAAGCATTTGGGTCCTGGTCATAGTCCTTTTTTATCGTAATGCTTGCTTATTTACCAGGAAAGAGCAGTATCTTTTTATTCACTTACCTAGGACACCATAACTTTTTGTGAAAAAAGGTGAAGAAAAAGCCCATGATTCAAACCCATAACCTGTATTCCTAGCAGACACCCGAGAGATTCATAATATTTGTCTGTCAAAGCAGAGGTATGTCATGTGTATTTTTACTGCCATGGAAACTCAAAACAGCATCTTAGATAAGGCTAAGTTTCTTTCATTACTGCAGACTTCAAACTATTTTGTCATTAGAAAACTAAAAAAGAAACTAATCCTGAAGAGGCATTTAAGTAAAACAATAACTGTGACCTTATGATGAAATTAGGTTGTGTGTGTTTTTAAGATTTCGAGGGCACTGCAGAGTGTCAAGATATCTTTGAGGATCCAGTTCAGTGTCTTCTTTATGTAGCTCTTCATCTGTAGCATGTAATTTTACTGGAGTGTCAACAGTTGCCTTATTACATACGGCATGCAAAGGCGGGGAAAATGACACAGCAAGTGTCAATGCTCCATTTAATTAACTTCCAACTTTTAGCAACATACAAAGCAAGCATTTCTACTGCTGGTTCTTGTGCTAGATCTTAAAATAAGTATGTCAACTGTTAATGTTTAATCTTCATAAATTCTGATCTAGAATTGTTAATATTTGTTTACTTGGCATTATGAATGTAAAACTGATTTATTAATTGCCCTGTGCGCCTTTCTCTCTCTCTCTCTCTCTCTCTCTCTCTCTCTCTCTCTTTTTGGTTGATACTTAATTTGTACTTTTTACACTTGAATTTCAAAAAGGAGACTTAAAACTAATTTTTGAGCATTAAAAAACAAGATGGGGATATGAATTTACCAAAGTAAATGATACCATGATGATACGGATAATAAAACTGAGCCTGGCAAATCTTCTTTTCTTCTTCTTCTTTGGCGATCACTCATAGCCAAGTAAAATTGTGTTCCATAAACACAGTTTTAACAATGAGTCCGTAAGTGACTGTGGAGGCCAATTCTGGATCCACACGTCCTTCCACAGTGGGGACATTGGTTTCCGGGCGGGAATTGATCATGGTGTGGATTTGCCAGGCATGCCTTCCTCTTAGCACATTTCTCCCTTGCATCCCGAGTTTGAGCGTCTTCAAAGCCCATGGCACCTTTGGTAAAGGCTGTTCTCCAACTGGAGCACTCGCAGGCCAGTGTTTCCCTGTTGTCAGTGTTTATACTACATTTTTTTAGATTTGCCTTGAGACAGTCTTCAAACCTCTTTTGCTGACCACCAGCATTACGCTTTCCATTTTTAAGTTCGGAATAGAGTAGTTGCTTTGGGAGATGATAATCAGGCATCCACACATGACCAGTCCAATGAAGCTGATGTTGAAGAATCATTGCTTCAACACTAGTGATCTTTGCTTCTTCCAGTACAATGATATTAGTTCACCTCTCCTCCCAAGTGATGCGTAAAAGTTTTTGGAGACACCGTTGATGGAATCTTTCGAGGAGCTGGAGATGGCGTTTATAAGTGGTCCATGTTTCACAAGCATATAGTAAGATTGGTAGTACAATAGCTTTGTAAACAAGCATTTTGGTTTCCCTGCGAATGTCTCGGTCTCCACTCTGCACTTCAATTGGGAGAAAGCTGAACTTGCAGATCTCAGGCGATGCTGGATTTCAGCATCAATGTTGGCCCTTGTGGAATGATAACTGCCTAGTTAGGAGAAGTGATTGACATTTTCCAACATTACACCATTGAGTTGGATTTGTGGTGCTGCAGAGGGGTTATTTTGTACTTGTTGGAGCAGCACTTTGGTTTTGGGGATGTTGAGTGATAAGGCAAGCTTTTCATAAGCTTCTGCAAAGATATTCAGGATGGTTTGGAGGTCATCCTCTGATCATGCGCACACTACATTGTCATCAGCATACTGAAGCTCTATGATGGAAGTTACGGTAACTTTACTCTTTGCTTTCAGCCAGCTCAGATTGGAGAGCTTTCTATCTGTTCGATATATGATTTCTACTCCGGTGGGGAGTTTCCCTTCAACAAAGTGTAGGGTCATGGCAATGAAAATAATGAGCCTGGCAAATATAAACTCGGTGTCATGTGGATCTTCCTAACACAGGATACAGCGGTCGATGGTTACTATTCACATTCGAGGGTCAACCATTGTAGATGCTGAGTCACATTAAGTTTATTTCTGAAATATGTCGGTTGCCCTTCCAGCAATTCAGCACATCTTATAATAAAAAATAATAAAATACCAAAAAATAAAGGCAGTAAAAAGAAACTTGCAGAAACAGCAGAACCCAGCCTTTCCAAATAAAAAGACTTTCATGTGCCAGCACAAACTATGCAATGAGGGAGCAAGTCTGATCTCCGGGAGGAGGGGGGGGAGGCAAAGCTTCCCAGAGTAGAGGCCACTCAGTGAAGCTTAGTCCATTATGGGAAATGGGGCATTGCCACACCAACTTCAGTGTGCTGTCAGCCTTGCTACTTACAACAAATCCGGAGGTGGCTATACTAGTCACTGACTGTGGATCCACCTGCCTGCTTTCAGCGCCACCAGTCACCATGGGCACTAGCCACCACTGGTGCCACTGCAGCAAAGGCCCTGCACTGCACCCTATCAGACAATCTACTAATAGTAAATGGTGGAACGTGGGCTCAGAAGAAGGCTGTTTCTCCAAAATGGCTGTTTTTCTTGTTAAAAAAACAAGGAAAAGCATATGGGAGAAGGCGCTCACAAAAGTAAGCCATTTGGGGCTTTAAATGTGAGACCCAGCACTTTGAATTAAGCAGCCGCTATTACTGTGTTGAAACTGAAGTAATACAATCTCTCTGTCATTCCAGAGATGGGTCTAGACTGAAATAGGTTTCATCCTGGCGGCCCAAGTTGCAAATCCATTTCCAAAGGAAAGGGGGGAAACAGTCCCTCAGCAAAGAACTTTCTCAAATAACTTTGAGAAGCCGAATTTGCCTGTATGTTAACTGTTTTCAGAATATATTGACTGAAAGATTACCAAATAAAAAATAAAAAAATCCTGCAGGTAGCCATTGGTCAATTAGGGGGGTGGGATCCTAACCCCACAGTATAGCTATGGCTTTCTGATTCCAAGGCAGAACCAGTGTTTGTTTTTTTTCTAGGAAAAATGTGCCGGAACTCACCATGAACGCCTCCCTTGTACTCTAAGAATAGCAATATGGCCCACCAGAGAGGTGCCAGAAATGAGTTCCGGCTAGGGGGAAACCCCTAGCATTGTGCAGGAATCTGCAACCCAACAGTTTAAGATGGTGCGAGTTTGTCTGTAAGGGATTAATGTGTAGGATGAATGTACAGAGTGCCTCAAGGTATAAGTGATTCTTGAGTCCATCCAAGTTCTGAGTCATACAGGACTTTCAAGAAAAGCCCATAATTAAGGGCAGCAAAACACTGGGCTCCTGTTTAAAAATGTGGTCCTTTATTTCCCATCTTTGGTTTTGCCAAGACCCACCTACTCACTGATGGCCCAGTCCAGCAATTAAGGGCAGAAGGCAGCAAAGCTCAATTATTGCTCAAGGATAATATACATTACACACAACACCAAATGTTATGCAAGCTCTGCCACAGATACAATAAGTCGGCGCTACCCATCATGTCACTGCCAACAGTGATTATCTTTCTATCTATCTCATAGCATAACAATCTTGCACCTTAAATGAAAGTAGCTCACATTTGCAACAAAACTACAAAAAGAACAAGTAAAACAACCAGATAAAAGCAATCGCATAGCTGTTCACTGAACTGTTTACAACAGGATTAGCAAACCAAACAAAAACGCTCCCATTCAGGGGTAAATACAATTGCCCAAATCCCTTATTAAAATTAATTATTTTGTTTAGCTGTACAAATCCCAAGTCTCGATTTCATATCCCCCCCCCCCTTTTCTCTATTCAGACATGCCAAAACACAGATGACAGGTTGTTTTGATATAAATACATACAATGTCACATCTTCATTGGAATGATAGGTTTAACGTGCTAATCTGACTTCAAAGTATACAATCCAGTGTGTTTATACTGGTGGTAGAGAGGAAAACACCTTTTGGGAACTACCTGACACTTGGCTGTTTCTCCAGACAACATAAATTTATTTTAAAATATATAATAGCCTAGGAAATTTCCTCTTAGCTTTGCATTTCATCTAAGCTTTTATTTATTAATTTTTAAGCTTAGCTCTTCTCATTCTAAAGACTCAGGGAGAAAAAAATAACATTTTCAAAACAAATATATAGTTGCATGCCACTCCAATCTCCGAACAGTGTGAGATTCCAGGGGTTCCAGGCACCCAGGGTCCGTGTTTCCTTTTGGAAATGAGGCATAGTGGAGACTGTGGTATCTTCATAATATAAGGCTTATTTGCGCATATATATATATATATACAACCTGAGCCTATGATGGAGGGGCTCACTGCATAAACACCGCAAAAGGAACTTGTTTCTCCCGTAGCTGTAGTCTTGTATCACAGCAGAAAGCAAACATTGTGCTCTGCCTCTGCCTTTTACAGCCTGCAACCTTTTTTCCTTTTGGATCACATCACAGTCAAGTTTACACTCTGTTTCAAAACTCTGGCCTTCTAACTATCTAGAGCTGGAGGAGGGGGCCTCACCCATTTTCCATCTGGCACAGACTCCCCTCTCTTGCTATCTTAGCGATCCATCACCCTCCCCTTTGTTTTCTCTTAATGGCTCATCTCCCATGTGATTACCTCATAAGAAAGCTAGTCTGGCTTATATTTTAACTCTTGATAGATCCAGGGGTTCAGGAGGCTTGATTAATTTCTAACACTTACTGGGTCCAGGAATTTAGGGGAGACTGGCACCCCGAAACTCATACCAATATTTGCAGATAAAACAGGCATATTAGATAATATCAGATACTGAAAACTAGACTGTCAGGAAGAAGTTACAGATAGGTAGCCGTGTTGGTCTGCCATAGTCAAAACAAAACAAATTCCTTCCAGTAGCACCTTAAAGACCAACTAAGTCAGTTCTTGGTATGAGCTTTCGTGTGCATGCACACTTCTTCAGATACACTGAAACAGAAGTTTCCAGACCCTTCTATATAGTGAGAAGGTGGGGAGGGGTATTACTCAGAAGGGTGGTGGGAATGGGTGATTGGCAGATAGCTGTGATGAGCCTGTTGACGACTCTTAACGACTGCAATAGGTCTTACAGGAAAAAGCAAGGGGTGAAAAGGTGAAAAATGGCTTTGTCATGTATAATGAGATAAGAATCCAAGGTCTTTGTTCAGACCAGGTTTTTCCATGGTTTTGAGTTTGGTGATAAGTTGTAATTCAGCAGCTTCTCTTTCCAGTCTATTTCTGAAATTCCTTTGTAGTAAAACAGCTACTTTGAGATCTTGTATAGAATGTCCTGGGAGATTGAAATGTTCTCCTACTGGTTTCTCTGTCTTGTGATTCCTCTGTCTTGCAATTGCTCATCGTCTAACATTGTGTATGCCATAAAATGCCAACAGTGTCCTTCAGCTCTCTATATTGGACAAACAGGCCAGACCTTACGCCAAAGAATAAATGGACATAAATCGGACATCAGGAATCACAAGACAGAGAAACCAGTAGGAGAACATTTCAATCTCCCAGGACATTCTATACAAGATCTCAAAGTAGCTGTTTTACTACAAAGGAATTTCAGAAATAGACTGGAAAGAGAAGCTGCTGAATTACAACTTATCACCAAACTCAAAACCATGGAAAAACCTGGTCTGAACAAAGACCTTGGATTCTTATCTCATTATACATGACAAAGCCATTTTTCACCTTTTCACCCCTTGCTTTTTCCTGTAAGACCTATTGCAGTCGTTAAGAGTCGTCAACAGGCTCATCACAGCTATCTGCCAATCACCCATTCCCACCACCCTTCTGAGTAATACCCCTCCCCACCTTCTCACTATATAGAAGGGTCTGGAAACTTCTGTTTCAGTGTATCTGAAGAAGTGTGCATGCACACGAAAGCTCATACCAAGAACTGACTTAGTTGGTCTTTAAGGTGCTACTGGAAGGAATTTGTTTTGTTTTGTCAGGAAGAAGTTCCTCATGTGCATCTAGTCTTCTGATTACAGGGATTTATTTTTTTACTTGCAAGAGCAATCCCACAAATGGCTGCCCACAGTTGATAGTCCAAGCAAGAGTCACCGCCTTAGTGAAAACTATGGTGTGGAAAACAAGCTAGATCAAAATTGGTTATCTTAGAGGGCCATTATCCTCTGGTCACTTTGGGGCATGGGTGGGGAACATGTGGGCCTCCAGATGTTGTTGGCCTACAATTCCCATCATGCTTGATCTTTAGCCATGCTGACTGGAGCCAATGGGAGTTGGAGTCCAACAACTAGAGGGCCACAGAGGGATGATACAGATGTGTATGAAATTTGCATATCATGCGCATTTGCACATATCATGCGTATTTTGTTGGCATCCATCGGTCTTGAGACAATGGAAGAATGAGCCACTAGAGAGTTACAGCCCCTGCTGTTGCTGTAGAGACCAATATGAGAGAGACAAGTTTTATGGCAGCGGGGACAGATGAAGGCGTCCAGTTTTGCTGTTACAAATACACCATGGCATACTGATGCAGATTTAGAAATAATTTAGAGTCTTATAATATTTGATAAAAGGATGCAATGTTTCAACAAAATCGTCTACATCATTTGTATTATTCAATGCATGTAATCTCTTTGTTAATTTCTCTGGTGCAGCAATAGACCATCCATTCTGTTTCCAACTGAAGATACACAGATGTTTCAATCCTTTCCAATTCTGTGCCACTAGTAGACGTGCCACTGCAAAAGAAAAATAATTAGTTCTTTACAACAAAGCCAGATTGCCGTTCTTTTAAAATCCAAAACTTGTGGTACATTCCACGTTGACCCGCAATATAGCTTATTTCTGTAAATACCTTCTGCCACAAAGGCTTATAGGTTCTCATAGCTGTGACTCTCCTGACTAGGATACATCTGTTGGGCCAGGAATGGAAAGCCCTAATTTTACATTCCACAAACTGATTAGGACCACAAACATTTAAGGATTAAATTCTTTTTCCTTACTCGGGGGAGACAGGACTGCTTTTGGAGGTCTTCTTAGAATACTTTTTAAAATTAGGAAAATGAGCACCGGCACACATTAATCTTTTGCCCTGTGGGAGGAACAAATACCATTTAAGCCCTTGCTTTCAGATCATACCATGCGGTAGCCTCTCAATATCCCTGTCTGTACACAAAACTCTATTATATTAAAACATAGATGACTAAGCTAGACAGCACAAAAGCAAAAATAAGAATACAACACAAAGATACATCCCATCTGCAGGTAGCAAACCTTTCTCTTCAAATTCTTGAAATAAGCTAATGTGTGGAAATGTTGGCTTGCTTTGCTTCTGCCCTTTTGAAACAGAAATCTAAATTAGTCGCTAGAATTACATCAATAGGTTTATTGCTACGCTTTTGAGTATATGAAATGCTGTTCCCCCAGGAGTAAATTTGCGAAAGGCCTCTTTTAAGACTTAGAGCTTGTCGCCATTGAAGGTTGCAAAAATAAGTGGACGGAAGCCATATTTTCACCTTCCAATATGCAGTACCAAATAGTTATCAATTGAGATAATCAGGATTTTGCTGTGGCTGTGACTGAACAGCAATGTGTCTACCCCTAAACAAAAGACAGGAGCTTAAGCTGCCTTACTCAGATCTTAATCCTTCACGAGAGAGAGGGGTTTAAACATCGAAGAGAGATTGCCAATATATTTCATTATCCCCGGGGGTGGGGGGTTGTGCCTGGACAAATAGCCTTAGGAAAAACAAAACAAATTCCTTCCAGTAGCACCTTAAAGACCAACTAAGTCAGTTCTTGGTATGAGCTTTCGTGTGCATGCACACTTCTTCAGATACACGAAAGCTCATACCAAGAACTGACTTAGTTGGTCTTTAAGGTGCTACTGGAAGGAATTTGTTTTGTTTTGACTATGGCAGACCAACACGGCTACCTATCTGTAGCCTTAGGAAAGTTTTGAATAAGAGGACATTGTCCACCCTGCAGGTCAGAAGTAGCTCAGAGGGTGGTTGGAGATAGCATCAAAATAGAAACAGGAGAAAGCCCTCGCTGCGTTACTTCCCGTTTGTTTCTGGTTGCAGAAATCCTGACATTTCTGCTTAGACTTCTACCGACACTCTCCCACCTTCCCCGCATAAAAGAACCGGAGGACGAGCCCTGCGCACAGACCTGCTTAAACTCTACGCTCACTCCCTCTGCGTCACGTCGTCGCGTGGTCCTCACGTGACCCGGCGCGCGACTCCTTGCCTACCAACCGCTTCAAGCAGGCAGCTTCGGGAAATGTAATTTCTACGCTGCATTCGCAGTTTCGCAACAATCCGCTGGCAGCGTCCTTTTAAGTAGAGAGCGAGATGACTGGGTGCAAATGTCTTCCCAAATTGGGATGCTTTTGTTTTTAATTCGAAAGTGGGCAATGGGAAGGGTGGGTGAGAGAGCAAGGGCGAGGGGAAGGTTTGTGTGGAAAGTGCTGAAGAGGAAACGGAAGTTGCTGTCTTCCGCCCCTCTCTCCATCCCTGCTTCCGCCGCTTCCCTCTCGTTGGAGACAAAGGAGCGAGGCCCGAGGCCCGTGTTGGAGCCGGTGAGTTTGCGGGGCCCAGTCTGGGTGTGGCGCCTGAGAGAGAGAGAGAGAGAGAGAGAGAAGCTGCGCCCCCGTTAGCTTTCCTCCTTCCCCCACCCGCTGCGAGGGTGGCGCCCCCTCCCCGCAGTCCTCACTAGGTCTACTCGGAAGTAGGTCCTGCTGAGTCCAGCAGGTCGTCGTCTTTTTTTGCGGGGATGGACAGGCAGAGCTGGCAGTACTTCAGTTCATTCATTTATTTTATTGCGTTTATAGAACGCCCTTCGTCCGAAGATCACAGGCCGGTTCACAGCATAAAAACACAAAAGGCATAACGTGATTTTTAAAAAGAAAGTTCTCTCTTATATATGAAAGCTATATATATAATATAATATAAATCGCAAACTCCCAGGGGCGTTATTGATAACAGATTAATTTAGGAGGATCAGGGTTTGGGGGGGGGGACTCAGGGGTACTCATACCCCTAAACATTTTGTGAGTCTAATTTTTGCCTCATTGAGTGTACATATGTGTGTGTACACACACACATATAAACACTGACCCTCCTAAATTAATCTCTTGTCATTAATGACTGAGATTTTGATCTTGTTACAGAAAACAAGCACATTTTGATTCAGAGTTTTTTCTTCTCTAGAGAGGAAAACCATTTGCGATATTTGGTTTCAACTTTTTCTTTTGGTACCGCATGAAAGAAGTCGCTACAAGTGGGTAGTGTTTAAAGAGGGAGGGAAATAAACTTTTCCTGTACTGGTTCATATCTTTGCTCTGAAACAAGAAGGGGATTATCTGTGTTTAAGAAGGTAGCTCAGTACTGAAAACAATGAAGTTTATAGATGATTGTTGTTCAGTGCTGTATATCAATTATGTGCTTCAGTTGTAGATGTTGGAGGACTACATTGGT
Source organism: Podarcis erhardii (assembly GCF_964252035.2). Taxonomy (NCBI): domain Eukaryota; kingdom Metazoa; phylum Chordata; class Lepidosauria; order Squamata; family Lacertidae; genus Podarcis; species Podarcis erhardii. Next base: position 28,417,484 of record NC_138502.1, on the reverse strand, counting down.
CTAACTGTTTATATGGGATGTGTCAAGAGAGAACATGATTTATAGTGACGTTCTACTTTTCTTTTTCAGATCTAATGTCAGCTGGTTGAACACTTTTCTACCAAAATGTCAAGTAAGTTCAGCAGCAGTCTATGTGTATATGTGTTTTTTCTTATTTAATTCATATCCACATATAGAATAGCACCAATATTTCATTCCATGGATCATTGATAATGATATCTGCACTCTCTAAACCAGCCTTTCCCAGCCTTGGGCCCCTAGACATCTGGGGACGCCTGGGGATCCAAAGTTGAGAAAGTCTGCTCTAAACCTTCCCAATTTTGAATTGTGTACTTAGTGTGTTACTGTCACTGTCCTTATGGCAAAAAGTTCATTTGCACAAGAGCTCCAAATCAACTATAATTGTGCACCCTGAATTGTCCAAAATCCTGAAAATCGTGACAGTCTGGATTTGCAGTCACATGAAAAGTCTGTAATTGCTTCAGCAACTGAATCAGCCACCCTTTTGTTCAGTTAGAATAGGAGAAGGGAAAACTATGGAGAAATTCTGTTGTACTTTTAATTTACTTGGGCTTGTTCATTCTACTCACTACTTTGAGTTCTTGGGAACTGAACACAAAATTACAAACCACAGCTTGGATGCTCCTATATGAAGTATTTTCTTAAATGACAGACTTTCCTCCCCCTAATCTATTCACCTTTTGATTTGATGCTTGAATTTTTTCCTGGCAGTCTCTAGGTTTCCAGCTTGTCTACATAGTCATTCTCCCCCCCCCTTTCTTTTTTTAAAACAGAAAGGCCATCCTATGCCCCACCACCCACCCCAGCCCCCACAACCGTAAGTATGAAAGTATTTTTCTTATTTTACAAACTAAAGCCTGCTTTCATTTTAGTTCAGCAGAGAAGATACTGCAGAACTCTGTAAACCAAATCAGACAAATGGTTCCTCTCAAACAGCGTGATTAAATTCTGACTCCAGTCCATACCTCAGAATCCTTTGCCAGCCCTGGCTGTGGAGTGCTTTTAACTGGCGTTTTCAAGAATTAAAACTTGGGGTCTCATGCCTGCTGCTTGCTATGTTTCCAGACTATAACACAAACTTACTTCCTATAACATTTGGCATTCATTTTTGTAAAAGTACACATTTTAATCTCGTGTTGCATCTTTAATCCAAGTAATATCTCACATAGCTTCTTTCCAAAGCACCTAGTAAAAGCTGTGACCACACATTTTTTGAAACCTGGATAAATGCAAGCTCTGTTTTTTAAGTCTGCTAAGATATGAGCACCTGTGTGGTGATAACAGGCATTTGTGAATCTTCCTAATTGTATATTGTAGTTATTCCCATAGAATGAGGTATAAACACCTTGGCAAGGAATGGGGGCGGGGGGGGAGTAGATGTTGTTATAGCTATTAGATACAGTAGCAGAAGGTTGAAGTGAGGTGCACAAAGAACAGCAACAAGGTTTTCACTTCTAGGGAAAGAGAGTAGATTAACCTTTTGAGTAAACACGTTCAGAACATCTGTGTGGTGTGTGCTATGAAAAGGAAGGCACACTATAAGCAACATACTTTAGAGAGCAGAAGGTAAGAATTAAATGGAGGCCTCAGGTTTCCACTTTGTGACCAGGCTGGCATGTCATGCTAAACCGTTGTTGAGTGCAGGTGAGAAGAAGCTTTTGCTTTACTACAGTTGTCACGTTGTCTATGGTTTTTAACTATAGTTAGCTTAAAACAAGCCAACTTCAAATTGTGTTTTCAGAAACTGGCTTCTTTAACCAAATTGACCACAGGTTTGGATGACACAAGAAGCTGTGGTTAAATAGAAGTGAAGGCCCCCAACCTCTTCCTTAGCTATGTGGAGTGGGTGTGCAAACTCAAGGCTTGGTGCAGCTTCTTGTCTAAACCAAAGTGCAAGTGATATGTGAACTCAGCCTCCCTGCTTTGGGTTCTGTCTGCAGAGCCGGAGGGCTTCCTGATGGGAATTTATTGTAGAACTCACACCATGTTTGACACCATGTCAGAATGCCATCCTATAGCTCTTGCCATTTAATCTGGATTTTGTGTGGTAACAGAAAATAATGAAAAATAAACAATTATACATCTGCAGACACTACTCATGCAAAAGCTCACTGATTCCATTTTTTTGTGGTCCGTTTGTCACATGCAGTGACCTTTTTGGTAGGTGTTCTCCCTCTTCTCCTTGCACCTCACCTGAACACAACCTACTCATTTTGTTTCTGGTGGCCCAAACAATTTGAACATGCCTGTTTCCACAGATTGCTACATACTGATGGTCCAACTGAAAGGTACCTGGAGAGTCTGTAATTGGTGCATATCACTTTTTTAAAAAAAAAAACACTAAGGCCATGCGCAAAATTGCTTTTGCAAAAAAAGGAAAACAACCTCTTATTATTAAACCACTATATTAAAAATATTTATTGCCCACCTTTTGGGAGTGCATTCAAGCTGCAAACTATGTGCCTAGTGTACTGTCTCAAAGTAATGATTTGGGTATTAGTTGCATTTATGGTTCACCTTCTCCAGAACAGAATAAAACAGAATCTCGGGGTGGTTCAAGAGCTGAGAATTGTCCAGGTTTGGGTATACTGGACAGAACTGTTGGCTGGATCCTATTTCCCCCTTTTTCTGTGGTGCTGCTAAACATTTTATATCTGTTTGGTCATTAGTTACTGTAGTGGCCTGGTTTGCACATAACATTAAACCATGGTTCATTAAGCTATAGTTCATTAAATTGTGGCTTAGTGTTATATGGGAGCCCTCCCCAGCAGCTCAACTATGGTTTGTTTGCTCCAAAACAAACCATAATCTGACGGCTTCTTGGCTTTTGGACTTGGTTTTAATTATAGATTGGTGCTGTGTGAGAACCTGGTACCCTTCTTTAACCATGATTTAAGCATTGTTTGTCTACTCTACCTATTCACCAGGCTACAGAATAGAACCCCCATTATTAAAAGTTGTATTATCTAGCCGTCAACAGCTATATCATTTACATGGAAAGGAGCCTCACTGATTTGTGCAGAACTTACTTCCATCAAATGAGTTTAGCACTGGGGTGCCAATGACATTTCCTTAGAATCATAGATGTGTAGAGTTGGAAGGGACCCCAGGGGTCATCTGCTCCAAACGCCTGCAGTGCAAGAATCTCAGCTAAAGCATCCATGGCAGATGGTTAGTCAACCTGTGCTTTAAAACCTCCAAGGAAGGAGGGTCCACAGCTTCCCAAGGGAATCCATTCCACTGTCAAACAGCACTCACTGTCAGAAAGTTTGTTTCTGATGTTTTTTTCTGACATCTCCTCTCAGTCTTCTCTTTACCAGGCTAAACTTTCTCAACCATTCCTTATAAGGATTGGTTTCCAGGCCCTTGATCATCTTGGTTACCCTTCTCTGCACACATTGCAGTTTGTCAATATCATTTTTAAATTGTGGTGCCTAGAACTGGAAACAGTACTCTAGGTGTGTTTTGACCAAGGCAGAATAGAGTGGTATTATTACTTCCCTTGATCTGGACTCTATACTTCTGTAGATGCAGCCTAGAATAGCATTAACTTTTTTTTTGCTGCTGCATCACACTGTTTACTCATGTCCAGCTTAATGTCTACTTAGACCCCTAGATTCTCTTAACATGTACTGTACAACTTGCAAGCCTGGTATCCCCACATCTTCTGTTTGTTCAGCTGGTTCTTCCTGCCTAGGTATAGAATCTCATATTTGTCCCTATTGAAATTAATTGCATTAGTTTTGGCCCAGTTCTCCGGTCTGCTCAGGTCATCTTGAATTTTGATTCTGTCTTCTGCGGCATTGGCTTCTCCTCCCAATTTGGTGTCTTCTGCAAATACGATAAGCATCCCCTCATACACCATGTCCACAACATTCCCCTGATCTATGCAAGGAACCTACTACTTGCTTGAACTCCCTCTTGCTTTGAATGGAGCTGAATAAATATTTATTATTATTTTTAACTTCACTTGCAAGCCCGGGTTCATTCTGAGCTTTGGCCTACCTGACCTTTTCCATGCAACTGTTGGCTACTCTTGTACACTTGAACATAAAGTTCCTTGCCCTCTGAGATCTTTCGATGCACTGAATTCTGATTACATTGATTAAATATTGTGGCTGTGCAGTTTCTCTTCAGGGCTGCATTAATTTTAAAATAATTTTGTGTCACCCACTTCATACCAGGGTAACTATGTAAGCTTTCCTCCCACTGCGTTCTAGAAACATCTGGCTGGCTGGAGTCCCCATTGCATTTATTTAATTAAAGTATTTGATATATCACCTGCCAGATTCACACCTCCAGGGTGGCTTATAGGGATATTTTGAAATGATAATAATAGAACTATTATAAAGAACCAGGAAAAGCACATTGGCAGCCTGAAAGCAAATCTATTTTGAAAGACCTGGGCAAATAAAACAAAGTCTCCTGATGCCAGCAGGATGTGAAATTTTGTGCCAGTCTCCCTGGGGAGAGCGTTCCAAGGCCCTTTCTTTAGTTGCTACTCACTTAAACTGCAGGAGAGGCACCCAGAGAAGGGCCTCAACAGAGGACTTAACCATGGAGACAGGTTTGTGCGAGACTAAGCAGCCCTCCTTATACTTGACAGCTTTCAGGCTGTATAGGACTTTAAAGGTTAACAGAAGCACTTTGAATTGCGCTCAGAAATGAGCCAGCAATAAAGACATTTAAGTACTAATGAGTTAGGTATGTTTCATTTACTGGTCCTAGCCAACCATCTAGCAACATAACTGGGCAACATATTATGGGATGTTTCCATGTACTTGCACCATGACAATTTTTTTTTTTTATCCTGAACAGCTCCTAGCACCCTGCTAGAGCTAGATAAACATTGAAAAGTGAGGTGTGGCAGGTGAATACGAGGGCGAGTGCTTTTTCAGTGGCAGTGCTCTGACTTTGGAATGCCTTCCTGGATGTTTTTGACACCATGGAAACACCTCCCCCCCCCCCCAAAAAAAAAGAATTCATTTTAATTTATTTTGTGGCGCAGCTTCAACGATTTCTATCTCAGCTATGGGATTTTCAGCTGCCATTAAATATTCATTCATTTGGGGGGGGGGGAGTTAACTTGTATTTTAGATAGCGTATTTTTCGCTCTATAAGACGCACCAGACCACAAGACACACCTAGTTTTTGGAGGAGGAAAACAAGAAAAAAAATATTCTGAATCTCAGAAGCCAGAACAGCAAGAGGGATTGCTGCTTTCACTGCGCACTTGCTGTTCTGGCTTCTGGGATAGCCGCGCAGTGTGCATTCGCTCCATAAGATGCACACACATTTCCCCTTACTTTTTAGGAGGGAAAAAGTGTGTCTTATAGAGCAAAAAATACGGTAACTGTTAACATGCAACCTATAGTCTTATTTGGTTGAATATAAAGATCCAAATTAAATACCGTATTTTTCGCACCATAGGATGTACTTTTCCCCTCCTAAATAGCAAGGGAAAATGTGTGTGCGTCCTATGGAGCGAATGCAGGGGGGAGGCAGGCGGAAAAAGCCCTCAAGAGCCGCACACAAGCTTCGTGCACTCTTGCAGGCTTTTCCCCAGGAGGGAGAAGGGACTGACTGGCCGCATCAGTCCCTTCTCCCTCCTCGGGGAAAAGCCCCCAAGAGCGGCGCCCCCTTTAAAGGCTGCGCGGCTCCTGCGGGCTTTTCTACGAGGTGGGGGAATCCCTCCACCTCCCAGAAAAGCCAGGAGAAGCCGCGCAGCCCCTTTAAAGAGTGTGCGGCTTCTGCGGGAGGTGGGGGAAGCTGCAGCAGATTCCTTCCTCTGTGATTGCTTTGAAGCGGCAATGCGGGAGGGGAGCAGCTTACACTCGTGTAAGCAGCTCCTCTCTCACTTTCCTGCTTCAAAGCAACTATGGAGGAGGGAAGGAAGGGGACCATGGATCCTCTGCTGCTGACGGCTGCAACGGATTCCCTCTTCCGTGATTGCTTTGAAGCAGGAAAGTGGGAGGGGAGCAGCTTACACTTGTGTAAGCAGCTCCTCTCCTACTTTCCTGCTTCAAAGCAATCACGGAGGAGGGAAGGAAAGGGACCATGGATCCTCCACTGCTTGCGGCTGCAGCAGCTTCCCTCCTGGGCTCCCTTTGAAGCAGCAAAGTGGGAGGGGAGCAGCTTACACTCAGTTGTAAGCAGCTCCTCCCACTTTCCTGCTTCAAAGTGGAGGGAATCCACTGCAGTTGCGAGCAGAGGATCCATGGCTCCGCTTCCTTCCCTCGCAGCAGGGTGCGGGGGTGCAGGGGGGAAAGACGGCAGGAAATAGATGCCGGGCAGGAAGACACAACCACACTTTGACCACTGGAAAGTCCACCTCAGCCTCCCCAGATTTCCACTGAGACGGCCAGGCTAATCTCGATGGCCATAAGTCTGGCTCAGCATTATTAACTGGACTTAGATAAGCCATGGTTCCCCTTCCTACCCTCCTCTGAGGCTCGATTTAAAGCAGCAAAGCGGACAGGAGCTGCCCGCTTTGCTGCTTTAAATAGTTTAGTGCAACATTTTATTCAGAATATTTTTTTCCGTATTTTCCTCCTCTAAAAACTAGGTGCGCCCTATGGTCAGGTGCGCCCTATGGAGCGAAAAATACGGTACTGAAGTTTGAACCGTGAACTAATTTTGAAAATACAAACGGCTTAAGAAAATATTGGTGCACTGAGCACCCATATAAAGGACTAGTTCTACTTGGCTAAACATATTTAGATGCTTTCCTGTGATGTATCATGTCCTTTGAGTATTCCAGTTTTCTGTGGGGGGTTTTGTACCCCAAGAGCACCTGGATAAGCAATGAATCAGAGATGTGAATCTCCATTTTTCTTGGGAGTTTTCCTTCAGCATCCTTCAGAAGCACCTGAAGGGTAGTTGGTTTAAATTTCGGTTGGCTGGAGCCCAGCCCAGCAGGTTGGGTGGTAATAGTTCTAAGGTTATATTGATTATTTTAGAATGTATATTTAAATCAAGCATGCAATTTGCCATTCACCTACAGAGCATAGCAATTAGCCCCCAGGCGGGCAGATGAGTGGCAAACTGGGTGGTTCAGACGCAGAGCCAAATCATGCTTTGACATTATGCCAGCAAGGAGCTTTGGGATTTTATTCTTCCTCTCCTCATTGCATGATGCAGTTCCCTTCTTCTGACCCAGCTATGAAGCAAGCCATGGTCTGCTGTTTTCAGTGTTTGAAATTAGCCAGGCGCCAGGTGCATTTTGCACCTGGCTACCAACCACTTGCGACCAAGTAAAGATGCCAGGGTGCCAGGGTATCACGCTCTAGAGGTGCATGCCTGCAGATCCTTGGATCTGGACTGTTTTCACACACCCATACCCCATCCTGTCAAATTCTATCAGTTATATTTTATCTGCACAATCAGAATGAGTGTCACAAACCAAAATGCTTTTTCTGTGCAGCAGGAGCAGGAGCAGTGAACAACATTATAGTTTATCGTTGTAGCATGTCTTCAGTTACCCCATCGCACTGCCCTGATCGCAGTTGTGAAGAATATCCGTACATTATGAATGATCAGTGTCACCATTAAGAATAAGAGGTCGGAATAGGCCAATATAAATGTGGACTGTCTCTAGATAAAGTGACTTTTCTTATTTTAAGTTCTCAACATTCTTAACCTAGCTCAAGGTTGTTGCCTGAACTAGGCAGTTGTTTTAACTTTGAGGTTACACCCATCCAGAATCTGCAGTGGCAAGTTTTTTTTAAAGAGAGAAACCCCTCTTTCCTCAACAGGTTTCATTCAGGCTTACTGTCCCTCTTGAGAGAGGGAGAGAGAGCCAGCTGCTGTTAACACCTCATTATGCTTGTTTAAATTTCCGGTTGCTTTTGCATGCTGTACTGCAAACCATTTTCATTTCTCTGTGTTCTCCTCGTTGGGATTCATTTCTCATTCGTGTTTTTGTCTCATTTGTTTCCATCAGCAAATGCCCAGCACACCGGGGTTTGTGGGATACAATCCATACAGCCATCTGGCCTACAACAACTACAGGCTGGGAGGGAACCCGGGCACCAACAGCCGGGCCACGGTAGGAGAATCAACTATTACGTCATCCGGCAAACAACAGGAAGTGACCAGAAATGGCTTTAGAGTTAGGTTCTTCTGAATCTTAGCTGATACCACTTTTTTATTTTCATTTTTCAAATATGAAACATGAACAACAATAACTTGTGGTTTTTTTCCCTCTCTCCCTAGTCTTCCTCTTTTTTTTCCTTTCTTTTTTTCCACTGTGCACGTTTTACATAATGGCCTTCTATTTGTAAAGCATACAACAAAATGGGGTGAGTTCACGTGTATGCCCATTGATAAGTGGAACATCACATATGGGTGAAACTGTTATCGCAGATCAGGCACCACTGCCAGCACCTCTTGACTGTGGTTTCCATGGAGGCAGCTCACACACTGCTTTGCCAGGGCACCAAGGGAGAAGGAAGCAAGTGATAGACATGCACAAGGGAATCAGCCTTTTGAGTTCCAGAAGAACAGTTCACTTAAAAGGTGGATGTGCTTCAGCATCTTCAAGACCTAACTTGGCAGGAATGTTTCTGAAGCTACAGCCTACTTCATCAGATGGGTGGACCTTTTCCAAATTTGCAGAAAATTGTTTTAGAGCTACAGTCGTACCTTGGATCCTAAACCCCTTGCGAGTCTTAACGTTTTGACTCCCAAACTCCACAAACCCAGAAGTGAGTGTTCCGGTTTGTGAATGGTTTTTGGAACCCGAACATCTGTCACAGCTTACGTGGCTTCCGATTGGCTGCAGGAGCTTCCAGAACGGATTCCGTTCAAGGACCAAGGTACCTCGGAAATCGAACGGAATCCATTCCTGAAGTTTGTTCAACTTCCAAAACATTTGAAAACCAAGGCCAGCTTCTGATTGGCTGCAGGAGCTTCCTGTACTCAACTGGGAGTTGTGTCGGACATTCGGCTTCCAAAAAACATTTGAAAACTGGAACACTTACTTCCAGGTTTTCAGTGTTCGGCAGCCAATTTGTTTATCAACTAAGCTATTCAAGAATGTCCAAAATCATCTTAGGCTCATTTAAGTTGGCATCTTCTGCCTCCATGTCTAAAATAAGCTGTGTTCTGGAATTGGGGGGGGGGGGGGGAGCAACTGCTCACCTTCAGAATTAAACATCATTTAGGATTTTCCCATTACCAGTTTTAAACTAATAATGTGAAGTTTTGCTGTCCTCCTAAAAGATGCTAAAAATTGGGGAAAGTCAGTAAGAACTAACATCTTGACCTTCCTACTTGCTTCCTATCTACTGCCAAAGGACATTCATTATTTTTACTATTATTATCAATATATATTACTTGCCCTTCAGCCTAATGTCCTAGGGCAGGTTATCAAAACGAAAAACATTGTTTAGAAGCAATATAGACATAAGCTGGCCCTAAAAATACCCAGCTTTGGTGCCAAAAGCCAGTGTAAAGAGGTGCATCTTCATTCGACAGCTGTACAGTATAATGAAGATGCCAGGTGCACTTTTTAGCAGCTGCCATAGAAAAATGCCCCTTCCTGGGCTGCCACCCCCTGAGCTTTGGGGGGGGGGAATAACCAATAGGGCTCCCCTGCCAATCCTAACACCCAAGGGGGTCTGTAGAGAAGGAGGCAGTTTCAGGTATTTGGGGCCTGAGTCATTTAGGGCTTTAAACAGCACCACGAGACCTTGAATTGGGCTCGGAAAGATAAGCATTGCTGGTGGAGAATGCTCCATCATAACCTGTTAGCACCTAGGCTGTCTTAACTCATGTCATCTGGCTGCTGTAAACAGCATCATGGTGACCTGCCAGTGGTGACCACATCATTGTGAGATCTTCTTTCTCATGCTTTTCCCCCTGATAATGTGGCAGTAATGGGTCAATACAGGCCAGACTTAATTACATGCTTCCTTTCCCCTTGATTGTTGTACTCCCAGCTGAGCAACATAGGTCTGGGAAAGAATCCCACTCCTGGCCCATTTCATGCATTCCCTGCCTGCTTCTACACAAGAACGGGGGTGGGCGGGAATAACATCATAAGGAGGTATCTCTCATGCCCCTCCAGGAGCATGTGTAATATACCTTGAAAAAGCATTTTATAAGTTAGCTAACAAATTAATAAAATGCAGTTGCTCTTCTGGAATTTGCTAGTAACCGATAACTGTAGTAAGTGTTAGAACAGTGTTCACCCACCCTGGACAGTCAAACAAGATAGCACATCAGCCATCCTCAGTGTGGTTCTCTCCAGATGTTTTGGACTACAACTCCCATCGGCTATGGACAGCATGGCCAGGGGTGGTGTAATCCAAAGAATCTGGATGATACTGAGCTGGACAAGGCTGAATTGCATAGTAGCTGCTGTCACGGCCTGCCCCTAGCAGCCCCAAAACCAAAGTGTGCAACTCTCAAGGGACTCTCATGTCCCTTGTGGAGTTCGTCTGCAGCTCAACACAACACTCATTTGATAAGTTGAAGAGAGCCCTCTTTTGGCCCTCGGTGCTCAGATCAGAAGTAGATTAATGTGGCAAAACGATACAGGAGACACAGGATACGATGGGGGGGAATTGATGGCCCTTCATGCTTTTAAGTCACATTTCAAAGGAAGGATTTCTTACATTACTAAGATCATCATAAGGTGTCTGTGTGTGTTTTTCCCAAATACAGTTTTTGTCCATTCATCATTTAAAAATCTTATCCCAAAGACTTTTAAAATCTGAATTTAAGTTCAGATTAAAACAGGTTTTTATGTTTCACAGATTTCCATTGTATATATGTCATGTGCATTTACACCTTTCTCTGCCATGTATATTTCAATATATGTGGTCTTTAAAAAAACACCTATTGATTTATAAGCATTAAATTAATTCACTGAATGTTTTCAGGCCCATTGTTATGTGTGTGCATGTATCTGTATACAGTTGCTAATGCATACATCTCAAAAACTTATAGATAGATAGATACAGATATATAGATATTACAATGGAAGCAATGTATGAATTGATTGGTTCAAAGCATTTCATAAATATGAGCAGGAGCAAAGCCTGGGGTTTTTTCCTGCATCAAAACAAAACAAAAATTTGAAGTGCTTCTGGAATGCTAGAGATCTGATCTTGCAAGCTTGCCACACATGCTTTACCTCAGGCTTAGTGGTCCTGCCACATTGACCTTACTGCTCTAAAACTGAAATCCATGCAGAGACTTGTCTGTATGTTTATGCCTTCATCTTAAACACTGCGGTTCCAGGACAGCTATATGTGCTGCAAGGTGCAGGTGGAATCTTGTTCATGCAGGCTGCCCCATTAATTGCTATGGAAAGAGGAGATCCATGTGAGCTGAGAAACGGTGTGCGCTGATCTGTTTCTTCCATTGAAATGAACAAGAAGCCCATGAAGATAGTGGTACAAGTCAGAGCTTCTGGCACTGTAAGCAATTGCCAGATGTGGGAACATAATAGTTTATTATTGTAGAATTCCATTGTCCAGAGTTATCACACTATCAGAAATAGTGTGGGGAATTTGACTCTTGCAACTTCCCTTGGGGTCCATTTAATATAGTTGGCATTCAGTCCCCACATGAACACAGAACACTGGACCATAGCCATGGTTTGTAAACCACTTAGAAATTTTGCTATAGCCAAGCAGTATATAAATTTGGTTTTGGTTTTTTAAATATATATATATATAACAAATATACTGCACTCATTTCAGCATAAGTATGGAAGCCAAGGCTTTTAATGGAAATCGTGTTAAGACTGAGAAGTTATATCCTTCTGGCAAACTATAGATAATGCAAACGAAGTGTCAGCTTGTCTTGGATGGATGAGAGGTTGTATTTGTGCAAATAATGTATTTTGGAAACGAGAAAATAAATCATAGAAAGGAAGGCACTGTGTAGCTGCCAGCCAATAACACCTATCTGTTTTAGTGTCTTTCTTTTTCTTTCTTATTGAGTGCAGGCAAGGTGCTTGGCGGTTTGTACCTTTAAGGAAGACAAAGGTCCCTCCAGGAACTCACAGTCTAATTTGGACTCCGACAGTGAAATTCGGATTCATGTGGTGTACAGGTTGAGGGAGCCAACCTTGCAGAGTTCTTGTTATGATACGTTTTCTGGGTTCTCCCCACCCCTAGCCTGCCTTAATGGAATAAGTATAACCTGAGAAGGCCTTGAGTGAAAGAATATCCATACTACTTCAGTTCTGTTCTCTCACCTCTTCCTAAAGTTACCTGTCTCTTTTCTTTAGCATTGAGGTTGCATTCACCCCTGAACTTGACCACTGGTTTGCATCTATGCCTATGGCAGCAAATGTCCCTAATGCTCTCCTGGGCTGTGGTTCAGGGCGGGGGGCGGGATCTAAGGGAGATATTGTTGTAAAATCCAACTATCCCCAAGAAGCCAGCCTAAAAGAAGTCAAAATTGCGTATGCTCAGGATTCAGAGCAATGACTACCATTCCCCTAAACCAGGCATGGCCAAACTTGGCCCTCCAGCTAACAGGACCAGTGGTCAGGGATGATGGGAATTGTAGTCCCAAAACAGCTGGAGGGCCAAGTTTGGCCATGCCTGCCCTAAACGATCATAGCTGTCTAGAAAGGCCCTGTCAAACACAGCATCACCCATACTCTGCTATGCGTTGCAGGCGGATTATGGGAGAGCCGCATATTTTGCAACATGAAACGATCCCAACAAACTGTTTGAAGTTTGTGGGAGCTTCATAGAACTGTGGGTGTGGAGGCTACAAAAGGGATGTGCTTAACTCCAGCGCTGGGGTGAGGCAGGTGTGGATGCAGCCTCAGGTATTTAGTGCTGGTAGAGTTAACAGCTGCTCTCATTAGAAAGTGAAAACAGAATTTTGAATCCACTGTTACAAGTAGAGAAAATCTGCTTCTCTTTCATTTAGAAATCTCTGTACTGACAAATTCATCAGAGGTGCTGTCGGAAAGTACTCCCGACCCAGGGTGCTGGAGAATGTAACCCTTCTGATGAGAGCTAATAATGTTGCCTGCACCTGTGTCTCACTTACCTGTGTACGTCTCTTGGCAAATGCCTGTCTTGGCGGTTCGCAAATGTTTGAGATAAGATAACCAGTGGATTTTATTTGGTTCTTCTCTAGGCATCATCGGGTATCACAATCCCCAAACCCCCTAAGCCTCCAGATAAGCCACTCATGCCCTACATGAGGTACAGCAGGAAGGTGGGTACAGAACACTTGGTCTTAATTTCAGTAAGCAGTCCTCAAAACCACATTAGCCTCGTGCTTAACGTATTTCGTGGTGGTTCTTAAAAGTGTGCTTGAATGTGTGTTGTTGTTTTTTCTTTCCTTAAGGGAAAACTTAAGAATGCAGTTTGTCTTCTCTTTTCACAGTGAAGGCAATAGCGAACCATGCAAATGGAGCGGGTGGGGAGTTAGTTTCGCTGCAGGACGAAACTTGGCCACCGTACTTTCGGGGGACAAATGAAGATCTTCATTTAATTGAATATTTAGACAATGCTTAAAACTGCTGCCACCCCCCTCTGCTAACAAGGATGCATCTGGTGACTTGTTGACATACTTTTTAAAAAGTATCCAGGATTGGTGCAGCTCGATAGCTGGACTTTGCAGTAGTGACAATAGACCTACTTTGCTTTTTTGAAAAGTTGTGTGTGGTTTTTTCTTTTTTTAAAAAAACATTTTCTTTCTTTTCTTTTAAAAAAGAGGGTGCAGCGCCATTTTCTCTCCCCCCTTTTTAAAATGTGAGCTTTTTCCTGATTAAAATGAGTACCTAGGACAGCGCCTGATCCAATCCGTTGTCGAGGAGTCACTGAGCCAGGAGGACGACTGTGTTACCTGCCTTCCCATCTATGGTTTAAAAAAAAAAAACCACAGCAACACCTGTTTCATCCAGCGGCCTCTCTTAAGACAAAAAGAGAAGAAACGTAATGCAGGATTTAAGGGCAAGACTGGCGGAAAAGATACTGTGCGGCTGAGAATTAAACCAGGCAGTGGATAAACGTCGTAACTCTTGACTTCCTGCCCCAGAGAAATAATCAAACAGTGGACATAGCATAGCAAAAAAAAAAAAAAAAACCCTGTCTTAATGTAACCTTGCATTGTGATGATAGTTCTCAGAAAAGACCCTAGTCATGGTAGTGATATTAACAACAAAAAAATAGATGTGTTTAATTTTATAAGTATTCAGTTAGCTGGAGCTTTACTACAGATGTTTTTATTAAGGTCTGGGACCAAGTGAAGGCGTCCAATCCTGACTTGAAGTTATGGGAAATTGGGAAGATCATTGGAGGGATGTGGCGAGACCTCACTGATGAAGAGAAGCAAGAGTACTTAAATGAATATGAAGCAGAAAAGGTACACGGAAGAAATCCCTCTCTCTCTCCCCCAAATGACACTGGACGTCTCTCTCTCACACGTGCACACACGAGGCTAAAATCTTTTTTAAAAAGAAAGAGAGACTAGCTCTGGAGGAGGAGGTGATAAAGCAGACTCACATACGAGAGAGTTATTGAGGAAGGAAACTGAATCAACTCTTTGCTGTGCGAGCCCAGCTCTCCCGGGAGCTTTAAGGAAAGTATGGTAGAAACACGATACTTGGATTGCTTGAAAAGAGCCCACAACACCAGATCCTTCAATTAAACCTGAGTCAAGGTTGTGTGCCGTCCCTCTCTGCCCCCCAACTCTAAAGGCACCTGGAAATAAAGCACAGTTTAATGAGATTTCCCTCTTCCAGTTCCTCCCAGCACCACACTCCTCCTGTATTCCCTTTGCTGTTCATTATATATGGACGCGCACCGAAATGTTTAGATGACACCCTGCCCTGCCTCTGGCTGTGAGACCTTTGCAGAGGAGAGCAGTTGAACCTCAGTAAAGCTGCCCTGAGATGTTGTCCACCCCTTGATTCATGTGAAATTGGTCCTTGTTTTCCTGCAAGGAGCCTTTAGTCAGAAGGATTCCCCCAAGGGCAAGGGAGACTATTTTGGGTGCGATTTTTAAAATGTATCTGTCAAAACTGTAGATAGAGTACAACGAGTCAATGAAGGCCTACCATAACTCACCCGCTTACCTTGCCTACATCAACGCGAAAAGCCGTGCCGAAGCCGCCCTGGAGGAGGAAAGCCGGCAAAGGCAGTCCCGGATGGAGAAGGGTGAACCTTACATGAGCATCCAGCCCGCCGAAGACCCAGATGGTAAGCAGGAGTAGCAGGTGTGCTGCTTTCTGCCTGTAAGGAATGGCAAGGGGGTTGGTGGGGAAGCTGAAACTTTTTACTCCAGAAGGCTGCTTGGCAATATAATTGTTTAGCAGGAACTCTTGGGCCAGTTACTCATCCCAAACCCAATCTCTTGTCACTCGGCCCCACCAACTTGGTGGTGGGTGATCCATACTAATAATAGTAATTATTTATTATTTATACCCCACCCATCTGGCTGGGTTTCCCCAGCCACTCTGGGCGGCTCGCAACAGAATATTAAAAACACGGTAAAACATCAAACATTAAAAACTTCCCTAAACAGGGCTGCCTTCAGATAGTTGTTTATTTCCTTGACATCTGATGGGAGGGCGTTCCACAGGGAGGGCACCACTACCAAGAAGGCCCTCTGCCTGGTTCCCTGTAACCTCACTTCTCGCAGTGAGAGAACCAGCAGAAGGAGGACCTCATTGTCACTGCATTAAGTGATACTGAATATATGCTCTTTAATCTTGGCAGAATCAAAACACATTCTTTTGCAGGGATGTTGAGCAAAGAGCCTAGATCAGGGAACAATCTCCAGCACAGTCTCTGTGTGTCTGGTCTTTTAACTTCAGAAGGCATGAAAAGGGCCAGTTCCCCATTTCTTGGTGCCTTTTCCAAATCATGAGCTTTATTGTGACAATTGTGCAGCTCTGTTGAAGTGGCTGAATAGGATCAAGTCATCCTAGCTCTCTAACTCTTCAGTTGCAGGGAAACATGGATTTTTCCAGCTCTCACATTGCAACACCTTGTCTTGCTCTCTCTCTCTCTCTGTGTGTGTGTGTCTGTCTGTGTGTGTGAGAGAGAGAGAGAGAGAGAGAGAAAGAAAGAAATAATAAGCATCTCACTCTTATCCTATCCCTGGAACCTGCATTTGCCAGGATTCAGCCTTTCAACTTGGGGTGAGGGTAACAGAGAACACACGGACCTGTGCAGAATGCCTTTCATGAGACCACAGTAAGCCCTCACACACTTAGGATTTGCAGGGATGGGGGTCTAAGGAGACATAATAAGAATTACAAATAAGCTTCTTCATGGCAGAAATTAAGCATGGGGTGAGGCATCATACTGAGTGCGCAATCATTTTATTTCTTGGGCCAGACTAAGTGCTAGCCTTGCTGCTGTCAGACGTCCAACGTTTTTATCAGTCTGAACTCATTGGCTGGAAGGGATGAGCTAGAAATTCAGGGTGGCTCCTCGGTGAAACCTATCCAAAAATAAAGTTTTGTTTAGATATGAGGCCAAACCCATTGCCGGTATTTATCCTCCCCCTCTTCAAAGCAAAAATTTTTAAAAGCCCTTTGGTGCTTGACTGTCTCTGGCATTCTTTTGTTTGTTTGTAGGTGGTTCTGGCTAGGGGAGGATGGGTGGGTGGCAGCAAGTTTGCCATTCAGTTTAAGTAATGACTTGTGCTGGGAAAGATGACAGGGTGAGGGCTTGCTGTGCTTCTGCAGAAAAGCAAACAAATCAAAAAGCCACCTTCCTGTTTCCTTCACTGATGGCACATATACATTCCTCTACAAAAAGAAGGCCAGTGCTCCACCCATCTGTGAAGCACAGCTTGGTTCCTTTCTCACTCTATGTAGCAGCCAAGGATGATGATGTTCATGATCGCTTTCATAAACAAACATAAGCTAGGGAAGAGACTCTTTAATGTAGAGGTAGAATAGGGTCCTCTTATTATCCTGACCATTGGCCACGCTGGCTCGAGGGCCACAGGCTGTCCAACCCCAGGCTAGATCTTCCTACAGGTTGTCCTCTTCGCTCTTCCAAGGTTCCAATACTTCACATACTAACATGGCAGAAAGCCTTGTGGAGCACAGCGAGGTTTTCTTCTGACTAAATGTGCTTCAGAGTGCAGTGTAGTTGGCTTCCTCTAATTGTGAATCCCTCTGCGGCTTCTGTATGAGAAAAAAGAACCTGCATCTAGTGACACTTAGAACAGGAAATGTTGAGTTTGAGAGCTTGTAGGTGGTGGTGGCTAAAGGCACGAGCTGGGTTGTCAATAACAGTTCAGTCCTGAACTCGTTGGACAGCATAAGAGTCACATACAGTTTAAAAGGCCATGGATTGTTGAATTAGCCAAAGGCCTAGGAGAAGAGGAATGTTTCTGCCTGGTGCCTAAAGATATGTTAACAAAGGCACCAGGCGGGCCTTCCTGGGGAGAGCATTCCACAAAGCCAAGCTTCAGGATTTCAAGAAACTTGGAGATTCTTGGGAGGGATAGTGAAGTGACAGAAAGGAATAGAGTGAACAGAAAGCTGTACACTTCAAGAGGTTGTATCCAATCTTAGTCCTACTCCATTGAAATAAGCAACCTAAGATAGTCATTCCCATTAATACAGTGAGTCTGCTTGTGAGTAGGACTTGACATTAGATACAACCCAAAGTTACTTAGCCAGTGTTACCTGTGAAGCTAAGCAGTGGTGAAACTGCAAACTGCCCTGGTATCTTCTATAACGTAACTACTGCATACATTTTTGTTTCAGATTATGACGACGGGTTTTCTATGAAGCACACTGCCACAGCCCGTTTCCAGAGAAATCACCGCTTAATTAGTGAGATTCTGAGTGAAAGCGTCGTCCCCGATGTCAGATCCGTGGTCACCACGGCAAGGATGCAGGTTCTCAAACGCCAAGTCCAGTCCTTAATGGTTCACCAGGTAAAGTTTGGCTATATGAGAATGCTTAATAAACGTAATAGCTTTTCATGCGCTCGGGTGATACCTGTGCCTATAACAGCAGCAGTCACCCACCCACCCAGTGTTTTGAAATCTACCTGTTATTCAGGTAAAATCTCCCCGTTGTTGAGACCTGTCACTAGCACTGCTACGGAGGGGGCCTTTTCTCTGCTGGTGGGGAAGAAAAATTTCAACCTTCAGTATTTTCTTCATTATAAATACTGAACTTTGTTCTGTCCTTGGGCTCTGAAATCATCCATAATATTGGACTGCCTGTGGCCTGAAATTGTTTGAGCACAGCAGCTGCTCCTGTTTAGAGACACGTTTGGCAAACTTTTTTCTGATTTGTTACAGTCCTGTTCAGCTCTAGTCCTTGTTTTAAAAGTCCTCCCTCCAATCCACAATTCATGCCCCCCCCCTTTCTTTCAAGATGGTGCAAAAATATAAGATGACGTTGTTTTTCTTGATTGATTTGTTTACCTTTTATTTTCTTCCACCTCATGCCAAACAGCTCATGTATCATTATTTGTATATCTTGCTGCTGCTTCTTGCAAGTGTGTCTTGCGGGGGGAGCGGATCTTGCTATAAACATGCATGTGTTTCAAAAAGCAGCTTGGGGAGAACCTACAAGTCTCTTGAAGGTAGCTGAACACATATCCTGAGCCTATGATTCACACACACACACACACACACACAGAGAGAGAGGGAGAGAGAGAGAGGGAGAACTTACCTCTTTCTGACTTTGGGGGATTGTGGGGGGAGGCCCAACATTCAGTGCTTTAGACAATTTCTGTAGAGAGATCAAATGTAACAAAAGTTATGGACTACCTCTTTAAATATCCCGGTACATGCTGTACTTTGTCACAGAGATTCAATTGTTGAACCAGGTGAAACTAGGAGCCACTCTTTCTAAAGACACTGTTGCACCTTTTCATTAGCATGCAAACTGCTAGAGGCTATTTCTCTGCATGCTAGGGTTTGTTTCCCGAGTTGCTAAATATGTGAACTAAGTGTTCCTTCTCCAAGATTTAGCATAGAAAAACAATGGTATGTACAGGGTGTGGGGAACCTAAACTGAAAACAATGGAAAATGTAAAAAGCCAAGTTACAGATTGGTTGCAATACCATCAGTTACATGAAATGTTTAAATTAGATAGGGGGGAAATGGTTTTTCAGACCAAAATCTCACAATTCGAAAAAGAACTTCTACAAAACAAAGAGAAACTTTTGTCTAAAATGTATAATATGTTATTAGACTGGGAAACAAAAGACAAGCTTGTTAGAGCCTCAATGACACACTGGGCAATCGATATAGGACACAAAATTGATTTTAACCTCTGGGGAAAACTCTGGGAAAGTGACTTGAAGTTTACAGCATGCTATTCTTTGAAGGCGAACTACCTGAAAATGATTTGCAGATGGTATTTAACTCTGAGTAGGCTTGCTAAGAAGTATAGGACTGAATCAGATAAGTGCTGGAGATGCAAAGAGGAGGACGGAACGTTCTTTCATATATGGTGGACTTGTAAAAGGGTAAAAGAGTATTGGGAAATGATCCATAATGAATTGGGGGGGGGGGGAATGTTTAAAAATACTTTCCCTCAAAAAACAGCGTCCTTTCTGTTGGGGATAATTCAGACTGAAATTCCCAGGTGTCGAAAAAGGTTATTCATCTATGCTACTACTGCGGCCCATGTTTTGTTAACCCAAAAATGGAAAACAAGCGAGGTCCCAATCAAAGAAGAATGACAACTTTAGTTGACAGAATATGCACAACTTGCAGGCTTAACATATAGAATAAGAGAACAGGAAGAACATACGTTTAGAGAAGATTGAAAAACATTTATTGAATAGATGGGAAATAATTTTGTACAGCTGAAAACGTTGGCAGCATTAAGATAAATTCATGTAAATAAGTTTTGATGGATGCAATAGTGAATACTGAATGGTATATTTTTTGTAAAATATGCAGGGATTTATGATATGTAAAATGAACTATGGAAAGAGAAGAAGGGAAGTCACTGATATCTTAAGGATGTAAAATGAGCCACCTCTTTTTAGTGCAACTGTATAATACCTGTTCCTGAACTGTTGGTTCCACAGTGTTGGACCCACCACCAATAAGTCCTTGGGTAGAGATTACACTTAGGTATGAGGACACCTTGAGAATTCCTTTGTATACTTCAGGAGGCAGCATATGTGCATATTAAAACTAAATTCAAAATAACACTGCATCTTCTGAACTGTGTGGCTAAAAAGCCAGCCCAACTAACACCTTCCAAATGCATTCAGGCTGACAAATCTCTTGGGAAAGAGTTCACTGTTGTGGACCATCTCGGCACACAAATGGAAATGTCACCAGGACACACTCAGTTGATAACAGAAGGACTTGTAAAATACGGATCTTAGCGTTCAAGCAGTCAAGCATGTGTGTATGTATATGGAGAGGTATGGAGAGAGAGAAAGAGAGAGAGAGACTTATTTTAAAGCACAGATAAATTAGCATTTTTACAGCCATTTGCAATGTCTTTAAGCTTGGGTCTGGAGCATAATAACCTGTTTGTAAAGTGTTTGAGGCATTCTGGTGTGCTGCCAAAAATAAACTTTACTTCCTTATTAGCAGAAATTAAGGACGTGATTATACTACAGTCTTCCCACATACACACATCCCAAATATGGGTCTTTAGAATTATGATCCCATGAAGAGGCCTCAGCTCTAACCATTCTTACAAGTCTCAGGCAGAGGGATGTTTGAAGTGGTCCACAGCAAGAGAGTGGCAAGGATTTCTTGGGAGGTGTTTGCCAGTGGAATAAAATGGTTCATATTACTTGGCCTCATTTTGTTTCTGAAATCATCTGCTTTTATTTCAAAGTAGAGGATCTGCATATTTTTCTTCAAATTCCCCGCTCTCAAATAGAGCAGTCTTTCGCATGAACATTTGAATTAACGTGTGTTTGTGTTACAGCTATGTGCTCACTTTTTAATCTCATTTTCCACTCACAGCGGAAACTAGAAGCTGAGCTCCTGCAGATAGAAGAACGTCACCAGGACAAGAAAAGGAAGTTCCTGGAGAGTACAGAATCCTTTAACAATGAGCTGAAGAGGGTAGGGTTCTGCAGAGCTTTTCTACTTGTTCCATGGAGTAGTAGGCTTTCTCAGTCAAGGGCTGATGTGTGACTCCCCAAAGCAGAGAGGAGGAAGAGCTGAAATCCTCTGCCATTGCAATTTTCTAACGCTTTGTTCTACTGAGTCTGTCCGGTTCCATGAGCTCTTTTGTCTGGAAAGACTAGGGAATGAGCCTGAGACTTTGTTTTCTGCTGCGGATCAGCCCTAGAGTAGGTTTAGTTTCCTTTGAAGCAAGGCTTCACCTTTTCGAAATATTGTGCCTCCCAGTACACAGGTTGAGAAGGAGCAATGGGGAAATAGCATCTTGCACCAGTAGTCTAGTTCCAAGACAAAATAAATACAGGCCAAAGAGTCCACAGACTTTCCTTGTAAGAGCCAGCTCTCACTGAGATGGTTAACTTGCTCCATGTCCAAAGGCAGTTTGTGGAGAAGACTCAGATTGCTGGATATACCTTCAAATAGAAGATTAGCCTTCTCACTAACATGCTGGGTTTCAGGTGGCCTTCCTCACTAACCTCATATCTTACTATGTGTAGGAATATTGTCAGTGGGGGAGCATTTTCTCATGTGAGCCAAACACACCTTAGTCTGACGCCCAGACATATTCATCACCTCTCTGAAAACAAAGCCCATCTCAGCTTTTAAGATTCAACGAGGCTCACAATATTCGACGGGGAATGAACGCAATGGCTCCCCTCCAACATACCCAGCTCCTGTGCTTCCCGGTGACTCCTATATCATGATGTGTGAGACCAAAACAGCAGAACTGCTTTCTGTCTTAGTAACTATTTACTTTTGTTCAGTGCTTCAAGATGAGTAGGAAAATTAGAATACCCCTTAACATTTTTTTTAAAGCA
Source organism: Podarcis erhardii (assembly GCF_964252035.2). NCBI lineage: Eukaryota > Metazoa > Chordata > Lepidosauria > Squamata > Lacertidae > Podarcis > Podarcis erhardii. Next base: position 28,395,575 of record NC_138502.1, on the reverse strand, counting down.
CTGCTTTTGCTTTAGGCCCACATAACACCCCAAACTAAACTGCACTCTCATTGTTGCTAGCCAAGTTCTTTTTATTAATGAAATGGTTGTTAGACAAAGGAAAGTAATTCCGTTTTGGTACCGCAACCCGTCCTGACTAGCTGAAACTCTAGAGGAAACGTCTAGGGAGTTTCAGTCTGGCTGTTGGAGCATGCTGTAGAAAACTGAAGGTGTGAAATTCAGATTCTCATTGGAAAGACAGCATCCAAAAAAACAATGCATGTCACTTTTCCACACAAAGCAGTTTGCCACATAAGTACAGCAATGACGGAAATATAAAAACTCCCATCGTAATCCCAGCTTGATGTGTCAGACGGGCGTGTGTAAAATCTGTTCCACAAACAGAACCATTTATGGGTAAGAAAATCTTCAAAACCTGACGAAGTAGGTGTTTTTATAGTAAACCGTGGCTACAACCAGTGCTTTCCCCCCCCCCCTAAAAAAATGTTTAGGGGTACTCTCATTTTCCTGCTCATCTTGAAATACTGCCCCTCAATGAGGCCAAACACCCCCTCAGAAAAAGGGCACTGGCTACAACAGTCAGCTTTTTGTCTCTGGTATGCGAGTGAAGCAATCCACACACACACATACACATACACAGTCTTCTGTACCAGAGGGGCTTTGAATGGAGCGGACGTGTCCCTCTGCCCTGTGTGGCTCTGCTGGAGCTCCACCATAGGCGGGGAAGCCCTGCTGGTCAGAAGTGTCCCAGTGCTCCTGCCCAAACAGCAGGCAAGCAGAAACTGCTGGCGGTGGCATCCTGGCCAGCAGTAGCCAACAGAAATCCCTGAAATGTGATTTTGCAGGAGGGAACTGCTGGCTCCTGTGTAGACCCTCCTGCCATCACATGGCAGCCACAGGGCCAACCTGGGATGCTTTGCTGTTACAGCCTGGGAGCTGACTCGGTGAAGGGGGACATTTTCCCTGCCTCTCTCCCCATACCTTTTTCCCTGGCTGGCGCGAATGCTGTGGCTGTGAATGCATCGCTGGCTGTGCTGCCTCACCAAGCCCCACAAGATTTTGGGGGGGGTGAATTAATCTATAATGTGATCCCAGCACTTTCCAACAGGAATCTTACCAATCCTGTTGAAATAAAGATGTGAGCCTGGAATATCCCCACCACTAGAACCAAGCAGTGATAGATCGGACTAGTTCAAATTAATTTTAAAGGTTTTTTTGTAAGCTACAACTGAAACACACAAAGCTTGTTGGTTCTTAGGAATAATAGTTTCTGAGCTTTGCCAGCACAGATGGCTTGCAGTTGCCTCAAATGTTGGATTTTGGCTTTGATTCTGTGCTAAAATATCTATTTAAGATAGTGTATATGAATCACACTTACAGTGTGATTTATTCATACATATTGTGCATCATATTTCTGCTGTATGTATTATTCCCTTATTGTATATCAGAGGGAGGGGAGACTGAAGTTGGGAGAAAATGCCATGCCTAAGGCTGCCTAGTGACGTCATAGTGGAGACAGGACTTGGGCCTGCAGGCCCAAGGTGATGAGAGAACCTGGATTTTTAAAGTGACATGTGATTTTTCCCTCTTCCCCACATCCAGCTGTGCAGCCTGAAGGTGGAGGTGGACATGGAGAAGATAGCGGCCGAAATCGCTCAGGCCGAGGAGCAGGCCCGCAAGCGGCAGGAGGAGAGGGAGAAGGAGGCCGCGGAGCAAGCCGAGCGCAATCAGAACAGCACAAGCGCCGAGGAGGAGCAAGCAGCCAGCAAAGCAGAGGAGAAGAAAGAGGAGGGGAGCACTCCGATGGAAGCAGGTAATCGTTTGGCAAGCCGGGGGGGGGGGGGGGCTTCCCTTGAAGCAGCAGTGGTGCATGAGGGGGGCATGTAGCCGAGGTCGGAAGAAGGGCTGATGTTTTAAACTGAGCCTTTTCTTAAAGGATCTGGAGTCTGTACAGTGGTACCTCGGGTTACAGACACTTCAGGTTACAGACGCTTCAGGTTACAGACTCCACTAACCCAGAAATAGTACCTCGGGTTAAGAACTTTACCTCAGGATGAGAACAGAAATCGCACGGCAGCAGCAAGAGGCCCATTAGCTAAAGTGGTACCTCAGGTTAAGAACAGTTTCAGGTTAAGAACGGACCTCCAGGACGAATTAAGTTCTTAACCCGAGGTACCACTGTATCGAGTAGCACAGTTGAGTTTTAATAGGCTCCCCCATCAACCAGTGGCTTCCCCTTTTTCACTGCGGGAACAGGTTACAGCCATGTCTGGTGATGCAGATGTGAAGAAGACTGAACTCTGCATTGACTTAATAACCAGGGCTTGTCTTTAGTTGCCATTTATGATACAGCCAGACTTTCATTCAAACAAGGTCTCCTCTTCTGTGAGAAAAAAGAGGAAGAACTTTCCCGAACTTGGTGCAGTCAGGCTGGGTAAGAGCCTTGAAGTAGAGGTGCCCAGAGCGGGAGTTCTTCCTCGATTTATGCCTCCAGCAGCTGATGGTTCAATGGAAAACAAGTTTGCCTCTGAGGGGCCCTTTTCTCTTAGTAGGCGTTGAGGTTTTGTAACAACTAGTTCCCACTCCACCCCGCAGCCAGGGGGAAACAAAGCTCTCAGTGAAGAATAGAATAGAGAAAGTGCATTTCCTTACATGCTTTCCTTGTTGGGAGAGAGTGCAGAGCCCCCCAGACCCTAGCATCATAGAATTGTGGAGTTGGAAGGGGCCGCAAGAGTCATCTAGTCTAAACCCCTGTAATGCAGGAATCTTTTGCCCAACATGGGACTTGAACCCACGGCCCCGAGATTAAGGGTCTCATGCTCTACCAACTGAGCTACCAAGACTGAAAGAATGAACTCCGGAGAAGTCTATGGGGAAATACTAGGCCTGCTCCTTTCATCATTGCTCATAACTCAGTTATATTGTTTCATTGGTAACATAAGAGGGAAAATGACTATTGCTCATTCTTAATCTAAGCACAATCACCAAGACTCCTGATTAGGTGTTTGCGTATGTGATGTTAATTGAATGTTAATTCTATTCTGTCCCGTTTCCCCCTTTTTATTGTTTTTCTTAAACCACTTCACAAACCAGGAACTTACACATTGACCACTAATCATGAACCATATGTTGTAGATATCACTACAAATTTATTATGCTCCTTTTGTGATGCACAAATGCCATGAGACTTGGTCTATTTATTTGTATCATTTATTATTCCTGTGATCCTTATTTATGAAGCCTAATAAAAAAGTTATTTAAATAAGAATACGAATAATAATTCTGATACAGTTTGAAGGGTTATGCAGCCAGGCAGCAGGGCCTTCAGCCAGAATTGTTGAGGAAACCCAGCCAGATGGGTGGGGTATAAATTGTTGTTGTTGTTGTTGTTGTTGTTGTTGTTGTTGTTATTCCTTGGAGCTAGGAGGGGTGGTGTTGGTAGGGATTGCCCCTTTTTGTGCAGACCACGAAAGCACTTCTGCCTCTCCGCCATCCTGATTGTGCTCACATCTTAATTTGGGGCATAAGGAAGGCAGGAACTAGGCTGTGCCAACACCTCCCAAAGAAATATGTCAGTAAGGGAAAGCTTTTGTGTGGAATTGGTCTTCCTTGAATCTGTTCCCCATTGTACTGCACACTCTCCCTTCATTCGCTCAGCCCAGCAGTTGATTACCATGGCTATAGTGATGCCTCCTCAGCTTTCCCCCATATCTTCCCAACAACAATTCACAGCCCTTTCTGCCCCTAAGCCCCTGTACTGGCAGATCTTAGCCTTCAGAATGCTCATTCCATGACATCATAGCAGTCCGGCCAATGGTTGGAGAGGTGGCTGCACATTTTCAGTAAAGGGGAGTTAGAGTTCATGCAGCAGGCCAGCTAGGGAGGTTTCAAACAATGCTGGTGGAATTTAAGGTGGAGGATTTGGGGAAACTGCAATTAAAACAGGTTCTGAATTTCTGTACCTTGTTTAATATGATTACTGAGCCATATCCCTGTGATAAGTAACCAGTCTGCCAAATTACCGAATATTAATTCCCCTTTGTATATACTTGGTTGTTACACAACCTAGGCTCTACAAGCCAACTATTACCCCAAGAATCCACAAACAATACCCATCTTACGAATAGCAACTCTCAAGACAGGATTGCTTTGTTTTGTTTTCTTTCTGGGCATGCCATGTGTTGTTTGGACGCCTATTGTTGTGCCTGAAAAGCTTTCTAAATTCAAAGGAGGGGAAATCTCACTGACAAACTTGTTTCTATGGCAGAGGAGCCTCCTGCGGAAGAAACCATTGAGAGCCAGCAAAATGGTGAAGGGACATCCACTCCGGAAGACAAGGAGAGTGGCCAGGAAGGAGTCGAAAGCATGGCGGAGGAAGGAACGAGTGACAGCAACACCGGCTCCGAAAGCAACAGCGCCATGGTCGAAGAACCACCAGCTGACCCGGTGGTTCCGGAAGACAGTGAAAAGAAAGAATAAATTTTTAGCTACTTTTCATGCATCTCCCTTTTTAAAAAACAAAAGATTAACAGCATGAGAAAGAAAAGAGGTGGTATGTAGGTTCCTCTTGGTATCGTTTCATGTATATTGGTCACCACCAAATGGTTACTGGGCATTTTAACTTTTTGTGACATCAGATATCCAGGGGTCACGAATGGATTTAGAGCGATCATTTGGCACAGAAGCAGATCACAGCTCGCACACAGCTGCATCATAATCCACAACAGCAGCATCACTCTTCTCTCTCAAGGAAGCAATTTTACTCTATGATTTGCTTTTTAAAATTTCCCTTATGCCCTCATTCCAGGGAAAAGTTATAGAGTGTTTTAGAGAAGCATCCACATATCTGAACAATCCCTTTGTTCTCAGTTGGAGACTTGGCAACTTCAAATCAGCGTATTAAGTTATAAGTTCTGCCAAATTCACTCTCCCTCTTTCACCTTCTTTAAAATTGTGTGTGGAACTGATACTCCAGATTTCCATTCCTTTCAGATATAATTAAAAATTGGTTATCAGTGAAAAGAAAACTTCCTTCCTGCAAAATTAAATTGCCATTCGTTTTTGTGAAGAAAGGAAATTTCCTCTCTACCCAAAACACTTTTAAAACAACACCACACACCTCATAGTTTTAAACTAGTTTTTGTTTTTTTAATCTAAAGAACTTGTTAGGGAAATCCTTATACAACTTTGCATGGAAATAGCATGGAAAGATCTGGATAAGAGCTACAATCGCAGGACACCTTCTTTGCTCTTAATGTTCCCCTTTTTCATTGTCTGTAAAAGAAAATCTGACTTTCCAACACTGGGAGAAAAAACGGAGATAAATGTAATATTTCAGAAGTCTGAAATGTGAGAAAGGCCTTTAACCAGAATGCAGTTTCTCCCCAGGCACATGGTGATTAAGACCATTCCCACTGAAAATGCAGCTGCATTATACAGCTTCATTAAGTCTTGCGGCTCTATGGAGCAATGTGGGATCCTTGAGGGATTCCCATCACTGCCATTTTTATTCTCCTTGATCTCTTTCCTAAGAACGATTTGATGCAAAGGCGGTAGTGGAACACAATCCAAGGCAATTGTTTGAAGCTTGTCAGAGTATTTCCCCTCCCACGCTGCGCTGTGCTACCACAGCACCATGCAAGCAATTCACGTCAAACAGCTTTTTGGAGTTGCAGCGAGCTCTTAGGATCCCTTACAGCACCACCAAGTTATTTGTTTTCCTTGTTAAACGCTGTCTGTCTGAGAATTCTGCTTCAGGGTTGCCCTCCACAGACGTCTTCTCAGAGGATTAAAAAATAAATTAGTAACTTTAAGGGAAGGCAACGCCAGTCTTTTTGTGAGTGTCTCCTAATCCCTTGTTGGTTTAAGGATTTATGGTGGGTTTTGTTTTGTTTTGTTTTGTTTTTCAAACAACTCTCTTTGTTCTGTTTTAAATGGTTTTTCACGTAATAAACTAAAACATGTTTTAAGAAAATGGAAAAGTGGTAGCGGTCTGTACTTGTCTCAAACACATTTGTTTAAAGCACTGGTTCCCCACCCCCAAGGAGGGGAAATAGACCTCTGAAGAGAACCATCTTTTTTTTAAAAAAATGCTTGAACTCCTTCCAACATGCCTGTACAGTCATACCTTGGTTCTTGAACAGAATCCGTTCCAGAAGTCTGTTCGACTTTCGAAAACGTTCGGAAACCAAGATGCGGCTTCCGATTGGCTACAGGAGCTTCCTGCACCAATCAGAAGCCACGTTGGACGTTCGGCTTCCAAGCAACGTTCGCAAACTGGAACACTCCTGGGTTTGCAGCATTCGGGAGCCAAAACGTTCAAGAACCAAGATCTGACTGTACAACACATTGAAAGCACATCATCCCCAAAGAAGCATGGGGATTATAGTTTACCCCTTCACAGAGCTATAGTTCCCAGGGGTCTTCGCAGGGAGGGGCACTTGAAAGGTATGGTATGTACACAGCCTGGGAGACCTGGCTTCAAATCCCCATTCAGCCCCATGACCTTTGGCCATCTTTCAGCCTGCCTCACAAGGGGGTTGTGAAGATATAATAGGGAGAGGGGAAAACAAATATGCCACCTTGAAAGGGAAGATATGAATGTAAAAATAAGTAAGAAACCTAGGTAGCTTGCTCAGCAGGAAGCTGGCTGAGCCAAAGCTACTTTGGGGGTTTGGGGAGGGCATTGTCTTCCTCCTTTTTGGCAAATGCTTGACTACATTTACCAGCACGGATTATATGTGTCCCACCTTGTTTATTTCTGCCTCCCTCCTCAGTTTGCTTTCACTGATCTCACCAGTTAACCAAATCTGCAATGTGCTCACCTCGCCCTCTTATAACAGAGTCATCCTTGACAGGCAAGATTGCCTATACAGTACAGGAATAATCCAGGAAGCAGTAACTTTGAAGGGAAATGGTCCCAAACCAACAACAGATCGGGAAAACCATGGCAACAAGCAAGATCAAAAAATAAACTTAATCTCTCAATTGAAGGGATTTCTGAGGAATATTTCAGTTCCCATGAAAAGGTGGTTTTCATCATCCCCCAAAAATAAAAAAATGAAAGAATATTCAGGACTGCCCTAATGATGCACCCCTGCACCTGTAGAGACGACTGCTAGCCAGTCTTTGCTGTGCTGGGACGATTTAGTTCTTTCTTGGTTGGTTGCAAATACATCAGAACTTTGGCAGGGATTCTTGAGAAAGAGACTGTAAGGTGGCGTTGGGGGGGCTGCATGGAGCATGAGCCCCAGGGAACCAGCAAGTTTTTGGCCTCTGTACCAACATGGACAATCATCTAGAGAACCTGCAAAACTCGTTAAGGACATACCACTTCTCCCCCTGAGAGATGAACATATCACACACTTATTTTATGCTCTGCTTTTCCTTTCAAGGAGTTCAAGGCAACAAACCTGGTCCCCCTCACTTAATCCTCACAACTACCTGTGAGGTAGGTCAGGCATGAGAAAAAGGAGGTGCTGGACTAAGATCACCCTGTAAGCTCCATGGCTAAGCAAGGATTTGAAGCTGGCCCTCTTCCGTCGTGGCCTGGTGCTCTAACCCAGCCATTGCCAATCTGGTGTCCTTGACACTTTTTCTCTACAACTCATACCAGCACATGCTAGTCAGAGCCGATGAGAGTTGTAGTCCAAGACATCTGGAGGCACCGGGCTGGTGAAGCCTGCTCTAACCATTGCACCACGCTGCCTCTCTGCTGCTGCTGCTGCTGCTGTTGGCAGCTGGCCCTGGTGTCTCTCGAGTCACTTATGATGCTCCTTCGTGGTTTTTGGTTTTTTTTCCTTTTCTTTTAAGAGCCTCTAAGCCCAGGCTAAGTGAGCAGTTGGGTGGGGAGCAAATGATTTTCTGTAATATTGCCCACGGTAACTTTCAGAGCTTGTGTGTTCCAATGTGAAATCCCCAGGAGGGCTTGGCTCCCGGAGACGGTTAAAATCCACACCATCAAAGTCCCTTGAGCATGCTCTTATCTTGTGTCTTCGGTGCATAAATCGGAACATCATTTGCCATGCATGGACTGAACTTCGTTTAGCACCTTCATTCAGATGAATCTGAAGGAACCTCAAAGTGTCCACTTGGGTGGAAAGGTACTAAGAACAAATGATAAAATCACAGAGAACCGAAGGACTCTTACGACGATTGTAATGTGCATCTCTCTCTGTTGGCATTCAGTTAGTTAGCTTTGCCATTGGGGCTGAAACCAGTTATGTGAAATCGGCCGAGATCAAAGTGCAGATTCACGTGGGAAACACTGCAGAGGGTTGCGTGGCTTAATTTGGGGGAAGGTTTGTAGCTTAGCACTAAATCATTTTTGTTTTGCATGCAGAAGGTTCCTGCTTCAATCCCTGGCATCTCCAAGTGGGGCTGGGAAAGTCCCTTGCCTGAAACTCTGGAAAGCTGCTTCCAGTCAGTGTGGACAATATTAAGCTGGGTGGACCGCTGGTCTCTGTATAACGCAGTTTCCTGTGTTCCTATATTGTGGAGGGTGGAGAAGCAGTTGTGTCTCTGCTAGATCTTTGCCTATGTGTTCCTCTCAAACAAGAAGCTGCCAACGTTCTCCCTCTTATCAGGGCCATCTTTAGCATATGTGGTACTGGGGTGGAAAAAAACTGCCCAGCGCCCCCAATTTTTGGGGGGGGAGGCTAAAGTTGTTGAGCTTTTTTGGGGGGGTACGCAACTCTCTGCTATGCCACTACGGGTGGAGGGAGGATAGCAATCCCTGCAGAGGCTTGGGAGGAAAGCTGTGTGCCTCGTGTGAGCAGTGTGCGTGCGCTGGGCAGGCCTCTCGATGGCCCGCCAATCTCAGGGACGCAGGAGGGTGGAGCCGGCCGGCTGCCTCAGCGCCAACAGCAGAAAAGCCTGCGGCGCTCCGACAGGCTCTGCTCTGCTCAACAGAGCCGGCCCTGATCCCAGTATATTGATAAGTCAGTGCCTGGATGGATACAGCTCTGAGTCTCCAAGGGGAAAACAGCTTAATTTCTAAACTGAGTACAATGGTACCTCTGGTTGCGAACAGGATCCGTTCCGGAGGCCCATTCGCAACATGAATGGAATGCAGCCCGCAGCGGCGCGTCTGCTCACACGCGGGTTGCGATTCGCCGCTTCTACGCATGCGCATGATGTTATTTTGCGTGTCTACGCATGCACAAGTGGCAAAACCCAGAAGTAACCCTTTCTGGCACTTCCGGGTCACCGCGGGACGCAACCTGAAAAAACGTAACATGAAGCAAATGTAACATGAGGTATGACTGTATTGCAGATTCGTAAACCTGCCTGGAGGTCATAGCGTGTAGGGGTTTTTAAATCCTAGATTCAGTTGTATATCATAGAGGAGGGTAGTTGCCCTTTCAATGCAAGGCATTTTGCACATGCTCATATAAACTTTAAGGCAGGGGGAAGCAACCTTCAGCTATTCACGAGCCAAGCCACAGTCTTGATGCCACGGTCTCAGGCCCTTTGCCTTAAATTCAGCCTGCCGGATACAATTCTCTCACAAGGTATTTTTGTGCTTTGTTTCTCTGACCAGAGAAATTGATTTTCGAAGCTTCCAGTGAGCAAGACTCATGTTTCCAGCAAAATACAGCCAAACTTTATTGTACAGAGACAGATTATTAGGGGAAAGGGTGCAATTTGATTGGCGATCTTATTACTGAAAAATTGTAACATGCTTCTCTCCCACCCCCCGCCTCATTGCCCAGTTTTCTTCTGTGCTTTCAATTTGATGCTCTTATACTGAAACGAATAACTTGCGTCCATGTTACAATCCTATACTGAAAACAACAGCTTGCCTTCTACAAAGACAGGACGCTGCTTTATACTGAATCAGGCCATTGGTCCATGAAGCTCAATATGTGTCTGCACTGATTGGCAGAAGCTCTCCAGGGTTTCAGCCCTGCAGAGGTCCCAGGCCTACCTGGAGACTCTGGGGATTGAACTGGCAACACTAGGTCAGTGCATCTGGCTGTTAACCAGAAGGTTGGTGGTTCAAGCCCCCCGCCACACTGAGATGGCTGGGGGGTTGGACTAGATGGCCCCAGAGACCCCTTCAAACTCTACGGTTCTATGGTTCTATGATTCTGATTCTAATTGCAAAGCGGATGCTCTGCAACTGAGCAGAAATCAAGGATTTGCATGCCTCTGCAGTGTAACCACCTTGACTGTGGCAAGGTTTTAATTCCCCCTCCCCACCGCTCACCTCCCATTCAAAGCCACTTTGGGTTTTCAACAGGTGCCCAAATTCTCATGGCAGGTTTTAATTAACAGTAATTAGCGGCAAAGACAGAATGTCTTGCTGCAAAAGGGCGTGTTGTGGAAAAGGGGAGAAGTAACACGTCTTGTTAATTTTTTCCCACAATAGAAGTGGTGAAACGGAGTAGTCTGAACCTCGGAGGATCTGCTTGGACGAAACCACCAAGTGAACAGCTAAGCCGCTAAGTCGCCACGCTCTCAGTAACACGAGATCAACTTGTCAGATGAGTCATGGCTGTGTTCGTGCCGATGACGGGCTGGCGCTGTTGTAACGGTGGTTAAAGATCATCGTACGCAGAGGCAAGCTGGCTCTCCAAGGCTGGCCTGCCACTTAAGTGCCTGTTCCACATAAGTAGCCTGGTATTTTGCAGGGCACGCCTTAGATCAGGTAGGCTTATAGGCGTGTGGGCAATGCCTGCTAAGATCTCTGGAGCTCAGGAACACAATACTAAGGCAATCCAAAACCATTTTGTTGCCACAGGAGAAAGGATCCTGCTGCCTGCAGCACCACCACCCTGGGATGTGGAAGAAATAGATTCATTGCACATACAAAGGCATGATACATAGCTGTCAACTTTTCCCTTTTCTTGCGAGGAATCCTATTCTGAATAAGGGAATTTCCCTTTAAAAAGGGGGAAAGTTGACAGCTATGGCGTAATACAGTTCTCCCATATTTGTACTTTCTGAAACAATTTGCAAACCTAAAGCACAACTGTCCTCCAAAACCCATGCTTCTCCAAAAGCCTCAACACAATTCTCCGGCCAAGTAATGGGTCCAAAAATGCATACAGGAAAGCGTGCACAAAAATGCAAATATTAGTGAAAATAAGCAGAACGAAATGCCTTCTATCTGGGGCCATTGCTTTGCAAGTAATGAGTAGATTAGGCAAAATGGCGCACACACCAAATGTGTATATTACGAGGAATTTGCTCTAAAGTGCTGGTGAATTTTAGTGAGGGCTTAAAGAAGAATTGCATACTGATGCGGAATTGTGGAGAACTGAATTTAAGGTTGAAAAAAAGGTGTTTATTTATTTTCATTTAATAAAATCAATATACCACAGAGTAGCTGGGAAAACCGAGCCAGATGGATGGGGAGTAAATAATAAATTATTATAATTATTACTTGATTAGGGGGGAAACACACCCTCAAAGCGGTTCACAAAAAGGTAAAGCGATAAAAGCAGGAAAAATATACAGCCCTACTTTAAAACATACAACAGTTAAAATACTGAAACAGATTAAAATTACATCAGCTTTCTAAGCATCTAAGTAGGCTTGTCAAAGCAAGATATATAGATATATTTGCAGGCACCAAAAGGAGTCCAGGGGAATGAGAAACTGAGAGAAATGGAAACTGACAGAATTGCCCATTCCTACCCACACTCTAATTCCATCTACCAAACCTCATGGGACTAGTAGCTGACTCTTCCTTATCAGCAGAAGGAGAGCAACTTCTACCAAATCTGAAGGCGGCAGACTAGCTTAGGGGGCTCAGACAAGAAGGCAGGGAGCTGTTCCATCCCTAGCACCTGCCAACTAATACAACAGCCTCACGGCAGGGCCGGCCCTGACAGAAGAACCCTGCAAGGCCAGGCCAGTTTCCCAAACTTGGGTCTCCAGCTGTTTTTGGACTACAACTCCCATCATCCCTAGCTAGCAGGACCAGTGGTCAGCGATGATGGGAACTGTAGTCCAAAAACAGCTGGAGACCCAAGTGTGGGAAACAGTGGTTTTAATTCATTAATTGTTTACAAATTAATTGTTGATTATAACAATTTATTACCAAAGCAATGCAAACACGCCTTTTGGGGTAGACGATGGTGAGGGGGTTTAGTTAGGGGCATGGGAGTACAAGGGCAGGAGAAATCAAAACATACGAATACACGGACTCTCAAAACGATTCTCCACTTAAGCCCACAGTGGCATCAGAGCGCACGCCTGCTACTTCATATAACTTCATATAGTTAGATCCAAGGAAGCTGAGAAGAGCTTGCTATTTCATAGCAAACCCACAGGAGGGCACTGGAAACAAACAGATAGAGCTGCCTTGTCAGTCTCATAACTATATACACACCATAGCTGTCAACCATCCCTTATTTGGCGGGAAACTCCCTTATCCCAGAGCCATGTCCCGCTGCTGCCCCGGATTGATAATGTCCCTTAAATTTCCCAGGTTTCATGCTCGCCCAGCTCGGGAGGGAAGCAGTGGCTCAGGGTCCTCCGCCGCGAGAGAGAGCACGTGCACGAGCTGCCTCGTCTCCGTCTCTCCCTTTTCCCCCTCAGGGGTGCGTCGTGAGGAGACGGGTGGCGGCGGGCGGGCAGGCAGCCCCTCTCTTGCAATACTTCTGCCGCACTGCCAGGGGAAGCCGGAGGCAGCTGAGGAGGCGGCCTGAGGGAGGAGGAAGAGGAGGGGATGGGGAGGGACGCTGAAGGGTGGTGCTTCAGCGGCCGCGGCGGCGCCGCAACCACCTCATGCCGGGCTCGCAAATGAGAGTCTCTTTCCCTCCCTCCCTCCCTCTCTCTCGGGCAGGGAAGGGCCGATGGAACTCCTCGCACCAGGACAATGGCAGCCCCGATGAGCATAAACTAAGCAAAATCCCTTATTTTGGCTGCTGATCCCTTATTTTCAAGGCTGCTGGTCCCTTATTTTCAAATCTGTAAGTTGACAGCTATGATACACACCATCTTCTGGCGGTGATCAGTGAGCCATTCTTCCAACAGTATGTCAAAATGCAAAAGCATTTCGAGCAAACCTTGGCTTTGTTACTTGTTCCAGCAAACCCTACTCTAAAACACCCCCAGGAATGTTGATAAAAGTTTCTCAACACATTTAGAAAACCCTTTTCACAAAACCACAGGTAGGGATTGTCCCTAATGCACCCCTGGCATACCAAGATGCTCTCGGTATTATTTAAGTGCCAGCCATGTATGACACAGAATTTGTATTTGTTGACAAACTTAGGGAATATCACCGGAGGTCAGAAACAAGAGGCGGTTCCCAGCCTCCCCTCGTTGTTTTCCAAAACTACAACAATTTTGCCTACTTAAAAAATGTGTGCATCATCTACGTTTTGCTACAGAGCCAGAAGAGAATAAAGATAAAAAAGGACACCCTTATTGCCTTGCTGTTTCAGATGCAGGTCCATTTAGGCTGCAATCCCATTCCTATTTACTTTTCAGTGAGACCCGCTGAGCTCAGTGTAGTTTACGTCTGAGTAGGGAAACATAGGGTTGCAATGCAAACCCACTGTTCCATTTCCAGGGTGGTGGTCAGCCAGCCAAAAGTAGGGTTTCATCCACATTTTCCCGCCGCTTTCCCCCAGGAAGACCCGCAGTTTACTGCTGAATTTGAACCAAATGGCTACCAGGTTTTCTGTAGATTGCTGTTTGTTCCAACTCAGCAGTAAAGAGTGGGACTGTTTCTTTAGCCCAATCACTCATCAGTGTGCAGAATTAGTGAAACGGCCCAAAATGAAGGTATGATAGCGGCCAAGTGGGCAGAGATGGCAAGGATCCTGCACCTTTAATAAGCATGTGAAAAAAACGATTAAAAAAAAACTTAATGAGAAATTTATAAAATAAACAAACCTTATCACATTCTTAGTATTTGCCCCTCTGCCATTTTCACAAGACCAACTATGTCTATGGGTGGATCTACACATGGGGGGGGTGCTATAAATAAGTCAGAAATTAAATCATTATAACAAAAGAAAAAAAAACACTATGTAAGAATCACATAGGAAATTCTTTTGTTCTTGGGCACCATCTGGTGTTGCAGGTTTATAACACAATCAAAGCGTTGTTTTTTGACTAATGTACCTGAGTCCTATGTATTCAAGTTTATATTAAATTCTCTTTAAAAAGTACCTACTGGCTACTCAGTGCCCTTTCTTTCTTTCTTTCTTTCTTTCTTTCTTTCTTTCTTTCTTTCTACAATTTTGGATTAGGTAAAGGTAAAGGGACCCCTGACCATTAGGTCCAGTTGTGGCTGACTCTGGGGTTGTGGCGCTCATCTCGCTTTACTGGCTGAGGGAGCCGGCGTACAGCTTCCGGGGCATGTGGCCAGTGTGATTAAGCCGCTTCTGGCCAACCAGAGCAGCGCACGGAAATGCCGTTTACCTTCCCGCCGGAGCGGTACCTATTTATCTACTTGCACTTTGACGTGCTTTCAAACTGCTAGGTGGGCAGGAGCTGGGTCCGAACAACGGGAGTTCACCCCGTTGCAGGGATTCGAACCGCCGACCTTCTGATCAGCAAGCCCTAGGCTCTGTGGTTTAACCCACAGCACCACCCGCATCCCTAATTTCAGACTACAGTAATCTAAAATATAAGAATGTGAGTTTTCAACTACAGCAAGCGAAATGAATAAAACACATTACGTTATAATGGTTTGACTTAATTTGAGGCGTTGAGTTTAGATGGCATGGATTTAAAAAACGAAAATTTATATCAATGTCAGAAAATTATACATTTTCCTTTCCATCTTACATCACAAAAATGTATTGCAAGATTACGAGGGAAGAGGCGGCGTTTTTGCCTAGGGTGCAAAAGACCCTTACGATGGCGCTGAGAGCAGCCCTGCTTTCTTTTGCCTCTGGCCACCCCACAGCCTACCCACCTCAAGAAGAAGTCTGTTTTTAACAAGCATACCTGTCTTCATTATGGCATGCTCAATGCAGGAAGAAGGTGGCCTCCCGGTTAACAAACATGCGAGTATTGTGGTTGATTCAGAGATGCAGTGTGAACAAGCAGCCCCAAAGCTTGCAACACCACCTTGAAAACAAACAATCTTGCAACCATCACCAACCTGGGCTTGGGATCGGACACAGCTTGATTTAATTTTCTTGTGAACTTCATCCTTGTCCTCGTCCCATTTACTGGTATATCGCACCTTTTCCTCCAAGGAGCTTGAGGTGGTGTACGTTGTTTTACTTCCACTCCCCATTTTGTCTTTGCCACAACAGCCCTGTGAGGTAGGCGGAGAGCCTGCCACCAGCCCAAGGTCACTCAGAGAGCTTTGTGGCGGAGTGGGGATTTGAA
Organism: Podarcis erhardii; assembly: GCF_964252035.2. Classification (NCBI taxonomy): domain Eukaryota; kingdom Metazoa; phylum Chordata; class Lepidosauria; order Squamata; family Lacertidae; genus Podarcis; species Podarcis erhardii. The sequence continues at coordinate 28,380,269 of NC_138502.1, read as the reverse complement.
CCCTGGTCTCCCGGGGCCACAGTCCGACACTCTAACCATTACTCCACATGTGCCCATTAATATGCTTTCACCACCCTTCTCTTCTAGAGAGAGCCAAGTCTCACGACGCAGTCTGGACATAGGGAATTCACACGGAGCTGAATTTGGGGAGGGGGAGGCAGCAGTGGGGTTTTCTCCCAGGCAACATGTTGTTTGTTGCTTTGGTGCAGAAGTTTAACTTGGGTGTTTACTTCTTCTTTTAAGCGCAGGGCTGACACTGCTCTAATTAATGGGGAAATTGAAGAGGGCAATATTATTAGTGCCCACAGAGCCTATACTCTCCCTCCTCACTTTCTTGCTGTGTGTCTCTGTCTTTTTGCTTCCATCTTCCCCTCTGCTTTTGTTCTCACAGCCCCTCCTTTGACCTTTCTAGCAGCCCTTTTGAAGTGGCTTCTTGTTTTGCAAGGCTGTGAGGTTTGGGCTACTGAGAGGAACACACACACGTTTGGCTCCATGCGGTTGCCAAGGGGTCCTCACTTTGCAGTAAGAACAGAGGGCAGAGAGAATTGTCACCTCATGTACCTGGATGCAGAGCTGTCCCTGGGCAGGTGGGCAGGGGGAAGTAGCCAGTAGCAATCACACTTGCAGGGGGGGGGGGGCTCATAGGGATGCTGTAGAAACTCGGTTCAGTTGACATTTAAAAGTAAACCTACCCAATACACACTTTTCAAAACAATCTGAGGACCAGAACACAGCCATCCAGCTGTTTTCACAATTGTAAGTCACTTTGAGCAAGTAACAACGTGGCAATAAATGCAATTCAGCAACAATTAGAGTCCTTTGAAATTTGCACTTCAATGAATTTTTCAGCGCAAGTTTTCCAGCTAGGTGATGTGCACTAAAAGACATGGATGAGGCTAAAGTGTGCATTAAGATGCATTTATTGGTGAAAATAACACACTCAAATGTCTCCCATTTGGGGAAATCTCCCTGTGGAGGTGTGCATATTAGGCAGAATTGCAAACATACATGTGAATGGTAAGAAATTCACTCTGAAATGCCGATGAAGTCTCATGACGGCCATAAATGTGGAGAACTGAACTTAAGGGTGGAGAAATGAAAAACAAGGAGCAATCGTAGAATTGTATTGTTGGAAGGGACCACGAGGTTCATCTAGTTAACCAACTGCAATGCAGGAATCTTTTACCCAATGTGGGGCTCAAACCCCCAACCCTGAGAGTATGATTACTTCTAGCTCAGAGATAACCAGTGTTGTGGACTAGGGCTCCCAGCATCGCAAGACAGTTTGGCCAGTGGTCAAGAATATTAGGAGTGGTAGTCCAAAACATCTGGAAGGCACCTCACCGCTGTAGTGCATCCCTGCTCTAGTGGATTGAGCTGGCCCTGATCCCTGCAGTGTATTCCAGAAAACAGGGCTGGATTTGGATCAAGGAGATCCAGGTTTAAGTCTCACCATAATAATACTACAGAAAAATGCAAGTGTGTCTCATTAGAGATTGGTTCAGTGACATTTACAGCAGCACAGTAAGTTGGCCTGGGAGAACAGTAGCTTCTCAGTAATTCACCATTGAGCCAGAATTTGAACCAAGACCTCTTGGTCAGCATGTCACACCCTGAACAGGCTCTTTGGCACGTGCTGCTGAAATGTTCCAGCCTTGCCTTGGTGGCAACCATTCTAGAAGGACTTTGTGATAACATGCACCTCCGTGGGGAAGTGAAAGACACCCTTAGCTGAAATGTATTTAATTCACATTTATCCCCTGCTTCCTCCAAGGAAATCACATCAACCGGGAATTTTCTAACAAAGAAAATGCAGGGGAAATTCCGCCCTGCAGTCCTTACAAATCCCTCCCACTCAAAGTGCCCTTTTAATACTACGGTTTACATTTTGGGGATCCAACATTGTCTAATTTACTCCAAAGCGGTGCCAAACGCCAGCAGAAGGCCCCCAGCAACGTTTGGCAGTTAAAACCCCATGTTTCATGTGGACAAAGAACAAATCATGAGTGTAGGCCTTGACTGAGGTAATTATGGGCATGCAAACCAGTATTTGTTTACCTGTAAGCACACACCTTTAGTTTATCTTTTTTTTAAAAAAAATAATATTTATTAACAGTTTTTATTTTAATTACAGTACCAATAAACAATACAATATAACACATCTTTTGACATAATTTTCTTAACTTCTTTGGACTTCTTCACATCTCCCGCTCCTGCATTCCTGACTATAAAATTTTATCCAGCAAATTTATCCCCTTGTTTCTATTTCTTATTATCTAATTTTCCAATGTTATATCTCTAATTTAGATATCCTTTATTCAAATCTTAGAAATTTAAATATAACCTAAAGTTTCCAAAACTTTATATTTTCTTAAATTTAGCTTATTTTCATATTTCACTTCATCTAGCTTAATGGTGCCAAGTTGTTTATACTCTAGCATCCTTCTTAACATTCATACAATTTACAATATTTTTGTAAATAAGTCTTGAATTTCTTCCAATCTTCTTCCACCGTCTCTTCTCCCAGGTCTCGGATTCTGCCAGTCATCTCAGCCAGTTCCATATAGTCTATCAGTTGCATCTGCCATTCTTCCAGTGTGGGTAAATCTTGAGTTTTCCAATGCTTAGCGACAAGTATCCTTGCTGCTGTTGTTGCATACATAAAAAATGTTCGGTCCTTCTTTAGCACCTTCTGGCCGACAATACCCATGGCCGACAAAAAAATACAAGTTTCTCAATCTACCAGCTTTGCACAAAACAGCAGCTGTGTGTGTGTGTTGCTCAAAGCCAGGAAACCTGGTATCCATGGGTATTTGTTCACATGTGCACATATACCTTTTGTGATCTACCATGCTTGCACAAAATAGCAGTCCTTATAGATTTGAAAGCCCCTCAGATATGAATAACTCACTCTGAATTCTACTCCTGCCACTCATAGTCAAAATGACTTCTGAAGCCCTGCCCACACCAGTCTGCATGCAAGAGGTTGAAAGTCTTGAGTCTTCCAAAAGTAACAGGTCTAATTCAGCCCACATGGGTAACCGAGGTTTTGCTTAAAACAGGGTGTCAAATCCTGAATCACAGAGCCTAGAGGAAAACATGAACAACATCTAAATCTGCATTTTTTTGTTCTCAGTAACCAAAATTATATTCCCAGCAAGCTGCCCAGCAGGGACTCTTCTCTCACTTTCTCAGCAATCCTGCCTTTTGGGGTAGGAAGACTGGAGGTTCAAGGGCCTAGATTAAAAAAAGTTTTGGGTCAAGGGAGTCTGTTGCTTGTTTGGACTCTCCAGTTACAGCTTTAAAAGCCTGTCCAAAGGAAGTTTTAAACTTGATCCCATCTTGGACCACAAGCTTAACATGAGTCAACAGTGTGATGCAGCAGCAAAAATAAGCTAATGCTCTTCTAGGCTGCATCAACAGAAGTGTAGTGTCCGGATCAAGGGAAGTAATAGTACTACTGTATTCTGCTTTGGTCAGACCACACCTGGAATACCGTGTCCAGTTCTAGGTACCACAATTGACAAGCTGGGATGCGTGCAGAGGAGGGCAACCAAGATGATAAAGGCTCTGGAAACTTACGAGGAGCTGTTGAAGGAGCTGGGTATGTTTAGCCTGGAAAAGAGAAGACTGAGAGGAGATATGATAGCCATCTTCAGATATCTTTAGGGCTGTCACATGGAAGAGGGAGCAAGCTTGTTTTCTCCTGCTCTGGAGGGCAGGACTCAAGGCAATGGCTTCAAGTTACAAGAAAGGAGATTCTGACTAAACGTCAGAAAGAAGTTTCTGACAGTAAAAGCTGTTCAGACTCTCCTTCCTTGGAGGTTTCTAAGCAGAGTTTGAATGGCCACCTGCCATGGATGCTTTAGCTGAGATTCCTGCATTGCAGGGGGTTGGACTAGATGACGCTTCCAATGCTACAATTCTATGTTTCTATTGTGCTAAGGTGGTATCTGCAGAATGCCCTCCAGGTATGTAAGATCCTCTTTCAGGTATTCTGCTCCCAAACTGTGCAGTACTTAGCCTGGTAGCTGACTTGCACCCCATGTAATTCTTTCAGCAACAGCATAATATGATGACAATATTCTGCCCTAGCGAGCCACTGAATTTTGCGCTGGCTGCAGCCACTACAGAGCACTCTCGTCTGTAAAGCAGGGCAAACAGCCAGCCTTCCGTCACTACTTAGGACAGAAGCTGCTGTTTCCTTTGCTGAAGTCTTTGGAGAGAGGTCAGTGGGCATTAGACCAGTGTTTCCCAACCTTTTTTGGGCAAAGGCACACTTGTTTCATGAAAAAAATCTCGAGGCACACCACCATTAGAAAATGTTTAAAAAATTAACTCTGTGCCTATATTGACTATATATAAAGTAACTCTCTTTAATAGGAATCAAATAAACACAAAGAAAGTATTTTATAATTACTTTATTATGAAATAGTAAGTAAACAGAAATATGAAAAATTATAAAATACTTTATTCAGTGCGCCTTTTGTCCCTCTCCTCGAAATGCTCCAACTCAATGTTCCTCCGCGGGCTGGCCATTGGAGAGCCGTGTCGCCCACACCGCAGCCCAATACAATATGAACCCTCCCCTCGCAAGCGGCAACCCCTCCACACTCCCCACCTTAAGCCTCCACACGCGCCCTGCCCAAAGAGATGCCCGCCCGCGCGCGAGGGGATCCTTTACCTCAGCATCCCGCCAAAAAAAAAAAAAAAAAAGAGGGCGGGAGACTGCGGTCCCTCAGAGGCTGGGCGTTAGGAAGAAGCAGCCGCCTTCATCCAAGCAGGAGCAGCAGCAGCTGTAGCTGTAGTAGCGCCCAGCTGTGCCGGGGACTCCGTGCCCATGAGGGGAGGGAGGGGAGAGAGAGGAGAGGCAGCAGGTCGCCCTCTTAAGTCACGCGCGCGCAGGCACCACCACGCATCCCTCGCGCCCTCTCGCAGAGCCCCTGCTCAGCACCTCCCGCCTCAGGGACGCCCGTCATGAGCCGCTGAGAGGCCGCCAAGCCTCCAGGCTGCTCCCATTCAGCCTTAGGCGCGCGCCCGCCTCGGGAAAAGCGGTGCTGGGAGGCGGAGAGAGAGAGAGAGAGAGGACGCCGCTGGCCGCGTCCCACCCTCAGTCAGTCGGCTGGGAGCTACTGAGGAGAGGGAGGTGGGGACGACGGCGCGTCTGTTCCGCTCGGGGCCAGCGCACCCCCGCACCCCTCTCCAGAATCCCCAACTAAATACGATGCGCTAAGGGAGGGGGGAGAACCCACCCACAAAGAGGACGCCTTTCTGCAGGGCGCCTAAGGCCTCTCGCCGCCCGACTCGCCCGCCTCCCTCCCACGGCACACCAGGTAATGTCTCGCGGCACACTAGTGTGCCGCGGAACACCGGTTGGGAAACACTGCATTAGACGATGCACCACACAATCGCCACTTCCCTGCAAAGAAGCTGATCTTAAATGCTCAGCATGTTATGCATGCACACCGTGGTGGAAGATGCAAGGCACTGGTGCATAGCATAGCATAGCTGACAGGCAGAACGGGTGGCTGAACCTTTCCTTTAGATACGTGCATATATATATATATAGCTTGCAATGCAATGTAACAACAAAAGGCAGGTTGTGGTTTGGCTTTGTTTTCCATCTTTAGCAGCAGCCAGGAACAGAAGAACTATTTGCATAGAGTGCACAGAGAATATTTTTTTCTATGATTTGGGCAGTGTTGTTGTTTTGACAGCTGCAACAGCACCTTTGTGGGGGCTCCAGGGCTTAGGGGACACCAAACTCTGTGTGGACTAGTTTGACTCCCATGGCTTCCTCCAAAGGGCCGAAGGAATTAAATTTCACTAGCCCATGCCAGGAGGGTGGGGGGGTGCCACCACAAGTGAGGTGATTCACATTATGGAATTCTTGCAGGGGGCGAATGTTCTCCACATAAAAAAACTCAATGTCAGATAGAAGTGTTCAGGCCTAGCCTTCTCCCTGGTTTGTAAGCCGTCTAAGAATAAAAATACAACCCAATGGAGGAGCAGAACATCTTGCACACACCCCTCCCCTACCGTTGGAAGTTTCACAGCATAGACAGAACCAGCCCTACCAGGCAGAGGGCCTTCTCAGTAGTGGCGCCCGCCCTCTGGAATGCCCTCCCATCAGATGTCAAGGAAATTGTCAGGAGTGCGTGCAGGAGCCAGGCCCTGTGACCAGTAGGACTTTGCAGGACTGGGGCCTTCCTAAGTTTGTTCTGAAGAGGCAAAGCGCGGCCACACAGGTGAAGCTGATTGGTAACTTACAGCACCTGGTGGCAAGAGCCAGGAAGGGATATAAGGTCAGCATTTCCCTTCGGCTCTTTGCCACAGCTACATGTTCCTTGCCTTGCTGTGTTTGGCTCCTTGACTCCTTGCTTCTTGATCCTCAATCCTCGGACCCTTGACTTTGTGACTCCTTGCTTCCTGATCCTCGGACTCTTGGCTTCCTGGCTCCTGGCCTCTTGTTTCTGCTCCCACCCCGCCATCTTGCCCCTGGTCCCGATGTCCTCAGCCGGGACTTTGACTCAGACCGTGACTGAAATAAACAACTATCTGACTTTTAGAAGACATCTGAAGGCAACCCTGTATCAGGAAATTTTTAATGTCTAATGTTTTACTATTTTTTATGTAAGCTGCCCGGAGTGGCTGGGGAAACCCAGACAGATGGCCGGGGTATAAATAATAAAATTATTATTATTAAGCAGAATGAGGTGGCTTCCTCGGTTGGGTGTTGGGGGTAGTGGTGAAGTGTTGTAGGACAGAGCTATTTGCGCCCCACATGGCCTGCAACTCCTAGGCCAACCTGCTGCCCTCAGGAATGGCGGATAGCACCGTTCCATTACCACAGTTGAACTAATATTCTGTGAAGGCTGCCCTATTGAGGCAAAAGGGGCCTTGCTCCCTCAACCAGCCTCCACCTCCCTCCCTTCTGACTTTACAACCAGTCCAGGGGGTTTACAACCAGTCCTATCCGCTTCTTCGTTCTCCTTAGTCTCAGCATTGCCTTTGAAGAAACTCAGCAGGCAGCAGGATGGAGGCAGAGTGAGAATTAGTTGGCTCTGCCTTTCTTTGGCTGGAGTCGCCTAGCATTTGGCCTCTCTGCTTTCCGTCCCACCAGCCTCAAGGGGAACCCAGCCACCATGGGTAACTTTCACCTCCCCGTTGCGCACTCAGCTTTCCACCTGGGGCTAGCAGCCGCTGACATGTGGGGTGGCAGGACATTGAGAACACATTGGGGGAGAGGAAGGGTTGAGACAAGGCCCTGTTTTGAAAATCAGCCTCCCCATGGCTACTACAAGCAATTTAAAAATTGCAAGATGTTGGAGCAAGCTCAACATCTCATCTACCTTGGTCCCACAGACTATGGCCTTATTGGCCGTGGCACCCTCCCATCAGATGTCAAAGAAATAAACAACTCTGACTAATTTTAGAGGACATCTAAAGGCAAACCTGTTTAGGGAAGTTTTTGATGTTTGACGTTTTATTATGTTTTTAGATGTGCTGGAAGCTGCCCAGAGTGGCTGAGGAAACAGGAAACCCAGCCAGATAGGCAGGGTATTATTATTATTATTATTATTATTATTATTATTATTATTATTATTATTGTGTCCGTGTGTCTCCGCTTTATGGAAAAGCAGCAGCACTCGCCTTTGCTGGCTGAAGACAGCAGAGAGATGCCTGCACTTCATCCCAACCCTTCCCCACTCAAGCAACCAGCATTGGGGTGTTAAGGGTGCAGCCTTGATCCTATTGAAAGAAATGGAACTTAATGTAAGCTGTGTTTGACTAGTCCCATTGGTTTCAATGGGGCCCAAATTCAGCTAGCTTAGTCTGACTCCAACCCACTGTGATTATAAATGAATTGAGACCGGCAGAGATCTCTTATGCACAAGGTTGTACAGTACAGTATTGTTCTTGTGGGTTAGACATTTTTACAACTTCCTGTTCGTGCATACTCGGTGCAGAACCTTTAAGATCCATTTCCTGGAAGTGGTTTTTAATTTTTCTTTTTTTAAAAAAAAAAATCTCCAGAAGATAGATAATACACCTGTTTCTTCTGCAAGATATGGCTCTGCGGTTACCGAGTAAAGCAGTTGTTAAACTATTGAATGAATCTTTCGGCATTTAACAGATAAAGAATAGGGCAAATCAGGCCGCAGCCGTGCAGAGCGATAGCAATCACCCGAAGCAAATTTTCAAGGAGAGCTGGTAAAATCACTCACGGGACACTCTCTGTAACCATGCTTTCCACAGGGAGCAAGGTGAAAAGGGTCTTCCTTCATGGCCTTTCCCCTGAGGAGGTTGTGGTTTTTTCTTCCTCCTGCTGCTGCAATGGCTAAATTTAAGTAACTGCTCAAGTCCTCAAAGGTCCTTGAAAGTAATTAACACATATTGTTTTATTCTAAGCAAACTAGCTTGTTGCAAAAGATGGGGGGGTTAAAGGGGAGGGGTCTAATATAAATAAGCAAACAAACCGCTTGCTTAGTGTGGGCCACACTAAAATACACAATAATTGCCCCATGGTTACCCATTTTTGTGGAGGAACGTGTGATTTTGCCTCATCTTTTAGTGCCTCATCTTTAAGCTGGGGCAACAGCGGCAAAAGTGAGAGTGCTGCTGTTACCTCTGTAGACACATATATTTTAGAAGATAACTCATCCCGATATCTGTGCCCCTCAAGAGTGCAAATTTTGCCGTATTTTATTTCGTGGTGTTTTTTTAAGATAGTGCAAACTGCTTAGAGGTGGTACATGAAGTGGTATACCAATTGCCCAAATAAACCTGCCGTAAACGGAGGCAGTGAGAGCTAAGGAAGAGACATGCGGACATACAGGGCTAGTCATGAAGGGCACTGTCATTTCTCCCAATGTTACGGCATACCTCTGTGCCCCACTCCCAAGGCTGATTCTCACATGGCAACCACAAAACACTCTCTCTCTCTCTCTCTCTCTCTCTCTCTCTCTACCTGAAAACTGCCGCCCCCAGTTCTCCCACACATATACATACAGTGAGCAAAGTTGTCTGGGGATTTGGAGTGAATACGAGTCATCAGCATGTTGATGAAACTTAAGCCCTCTTTCTCCTTTTCATCTAAACCAGGCGAGACTCTGAAAGTGTTGATGGTGAACACGCCATAGCTTCTGGTGGCTGTGGTTTGTGAAGGGTTGCTGGGAATAGTAACTCTGTGAGGGGTAAACTACAGGGCCCATAATCCCTTGAGGGAATGTTATAGAAAAAATTGGGGGGTTGGCTTTTGCTGCCCAACTCCCCAAGGGACCGAGTCCCCTAAGTCCATGATCGGTCAAAGATGAACGGATGGAGGCAAGGCAGATCTTTATTTTTCTGTTGCAACAGAGTTCCCTCCCCTCTTTGCAAGGAGGTAAGAGAGACCCAGAAAAATGGCGTGCAAGCCCCTATAAATAGTTTTGAAATTGCCCACCCTATACCACCCCCAAAAACCAGAGGTGTGGGAAGGTCAGGTGGTACCCGGTGCAGAAAATTTCTTGTCACCCCCCCCCACACACACACACAATTGATTTTTTCTAATTTTAATTTTTGCCTGCAAAAATGGTTTTACGTTATTTCATATTTTCTTACAAAGGAATATGGATTCTGGGCCTCTGATAACAAGTAGGCAACTATGGACAGATACTTAAATCTACAGGGTGGATTGTGTTTTGGCTTGTGTTGTTTTATTTATATTTATTGTTTGTTTATTTAATAAAATTTATTTTTAAAAACCTGCAAAGCGGTTTACCAAAACAAAAAACAAGAAAATCAAGTAAACAGTAAAATCAAGAAAAATTAACAATCCTACTTTAAAACATACAAAAGCTAAAATATTAAGATTAAAATCACTTCAACTTCCTAAGCATCTAGGTGTGCTTGCCTAAAGAAGAATGCTTTTAGCGGGAGCCCGAAAAGAGTCTAGCAAAGGCATGTGCTTTGTTGCAATAGGCGGGGAGTTCCAAAGTGCAGGTGCTGCCACAGTCAACAATGCAGTACAGATATTATGTGGAACCTGTAGTAGTGCTTGAAACTACTGAAGGGGACGGTTTTCTTTATTATGACTTCAGCATGCTCTGTATTTTCTGAAAAGGAAAACATTTATTTAAAAAACAGGACTGCACAGCAGCAATCTAGTCTCATCATGATCAGTGGGACTTATTCCCGAGCCGACAGTGCATAAGATGGGCTGCAATCCTATGCACCCCTTGCATCCAACTTGTACTTAAAACTCTGCACCAGAGAATTGTAGAGTTGGAAGGGACCCCTGAGGGTCATCTAGCCAAACCCCTGGGGCAATGCAGGAGTCTCAACTAGACCATCCCTGACCGATGGCCATCCATCTTCTGTTTTTCACCTCAGCCAGGACACACAACAATGGAGACTGGAGGTGGGTGGAAAATATAAATTTTGACAATGGGACAGATTTGTCAGGCGTGCGCAGGGACAGCTTGAAGACTTTACACAGAGAGGGACCCCACACGGGTTTCCCTGCATGTAACAGTAACAGGCAGGGAGCCAGCTCAGATAGAGAGAAAGACATTGGGGGAGGGGAGGACAAAAGCGTACCAAAGTCCACCCATTTTATCCTCTTTGAGATGGTGGCACTAGGGCTCTGGGACCACACTCTTCAAAATATTTACTTGTCTTCATTGTATTGTTACCACTGTTATTCTATAGTACAGATCCTTTTTAAATTAAACACTTTCTCTAAAATTAAAAGTAATCATTAGCATAGATATCAAAGGAAAGGCGAGAGAATAGTCCCTAATAGATACAAGGGAGACACAGATACACAAGCACACAGAAGTAAATAATCCAGCCTTGGGGAAATTTCAGCCTTCACGACATAGGAAAACGGCCAAGTAAACAGCTATTTTCGTGGAGGAAGGCCAAGATATTAACTGATATGCATGAAATTTCATATATAGCTATATAATCCCTAGTGTAGTAAGATAAGACCTTTGCAGCAGGCATTTTCAAAAAAAGGTTTTTAATGAACCGCCCTAGTAGGGCAGTAATTGTTCCTTGATAATTTGTCACCCCCCTCCATGATGGCACCTGGGGCAGCTCGGCCCCTCCACCCCCCTTTCCTACGCCCCTGCCCAAAACATCACAGAAGGAGGCGGTCTCCAGCAGAATTCTGAGTGTTGCTTCTCTCCTGTCTGCCAGGATACCTGATAATGCCTTACTTGATTGCATTTCCTGGGTAGCCCGGCCATTCCTTTGAGATGGTAAATACTTTAGTTCCTGAATCTCTTACACATATTGATAGTTTGCTCAGCTTAACATATACTTGCCAGACTGTTTTTGCAGGGAAATGTAAGCCCATACAGTCCAAATACAATTGTAAAGCTTTTCCCGTTTCCTTTCTCCTTGCAGAGAAATATTTGAGGTCAATTTGGGAGAGTCAAAATGGCTTCAGGATTGCTCTCCTGTGCTATTTCAGACACATGGTTTATGTACTGTAATGATCTCAGGCAGGCAAGCAAGCTTCGATAAGAATTAATGAGTCTCTGGCAGTTTTATGGTATGTTTATTTACAATTAACATCCAGAGAGTGGTTTTGGGCCAGCCACTCTTATCTATGAGTTGGTCACTCTGAGTCTCTGCCCCTTTTGCAGCATGAAGGGTGTCAAAGTCCAGTCCTTCCTCTCTTTTAACCCTTTCAACTCTTCTGCTTTGGGAAGAAGGTGGGTGGACTCCCCCCCCCCGCTCTCAAACGCAGAGCCCTCTAAATGCTGCCTCCCTCCTGGTTGCATAGCAACCCCCTCAATGCCGTCTATCTCCTCCCCCACTCTGCTTGTGATCTTTCCGAGTCTGCTGCTCTATCTGAGTCTGGGAACTCTTGATGAAGGGGGGCTGAACTAACCCACTCCTGCTCTGTCTGTGGCTGCAATCCCTTGTCTCCAGAGTCAGACTCTGGCTCCCTCTGTATTGGCATTCTTTCATCTCCAGAGTCAGACACTTCCCAGGCTTTTGATTCAGCCACGTCTCTGACATATACTTATGCATGTGTTTGCCTTGTACATTTATGAACATTTATTCTGTATCTGAGACCTTCTTATAACAGAAATAAAATTAACTCTCAAAAGATCATCAAATGATAATTAAATAGAAATTCACTCTCAACAATTACAATAATTATTAAACTATGATTTTAAAAAATAACTGCAAGGCACAGTGCATACAATGCCACAATAAATCCCTACTTGAGACCTTTTTTAATCCAGGCAAAAACATTTCCAGTTCCCAAAGCCTTTGATATGTTACCTGAGTTGCTTTTCTTGTACTGGCCTTGCTTCTTATACTTCTGGTGCTTTAACTATGTTGGTTAAATGTACAACTTCCCCCAAAGAATCCTGGGAGCTGTAGTTTGTTAAGGGATGCTGAGTGTTATGTACTGAAGTTCTCACCCTGGGTCAGCAGGGGGATACTGTAGATAGTTTTCACTCAGGTCCACATATGCAAATAAGGGATTGAAGGTGACGTTCAGTGATTGGATAGTTACAGAAAGTTGTTACAGTTGTGTTGTAGTAGAGCTCTATACAGTGGTACCTCGGGTTAAGTACTTAATTCGTTCCGGAGGTCCGTACTTTACCTGAAACTGTCCTTAACCTGAAGCACCACTTTAGCTAATGGGGCCTCCTGCTGCCACCGCGCCACCGGAGCACGATTTCTGTTCTCATCCTGAAGCAAAGTTCTTAACCTGAAGCACTATTTCTGGGTTAGCGGAGTCTGTAACCTGAAGCGTATGTAACCTGAAGCGTATGTAACCCGAGGTACCACTGTATAAGCAGGCTGGCTAAACCCTTCAGTGCAGTTCTGTTCTGGCCTGTGACTAAACAAGAGCTGTTTGAAGAATCACTGTGTTGTCTGATATGTTCACCCACAACTTAACACTGAGAGTCGCAGGGAGGCACCTAGTTCCCTCCCCTGCCCCGAGCTACGATTTCTAAAGTGGCTTAACAATCAGAGGGAATGCTGGGAATTGTAATTCTGGGAAGGGAATAGGAGTCTCCTAACAGATCTCGGTAAAGTTCGAACAGATTTGCTCATCCTTATGAGGCATAAACCTGACCTAGATGGTGCAGGATGGTGCTTTCATGTGCCCTGGGTTTGTCCTTAATCTCGTTTGTTATTGTTGTTGTTTTGTTTGTTTTTTGGTATTGCCTTATTCTTCTTCTGGAAGTCACTTTGCGGCAGCACCAGGAAAAATAGATAGAGGGGCACAGATGTGGGCAGCGTGCCTTTTTGTCCAATGTTTGGTTCCTGGAAGAAAGAAAACTCTGTTTGGGGACAGAGGCAAGTTACTTATTGCAGGGGGTGCTTCCCCTCCTCTGGTGGTCCTTGCGTGCTTTGTGGGTCTTCCTGGGTGAAAAGCGGGGGCACCTTGGAAGAATGGCAGATGCAAGTAATGGACTACATGGAAATGGCGGAAATGACTGGCAGAATCCGAGATCAGGGAGAAGAGTTGGTGGAAGAAGATTGGAGGAAATTTAAAATTTATTTACAGAAACACTGTAAAATTTTTGAATGTTGATGACATTGAAATGAAATGAAGGGGTTCTAGTAATAAGGTAAAATAAGAATATGCAAGAATAGATTGATATTAGATGAAAAATTGAAGCTATAATATGTGAGGATAAATAATTAAGGATAAATTAAGAGGTATGAATTTGCTGAACCATTTTTTAATTGGAATACAAAAGAGGGAGGTGCGAGGAAGTCAGGAAAATAAGTTAATGAATGGTGAGAAATAATAAAGGGGGACTTTCTGTTTTTATTTTTTTTATTTTTCTTTTTCTTTTTATGTTAAACTTAAATTTTTGTATTTTTTGTATTCTTGTGTTTTTGTATCTCTCTTGTGGTTTTTTTTTTGTTTTTTTTTTTTGCTTATTGTCTTGTAATTTTCTTTTTGTTAAAACTTAATAAAATATCATCTAAAAAAAAGAAAAGAAAAGTGGGGGCTCGTAAGAATATAAATATATATGACACCTGTTCCTCGGAGACCACAGAGAAAGCCATTTTTCACTCTTTGCCAGAGGATGACTAGTAACAATTCATTCTGCAGGTTGTTCTTCTCGGAAAAAGGCAAAGATCTCCTTATCACTTGGGCCATCTGCATTCTCTCAGGGCAGCAGGAAGCACCTGAGGCGATCAAGGGCCCCCTCAGTGAGGCTGTGCTCCAGGCAGGAGAAGGAACAGCAAGTAAAATCTCAGCCTCTGAGCGCAAGGCATCATGTGCTCCGTCCTTGCAAGGGCATGAGGGCTGAGCCAAAAAGAAAAAAAAAAGAAGAAAGGAAGTTCCTATAAATTGCTCTTCGCATAGCATCATTCTAAGCTCCCTTTCACTAGCTGTCATTGTCTGGTTTCGTGGCAAGTTAGCAAAAGGCCATGGACAGAGGTAAGTCCTCTTTCTCTCTCCCTCTCAACCTCAACTTCAGGGTTCAAATTGAGTCAGAAGCTAGCTTCTGAACCTGTTTCTAGCTCCAAGGCTACATGGGAACAATCACAATGGCAGTGTGTTTCTGGGCATGTGCAGAGTAGAATTGGCTTGCCATTAAACGATGGCAGCCTTGTGCTCAGACGCCCATCTGGGAATGGGGGCAAGGGCTTCCAAGTGGAAGGGGGTCAGGTTTAAAAGCCCTGCCATCTCTCCTTCCTTGGAAGGTGTGTGTTTCAATGAACACAATGTGCTACTTACTGCCTTGCCTTGGCTCCCAGGACAGCTGTTAAAAGAAGCCCAAATTTCAAATTACAAGACAGAGGAAAGGACCACAATGTGGTGTTTTGATTTATTCATGTTAAAAACCTCTTCTGTTAAAAGTGATAAACTCCACCCCGCTCTCATTTCTAAAGCCAGGGGGTATAGAGGCTCAGACTATCTTTTCTGAATAGGAAGCCCCTAATCTCTAAGGACCTACACACTCAGTGATAAGTGACGCTTTCTGTGCATGCTCAATGGCACATACTTCTGAATGAGATGCCACTTTGATAGGAAAAATAAACATATATGTATTTTTTCCCCAGCAACATTGGTTTGAATGATGTCAGTTCTGTTTTCTGTTGTAAATAATAATAATAATAATATAAATCACAAAGGGGGGAATAAGGGCAAACTGCTTTAGATAAGATGATGCAGAGCTCATGCTTGCTTGAAAAGCTGCTTTCGGAACAGCTTTTTGTAGTCCTCTGGGCACAATGCAAAACGCAGTTTTGGACTTCCAAACCTCCTGTCTTATGGTCACAAACTTTGGAGACCGTAGGATAGGTGTCAGCAACTGCTACCCTAGGGCCAACTCTGGCCTTGCAACTGCCATCCTTGAGGCGGAGGGGGAGCAGGGGTTGGGGGAAGCAGCAGCTATGACGGGGGCACACCTGCCAGCAGTATAATTTGCCAGGAGTAGTGGTGCAGCCATCGTCTACAACTCCCCTTTCGAAACAGCCATCGTCTACAACTCCCCTTTCGAAACAGCCATCGTCTACAACTCCCCTTTCGAAACAGCCATCCAGTGAAACCACTTTTGAACCTTAGAAACCACCTGCTCCCCTCTACGTAAATAAATCCCAAATCACAGCCCTGTTTATCACAGCTAACACATGACCTATCCTCGTTGCAGCCTTTTCTATAAGCATTTCAGAGTGGGCACAACAACTTTGCTGAAAGACCACGATATTTCAGCCGTCACTTAAATTTGCAAGGCTGCCTTCTCTTCATGTCCTCTTCTGTGTCGTCCCAGCCGTTTTCTGTGTCACTGTGTGCATTGTGTTTCCCTCCTCTAGATAAAAAGCTGAGAGCGGTCGTCGTTTTGAACTTGCCTCTCCTTTTCCAGGTAAGGAGCTGACCCAAATGGCCAGTGCCCCTTGAGCACTGCTGCTGTGGGGTGAAGTCATTTGATACAGAGTCTGATCCATATTCCCTTGCTCCACCTTCCCATGTCAGTAAAGGGAAGAAGTTGGGCAATGGGAAGGATTAAAGGTTCAGGGTGTTTGACAAATGGCCACTGGGCAATAGAAATTTGATTCGGCTTGCATTTAAAGGCGAGCCTAGCTGGACCGTATGCTCTGCAGAGACGCATGCTCCAAACCACAGCCATCCTTTGAAAGCCACACTTCTCAGAATCTTGCCAAACCGTTCTCCAGCCAAGCAATGTGTACAAAAATGCATATACTCAAGTCAAGTGTACAGGTAGGTGCATACATTACTAAAACATAACCTACAAAGGTGAATGATTTTAGGGGCATTGCAAAAATTAGCATTTTGGACAAAACCGCATACCCAAGAATGCGCTCATTAGGAGAAATCTGCGCTAAAACGCTGGTGAATTTTCACGAGGACTATTTTTATTGGTTATAGATTAGTAATTCTTTATTGTAATTGATAAGTGTAAGCTGTTTAATTACTATTTGCTGATGCTTAATTTTACTGCTTACTGTTGGATTCCAATGGATTATTGAATATCGCTTTATTGGATATAAGTTGTTCATTTTTAAAGTTATTGTGATTTTTTAAATATCGGATCAGATTGTTACTATTAATGTTTGACGATTTATTATTATTATTATTTATATGAGTTGGAAGCTGCCTAGAGTGGCTGGGGCAACTCAGCCAGATGGGTGGGGTATAAATAAATACATTGTTGTTGTTGTTGTTGTTGTTGTTGTTGTTGTTGTTGTTACTATTAAGATTGCCAAAATGTAGAGAACTGAAGTTTAGATTGGAAAAATGAGAAATGGAAAAGGGGCAGCTTTTCCCATCCTCCTGGGCAACCATCTCAAGGTGCATTTTATTCCCACCTGTGAAGAAAGGCATGTTGCTAAGTTGTGAACTGAGGTTGACTCTGGAGCTCCTCTTTTCCCTCATTCTCACTTTCATACAGGCTCTCACTCTCTTTCTCACACACACACACATTCAAGGGAGAGGGTGGAGGTGTTTGGTGGTGGGCTGCCTCTCCTTCCTTTCTCTTTGGGCGATGCTCCTTCTGCAGGTCCACCCACAGGATGTGGTAGGAGCCCTCGCTCACAAGCCCACCGCAAGGTTTTCTTGCAGGCCTCAGAGCTTGGTGTGTTTTCCCTTTTAAACTTTGTGTGGCCGGTTCGCCTCCCAACCCACTGTGGTTCTTTCTCTCTGCACCTCTGCCACGCCTCATGCCCGCCATGTGTGCAGTACATGCCCCTTCTCCCTCACTCACTCACTACAGATCCCATTCCTCTCTCTTTTGCTCTGCCTCTCCTTGCTATTTTTGCAACAAAACACACCAGCAAAGTCCCCAGCAGTTCCTGTCCCTTTCTCCACCCCTGCTTCCCATTGACCCTGTTCCTTCTCCATCTCCATCCTCCCTACCCCTATCTGAAACCAAACCATGTTGCAGACGCAGGGCCAGATTTAGGTTTGCTGAGGCCCTAAGCTACTGAAGGTAATGGGGCCCTTTAGATGTCCAGCTGTCCTTTGTCAACAACAAATTGTCACTGTTTTTTGTGTGTTAAATATATGCTCCATGGTAATTTATGGACCTAATAGGTACAGTGGTACCTCAGGTTACAGATGCTTCAGGTTACAGATGCTTCAGGTTACAGACTCCACTAACCCAGAAATAGTACCTCGGGTTAAGAACTTTGCTTCAGGATGAGAACAGAAATCATGCAGTGGCGGCAGGGCAGCAGCGGGAGGCCCCATTAGCTAAAGTGGTGCTTCAGGTTAAGAACAGTTTCAGGTTAAGAATGGACCTCCAGAACGAATTAAGTTCTTGACCCGAGGTACCACTGTATCTAAAGCCATTTGCACATGTTGCCATGCAACCAGTCCATGCAGAATGTAGGCACCCTATGTATAGAAAGGAGCAAATCAGTGATATTTTAGGGAGCAGGCTAGCAGGCGGGCCCATTACTTACCTTATGTAGGTTTTATTTTATTTCTTTTTTATCTTATATTTTGGAAATGTACATCCAGGTGTATTTTTTCCTTTAAATTTTTTGAGGGGCCCCAAGAGAGTGAGGCCCTAAGCTATAGCTTGTTTAGCTTATACGTAAATGCGGCACTGCTCAGACTCAGTCCTGGAATATCATGCCTCTTCCACGTTTGAAAATGGGCAACCCCAATGTGTTGTTTTCATTGTCTGGAATTTCCAGTGCAAATGTCAGGGAAACACACACCAGCTTCCCATGTGACATAGCAAGGGACTGTAAAGACATGAATCACAGATCACATGCTGTGGTCACCCACAAGTGGCAGAGGGATTTGGAATCACCCTTTTCTGAGTAGAGGGAGAGCTTTTGACCACAAAACAGGCTTTTAAAACCTGTTCTCTTAAGAGTGCAGACATCATGCCAAAATTAACCCAAGGCATGATGGACACTTAGCTATGGTGTGGTGCAATGTCTGAGCTGATAGACCATGTTTTGTGAGAGGCCAGCTAACCTGAATCAGAAACCATAGTTTGAAGTCCATGAACAGACCATGGCTTGTGCTAATTATGGTTTAGCACAATGACAGAACTCATAATGACCTTCCTTATGGTTACTTCTCTGCTGCCAAAGATTGGTGCACCAAGGGATGGATGGATTTTTGGTTTGGGTTCATGTCAATTTTGCATGTGTTTGTTCCTAAGTCTTTCCCACCATTTTCCCGCATTAATCTGCGCTAAAATTTGTATTGAAATACTGCTTTATGACGAAGTACCTAGCTGATACATATTTGATCTCACTGTACACCTTTCTAGAGGTATTTTAGTCAGAAACACACATTATAAAACCTTTTGGGGAGTTGATTTTGCCCCCCTCCCTTAATGCCATGAATTGCATCACAAAATCCCAAGCAATGCAAAATCCAAAGGAGAATGAAGCCCTAATCCACACCTAGGTCTAGGAAGTGAGAACCAGGGCAGTTCAAGTCGCAGAACTTGAATTCCCCAAGCATTCTCAGCTTGCTTTCTTAATTTATTCTTGCATTTCTATCTCACTTTTCCTCCAGGGAGCTCAAGGTGGTGTACACGCATCTCTCACCGTGCCATTTTATTCTCACAGCAACCCTGTGAGGCAGACTAAGAGATGGCAACTGGCCCAATATGATCATGACGATGACAATACTTTTCTTTTTTGTACCCCACCCATCTGACTGGGTTGTTCAAGTGAGCTTCATGGGCTGAGTGGGGATTTGAACCCTGGTTGCCCAGGGTATCAGCCCTATGTATGCTACCTTGAGCTTCTTGGAGAAAAGGCAAAATGTTGTTGTTGTTTAATTGTTTAGTCGTGTCCGACTCTTCGTGACCCCATGGACCAGAGCACGCCAGGCACTCCTGTCTTCCACTGCCTCCCACAGTTTGGTCAAACTCATGTTCGTAGCTTCGAGAACACTGTCCAACCATCTCATCCTCTGTCGTCCCCTTCTCCTTGTGCCCTCCATCTTTCCCAACATCAGGGTCTTTTCCAGAGAGTCTTCTCTTCTCATAAGGTGGCCAAAGTATTGGAGCCTCAGCTTCAGGATCTGTCCTTCCAGTGAGCACTCAGGGCTGATTTCCTTCAGAATGGAAAGGTTTGATCTTCTTGCAGTCCATGGGACTCTCAAGAGTCTCCTCCAGCACCATAATTCAAAAGCATCAATTCTTCGGCAATCAGCCTTCTTTGTGGTCCAGCTCTCACTTCCATACATCACTACTGGGAAAACCATGGCTTTAACTATATGGACCTTTGTTGGCAAGGTGATGTCTCTGCTTTTTAAGATGCTGTCTAGGCAAAATAAATATATATAAATAAATAAATAAATAAATAAGTGAGTGAGTATATACTTTCCCACCCATAAATATATTCACAGAGAGGCACTCCAGACCATATCGCTTGCAATGGCGGTTCTGATGCCTCTTCTCCGTTAGATTTAGTCATGCACAATCTTCTCATTCTGAACTTCGCCAGCAGGATCATGTCCCTAGTAGTGTCAGTTCAGCACCATGAGGAATGTAGTGGAGAAAATATTTGTTCCATGTAATGAAACAGGTACTTTCTCAGGGCAAACCCCAGCAACGGGACCCTAATCTAGACTGCTGTCCAAGACCAGGTATAGATCACATAAACCAGGAATATTGGAAGGGGTGCCCTCCAGATGGGGCTGGACTCCAACTCCCATCAGCCCCAACCAGCAAGGATGATGGGAGCTGGAGTCCATCAACCTTTGAAAGGGGAATTCCATGCACTACCCTTGCCGTTAGCTTTTTATTGGGAGTGAAACAGCTGGTGCAGACACACCTTTGTTTTTGAAATATTTCCACCACCATCCCCGGAGCACTTTTTGTCATGATGTTTAGCATGTATGTAGCATTTTCTGAGTGTTTTAAGGTGTTTCACCCACATAATCAATACTGTAATCTCTATACAACAGCCCTTGGCAGGAGATCAATGTTATTATCTGTATACTGCAGATAAAGAACTGAGAAAGAGTGGCTCATTTAACACCCACACCTGCTGAGCTCATGATAGGGATAAGATCTGAACCAGGAATTACATGATTTCTAGCTCAGTTCCTAAGACACAACCGTGGCCCAGCTACTGCCTGGGAGCAGGTCCTGCTGAATTCAAAAGTAGGCAGCTATAGGATTCTGCTCTATCTCAGTTAACTGTGCCAGTAGCTAAGGAAACATCCTTCATTTTTATTTTATTTTGTTGGGAAACTTTGGTGTAAGTACTGCACATCACATTGTCCTTACGTGGGGTCAGAAACTCCAAGTTTAAAAAAGAGAACCTCTTCTGCCTATGATGACATCCTCAAAAAGGAATGAACCAATCACACGTGATCCTTCATAAGGCAACACTCACATGTCCTAATCAGAATTTCCTCCTTGGTATCTCACGGGCCCAAATGTGGCAATTTTCGAAACTTTAACCGCTGTCATGAATTGTCATCTGAAAATGGCAGACATTCCCTAAAGATAGAGTTGTTGTTTCTCCCCATTGATTTGCATCAGTTGTTCGTTTTTTCCAGAAGTCGATAGCCCTGCCATAATCTCATTTTAGTGGTCCCCATGTGACTCTTTTTATTGAGGACAATTCTCTATTCGACAATGGAACAGTCTTCCTCAGGAGGTGGTGGAATCTCATTCATTAGAGGTTTTTTTGTTTTGTTTTGTTTTAAATATTTTTATTAGTTTTTTAACATACCATTTTCAGCAATTATTAAAAATACTTTTATATCTTATTCAATTTTTTTGACTTCCATCAATCACATCTGAAAATTTTCCAATCTTTCCCACTTAATTTACATTTCTTATTTTCACTATTACATGAAAATATCATAACTAATATCTCTCTTCTTTCTCTTCTTTGCAATATTTCATATATTCCTCATTACAAAACTTCTTGTAGTCCTACTGGCATATTTTTTTAATTACAGTTGCTCTTCAAATAATTCATATCCTTCTTCCAATCTTCTGTGAATCTCTGGTCCCGCAGGTTTCGAATCCTTCCTGCCATTTTGTCCAATTCTGCGTAGTCCATTAATTTTGTCTGCCATTCTTCTTTCGTTGGTATTTCTTCTTCCTTCCATTTCTGGGCCAACAATACTCTTGCCCATTCATTCATTGGAGGTTTTTAAAGCTGAGGTGCTTTAGCTGAGATTCCTGCATTGCAGGGGGTTGGACTAGATGACCCTCAGGGTCCCTTCCAACTCTATGATTCTATGATTTTATTGGAGAGGGTGCCCAGTCCAAGTCCAATTTAAAGGTAAAAAAAACTTTAAGAGGCGAGCACAGGAGGGGGCTCCAGCATTGCCCATCACCAGGGAGCACCAGGGCAGCAAACTGAGCTGGCACAGAGCAGGTAGCTACGTGAGAGTGAGTTGCTCTATGGAGAGACATGCAACACATCTATATGAACATGGCAATACAGTGGTACCTCAGGTTAAGTACTTACCGTAATTCCTTGCGGAGATCCATTCTTAACCTGAAACTGTTCTTAACCTGAAGCACCACTTTAGCTAATGGGGCCTCCTGCTGCTGCCGCACCGCTGGAACACGATTTCTGTTCTCATCCTGAAGCAGAGTTCTTAACCTGAAGCAATATTTCTCGGTTAGTGGAGTCTGTAACCTGAAGCGTTTGTAACCTGAAGTGTATGTAACCCGAGGTACCACTGTAGTTATTTCTGCATTTGCATCTATAAATATAAATTAGCCTGTGCTGATGGACTATTTGCAACTGGCCGAGATGACTGGCAGAATCCGAGACCTGGGAGAAGAGAGGATTGAGGAAGATTGGAAGAAATTTAAGATGTATTTACAAAAACATTGTAATTTGGTTGAATGTTAAGAAGGATGCTAGATTATAAAAAATTGGCCACCACTAAATTAGATTTTGAATTTGATGATAAGTGAGATTAAAGAAAACATAAATTTTATGGAGAATTGCTAGATTATACTTAAATGAGTGGATATAAGATCGTAAACAAGTTGATAATTTGCTTGGAAAAACCTTTTAACGATGTAAATGGGAGCGGGAGACGTGAGGGAGTCCAAAGAAGTGATGAAACTACGTTGTGATAGAAGTAAGATTGTTTATTATTGGTGCATTTGTATTCAAAAACTCTAATAAATATTTATATAAAAAAAATAAAAATTAGCCTGTGCTTTTTGTGTGCACGTCTGTGTCAACAGCACATTTCTAGGCAATACATTTCCTCTTTTTCTGGCAATCTACCGTAATTTTTGCTTGGCTATACAATTCCTGGAAAGCTTAGTTTCTGTAAGCATATGCCTGCCAGGTGGCAAGCATTTTCTGCAAAATAAAAATGCTTTTAAATGCCACATACTGAAAATTTACATAGGAGTCATCCAGTCTTGGTGGGTGGGAGAAAAAAAATGGTTCTACAGAAGTGGTTCCCAACTGGTGGCTCACAGACTCCAGGGAGTCCACGTACCCCACGCAGGGGATTTGTGGTGCCATCTACTAGAGAGATGTCAAGTTTTCGGAAATAGGGGGTCCATGTGGCTTGGCTTTTGCAAAACAGGGGGTCTGCAGTTCTCTGATGGAGAACTACTGTGCTACAGTGTCAATCAGAGAGAAAGGAACCTGAAGGTCAAACCGGGAGTGACGTTATTCACGTCTTCAGTCCTTACACGGCAGATTTGTTAAATAATTAGCCACTATGGTGGGGCTCATACTGGGAAGCTGATGGGGAGCAGGGGTGTTTTCACCCTTTTGCCCTTCAAACCAAATCTGGATTGGGGCCAAGCGCTGAAATTTGAAAGGAAGTGTGCACAGGAAGCCAAACAGATGTCTTATAATCCTGCCCCCAAAACACAGAAGCCACTTCTGTTCTCCCAGCACACACACACACACACACACACACACACACACACACACACACACCAGTGCCCCTGCGAAGTGTTCTTCTTGAGACCACACAATTTACCTTCTTCTCTAATACTCTCTCCACTTGGGGCTTCAGGGATGAGCAACAGAGACAGTAGCTCTTATTTGCTCCAATCTCAGTCCTGTATTGTAGGGTTTTTATCTACATAGCAGATAGTCAGCAGGGCAACGGCTGTCCTCACTTCAGTTTCAGTTCATCTCGTTTATTATTAATTATTATTATTATTATTAATAATAATTTATTATTTATACCCTGCCCATCTGCTGGGTCCCCCCAGCCACTCTGGGCGGCTTCCAACATTAAAAGCTTCCCTGAACAGGGCTGCCTCTAAAAGTTTGGTAGTTATTTTTCTCTTTGACATCTGGTGGGAGGGCGTTCCACAGGGCGGGCGCCACTACTGAGAAGGCCCTCTGCCTGGTTCCCTGTAACTTGGCACAGGGAATGTAATCAAACTATTAAGTAGCATACTGGTGACTTGCATTGGAAGAAAAGCTTCCTTTGGTGCACATTTGAACCTTTCCAACTTGGGTGGCTTTAAAAAGAGGATTAATCAGACTCTTGGCTGTGAATGGCTAGCTATGATGGCATTGGGGCATGAACCCTCTAATCTCTGTGACACCTCCCTCCCCAATCTGGAGAACCCCTGAGCTCATGGTCCCCCATCCCCACCCCTATTTGCTTTCTAAACTGCCTTTAATGCAGTTACTAATCGTGTGAATGGCTGCTCATCAAATGTGGAACCTAGAGGCTTAAAAGTGGGCATCCACTCATCCCAGGAAATCCTTGGAAGTGTGGTCTCCGTGTGTGGCTAGAGCACCCTCATCTAGTAATGACCTCCAGGACACCTTCATAAGATCATAGAATTGTAGAGTTGGAAGGTACCCCGAGGGACATCCAGTCCAACCCCCAACAATGCAGGAATCTCAACTAAAGCATCCATGACAGATGGCCATCCAACCTCTGCTTAAAAACTTCCCAGGAAGGAGAGTCGACAACTTCCTGAGGGAAACTGTTCCACTGTCGAACAGGTCATCCTGTCAGAAAGTTCTTTCTGGTGCTTAGTCAAAATCTCCTTTCTTGTAACTTGAAGCCATTGGTTCGAGTCCTACCCTCCAGAGCAGGAGAAAACAACCTTGCTCTATCCCCCATGTGACAGCCCTTTAGATATTTGGAGATGGCTATCATATCTCCTCCCAGTCTCCTCTTTTCCAGGCTAAACATACCCAGCTGCCTCAGCCATTCCTCATAAGGCTTGGTTTCCAGTCCCTTGGTCATCTTGGTCACCCTCCTCTGCACACATTCCAACTTCTTAAATTGTGGCACCTAGAACTGGACACAGTACTGCAAGAGCGGCCTGACCAAGGCAGAATAGAGCGGTACTGTTACTTCCCTTGACCAGGACTCTATGCTTCTGTTGATGCAGCCTAAAATATTATTAGCATTTTTGTTGCTTCTGCATCACACAATTGATCTACTTGTGATCTACTAAGACCCCTAGATCCTTTTGAGAAGCCATGATAGAAACTGCAAATCAAACAATTATGCCTAGATGTAATTCCTCAATGAATGTGCCCCCGATCTGAAGATTGCTTCCTGGTTGGGGGGGGGGGTCACTTGGCAAATGCTGCAGAGATGTTATCCCCTCCAGTGTGCAAGTTGTAACTGATTCTTTTATCCGCCTCCTAGCTCTGCATGAGCCAGACTGTGACAGCTGAATACGACTACAATAGCAACTTCACGATTGACTACGATGCGTATGCAGACATCTGCAAGAAGGATGAGATCCGGCGGTTCCGTGCAGTTTTCTTACCCGTTGTATACTCCCTTGTGTGTTTTGTGGGGCTGGCAGGCAACTGCCTGGTCATGGTGACGTACATCTACTTCAAGAGGCTCAAGACGATGACAGATATCTACCTCCTCAACCTCGCCATAGCGGACATCCTCTTCCTGCTGACTCTCCCCTTCTGGGCCTTCAGCGCAGCAAAGTATTGGGTCTTTCAGGAGTTTGGTTGCAAAGCCATCCATTGCATCTGCCAGATGAGCTTCTTTAGCGGAATGTTGCTGCTGCTCTCCATCAGCATCGACAGGTATTTCGCCATTGTCCAGGCCCCCTCAGCCCACCGCCTCCGGTCCCAGAGAGTTTTCGCCAGCAAGGTCACCTGCCTCTCCATTTGGATACTAGCTTTCGTCCTCTCCATCCCTGAGCTGGTCCACAGGGGCATCTATGAGTCTGACCAACAGAAGCCGCGCTGCAGCATCCTAGCATACAACTTGCTGGCCTTCAGCACCGGCATCAGGATTTGCCAGATGCTCTTTGGCTTCCTGATGCCTCTCCTAGTGATGACGTTCTGCTACTGCGTCATCATCAGGACCTTGTTCCAAGCCCGTAGCTTCGAGAAGAACCGGGCAATCAAGGTCCTCATCGCCGTGATGGTGGTCTTTGTCCTCTTCCAGCTGCCCTACAATGGCGTCGTGCTAGCTGAGACCATCTCGGCCTTCAACCACACCAATGGCGAATGCGAAGTCATCAAGCGCATGGATGTGGCCAATGACGTGACGTATGGCCTGGCGTGCTTCCGCTGCTGCCTCAACCCCTTCCTGTACGCCTTCATAGGTGTCAAGTTCCGCAATGACCTGCTCCGTCTCCTCAAGAACCTGGGCTGCATCAGCCAAGCACAGCTCTGGCAGTGGTCAACGTACCGGGATAACACAAGGTGCTCCATTGCCACGGAAACTGACACCACCACCACTTTCTACCCCTGAAAGGCCCCATGGACCGCCAATCAACTTGGTGTCACAACAGCAGCCTTTTCCATTGGCCAGCATGAGAGATTGACACTTGGAACCTTTGAATCTCACCCAGTGGGTATGTTTCCAAGTTGCCTGAAGGGCCCAATGGACCGCCCCCCTCCTCCACAGATCAACTCACATACCGGTAATTGAGACTGTTGTATAGAGTAAAGAGATGTGGACTGCAGAAAAGTTGCTCACGGATCTCAAGGAAGTGAGCTGATGGCGGGGACAAAACTCTGCCTATGAACTAGAAGAGTGAGCCTAAATCAGGGTTTCCCAAACGTAGGTTTCCACCTGGTTTTTGTCACTACAATACCCATCACCCCCGACCACTGGTCCTGCTAGCTAGGGATGATGGGAGTTGTAGTCCAAAAACAGCTGTAGTCGCAGCTGTTTGGGAAACCCTGCCCTAAATGAATGTAAGAAAAGTTGTGTTGGATCAGGCCAAAGGCCCATCTATCTAGTCCAGCATTACTGTTCTCACAGTGGCCAGGTACCTATCTGCCTTCTCACACAGGACTTGGTCTCCAGCCCCCCCCCCCCAGCTTTGTCTGTGGGACTCTCTATTGTTTCTTGGTGGTGAAACGCACTCTGCAGCTGCTCAAGGGCCCATTTAATCTACTTTTACTGAATATTATCATGTGTTTTCTAGCAGATTGCTGTGAACACAGCTATCCCTGGGGGTTTGCCTTAACGCAATACCTGTCCAGAGTCTCAGACTTGTCAGAGGGATGTTAATAGCTCGTGATGTTCAGGAAATGGTCTCTCAGCAGGAGCCAAATGTTAGAAGACGGCCTCTTGAGACAAGAATACGTTCTTAATAGGAGAAACCCAGGAGAGATTGGGTGATGCAGAATACCTTTCCTATTCCCTCAAGTTATGGAAGGTCTGTGTTGGGGAGAGAAGCCGCAGTAAGTGATTGGGATTCAGAAGAGATATTTGAACTCAGGAAAGTACTGTTTTGAGGGCTGCCTTTCTAGCAGTCTGATGTGGGATGGTAGCATTTGGGGCTTGTAAGAGGGTTAAGCTGTGCCTCCACCTGTGTTCAACTTGTACATTTATAAATAAACTCAAAATATTAACAGACACGCCATAAGCCTCTGGTTATCTCTCCCTTCAAGAGGAATCAAGTGCTGCCCTTGGAACTTCTCTCTTACTATTATTATTGATCGTCATCATCACTGGGTTATTAATTGCATTCTAAACCACTGCCTCTTGGCAATTTGCATATAAGAGAATTCAAAGCAGTTAAAACCGCAAAAGGTACATTTAAAACATGACCAGAAGCCTGACAAGCTCATGGAAAACCCACATTGGTCCAGCTGGGGAAAGCCTGTTGGAACAAAAAAAAAAAGTCTTTAATTGTTTCCAGGAAATGCAGTTATTGAACACCTGTCCCTGGGCACCAGGAAGACTTTCATAGAACAGGGGTAGCCGCACTTAAAGCCCTGCTCTGAGTTACTGTGGGATGCAGCTTATGAGATCTTTGAAACTCGCAAGAGAAACTCGTCCACCAACCTCCAGGTGTGTAGGGAGGCGTGGGGGATGCAGGGAAGTAAGGAGTCCTGGGCTTCCAACTATTAAGCCTTTGGGGATAACATATCATCACAAGTGAGTCAACCCCAGTGCTGGATTTATGTATAAGCTAAACAAGCTATAGCTTAAGGCTCTTGGGGCTCCCAAAAAAAATTGAAGGGGAAAAAACTGGATGTACATTTCCAAAATATAAGATAAAAAAACAAATAAAATAAAACCTACATACAGCAACAGTGTTTTGTGTTGTGTAGACTCCTATGATGTAAGTAATGGGCCCCACCTGCTAGCCTGCTCCCTAAAATATCACTGGTTTGCTCCTTTCTCTATATTAGGTGCCTACATTCTGCATGGACTGGGTGCATGGCAACATGTGCAAATGGCTTTAGATACCTATTAGTCCATAAATTACCATATAGCAGATATTCAACACAAAAAAACAGTGGCAATTTGTTGTTGACAAAGGACAGCTGGACATATAAAGGGCCCCATTACCTTCAGTAGCTTAGGGCCTCATCAAACCTAAATCCGGCCCTGGGCATCCCACACCAGAGATGTTCTTCCAGTGCAAAACTTAACTGCCCACCTCAGGAATGGGGAATTCTCTGTAGTTTGCTGGATTGCCATTAGCCACAATGGCAGGGGCTGAGGAGAGTTGTAGTGCTAGGGCCCCCTCCATCCATCCTTTTCATTATGCATTCATGACGATTTGTGCTTGGGATGTTATTGGGGCAGTTACACCCGATCCTCCTTTCAATGCTATCTGCACCTGCAAAAAGGGAAGGAGCGGATAGACTGCTTCTTTTCCAATCAGTGCATGCCCATAAGTACTTCTTTTTTTTACCACAAATGTCCCGAGGATGGTGCTCTGCCCGGACACTGAGATCCAGCTCCGAGGGCCTTCTGGCGGTTCCCTCACTGTGAGAAGCAAAGTTACAGGGAACCAGGCAGAGGGCCTTCTCGGAACAACATCCCATCAGATGTCAAGGAAATAAACAACTATTTGAATTTTAGAAGACATCTGAAGGCAGCCCTGTTTAAGGAAGTTTTTAATGTTTGATCTTTTATTATCTTGTTGGAAGCCACCCAGAGTGGCTGGGGAGGCCCGGCCAGGACTATAAGTAACATTATTATTATTATTATTATTATTATTATTATTATTATTATGTTGCCCCACACTGGGGGAGCTTTGCCGAGTGACTAATAAAGCAGAATGATGTGTGGATGGTCCCATATAAATCCGCCACTAATGCACTATTATTGTGCCCAGGCCATGTTGCCTATGAAAGTACACCTATGAAAGAAAGGGATCCCAAAATGTCTGGAGGAAACTGCCTAGACTAACCTCCATTCCAGAGCAGGTGAAGTAAATACACAACAGGTGTTAAACTCTGGCCCTTGCAAACGGGGTGGGATCATCCACCAGAACAGCAGCGCATGGGCTCTGAGCATCCTTTCACACGGGTGCATTGATTATTCAAGGGAAGCTGAAGTGAAACTGTTTCTGAAACTGCAATCGAGATGTGGGGTTTCCCCACATGCATACTTCTCATTTCACTCGCTCATGCCACCCTCAAACATCAGGGAAATGGAATCCGAAAACAGGAGGCCGGTGAAAAACATTTGGTGGTTTCACTGCAAAGCAATGAAGTCTCTCATTTCCAGAAGCCGGTTGGTAAGATAATGGAAAATGGGGGTGGGGTGGGGAATGAGGGACTGAAATATCAGCAAGCCCTTTAAATAAAATAATGTGAATGAATGACACTTGACTGTAAGCCATGGCCAAGCAGAGCAGCCATTGATACACACACACAAACTGAGAAAAGGGGTGCAGACTTGCATAAAACATGTGTGCATTGATTCTTATGCCTCCTGATGTCTCTTGTGCTCTAGTCTAGGAGGCTTAATTTGGTCAGAATCGAGTATACACTGAATACACTGAATTGACGCTCAATACATTACTTCTGGTAAACGAGCCACCATTAGCCACTAGAGGAACATGAAAATATGTGTCCTGGGCTTTTTAGACTCGTTTACCCATGTACTATGGGGACGCATTTGTTGCCAGATGTGAAATATATTAGCCTTATGTCCAGCTCTCCTACCCCTCTATAGACTTTTTCTCTAAAAACAGAGAAGACTAGAAACTTTCTTTCAAAGTGAAATTTGCAATTCTCAAAATCTCCCCTCCCCTATCAGCTTGGTCTGCTTG
Source organism: Podarcis erhardii (assembly GCF_964252035.2). NCBI lineage: Eukaryota > Metazoa > Chordata > Lepidosauria > Squamata > Lacertidae > Podarcis > Podarcis erhardii. The sequence goes on along the minus strand of NC_138502.1, from coordinate 28,350,363 downwards.
CATTTCATGCCTGCCAGTCTGTGCATGGAACATGCACCTTGATAATCTCTCCCGCTTTGCACCTAGATCGCGCCAAGTGAACGGTGGAGATTAAAAGGGGCCTCGAGTTTTCCTATCCTTTCTTTCTGCCAACAGAAGCTGGCGAGCAGTAAAGATAACAAACAACCTTGCGGTGCCTTAACAGACTTAACAGATTTATTGTGGCACAAGCTTTCGCAGAATGAGACTCGGCTAGATGCTATCGGCAAGAGAGTGATGATGGAAGAGAAATCTGAATGAATCTGACCGAACACAGGAGAGAGTTCGTTCTGCAGCTGCTCCACGGTGGTTGTGGTGGCAGCGACAAAGAGATTCTACCTTGCACTCACCATTGTTGTACTTGTGCAGGGCTGTCCAGCAGAACTGTTCTGAGTTTTACAACTTGTCGCTCGGTGGGTTCTGGGTGATTCCTCAATGACCCACATTTGCAAGATGTTTTGCACACAAAGTTGCTCATGGATGGTGATTTCCACAAAGTATTCGATGAAAGTGTTTCTACCCAGGATGTGGATAGAATTCTTGAAAGTATATGACTGGTCACTTGTATGCTCACCTTTATTTCTTGGACTGGATGATCAAAAAGACCAAGGCTGGGTTGTCTGAATAGATAAGGCAGGAAATTTCTTGTTTTCTTCAGAAAGAGGGCTTGGCTCCAGCAATTCCAAAGGAAGCAATAGTCAGAGTTGGGTTGCCTGATTAAATAGGGAAGGTATTTTAATGTAGGTGAGGGTTTGTTTTTGGTTTTTTGTAGAAAGAGGGCCTGGCACCAACCAGAAGGAAGCATTAGTCAGTAGTGCTGAACCAAGTATTTGGAATTCTGAAAGTTCAGCCTGAATTCGGAGTGCATTAAAAAGGGAACATGAAATTGTACCGCCTCTTTCAGATTTCAGCAGATTTTGAGAGTAGGGTGCAAAGCTCCCTGGTGCTCCCTCAGTTCCTGTTGGGGGTACATTTGAACCCCCAGAATGGTGCTGTGTAACAATGTGTCAAGGGCCACTGGCAGCCACTATTTTTCCCCAGAGTGCCCTGCAGAATGATGCTTTCTTCTGATGCAATCTCAGTGCAAGTCATTACAGAGATTTAAATGCGGCAGCCAGCAGAAGGGAGAATCCAAGAGGGTCCTTGATGAATATTGCCCCTTGACGCTCAACAAATAGCTGTCATGGTTGCCCATTTTCATGGTCTGTGAGTGGATCCAGTGGCGTAGCGTGGGTTGTCAGCACCCGGGGCAAGGCAAGTAATTTGCGCCCCCTAACCCTGGATTTGCGCCCCCTAACCCTATCCCTAACCCTAACCCCCAGATGTTGCGCCCGGTGCGGCCGGCCACCCCTGCACCCCCCACGCTACGCCACTGAGTGGATCTATAAAAATGTGGGGTGGGAGAGGTTGTTGTTGTTTTTTGGCGTGTGTTTTTTTGCAGTGATACCATTATGGGGGGAAAGTCCCTACTATTTTAGATCATCTGCAGCTGGCATCCATCACCCTGCTCCATCCCTACCATTCGGCAAAGAGGGAACTGCCTTGGCAAAAGAAGGCGGCTGCAGGAGCCTAGATGTTCTTCCTGAAGCCCTCTGGTCATGACTTTCTGCTGGAAGGCAGAGTTTTGTGTGCTACATGGCCTGCCTTGCACCCCAATAACTAGCCCATTGCCCTCCTATGAATCACCCCCTTGCCAGTAGCAAACTAAGATTCCAGTGCCAGTCCAGTCAACTTAAGTTGAATGGGAGGGCACCATTTTGTCCTCTTTAGATAGCAAAATATATTGAACCAGCCCTGCAAACAGCCACCTTTGGTCAATGTGCTTGAATGCGGTGGTGTCTCAAATCTGCACTTTTCTGGATATGACTGATCAGATCCGTTTCAATCTGATTCCCAGCCTGGTTTTGTATAGAATCACAGAATTGTAGGGTTGGAAGTGACCATGCAGGATCACCAAGTCCAACCCCCTGCAATGCAGGAATCTTTTGCCAAGTCTGGGGCTCAAAGCCACAACCCTGAGATTTAAGAGTCCCCTACTTTACCAACTGAGCTATCCCACATTTCTTCTTTTAAGTCCATTGTATTCTTCTTTGTGGGACGTGGGTGGCACTGCCGATCAGAAGGTTGGCAATTCGAATCCCCGTGACGTGGTGAGCTCCCGTTGCTCGGTTCCTGCTCCTGCCAACCTAGCAGTTCGAAAACACATCAAAGTGCAAGTAGATAAATAGGTACCACTTCGGCGGGAAGGTAAACAGCATTTCTGTGTGCTGCTCTGGTTCACCAGAAGCGGCTTAGTCATGCTGGCCACATGACCCGGAAGCTGTACGCCGGCTCCCTTGGCCAATAAAGCGAGATGAGCGCCGCAACCCCAGAGTCAGTCACGACTGGACCTAATGGTCAGGGGTCCCTTTACCTTTACTTATTCTTCAACTACGCTTCTGGTTGCTGGCCATGTTGATCATCTCTCTGTGGGTGGAAAGGCAGAATAGAAAGATGTCTACAAAGCTAAAAGTATTTCATACTGTTATATTCATTTGGAATATCAAGCTTGAAGCATATCAAACAGCAGAGGGCAATATAACATCTGGCTTTCTGCAGTTTGAATTTCCTGCTTTCGTAGACGGAGATGGGCATGTTACTCTTTTTAAACTGCGCATAGAAATTCATCATTAATAAGCGTTGACTGGAAACCAGACGAGGCATGACATTCTGCAGTAACCTCCATACACACTCTAGTTTGAGTAAATAAACTCATTGCCTTCAAAACAGAGATGTAAACCTTTTATGAAGGCAACACTGGTTTTATTGTTTTTTAATCTGGTGCCCCGAGGTGGGTTTGGAGTGACAGCCATGCTGTTTCTCCAGTGATTGCAGTTGTCACATAACAACCACGTTGTGGGAAGATTTTGTGATGTGATGGTGACCCCGGGGAACAGATAAGAAATGCTTTGTTTGGCAGAGCTTTATCAATCTCTTCAAGCAGAGACAGTGAAACAGGCAATATTTTTCTAGCCCAAAGTTACTCTGTCTAGAGCAAGGAGGGCCAACTCTGGCTATTTGATTATAAAAGTATAACCCACAACAAATACTCAACATTTTGCTACAAACTTTGGCTGTGCTCAGTCCTCAATGAGCTGTTTTTGGGCGAGGGGAAAGCTTATGGAGTTTCCCATTAATGTTTTTTTAGGGGGTGGGGTGGGGGTATTTTGCTTTTGTTTTGTTTTGACTTCTGGAGATCTTGGGATTCCCCTGAGCCTGTCAACACATCCCTTTTCTGCAAGGGCGTTTCCATCTTGGCTACATAAGGGGAATTCAGTTGCAATAGGTTATATACTATAATAGAATTAGTATATACCGATGGGGCCTGGCCAGGGTGAAGGCCTCTTATATACCTGCTGGGATTGACAGGGCATCTGACCCTCACCTGAATCTCATAACTCTCCTGACAGGTGATTTGGTCTGAAGCCACAGTGTGGAAATAAAGGATGAGATTGCCCACCAGATACCAGGCACTCTACTATTCAAATTAGGCCCCAGTGTTTTTGTTACAACCCCCTTCTCGAGTAAGTAATCAATTTAAATCTAGAATTTAAATTCTCAAAATGTTCTTATTTGTTAATTAGAGCAAGTAAACGATAGTAAAGCAAATAACAATCCGCATTGAAATAACAAACGTTGATAAAACCCAACGGTTTTTCTCTTTTCATCATTCAGCCCGTCCCCTGCCCATCGTGAGATTTGCTCAACCGCAGTGTAGTGTGCTCTCGGCCTACGTCACCCCAATGTCTTTCCCAGCAGTCCAGTGGAGCACCTCCCATCCCTTGCCAGGAATGGTTGAAGTGAAGCCAATAACAGCATGGGTTCCTCCTATAAAAACTCTGGGGCAAGCATGATGTGGGCTTCCATGCATTTGCATGAACACAGGGAAAGGCCAACCACAAATAATCCCATTCTCGTAAACACTAGCCGACCCCAGGTTTTCCCACAAAGCGATGCAGCCAATGCCGTGAGAAAAGCCCTACTGCTGTGTCCCTCATGGCCAACGGGGAAGGCAAGAAGCCTTCCAGCTCGACACATAGGTCAGCCCTCCTGGTCCCCAGCTGCTAGCTGGGAGTTCCAAGTGGGAAGCTCTCATGATACAATCTCCTTTTTCCCCTTTGAAAGTGGCAGTGGTTCTCAACCCTTTTCTTTTATTGAGAGGGCGTGGAAAACTGCTGGGGGGTCTTGGTAGACTATGTAACAAACTCTTTGCTGGTCGTTCTACAAATCAAAGCTCATACATAGCGCATGTTTTAATAACTAAAATATACTCGGAGTTGAGAGTAGATTTCATGCTCTTTATTCAGCTCTTAGTGGTGAGGAGGAATGGAAGTTCCCCTAGGATGTCTGCTTTATATACATTATTTACACAATGGACTGCACGTGATTGGCTAATTCCTGGATTCTCCTGTAGGCCAATCAGACTGCGGATTCACTTCCACCTGGAGCTGGATTGGGTGGCTCCTGCGGACCAATCAGACTGCTGCATTCTGAATCCTATTGTTCTAGGACCAATCAGCCTGCTGCATTTTGAATCCTATTCAACTCAGTACATAACAATAACCATCTTGCTTTCCTGTTGTGATGGAGGAAGGAAAACAAAGTAACTGCACTGGCACCATAATCAAAACCAGTGCTATGGCATGAAAACATGGGCCTTAGGTAGAAATGCAGATTCTCCAAGTGTCTCTATTTTCCATAGACGTCCCTGATCCTGGTTTCTGATTTGATCCCGGAATGTCCCAACTTTTCCCTAGGGTGTCCCTATTTTCATTGGAGAAATGTTGGAGGGTATGGAGTTATCTGACCCCCGAGCCGTCTGAAGGGAGCCCTGTATAGGGAAGGTTTTTTAAAAATGTTTTATTACATTTGTTATATATGTTGAAAGCTGTCCAGAGTGGCAGTCCAGTAAGCTGTCCAGTAAGATGTGCGGGGTATAAATAGCATTTTATTTTTTTTTGTTATGGAACAGGACGTCCCTATTTTCATCGGGGAAATGTTGGAGGGTATGGAAACGCGGTAGAAATGTGGTTCATTTAAAGGCGAGCCTTTGTTGTGGCTTCTGCTACCTTGGACTCTGATCTTGGGCCAGCCATGAATGCTGCTATGGCTGCTGCCAGTGTTATTTTTCTAGAAAAAAAGAGATGACAGAACTCACCATGAATGCCTCTCTTGTTCCCTTATAATGGCAATGGCACACACCTGAGAGGTGCTGGAACTGAGTTCTATGATTTCCATCTGAAGAAAAGCCCTGGTTGTTGCCCTGTTAGTGTTATTGCTGGTAAGGTAAAGGTAAAGGACCCCTGGACGGTTAAGTCCAGTCAAAAGCGACTATGGGTTGCGGCGCTCATCTTGCTTTCAGGAAGAGGGAGCTGGCATTTGTCCACAGACAGCTTTCTGGGTCATGTGACCAGCATGACTAAACAGCTTCAGGCACAATGGAACACCATGACGGAAACCAGACCACGGAAACGCCGTTTCCCTTCCCACCACAGCAGTACCTATTTATCTACTTGCACTGGCATGCTTTCGAATGGCTAGGTTGGCAGGAGCTGGGACAGAGCAACAGCAGCTCACCTTGTCATGTGGATTTGAACTGCTGACCTTCTGATCGGCAAGCCCAAGAGGCTCAGTGGCTTAGACCACAGTGCCACCTGTGACCCTATTGCTGGTAAGTTTCCTGGTTACTCAGGTGTCCAGGTGAGCCCTCTGAATCCTCATCAGTCTTGCTCTGCACCCTCCTCTAGTGCTTTCTCCTGCTGAACTGGGATGACTCCTCTTGGTTGCTTTGATGGAAGGTGGAAAGATGTGCTTGTATGTGTGTACAAACATCTGTTTCATGTAGCTGGGATATAGCCTATGGTGCAAGGTAAGAGTCATGTCTGTTGTTTCAACCACTTTGGCCCTGCCCACCACCGCTGCATGTGACCCCTGGAAGATTCCCTAGTGTGGCCTCAGGCTGAAGAAAATTCCCCACCCCTTTTGTAGGATGTGACATTAGAGAATGCACATGTGGCCATTTCACAGGGTCAGTTTCTTGGATAATATCGGATAATCATCTAAGTGTGCTTCAGCCCGTACATCAGATTTTATGCACAGAGGTTATATTTTGCTGTTATGGCCCTGTATAGATGTCTAGAGACACCCAGGGTGGGATTGTGTGCTGTGCAGATAGGGAAGGCAGACCTAATCTCTCTCCCCTGTATACAGTTGTACCTTGGATCCCAAACGCCTTGCGAGTCAAATGTTTTGGTTCCCAAACGCCGCAAACCCATAGCTGTCAACCTTTCCTTTTTTTGCGGGAAATTCCCTTATTCCACCGCTGCTTCCCGCTGCTATCCCGGATTGTTAGATATCCCATAGACTGTCCCCAGGACAGGTGAGGCTGCTGATCCCTTATTTTCAAGGCTGCCGATCCCTTATTTTCAAATCTGAAAGTTGACAAGTATGCGCAAACCCAGAAGTGAGTGTTCCGGTTTGCAAATGTTCTTTGGAACCCAAACGTCTGACGGTGCTTCTGCGGCTTCTGATTGGCTGCAGGAGCTTCCTGCACCCAATCAGAAGCCACACTTGGATTTCCGAACGTTTTGAAAGTCGAACGGACTTCCAGAACGGATTCCGTTCGACTTCCGAGGTACCACTTTATTATGAGCCAGATCAGGGATAACTTTCAGGTGCTTTGAGCCTTAGAGTTTAAAGGGCAACAAACAGATCGTGCACGACTGTAGAGAATGGGTTTTGGTGTAAGCCAATTCTCTTCAATGCCCTCCCTTATTAAGATGGAGCCAGTGAGTAATCCATTGTCTCAGGTGCCTTCCTTGTGGGCAAACCACCAGGAATGCATGATGCCACAAGGTACAAGACAAATAGGCCTATCAGGGATGGTGAAACAGATGGTGAAGACAGCACATGCCTCTCAGAGCCACAATGACACAAAAAAGCACATGCTATGTAATGTGCAGAGCCGAGATGATGTGTCAAGGACATGCCCAACTCCCATCGCCACCACATCATGCGCATGATAGACTCCCTTGTGGAGGAAGTTGCCATAAGTAGTGGGCTAAACCTGCTTTTCTATTAATAGCCTCCCCTCCTTTGAGTAACCACAAAGCTTTCTCAAAATTGGGGAAGTGGCAGCGTCATTCTACTAAGACTCATTGAGGGTGTTGAGATGAAAAAGATGTTGAAATATACATTTTTTAAAAACCAGAAACATTTTCACTTGGTATTATAGGTCAGGACATTAATAGGCAAGATGTTAAATTGTTTTTATATGCAACAACGGCGGAAAGAATATTGTTAGCCCAGAAATGGAAACAAGAAGAAATTCCGACGAAAGAAGAAATTAATGGACTATGCAGAATTGGACAAAATGACAGGAAGGATTCGAAACCTGCGGGACCAGAGATTTACAGAAGATTGGAAGAAGTACCGGTATATGAATTGTTTGAAGAGCAACTGTAATCAGCAAATTACGCTAGTAGGACTACACAAAGTTTTGTAAGGAGAAATATGGGAAGTGTTACTAAGTAGAAAAAGATAGAAATATTGGTTATGAGTTTGAAATGTAATAGGGAAGATAAGAAATGCATACTAAGAGATTAGATTGGAAAATTTTCAGACAGGATTGATGGAAGTCAAAAAAATTGAATAAGATGTAAAAGTATGTTTAATTACGTACTGTTGAAAATTATATGTTAAAAAACTCTCTCTATATAAAATAAGACCCATTGAGGGTGTAAAGGGCACAGGAGTGAGGAGATTTCAGGCTTCTTGGGTCTGCTTTGTTTTGCTAGAACTCTGAGATCCAGCAACCGGAGTCATGTGCAAAAGATACACTGCAAAGACTAAAGAACTCAGTGCCTCTGAGTACGTCCAAAGCCTAGGAATTTTGTTTTCCAGACCCAGAACTGAACTGAGCTCACGTCAAAGTTCTAGGAAGCTTCTTGTTCCAGCAGTCAAGTTGCCTTGCTGTTTCTATATTACTAAACCATGGGTGGTAGGGGAGGGGGTCAAAAGTGATCTACTGCAAATAACCCAGAGCTATACCAGTCGATCCCAAGAACACAACTGTCAGCTGGATCAGGTCCAAAGCCCACCTAGTCCAGCGCTATGTCCAGCTATAGTGCTTCTGGCAGTGGAAGTTCAACACTGCTGTCTTGGCTAGGAGCCTTATCCTCCATGAATTTGCCTAACTCTCTTTTTTATGCAACCAATGCCTCTTGTGGGAGTGAATCCCATACTTTAACTATGCACTGCATGAAGAAGTAGTTCTTTTGTCCATCCTGAATCTTCCAATATTCAATTTTGTTGGACGTCCCTAAGTGCCAATATTGTAAGAGAGGGAGAACAACCTTCCCCCACCCGCTTCCTCCATAACCGGCATCATTTCACACACCTTTATCATGTTCCCCCTCACTTGTCCTTTCTCTAGTAAAGGTAAAGGGACTCCTGACCATTAGGTCCTGTCGTGGCCGACGCTGGGGTTGCGGCGCTCATCTCGCTTTATTGGCCGAGGGAGCCGGCGTACAGCTCCCGGGTCATGTGGCCAGCATGACTAAGCCGCTTCTGGTGAACTAGAGCAGCGCACGGAAACACCGTTTACCTTCCCGCCGGAGCAGTCCGTATTTATCTACTTGCACTTTGACGTGCTTTCAAACTGCTAGGTTGGCAGGAGCAGGGACCGAGCAACGGGAGCTCACCCCGTCGCGGGGATTCGAACCGCCAACCTTCTGATCAGCAAGTTCTGGGCTCTGTGGTTTAACCCATAGCACCACCTGCGTCCCTAGATGTCCTTTCTCTAAAAAGTGATCTACACTTCTAATTTTGGGCATGCCCATGTTACAAGTCTACACTGGTTTCAAGTTTGCTTAGGGGTGTCTTCATGACTCCCAACCCAGGAATCCTGGATAGAATAGTACTGGGAAGTGCTGCCCAGAATATGAAGTTGAATGTGGAAATCCTGCAAGTCCCAGTTTTTACATTGGCTCAGTTCACTTGTCCATAGTTAACCATAGCCAGCACATGGAGGAAACAAACCAGGGGTCCTGGACTGGCTGGATGCAGAGCAGTGGGGGGAAGCACAAGCTGGGACCCCCCCCCCAGGGAACCCACCAGAGGAAGAAGGCTCAGAGCCAGGGGATTGGTGGTGGGACCATGATGAGTGGTCAGAGGGAGAAGAGAGAAAAGACTGGGAGGAGGAGGTGTCAGAAACTGAAGAGGTAACAGGCTTTGGTGAGCAGGAAGAGGCTGTGGCAGAGGGCCATCCAGACTCAGAGGCAGGAGAGGAGGCTGGTGAGGAGTGGGAGCAAGAGACAGAGTGGAAGCAGGCTGCTAAAGAAGCCAGGGAGTCACCCCTCCTTCTGCAGCCAGCTCCTCTCCCCCCTGGTCTCCCGGAACCAGAAGAGGTATGCAGAGGGTGGAGCAAAGAGAGACAAGATGGAGGAGCCTCAGATTGCTGAGGAAGGACCTGGAGGAGGAGTCTTAGAGAGCGGTGGGAAAACAGACACCTTCAGTCCTCATTACTGCCTCCTTGGGTCAAGACCTACTGGGAAGAATTGCTCTGATCGCTGGGCCTGCGCTGTTTTGGCTTCTTTGAATAAAGAGTTAACGTCACTGACACTGGGTCATTGCTGACGTCATTGTTGACGTGCCCCTGACTCCGGCTCCTGACCCCAGGATCCCAGGCTCAGCGGCATGTCTAAACCAGACTAAACTACAGATAATGGTTTGTTGGGAGCAAAACGAACCATGATTCCCTGGTGCAGACATAACGCTAAACCAGAGATTGTGGTTTGTTTCCCCTGCGTGATAGCAAGGAGGAGCAAAGCAGGTGTTCTGTGGGAAGGAGGCCATGTTTCAGGTCCTCATGGGTGAAAAGAAAACTCTGGAATAGTGAGGGTGTGTATGTCTGTGTGTATCCGCTCAATGCTTTAGAAAATGAGCAGGGGAAGAGACTTTGAGAAGTGAGGTGTAGCAAGTCTCAGCAAGTATAAACCTCCTTGGACCTCTCAGTGCAAGGTTCTGCTAGCTACTGTAGCTCCTTATATAGTCTCCTTCCTTTGTGAGACTCAGAGGTGGGGTCCAGGGCACCTGGAAAAGATGAAGTGGCTCTTTCTAGTCTTGTATTGCACACAAACTAACGCTACCTTTCCCCCGAGGGCGACAGACAGTGCACAACCCGGTGTGATTCACCCCTCTTCACTGTTACATAAACAGGGGGACGTGTTGGGAACTGTAGCAGGAGTCCTGCATGCGATGACGTCCCTGTTTCCGAAGAGGAGGAGGTCTGCATCGCCGTGTCATCCGGAACAGCGATGTAAGCAGGGGAGACTCTTTGAAAAGCCCAGGAAACACAGTGGGGAGATCGGAAGTCATACTAGAATTAGTGAAGAATTAACTCAATTCCGAATGTAAGAAATGTAACCTTTTTTCAGATTGCTTTTTGTTGAGTGCTACATATTTGATTTGTTTTTCTTTGTTGTGCTATGTTTTTTTCTTTCAAAACCAATAAAGAATTAAAAAACTATATTTTTTTTTTAAGAAGAAAAGCCCATTCTAACACACCGCCAGGAAGCTGATTTACATGGGCCTGTGCTTTGCTTGATATCTCTGTGACTCAGTGCTTGATTACTGGCAGCTGGGAGCATCAATAGCCTTCCTTCAAAAAGCGCTGGGTTTGAGTTCATTTGAGGCAAACAGAGGAGCTCTGCCTATTGACCACGCTGGCTGCTTCACCAAAGCACATCATCACTTGGTGATGCAAAGGGATAGGCATGCAATGGTGGGTTCTCCTGGAGGGGAAAGACTGGGCTTGCATTTGGGGGGAACCTGGCCTCTCCCTGCAGCCAGCAGCCACACAGGGCTAATTTTGTGGTGACTGGTGGATCACTGTTCCTCAGCCGCAATCCTCCTCAGCTGGAAAACAACAGTGACTTCGCCCAACAGTTCCCAAAAAGGAAAACAAATCGGGCAAATGAAGGCTAGACAATGGGTACCACTGAGCTTGGGGCCCTCCAGACTGGTATTTTTGGCAGGTGTGTCCTGTCACACGTCAAGGATGCAATGAGAGCACATTAGCGGTGGGTTCGTACTGAACCATCCACACGTCATTCCACTTTAATAGTTGACCTGTGATGCTTCCCCAATGTTACTTTATTACTCCTGGCTGGGAGGTGCTCCTGCACTATACAAAAGCAAGTCAACAACAACAACAACCCAAACTATTTGTGATATACGAAGTTACAGTAAGCTATGGGGTGTGCACTGATTGGAAACAAAGTGGAGCTAGTGTGGTGTAGTAGTTAGAGCTTTGGACTAAGACAGGGAGACCAGGGTTCATAATCCTCACTCCACCATGAAGCCACTGGGCTCCACCACTGGGTGACCTTGGACCTGTCATAGAAACATAGAAGTTACCCTCAAGGGTCAACCCCCTGTAATTCAGGAATCTCAGCTAAAGCAACCATGACAGATAATAATAATAATTTTATTATTTATACCCTGCCCATCTGGCTGGGTTTCCCCAGCCACTTTGGGCTGCTCACAGCATATATCAGAACATACTGAATGTCCATCCAACCTCTGCTTAAAAGCCTCTAAGGAGGGAGAGTCCACAATCTCTTGTGGTAGCCTTTCCACTGTCAAACAGCTCTTGCGGTCAGAAAGTTCTTCCTCGTGTTTAGTCGGAATCTCCTTTCTTGTAACTTGAAGCCATTGCCTCGAGTCCTGCCCTCCAGAGCAGGAGAAAACAAGCTTGCTCCTTCTTCTATGTGACAGCCCTTCAGATATTTGAAGATGGCTATCCCATCTCCTCTCAGACTCCTCTTTTCCAGGCTAAACATACCCAGCTCATTCAACCGTTCCTCATAAGGCTTGGTTTCCAGACCCTTGCTCATCTTGGTTGCCCTCATCTGCACACATCCCAGCTTGTCAACATCCTTCTTAAATGGTGGCACTTGGAACTGGGCACAGTATCCTAGGTGTGGTCTGGCCAAGGCAGAATAGAGTACAGTGGTACCTCAGGTTACAAATGCTTCAGGTTACAGACTCCGCTAACCCAGAAATAGTACCTCAGGTTAAGAACTTTGCTTCAGGATGAGAACAGAAATTGTGCAGCAGTGGCGCAGCCGCAGTGGGAGTCCCCATTAGCTAAAGTAGTACCTCAGGTTAAGAACAGTTTCAGGTTAAGAACGGACCTCCAGAACAAATTAAGTTCTTAACCTGTGGTACCACTACAGTACTATTACTTCCCTTGATCAGGACACTATATTTCTGTTGATGCAGCCTAGAATAGCATTAGCTTTTTTTGGTGCTGTATCACACTGTTGACTCATGTTAAGCTTGTGGCCTACAAAGACTCCTAGATCCTTTTGGCATGTACTGCCAGAGTCGTTGTGCCTCTCAGCCTAACCTATCTCACAGGGTTATTGCAGGGATTAAAAGAGGCTGAACCATGTATTCCATCTTGAGCTCCTGGGAGGAAAAGGTGGGATGAAAATGCAATAGATAAATGATTGCCCCAAACAGATTTCAAATTGGGATTGCACAGAACTGCTCCAATACCATCATGAGCACAAACACAAATGCATCCAGAGGTGCTCTTACTTCTGAGTAAGCATGCATAGGCTTGCACCATGTACAAGACAAGGAAGCAGTGTTGGGACTCACGCAAGTTGTTATCACCATAAGAGAGGTAGGGAAGAATTGAAGCTGAATTTGGAAACATGATCATTTGAAAGTGGCTCGAGAGAGGCATACGGAGTGAATTTTAAAAAGAGAGATATCTAACTTGGCCATTGTTAAGCAGAGTCGTATCTTGGTTTTCGAACAGCTTCGTTCTCAAACATTTTGGTTCCCGAACACCGCAAACCTGGAAGTGATTGTTCCGGTTTGCGAATGTTATTTAGGAACCCAAACATCCAATGGGGCTTCCGCAGCTTCTGATTGGTTGCAAGAGCTTCCTGCCTGCAGCCAATCAGAAGCTGCACTTTGGTTTCCGAACGTTTTGGAAGTCGAACAGACTTCTGGAATGGATTCTGTTAGACTTCCAAGGTACACCCATTGTTAAGCACATTGATTTCAACAAGACTACTTGTTTTCAGACTCAGTTCGAGAGTATTGAATATTTTTTTTAAATAAGAGTTTTTAAAAAAATTAATGTTATTTTTATAAAAAAAATAAAAATAAAGGAATTTTCTGTTATATTTAGTTTCATCTTACCTGCTTTTCAAAATAATATATATATCTAATACCAACAAACATCTTCCAAACCAGGAATGGGGAATCTCACTTTCTTTCACATCTGAGGTGAAATATTATGGATATGATAGTATGGTATTCATCACGGCTGCAAATTATGGATGTTATGACTCTGTCAACCAAACAGCATGGATATTTCCTTCCCCATCTCACGGAGAAATGCTGCTTTGCCTCGTAATTACTAGCCTTGCTCTTGAAAGTTATTGGCACTAAGTATTTGTTTCCACATAAATGGTCTTGTAAAATTACCATCTGAGTGATTTACCAGCAACGGGCCCCAGAAGATCAGGATTCTTGATGGCAAATGGGGACAGCTGGAACTGCAGGGGCTCTTTGTCAACTCGCTTCAACTCTGACTCACCCCATGAACATAAAAATTCAAGGGTGGTAAAAGCTCCAGCGTTGTCAGCCCAGCTTAAATAGGCCCTTAAGGATGAACCTATAATGCCAGAACAAACTGTGGAGCATTGCTTTTTGCTTCCTTATCCTGGTCCTTCTCAAAAGGCTGATTTCCAGCATATGCTCCCACCTGTGCCCATTTATCAAGCACCAATCCCTCAGTCTGAATCAGTGGCTCCATTTTCTTCATGCTTTGCCTTTGCATAGGCAAACGCGGCCCTCCAGATGTTTTGGGACTACAACTCCCATCATCCCTAGCTAACAGAACCAGTGGTCAGGGATGATGGGAGTTGTAGTCCCAAAACATCTGGAGGGCCGAGTTTACCTATGCCTGTTTTAGGAGATGTGGGGAGGGCTCTTAAAAAAAAATATGCTTGTATGCAAGAATGGACGAATATATCAGATTTCATATATTTTGCATAGTCTTAAATTCAGTTCTCCATGCCATTGCATCAGTTTGCCTTCTCAAAAAAGTCCTCATGAAATAATCACCTACATTTTAGTAGAACTTAGAAGATTCATAATTTGGGCGTGCCAGATTTTGGCATTGCGTAGGGCGCCATGTTATGAAAGATTGCCAAAGCCCGTCCCTGCAGTCAGAATAAATGCTCAGTAATCCGGATGTGAGTTGAAGCTGTTAGCACTTTGCAGTGAGAACGAAGTGACCGAAGCCTTGCCTCTAATTTTACCTGTGAAATGCTAGCACTTACTGGCTCCTCTTAAGACTTTGACTTGCATTTCATAACTGCCTTCCCTATCAGCCTGGTATTCTGTGGAACTGGGTGTGGTAGCCTCAGGGCAGAGAGAGAGTGGGCAGACTGGGAGTCGGAGGCAGCTTCCAGTAAAGGTTTATAGAATTAAGTCACTGATATGTTCAACCGCAGCTGGAGAAGAAAGGAAAAGTCAGGAAGGAACTTTGAAAAATGCATGGTTGGGGTGGGGGGAGGGGGTTATTGGTTGGCTGTCTTGCACTGAGTCAACATGTTTTACAGCCCATTTAAAAAGAAAAAGAAAAAAGTGAGTCACTTGAAAATCAAAAGGGAACAAGCAGAACCTACAAGCTTCTTAGGAACAGATTTTTTCCTTTCTAAACTATCTAAAATAGGGTTGCGAAGTCTCAGGGTCTGACTTTGTTTCAGGGGTTTAGCCTTTTTCTCTGGGTTCAGACATAGAATCGTAGAGTTGGAAGGGACCCTGAGGATCATCTAGTCCAACCCCCTGCAATGCAGGAATATGCAGCTGTCCTTTACGGGGATCGAACCTGTGATTTCGGTGTTAAACAGCACCACAGTCTAACCAACTGAGCTATCCAAATTCCCAGAGCAAGGGAAAGAGTCAAATCTGTTGTTGTTGCTGCTGGCATTATTATTGATGTACCATTTATACGAATGAGGGGTCAGGTTGTGGTTGTTGTTCACCATTTACCGTATTTACTCAAACCCAATCTTCACTTTTTTGGCCAAATTCAGGTGCACATTAGATTCAATGGCACATTTATATTCGCCAGCAAATAATCTTTTTTTGTTTGTTTGTTTCAATGTTCTGGAAATTGAGGTGTGCATTAGATTCGATGGCGCATTAGACTCGAGTGAATACTGCATTTATTATTACATTTGCATCCTACCTTTCCTACCAGGAGATCAAGGTGACGTGCGTGGTTCTTCCCCCACCCCCTGCCTCTATTTTTATCCTCACAACGGCCCTGTTAGGTAGGTGAGGTTGAGAGGCAGTGATTGACCAAAGCTCAGCCAGTGAGTTTCGTGCTGAGCGGGGATTTGAATCCTGGTTCCCCAGGGTTCCCTACATTGCAGTGCATTTCTGTAAAACTTATACAGGGTCCAAGATAGTTTCCTGCCTGAGGCAAAGGATAAGACAACATCCAGTGTATAGAAGCTAATCGTTGAATCTTTGTTCAGCATCGGTAAAGCAAGAGCATTTTTGCATCACAAAGGGCAGCAGATTAGCTTAGAGGGCAGGCCCTACGGTGTACGCAACTCTGTCTCCCAACACCTTGCTGCTGCTCTCCACCCTACACTATCTTCTGCCTGAAGCAGTCACCTCATTTTGCCTAAGGGTAGGGCCAGGCCTGGCAAGGAACAGGCTATATTCTACTTTCCTTCAGGGTTTTCTCCTTGAAATACAAAGCCCAATCAGGTTCTCCTCCTGACCACCAAGTACCATCCTCTACCTCAACCAAGCACAACCTTCTCTGTGCCTTGGCAGTAGAACCTATGCTTTTCGCACAGAATATTCCAAATTCAATCCCTGGTCTCTCAAGGAATGGCTGTCGGGTGTCTTCCTGTCCCGTCTACAGTAGCTTGTAAGGTGGTAGGCAAATTGGAACACGTTCAGAGAGGTGGGTAAGAAAAATGGTTAAGTTGGTATGGAAAACGTGGCCTATGGGGAAAGGTTGAAGGAACTGGATATGTTTATGCTGGATAAGAGAAGACTGACAGGCAACTTGATGCAACTCTTCAAAACTCCAAAGGGCTGTCACTGTTAAGTTGTGGGTGAACATATCAGATGACACAGCGATTCTTCAGACAGCTCTTGTTTATTCACAGGCCAGAACAGAAGTGAACTGAAGGGTTCAGCCAACCTGCTTATATAGAGCTCAATGACAAAGCAACAGTAACAACTTTCTGTAACTATCCAATCACTGAACGTCAGCTTCAATTCCTCATTTGCATATGCAGACCTGAGTGAAAACTATCTACAGTATCCCCCTGCTGGCCCAGGGTGAGAACTTCAGTACATAACAGTCACAAAGATGATTAGGCTCTGTTACGCATTATACTTTTAAAGCACATTCAAAGCCTGTTTCCCCTCTCAAATAATTTTGGGCACTGTAGTTTGTTAAGGGGCTGCTGGGAATTGTAACTCTGTGAGCTAGAGTACCCAGAATGCTTTGAGGGAAAGGATGAGTTTTGAATGTGATCTAAAGCTATATAGCATGTGCATCTTCTCTGCTCCTCCAGGTAACTGGGTTCAAGTTGTAGATGATAGATTTCAGTTGTACAGTAGGGAAAACATTTTAACGCCCTAACATTTAAAAGCCCTGAAGTAAGGTTACCAGACGTCCCCGTTTCCCGGGGACAGTCCTCGGATTTACAAATCAGTCCCCTGACAAAATCCATCTATTTAGTAGGAAGTGTCCCAGGATTCATTGAAACATTGTTGTTTATTTGTTTGTTGTTAAATTCTTTGTTTTTACTTCTTTTTTCTAACTTTTATGTTTTGTTTTTCTTTTTTCTTCTTTCTTTTGTTTTTTGGTTGTGCAACGTTTGTTGCAGTATGTGTTATATTTGTATAAGACAATAAAAAATATTGGGGGGGGGGGAGGATTCATTGAAAAAAATCTGGTAACCTTACCCTAAAGCCCTAAACGGCCTTGGTCCAGTATACCTGAAGGAGCATCTCCACCCCCATCGTTCTGCCTGGACACTGAGGTCCAGCTCCGAGGGCCTTCTGGCAGTTCCCTCACTGCGAGAAGCAAAGCTACAGGGAAGCAGGCAGAGGGCCTTCTCGGTAGTGGCGCCTGCCCTGTGGAACGCCCTCCTATCAGATGTCAAAGAAATAAACAACTGTCGGACATTTAGAGGACATCTGAAGGCAGCCCTCTTTTAGGGAAGTTTTTAATGACTGATGTTTTAATGTATTTTTAATCTTTTGTTGGAAGCTGCCCAGAGAGGGTGGGGTATAAATAATAAATTATTATTATTATTAGTAGTAGTAGTAGTAGTAAGGGCGCTTCCAAGGAACCTGATTCTTGAACATTTGTCCTGATTTGTTTTCATCGGAACGTTGGCTGTTTAAATCAATCTTCTTTTTGAGTTATTTGTGGGAAGGCTAGAGGACGACGTGTAAAAGCACATGCCGTTCCCTGCTTTTCAGGGCATTTCCCCCTCACTTTTTTTAACCACAAAAAATTGATCTTTTGGGGAAGTGGGGTTTAATTGCGTAACCTGAACTGGCTGGCATATGATTGCATCCCAAATGAAAATGGTGATGCAAGCATCCTATGTGTAGCTTAACAATGGAATCAATTATCAGGATGTTGATGCTTTTTTTTTTTTTAAAAAAAGAAAAATTTAAAACAGCATTATAGTGTTATAATGATATAACACTCTTTTATCCATGTGGTACCCACTCTTGGGTTAAACATCATAGTGAGAAATGTATTTTAGTACTGTTTAAAATAAATATTTGCCTTTATTATTATTTATTGCTATCATTAATTAAATTTGTGTACCTCCCTTTACCCAAAAATCTCAGGGCAGTTTACAGTATAAAATTAGAATATAAAAAAGACATAAAATACATAATATAAGTAAGAACAGAAACAAACCAATAACACACACACCCTTTCACAACACATTTAAAAGGGCATTGGATGTCAGTCGGCCAAAGGCCTGGTTTTCATGGTGTGATAAAATGTCACGCAAGTACAAAGGTCCCAGTGTATATATGTGCTGAGCTTCAAGTGACCATGTGACCTACTCTCAGCAGCTGTGTCATGCTCAGTTCACTAGTGTGAATGGAACGTAGAGAGGTTCACATGTACAGGAACAGTGCAGTACTCTGGACAATGAGAAGCCTATTGCAATTCTGCTTGTAGCTTACGATGGAAGATCAATGCTTGGGTAAGGCCAGCAGCCCCCGACACTTCTTACTGGGTGTTGTAGTGCAGAACAGGGAAATGTTCTGCTTGTTCTGGAGAAAGTTGGTAGGCAAACAAACCCGTGTGTCAAAGAGAACTTCAGCAATATCTAGGCAACACGATGGCTATGTACATACACAACAGACAGCCTTTATAGAATTCCTTCAAAACCATAACAAGTACAAAATGAAATCTTTAGTCTCAAAGTCTCTGAAAATCTTTAAATGAAGCAAGGTACCAGACTTTGTACAATGAAAGACAAGTTGTGAAGCTTTGTGTATTCGGCAAATATGATGTCCAACACTGAACAGTGATTCCGGATATTGACTACTGTTTCGTAGAATTCTTCATCAGCGTGGTGGGAGGATATAAAATTGCTTCATAAACCCATCCTATTTTGAATGAATGTACGTAAATGAAAATATCAAATGCTGTGAAACAGTGCTCATGTAATAATATAGTCACTGCATATATCCTCCCACCACGCTGATGAAGAATTCTACGAAACAGTAGTCAATATCTGGAATCACTGTTCAGTGTTGGACATCATATTTGCCGAATACACAAAGCTTCACAGCTTGTCTTTCATCGTACAAAGTCTGGTACCTCGCTTCATTTAAAGATTTTCAGAGACTTTGAGACTAAAGATTTCATTTTGTACTTGTTATGGTTTTGAAGGAATTCTATAAATTTGAAGGAATTCTATTGCATATATACATGGTCATCGTGTTGCCTAGATATTGCTGATATTCTGGAGAAAGGCAAGAGAACAGTAGAAATGTGGAAATGGTTTGTAATTACACCATGATACGAACACAAATACAAGCATTGGTATATACAGCATCTCTCTCTAGCGTGGAGCATCTATCACCTTTCCGGTGTGTCAAACGAAGTGATCAAAGCCTGCTAACAGCAGGGGCGGAGGAAGGGGGTGCGGTGGGGCAGTCCGCCCCAGGTGTCACCACTGAGGCTTGGGCAACCACAGGCTCCGTGCTGCTCCAAATGGTCCGCCCGCCGCCTCCCCCTCAGTTGTAGGGCAGCTGAGTGGGAGGAGGCAGACAGACTCATTGGACGCAGGGCACCCCTGGGTGCAGGGCACGCACGCCGCCCCAGGTGCCCGATCGGCTTGCTCCACTGCTGGCTAACAGACCTCTTGTTTATCCAGAGAGTTTTCAATAATTTTAAAAGCGTGCTTCTTTATGTGTTCACTGGCCCAGCGGGGCATATTATTTGTGCCTGTTTCCTTGTCTCCTGTTTGAACAGCTAGTATGAAAAGCAGCCTCGTAAAAGCCCTGCCATAAAAGGTTTCCTATCTGTAGGTTGCTGGCTTGTTTCATTACAGTGATCAGGCCCTTATCTTGGATATCACACCTTGGAGTTCTGCAGAACTCAGAGCACAGAGATAGGGGCAGAGGGCAGAGCAGTTGGAGGCAAGAGGGAAGGGAAGGCTATAAATAGGAGCTTTCCCCAGGATGGGATAGCTCAGTCGGCACAGCATGAGACTCTGAATCTCAAGTTTGTGGGTTTGAGCCTCGCACTGGGCAAAAAGTTCCTGCATTGCAGGGGGTTGGACTAGATGACCCTCGGGGTCCCTTCCATCTCTACAATTCTATGAAAAGCACCCAGCATACTGGGCAGAGGCTGGACTTCTTGCACACATCGTGCTACTTTGCTAAGCAGCATAAGGCCCACTGCAAGAATCAAGTCATCCGCACGGTGACTGCAGGAATATAGATGCTCAGCCTCTGCTGAGGCCCAGACCCAGCTACATCAGCTCAGAATTAAGCACATCCACATCCACCATCATTGCCAGAACAGTGTCAAGTTAAAGGGCTATGTTGAATTTGGTGTGTGTGCTGATGATATACAAGTGGGAGCCCCAGCAGGCTTACCTGGCTGGCAGCAACGGCAGAGAGTGTCTTCCCGCAGACGCTCTAAGTGCCCCTATTTTCTTTTTTTATATTAATTTTTTATTAAATTTTCTGTTTTACAATTTAGAATATTCATTTAAACATCCTCAAAATATCAATGACTTCCCTTCTTCTCTTTCCATGGTTCATTTTGCATAACATAAATCCCTGCATGTTTTACATAAACTAAACCATTCAGTGTTCCATTGTTACATCCATCAAAACTTATTTACACTGTTGAATTTATCTTAATGCTGCCAGCGTTTTCAAGTGTACACAATTTCCCCCCATATAGTCAATAAACATTTTCAATCTTCTTTAAACGTATGTTCTTCTTGTTCTCTTATTCTATATGTTAGATCTGCAAGCTGTGCATATTCCATCAGTTTAAGTTTCCATTCTTCTTTAGCTGGGACCTCGCTCCCTATTTTCCAGGGACATCACTGATTTAGAGAAGCCGTCCCAGTTTCTGATTTGATTGCAGAATGTCCCACTTTTCCTTAGGAGGTCCCTATTTTCATTGGAGAAATGTTGGAGGGTAGGTTCCCAGCGCCCAAGGTGGGCATGCGGGGGCAGAGAGTGGAGGGCGACATGAGGAGGACACAGCAAGACAGGCACACGCCCTTCCAATCCACTCAGTCGCTCTAATTGGAAGTCACATGCCTGTTGCGTCCTCCTGAAACCCTGCCAGCCCCACGCTGCTTCATGAGGCTGGGATGTGGGATCCGATTTGCAAAGCAGTGCAGGGCTGGCAGGGGCAGAATGTGCCCTGGGGAAAACTGTGCCTGGGGCAACGCTCTGCCCATGCTTTTCACCACACGAGTTCTTGTTGGTGAGTGAAGGGCACTCTGCACATTCTCAGGAACACTCTCTGTCTGTTATTCCAGACTGTGAATGAGGGAGCCTGGATGCCAGCCAGAGGGCACTAGAGGGTATTGTTCTCCCTCCACCTCTCGTTTACCAGAAATCAGGATAAAATCCCCCCAACTCCTTTTGTCAAATGCCCAGATTCACTTCTTTATTTCTTTGTTTGTTCATTTCCCCTTTACATTATGCAGCCATTTGTCTTCCTGCTAAGTGAAGCAACGAGTTGCGGTGGAAGGAGCATGCCTGGCCGGCTGCCAGCTTCCACAGTCAACTTCTTGGGCTTTTTTTCATTACTCCTGGACATGACTCGAAGAGACACGCCTTAGCAATCCAGGTGTGGCTGCCATGAGCTCACCTGGCATAGGCGGGTCGGGACGACCATTAAAGCAACAGCACCCTCAAGGCACTCATATCTTCTCACACTTTCCCTTTGCCACACTTCGGAGTGAGTATATCACAGAAAACAGCTGCTGCAGCTTAGGTAATGGAATGATTCTTTCTCTTTCTTTCTTTCTTTCTTTCTTTCTTTCTTCCTTCCTTCCTTCCTTCCTTCCTTCCTTCCTTTCTTCCTCTCCCTCTCCCTCTTCCTCTCCCTTTCCCTTTCCCTTTTTTGTTTTCCCCCCTGTTCTTCACTTACGGTTGCAACTTTTTTCCAACGTCCCGTATTAAGTTGCATAATATCTGTCCCACTATGATATGTCATGTCTGATGGATTGGAATGTAAAATGCGGGGTCCCTCCATCCATTTTTTTCTTGTGACTGGTTTGGGTCCAGAGATCTAGAACACGGTGATAAAGAAACCCCCAAACCCTGCAGAATCCTTTCGGTTCTAGAAGCAGTCACACTCTTCATTATGCATGTAGCATGCAAAACGTACGCGAAAGAACTGAAGTTGCTTGTTTCGACTCTTGACCTCACTTTTCTCTTCTACCTTTGCAAGTGCTTTTGGCACAGGGCGGGAAGGACAGCCTGGTTGCATCTGGCCTTTATTCACGGAGCAAACTGGATAATAGGGGTTGATGTGCAGAGGAAGAGTTAAGTGGGTTTTGGCTTGTCGGGGGAAATTGTGGGGGATCCTGCTTACTGCTGGACAGGGTGAGCCCTGACACTAGCTATGAACTTCCAAAACCTGGGGTGCTTCAGTATCAGGGATTTAGTATGGAATTGTCATGCTTCATTGGCTCACTTTTTATGGGGCATCCACATGACACCATCGTCCTGTCATTGTCATCCTGTCTTTTCTCAGGGTTCCTCCAGATGATGTTTATTGAACATTTGCCCAGATTTTCTTGCACAAAGCCTATGTGGAGGGTAGACTATGCCTAGTCTTTTTTGAGCATTCCTTTTGATTTGTTTGCAGGGAGATTAAGTGTTCATCCTGATTTGTCTGTGCAGTGTTTATATGTTTTCCCGCAAATTATTTGTTCCGCCCACACTTTTCATTGCATTTTCCCGCCATTTTCCTAACAATGAAACGCCTGCAGTTGTTTTCTGTTTGAAGTGAGCTTGGCTAAGTAAGCACTATATCTTTCCAGTACATTTGAAGCACGTTTTCGCTGAATGAATTCTGGGCACTGCAGTTTACCTGTCACAGAGCGACAACTCCCAGCAACTCTTAACTCTGTGAGGGGCAAACTACAGTGCCCAGAATTTTGTGAAGAAAAATATATGCTTTAAATTTACTCTGTGTATGGCCCCTTGGTTACATAGGAGTGCTAAAGTGCTGTAATCCACTTTAATCCAAACACCATGCCTTTAAAGCTTTCCCCCACAAATCCTGGGAACTGTAGTTTGTTAAGGGTGCTGGGAACTGTAGCTCTGTGAGGGGTAAACTGCAGAGTCACTGATTGCAGAAAAAGGGAAGGCTGGAGGGTCATGGAAATCATGACCTAGATAGGGGAAATGGAATTAAAGGGCTGCAGACAGGACCAGAGTAAAAATAGACAAGGGTTCTTTGGATATGATACACTAGATTTTGATCCAAGCTTTGGAAGCTATTGAGAGCAATATTGCTGCATGAAACACTGACCTACAGTTAGAAAAGGGGGGTGGGATTTGTTTGCAAATTTGCGCTTCCAAAATAATATGAGAACCAAAGCACGGTTCTCCTTCAGACTTGGCCTGAATTTTGCAATGCAGTTCTCCAACTACAAGAACGTGTACAAAAATTAATGTTGCGGGGGGGGGTTGAGGGGGGGTGTTGTTGATCTTGTTGGATCTTGTGATTTATGTGGAATTTTTCAGTTTGGTTGTGTACTTTTTGATTTTTTAAATTATTGCTAATGACTAGCTATTTAATTTTTTATACATTGTAAACCGCCTTGCACATGGTTTGAACTTTGGAAAGGCTGCAAACAGAAGAATAAGTGATTGATTGATTGATTGATTGATTGATTGATTGATCGATCGATCGATCGATTAGTGGGAATAACATGCTGAAATCCATGCTGTTACAAGAAAAAAATGCTCTCCCCCCCTTAAAAAAAATGCGTAGACGAAGAGAAATGTGTACAAATTTTCAACTTAAGACTTTAAAACAAACAAACAAATCTAGAAAATATATGTGTGAAAATGGAAAGAAGTGAATTGAAGATTGTATAAATAGAAACTGAGAGAAACTGACATTAATAACTTCATTCCTGTTTAACAGTGGGGGTCAACGTTTATTCAAAGCTGACTATTTAGTCACTCTTTTTTTGTTCTTCCCGCTTGAAATTTGAGCTGCAAAAGCAAACAAGCCCATTTCCTTATCCTAGTAATAACGTGGGAAGGAAGGCCGGATCATAGATTACACGCTCCTTAATCATCATTGGGTTCCTTTGTGGCGCTCCTGGATTAAGAGGGTGTGCCAGGGAGATGGCGGGATACCGTTGCCATACTGAGGCTTGTTTGTTTTGACTATAGTAACAAGAAGCCATGTTACTAGTCACACAGCCTAATGTTAATATGCCTCACGGACTTGGAGACACAAAGCACAAAACAGTGTGACTTTAGAAAGGCCCAGGGTGATTGTCTGTAGTCCTCATGGCAGGAATTTGACCCTCCTATTAGACAGGGTGAGTCAGCCGCCTCAGGCAGTCGATTTGGGGCATCATGAAAGGGCAGCAAATGGTCGGTTAATTCAATTTATCCATATTATGTGTTTACTGCCAGAGAGGGCTTTCAGCCTCAGGTGCCAAAATAACATGGACAGCCAAGGACAGCTTAACTTGGAGTGGGGCTGGGGTCGCTTTACCTCAGGAAGCAAAATGTCTTGGCTGATCCTGTTTGAAGGACTGGTAGTGTGAAAGGGCTAGTAATAAGGGACAGGCATTTATAGCCTGCCTTTAATTTAAGAAAATGTCTAAGGTGACTCACAATAAATATCATCTCTGCCCTCCCCCCATTTATTTTATTAACTGGTCAATGACACCTCTAGTAAATCACTAAACGCCTGGTAGTTAAAAAGAGCTTGTCTAGTATAGGGGCTAAGAGTATTTGCTGGAAAATTTCTGGGTCAAATCTCACCCCACCCCTGAACTTACTAGGGGACTCCAGATAAGCCACTGTTCTCTCAGCTACCTATCTGCAATATGAAGATAATAATACTGGCATAACTTGCAGGACCGTTGTAAGGTTAACAGGAAATATGCCTACAAAGCATAATGAGCATTTACAAAATGTCTCCCATGAAGGCTCTGTGTTTCAAGCAACCTGGGCTCCCCTGCTCTTATTGTTGCTCAACTTTTCCCAGACATTTAATTCCTAAATATGAATCTCAGGACATGGTCTGCTAGCTAAAAGTGGTGTGTGTTTTTCTTTCAAATAGATTGTGTAGACCAGGGATGGGGAACTGGATTCCTCCAGCAGGTCAGAGTCTGACTTCGCCAACGAGCCAGATTCTGACATCCCCACCACATACTCCATGTCCCACTTTTCACACCCACTTGTCAATCGCCTGAAACCATTATGATACGCTTCCGAACCCCACGAGCAAAGGAAGCGTTTCTTTTGCTAATCAATTGCTCTCCAAGGAGAGCTTGGGTTAGTCACTCTCTCCCAGCCTTGCAGGGTTCTTGTAAGAATGAAAATGGCGACATGCGGCCTTGAGCCCCTTGGAGGAAAAGTGGGGTATAAATGTTGTAAAAATCTTCTGCAAATGGCTATGTTTCTACCTATTTTCTTTAGCTCCTCCTCGTTTATCTTGCAACATCATCTTTGTTTTACTATACAAAGCTCTTCAGATTTCTACTGTTCTCTTGCTCACTTTCTTCCCACTAGCTTTC
This sequence comes from Podarcis erhardii, assembly GCF_964252035.2. Classification (NCBI taxonomy): domain Eukaryota; kingdom Metazoa; phylum Chordata; class Lepidosauria; order Squamata; family Lacertidae; genus Podarcis; species Podarcis erhardii. Next base: position 28,324,945 of record NC_138502.1, on the reverse strand, counting down.
TAACATTTGCACTACTCCATCTCCTCCTATTTATTTAAAGCAGTACCTGCAGCAAACTCATCTCCTTCTCACGGATTTTCCAAGAAAAGAGCTTATGGCCTGCAGCTTTCCTCCTTTCCATTTGTTTTTTTGCTCCTTATTGTCTGTCGCTATCAGATTGTGGGCCCGCAGGCAGCGCTCATCTCCTTTCAGCTTCTGAACAGTGCTTAGCTGTTAAAAAGCTCTAGAAATAATACCAGGATTCCCTTACTGTTTAGCAGTTGAAGAGGCTCTCTGGGCAAACCTCTTGGGAGGAAGGTTTTGCCCCGCTGTTTTTTCCTCCACTTCCAGTACTGTGCTCAGTTGTTGTTTTAATTATGCACACATCAGTGACATATGGTGGGAACTTCTCCACTGTTTCATTTCTGTGTGGGAATGTTTTCCATTTCACAAGTTCGTTAGCAGCAATGAGCGAGTGCCAACCGCAAATAAAATTTTGGGCAAGTGTTTTGCTACAAGTAAATTAAATGGGTTATATTAGATCGCTCTCAGAGGCATCAGAAGAATAAAAAAATCTGATGCAAATGGAAAAAGTTCCAACGTAGATTACTCTATTCGAATTAGCCTGATTTGCATAGGACAGGGGTCTGCAACCTTTAAGACAAAAAGAGCCACTTGGATCCATTTCCGAAGAAAAAAAAACTGGGAGCCGCAAAACTCGTCATTATAAAAATAACTTTTTTGTCACTTTTTAATTATTTCTTTGTTTGACCCCTCAGAATTACTCCTCCTCATAGAAATAAACGTTAAATTAACAAGTTACCTTTTTTGTGTGTGTGTTCTTCACTCCCCTTCAAAACAGTGACCAGCGTCCATGCCCCTTACAATGTAGCAGGCGGGCGGGCGGGAAGGTGACTAATGCACGCACCGCCCCCATGCGACGTCACAGCCAGTACAGCACCCGCCACAGTGGGGAGTGTCAGGGCGCACAATGTGCCTCCTCCCCTCACTAGTATCCACCCCGGAGCCGCGGCAAAGGTGTAAAAGAGCCACATGCGACTCCGGAGCCGCGGGTTGCAGACCCCTGGCATAGGAAATTGTTGTGGTTCAAAGTTTTCCAAAACAACAACAGCAACCCATCTACATTGGGTGTGTGAGGGTGTCTGAATTTTATTTATTCATTTGTGACGTTTAAATCCAGACTTTCCTCCAAGAAGCTCCCCAGAACAACCCTGAGAGATTGTGACAGGCTCAATGGGCAGTCGATGAGTCTCATGGTCTAATGGTGGGGGGGATGTTTGAGCCTGGGTTATCCCACTCCTAGTGCAACATATGAACCACTGCATCACCCTGGCTCTCACTCAGTCCCCAAATCATCCCAACCCTATTTTTAATTTGGTGTGTTGTTCTCAGAAAAAGGCTCGGGGGGGAGGGGGGACTGCTGCTCTATTGTAGTGATGCTGTGAAGCACTCCTTAGATCTCGGAGTAAAATCGTACTTTGACTCACGAACGCCTTGGGAGTCAAACGTTCCGGCTCCTGAACAATCGAAAACTGAAAGTGATTGTTCCAGTTTTTGAACGTTCTTTTGGAAGCCGAACGTCTGACAGGGCTTTCACAGCTTCCTGCAGCCAATCAGAAGCCGCACTTTGGAAGTCAAACATTTTGGAAGTCAAAAGGACTTCCCGAACCGATTCTGTTTGACTTCCGAGGTACAACTGTAATTGGAAATTCCAGGGAGTGACTGTACCCAAGCTTGGTTTCTTTTGCATGGGAGAGCAGTGAAGTTGATGACCTCTAGGCTCCTTTCCAAGCTTAACATTCAATGAGATCTCACCTCACCTTCATCTGAAGATGTGCAATCTTTGCCAGCATCTGATGGGCATTCCAAAACACTAAGAGATCCCTAATAATTTCTAAACCATTAGCTCCTACCATTGAGGAGACAGTAGTCCATCCTGGACTATTAAGTAGAAATTTACCAATAAAAGGAACAGTCAAAGGTGTCTTCTTCTGTAGCCAGTATTAGATTTAAAAAGAAGAAGTTCTGTGCAGGCAGCAGGTTTGGGGGGGAGACTGTAACTCAGGTTCAGTCCACCAAAATCTCAAGGAAGGGCTGGGAAAGACTCCTGCCTGAGCCCTACACAGCTGTTGCCAGTCTGTGTAGACAACATTGAGTTTGATGGAGCAATGGTTAGTCTCTATGTAACACAGTTTCCTTTCTTCTTGGGTTGCTTCCAACGGTGCATGTAAAACAGATCATTGGTATGGAAGGGGCAGGAGATGGGTCATGTTTAAAAGAGGAACAAGTTCAAAAAAAAATGTGAGAACCTTTCTTCCCCACCCCCGATTGTGCAAATCCTTACATATCTATGTAAAATGGCACTAAGCCTTCTCCCAAATCAGAAACACCTATTATGTGGGGGAGAACGTCCTCTGAATTGCATTGATCTCTAGTTTCCTTTCCAGATAAAAGGGGGACAGAAAGGAGCCGTTTTTGTTCACGTCCAACAGTTATATAATTCCCAGAGCATAACGTCCTGGCTATTCGTCAAGCCTTTTTTCATCTGCCTCTCTCATCAGCCTTCAGGGCAGTAAGTCAACAGTTGCTAGACATGACGTACGGCAGCAATTGCAGCCCTTACCTTCTCCCTGCCTTGAGCCTAAGCTATAAACTTAGCCTGACACCCATTTGTCTGTTCCTGAAAGGGCTTGCATCGGTAGTGGTGAAAGCTTTGGAGTATCTTAAGCAGGCTTGCAGAAAGTTAACTTTATGGGTGCGCCTGAGGTCCAACAAGGAAAGTAAGGTAAACAAAGAAATACATAGTGGTGAACCTTTCCACAGTTGTTCTGACCACCTGCAGAAGAGCATGGTGTTAGCTGATATGAGTTACATCCCGTTTGGATTACTGTAATGTGGTCTTCATGGGGCTGCCTTTGAAAAGTGCTCAGGAACTTAAATTGGCTCAAAGAGCTGCAGCCGGCTTGCTGACCAAGGCTGGTTATAGGGAGTACAGTGGTACCTCGGGTTACATACACTTCAGGTTACATACGCTTCACATTACAGACTCCACTAACCCAGAAATAGTACCTCGGGTTAAGAACTTTGCTTCAGGATGAGAACAGAAATCGTGCTCCGGTGGCACGGCAGCAGCAGGAGGCCCCATTAGCTAAAGTGGTGCTTCAGGTTAAGAACAGTTTCAGGTTAGGAACAGACCTCTGGAACGAATTATGTACTTAACCCGAGGGACCACTGTATACAACTGTCTTGCTAGAACAGCTCCACTGACTACCCTTCAGTTTCCAGGTGCAATCCAAAGTGCTGATTATTACCTATAAAGCCCGAAATGACTTAAGTGCAAACATATTAAGTCCAAAGATTGCATTTGCTCACCTGAACCTGCCCAGGTTTTGAGATCTTCAGGGGAGGCCCTTCTCTTGGTCCTGCCCCTCTCACAGGCATGTTTGGTGGGGACGCAGGGCAGGGCCTTCTGGGTGGCTGCTCCCAGTCTCTGGAATTCCCTCCCTGGAGAAGCTAGACTGGTCCTTACTGTCCTTCTGCCACCAGGTTGAATACCTTCTTGTTTTAATTAAAGAACTGGTGCCGTGCTGCTTTTATTGCAATTTGTAAGCAGATTTTATATGCGTATATAGTTTTAATTTTATTAATGTTTAATTGTTTTTTCAGTGGTAGTTCTTTTTGCTTTTAGCAATTCTTGTTTTTATCTGTAAGTTGCCCTGAGTCCCATCAGGGGAAAAGGTTGAGCATTAGTAATAATAATAATAATAATAATAATAATAATAATAATGGGAAGAAGCAGCAGAGTTTGGGGCGGGGGAGGGTTTTAGTGGGAAACCACAAAAGTGTACTTTTACCTGACTATTATATTCTCAACCCTGCCCTCTACTGACTGGAGCCATTCAAGGTTGATTATACCCAACAGAATTAAACCTGTGGGCCGGAGGTTCCTGGCTGCTAATCTATATCTCTATTTTCCTATCTGTGCTATGTTTTTGTGTATCAGTGCAATGGCCCATTTTTGCTGCTGCACTGTCTTCAGCCCTTCCCAGAGTTGCCCTTTCCTTTCTGTGCCTGTTAAATAAAACTGGTTTTTATTCTCTGTCCACTTGCAAGGAATCACAGTTGTTATAGCATGGGTATGCAAACTAAGGCCCGGGGGCAGGATATGGCCCAATTGCCTTCTAAATCCGGCCCGCGGACAGTCCGGGAATCTGTGTGTTTTCACATGAGTAGAATGTGTCCTTTTATTTAAAATGGATCTCTGGATTATTTGTAGGGCATAGGAATTCGTTCATTTCTCTTCCTCCCCCTCCCCCAATATAGTCCGGCCCCTCACAAGGTCTGAGGGACAGTGGACCCGCCCCCTGCTGAAAAAGTTTGCTGACCCCTGTGTTATAGCTACATTTGTTAATAAAACTTTGGGCTCTGCATCTATTGTTTCTACTTTGCTCAAGGACTCCATGTCTTTTCTTTAAAAAAACAAACCTGTTTTCTTCCCCACCAGCACTGCCTGGAAGAAATGCACTGGTGACTGTCGTTCTTCTGCTTACAGTTAAATAAGTAATCTCCCTTTCTCCCTCTCTGCCCCATTACCTGCCGTTCTGAAACTAAAGTGCATTACTAGAGTGCTCATAACCATTTGTCTTCTGTTTTAACATTCTGTTTGCACAGGTTTTCTCCTTTGATGCGGCAGGCTCCAGGAAAAGTTTGCAGGTGTTTGCAACATCTTAGCGGCTCAGAGAGAGAGAGAGAGAGAAGATAAACCATCCTTGAAGACTTCACACCCAAAGGATGTCAAGGGTGATGCCAAACCACGTGCTTAGGGTTGGACAGACAATATGTGTTTCGTCCCAAGAAGACCACACTCGCTTGCAGCCTAATGGTTATTCGCCTTGCCACACTTCGCCATCGCAGTATTTATACTATTCTGTAGAAGGCTGGGACAGACAGATCTCATTGACCCAAGGCAAAGGAGGTCCACTGCCCAAGATGGAACTCTATGAGGCCACACCTATGAAATCCCCAAATTTGGGGGATAAATGTCTGCCAGAGGAGCCGACAGAAACGGGCAATGACAGCTGCCCAGAATTCTCTCCCACTTTGGATGTGTCCATTGATAAACTGAACCGCCTGATCTTGGAAATTGACCCCACTTTCCAGCCTCTCCAGCTGAATCCGATCCAAAGCCAGAGTCCTAACCAAGCTGTTCCACAAAGCAGCACAGCAGTGGCCCCAAAACAGGAGCCAGAATCCCCAGGTAAGGTGTGGAATTCATTGAGTTACAGGGCACAGTCTGCTGAGCTGATGAGAGGGCCAAATCACTGAGGGTTGACCTTTCTCCCTGTTGCCTGCCCCCATGGGAGTTTATTGCGTGGTGTCCTTCAGAGGAGCTCTCACTCTCCCAAATCGCTGGAAACTTAGCTCCCACCCAAAAGCAACTTCTGTAAACCTGTAGTGGTGAATGTTTCACCATTCTGACAAACAGCAGATGCGGTGACGAATCTGTGACTGACCTCAGGGCCAGATCAACCACGAGGCTAATAAGTAGCCTTAAGCCCTCATAATTTTTAGGCTTTCAATTTCCCAGCTCAGCCAATGAAGCTGAGCTTCCCTGGACTAGTCACCTGCCCTTAGGCTTCCCTTCCTCATAGGTTGCTGTATCTGAGAATAGCAGATGGATAGGAAAGCTGATAGTCTTCTACAGTAGTACCTCTGGTTACATAATTCTCTGGTTACGTAAACTTCAGGATGCGAAAGCAGCAATACCAGAAGTATTTGACTGGGTTTCGCCACACATGCATGCGCAGAAGCGGTCCTCAGGTTGCGGAAACCTTGGGATCCGACCAGATCTCTGGAACGAATCCCCTCCACAACCGGAGGTACCACTGTATTAGCCTTTGGTCTTCCATACCTTTAATCTAGGCTTGATCTGGATTCTATTTCTTTGGACTGTAGATGGGGGGACATCATTGATTGCTCCACCACAAATGCATGTGTGTGTGTGTGTGTGCGTGCACACACGCGCGCGCACACACACACACACACACACACAACTGCTAGGGTTGCCATATTTCAAAAAGTGAAAATCCAATGTTTTTAGCCAAAGTTGTTGAGCAAATTTGCAAAAAAATTAGACATTTTTGAGCTATTTTCAAGGAAAATTCTGAGAATTGTATCTCTGTGAGGAGAAGTCTCAGCGGCCTTAACAAACTACATTTCCCAGGATTCTTTGGGGCAGGCCATGCCTGTTTAAAATGGTAGGAAGCTGCTTTAAATGTGCAGTGCAGATGGGACCTTTGTCAAAGTTCAGTTCAGATGATGTTGACCACCTCACTGGCAGTTTGTGACCACTAGGCGTATGATGCATCCATTGACTTGTTCTAGTTTGTGGTGTTTCTCCCCCCTCCGCCCCCAATCTAAACTCCATATGATTGTTCCCTCTAACACACCTGATTGATTTTTCTTGATTGGATTAGATGTGCCAATTAAATGCAGCATTGTGTGTTTTGCCCATGACATGGGCTGGGGGTAGGGAGGAGCCTGTTGAGACAAGTCTGCTTAGTCATTTTTTAAAAACTCAGTGGTGATGTCTCAGAGGGTGTTCCCTGCGATGATTGCCAAGGGCAACATGAGATTAACTGTTGTCTCCCCCACAGATTTATCTTTGAGCTGCAATAACCAAGCATGTCAGGAAACTAGGAATAAATTGCTTCTTTCCATCCCACACACTTCTTTTTTCTATGTTGCTGGAAAGGTTTGCACAGACAATAGATATTCTTATCTAAAATGGAAATGTAACCAATGATGTCTCAGCCCACATCACAAGATTTCCTGGGTGATATCCCAGAACCCACTTGGCAACACTTAGGAAATTCAGGAAGCCACGGGGCACTGCATAGTTTATCATATAAAGCCCAGCCTAAATGGTTTGGGACCAGAGAATTTGAAGGCCCCCTTCTTCCTGCATGAACGCGCTCATCAACTGCAGTCATCTTCAAAGGGAGCACCTACTCTGCACTTTGCCGTCAAGGCAGGTGTCTATGGCAGGGATGTGAGACAGGGCCTTTGCAGTGGTAGCACCTTAATTGTAAGACTCTGTACCAAAGAAGATTAGACCTGCTCCTTCTCTGTTGTCCTTTAGGTGGGAGTTTAAGACATTTTTGTTCTGGCAGGCTTTTAAATGTGTTGTTATATGGTTCACTTATCAGTTTTATTTTGGCTTTGTGGGGGGTTGGACTAGATGACCCTCAGGATCCCTTCCAACTCCACAGTTGGGAAATCCAGCCAGTTGATGATGATGATGATGATACACTTCTATGATTCTGTGACTGCCACTCTGGCAGGTGGCTATCATGCTACCACTAGGTGCTTGAACCAGCTAATTGCCCATTAGAGCTTTCTGGTCCCCATCGATGATGACCGTGTCATGCTAAGCCTGAAGGAAAGGCAGAGACACATTGCATAACAAGGCAGCATGACTCACACCACCCTGCTAGGTTTTGTACTTTGGCACTACTTTCAGAGTACAAAATACAGACACATCGCATCATTTCACAAAGGGTGTGCACAGGTTATAAATTGCTGTGTTGTCCTCTTGGAAAAAGCATGCAATTGGCTATCAGGAGAGATTCACAAGTGGGAATTGCGCACCTAGAACCCTGTTGGGCAACAATGGGCAACCTGTGGTCCTCCTTATGTTGCTAGACTACAACTCCCATCATCCCTGATCATTGGCCATCCTAGCTGGAACTCATTAGAAATTGAGTCCAACAAGCATATGGAAAACCGCAGGTACCCCTTCCCTGCTATTGGAGAAAAAGCAGCTTGTGAACTTTTTTTGAGGTGGGAAAAACAGAGGATTTGTAAGTAATAGGTAGTTTGTCTCTCTATTTCAGTGTTTCCCAAACTTGGGTCTCCAGTTGTTTTTTGTACTACAACTCCCATCATCCCTAGCCAGCAGGACCAGTGGTCAGGGATGATGGGAATTGTAGTCCAAAAACAGCTGGAGACGCAAGTTTGGGAAACACTGCTCTGTTCTGTCAGGTTCTGTCTTCCTCCTACCTCTGCCCATGTGAGGATAATTGTACTGACCAAACTTGAATGAAATAATATGATTCTGCAGGCTGGGACTGATGGGAGTTCGGCAACGTCTGGAGGGCTACAGGTTCCACACAAGTGGCTATATGTGAAGTACTTAGAGCACTCAAAAAGTGGTTATACAAAGTGGTTAGAACTTTGCCTCCTGTTTAACACAATTCCTTCTCTTTCTGTATACTTCCACAACAACTGAAAAAATTAACATCTTCAGTGCAGATTACAGTTGTCAGATTGCAATCTAATCTCTAGAAAGAGATAAACTGCAGTGGAGAGAAAAGATTGAAATAGGAAGCCTTCCCAGAAGAATTGGGCAAAGAAAAATGCTGGGAGTTTTTGTTCCTCTATGTCCAAACTGAACAAATGTGTCACACACTTGTTAATAAAAGCAAACTTGTTCCCACCCCCCACGCACGAGGTTATTCCTCCAGGGTTGGTAAAGTGGCACTAATATTATGCAAATCCTGCACAAACTCATTGATGCTGCGATAGTAAAGATCCCCATTTTATTTTCTTTTTAAGGAAACCTTTATGTATATGTATGTAGTTGTGTATAACAAGGTTGGGGAACCTGTAGCCCTCCAGGTGTATTGGACTCCAATGACTTATGTCAGAATGGCCTGTGGTCAGGATGATGGGAGTTGAAGGCCAACAGCATATGGAGGGTCACAGATTTCTCCACCTCTGGAGAATATCAGAAAAAGATATTTCAAGATCATTGCCAACACTGAGGTGTGGTTTTGCCTCTGATGTATTCTTGGGGAGTCACCAGATGTTTTTCATCTGGAGTCAGGTACAGACAGGACCTATGAGAAAAACTAAAGCATCAGCCACACCCTCCCATACAGGTGCCAACAAGTAATGGGCTCAATGATCATCACTGGAATGACTCTATAGAACCCGTGTTTTGGCAGGGCTGTTTGCCTTCCAGATCCTGGAGGTCGTTGTACCTGGAAAGGGAAAGTACCTGGAATTAAGCCAGGAGTGACCTTTGATCTCAGTTTGCTGCTTAAAAGATTTATATACGCATTTCAGGGCCGTTGCCTTCACAAGCAGGGTACAAAATAATTCCACAGCAAACATTTAAAGCCTATTAAAAGCCACATTACATTCCTTAAAATGGACAGTAAAACTCAACAATTAATTAAACCAGCTGATAAATTCTTTTTAAAGTCACCCGTGAAATGGCTGTAAGCAATTCCATTAATATGGGGCCATCACTGAGAAGGCACTGTCCCTATTTCCTGTCAGCCTAATGCTTCTTATTGACAGCCCAGATGGATTGCCCCATACCCCACTCATTCTTGTTTAGTTCCCTGTCTTTTTTCAGACCTCAAAACCTAGACTTACTTATTGAGCCAAGAGAGAACTGAATAGGAAAACGAAAGTAACCGCAAGAACTGTCTGAAGGTGGAATCTTCAGCTCTAACCCAACATAGTGAATGCACTTACTGTTTAACCCCATCATTTCCCATCATTACACTGCACATGCCCGGAGTCTTGCTCTTTGCTGCTTTTCTTACTTTGTGTATCCCAACACCAGGTCCTGGCATTGAAAACAGGTTCAAGGACAGAGGCATGATTTGAATGCGGCTTTGGAGAATCAGCAGCTATAAACATTTGAGCGTCACTGCGCAGCTGCTTGCAGTTTGATGCTGTAGGGTTGAGCTGGTTGAAAGGGGTTGAGGCATTTCTGCAACTGGGGCGTTTCTCCAAGATTTGTCCCGAGGCAAATCTAACTGCCAGAAGTTCTGTCCTCTGCCCCCAAGTCATCCTACTCTCTTGTTAGGAAAGGAACAAAAACTTTCATGAAAGATCAAATAGAACAATGGGGAAAGAAACAAAAGAGTCCATTTTTTTAAGAGTAGAAGCAGCCTTCAAATTGGGTTGGGGAGGGGCAGCCAAATTTTGAGGTCTTGAGGAAGTGACTCACACAGCAGGCAACCAAGGGGAGATGGGAGCACTGTTAATTCTAACATTTGCAGATTCCTCTTCGTGAAAATGGTTTTCATCGAGTGCCTTTTCCTGGAGCCAGCCAGGATGAACTGATGAAAGCCAATTTTAACTCATGAGTTATTGCTGCAATCTGCTCTGATTGTATATTTTATCTTTATGAACGCTGTTTTTATTATGTTATGTGAGCTGGTCTTTGACTGTAATAAATTATCTATCTATCTATCTAACTACCTCTCAGAATTGGCTTTAAGGGTGAGAGTAGCCAGACTTGTCCTGCCCCTCTAGCATTTCACAGTTGCTGAAAGTCAAATTTGTGAAGGATGCTTTTCCCCACTCTACAGAGCAGTGGTGGTGGTGATTTTGCTGCAAGGATTACTGAATCATAGAATTGTTCAGTTGCAAGGGGACCCCATCTAGTCCAGCCTCCTGCCATACAGGAATAGTGTGAAATAGTGTGAAGCTCTTTTTACAATGTGTTCGTTCTCTCTCTCTCTCTCTCTCTCTCTCTCTCTCTCTCTCTCTCTCTCACACACACACACACACACAGACACTGCTCTTCCATGGTGCTTCCAGGGCAATTTACAAAAGTACAGAACAAAATGCAAATATATATATAGATGTGAAAATATATATTGCTTCTTAGTGTAGCGAAACAGGTATATTGTTAAAAACAAAAACAAAACAGGGTTGGAGACTAAACTTTGCTGAGCTCTATTTCATCTTGTCTGTTGCTCTTTTTTGCTTCTGAGGTTTTTGATGTTTCTTTCTGCCAGACATAAAGTACATCGAAATGACACCTGCCAGAGCAAAGTGCCAGGAGTCTCTGCAGAACTCAGCGAGTCCGTCCAGCGCTCCACATTCCACATCTCCCCCAAACCACTGCCCTTTGTTCCCCCATGGAGGAACCCGCTCCAGTGGCCACATGACCTTCATGGTTGGCCACGATCCTGGTGGCCCCCAGTATCCCACAGGGAGGCAGTCGCCGGCTTGCATCCGAGTCTCCGAAAGCATCTCTATCCCGCAGCAGGACCAGAAGGGCTACGGGTCAAGCTCCCTCCTGGCTTCCTCCCCAGGCTTGGAGAACTTACGGAAGCTGTCTCAGCATGGGAGGCTGGTGCAGCGGTGCAGCGAGGCATCTCTGCTGTCGACAAGTCCTGGGTCGGACACCAGCTACATTCTTGGAAGGTAAAGTTGTTGCTTGGGAATCCTTTGTACCTGATCTAAAAGTTATCTCATTCGGGTTTCTGTACCTTTATAACAGCAGTTGTGTAGAAGAGGTGCTTTCAGTAGATGGGAGCTTGTCATGCACATCTATTAAAGGTACAGAAGCTCTATCATCTGGGCACCCTTATGCTAACTGACTATTATGGGAGAGGACTAGGAATTGAATGGAGTATCTTGGGGGGAAAGGGACTGGTTGAAATTCTGAACTGGAGCACTCCCCACCGCAACGTTTTGTTGAAGATCCCTTGCCTACTTGCGATTTTTGAGTTTGGAAGATAAGAGGCACCACATACTTTAAGACAGGGTAGCAAACAGGATCTGGTTGAACAGACTGGATCCTGAGCTTCACCACCTCCCCGCAGGTCATTGTGACAGGTGGGTGGGGCTGCACTACCTGCCAATTACCATGGTGTAAAGTTACTAAGTTTCCAAGGATTGTGCTCTAAGCACACTCCCAATTCTTTCCTTCCTTTCTGCAGGCACAGTTGACTTGACAGTGCCCTTCAGGCCAGAAAGACCTGCAGGCCTTGATTTGGTGCTAATAGTTTTATGCCCCTTCCTTAATGCCTCCTCCTGTGTTTCCTTTCGTCTTTTGCAGCAGCTCCCAGTCACTGTCCAACAATGAGCCCGACACTCCTCAGACCAGGTCAACAGGAAGTCCTTCCTCTGTTGGATCCCTCAATGGTTCTTCCCTTGGTTCCTGGAGCTCAGGTTCCTACTATCCTGGTGTCAGCTGCTCCCAGAAAGGGAATTCTCCCCTATCTCAGCCGTTCCAGAAGGGACAGACCCATAGCTGCACTCCTTCACCCGTCACAAGCTCCCCATCCCCTGTGCCCATTGTGCTTATCAACGGCCGTCTGGAAGACAGTGAGATGTCCTCCAAACTTTACAGGAATCACCCAGGTTCTTTCAAACAGAAGATGGTCCCACCCAGTTCTGGCTCATTTTCAGGTGCCAGCAGTTCCAACAAAACATCTTCAGAGAGCTCGCTCTCATCTTCTTCATCTCTGGACAGTAAGTCATCCGACCCCTGTGATTAGAACCTATATATATATTTACCCTAATTTCAAAACAACTTTGTTGCAAATGGGACACATGGAAAGGATCAGTGCTTGGAATGTTTATTTAAAAAAAACCTAATTCAAGTTTGTCCCATCGAAAAGGAACCGGTTTGAGTTCATCCTTTAACTAAACAGTTCCAGTTCATCCAAATGAACCTTTTAGTTTATAAAAAGTTTGTCTTCAGCAAAATAAAATCCAACATTCAGAATATTACAAGCTGTTGTGCTCAAGTAAGGGGTCCAAAAGCAAATTGGGGGCCACGCACAAGTAAAAAGATATCGTGACAGATAGAATGGTGGTGAAGCTTTCCCCAGAATTTTATTTCCATACTAGAAAAGGCTTGCCCTGTTTAATTTGTACCAGCCACACACATGTCAAAGGCACAATGCATCACAGGCTTTTTTCCTGTACTATTTGGTGCAAGCTACTCCTGTTGGAAGAGGGAAAATCCCTTTAGCACAGACAATACCAGAAATACTGGACATTCCTTCCTTCTGATTGCTTAGCAGCAGTGATTAAGTGACTTGGAGATCTTAGCAATAGCAGCACCTCTGTATCTGCCTAATAAGCCTTAGAGCATAGCCTCCACTTTTTGCTTTCTAACTTTCTTTATATTAAAAAAATGAAAGCTAAGTATTCAGTCCTACTGCAGAGGGTTGGGAGAGAATGAATGTGAAAATGAATTAGATACCTTTAAAAGATCTACCCCAAAATGAATTTAATTTTCCTTTCGTTCACCTGGCATTAAGGGAACTACTTTCAGGTATACTTCAGTCAATGGCTAACATCCTGCAACAATGAATTCAACAGGTTAATTTGTGTTCTGTGAAGAGATAACTTTCCTCTTATATCTGTTGTCTAGCCATTTCAATGGATGGTTCATTTCAAATAATGTGTCTCCTTTCCCTGGATCTTTATGATTTCATAAGTCCCTTTCAGACCCCACTTAAGTCATCTGTTTTCCTAACCTAAAATTTAAAGGAACAATGATCAGTCTCTCTGATCATTGCAGTTGCTTTTTGGACATTGCCTCCAGCTTTTCCTGTATCCTCTTCCCTCTTGCAGGCTATTCAAAAGAAACCCAGACAACGATGAAGTTCGTGATGGACACCTCCAAGTATTGGTTCAAGCCTAGCATCACAAGGGACCAAGGTAAAATAAGGCATGGCGTTCATGGGGGAGTTGAGGGAATAGCAGGGAATTTAAGAAACACTGGGCAAAGCCGCAGCCATATTTTCTTCCTCTGATATAGCAGGGCCCAGGGTCATCCTGGGCAAAATGAAGATCGCAGGAGGCCAGAGGGTGCATTTGTTAAGGGGAGGAAACATCAAATAGGAAAGAGGGTTTCTAAACCCTTACTGCTTTCTCCTTTGCAAACCTCCAGCCAGTCACTTTTCCTGACTCGACTGGGCAATCAAAGTGGGGGTGGGGAGGGTTAAGGATGCTCTCCTGAGCACTGCTTTCCCCAGCAACAGTGCCGGATTTATGTATAGGCTAAGTAGGCTGAAGCCTAGGGCCTCTAAATCTAGGGGGCCTCACCAGCCTGCCCTCTCCCCAGTGCCGCAGTCTCCCCTCTCCCAAAATTGCAAACCCAAGACTTCATGTGAGGACAGGGCAACTTGGGTCTCTAAATCTAAGAGGCCTCGCCACCCTGCACTCCCCCCAGTTGTGAGGGTGGGGGTGGGAAGGAGCCTCGCAAGTGGAGTAGCCTGGGGCCTCTCTTCATTTAAATCCAGCCCTGCCCAGCAAACCCCTGTCCTGGCTTTACAAATCAGAGGTAAGCACAGGCTGGAGAATCCTCCTTCGCTTATTCTGAAAGTACTGAAGAGAGAAGAACACTTGCAAGTCCACATATACAAGAGATAGGGAACCTATAGCCCTCCTGATCATAGCTGTCAACTTTCAGATTTGAAAATAAGGGATCAGCAGCCTCACCTGTCCCAGGGACAGTCTATGGGCTATCTAACAATCCAGGATAGCAGCGGGAAACAGAGGGAAACAACGCTGGAATAAGGGAATTTCCCACAAAAAAGGAAAGGTTGACAGCTATGCTCCTGATGCTGCTAGACTGCAACTCACATCATCCCAGACCACCTCCAGAGTCCAACAACATCTGGAGGTCCAACCGCAGGGTTCTTGCAAGGATTACAATGAGGGCAGGGAACTTCAGTGCAAAGTGGCCCTCCAGGCTTCTCAGTCTGGCCCACAGAATTCTCCCTAGGCCACACCCTATCTCCACAGCCCCTCCCCCCGCACTGCCCCACACTGGTCTTGCTGTGCATCCAAAGTGTTTTTGCCTGCAGAAATGTGTCCCTTGAATTTACACAAATGTGAAATGTTTTGAGCAGTAGAAAGCACCATACACACTATTATTGCTGTTGTTGTTGTTGTTGTTGTTGTTGTTGTTGTTGTTGCTATTATTAATCATGATATTGCCATCCCGCCTGCCTTCATAAAATAACACCCTTCTTTGGTTATGGCGATGCTTTGCCTACTGTGTGCCGTTAAACAGCTGTCCAGATGCTTGCTGATGAACCTCCTGGCACTTTCATCATGCGGGACAGCACATCTTACCGCGGCTCGTTTGGCCTGGCCATGAAAGTCTTCGGCGGCAAAACAGGTACTGAGGCATCCCTTGGGGGGGGAGGGGGTTGGTCTTGCTCAAGCAGGGGTGTGGGGTCAGTGGATTGTTCCCCTGGCACCTTCTTCCCAAAGCCTGAGAAGCTTCTGCCAGGCTTAGGGAGGAGGAGGCACGATGCTCATGTATGCAACATCGCCGCCACCACCCAAGCTGGTGCTTCTGGCCCTGTGTTCCCCTATGAAAAATTTCACTGCATACCACTGTGCTCAGGAGCTTCTATTGCAAGTCCCTGCAGGGTTTTAATACCTGCCTCAGGGTTTACTGCCCTGAGGTTTCCAGGGAACATAGAAAAGGAGATCTGAATACAGTGGTACCTCTAGATACAAACGGGATCCGTTCCGGAGCCCCGTTCGCATCTAGAGGTAAACGTATCTAGCGGCGGCATGTCTGCGTACGCGCACGTCGCGTTTTGCCCCTTCTGCGCATGCGCATGACGTCACTTTGAGTGTCTATGCATGTGCAAGCAGCGAAACCTGGAAGTAACGCGCTCCGTTACTTCCAGGTTGCCGCGGAGCGCAACTTGAACACGCTCAACTTGAAGCAAATTTAACCCGAGGTATGACTGTATGTGTCTTCCCCAAACTTCTGCTGGCTGGGGTGCACTTTGAAAACAATAATAAAAAAATAAAACTGGAACCACACATCACTCTTGCAACTGGAAAGATGTGGTTTTAGGGTGTGACAATGCCTACTGTCTATGGTCACATCTGCACCACCCATTTAAAAATACATGGTTTTCTCAGAAGAATCCTGGGAACTGTAGTTCTTTAAGGGTGCAGGGAGTTGTAGTTTCTTTGAAATGTTATAAACTAGTGTGACCTGGATTCTTTGGAGGAAGCCATGTGCTTTAAACGTATGATATGGGTGTTGCCTGTGTGTCTCTGCACATAGGATGTTACCTATGTAACTCTTGTTTTGCATTCAGTATTCCAACTAAACAGCTTACATTGAGAATATATTTGAAATGGTATAACCTTTATTTCTATCATTTCTTTATAACATTTCTTTAAACAGATTTTAGGAACAGCTCTTAAAGTTGGTGGCAGATCACACGGCTCCTTTCACGAGAGACAATAAATTGTTGGGTTTAAAATGAAATGAAATCCATGTCTGTAAAACAACTGGGAGGTGGGAGAGCCAAATAGTAAATTCTCCCTCTCCAGCTGTTTTAATGTTGTACCCCAGACATAGCATTGGTGATTAAAAAAAGAACAAAAGGCCAAGAATTTAGGAACAGAATATGCTTTGCTATGTTTGTTTGTTTTAATTTTTTGTTAAATGATACCACCTTTCTGTACAAAGAATACACAAAACAGTGTTCAGAAACTAATGGGTTTATTTACGAACCACTACTTGTGATTTATAATTTGTAAATATATTTTTTTAAAAAATGTGAAATAGCACTAAAATGAGTAAGGGGAAGGGGGTGGAAAGCGAAAGCAGAAGAGGATGCAAAGACACGAGCCAATTTTTAGAAGCCAGTTCAGTTTTTGCAAAGTCTCTGGTGCAAGAGTTGCATTTCAAATTCGTTTCAGCACTATTTGTTTTTGCTTCAAAGGGGAAGATGGCAGTGATCCCATCAGGCACTTCCTCATTGAGTCTTCTGCCCGAGGAGTACACCTTAAGGGCGCTGAAGAAGAACCCTATTTTGGTAAGACAGCCTTCCTGATGCATCTATTTGTTAAATGTCACTACAGTTGGTTCAGGATTTGTTGTTAGGAAGCTGTGTGTAACATGAGTGTTTCTGAAGTTACTGCATTTTGCTGTTAAGAAGAACCCAACGAGATCAAACCAAAGTTCCATCCAGTCCAATGTTAACACTCTTACTAAAGAAGCCATTCTGCTTGTTCCCACTCTGGCTTTTGCTAAACATTTGGGGTGGATCTCCAAAGTAATGAGCTGGCTGGTTTCCAAGGACAGCAGCGAGATCTCATATTTACCTGTTTCTGGACAACCCTAGGAAGAGCAAGGATGGATATGAGACATGATAAACTCTGGTTTGTCTTACAATGTCCCAAAAAAGACATGTTATCTCTGAAAACTGTTTTCTATTAGTTCTTCGTTGGCTCCCCTATAACAATTTCCCTAGTTCATTAACAAACATTCAGTGCAGCTGAAACAAAATTTAAAAAAATTCCTTCCAGTAGCACCTTAGAGACCAACTAAGTTTGTTATTGGTATGAGTTTTCGTGTGCATGCACACTTCTTCAGATACACATTCGGTGCAGCTGTTAATCAGTGGCAGAATGCAGGGGGGAAATGAGAATTTTGGCAGAGATTTTGGGTTCAGAGGTTTAAGAACATCGTGTACAAACCTCTTCCTCTACCTCTTTGTTACAGGAAGTCTCTCGGCGTTTGTATATCAACACACCATCATGCCTTTAGCATTGCCCTGCAGACTGGTTATCCCCAGCCAAGGTACGTTTAGGAACTGAAGCAAATAATTGCTGAAGCGCTGAAAGGAATAGTGTGCTCTGTCTAGTATTCATGCTACACATAGGAGAGGGATAAGGCTCTCCTGATTTACGTGCCGGCTGGGGCTGGATGGCCACAGGTTCTTGGAGAAGGGAATTTGACATATGTGGGGCCATCATCTGAAAAGGCCTTGTCTTCAGTGCCCACCAGCCTAATTAATCTTAGCAGGGCCTCTGAGGCCAATATTAGGACTCAGGCAGGTTCATATAGGCTGTCCATCAAGCAACCTGATTGTTCAGGGACGTAACGGTTTGTAACAGTCTTTTAAGCTGAGGCCGGAAATTCAAGCCAATTCAACTGACGCAAAATTGGTGTTGTCAGAGCTGCCCAAGGTCCCAGCTCACAGAGGACCAACGCCAGGTCGTTGTTATATACAAAAGTCTTTATTGAAGTTCAGTCTCTACTTCAAAGCTGTGGCGCGCAGCTCTACGTCTTAAACCCTAGACCGCCGAAGCTCCGTCTGAATCTCCTCCCCTCTGACACCAGTTTAAGACTCTAGCCCTGCTCCACCTCTTCCTCTGCTCTCTCCTCCTCTGGGTCCTCCTGTCCGCTGGGGCATTCCCCTTTCTGGACTCTTCTGACGCTGAGTCCCCTGACTCCTCCCCCTGCCTCCGGCGGGCTTTAGGACCTGGTTCCCAATCCGGGTTCTCTGCTGTCCCGCACGCCTGTACATTTGAACTTGGCACTCGCGCCCACCCAGTGACCTTCCTCCTGACCGTGACACTGCTTCTGTCACTGCTTCCCTCTTTCGGGAGGCTAGCTGGACCTGACCTCCCCTCCGTTCCCTGACTCTCCGATGGAGGCGTGGTCAGCCCTGACTCATCTTCTCTCCCTGCTGGGGGAGACGCTGGCCCCGACACCTGGGACTCTTCCCCCCCCACTGCGCTCTGGTGGGGAAGCTGGTCCTGATCTCCAACTGCTGCTCTGGGAGTCCCCGCTGGCCCCTTGCTTCTGGAGTGTCCCCCTTGGGACCCCCCTTGCCCTGGCCACCGGCGCCCCCTTCTGTGAATCTTCTGATTCGCTGGAGAGGCTCATGGAATCTCTCGGGCCACTGTCATCTTCTCCTAAGCTGCCCTCAGATTCTTCCCCTTCACTCTCCATTTCCTCTCTTCCCTGTGCCTCTGCTCCTGAGCCCCTGACAGGTGTGATATGATAAAATCTTCTAGCTCTCACAAATACAAGTACCACCTTCAAAAAATAAAAAGGCAAACAGCCCACCTAAAGCACTGGGGGGGGGGATAGCTAGGTAACAACTGAATCGGCATTTGAATCACTAGTAAATGTGACTGTTAGTAGAACTGTGAAGAGGGAGAGGTTGCTTCATCCTGCAGAAGAATGAAGCAACTCCTGTTTTTATGATTCGGCTTTAGTTTTGATTTTGGTATGCATCTTTAGAGACTGATGTGGTGGTTCCCCTGTGCATCAAAACTGAAAATTAGAACAATGCGGATTGTAATTGGTACATTTTTGCCCTCTGTCTGATTAGTTTTTTCCTACTTTGATTTCCCCACCTCCAACCTCACTTCAGATTTCTTTGGAGGAAGAGAAAATCCTGCTGTGGGTTCAGAAGCCACTCTTCCAGTTTCAATGAAAGCTGCAGGTAAGTGAAATGGGAGCATGCACACCTATCTGTTCAGTTTGTAGGGGTTGTTTGGAGTATGGGAGCCGAGTGTTGTAAATTCACACCTGTTCTTCTGTCTACATGCAGCTACATGCATGCTGTGAAGATATCCCATTTTGCCATCACTCAGACCAGCCTCATAAGTAAACTTAGCCAAGCTAGTAGCCTGCAAAATAATAATAATAGTAGTAGTAGTAATAATAATAATAATAATAATAATAATAATAATAATAATAATAATATATTTAATGTGCAGTATATCCCACCTTTCTCCCAAACTAGGATTCAAGGGAGCTTGCAACATTTAAACTTTTTTTTATATAAAATACGAAGTAATGGAAACAATCTGGTTAAGAGCAATAATCAAAATACAACGGAACGCAATTGCCGTGATAGCAGCAGCCCAGTGATCTGCATCGTCTGCGCCTTAGTTTTCAAAGCCCTGCCTGAAAAGGAAGGTTTTGCAGTGTTCCCCAAACTGAGTACTTGATACCCAGAGGAGGAGCTAGCTGTTCTGGCACCCAGAGCGGTGTGCATGCTGTGCACCCAGGGGCGGGGCAAGCGTCCCAGGGGGGTGGAGCGGCAATGTCACCCCCACCCCCCAGGGATGACACCCAGGGCAGGCTGCACCCACCATTCTCCTCCAGTGTTGATACCTCAATCCCGGGTTTGTTGATGCCCTGGCTAGAGGACGGATGGTAGCTCTTCACCCCAGCATGCCTTAACCACACACACACACACGGACTGTCCAACTCCAGGAATGCATATCTGGCCTTTTTTTTAAAAAAAAAAGTGAGAAACACTAGCAACCCGAACACCTTTCCCATCACAGCCATTTGGAGGGATTTGGGTAGGGGGGGAGAGTTTAATTTCATTTTTACATTTATTAACACCACCCCCGGAGGTCAGCAGCCACAACAGGTCATTAATCGTCCTTTCTTCTCTCTCTCTCTCTCTCTCTCTCTCTCTCTTGGCCTTCTGGCCTTAACAGTCTGCAATCTCCTGTACCTGCATTCCCTGACCATGGAGACGCTCACTGGCAAAGCAGCAGTTCAGAAAGCCGTGTCTGCCACTTTCGAACTGGAGGTCCTGCCTACGCCCACTATCGTGCACTTCAAAGTGACTGACCAAGGGATCACCTTGACAGACATCCAGCGGAAGTAAGGAAGCCGAATAGGACAGCAGGTGGCAGAGGAGGATAGAGCAACTTTTATTACAGAGTTGCCTGCTCTGTTAACTTGTTGGGGGTGGGAAAGAGGGCAACAAAAGCAGAGGTGCTCCTGGTGTCTATTTGCAAATGGGAACATGCGCAGGAACCGGGAAACACCCAAGGATATCCACCCAAGGGGGATATCAGAGAACGACAGGAGCGGAAATGGCCGGTCTGTCCCATGTGTGAAATGGGAATCAAACCAGTGAATACGATCAATATTCGCCGCTGTTGTTGTCATCCACATAATCATGGAATTGTAGAGGTGGAGGGGACCCTGAGATTCCAGGAATCTCAACTAAAGCATCCATGACAGATGTGGCTTTCTGTCCACAAACGTTACATGATTGATTACATCCTCACCACACCACCTCCCACATTTGCATTCTGTTTCCTTTGCATTGAGATGAATGGGGCATAACCATAATGTAAGGTAAAGGTAAGGGGACCCCTGATCATTAGGTCCAGTCGTGACCGACTCTGGGGTTGCGGCACTCATCTCGCTATATTGGCCGAGGGAGCCGGCGTACAGCTTCTGGGTCATGTGGCCAGCATGACTAAGCCACTTCTGGCGAACCAGAGCAGCGCAAGGAAATGCCGTTTACCTTTCCGCTGAAGCAGTACCCATTTATCTACTTGCACTTTGACGTGCTTTCGAACTGCTAGGTTGGCAGGAGCAGGGACCGAGCAACGGGAGCTCACCACGTCACGGGGATTCGAACTGCTGACCTTCTGATTGGCAAGTCCTAGGCTCTGTGGTTTAACCCAACAACCATAATGTAATTTTCATCAATTTTGTAAGTTACGTAATTTCATCACTAAGGGCAAGACAAATAATGTAGGGGGGGGGTCAGTGCAGAAGAAAGGAAACAGCACTGAATAGTGCACATACAAGAAGGGATAGCCATTTTTGAACTGACTTCTTAAGTAACTCGTTGGTTTTGTTTTGGGTGTTTTCCTTTTTTTAAAAAAAAAGTAAACATGCTTGATTTTTCCCTCCTCTCTACAGGGTTTTCTTCCGGCGGCACTATCCACTGGCTGCCATCAGCTTTTGTGACATGGACCCTGAAAACCGAAAGTAAGTGACCAGGCTGCTCCTCCAGTATTGCTACCAGCATTAACAGGAGGCCACATGCAGCAATTTTGATTTCTCCCCACCTCACCCACACAGTTTATTTCCCAAGCATCTATTATTTTAGGGCCAGTGCTTTCTCTCCATGTGGTTGGCCATGGGAGGCTGAATAACAATAACAATAACAATAACAATAACAATAACAATAACAATAACAATAACAATAACAATAACAATAACAATAACAATAACAATAACAATAACAACAATAACAATTTATTATTTATACCCCGTCCATCTGGCTGGGTTTCCCCAGCCACTCTGGGCAGCTTGCAACAGATCAAAAATACATTGAAACATCTGTCATTAAAAAACTTCCCTAAACAGGGCTGCCTTCAGAAATAATAATGGCTCTCTATGGCTACTCCCAAAAGGGTGGGCAGACTTCAAGCTTGTCAGACCCACTCAGCCTGTTTGTTTCGCAAGATCTACCAGCCAGAGCCAGCTGCAAAAGACATAGAGTTGGTGCCTT
Organism: Podarcis erhardii; assembly: GCF_964252035.2. Classification (NCBI taxonomy): domain Eukaryota; kingdom Metazoa; phylum Chordata; class Lepidosauria; order Squamata; family Lacertidae; genus Podarcis; species Podarcis erhardii. The sequence goes on along the minus strand of NC_138502.1, from coordinate 28,303,058 downwards.
ATTAGCCTAAGGAATTGTTTCTCAGTACCAGAACTGAACTGGGCTCACAGCCTTTTCACAGCAAACTGCACTCCTGGGACTCTGCTATACAGCTGCAAATATAAAGTTTTAAGTGCATTATACAAATGTGACACTAGATGGCAATGGTGCGCTAATGGCAAATTCAATGTATATTTTTAAAACTTTTTTTAAAAAGCGTTTTCACAGCGGGTTTGTTTTTATATGTGTCTAGATTCCACCCCGGTTAGCTTTTTTCATTTCACTAAGTGAGCAAAGTTAATTTGTTTTTGGCTATTGCTTTTTTTAAAAAAATAGTTTTTATTAATATTTTTAATTATACATATCAAAATAAACATTTTACGTAATACCATATATCCAATGACTTCCCTCCTTCTCCTTCCATGGTTCATTTTACTTGCCTACCATTCCTGCATATTTTACTGTAGCCGTTTTAGTCAGTTTTCCAATTTACATCATTCAAATGTTAATCAAATTGTTGCATGTATCTTAATGCTGCCGTTCTTGCTGTTGTTAAACCATTGGGAGCCAGACACCCTTGCCTATCTACTAGTAGTAGATCCCAATGCACTTTCTGTCCACCCATGTTCCAGACTATTTCCTAGCAACCTACGTACCATATTCTTTGCTTTCATCTGGAAAACACTGGGTTGCAGTGGTTTGGCAGCAACCTACCCTGGATTCTTCATAAAAAAGAATGGCTGAATCAAAAAGGGGAAGCACAAATGTTGTGTTTTAAGCACCTTCTTGCAAAGTTTAATTGCTATAGTATGGTGGATCAGAGCTGGCCCAATACATTTTGGCATCTGACACAAACCCCCAAATAGCGTCCCCCTCCCTGCCAGGGAATAAGAGCTGCAGGAAAATCTGTACAACGGTACCTCAGGTTAAGAACTTAATTTGTTCTGGAGGTCCGTTCTTAACCTGAAACTGTACTTAACCTGAGGTACCACTTTAGCTAATGGGGCCTCGTGCTGCTGTTCTCACCCTGAAGCAAAGTTCTTAACCCAAGGTATTATTTCTGGGTTAGCAGAGTCTGTAACCTGAAGTGTCTGTAACCTGAAGCGTCTGTAACTCGAGGTACCACTGTATCAGGAAGGGGGGGGCAGGGACAAAGATCTGCATCAAGATCTGCTGCCTTATATTGAGTCAGACTGTTACATTAAACAAGCTTGCTAATGAAATGATTTGTTGAATATGAAGTCTAATTCCCCCTTCCTCTCTTTTTTGTAAAGGTGGCAGAAATTTTCCAAAATTTCCAGGTAAGCTATATGGATGGGATGAGCAGCTTCATGGAATGAAGGCTATACGATGATATGAGGAATTAGAGATTGCTTAGGGAAGGCATAAGCAAACTCGGCCATCTAGATGTTTTGGGAATACAACTCCCATCATCCCTGACCACTGGTCCTGTTAGCTAGGGATGGTGGGAGTTGTAGTCCCAAAACATGTGAAGGGCCAAGTTTGCCTATGCCTGGGTTAGGGCGACTGTTTTCTCATAAAGCATATTAGTAGCAGCACAATCATGCATTCCTGCTCAGAAGGAAGTTCTACTGAATTCAGTGGGACTTGCTCCCAGTTAAATGTGTGTATAGGACTGCAGGCTAAGGGTTGAGAAAAAGGCAGCAACAGAAATTCAACTAAAAGGTACCCTCATGGTAAGCTAGCACCCAAATGCTGAGGGTGCTTCCAAATGGGGGTTTATTATGGGAGTGGAGGCTTCTCTGCATGTTTTTTCGCAGCCATTGGCATCAACAAGCCAATATGTAAATCCCTGCCCCCCCCCCAATTTAATCTGGATTTCCTTTCTGGGAAAATCCTGGGGGTTTTTTTAAAAAGGGGGGGGGAGCTAGTGTGTCACAAACACACCCCCATTCCTGATACCTGAACCAATTTGTTTACAATATTGAATCCCTGTTTCCTTGAATGCAAGTCCCGTTGTGAATTGAATTGAACTGAATGGGTCTCACCTGCGGACATGTGCTTAAGATTGCAGCTTGTGTCCCTTTGCTTTCTATACCCCTTCATTAATTTTGGATTTGAACCTTAATCTTCTGAGCCTTACTTTTCTAAAACAAATTACGGTATATAACAAAAGTGATTAAAGGGGTGAGTGGAGGTGGGTGTGGGGAGAGAAATGGGGCAGTCAGTGTAGGTGAGTCACCCTGGGCGTTGCCTCCTCCCAGCTCCTTGCGTTCCAAGCGAGATGCCATTTGAACAAAGGAGTGGAAGAGAAAAGGGGGGTGGGAATGCCTTTTGTGATTCTTTGCCCTTCCCCATGACTACCAGAAGCAGAATATATTCGGCAAAATGAGGACATGGAAAATTCCTTAAACCACAGAGTAACGCACCACCTCTGGCTGTGCATATGCGACACATTTAAAGCACATTTCCTTCCCCACCCATACAAAAAAGAATATTGGGAACTGCAGTTTGTTGTGGGTGTTGGGAGTTATAGTTTTTTCGGGGGGTAAAATACAGTTCCCAAGGTTATTGGGGAGGGGTAGGAAATGTGCTTTAATATGCCCAGCCAGAGGTGGTGTGTTTCTCTGTGGTTTAAGGAATCATGGTGTGTCCAAAGTTCAAGTCTACATGCCTGAGCATTTCTTCATCTGTCATGAGCGTAAACCTATCACATAGGGATTTGTTTCCTCTCTGTTTCTCACCACAGGATCTTCGGTGTCATTGCCAAAAGCCCAGCAGACTCTGAGAATATCTGCCACCTCTTTGCAGAATATGACGCAGTGCATCCGGCTTCCCATATTGTTGACTTCATCAAGAAACTTCTACCTGCTGCTTAACGTTGCCCAAATGCTGGGGTCCTCTGTTTCCTAGCAATGCTGCCCCACCACTCCCTATACCCTACCCCAGAAGCGCAACAGTGCGCTATTGGTCTTTGAAAGCTCTCTGGGTTGCATTTCGAAAAGTCTCTGGAGACAAACCATGGCTGTATGAGTGTTGTGAGGGCTGCAACAGAAATGTGGCAGTGGGAAGCAGCAGCAGGTCATATGTCTTTGCAGGAATGATTCAGTGACTGGATTGTCTCTGTACAGGAAGGCCAACCGTGTAATTTCTGGGCTCCTATTTCAACCAGAATACTCTTTAGGCCAATTGATCAAAAAAGGTGTTTTTCTACCCTGTGGGAAAAAGCTAGTCTTGCAACATGCAAAGTTGTACTGATTTGCCTTGGTAATAGCAAGACTTTGAGATAGGTCTGCCAACAGAAAAACCACTACAGGGATCCATGCTCAGTTCGTCCCTTGACTGGACTATTGTAATGTGTAAATACTTTACGAAGAATATTTAGAAGCTGCAATTGCTTCAGAATGCAGCTGTCAGAGTGTTAAGTGGTTTGGCACCAGCCTGCTCATGTAATGAGATCAGCAGCAGAGGCCCTTCTTGTTGCCCCGTTGTTAGGGGATACCCACAATACAGGGACACAAAATAGGAGGCCACCACGGAGAAGGCCCTGTTTATGGAACTCACTTCCCTTCGCTATAGGGACAACACTGTCATTATTCAACTTTTGTTGCTGGGTAAATATACCCTTTTTTCACCCAGCCTTTGAGAGATGGTTGAGCTGAGAGGGCTAACTGTAAACATGGCTGCCATAGTGTTGTTATTTTGATACTGTATATTATTCTTATTAAATATATACTGGGCATATCAATAACTTCTATATGAATCTTATTACTGTAATCTGTCCTGGAACCAAGAGCGGCTGAAGTGTGGGCTAAATGATCAAAATTGTCAATTAATTAATGTCACCCCAGTTCTGAAAGATCTGCAGCGGTTGCCTCCATGTTTGTGTTTGGCTTACAAAATGGCCTGCTCCGTGGCAACGCAGGTCTCAGACTGGGTGCAAGGTGAGATTGAGACTGGATACAGAGGCAAGACGAAACAGGAAAAGGATCAAGCTTGAAGCCAAGATCCAGCAGCAGTAACAGGCGGTATGGTGGGGCAGTGGTGCTCACCTAACCGTTGAGCCGCTGATGCTTACAGGGAAGGAAAGAGCAGGGAGAAGTAAGGCAATAGGGAGGTTTGTGCAGTGCAAACACACCGGCGAAGCTCGTCTGGCACTCCTGCTGGTAAGCTTGCACCGCACCAACCTTCCTGCTGCCTCACCCCTTTGTCGTTCTCAGTAAGCAGCAGCAACTCGGCCATCAGGAGGCCAGGTGAGTGCCACCGCCACACCATTTGCAGCTCTAGAAATTCAGGGCTGTGATGTTGCTTCAGCAAGAAACAAGTCAATACTGAGCCCTGTAGAGCTCTATCCTAATGGTTGGCCCCCATCCACATTGTAAGGTGCTGCTTTAATTGAAGGGGCCCAGCCCTCTCCAGGAGTTGTCTTCTGCAGTACAGCAGGGGAGCTTCTGGCCTCTTCCACACTAGAATACACTGAGGCCAGCATTGCTGCATCCTCAAGACGTGGGACACTGCCCCCCACACCACACCCTTGTTTGTATGGGAGCAACACTTCCGGGACTGGCTCTGTGCTCCAGAGAGCTCCATTCCATCACCCGAAATGGACTTTAATTTCTTTTTGCTTTTAACTTGTTGTTTTTTGTTTGCTTTTATATGATGTTATTTTGGGGTTTTAATGTTTTTATATTGTTGTAAACAGCTATAATTTTTTTAATGATACTGCAGTATATAAATATTTTTATAAATAAGTAAATAAATCTTACTTCTGGTCCTGGACATAATGCCCTACATGACTTTTGCTCCAAATACCTGGAGTAGTGCCCCTCCCTGTACCAGCCTGCCTGTGCCTTCTGATCTGCAATGGAGGCCCTACTTACTGTCCCTCTATTGGGAGATATTCACTATGGAGTGATGTAGCAAATGACCTGTTGCAGGCCCTCCAAGTGTCCCTATTTTCCAGGGACATCCCTGATTTAGAGAAGCTGTCCTGGTTTCTGATTTGATCCTGGAATGTCCCACTTTTCCTATTTTCATTGGAGAAATGTTAAAGGGTATGAAGTTATCCGACTCCCAAGCCATCTGAAGGCAATCCTGTATAGTTTTATTATTGTTAAGTTGTGGGTGAACATATCAGACAACACAGCGATTCTTCAAACAGCTCTTGTTTATTCACAGGCCAGAACAGAACTGAACTGAAGGGTTCAGCCAGCCTGCCTATATAGAGCTCCACTACAATCACTTTCTGTAACTATCCAATCACTGAACGTCACTTTCAATCCCTTATTTGTATATGTGGACCTGAGTGAAAACTTATCTACAGTATCCCCCTGCTGGCCCAGGGTGAAAACTTCAGTACATAACAATTATTATTATTTATATGTTGGAAGTTGCCCAAAGTGGCTGGGAGTGGGGGGTGGGGAGCCAGTAAGATGTGTGAGGCATAAATAGTAAAATTATCATGATATTTCTGGGTTGCCCCAGCCACTCTGGGCAGCTTCCAACATATATAAAAACATAATAAAACATGAAATATATTTTTTTTAAAAACACCTTTCCTATACAGGATTGCCTTCAGATGGCTCGGAGGTCAGATAACTCCATAACCTGCACCATTTCTCCAATGAAAATAGGGACATTCTAAGGAAAAGGGGGACATTCCGGGATCAAATCAGAAACTGGGATGGCTTCTCTAAAGCAGGGAGATCCTTGGAAAATTGGGACACTCGGGGGGTCTGGGCTAGCATTAGCATATGTATAAAACCAGGGTTTTACGATCTTCTGAAAGGCTCCGAAAGAATGATGCCAACAGCTTTTAGGAAGCAGTGGCACAAAAAACTCTCCCAACAAAATAAAGAGTTGAAGTGCATTTCTTCGACTGATTCTGCTTCTCTTGCCCCTTGTGACTGACCCAATTTGACCTTCTCAGTGTTCGTCAGTATTGCCAACGGCAATGATTTGCGTATAATGCTCTTGTGTTCTTGGCCCCTCTGCTGGAGATGTTTATGGAGCGCCTGGCTAGTGAGATTTCTCTGAGGTTTTTGCTCTTTTCCCCCATTCAGATAACAAAAGTACTCAAGCTGGGCTGCAGCCTCCCACTGGCAAGGGGGCCTGATTCATCCTAAACTGCAGGGGGTGCCAAAGAGTCAGATTTTAGCTGCATTTCCCCCCCCTTTTTTTCCCCTTTTTATTTGCTCACCCTCAGTCCAAAGCATAGGAAGGGTCTACATTGCTGGTTAGCGCAGGCCTATTTTGATTAAAGCAAAAACATAATCACTCTCGTTAATGTTCAGTTTGCTTTCCTTTTTCCCCCCTTTTTTCCTGGCACGTTGCAAGCTGAGTCTCCGAGGGAACCTGGAAAGCTTCTTGTGCAATCTGTGAACAAGGCTCTGCTTTTTAATTTTGCAGATATTTATGACAATTCTGTCCCATGAAAACACATTTGTCATCACAAAGGGGGTTATGAAGAGGCAAACGAACACTCTGGCTCCCCAGCTATCAGCAGAATGGGCCACTTTCTAAACTGGCTGTTTGCCTTCTCGTTTTTGTTTTGGTCGGTTTTTCCTTTCCTTTGACTTGGATTTTGGTTTCTGTTCCTATAATGGCCTCTGAGGCACTATCCCAAATTTGCAGCGGATGGGAGATTTGGCACTTGCGGTCAGGTTTCTGCTGTCGGGGCGGGGGGGGGGGGCATGCGGATCTGGTCTGCTCTTAGTTCTGCTTAGTAGCAATGCTGCATAAATCCAGAAACTGTAAAACAAGACATAAAAAAGACAAGGCCTCTTTTTCAAACTACACCCCACATTTCTTGAATAGCATTTAGATCACGGCTGGGGAACCTGTGGCTATCAAGGAGGGGGGGGTAACCTGTAGAGGTCACCCCTGCCATACCCTCCTACATTTCTCTGATGAAAGGAAAGGCGTGCTCTCCAATGTTTCACCAATAAAAATAGGGACGTCCTAAGGAAAAGCGGGGCATTCCAGGATCAAATCAGAAACTGAGGCAGCTTCTGTAAATCCAGGACTGTCCCTGGAAAATAGGGATACTTAGAGGTTCTGACCTTCACCCTGTTAAAAAGGTTGCCAGCAGGGCAACCAGGGGTGAAATGCTCCTCTTGCACTGAGCCAGCCATCACAACTGTTCGTATGTTGCTCCTTATGTCAAGTCTGCTTGCCATCTAAAAAATAATTTCTTTTTGCAATTCTTCTAAATTTTGCATATGTCTTTTGCTATCTTTGCTAGGCTATAAATAGAAAGTCTATGGTTAAAGATGTACCAGGTTCCGTTTCAAGATTCGTTCTCTCCATTGCAATGGCTCCCCAAAGTTCATTTTGTTTGGAGGATCAGCCTTTCTAATGCTTTTGAAAGTCACATTTGGGGTTAGCCTGGCAGCTCCCACAATGTTCTTTAACAACCATTAAGCATAATAGCGCTGTACATAATTACATACACGTGGTTTATCAGGAAAACCCACTTGTTCCTTGATATATAATATTTACAGGGGTTTTTTTCCCTTTCCTTTTTCTTTTTTGAATTGTGGGTTTCTAGTACCACAGAAAAAACAGGACTTGGGCATGTGATGAAGCAATGAGATGCAGCCCAAAGTTGTGCCTAGATTCCCTTAAGCCACATTTTTCTAACTGTTTGTGGAGGGCCAAATTAGCTTTGAGGAAAAGGTGTATTTGGGGTGGGTTGGCAGGGCCACAATGTTCTTTAAGAATCGTTAAACACAACAGTGCATTGTGCACCGTTATGAATTATCAAGGACATGCATCTTGCAGAAATGGAAAGCATCTCTTGCCATACCCCCCCCCCCCCATTTTGCACATGCGGCACATCGAATTGCATTGATAATGGGGTTGTAGGTAAGGGTGGGCGAGAAATGTGAGTCAGTTCACACTCACCTAATCCACACTTTCTGAAATAATGTGCAAACTGAAACACACATCCTACAGTCTTTTAAAATTCGCACTCCTCCGAATTTTGCAGCACTCCAGCAATCCAGTAAAGCAATGTGTAGCCAAATGCTACACAAGCATTTGAGACAAATTGCCCATATAAAATAAACTAAAAATAATATAACTGCAGGTGTTAATGAAAACAACATACCCCCAAAATGAGGGTCATTGCTTTGCAAAAAATATTAGGCAAAACTGCATACATTCGCTTTATGTTGTGAACTGCGCTGTGCTCTCCAGATGAGGAGCAGTCTACAAATAACAATAACAGTAATAATAATACAGAACTTTATACCAAAATGCTGATGAAGTTTCCTGATTGCAAGGTTGGAATGTGCAGGACTAAATTCAAGATTAAGGGAGGAGGGTTGGATGGGAAACAGACTAACTAAAATAGACAGTGGGGCTGCGCCTCTGAGTCCCTGCCCACAAAGCCTTGCAGCACTATGACACCTATGTGTCAGAAATGGACACCTGCAAGCAAAAGCCTACACGTGTTGACTTTCTCTGTGTTCTAGGGCCCTGCGTGATGTGTAGAGTGCTGACACTCACAGAAGTCTTTCCCTCGCAAATGCCATGCCTGACATGTGGACGTCAGAGACAGAGTCCACCCCCACCACCATGCAATCTGGGGAGGGCCATATTCTTTATAAACATACACAGGATCAGGCCCTACGTCTTATTATGATAAGCTCACCTATGTATATGTATATGCACACGCACCCCAGGATGTCCTGGCACCCAACACGCTTTTTGCACGCACTGATAAAAGGAGCAGAATCCTCTCGCCGAGACAGATTTATTCAGTGGAAAAATGGTTGTCAGGTGCCAACTGGGGGAAGGGGGAGGGATCCGGGGAGGGGAGTCTCAGTGCCACGTCCTGGCACGTGTGTGGCGGTGGCGGGAAGGCCTCCTTTGCCCTGGGGGCTTAATTGAAAAATGATGACAAAGGCTGTCAGGTTTGGATCGCGAAGCGGAGTCCAAGGGCTTTCCGAGCTGGAATGTTTGCTCTCGGCTGCCCTCACACTCCCCTTAATTGCTTTTTGAAAAGGAAAAGAAAACAGTTTAAAGATGGACTTTGGGAGGGGAGGCCGAGCCAAGGCCCCCCACTCCATTATCGCCCTGCCACAAAGGCTCAGCTCAGGGAAAACATTTGCAAGGGGAGGAAAGGCGGGTGGAGAGGCTTTTAAGCAGATCCAATTTCCAGGGGCTCTTTGCAAAAATAGACGGGCCTCTCACTTTGCAGCTTGTATTGCTTTTTCTTTTGTCACTGTAGTTTGCTAACACTTCTTAGGCTGAGGTTTAAAAATAAAATCTCTGCCCCGCCCCCTCCTGTGGACTTCAGTTCCTTTGCTGTTTTGGGGAAAGGGGTGGGGGAAAGGGAAAGATTTAGGAACAATGTTTCCCCACCGCCTGGTCAGCAACAGGGAACACAGCCTTGGAAACATCTGAAGTCACAATAAAGAAGGAAGTGCCTCTGAGCATCTGCAGAGTGGCTTTTCTTCCACTCCTGAGTAGCCTAGCCACAACCAGGAGGGTTTGGGGGAGGGGGGAGGGGGAGGGCTTCTCAGGAAGAAAATGTGATGACCAGGAAAACATTCCTTTCCATTTTTATGCCGAATGCTAGTCATTTTCCCTCCTATTCGGCCATCTTGTTACTAGACGGAATGAGGGAAGTAATTACAGTTGGTTACTGTGATGGGATAATGAGCTGCTTGTGCATAAAAGCTTGATCCCTCTGGGGTTTGGCTGGTCAACCAAACCGAGTCACTAACGGAGCCCCCAAAGCATGACTCCGTCAGTCGCTGGTAGAATCTGACAGTGGGCGTCTACGGAACTTACTCCAGCATAAAAACTGTTTGACGGACATGCGCCTCCTGGACTCTCTGCGTGACAGTTTCCGGCGAAGGGTGGGAGTTCCTAAGGGGGGTCTTGTTACCTCTTCACTATTCTCACTGGAAGTATCCCAGAGCCTCCCCTCCGACTCCCCTTCCGCCGGAGCTCCTGCTCTCCCCCTACTGGTTCCTTCTTCTGCTGCAGAATCTCTCCTATTCTCCTGGAGCCTTTCCACCACCTGTTCCTCCGATGGCAGTTCCCTGACAGTTACCTAGCAATCATAATGTGGCAAAATGAGGCCTGTTGGGTGAAATGGCTTTTGACATCCCCAGATCCCCTTTTGTTGAGAGGATGGGCTTTTACAGGTGATGTCAAGGAAACTAAATAGGCAGCGACCCTTCTGGAAAAGGACCCCCTGTCTCTCCCCTCCTCTCTACCTCCCCCTCTACCTCTTACCCTGGATGGAGGTGATGTTATTCAGGTGCCTATGTAGGTGAAAGAGAAGAATAGACCAGCAGTGTTGGAACCGAGTCTGAAGCAGACAGAGCGAGAGAGATGCTCTGTGATGAGTGAATGCTATAGCACTGGGGAATCGCTTTGGGGAGCAGAATATGTTGGAGCAAGCTAGAGTGAACTCTTTATTCACAAGAACACAATCTGCACAGACTTGACAAGAGTGTCAGGACTAATGAACAGCTGATCCCCAGTAGGCCTTGCCCCATGGATCAGTTGCTGAGAGTGAAAGTCCCCATCTCCCCACAGCCATCTAAGTCCTAAGGTTTTTCCCGAGCAATTGGAGACCACGCCTGTGTGAAGACAACCTCTCTTCTGCCCTTTTCATGCCTCTTCTGGTTCTGGGAGACAAGCAGGAAGGGGAGCTTGTCTCAGCAGGAGGGGGATACACCAGTGACTCCTTACCAGCCTGACTTATCTCTGCCTCTTGGCCTCTATCCTCCCCTGCTTCAGCTTCTGTCCCTGATTCTGGACTTCTACCACAGACTCTCCCTGCTCACTAAGCCCTGTTAGCTCTTCAGCTTCCAACACCTCCTCAGTCTTCTCTCTTTGTCATCCAACCACCACTCCCCAGGCTCTGAACCTTCTTCCCTTGGTGGTTTCCTAGCTAGTTCCTCCCACCATTCCTCTGCGACCAACCAGACCCTGGCAATCTGTCATCACAGAACTACAGTATGTCTTAAAGAACCTTGTTCCAGAGAAGCCTACAGCTCAGAGATTGGGGTAAGCAAAACAACAGCATCCCTTTCTCAGGATGCCTTAGGACAGCTTTAGGATTTCATTGGACAAGATACTCTCAGTGGGATGATCTCCTCACCATTGTCAGCCAAGTGCCTTTCTCATTCATATAATCATGGAATTGGAGTGTTGGAACGGACTCCAAGGGTCATCCAGTTACTAGCCTCTCCTTCTGTGTCCAATGCCATCACCTCTGAAAGGGGAGGGAAAATTTGTTCCAGTACACATTAAAAAGCCGAATCTCTCCAATTAACATTTTCCAAAACAACATGTGAACCGAAACTCAGCTATCCTTCAAAATTTGCCTTTATCCTAATTTTGCAAGGCAGTTCTCCAGCCGACAACAAGGCATCTATTAAGGGAAAGTATGCATAGAAATAGATATACAGTGGTACCTTGGGTTCGGGTTAGAGACTCCGCTAACACAGAAATAGTACCTCGGGTTAAGAACTTTGCTTCAGGATGAGAACAGAAATCGTGCTGGGGGGGGGGCAGCAGCAGGAGGCCCCATTAGCTAAAGTGGTGCTTCAGGTTAAGAACAGTTTCAGGTTAAGAACGGACCTCCGGAACGAATTAAGTACTTAACCCGAGGTATTAGTGAAATGCACTTGATTCGGAGGAAATGGCTTGTAAGGATGTGTGTGTTAGTCCAAACCGCAAATAAAAATGTGTCTATTAGGAGAAATCTGCATTCATTTTCATGATGAGCTTTCATGATGAGCTTTTTTTTAAAAGAAACAAATGGGTCACAGATATAATTTAAGATTGGAGAAATGAGAAACTGAGGAAATCGAAGTGGTCAAGTTCCTTCCATCCTCAGGTGTGCATAAACATAAGATAGGAAGTTGAGAAGCTTCCCTGCAATGTGAAAGCTCAGTGGTAGAAAACCTGCATTGGATGCAGAAGGTTGCAGGTTCAATCCCTGGCCTTTCCAGGTAGGGCTAGGAGAGAGACACCTGCCTGCTATCCTGGAGAGCTGCTGCCAGTCAGTGCAGACAATGTATAGCTAGATGGCCTAATGGTCTCCCTATGTTCCTACGTACCCCAAAGCCCAATACATCCTTTCCACCTATTATAATTTCTGTCAGAAAATGTGCCAAAAGCTGTTGCAAAGGGAAATGCTCGATTTTGCAGCAAAGAATAATGTATGTAAATTTTTGTTGTATATTTTGCTCACGTCGACCTTGGTTCCTCCTCCACCATCCTGGCCCCCAAGTCCTCGATACAGAACTTTGGCATTCTTAGGACTCTGGAAGCTTTTCTTCGAACTTTCTGCTTCCTTTAATATTCTACCAGCGCGCAGCAGTTGAAAACTTTACTCCTGGCCAAAATGCCTTGCAAAAGGATTCTGGGGTGGGGGAGAGGCCGAGGAAGAAGAGTTATAATTTGATTCACTCTCGCTTTGCTCCAATTGTTTACAGGATCGAGGGTCACGGCGTGTTCCACTCCTGTCTCCAAAAATGTATCTGGGGAAAGAACAGGCTGTTAACTATGGACAACAAATGCTGATGCCTCACGCATTGTGTTGGGCGCCGGGTGAGCAGGAGTTTGTTTTGGAACAACTCGAGGCCCAGTGGGGACCAGAAGCCATAATATAATGCCTGGGGTAGCATTTCTCATATTGTCCCTGACTCAGCTAGGAAGCCATGGCGTGCGCATTCAAGAAAGGCTTCACCTTTGTTCCGACCAATTAACCGATGAGATTAAATTCCATGCATATAAACAGGAACTGAAAAAGTGAAGGCAGAGGGGGAGGGTCTCTCCTTTAGCAAGAGTTGACTAAACCTTGCATGCACTCCCAAATGCACAAAATGTTGAAAAGCAATTGCACTTTATCTCTGGATTAATATTGGAGCTAAAGTACTACTCTCTGTGATTGTATACACACCAACTTATATGTAGCACAAAAAATGTAGTTTTTCTCCATCCAGCATGCTGCTTTCAGTCAAGAGTGATTCTAGATCCTGCTGCCCACAGGGGTGTGTGTGTGCTTTTGAAAAACCCCTTTTCCTCCCTGCAAATGCCCCAGAAGAAGGATGTGGAGGTTGTGGTATTGATATATGCCCACATCATTGAGCAGTTGTGGATACATTCACCTGTTTTTAAATGGACAGGCTGTGGGGCAATACAGAATCAATCTGCAATCAGCTTTTATTTCCAGAATGCAATCAGCTTCTCAAGACACACTTCCCAGGGGCAAAAATATATATGCAATAGATCCAAACAGTGTGTGGACTATGGGGGGGGAGTGCTCAGTCTCCATTGGTTCTAGAAAAATAATAATAATAAAATGTGTGTATAAAGCCTTATAATATGAGAAATCAGGTCAGCCAATTGGCAGTAGCTGTGAGTTAGTGGTTTGGAACCAGTTCAGCTGGGCTACAACTCCCATTATCCCTGGCCGTTGGCCGTGCTGGCTGGGGCTGATGGGAGTTGGAGTCCAACAACATCTGGCAGACCTCAGGGCTGACAAAAGGGAGCACTTCTTTGCTCAATGCTTGATTAAGTCACAGGATTCTTGATGTGGCACCTCTGTGACATAACTCTGTTATGACTCTTCATAAGAAGAAAGTGGAGCTCTCCAAAGCAGGATACATCTCTGCATATGCTGGAAGAGGATATTCAGTTTCTGTTTCAACATGGCTGCTGGTCTTTCTTCCAGAAAGCAGAATGCTTGACAAGCTGTGCCTTGATCTGATCCAGCAAAGCATTTTCTGGTCCTTTTTCCTCACTTCCATGCTTTGATTTGCATTTATCACAGGGCCGTCCGGTCTGTGTGCATGTAGACAACAGCTTTCTGGGAAATCTGTGAGTGGATCTTGATTTCCTACTATTGTTCCCTTGCCTTTCAGGCTGCTTCCCTTGCCACAAACTACCCATTCAGCCCACCCTCAGATGAGCTACTAACTGGTGACAGTTGATGGACAGAGGTGGGTTGGCTGCTCAGCAAAGCTAGGGTATGGGGAGCCAGAATCACTTCTCTTCCTTTCCCCCGCTGTAGCCTGATGGAATATTTTATATTTCTCTGTCGAATCTTTCTGTTTGCTGATGCAGAAGGACTGGTGAGATATAACCAGTAGCCATCAGTTTGAGTCCAGTGTGAGTGTGTGCCTTCCCAAGAAAAGCATCATCCAGGAATTCTGGGATGTCTGATCCCTGCTGTTCCCGCTTGCTGCCAATCTGATGCTCAGGGCTGGAAGGTGGAGATGCCAAGGATGTGATGCGTTCGTCTCACGGCTCATGTACATCCTCCCCCCCCCCCCGCCGGAAGTCACCCACCTGGAGATCATTCCAGCAAAACAGACATCCATGTGAAACATTTCAGATTCCTAACATCTGCAGGAAATATCCAGTTACTAATGCTTTGCTTATTGCTAATGGCTGCGGTTATAATTTTCCTTTCGGATGGTCAAAGAATTTTTTGTGAGGAGGAAATCTATTAGCAGTGGTGGTAGCATTAATAATAATATAATCATAACCTCTCTCCCCTTTTTCATATTTCTTTTCTGGACTTGTTTCATTCAAAATAAAAATGCCAGAGGCTTGGGTTGGCATGAATTTCTAAGGCTGGATTTTTGCATTCCTGGCACCCATTTCTCCCTCTTGGCTTTAACTGTTTCCTCTCTCCTTCAACAACAATTTTCTTCTGGCCAGGCTAAATTGGTTCATCAGAAAGCCCTGCTGCCTCCTGGTCTGTTTAAGGATGCTCATAGAATTTATAGAATTGTTTTCAAATGTTGTTTTTAATGTGTGTTTTTCCTTAAGGCAGCCCTGTATAGGGAATTTTTTTTTAATGTTTGATGTTTTGTGATGTTTCTATATATGCTGCAAGTCGCCCAGAATGGCAGGGGCAATTTTTGTGGTTGCAGCTGTTCGATGCCTCATTTCTCAAAGCAGCTTCACACAGTCCTGAAGCTGTTTGTAATCTAATTTGCCTCTGGCCAGAGTGTGAACAGTCAGAGCCATGCAGAAAGGGTAAAGGCACCACACACACAAAAGTGAATTAAGTCATGCTGGTGTAAACAGTTAGGAGGAAAGAGCTGTCAAATGCATGGTGGACAACTTCACTGCACTTTAAGGTCCTAATGTGAACACAGTTTTTATTTAATAGCAATTAGCACTCCAAAGGGGAAGGAAGAAGTTCATTCTTAACCTCCTTTCCAAACCCAGAGGCTCAGGCCTGTGCTCCCAGTTGCTAGTGGTGAACAGGGCAGAGGCTGGAGGAAAAAGGGAGTGGGCTGTCCTTTTTCTGTCCTTAGCATCCCCTGAGAAACTCAGCAAACCTACTGGACCAGGAAGTGGATGGGACAGTGCAGCTGACTGCTTAATGGGACACAGCTGTGAGCAGGCTGAGGAAAAGCTAGTCACCTCAGACCTGCCCATCAAAAGCAAGCCTGGAGGGAGACACTAGGGAGATGTTGGAAGCAACCCTTCTCTTTTGGGAGGCTTTTATCAGGTGAGCTGAGAACTTGTTTGGAACCTGAGTGAGAGCCAGGGGGCATAGGCGCCAACTCCATAGGGCTGAGGTGTTTTCAGCCCTCCTCCCAAAATCTGTTGGGAAGAGGCTAAGCCTTCCCCCCCCCACCCCACTGGGCCTCACAGTAGCAACGGGCCTTGCAAGGCCTTGTGGTGGTGGCCTCCTCCTGTTATTGGCGGCCTCCTGGCGCACGATGCCAGTGACGTCACACGTGCATGACAGGACCCCCCCCCCCAATGTTGGGTGCAGCTCATCGCCTCTGCCAGGATGGAAGGTGTGTCCAAAGGCCAAAGAATTGATATTGGTTTATATTTATTATTAATTTTGTATTAATGTAACATTTTGAGACGTTAATTCTGCATTTTTTATAATATCTGTTGATTTTTTTCTGCTGTTGCTGTAGTTTTCTCTATACTGCTTAGAGATTTTTTATATATCTATTAAGCGGTATGGAATTGGTGCAAATAAATAAATATTTGGAGCTCCACACAAGATGGCAAATCTAAAGCTTTACAATAGTCTTTTCAGTTTCACACGTGGATGGAGTCAGTTTTACAGAGGGATGGGTTGCTTTTCCCCCTGCTTGTTAATTTCACTATTCTGCCGCAGAGCAACTGCAATTTAAAATCAGAAAAATAAAATAAAGAGTAGCATCTGCAGCACAGAGCTTGAGAACGGTAGCCTGCCAGGATTAGAGCCAGAACCTACACAGCTGTACCTGCTGCTGTTTTCTATGTAACCAACAAATTAAATAGCCAACTGAAGTGTGTGGGTTGTGGAAGCGTCATATTCCAGGAAGCAATTAATTAAGGTTGGGAGCCTGTAGATCGGGGAAAGTTTGCCTGGACATCCGTGAAACTGCCTGAAGGAGGTATGATGCTTGCACATTAAAAACCTCGTCTGGAGACATCTATGCAGTTTTTGTACAATAAGTGCAGCCAGAATGACTGGACAATGAAACATCCTGTTGAGCACTTTAACACGCATGTTTTATATATACAGAGAGAGAGAGTTCAGTAATGCACATGACTTCAGAAGCCAATGCAGAACAGCCTGTTTTCATAGAATCATAGAATTTTAGAGCTGGAAGGGACCCTGAGAGTCATCTAGTCCAACCCCCTGCAATGCAGGAATCCCAACAGTTTCAGCCTTCAGCTCAAGCACACCCTTCTCCCTCTTCTGGGTTCCAGTTCCCTCCCTGGCTGCCAGTTTGTAGGCAAACCATGGTTTGCATGTGCTCTCCAAACCAAAACTGGAAACTAGTTTGAATAGGATTTATACTAAGCTAGGGTTGCCATACGTCTGGGATTTCCCAGACATGTCCTCTTTTGGCAGGTCAGCATGCCCATTTGGGCAGATTTTTCATGGATTATCTGGATTTCGGGGTTTGCTTATTTTGGGGTGGGGCACACTCATGCTCAGAAGGCGTTGTGTCCCGAAATGGGAAGCGCCGCATTGAATGGCCTTGTGCGGCCTTCCCGGGGCCGTGCTATGCCTTGCGTTGCTCCCAGTGGCTGACAGGCCTTGCCTGTGGCCTTCCTGGGGCATGCAAGGCCTCCCGCTGTTTTGAGTGGTCTCCAGGCCTTGCGCCACGTTCCCAGTGCCGAGCAGCATCTTCTGAGCAGGAGGCCGAAGACAGCAAAGGTAAGAAGAGCGAAGCAAAGGAGGGGGCGAGCAGACGGGCAAGGAAGTGGTCAGCGGCAGGGATGGGGCGAAAAATGGAGATGCAGAATGGGGGGGCGGGAGGTGTTCTGGGTTTTTTTGTTCTTCAGAATATGGCAACCCTATACTAAGCCAACCAGACAATCCCATAAACAAAGACTGTTGGCTCTCTGTCTTACTGATGTATTCCCCCGCCCCCATCTGTTTGAGAGGTTGCATAATTGATCGATAGGCCTTCAGTTTTGTTTGTTTAAAAGCATTTTTAGGCAAAGAAGAAGAAGAGGTTTTCCAGAGCACCAGAGAAATCTAAATGTGAGTCTGCGGGTGGCAGGGATTGTCCGGTCTAAAAATGGCTTGACACAAAAGGGACAGCGATTGGTTAGAGGGGAGAAAAAAAGCAAGATCAGGCTTGCTAGCCCTTAGTTGTTACATATTTGTAGTGACCAGTGGGAACAGAACCATCGGGAGAGGAGGCGCCAAAAGTTGCTGGTTATTCAGGAGAGTCAATGGAGAGGCCTTCTGGATGTTGTGGACTCCAACTTCCATCAGCCCCAGGCCAGTAGAGCCAACGTCAGCAATGCTGGGAGTCGGAGGCCAACAACACCAGCCAAATGCCCACCACTATATGCTCTTTCTAGAAGGAGGGTCGCCATCGATCAGCTACTTGGCGCTGTGGGATCAATGCTGACCCATGGCATGTTCCCCCTGCCATGGAAATGCCCTCTGGCTGGGGTGGAGTCTGGGTGGGTTCCATGACGTTCATGCAGCTGATTATTGGTGATTTTAAACTCAGCATTGAGAAATCCCAGTGATGAACTGTTGGGGTTTGGTACAAATGTGCCCATAAAGCACTTGAGGAGAAGAAAGGAGGCCTAGGGCTTAGACAGTCTCCTGAGCCCCTTTAACTATGTAGGCGAAAAGGGACCCTTCTCGTTTGTTTTGGCTCTGCTCCTCAGTCCTGTTCTCATCCTGCTATAGTCCTCCTCCTTTGCTACTGTTGGCGCTCACACGATTTCTAGACCCAGGCCTTGCATCGTTTCCTGCATTTCCCCCTTCTGTTTTCTTTGTAATATCTGATCAAGGAGGGGGGGGAGCGTGAATTTTCTGAGCAGTGCTTGCAGCGGCCATTATGAAAACACAGGCCCACGTCCCCCGCTGAATCTCTTGTTTTCACAGCCTCGTATTTATAGTAAAACAAAGTGCCCCCCCAAATGAAGATCAATGGGAGCTTGATGAAGACGAGGGGTCCTGCTGCGACCGGTCGGCTGACATCGTTGCAAAGGGGGCGGGAGTCATCTTGGGCTCCAGCCAGCGATGTCATGGCGGGGCAGTGACTGTATTCGCTTTGGATAGGAATGTAGGGCCCCTTCAGATGCCCTTCGAAGATTCAGGACAGATAAAAGAATTTCTTCACATAGCGCCGAGTTAAACTGCGGAACTCCCTCTCACAAGGAGGCAGTGGTGGCCGCCATCTTGGATGGCTTTAAAAGAGGATTTTAAAAGGGGATTCCAAGTACCAATTGGTGGAAACCAATGGGGAGAAGGGAGAGCATGCTTTTGTGTTCAGTTCCCCCTTGCGGGCTCCCTAAAGGCATCTGGTTGGCCACTGTGAGAACAGGATCCTGGACTTAGAGGGGCCATTGACCTGATCCATCAAGCTCTTCTTATATTTTTATACTCTTATGACAACCAAAATCTGCCACCAGAGAACCCAATCCAGACTATGGTGTGGGAGGGAGGAGTTGAACCTTTATTCCTTCACAGTGTTTCCTGGATGAAAACAGATGACAACCTTCCCACCCCAAAGCTGTTGTGTGCTCCAGGAAGGATAAGCTTTTGGAAACAAATAGTGGCTACCCTTCCAGGGCAAATAAACAGCTTCATGAAGAAAATTGAGAAAATGGTGTTACATATTTAACATATCTAGTTTGACCAATAAGAGTTCTGATTCAGGAACCATATTCTCACATAGAACTTTTTGTTTCTTGGATCAGGGAAAGAGATGCAGTTCTTTAGCATCTCTCTTTCTTACCTACCGGTATTTTTGGTATTCCTTACACAGTTGAGTGCCTAGCCCTCTCTTCAGTTTTTTGCTTGCTAATAGCCGGGGATGGCTGGTGTTGAATGGGTGAAAATGATTGGAGTTATTTTCCTGAATGACAAATTTACCTACAATCATTGTGTGTCAGGGAGCGAGGGAAGAAGGAGGAGGGTGGCATAGATTCAAAGATGGAGATAGAGGTTAGATTGGTGTTTTGGCTTGCGTTGACGACAACTAAAGCATCCTTGGACGGCAAGTGTTCTCTTTTGAAACCTGATAAAGGACTAGCAGTTTCTTGCCAGCTGTAGGACTGTGTATTTGCTCCTAACAGTGCTCATTTCAGATATTACAGGCGACATCAGCAGTTGTGGTTTCTTATTATCTAGGTTTTAGGAAATCGTATTGAAAGTTTTTATATATTTTTATATCAATTTTCTTGATTTTGTTCTTCAATTCCTATAAGCAAACATCAATTGCATAATACAAAGCATCTTGTTCTTTCTTAGAAAGAAAGAAAAACATGAAACCGCTGTAATCAATAAGTATTCGTATGAAACATACAATTTGTCTCCACAACTTAGTTTATAAGGTTTGGGCTCACAACAGCATTTGGCTTAAACCTATATTGGATACTCCCTATCTCTCTTTTGATATATGTTACTTCAGGTACCAAATTGGTCGCTATTTCTATAGTTAATTCATCAGGTTGCATCTATGCAGTTAGATTTATAATTTCCATCCACCCCCCTCACCAATTTTCCTAACTAAGTCTAATTTCTTTGGTTCTTAGTGGGCAGAATGCAGAGTTCTCAGTAGATATGAGCCACCCCTCCACCCCCATCAAAACATTGAGGCTAGTTTTTTTTTAATTAGGCTATCTGGGTTCACCCTGGTTTTAAAGCATTGCAGGTCTTGGGAAGCAGTAGGGCAGAAATGTACATAAAAGATATAGCCTCAGAGCAATTTTGGATTCTTTCTGGATTCAGTCCATGTTATAGATACCTGGCAAACTACAGGCAGCCTGTAGTTTAGGCAGCTGTTTCACATTTTGGATGGATGTCTGTAGAATCACTTGAGTAAAACAATTATATATTTGTGGGATGGAGAAAACCCATTTTATGTCAATTAAGTACTCTTGGCTCTAAAGTTCCCCCTTCTCTCACTAATGAGAAACAATATTTTTCATATGCTCACCACTTTCCTAAATCAAGAGAAGTCAAGCGGTTTCCTAAATCAAGAGAAGTCAATGGGGTTTAGTTTCCTGTGGATGAAAAATAGTAATAGATCATTTATTTATTTAAAAAAAAATATGCTGCTCAATATAATCAAAATCTCCAAGCAATTTACATAAAAACAATAAGAATTGGGGAGAAATTTGGTTTGGTTTACATTTTAGCATGAACCTACATGAAGTGAGTCTTGGGCAAATTAACAACTGCCTCAACACTTTCTGCATGCACTGTGTCAGGAAGATTTTGGGTATCATATGGCAGGACAGAGTTTCATGCACAATGTGCTCTCTCAAGCTCACATTGCCAGCGTGTTCACACTCCTGTCTCAGTGACGTCTACTCTGGCTTGGTCACGTTCACCAAATGGGAGATGGCAGGATCCCCAAGGACGTGCTCTACGGGGAGCTGGCTTCAGGCACCTGGCCCGCTGACAGACCAACTCTATGCTACAAAGATGTCTGCAAGACGGGCGAGATCAACCCCACCAGTGAGGATCCCTGGCAGACGACTGCAGTGCCTGGAGACAGACAATAAGTTCATGTATACATAGCAGTGACCAGAGGAGGATTGACCGCTGAGAGGAGCGTAGAGAGAAGAAAGGCCATAATGCACCTGCAGCAGCACAACCGGGCGCATTCATCTGCCCCAACCGCAACAAACATGTCTCTCCCGCATCAGTCTCTATAACCACAGCAGTCACTGCAACCTTCCAATAGTTTGACTCCACCCCCAAAGGCACACTCCTCTGTTATCTTCTGAGACAAGTGGGTGCCATCTACTTAACTGATACTTCCCAAAACAATACAGGAACTGAACTGCAGCAGTCTTTGAAACAATCCGTCCAAATAATCTGAACAACAGCAAAAAGTGTATTAGGGGAAAGTGTGCATAGACACATACAGAATTTGTGGAAAACAACACATGCAAAATTGGAGAAAATCCATTGCAAAAATGTGTATTGGGCAAAATGCGATGCCCAGGAGAAAAGCACACTAAACCACTGATGAAATTTCGTGAGTGAACTGTTGCAGAAAGGTGGAGAAGATGACTTTAATGGAAAAACGAGAAAATGAAAGAAACCTAGGCTTGAGTTACCCTATGACCTATGTGATGTAGAGTTAACTGTTATACTGCTATTCCAACTACAAGTGGCACTGTGTCCAGCTGAGGCATTCAGTCATGCTGTTGCTGCTCTAGACCAGACATAGGCAAGCTCAGCCCTCCAGATGTTTTGGGACTACAACTCCCATCATCCCTAGCTAACAGGACCAGTGATCAGGGATGATGGGAGCTGTAGTCCCAAAACATCTGGAGGGCCGAGTTTGCCTATGCCTGCTCTAGATCGACCATTCTTGTTTGCAATAACGCTGTTCCTCTGTGAAACATCCAACTTCACCTGGCCTGCTCTCTGAAATAACACAGCACCATACCACAAGGCAGGTGTGTGTTTATGTGCCTGGCATAAAAATAAAAAGGAGGAATCCACAAGTGGATGGCCTCTGAAGGCTAGAGCTGATGGCAACATGTATTTGCCTCCAGAATTTGTGCACACAGAAGGCTCTCCTTGTAGCAGGTCACTGTCTCCAGAGTTTCTGTATTTCATGCAGCAACTGTTTGTACAAGAATGATGCATCATTGTCTTATTTCCGCATGAGTGGAGTTCCAGGTTGTTTTTGCTGGTTTGAGAACAGCTTCTTCCGTATTGATTCCATTGTTTGAGAAAGCCACCTTGATTTAAAAGGTAGAGAATCTAAATGTTATTGCCAACCTACTGGGTGGGTCCCCCTGCCCCCCTTTGGAAGTTGAGTAGCTGCTTCAGCAGCAGCAACCCTCCATCACAGAGATGATATCTGGACAAGCTGGTACAAGGCCAAGGGTGTGATTTTAATAGACCAAGAAAAGTTGACTCTCCTGCATTCAAAATGCCAGAAGCCTGTGGGATTCAAAACACACAAGCTTATTCCTGCTGGGTGAAAACAGCAATGCTGTTTTTGTAGACACCTTCTGGAAATGTAAAATTTCCAAAAGGTAAAATCTAAGATTTCCATGTTGGCTATCTCCGAACCTGTGTGAATGACATTTATGTAATTCCACATGATTAGTTGGATTTTGGAGCTGTGCAAGTGTACTAGATGACTTATGGTGGATCAGGTGATTGATCCAACTAGCTGTCAGGGAGCCAGCCACCAATAAATCACACGGAGTAAGTGAAATTAACTCTTTATTAGAAGAAACAAGGCCTGCTCAGGAGTGCCAGGACTAATGAGCACAGCAACTATTCTTGGTAGGCCTCGCCCCATGAGGCAGTTGTGGAGGGAGGCTGAACTCCCCGCCTTCCCACAGCTGCCTAATCTCCTCACCACCACCCCAAGTCATTCCCAAGCAATCTGAGACTAGGCCAACAAGCCTGTCTCTGCTCCTCCCTCTTCATATCTCTTCTGGTTCTAGGAGCCCAGGCGGGAAGGGAGCTTCTTGCAGTAGAAGGAGGAAACATCCTTCTTCACCAGCATGACTCATCTCTGCCTCATGGCCCTCCACCTCTCTTGCTTGAGCTTCTGGACTTCTCTCTGCCATCGACTCTCCTTGCTCACTAACTCCTGTTCATTTTCAGACACCTCCTCCTCCCGGTCTTCCCCCTCTGACCACTCCCACCACAACTCCCTGGACTCTGAGCCACCTTCCCTTGGGGGTTCTCCAGGTGGTGCATCCCACCATTTCTCTGTGTCCAGCCAGTCCACGAAACTAGCCCAGTTTTGCTTTTGAAACTGCTCTGGGAAACCTTGGTTCCTCCAGTAGACCAGGAACAATGGACAAGTTTCCTTGAAAATCAGCCCTCCCACCAGGACCAACCCTATTTTCAATGTTTTGATGAAGAAGAGTGTTGGGTATATTTCCAAGCAAAGTTTCACATGGGTCAGCCCTAGTTGAAGCTAGTGTTACTGATGGCGAGATGCCTGTGTTTGAGAGCGATGAGGAGACTGATGAGGCTCATTGAGACCCAACACAGGAATCTCGTCATCGGTCCCCTCCCCTCTGGTTGTGATCCTTCTTGGAATCGGCTCTAGGCTTCTCTTCCTGGATGCAAGCAAATCCCCTTCAGCGTTCACCCTAGAAAATTCCCCACAATCCTTGACACAGCCACAGGGATTCCTTGGCAGACAAATCCATTTGGGAAAGCATTTCACGAAGGTAGACATTTCGAAAAGAGATAGAGTCTCAAGTAGGAAGGGTCTTTTCCTCTCCCAGATACATGAGATGATTTAAATGGAAATGCTAGGGATTTAACGTGAGACTTCCTAAATGCCAAACATGTGCTCTGTCACTCCAAATGCTTGGCCCTTCTCCAAACACCGGCTGGGAATGAATACATATTTTGACTGGATCCCCCCCATCTCCCCCCCCCCCAAAAAAAGCTGAAAGAGGAAGGTTGGCAACAGAACAAGCCCATTCCTGAGAGGCAGGGCTGAATCTCAGGGTGGAAGTGACTCATGCAAGTCCGTTGTGGCACAGCTGGCATGATGTCAGAGAGTCCTAGGGCATCACCACCACCCTCTCCCATCGTTCTTTGGGCTTCTCAGTTTCCTGCAGCGAGGTGATAGAGAAAAGATTGGTTGGATTGCTTGCATCTAGGTAGAGCAGGGGTAGGCAACCTAAGGCCCGTGGGCCAGATGCGGCCCAAACGCCTTCTCAGTCTGGCCCACGGATGGTCCGGGAATCAGCGTGTTTTTACATGAGTAGAATGTGTCCTTTTATTTAAAATGCATCTCTGGGTTATTTGTGGGGCATAGGAATTTGTTCATCCCCCCCAAAAAAATTATATTGTCCGGCCCACCACATGGTCTGAGGGATGGTGGACCGGCCCACGGCTGAAAAAGGTTGCTGACCCCTGAGGTAGAGCATGTCCCGGGTTCAATGCCTGGCATCTCCAGGTGTGGCCTGGAGAGCCACTGCCAATCAGTGCAGGTGATATTGAGCTAGGTGGACCAGTGGTCTGGCTCAGTATGTGGCAGCTTCCTGTGTAGAGAGTTCAGGAGACACAAATGCCTCTTGCTTGTCAAGAGCGGGGGAACAGTTGTTTTGTGGGCCGAATGTTGCCTAATAAAAATGTTTTCTTCCTATTTGGCGCGCGCAGAATTCTTGAAACTGACTTGCACAGGAGGGAGGGAGGGAGGGAGGGAGGCAGCTGTGTGTTTTCCAGGCCTTTCTACCCCTGCCTCTGTAACTCTATGATGATCTCACTGTCTCCTCTCCTCTCCATCCCTCGCTCTTCAGAAAACCGATATGCCCAAAGAGGCAGGACAGCCTGCCAGAGGTGAAACGAGAAGACTTAGCAAGCGGCTGGCTTTTGTTCAGGATTCATGCTGATGGGGCCCTTGGCTGGCTGCCTCCATCTTGTGCAGCTTTCCCTCTCTCTGTGTGTTTATCAGCCGAGTCCTACAAGGAAGGTGGGGCAGGCCGGGAGGGGGAAACAAACAGGCCGAGTGCTCTTGGCCAGCTTGCCAAGAAAATGAAGGAGCAGCTGGAAACGGCATTTATCTTATCAGCACGTCATTCCCAAATGGAAGGGTCATTAAAATGAATGATTCCAGTGTGAAGGCCCACAGAATCTTCCTTATGAGTTGGCACCGAAGGCAGGGCGGAGAGTCGTAAATCTAACTATTTTCCGCAGCAGCCTCGCTGCAAGCTGAAGCAACAGGCATCCATTTGCTCAATCATAACAACCACAACCATCACCACCACCACAGCCAACACAAAGCTCAACAACCAGGACAGGATTTATTTAGCCAGATTTGGGGAGCAGGGCAATGGGGGAGAAAGGGAGACTAGCTTGTTGTGCAGTAGGCATTGCCAGTAAAGATTATGGGGTTATAATTTTTGATCAACTGAGTCCTGGCACAAAAAGGGCACTCTAAGCAGATGAAGTGTTGGGCCCAACTGACTGTAGTGATCTGAAAGCATGGATTAGAACAAGGATGGGGAATATTTTTGGCCCAGCCGGCCAGAATCAATCCCCAGCCCAACAGGCCAACTTTGTCCGGTGAATGGAACAACCCACTCGTCCCTCACCTAGCATCATTAGTACATCAGATAATTGCCAGGTAGCTTGTGCTCCCCCAATACATGCACAAAGTCATTGTGTGGCATTTTCCAAGTGCCTAACAGCCACCTTGTGCTTGGTATCCCTCAGGCCTTCCTTGTAGTCCCTTCAGGGATGCAAACCATCAGTGTAGCTCCTCTGTATGCAGAAGTTGAGAGAAGTGCAGTGAGGAACTCCAACCAGCAGATGGCAGCAGAGAGGTGGCCGCAGGGTTGCAGGAGGGAACCCCCAACAGGTGGCAGGAGATGATGGTTTCTGGGGAAAATAGTAGGAATTGCCAAGCCAGGTATAGGGTAGCTCTAAGCTTTCCCTCCTAGGTGGCTTTCAGCAATAGTGATTTCAGCCAGTAGTGTTTCAGCCTGTGAAGTTAACTGAAGCATTCTACAGGAGACCCTTTGTTCTTCTGTCCCTCACAGAGAGAGAAAGACTCCTTTTCCCTGACCAGATAAGTCATTCCTCCTCTTCAGGTTTATATTTGGGGCTTTTTGAATGTAGGCTCCTCACCTCAGGGCAATGATAGGAGATTTCCATTTCTCTGGAAGCGGCCACTCGTGGTACTGAGTTTAGTTTTTGTTTTTGGATGAGAGAGAGAACAGGAGACTTGCAATATCTTTGTGACATTTCCTTTATTTACAAATATACAAGCATACAAGTGGAAGCAAACGGGCACTCCAACTGCAGGTAGAATATCTTTCGGAGAGCAACTGGAGCAGTTCTCCAAAATGGCATTCCTAGATTTCGGCTCACACCACATAAAAATCTTCAGAGCTCCCCGGAGCCATTCAGATGTAACACAAAATCATGGCTTGCTGTTACACGATGACCATGCCCTGAGTAATTTTAAGTTTGCGCACTCTCTTCTCCTTCTCTCGCTTACCTATGTACAGCTATGCTTTTGATCTTTACTGTGGCAAACCCCCTCCTCTGAAAGTGTAGTTTACATTGGGAGGAAATCCCCCATTGGTGCTAACATGGGGAGGTTTTCACCAAATATTAGCTTTAGAGGACAACAGCAGGGAATGAAAAAATTAACCTCCGCCTCTGTGTCTGCTGGAATCCCAATAATTTCTCCCTGCCCACCAACCAAGACTTGAAAGCCTGCATTTTAAATGCAAAGGCACATTTAACATCACACCTAGTTTGGATCTAATTGCTTCTCCTACACACCCACCACCACATACCTGCTTTTCAGGGTACTGGTCTAAGACCACCACCACCTCTCTAGGTGAATTGTCTAGGAAATACCCACAGCCATCAAAACAGGAATGGAGAGCCTGCTGCCCTCCAAATGATGTTGAACTACAAATCCCATCAGCCCCAGCCATCATGGCCGAATGGTCAAGGATGTTGGGAGTTGTAGTCTAGCAATAGCTAGAAGGCTGCAGGTTGTCTCGACCTCTTCATTTAACAAGCATTAGGATCCTTTTGCTTAAAATACCTGACTGTCATTGGGTGTCTAGATGCAAAACCATAGCAGTAGACCAATTCACAGTCATTGAGACCAGGTAAACCAGGTTACCTTATCATTGCTAAAGGAGGCTTTTCGTTATGTCAGTTCTCCTCCCACCCCCCACCCCCACTGCAAAGCCCAATTTAGCTTGCTAAGAAGTGTACCAAGTATACGGACAGTTCCTCGTTGTGCTGGATGTTCCTGGTATGGAAACGATGCACACCCGTCATGATTGATTTCGATTTGTGTGTTGCTTATTTTACCATTTATAAATAGCTTTCCCGAGAAATGCTCAGACTAGGCGATGTACGACAATCATAACATTTTTTTAAAAAAGAAGTTTCAATAAACAATAAAGAACAGTAATATTCACAGCAATTTTTAAAACATTGCGACCAATATATTAGCAGATAATCACAGCACTAATTGCACGCGGAAGCCTGGTAGAGAGGCAGGGCAAGAAGAGTCGCCATGCAGAAGTATAAAGTCACATGTAGACTTTAGCCCTTAGTTGAAACCCATAAGAGAGGGATCATAATGAATGTACAGGGTTGACACCAACTAGATGTCAGAAAGAGGAATATGGCTGCCTCTCTCCCAAGCCACATCTCCCTGTTTGCTGGGGTGGGAGGGTGAAAAGGACTCTGATGATGGGTATCTAGATCTTTCTCTCCAAAGCAAGGGCACTCAACATGGTGCCCTCTGAGTGTTAGGGCCCAACTCCCACCATCCCCAGCCATTGGCCATGTTGGCTGAGGGGATGGGAGCTGATGTCTAACAACTTCTGGAAGGCCATGTGTTGGCTACCGCTGCTCTAAAGGCCAAAAGCGGAAATGGGCCTACCTGGGGGGCAAACACTCTCAAAAGACCCATCCAAGTACTTAAGGTTAAAGCTTATACTGCTCCCCCACCCCATGATGGCAAGTCAAATGGAATGTAGTTTCCAGAGAATCTGTGAAGAAGGAACCGTGGTGGCTAATTCTTATCCTATTAAACACCAGAGAGATGTGGATGGGCTAGATCATGTCAGGCTTAGATTAATGTAGTTGTGAGGGGGTAGGGGCAGGTGTAACTGCCGTTATCAGTCCCCCTAAAGAACAAAAAAAAAAGAGCATTGGGGTAACATCCCCATTTGTGATCCATCTGTTCATCAAACAGCGCTATGGCAGTTCATCAAGGAACGCCTCAGCGTCCTGTTCTCTTCAGTCAAGTCACTCTTGCACCCCATCTGCAGGTTGGTGGCAATCCAAGTCTCCCTTCAGCTCCAGGCTTCCCGGCAACTTGACCCCGGTTTTCCGATCTACACACCAACATTTCCCTCGTTGCCCATCCAACGCTGGATGACACTGAAAGGGCAAAGGAATAAAATTAGAATTGACAGTTCTTTATTAGGATTTAAAAGTACCTGATCCACCTGTGTCCACCTAGAGCCGCAGGGAGGAATATATTCTCAAGCAACATTTCTCCGAAGAAAATAGTGACATCCTATTCAATAATAATAATAATAATAATAATAATAATAATAATATTGTTTATCCTCTACCCATCTGACTTGGTTGCCCCATCCACTTTGGGTAGCTTCCAACATAATAAAACATTAAACATTTTTTTAAAAATCCATATACAGGGATGCCTTCAGATGTCTTCTAAAGGTTGTATAGTTACTTATCTCCTTGGCTCAGAGGTTGCATACCTCCATACCCTCCAACATTTCTCCGATGAAAATAGGAACGTCCTAAGGAAAAGCGAGGGACGCGGGTGGTGCTGTGGGTTAAACCACAGAGCCTAGGACTTGCCGATCAGAAGGTCAGCAGTTCGAATCCCTATGACGGGGTGAGCTCCCGTTGCTCGGTCCCAGCTCCTGCCAACCTAGCAGTTCAAAAGCACATGAAAGTGCAAGTAGATAAATAGGTACCGCTCCAGCGGGAAGGTAAACAGCGTTTCCATGCGCTGCTCTGGTTCTCCAGAAGCAGCTTAGTCATGCTGGCCACGTGACCCGAAAGCTGTACAGCTCCCTCAGCCAATAAAGCGAGATGAGCGCCGCAACCTCAGAGTCGGTCAAGACTGGACCTAATGATCAGGGGTCCCTTTACCTTTAAGGAAAAGCGGGGCATTCCAAGGTCAAATCAGAAACTGGAATGGCTTCTGTAAATCCAGGACTGTCCCTGGAAAATAGGGACACTTGTAGGGTCTGGCATTCTCCGTGGCAGTCCTTAAGTTGTGGAATTCTCTCCCCACAGAGATGCATCTGATGTCTTCACTAAACAGCTTTCAGCAATTGCTGAAGATGCACTTCTATACTTTTGGCTTTGCAAGACTTGTTATGTTTTTAAGCAGGAGTTGCATTTTGGGCTCACTTAACACAGCCTGTCTTAACTAGTAAACGCATAGCATATGCTCATGATTTATACACTAAATGATGCAGGTGAATCAAAGGGCAGACAACACAAAACTGAGGTCCATCCATCTTTCTGCCAGTGCTCCAGTATTACCTGTTTGGGGTGGAAGTTCCCATTGTGGTCACAGTTGGGAATGGGGATTATGTACAGGTCCTCGTGGGTTCTGGTTTGGGAAGCTGCTAATCTCTCCAGCGCTCTGTGAAGTTCACTCTGACATGAGCCTTGGACCTGTTGGCAAAACAGTAGGAGGCAACGGAGTCAGAATGTGGATGGCAAGAAGTGGAGAAGGGGTGGAAGCCCTAGGCAGAAGCACCACTGTGCTTGCAGCCTCCTTGTTGGAAAGGATGGAAATATCTCCAGGGCTGAACTGTATTTTTTCCAGCATAGGACAATATATAGCTGCTATGCAGCAAAAATGCCCTGCTCTATCTTTGCAGCTCTATCTTAAACATAAGCTGGGGCTGTGAATCAAATGAATCAAATGAAGGCGATTGCTTTGTGAGAGTGGCCTTGATTTGGAGAAAGGCTGATGGGGATCTACACAAGCAGTGACCCACAAAGCTGAACACAACCTACCAGGTGTGTATGGTCACATATCAGTGGCTTGATAAACCCATTTGCTGCCTTACCTGGAATTGTAACCATGTACTGTAAACATGGTTGGTGGGCTGTGTTCTGCTTGGTAGGTCACATAAGGTGTGCTGCACATATGTAAACCAAATCACGGGCGCCGTGTTGCAAAAGGCTGGAAATGCAAAAGGCCTCCCAATGACATTTTTTTAATCAGCCACATTCTCTCTTGCACAGCCTTTCTCAGATCTCTGCTACTGAATTGTTCAATGGGATATGGTGTTGAAAACTTGAGATTCATAGGTCTGCTTGTAGAACTACTTCCTCTTTGTGGTACACATATGCACAAGTGACATACTCATTCTGATTTAAGTTACAGTTTTCCGGGTTGACCTGCTGCCTCTTGGCCTGCACATCCTATTTTAGCAACAACTGTAAGAAAAACACTGGGCTTAATTTGAATAGTAGAGTGCTTGGTATCTGGTGGGCGGGCCTTGTGTGTTCTGCTCCGGAATTGGCCCCTCCCTTCAGTGTGTGTTCTGTTAAGAATGTCAGTTAAGAGGGACTAACTGCCACTTCTTGTTTCTTGCCTCACATTTGCTTCATGATGCTGCATTTAGTTTCTCTCAGACATGTTATTTTGTTACAGTTTTCTCTCAGTTTATTATTAAATCTTGTTTACGTTTACGTGAGCCACTTATTTTGTTCAAAGAAAAAGAAACTGCTGAAGAATAGTGGAATATCCTAAACTTGGGTGAATGAGGGGATATTCCTAGTTTGCCAGGAGGATTGATTTTGTAAATCATCCCACCTCCACAACAACTTGTACATTTCTACAGAACCATGCTCCCTGCTTTTAACATTAACATGTGATTTAGAAAATTCCATGGCTTCATTCAAAACACACTGGAGTTTTCTTGAATTATTATTATTTAGAATAACACACCCTACTTGCCATACGTTCGGGTTTTCCCGGACATTTTGCCAATTCAGCAAAAATGCGCCTGGACACCATTTTGCTGCCCAATTCCCAGATGTGTCCAAGAATACTTGGACATTTGGCAGCCCTAGTTGAAGCAAGTTGGATGATGCCTTTGTTAAAGCCATTGAGAGGCAGAAATGTTGCTTTACTTAGCTCTGCTGTGAAATAAGGAACATGTGGCTCTTCAGATGCATTTGGACTACAATTCCCAACCTCCTTGACCACTGGCTATGCTGTCAGGGGCCAATGGGAGTTGGGGTGCTTCCATTTCGGGGTGGAATTCAATCATATATTGGCAAATTCAGGTTGTGCAGTTGAAGTTGATTCAGAGCTCTTGCACAACAAACCCTGCACCCACCCCCCACCCCCAATAGGGACTTTTTGCAATAAGGAAAGAAATGGGGAAATGCACTGGGTAGTGTAGGATGACACTTGCTTGTGGCAACACTATATAACCTCCCCTCAAGCTAATCAGAAAAATGCTCAGTAAAGAGCCATTGCCATTTCACCTCCCCACAAACTCTGGCCGTAACCCTGATCCGAAAGCACATTGAAGTGCTCCAAAATCAGGACAAAATGTTCATTAAATGGCTCATTTGGAAGCAACCTTGGAGTCCAACAACTGGAGGGCCAAAGGTTTAAAGGAACAGCAAAGTCAGGCGACAGAAGTGGAGGTACCTAATCTGCTCAGATGGTGGCTTTTCGTTCCCCCACCCCTGAAGAGAAACCAGGACACCTCACCACTGGCCGGGTGTCCTCCCGGATGGGCAGGTTCCCACTGGTCCTCATTTTGACAACAGTGTTTATCCGCTCGCGGTTCCTTGCTTGCTGCTTCTGACGGCATTTTCTGTCTTGGATGCTGCAGGGGCTGAAGTTGATGGTGGGCGGGAGGTCAACCTCCTCGGGATCTAAATAGGAATAAAGTCACAGCGGCATGAAAATAATTGCCAGCGGGGATTTGTTTTAGGGGCTGGAGCTTGCAAAGAGCAGTCTCAACACGTTTTTGAGGACACGCACACCCCAACAGTTAGCCGCCACGTCGGTTGCTTTACAGGGAATGTCAGTGTGGGGGCTTCCTGAGTTTCCAAAAGATTCTCCTCTTTCCCTGCAGTTCTCACTGTGAGAAAGCCAGGCACATTGACTATGCAGCTCATGCTGACCATTGTCGGATGTGTGGACCAGCTGGTCCTGCATGTTTGAAACAAGGTGATATGCTCAAGCAGATTGGTGCAGTTCCTAAGAGGAAATATATGTCAGGTTCAAGGCCTGTGACTGAGAAACCTTGCCCTGTTCACCTACCATTGCAAATCTGTCTGGGGTGCAAAGCAAATTACCCCTGCATTTTCCTAGCACTGAAAGCAGGTTCCATAGCTAATCCCCAGCTGAGGTTTTGCTCAAAAGCAAGCACCCCTGGAGTGGTGAGGCAGAGGCATTCTGCACATGCTCAGAGGCTAATACTTCACATATTCCAGCGATGGCAATCAAAAGAGGAGCTGGGCCTGTGTCTTGGCTGAAATCAAGTCTTAGAGAGGATGTGTGGCTAGCAAACTGGGCCACGAAAGGTATTTTTTTGCCAACCCTGCTCTGAGTTGGCCCACATACAAGCCTTTCATGGATTGCCTCAGCCTCCCTCCTCTCCATCCTTTCTCTCTTCTAAAGCCTGCCCAGTTGGCTTCCTCTGAGTTTCCAAAGTATGGCTGTTCTCCCTTTAATCCCTCTTTTCCAAATGGGCCGCATCCAAGTTTCCATTCATTTATGTGCAACTTTGGATCAATTTCTCGTCAGCTAACAAACACTGGAGATGCGGCTTTGCTTGCCTGTAGAGCAAGGGGACAGGCTTTTTCCTGTAGGTAAGATCTCTGCTGTTCCCTTCCAAAAAAAAACCCGTAGGAGGCAAACTTCACAAGAGGCTGAAGAAATAGGATAGAAGTCTATTTTACAAAAACTCTCCTGTTTTCAGTTATTACACTTAACCTGTTTTGAGTGTCAACTCTTCGTCAGATTCAGTAGTCTCCTTATGAGGGTTTCCTTTGTAGAAAATTCACACTGACCTTGTAAATACTTCATTCTAAACTATGGTTTGGCCCAGGACAGGGGACCTTTTGCCTTTCAAGTGCTTCTGAACTACATCTCCCATCAGCCCCAGCCAGCATGACCGTGGGGGTTATAGTGCAACAGCAACTGGAGGGCCAAATGTTTCCAACCCCTGGTATACCATGGCATGCAGAAGCAAGACCTTTAGCTCTTCATCTGAACCCTCTTTTGGGTGCCCCTTCTGAGGGAGGCCTGAAGGATGATGGCAAGGGGTGAGAGCCTTTGCAGTTGTAGGTCTTCGTCTGTGGAATTCTCTCCCCAGTTAGGTCCACCTGGTGCCATCATTAATTTATTTCTTGTGCCAAGTTAAAAAAAACCAAAAAACTCCCTCCTCCCAGGCATTTGATAGATAATGGTGATTTTGCTATATGAATACAGTATATGGTTTTGCTGCTGTTTTATTGGCTCCCTTCTCTGGATTATTGCATGTATTTTATGGTAATATATGGTTCTTTTTTCTAATGTTATTATTATTATTT
Organism: Podarcis erhardii; assembly: GCF_964252035.2. Taxonomy (NCBI): domain Eukaryota; kingdom Metazoa; phylum Chordata; class Lepidosauria; order Squamata; family Lacertidae; genus Podarcis; species Podarcis erhardii. The sequence goes on along the minus strand of NC_138502.1, from coordinate 28,269,589 downwards.
ATTACCAACCTAAAGTCTCCAGTCAGATCATAACCATTTACAATACATTAAAAACATTTTAAAACAAATCACCATCACAACAATAGAATAGATCTTACAAATATACCTCTCAGGTGCCAAATGCCAGAGTAAATAAGGCTGGGCAATATCTGGTTTTCAACATTGTGATATATCACTAGCTAAACATTACAATACAGGGGTACCTCCGCTTCTGAATGGGATCCATTCCGGAGCTCCGGTCGGATCCCAAAGGATACGTAACCGGAGGTGCGCGTAAGTAGAGGTACCACTGTATACCGATATATCACAATGTTTGAAATAAGGATGGACCTATGTAGAGGCATTGGCTGGCTTCACGGTTTTCCCCACATTGTGTTTTTTGCATAGCACGCATACACACACATCATGAATAATAATATATTGCCAGGTCAAAAATTATGAAACCGATATCACAGTATGGATTTCAAACCAGTTTTGGTCGATATATCATCCAGCCCTACTCTTCCGCATTCACCAAAAACTGTATAGTGAAGGTGCCAGTTGCACCTCTGTGGAGAGGGAGTTTCACAGTTTAGGGGCTGCCACAGAAATGACTTCTCCTAAGCAACATCTCCCCCCAGCATCTGGGGGGCGTCAGACACCCCCCCCCCAGTGGGCCCCCTCTCCTTTCTTAACACACAAGAGGCTCTGTAGGGAAGGAGGTGGTCTTTCAGACATCTGGAGCTTAACTTCAAATTTTGTAAGTCACTTAATGTCTCTTTATGCAGCAAGCAACTAATAAATGTAATACTAATGTGTTCTGTTCCTGGTGTACAGCCGAGGGAAAGATCTTATGAGCTTTTCGTTTTTTATGTCATTGGGACCCAGAATTGAAGTTACCATAAACGGTGGTTAAATTCAACCTAAATTGCACTAGGGAGGATAGTCAGCCTCAGAAACCACGGTTTGAAGTTGGCTTGTTTGAAACTAACCGTAGTTAATAGAAACTGGAGTTTGTCATTCCAAGTGACATAACTTATCCAAATCAAAAGCTCCTGAGCTCCTTCCTTTTGTTGCACAGGCAGAAGAGAGAGGATGAGGACCAGCCCAAGGCTTGCTGTGGCTCGTTCCTGCTTGTACACCTCCACAAAGACGCAGCTGCTATGCTCTTCCTTGTTCCCCCTTAACCTTATAACCTCCAAATCTGCTTAGTTGGGATGCATTGTATGATCCCAGCCTCCCACTGAAGACAGCCAGAGAAGGCCTGTTCAGAATCGCTATCCATCATCTATGGGGCAAGTTTGATGAGACATTCATCCTTTTTTCTAATATATGCTGAGCTTTCAAATTCTTAAAATTCTGCTGTTCAGGAGCCAGACTGCGTATGCATAACCAGCAGAAAATGCAGCGAGCTTGTTTCCTCCTGCCGTGTTTCAAATCGCATTTGCACGTGACTGTGCACATCAGTGTAGCTGAATGTGTTTCCAAGCCACCTGCTGTCTGTCCAGACCAGCGGGTGGTGATGGGGCTTGAGTGTCTTTGCATGGCTTTTTGTTTTCAAATCGGATTAAAGCTGGTTTGAGAGGAAATGCATCAATACATAGTATTTGTCAAGAAACTACAGGGTAGATGTGGATTGTGGCCAACTTCGCAAACCAGCAACGGGAGTGCACTGAAGGCAGAGTAAACGGGAGTGTGTACACAGCCTTTATGTTGCACTAGGGAGGATATTTGCTAAATTAGCAGATACATATTTTTTAGGCACTAGGCAAAGGTGTAAGTTGAAGTGCGTGTTTTCATGAGGGAATGGGTCACATGTGTGAGAGTTTAATGAGACATGCCAACTCAGCCACCAAAGCCTCACGAAAGTTAGTTTTCTCTGCACTTTGCTCTCTTCTGTTGTGAGGGGCTATTATTTTGCTTCATGTTAAACAGGTATATCTAATATAACCTGAGAGAGACAGAATGGGATTAAGGGTATGAGGAGCCTAAGGCAAATAGGAATGAAGAAGCTAAGTTACACTACTTCATACATTCCCTCTTCTACAAAACTATCGAAGGTAAATTATCATTGCAAATTTGGTTACCCTTGCTCTGGGCCCTGGAGGTGCTACTTGGGTCACATTACCCCTACACCAATTGAAGCACATAGCCTTTTTGTTTGTTTGTTTGTTTGTTTTGTTTTTTGACCACACATCCTCACGTTCTGAGTGAAATGGTTGAGGAAATGCCATTAGCTAGACAAAATCAGCACCTGAGGAGCCAGTGAGCAGCAGCAGCGGAGGAGGAGGAGGAGGAGGAGGAGGAGGAGGAGGAGTTTGGATTTGATATCCCACTTTATCACTACCCTAAGGAGTCTCAAAGCGCCTAACAATCTCCTTTCCCTTCCTCCCCCACAACAAACACTCTGTGAGGTGAGTGAGGCTGAGAGACGTCAGAGAAGTGTGACTGGCCCAAGGTCACCCAGCAGCTGCATGTGGAGGAGCAGGGAATCAAACCTGGTTCACCAGATTACGAGTCCACTGCTCTTAACCACTACACCACACTGGAAAGGAGATTGTTGCCTTTCATTTTCCACAAGTGCTGGGTGAGAAGCAGCACCTTGCAAGCCCAAGCTGGCCTGCAGAAGGGATGAAAGGGGCCAGAGTAATGGGCTGTAAGTCGGCCATCTCAAATATATGCCACCAGGCTTCAATAATCAGCAGTGGCTGCAGGTTTATTTTGGCTCCTCCCGTTGCTGTTACCTGTGCTGCCATTATCTGCCCTCCTGCCCCTCTTCAGTGGCACGTCCAGCTCAGTCTTCCTGACTGTAGATCTACCCACTCCCACCCCAGGCCCAAAGAGAGAAGCCATGTTGGCTGGAATCAGACTGACACTGGAGAAAGAAAGAGGGCTGGCAGGATATTTCATGTTTGAAATGTCTGCATGCTCAGTATCTGCTTTCTCTTACTCTCCTTGGGGGCAGCCCAGCCCATTTCGCCACCTGAGGCAAAACAGGAATTGCTGCCTTCTGGCACACTCCGCCCTAGCTCTCGCCATATCCAGCAGGAATTGGGGCACTTCTCAAAGTGTTGCTGCTGGCTTGGCTTCTCAGCTCTGCCTCTCCTCCAGCCCATACTGAGACCAGCACTGATTGTTATCAACCCTATGCAAAACATGGGGGTAGGTGAGTCAGCTCTATATTAGCAATCTCTTTACCTACCACCTGCAGGGAGGGTTAAAAAATAAATAAAGGATTTCCTTGCAACAGCAAGGTACCTAGGATTATCAGCAGATAGTTGTGACAATCCCAAGCAATTTGGAACAGACAGCAGGACTCTGCAAAGCACTATGCACGTTGATGGCGCTGGAAATAATGGTGGTGACGGCAGCACCTTGAACATCTTAGCTTTTGTTGAAAAATAAGCTTCTAGCACATGTGACTACGGGAGAAAAACAGTTGCTGACATCATAGGAAGTGGGTATGGACGAGCAGGACTTTCAGTGGACATAGAATAGATCATGGGTAGGCAAACTAAGGCCCAGGGACTGGATCCGGCCCAATCACCTTCTAAATCCAGCCCGTGGATGCTCCAGGAATCAGTGTGTTTTACATTAGTAGAATGTGTCCTTTTATTTAAAATGCATCTCTGGGTTATTTGTGGGGCATAGGAATTCATTCATTATTTTTTTCCAAAATATAGTCCAGCCCCTCACAAGATCTGAGGGACAATGGACCGGCCCCCTGCTGAAAAAGTTTGCTGACCCCTGGAATACATTGTCACTCAACTGCATAGCTTCTGGATGCTGGCTTCTATACTAGCAGCACATCTACTGACAATCTCCTCCGTTTCGCCCCAGTCTCCAAAATCTTTGAAAGCCTGGCTCTGGGAAACAAAATAAATGGTACAAAGTAAGAAAACATAAGCCACATGCAGAGTTTATTCTGCAGGATCTAAGCCTCTTTGGTGTAGCGCTTGACTTCCATTAGTGCCAAATGTTAGGGATCCTAAAACTGTCTCTTAGGTGATAAAGCCCAAGCTGTGTCTCTCTGGAAAGACTCAGGGTTTCCTAAGGTGCTCTGACTTTACAGCAAGGAAGCGTGTATTGATAATGCCTCTGGCTAAGATTACATGTAAACACTGTCTGTTTACGCAGAGCTCATCTTTGGTTTTCTGTTGGTGCTAATTGCATTTAAATGCTTGTGACTGGGTGCAAGACAAGCAGGAAGGAAAATGGGGAAGCAGCAAACCCATTTTATAGCGGGGGGGGGGGGTGGAAGTGGGCCATAATATCTCACATCAAAAACCTGATATCAGCAGTACAGTTTAACATACAATACACTCGTTCTCATACTGAAATAATAACTAAAATAAGTCATCCGGAAGCAAAAGCAATGTATTTTGAGCCAGCGACTGATGAAGGGCATTAATAATAAGGTTTCCGTTAAGTGAGGAGAAATAAATCTGAATCTGTCAGGAGTGCATGTATATTGCCTTCTTGGGCTGCCAGAAAAGTGGGAAATGCAACCCACAGCTCATAAAAAGGAATCAGATTCCTCCCTGTCCCCTCATTCTTCAAACCTGGCAAGTTAACCAGTATAATTATTATATCCCGTAATCCATCTACCGGTTCGGGGTAGAGGAAGTAACCACTTCCCTTACAAGCTAAATCCACTTTGACTGCCAACAAAATACTGAAAAGTAGAGCTTTATGTGGAAGCAGTGGGCTCTCAGATGGCAACAAATGAAACAGAACAATGTTAGGATATTTCTCTGTTGGCCTATGTAGAATAAAGCTGTGTGTTTGTAAAATCTGTTCCCAATAAGTCTGTTTCAGTGGGTGCTCTCACCAAAAACAGTGAAAAATCTCCAACAGCCCACACATTTTCCAACTACCAGTGCTATAATGAAGTTGAATTAGATGCAGCTTGAAAAGTCTTGCATACCAGCAACTAATAATATTACATTCTAGGCTCCTGTTGCTATTTTATTAGTGGGATTCAAGCGGATACAGGCAAATTCAAGTTATTAAATTAAAGCGGATTTTGCACTTTTGCACAACAAACCCACTTCTTATTTAAAACAAAAACAAAAAACCCACAGACTTTCTGCAATAAGGAAAGTGATGAAAAAATGCACAGGAAATTATAGGATGGCAATGCTTGACATGACATTGTACAACAGAACTTTCCAAGCTTCTCATGTTGATGACACACTTTCTTGACATGCATCATTTCGCAATTCAGTTTTACTAGCAAACCGGAGGTTAAACTAACCCCTTTCCCACCCTGGGAGGATCACGGGGAGCGTTCGCACGGCACACCTACAGACTGCAAGCTGACACACGTAACATGTCGCGACACACAGTTTGGAAAGCTCTGCTGCACAACCTCCCTGTAAACAAAATAAAACAGAGAGGATACAGAGAGAAGTTTGGAGGGAAGGCAAGCTGGATCTGGAATTTGCCTTAATATTGACAGATGTCTTCTTCTTTTTTTTCTCTTTTTTTTTTGACAGATGTCTTCTGATGAAATTTAAGTACGCCAAAGTCAGGAAAAAGAATGGGAAGTAGTCCCATTGTTTATCTGCAAAATAGGGTAGATATTGGTACATTAGCAGCCTTTGATTAAACGCTTGCAATTAGTAGAGATGGGGATAAAATTTGAAGAAAAAAATAATAGTTAAGCATAGATGTAGAATGCAGAAAGTTGTGTTAAATGATATTCTAGACGCTTAAATTATATTTGTGTTAAATAATGGTAAATGATTTGAAGTATTAGTAAGCTTTGATTACTTGTGTGTAATTATTAGAAAATTGGGTAAACGGTTATGGAAAGGTAAGAGAATTTTGTTTATATAAAGAACCAGAAGAGGAGATGGAGGGAAGTCCGAAGATTCTTGGAATCTCGAAGAAAAGGTTTTGAAGAGATATTGCTACACATGAGGATTGGGGGGTAAATATGTTCTTTTTTATTGGTGTTAATGTGGAAAAAGTAGAGACATCACCTTGCCAACCAAGGTCCGTATAGTAAAAGCTATGGTTTTCCCAGTAGTGATGTATGGAAGTGAAAGCTGGACCATAAAGAAGGCTGATCACTGAAGAATTGATGCTTTTGAATTATGGTGCTAGCGGAGACTCTTCAGAGTCCCATGGACTGTAAGAAGATCAAACCTCTCCATTCTTAAGGAAATCAGCCCTGAGTGCTCACTGGAAGGACAGATCATGAAGCTGAGGCTCCCATACTTTGGCCACCTCATGAGAAGAGAAGACTCTCTGGAAAAGACCCTGATGTTGGGAAAGATGGAGGGCACAAGGAGAAGGGGACGACAGAGGACGAGATGGTTGGACAGTGTTCTCGAAGCTACTAGCATGAGTTTGACAAAACTGCGGGAGGCAGTGGAAGACAGGAGTGCCTGGCGTGCTCTGGTCCATGGGGTCATGAAGAGTCGGACATGACTAAACAACAACAATGTGGAATTAAATTGGGGGGGGGGGGATATTTAACAATAAAAAACAGAATACTCCACAGACAGACCAGGGTTCAAATCCCTATTCAGCTATGCAGCTTACTGGAGTGCCTGGGGCCAGGAAGGGTTTCCCAGCCTACCCTACCTTGCAGGGTTGTTGTAAGGATAAAATGGGGAGGTGGGGAACCATGTACATCAGAAAGAGATCTTTGTGGGTAGGAACATAAGAAGAGCCTGCTGGATCAGGCCAGGGGGCCTACCTAGTCCATCATCCTGTTCTTACAGCAGCCAACCAGACGCCTGTGGGAAAAACCATAAGCGGGATTTGAGCACAAGAGCGCTCTCCCCTTCTGTGACTTCCAGCAAGTGGTATTCAGAAACATTACTCCCTCCAACTGTGGAAGCAGAGCATAGCTATCAAGGCTAGGAGACACTGATAGCCCTCTTCTCAGTGAATTTGTCTAATCCTCTTTTAAAGCCCATCTAGGTTGGTGGTCATCACTGCCTCCTGTGAGAGCAGGTTGCACAGTCTGAATATGCACTATATGAAAAAGTACTTTTTATCTGCCCTGAAGCTTCCAACATTTAGCTTCATTAGATGTCTCTGAGTTCTATGGTTACGAGAAGGGAGAAAAGAATTCTCTATCCACTTTCTTCACACCGCACATAATTTTATAAACTTTGACAGTGCTTTTTCCTCTCGGGGGGCGGGGGGGAGTTGTTTAGGGGCACTCTCATTTTGACTCAAGAAAATCACCATTTTATAGTTCAAATCGGGAAAAAGAAATACAGTGGTACCTATGGTTGCAGACAGGATCTGGAGGTCCAGTCCGAAACCTGAGGACTTCTTCTGCTCATGCGCAGACCGCTATTGCGCATGCAGCAAAACCCGGTAAAATACTTCCGGGTCTGCCGCGCGCGCATCCCGAAGTTTACATAAACAGAGGGTTATATAAATGGACAAAAGTACAAAGATTCACAAAATGTTTAGGGGTATGCGTACCCCTGTGTACCCCCCCCCCAGAAAAAAAACACTGAGCTTTGATCATGTCACCTCTTCCTCGCATTTTCCCTAAACTAAAAAGTCCCAAACATAACACCTTTTCCTCATACGGGAAATTGCTCCACCCCCTTGATTATTTGGGATGCCTTTTTCTGAATCTTTTCCAAATCTCCAATAATCTTTTTGAGGTGAGCTGACCCAAACTGTACATAGTATTCAAAATGCAGTTGAACCATTGATTTGTATAACAGCTTGATATTGGCAGTTTTATTTTCAACTCCTTTCCTAATGATCCCTAGTATGGAATTTGACTTCTCTGCAGCTGCTGCATACCGGATCGATGTCTTCACTGAGCTATCTACTATGACCTCAAGGTCTCGAACATAGATGTGAAATTAAATATATTTTTTGCTATGACATGCATAACTTCACACTTATTACATTGACTTGCGTTTGTCATTTTACTGCCCATTCTCTGGGTTTGGAAAGGACTTTTTGGAGTGCTTCACAACTTCTCTTTGTTTCAGTAACCCTGAGCAATTTATTATCAGCAGCAAACTTGGCCACCATGCTGCTCATTCCTAACTCTAGATGGTTTATGAACAAGTTAAAAAGCACAGGTTCCAAAACTGATTCTCGGGGGACTCCACTTTCTACATCTCTTCAATTGGAGAACTCTCCATTTATCCTATACTTTACTTCCTGCAACTTAACCAATTCCTGATCTACAAGAGGACCTCTCATCTTATTCCCTGACTACTAAGCATCCAATATCAACCCATTCGCCTTATGTGCTTGATATTCTCAAAGAACTTTAATAAGTTTGTGAAACAGGACTTGCCCTTTCAGAAACCATGCTGGCTGTGCTTCAACAAGGCTTGTTCTTCTGTATGCTTGTTTATTTTATATTTCCACCAGTTTTCCTGGGACAAACGTTAAACTAACTCTCCTGTAATTTCCAGGATTCCCCCCTGAATCCCTTTTTTAAAAAATTGGGTTATATTGGCTACTTTTCAATGCTCAGGGATGGAGGCTGATCTGAGGGACAAGTTACATATTTTGTTAGAAGACTATCAATTTCACATTGCAGTTCTTTGAGAAAGCTCAGGTGAATGCCATACAGCTCTGGTGATTTGCCAGTTTTAAATTTTAGGCCTGGAACTTCATCTCTCATCATCACTGTCTGCATTAATTCCTCTGACTTGCCTCCTACAAAGATGAGGAGTCTTCAAGGTTCTCCTAACAACTTTTAGCAGCCTTATATAACTACAGTTCCCAGGATTCTTTAGAGGACACCGTGACTGTACAAAGTGGTATGATGCTGCTTTAAATGTATAATGCAGATGAAGCCTATGAAGAGGTGGTGGAGTGACATTTTGGGAGGCCAGGCTCTGGCACCATGCCTCTTCACCTCCACACCTGGATGAACCTTCATTTCCCTCCACACCAAAGGTGGGAAACCTTTTTCAAAACAAAGACTGCATTCCTTTCTTAGGCAGCCTTTCTGGGGCAACATGCCAATGGCAGTCAGATGCAAAAGAAGGCAGAGCAATGAAGGTGATTTTTACTGTTGTATAGTAAGCTGCTTTCTGCAGGCACTCAAACCTCTCTCTGTCATCCAACCGGGCAAGCAAGAAGCATTATCTGAATTCAAGGACACATTTCAGGACAGCAAAAACACTCGAGGAGGGTGGGAAGCAGGACCAGTGAGGGATGATAGCCTAGGGAAAGGCACAGTGGCTGGTGAGGGTCCCAAGGGCCAGATTAAGAAGCCTGGCCACCTTTAACCCTCTGAGCTCTATCCTTGGCCATTTTAGCACAATAGTCTGTGTCTCTGTTTGCACAAAACCATCTATCTTAAATTAAATCATCATCATCTGCACTATTTCAACTAAGGATGAAAAAGCAGCCAAAGAGTTAAGATTCGCAGCAGAAGCTGAAGAGTTAACAACACAGGCAACAGGCTTTCATAAACATTATTGTTGGCTCGGTGCCCCCCCCCCCTTTTGGTGGGTGAGGCCATATGTGCTCGCGGTGGTGTCCATATGTGTTTGTGGTGGTGTTCTTCCCTCCCTGCCTGATTTCTTCCTGCCTGCTGACCCAGGGCTATGGCTACCCCCACTGTCTCTCCAGACAACCCCCCCCCCATTTTAGCACCCTGCAATGTTTTTAAAAGGCAGCTTTTAGGGAGCTGGGGTCGTGGTGGGGGGAATGAGGTGAGGCACCTGCTGAGTGGGTCTCGGCACCGTTTGAAGAGCACAGCAGGCTGGTGCCATGTGCGCCCCCCCCCCAGGCTGCTGGTACCAGACCATGGAATAGGTGTTCATCGAGGTGGACATGCCTCAGGGGACCCACGCAAGGAGTGTCGAGGATGAAGCAACATGTACACTAGAGGACCAGGAACTGATACAAATCACCTTGACAAAAAAGACAACAAGTTCTTTGCTTGAGAATGAGTATGCTGCTGATCCTTGGGTCCAGAACCAGATGCAGAGGAAGCTGATGCTAGAAAGGTTCCAACAAGAGAACCCTGGATTTGACTTCAGTGGGGTATAAATTTCTGGAAGCTACAGCAAAGGAGGGCCGTATTTCTCTAGTCTTGGAAGAAAGCTGTCTGTTTTTCAAATGTAAATCCCTTGAACTCAAGCAAAAATGTTGTAGAATTGGCCAAGGAACTCACCTGTGAGAACTAGGCTTAAGAATAGTTCACTGCTTATTCTAGACAGCTTTTAGATCACTGAACGATAATAAAAAATGGGGGTGAAAGGCAGCTTTTAATTGGCACTCGTGCAATGTGGCGAAATTGCTCAAATTTAAGAGCAAAATTAAAAACGCTAAATATAGAAAGTGGTAAAAGCATTTAAGAGGGGAGGGGTAAGGAAGCAACATCCTAAAACAACTTGAGGAATGCATCAATTGCACTTAGCGGCGGCTGCTTTGGACGCTTTGGGAGAAGTGGAGGCGTGGAGGGAGAGGAAACATCTTGTTAAAGCTGATTTAGGCTTAACCAGGCAGCAGGACCAGCCCAAGACATGCTGCTGCCTGGGACTAAGGACAGGGTGGCGCCCCACAAACCCACACCCCAAATTTCACGGAAGCCAGCTGGAGTAGCAGTTGAACCTTACTTCAACACTGCCAGCAGGACAACAACAGGCCTGAGAGCAACAGACTGAGCTTACGGGGCACACACATAACCTTGTCTTCCAAGGCATCATTGCTATTCCCTATCCCAAACGTTCCTTGACTGAGGCAGCTGCTTCACTCTGCCCAATGACGGGGTCAGCCCTGCCAACCAGTCCCTTTATTCTCATAGCCAAAAGGTACGAACACCTTTCCCAACAGGCTGTAGGTCAAGGGTGCTCAGCAGCTACCCCAGAAAAAGCTTGGTAACCATTGTAAAAGCCATCACCCACTTCCCTCCCTCCCCTACTTCTATTTATGTGCCTCTTAAACCATAGCAATCAGAAGGCACTGTGCCAGGGAAACAGCTGCTTGAAGTTTAAAGGAGGCTGCGGTCTCCCACCAAGGCCCTGAAGAAGAGCCCTGTTGAGGGGAGATTGGCATTCGGTGCTTGCAGGCTGCCTGGGGGCATAGAAGGCTTACATCCCTGCAGTGCCACAGATTTCCTTGTGTGGATTTGGGCAGATTAGCTTAGCCTATCTGTCCCTACCTTTCCTCTTTTTTTATTGGGTTGATTTAATTCAGATTAATTCAGAAACTGTTAAGGAACCCTGGTGTCCTTTGGAAACGTTTGTCATATGAGCAGGAGCGGTGGAGAAGTTTTTCTAAAAGACACCTTGCCTGAAATTTAAGAGTTTTCCTTTATTTTGTTATTTGTTCTTCACATTTATATCCCACTTTTTCCTCTGGGGAGTTCAAGGTGGTGTACTCTTATCATTTATGCCCACTTATTCACTTTGATCTGCAGAACAGGCACTATTACAGATGCCACAGAGTGCCTGTTCCATAGTCGTGGCCAGGTGGGGATCTGAACCTGGACTGTCCTAGTCCAACAGTCTAACCACTACACCACACTGTCTCTCTCTGAGCTGAGTGGATTCCAGGGCACAGTGCTAGTCATACAGAGGATAGATCTCTCAAGGACTGTCTGATGTAAAAGAACCCTAAGAAGGGAGAGCAGAGCTCTTGAAGTTGCCCATCAGCAGTTGGCACCTAGATAGAACTTGGTCACAGTTCCCCCTCCTCCAGCTATGTGTTGCATTTCTGCTTAAATTAGTTATTTTTCAATTTGCATTTATACATATGAATCACTGCGTGCAAATTTCATGTAAATTAGTATCCACTTTTGACTTCTTTTTTTTGGTGACACATTTCCTCTTCTGATTCTGATGTGTATGTGGCCACCGTATGGGGCAATATTGTGACCTACTATACACAGGTGGCACTGTGGGTTAAACCACAGAGCCTAGGACTTGCTGATCAGAAGGTCGGCGGTTTGAATCCCTGCGATGGGGTGAGCTCCTGTTGCTCGGTCCCTGCTCCTGCCAACCTAGCAGTTCGAAAGGACGTCAAAGTGCAAGTAGATAAATAGGTACCGCTCTGGCGGGAAGGTAAACGGTGTTTCCATGCACTGCTCTGGTTTTGCCAGAAGCAGCTTAGTCATGCTGGCCACATGACCCGGAAGCTCCCTCAGCCAATAAAGCGAGATGAGCGCCACAACAGTCAGGGCTCCCTTTACCTTTACCTATTGCCTGATCAAGACTTTATTGAGCTGCATGTACGCCTGTCCTCTCCAAAACAGCCTGTGTCCTGCACTAAGCCATTAGGTGGCTTCGTATGAAGACCTGTTGCATGACTCTGCAGAATCAATGTGGAAAATGTTTCCCGAAGGCAGAATGTTTGAAAACCACTGGTTTGATTATTCATCCTGAACGATTAAGTAATGCAATGTAACTGGAAAGTGGCCAGAGTTAACAGCAGTCTGTTTGTTTTTTAAGCGTTTGCGGGTATTTAAAGAAATAACAGACCTGCCTGTCCACAGTAAATTTGTGGAAAGCATTACAAATAAGGCTAGAATTGTTAAACAAACAGGAAAAAAGCCATAAAAACAGAGGAGAACCTCCTTATATGGAAGCAGTATACTGTAGTTCCAATTACCAGGTGCTGGGGGGGGGGGCAGGAGCAGGACTCCATGGAAAGGGAACACAAAGCAGCAAATTTCAATGACTTATCCCCCGCCCCCAAAAGGGGAATGGCATTATCTGTGTGAACATCAGGGCAATTGATGGGCCCTCCTTACTCTGTCAAGGGAATGAGGTGATAATGGGGCTTTCAGGTCTGTTGTGGCCGGTTAGCATAGATGAAATGGGAATGAATGGATGAATCTTTATTTGTGTCAGCCATCGGCCATAGCAATAAAACAACAATACTATATTCAAAGAATAGAAATACCAATAAAAGGTCAATAATGAAATAATGAAATGGGAGAATGAGGAGGATAATCAAGCAAAGGCAAGATGCTTCTTTCCTTTTACAGGGATCCTACTTCGCACTAGCCGTTTAAAATAGCAGCACTTCTTTGCAAGAGAGTTTGCACTTCTAATTAAAAGCTAAAGCTTGCAATTCAGCTTGCTGGAGACCTTTTGTCAAAGCTTGAAGTATCTTGCAAGCCGAATTTATGCAGTCAGAAGTAAACACAACAGAGTTCAGTGCAGCTTACTCCCAGGAAACTATTCACTCAGCATGGCAGTCATGCTAATCCTAATAAATTTGATTTTATTCAATGTAAAGGTAAAGTAAAAGGGACCCCTGACTGTTAGGTCCAGTCGTGGATGACTCTGGGGTTGCGGCGCTCATCTCACTTTACTGGCCAAGGAAGCCGGCGTACAGCTTCTGGGTCATGTGGCCAGCATGACTAAGCCGCTTCTGGCGAAACCGGAGCAGTGCATGGAAACGCCGTTTACCTTCCCGCCGGAGCAGTACCTATGTACTTGCACTTTTGACGTGCTTTCTAACTGCTAGGTTGGCAAAAGTTGGGACTGAGCAACGGGAGCTCACCTCGTCGTGGGGATTCGAACCACTGACCTTCTGATCGGCAGGCCTTAGACTCAGTGGTTTAAACCACAGTGCCACCCGCAACCTGCATTATGCAATGTACTGCTACTTTTTGGTGAGTATATGCATATGTGTGTACACACACACACACCCCAATACTCACACAAGCAGAAAGACAGATGTATCTTGACCAACTCTGCTGCCTGCATTTTTTTGACTGTCCTTGGGCACTGTCTCTGTGAGCTCTTGCGTGTTTCCCATTGTCAGATCGGTAGCTTCACTCCACTTATACGTTTCTTCACCAACCATATTTTCAGAGAGCCAGGGTAGGATATTTCCACATTCAGTAGCCACGTTATAGATCATATAATCATAAAGCTGGAAGGGACCACAAGGATCATCTAGTACAACCCACTGCAATGCAGAAATATTCCACCCAATGTGGGGCTCAGACCCACGGCCCTGAGATTAAGCGTCCCATGCTCTACCAACTGAGCTATCCGTCCTGTGAGCCCTGGTCTCCTGGATGGCCAGGCTGCCTGGCCATTGAGGAGATCCAGCATTGCACCACAGTCTGAACAGGTAAGCGTCAAGGAACCCCATGCTTAGTCCTGACAAGTTGCAAACTGTAGCTTGTTTGACAACATGAAAGGGGAGCTGGGTGGGAGGGGGAAAGGCCCAAAGCAAATTTCAGCCGCGTAGAGTCTTGGCAATAAGCTTTCTGGGTTAAATGTGATTCCAGCGGTGGAATAACCAGATGTTGGCAGACGGGGAGGCGAGTGTCAAGAGAGCACATCTGCTTAGTTTGACATTTCTTGAAAGGGGAAGCAAGCCCAGGATGCTGTGAAGCCAGGGCATTTAAAGCTTCATATTTTGGTAGAGTAAACATTATTTCTCCCCAATGTGCGTGTGTGTGCGTGTGTGTTCTCCTTCGCTCTTATTGCTGAACTTATCTGCAGCTGCAAGGTCGAGATGTCATGCCGCGAAGCGCACGCTCCCACGCCCACTGCAGTCTGCATCAAATTATCGATCTCTGCGAACGAAAAGTGTTCCGTGGCGCTTTTGCTTTGAGGATGAGCAACCCTGGCAGACTGAAACAAAACTGTCTGCCAGAAGAACCCCAGGCCTCTTGCCAGCTCTTTTGAATGAAACTGAACAGGGACCCCTCTGTGGAAGCCTTTGAACGTTACAGGACATGTTTTAGCACTGTCAGAGTGAGGCAGGCTAGCTCCGCAGAGGGTAGGCCTGAAATATTGCTTCTACAAGCCGTTGGAAGAAAAACACAGCTGACGACCCTCGATTATCCAGGGACGGGTATCCCATTTTATCCTGAAGATTTCAGTGTGGAGCAAATGGAAACTGAGAAGAAAGGGCGAAAAAGAAAGATATACCAAGAACAGGGCTGTCCACACAGGATACTGAAGGCTCCTCAGGCAACTGAGCACTGGTTGTGCCTTGAATTTATGTTTCTTCTTATCAAATAGAAACCTTGGAAGAATACAGAAGAGGCTAACTTTGGGAGAGACTGATCATTGCCTTCTACTAAGCCGGCCAAAACTAAGTGTGGGATTCCATTCTTGGTTAAACACAATTCCATAAGTGGGATGTAACCAGTTTATTGGTTAGGTGTGAAGTAAGCTTGGTGTCTTTCCTGGGCACACAACCTGGCTCAGCCTAGCCTTTCCCAACCTGGTGCCCTCCAGATGTTTTGGCTGACAAGGGCTATACCGCAGTGGCAGAGCATCAGCTTTGCATGCAGAATGATCCCTGGCATCTCTGGGTGGGGCTGGGAAACCCTGGAGAGCTGCTGCCTGTCAGTGTAAACAATACTGAGCTAGATGGAACACTATAACTGTTAAGTTGTGGGTGAACATATCAGACAACACAACGATTCTTCAAACAGCTCTTGTTTATTCACAGGCCAGAACAGAACTGAACTGAAGGGTTCAGCCAGCCTGCTTATATAGAGCTCCACTACAATGCAACAGTAACCACTTTCTGTAACTATCCAATCACTGAATGTCACTTTCAATCCCTTATTTGCATATGTGGACCTGAGTGAAAACTATCTACAGTATCCCCCTGCTGGCCCAGGATGAAAACTTCAGTACATAACAATAATCCACTATGGCCATCAGGTTGGAGAAGGCCAATCTAACCTGAAACTGTCTACACAGTCTCTCTCTCTCTCTCTCTCTCTCTCTCTCTCTCTCTCTCTCTCTCTCTCAGGTTGAAGACATTCTCAACTCTACTACCTCAGACCCGGTTTTTACAGACATGAAGCAACAAGGGGAAATCCTGATTTAATGTTTAAAAAGTATGGTTTGGCATTTGAGGACAACAATGTCATGTGGACCCTGAAACAGAAAATGCTTGTGGGCATGAGCAACACAAGATTTCCTATCTGGAAACAACCCCATTCTTGCTTGAAGCAGTGGCTTTTCTTAGAGAAATAGTCATTGCTGAAGAGATAATGTGAGGTGAAACTGAAATGATGGCCATGTCTGTTGTAAATTAATTTCCCTGTTCTGAGATGCACTGAAAGATGTACAGGACTGCCCTCCTGCAGCCCACTTCCCCTCAGGGTTAAAGTCTGGTACCAGTAGCTGGTAAAATTTCTTTTGCTGTTTCCTTTTTTCAGCCTGCCCTCCCCCTTCTGTTCATTGTTTCTCATGGAAAGGAATCTTCAAAAGAAGGGCTGCCCTCCAGAATACCAGCCAAGAGGCCTGTCAAGGCCTACGCTTGCAAATGTCAAATGATCTAAAGGTCCCTCCCTCCTTCTGAAACATGAAAGCTCAGTATTTTGCGGCATTTTTGGTTGGTTCTAAAAAATGCTGTTTCCTAGCTGTGGATTTTGGAGTTTTTTGGACCAGCACGGCTGCCTTTCCTTTTTATGTCCTTCTGCCTAGACACACCTGGGAATTATAGTTCCGAAAGGCAGGCTAAGGGTTTCTCAATAACTCCTCTGCTTTATGTGTATACGACTATTACCAGGGGCCTTTCAGGGAAGCCACAGTGTCCCCTCCAACATTTCTCCAATGAAAATAGGGGCGTTCTGAGGAAAAGCAGGACATTCCAGGATCAAATCAGAAACTGGGACAGTTTCTGTAAATCTGGGGCTGTCCCTGAAAAATAGGGATACTTGGAGGGTCTGCCTTAGCAGCTGAAACAACTCCAGGCCTGGTTAAATCCATGTGGTGGCTTTTGACATGCTGGAGGACAGAAGTTAGCCTTAGAAGTTAGCCTGAGTTTAACTTGTTACTGAACTTCTTTTACACTACAAAACTTGTCAGGCTGCAGAAATAGTGGGTAGGTTAAAAAGAGTGTCTACATACCTTGTGGGATTGTGGGATAAGCTTCAAATGCACCCCCCCCCAAACCCCAGCCTGACCAAACTGCGTAACATGCAGAAATGTTTGTGTTTCTGGTGCCCATTACGGAAACTGCTTGGGGCAGAGGAAGTGGTCTTGGCCTGTTCTGCAAAAATTGAAGTTTATCCCTTTCTCTCTCGATCTCCAAGAGTGTTGAATTTAAATGGGAGCAAATAAAAACATTTTGAATGGAACCAGATACAAACAGATTTTTTTTAAAATAAGGTCACTGGAACGTGGAAAGGAGGAGGACGGATGGAGGGAGGGAGGAATTGGCCACAACTGGGAAACGAAATTTGATCACAGGTGCAGATCTGGAAGGAAAAGCTGGCCCTAATTTCTTAGACTGCACCATGACAAAGGCCTGATTACCAATTTGTCAGTGTTCCTCATGCGGCAAAAGTCAGCAGTCTCACATCCCAATTCCTTAAGGAAGGTTATTTGGATTCAAGAGCAGAAATAGCAGTTTTCTGGCTTGGCGTCACAGAACTAATCTGCCTAGGCCTAGGTGGGATGTAGGTATGAGCTTAAAAAGAAGTAGTCACGTGTGTGTGTGTGTGTGTGTGTGTGTGTGTGTGTGTGTGTGTGTGTCCTTTATTTTAATCCTCATAGACCAAAAGTATAAAGTCTAGTGGTTCCAGAAAAGTCTCCCGGATATGGAGTCACCAAGTTACAGAGGACAATTTTTAAAAAGGCAAAATACTTCATATTTATAACAGGGTCTTTCCCCTTCATATAAATATATATTGCGTGAAGATGGCTGACACCAAATAATGCCATATGTCTGTCAAGCCCAGTACTCTGCACTCCAGTTATCAGTGGCTCGCCATATTTTTAACTGCTGTAACAGAATATACTGCTTTGCCATTTATTGTCTGAATAATTAGCGTTGCCACCTTTCCTCCCCTCACACAGCTCTTTTGCCTTTAACAGATGGAAAATCTAAATTCACCAAATGAAATTTCTCCCGGCATGCAGATGCACTTGAGGGGGAAAAGCTGCACCAGCTAATGGTTTGCTTCTCATTACAGGCACAGAAGCCCTTGTCAGCAACAAAACAAAGTTGGCAATGCTATGTATGAGGCCTCTTTGGAATTTGCAAATTTGCATGCTTCTTTACCAGCAAAGACAGGAGGAGGTCCACATGAAGATGCTGCCTTTAGCATGGTTTTTCCATGCTGAGTTTCAGAAACTCAAGATTCTGCTTTCTAATAAAATACCAAAGTCATACCCTCCAACATTTCTCCAATGAAAATTGGGACGTCCTAAGGAAAAATGGGACATTCTGGATTCAAATCAGAAACTGGGACGGCTTCTCTAAATCACGGACGTCCCTGGAAAATAGGGACACTTGGAGGGTCTGCAAAGTGTGGTTTCCAAGCAGGAAGCTATCTACACTCTGCTAATTAATCTCCAGAATGTGGCAGTGTAGAGATGACCAACTTTTCAGCAAAAGGAACCGTGTATTTTAGAAGGAGGGAATTGGCAAAAACGTATTTTCAAACCCTGGCAGCATTGAGACATGTCAAACTGGCACAGCATGAAATTCCAACAACTATCAGACGTGCAAGATCTCGAATGGTGGGCCATTCCTGTCAGAGACATACTACTGGCAAGTGGCTCAATTGTCTTTGCACATTCCAAAAGGTGCACACTTGGCCCTTTTGCAGTGTCAGCAGAAAATCTGAATGTCATACTCAAGTTTCTTCTATGACAATGCAAAAAATCCCATGGCCAACCTCAGATGACATTTATGGCTACATTTATATGGTGACCCCACCCAGAATCATCTCCCTAAACAACCGCTGCTTGAGTAGTAGACTCCTTGCTAGTAGACTGTCCATCTGGTTTAGATGGCTAAGCACCACCAGCACACCTGCCCTTCATTTAGTTATCAGTAGTTTGTTTTTTTAAAGCCTTATTATGATTATGATTATTATGATTATCATCATCAATAATAATAATTCATCACATTTTGGCCTGTGCAGATTTCACTGGGGAAACAAAGGCCTCAGCCTTTGCTTATGAAAGTGGAGGCAGAGTAGAGAGAAAGTCGATCCAGAACAGGTCACCAGCTGTTTCATCAAAGCCAGCAAGGGAGACCATGCCTGACTGAGGGGGAAGGACAAAGGGAAATTAAAACATATTTGGGCCGATAGAGAGACAGTATTTGTGAAAAAGCACAGAACCAAATTGGTAATACAGTGGTACTTCAGGTTAAGTACTTAATTTGTTCCAGAGGTCCGTACTTAACCTGAAACTGTTCTTAACCTCAAGCACCACTTTAGCTAATGGGGCCTCCTGCTGCCGTCGCGCCGCTGGAGCACGATTTCTGTTCTCATCCTGAAGCAAAGTTCTTAACCTGAAGCACTATTTCTGGGTTAGCGGAGTCTGTAACCTGAAGCGTATGTAACCTGAAGCATATGTAACCTGAGGTACCACTGTACAGGTATCCATACCATGAAAAAGACATAATTCAGTTCCTTCTACTACATCAAGGGTGGAAACCTGCAGCCCTCTAAGTGTTGCTGGACTACAGTTCCCATCATCCCATGCCATTGACCATAATGGTTGGGGCTGAGGTAAGTGTGAGTTTTATCATCTGGAAGGCCACTGGTTCCTCAGCCCTGCATTAAAGAAGCATCCCTAATACCTGATAATACTTACAATGGTTAGTAACCACCACAAGAGGGGGACACAGTTAGCGGAAGAATTTTCAAATGTCTTCTTCCGTCACCATCACCAATACTCATTTAAAGGCATGTTTTTAATCTTAATTGGTTGCCTTTGCTTACTGCCAAAGAAAGTGACACAAAGTACTTTCCCCTTTACATCAGACTTGGGTCAGCAACAGGTAGACAAAGAACCTTCTTCCCAAAACACAGGCTTTTAAAAAAAAAATAATCCTAGAAAAACAACCCTCTTGCCAACTTGTGCCTTTAAATCACCTTTGCTCCTTTCCTCCCCCGGCACCCTCCTCCTTTCCTATCTCTGCCTCCTTCCTCACCACCACTGCCAAGGGCATCGATTACCCTTTGTCACCCTACAAAGGACAGAGCCAAAAATAACAGTTTCAGGAGATTCTGTTCCTGGTAGTGAGGAGACACACGAGGCAAAAATGTTTACTCTCTGGGCTACACATTAACCCACTCACCCAGCAGTGTCTGCTGGGTAGAAAATACAAGCAAGAAATCAGCAGTTTGGTCCAGGAGGATTCCACTCATCCATGTAAAGTTCAGGCATGGCATTCTAGATCAGCACACTGTCTCGTGTGGCAACCGGACATCCTAGGGATGTTCATCGCAGGAAATGTCTACAAATCTCTCTTGTTGTTAGACTTTAGAATACCATCTTCTGGCTCTCAAAGGTAGGAGCCACCAATAGACCTATCCCCTCACATATGTATGTATGTATCTATCAAGGAAGGAAGGAAGGAGAGAGAGAAATTGTGGTAGCTGCCAACCCTGTTACAATGATTTCTCCACAGAAATCTTTAGTAAAAGGCAAAAGATTTATGCGATCGGATGAGAAACCAGGGTACCTTGGTTTCTCCTCAGATCGTTACAATGATTTGAAAATAAAACTGAAATTATATCAATCTATGGTGCAACCACATTTAGAATACTGTGTACAGTTCTGCGCACCTCACCTCAATTTTTTTTAAAAAAAATTTAAATAACATACGGTTTGCAGATCTTAATTAGACCTTACATCTTAAGCGTGTTACATTACCGGTATTCAGTTTAGAGGACAAACTGGAAGGGAAGCAAGCACACAACTTTATTTATTTAGAAAGTTTTATCATACCCTTCATCCTTCCTGAGCCTAGGGCAGGTTGCAGATTATACACGCACAAATAAATATTAATTATTGTTCTATGTTATTATTATTTTCATTGATTTGTTATTATTTTAAATAATAAGATAATGATAATGCAACACTTAGCACAAAAGAAATAGGTAAAACTGGCAGTCAAATCAGTTAAAATGAACAAAATCAAGGTTTGCTCTTAGCTCTCGTCATTTGTTTGGCAAGAAATCACAAGTAATGACACAATACTAAGACAACACTGGCTTGTTTTCAGCTTAGGGAAATGAGAAGCATGGCAGGTGCACATATGCATGAGCACAGTTGCTCGTTCATGGCAAGCCACTTTGACATACCACAATGCGCAGTTGAGGTCACTTCTCATTCCCAACAAGTGATGGGAAAGTTTTTCCTGTCCGCTGATGGAGGAAGCCTTTCCGCAGCCTTCATTCTCAAAAAGTGTGGTCCTATGATGCCTCAGCTGTTTCCTGGATGCCTTGTCTTCCCAGTTTCCACTGGAGGCAGGGAAGCCAGTTTCCTGCTGCGATTTCCAGGGTTGCATCCTTTGGGATGCCATGATTTGAACCAAACAAAACCTTCATGATAACTCAAGTCTGAGAAGCAGCTGGGCTTCTGCTCTCTTCGAGCCAAACATCAGGAAGATATGTGCCCACACACTATCCAGCAAGGGGAAAACAGGGCCATCAAGAAAAGTCATGGGGGGAAAGAACCAACAGAGGCCTTCACAATGCCTGCATTATAAGAAGAAAAAAAAATCCCCCATTCCTAGTCAGGACTTCTGAATCTTTTAAGATGCAGTGATTTCAGGTGCAAGGCCAAATTATTTGAGCAAGATGGCATCTTTGACAAGGCAAACCTGTGCCAAACTGACCCTACGTTTGTGACTTGCACGAAGTGTGTTAGCTAAGCAAATGTTCGTGCATTTCTTATCCTACCATCTGGTGTGGAGCTTGGCGTGGTTCTGAAGCCCCATGCCTAGACTAGCAGAAATCGCATCCAGAAACCGCCCCCGTTTCTGTGATGCCACCAGGCATTGCCCACTCTGAGCAACTAGAAAGCCAAAAGTCGATTCTCAGGATGCTAACTTCTGCACTCACCTGTATGTTTTCAACTCCCTGGATCCTTAATCCATGAAGACTTTTTGAAAGCCCTTGATCACACATTTCCACACTCAAGGGTACTTAAAGGCAGCCATTTAAGTTATATATTTTTTCTCAAAGGAAGAAGTTGATTTATTGCGTTGAATGATTGGGGTTGTATAGAAGACTTGCAGCCCTCTGGCCAGTTGCCAGTAAAGATTTTGAGGCAAACAGCACATTTCTTTTCATGTGGCGTAATGTGTGTTAGTAAGTAAGAGGGGCTGAATCTAGCGCAAAATGGTCATGAGTCCCCCCCCCCCCCATCATGCATCCTCAGTTCACTGGGACACACATTTGCTTCCATCAGTGGAAGGAAAAAAGGAGACAACATAAATAATCAGGAGGTCACACTAATACTTCAATACAAAACTTATTAACTCAGAGGTAATTCTAATTTCAGTAGGGTACATAAGCTTGTACGTTGGTGAACATTAATTTTTTCATTTAAAAATCTCAGTTGCAGTCTCTAGGTGTGCTTTCAATGCAATGTTAGGTTTTCCCCTGCCTAGAGAACAATACCAGAAAGCATTCTTGGTCAGTCTTAAATAATTGCATGCCTTTAAGAAGATGTTTTTCCCTGATGGAAATGAAGTGATGGGAAATGTCACCTCTTGAACTCTGCTTGTCATCCTGCTCTTTAAAGATGCAGAAGTCCTGGCTAAGAATGGGGGATTTTTTTTATTATTAAAACAATTCAGATGCTTTAAGTAAATGAGCCAGTCAACATATTTCTGAATGGTGCGGCAAGTGAAGACACATAAGGGAAACATGGAAGGTAGAAGACATAAGAGGAGGGTTAAATATGTATTTAAAATCATGGGAAGATCCACTGATGTACAAGATCCCATCTTTTTCTTCCGTCTTCAGTTAACTACACATTACAGAAACACATTCCCTAGCCAGTTCTGCTGTTGAAATGTCCCATGGTGGTTAGGCCACTTCTGGATCCAGCCCTCTGGTTTAAATCTTTTAGGATCATCAGTAAAGGTAGCACAAAAGTACACTTAAGTGAGAGAAAGGCTCTCAAACTAGAGTTGCAATGGAGGAGACCATTGCTGGAATCTCAGCTTGCATCTGAAATAGTATGACCTCAATGATGCCCAAGGTAAACCTACCTAATTCACACTTTGCGAAACAATATGTGAACCAAAACACAGCAATCCTTCAAAATTCGCCCTTCTCTGAATTTTGCAGTGCAGTTCTCCAACTAAACATTGCTTACAGAAATGTTTGTATTAGGCGAAAGTGCGGATAAAATGCATACATAGAAAATGTGTTACATAGGGGGAAGTCCTTGCAAAAGTGTGTACCTTATTGAAAACTGCTTACAAAAACCTGTTTATTAGGTGAAGTTAACACTAATATGTTGTCAAATTTTCATGATTTTCTTATAAATCAAAAATTGCTGCAGAAGTGTGGATAACTGAATTTAACATTGGAAAAATGAGAGAGAGAGAGAGAGAGAGAGAGAGAGAGAGAGAGAGAGAGAACCAAAATTGATAGATCTAGCCATCCCTACATTCCACACGAGACTGGCCCTACTGTTAGGCAGGGTGGGGCAACTGCCTTGGGTAGCAGATACGGAGGGAAGGGCAATGAGATGTTGAAGGAGAGCTCTCTATGTTACACAGAGCCCCCTAAGTGTACCTCCTTCCCTCAGGTGTGCTATCCTATCACCAGTGTTGAACTAAGAATCAATTGTTGCTCCAATCTACTTCTCTACATGGAATGGGAGTTGCCATTTTGTCCGCCTCAGGCAGCAAGATGTCTTGAGCCAGCCCTGACTTCACCTCTGTGGGCTCAAATTAATCCAGGACCCTGATGTAGACATTTAAGTTCTTTAACTCATTACATCCAATGAAACTATATGTTGGGAGACTCAGGACAGAAATTTAGCAAGTGATGCCTTCTACACTGTTTAGGTCTGTGCCAATATATAATTTCTGCAGGTTCAGGCTGTTGCTAGAAGCATACCAACAGGACCAGCCCTCCCATAAAGCAGAGTGAAGCAGCCACCTTGGTTGGCTGATGCTGCAGAGCAGAGTGGCAGGGGCAAGGTTTTGGAGAAGAGAGGTGCGTGCCGTGTGGCCTGCCCTTTGTTCCCTGAGGTGGCCTGTCGCCCTTAAGTGGATAGAGGATGTTGTTGTGTTGCCAGTGCTGGAATTCAAATTCAAGTGGCTGGCATCTGTACGAGGAATAGGAACTGTTAGCGGCACCACCTTGTCTCTTGCCTCACACTGCCAAGTATCTTGGGCTGCCTCTGAGGCGTAGGTACACACCCCAGAAAGTGGTAACCCTCACCCTCATATTTCACAAATGAACACAGAGCGCCTCCTGTGTATTTGTAACTAAAACTGCTGTGCACACATTGCTGGCTTAAACACAGCGAGGTGGCTCAATTCGGTTCGAAGTCAGTTTGAGGTGGGAATGCATCAAAAGGCAGCATTTCCTGAAGAAGTGACAGGATGGGTGTGGCGTGTGGCTAATGTTGTGCAAAACTGTGGTTGGGAACATGCCAGATGCAGAGTAAAGGGTACACAGCCTCACACCAAGAATCACTGCCTGAGAGACCGCACAAATCACCAGCAGTTCGGATGAAAGCCTTTTCTGCTTCCCGTGTGCTGTGCTATTTATTTTACCCTGAGGGTGCTTCCAAACCACCTGTTTACCGAGGATTTATCGCGATCTGTTTTGCAAGGAGGGCGGTTAGATGACGTCGTGTCAAAGCAAGTGCTAGCCAATGGCATTTCCCCATCATTTGCCTTTTGGCAAAAGTCTTATCACTGAGGGAAATGGATTTGCTACGCAAGACTTCACCATCAGCTATCATGGCAGAGCCTGAATTTGTTGGTAGGTCCCACCCCCCAAGAGCGAAAGCCTGGAAGCGCCCTGAATCTACAATAGCCCATACCCTCCGACATTCCTCAAGTGAAAATAGGGACATATCTCACTCCCCTACTCCACAACTGACCCTCCTCAACCCCCCCCCCCATTTTTTGCCGTCCCCCTGCCAAGAATTTCCTGTCAGAAGAAGGGTGAATACTACTAGCAGTACATCAACGAGACCGAGCACACATGCCTTCCACTGTCCTGAGGAAACCCCTTAATCCTGATTTTATTATTTGTAGATTTACCAAAAGAAAAACACACACCATAAATACATTTTAGAAAGGGGTAAGATTAGACGCAAAGCATTAAAAATAATAATTCAAGATTCCGTGTGCTCCACTCCTCTCCCCCTTTCTTCACGCCCTACTCTCTGTTTGCTTCTCAGAGCCGGCGCAACATGCAGAGCTGGGCCTTGGTGGCAGCAGCCATATCCACTACGAGCTGCCCAAGGAAGGAGGCCATCAGCAGTGGCTATGGAGAGCCAATGGGATGCTCCCTTTCTGCCACTCAGGACAAGGGCCGGCTCATCCTCCTTCCTGAGCTCAAAGGCAACAGCACTGGCGGGGAAAATGGGGACATTTCAGAATCAAATCAGAAGCCGGGATGGCTTTCATAATTCTGGAACGGTCCCTGGAAAATTGGGACACTTGGAAAGGTATGATAGCCGCTGCATCTGAAGCAGTTTGTGTTAATAAGCTGGCCATAGGGGTCAAGGCTGGGACTGGGGTTGGAGCTGCGAGAGCTTGAAGTTTAATAGAATGTTCCACCCTGCCATGGATCGGATGGTACTCACCGCAGAATCAAAACACATTCAGCAACCTTAACACTCTAGGGTGTGTTGGCAGAAACTAAGGTAGTGTACATGTGAGCACTCTACCAGCACGTTCTTTTAAAGGTATCCCTTCCTCCAAGGCATAACAGAGAGACAGCAATTTGCCAGGGACAAGTACCAGGAAATATGGCATTCCCACCCACTGGAGTGGACAGGACATGGTGAGAACGACCCTGAAATGAATGCAATTCATTCTGTGGTATGTAAGGTGCACTGCAATTACAGCATACAGACAATTTCGTCTGACTTCCCAGTAGCCTACCAAGTTTTATTATTTTTTGCTGCTTGTGCGACACTTGGTGTATGTTACCATCAGTGGTGGACAGCCAGAGTCTAAACTTACATACCCTCCAACATTTCTCCGATGAAAATAGGGATGGCCTCCCATTCCGTAATGATAACTTTACTATTTATACCCCACATATCTTACTGGGTTGCCCCCACCACTCTGTGCAGCTTCCAGCATATATAAAAAGACAATAAAACCTTTTTTTAAAAAAAACTTCCCATACAGGATTGCCTTCAGGTGGCTCGGGGGTTGAATAACTCCATACCCTCCAACAATGCTACAAAGAAAATAGAAACAACTTAAGGTGCAAAGGAGGGACGCGGGTGGCACTGTGGGTTAAACCACAGAGCCTAGGGCTTGCCGATAAGAAGGTCGGCAGTTCGAATCCCTGCGACAGGGTGAGCTCCCGTTGCTCGGTCCCTGCTCCTGCCCACCTAGCAGTTCGAAAGCACATCAAAGTACAAGTAGATAAATAGGTACTGCTCCGGCGGGAAGGTAAACGGCGTTTTCGTGTGCTGCTCTGGTTCGCCAGAAGCAGCTTGGTCATGCTGGCAACATGACCCGGAAACTGTCTGCGGACAAACACTGGCTCCCTCGGCCAATAAAGCGAGATGAGCGCCGCAACCCCAGAGTCGGTCACGACTGGACCTAATGGTCAGGGGTCCCTTTACCTTTAAGGTAAAGTGGGACATTCAGAGATCAAATCAGAAACTGGGACGGCTTCTTTAAATCAGGAAAGTCCCTGGAAAATAGAGATTCTTGGAGGATCTGAGCTTAATGGTATTTTGAGAGGAGCTAGACGGCCATGCATATTCTCCTCCATTTGCAAGGCACACAGCTGAACACTTCCTCCGCTGCCAAACTGTGCTTTATAACTAGTTCTGTGTCCATGGCAAGTTAAAACAACAACAAAAACTTAACTAGAGAGCCAGTTTGCCAACAGTGATTTAAAAAAAGGAGTCTTCTGAGCGGGATGTATGCATTGTCAATTAAACATCTAGTATGTGGCCCCTTAAAAAGAAACCGCTGTGACCCAGGAAGCCAGTTCCTGGAGAGCAGCTGACTCAGAGGTGTGGCCTGGCTGGGTTAGTTACTGCTGGGTGCAGGCTCCCAAGCCTCATCAAGAATAAAGTTTGAATTTGCATTGATGCAGCTTGTGGAGAGTTCATACAGGAGACGACAACACATGGTGTCAGAAGTCTGTTGGACCGTGACCTTCACACAGAGCAACACAACAAACCTGCCACCTGTGGATTTCAAGACCGAAAGCACAGCAGAGAACCAGACAAGATGGAAGGAGTTAATGGATCTGGTATTTGCAGGCCCAGAGGCAGGTAGGTAGTCTGCATTCTGGCCCCCCACCCCAGTCAAGCTTCTTATTTGCTTATATGTGTTGGGCCAAAGTGCAGGGATATCTGCACAGCATAGATTTCCAGCAGCCAACTTACAGAAATTGAAGTTCAAACATTGGAGCCAACTCCTAGGGTCGAGGCCCCTTTGCCCCCCCCCCCAGAGACCCCCAAAGTTGATGGGAATTGCCATTCAAATAGTGAGTGTGTGTGGTCTTGTGGTTGGAGGGACACAGGTGGAGCTGTGGTCTAAACCACTGAGCCTCTTGGGCTTGCCATTCAGAAGGTTGGTGGTACAAATCCCAGTGATGGGGTGAGCTCCCGTTGCTCGGTCCCAGCTCCTGCCAACCTAGCAGTTCAAAAGCACGCCAGTGCAAGTAGATAAATAGGTACCACTGTGGCGGGAAGGTTAAAAGTGTTTCCGTACGCTCTGGTTTCCATCACAGTGTTCTGTTGTGCCAGAAGCTGTTTAGTCATGCTGGCCACGTGACCTGGAAAGCTGTCTGTGGACAAACACCAGCTCCCTCGGCCTGAAAGCCAGATGAGCGGCGCACCCCATAGTTGCCTTTGACAGGACTTAACCGTCGATGGGTCCTTTACCTTTACCTTGTGATTGATTATGCAGTGTGGGGCTTACCTGGGACCCACAATATTTTATTCAAGTTGGTACCCCTGTGTTCCAACATTTTGCACGGTAATTTTTTCAATAGAAACACTGTGGGTTTTTGAAAAACACACAGAACCATAGAACTGTAGAGTTGGGAAGGAACTAAAAGGTCATTGTCCACCCCCTGAAGGAATTACTGATGTCCATCTGCTCTCCGTTTAGAAACCTCCAATGAAGGAGAGTCCACCACCTTCCAAGGTAGCCCATTCCACTGTCTAACAGCTCTGTCAGAAAGTTATTCCTGGTGTTTAGTCAGGCACTCCTTTCGTGTAATTTGAATCCATTGGTTTGGGTCCTACCCTCTGGGGCAGCGGAAAACAATCTTGTGCCATCTTCCGTGCAACAGGTATTTGAAGAAAGCTGTCATAGGCCTTTCAGTGTCCTCTTTCCCAGGCTAAACATACCCAACTCCCTCAACCGTTCCTCATAAGGCTTGGTTTCCACCTTGGTCACCCTCCTCTGCACATGTTCTATCTTGTCAATAGCCTTCTTAAACTGTGGTGCCCAGAACTGGACACAGGACTCCAGGGGTACACGAGATCCCTTAGTATGGTATTTCTTTGTATGTCACTGAAAATGTAGCACATTTAAAGGTACCCCTGACCGTTAGGTCCAGTCGCGGACAACTCTGGGGTTGCGGCGCTCATCTCGCTTTACTGGCCGAAGGAGCCAGCGTACAGCTTCCGTGTCATGTGGCCAGCATGACTGAGCCGCTTCTGGCCAACCAGAACAGCGCACAAAAATGCTGTTTACCTTCCCGCCGGAGTGGTACCTATTTATCTACTTGCACTGGCATGCTTTCAAACTGCTAGGTTGGGAGAAGCTGGGACCGAGCAACGGGAGCTCACTCTGTTGTGGTGATTCGAACCGCCAACCTTCTGATTGGCAAGCCCTAGGCTCTGTGGTTTAGACCACAATGCCACCCACGTACATTAAATGTAGCACATTTAAAGCCCATTAATCCAAGGTTGCCAACTGACTCTCATGTCAGCCCCATAGCTGTGCCTTTTAGTGGATGGATCAGTCGCAATTAGGAGATGATATTCTCCCTCTCTATGCTGAGGAAGTATCACTTGCCAGTGGCTGCCTGTCAAGGCTGCTCGTAAAGGCAGAAGAGCTGACCAGGTGGATTGGGCCAGGCCATTGTTGCAGAACCTGTCACTTGCAGCCATGTACGTTCTTAGAACACCAGCCAATGGTTGCTTCCAGACAGGAGCCTTCCAGCACTAACCATTCTCTTATTTCCCAGTATTTGCTGAATGCTGCAATCGCAATGTGCCTTGCACAGCATAGAATGAATCACATCCTTTCAGTGCCTTCTCCACCCCAAACATCTCACCACCATGCCCTGTCCACTCCAGTTGGTGCAGAGTAAGGCTTCACCTCGATTGCCTCTCCTCTCTTCCCACCCCCCTCCAAAGTGTGTTTTTTTTTTAAACTTTCTGGGCATACGCAGGTATAGGAACCAACTCATAGGAGCCGAGGGGTCTTCAACTCCCCTCTAAAATATCTGATGGGCATTGCCATTCAAATGGTGTGCATGCACCGCATCATGTGATCGATTATGAAGGTGGGGCTTACTTGCCCCCACCCCACAAAAATTTTTTATTCAAGTTGGCACCCCTGTATGTAGGTGTGGGTACACCTTTCTGTACCAGTATGTGCACTGGTTATGTTTTTTCTACAGCATGATTGCACAATAGTGAAACATTTAGATATCACTCACATGACTTCTAACACCATTCTAAGGTTTGTGCATTGCTTCTCAAAAAAAATGGGTATGAGAGTTATAGGGTGGCAAAGAGGGAATACAAACCAAATTTCTTCACTGAAATTTCTTTCCTCCCAGTTTCAAAGGAAGAAAAAAAACATCATTTGTCACTTTATCTCCAAGATCGACCTTCCATTCTTTCTCTAAGGTTGTGGCTCTATGCAGCAGAAATAGGTGGTCCTGATTGACACTAGCACTCCAAGACATTCCGGGTCAGAGGCACTGAACAGTCATGGCTGAATACTATTTACATGCCCTTGACGCGTGTGGTCTGCAACTTCTTGGCACAGCCTACGCTCGAGAAAGGTTTTGTATTGGCATGTTTGCATATCGGATCAGTGCACTGAAACAGTTGTTACTGGGGCAATTAGACGTGAAGGACTTATGCTAACACTGAAGTAGAGATGTTTTGTGTGGAAATAAAACAATTAAAAAAAAATTCTGGGATTTTCTTTTTTTAAAAAAAGAAAAGAAAACCCCCTACATAGAATCATAGAACTGTAAAGGGTCCCAAGAGTCATTTGGTCCAACCTGCTGCTCCAAGGCTGCAGCCTCAGTTACCCCTTATGTACTTTAGGCTGCAGTCCTCTGTACATGCAAATTACCTGGGAACCCGTTCCCACTGAATTTGAGCGTGTCCGAGTTAGATGTGTACAAGATTTCCCTGCACGCCTCCCTTTCGTAGCTGAAAGGAAAAGGAAGCTGAAATCTACACAGGCGCATCTGATCTCCATTAGGAGATCTTTAGGAAACAACTTCAAATAAAGTGACAAATCACCTTCTTGTCCAATACTGGAGGGGGTGGATGCACTGCACTGGCGGAGGAAGAGGAGTGCGGGGGGAGCGCACCACCCCTGGCAGTGCAATCCCGGTGGGGTGCCATCATGGCTGACCCCCCGCCTGCACTGGGTGCCACGCACCCGGGACGTGCGCCAGCCCCACCCCTGCCTTCTCTCCGCCCCCCCCCCCCCCCCGGTGCCAGAGCATGAGGCTCCGCCACTGGGTGGATGATAGGAAGGCTGGAAAAGCCTCCTGTTAGATATTGTGGGGTTCAGTGCTCTTTGTACCTGCAAGCTTTTCCACAGTGTCTATGCGTCGTGGTCAGCATCAAAACATCAGCGTTTTCCCTCCTATATATTTTCAAATAATTTTTATTAGTAAGTAATGAACACTACCTAAAAATGAACAGTGAAAAAACTAAACAAGAGAGGTGCAAGCCATTGCTTAAACAGTCATGCCTTGCTGTAGTCAGAGAATGATAGAATTGTAGAGATGGAAGGGACCCTGAGCATCATCTAGTCCAACCACAAGGAATGGAGGGATCTTTTGCCCAACATGGGGCTCGAACCCGGGACCCTGAGATTAAGAGTCTCATGTTCTAATGACTGCACTATAAGCAGACAGGCTGTATTAATATTTGTTTTTCTTTCCCCATCCCAAGTTTGACCAGCATCACGTCTGTGCAGTTCACGTTTGAAGTGTGTACAATCCAGCAAGTTAAAATGAAAAGGGGGGGGGTGACCACCGCCACATGTTGCCAACACCCCATTTGCAATATCTGAAGGGCCCCCGTTTACAATAGTAAGCTCCTGTCTGGAATCGCCCTGTTTCTCCCATGTGCCAAAACCTATGCTGAGAGAGCTCTGGAGGTAAACAAAAGGAACTCGAAATACCAGTTATTTTCAGCCCCATTCTATCCCCCGACTATTCATGCATAGGAAAAGGACTACCACGAACCATGCTGCGCTAACAGTAGAACATATGAAATACATGTTCAAATCTTTCACCACAGAGCAGATGATCTCCCCACAACCACTGTCCGCACATGTGAGCGCACTTCCGTTGCCACAGAGGACAATGCACTAGGAAAATGCAGCCCTTGGAAACTCGACCTGCAACAAGTATTTTTTTGCCACTTGTCGTTTTGAACATGCGCGCAGGTTATTTTTGTGTTACAAGTTGGCAGCCAAGAAGCATATTGTGAGCCTGACATGCAGCACAAAGCTCTCTGAAGGGTCCCAAGAGAGAGCGTGAAGTTGTTAAATCTAGCATCGGTCAAGGGTGCAGTGATGGTCGATGTGGCGTCAGTTTCCTTCCAGGTACTGGCCAATAGCTGTGGTTGTGCCCGTTTTCAGAACTGGCAACTTGAAGACTGCGAACGCAAGCCATTACCCACAAAGGTAAGGTACCCCCAGACAAATACACCCTTCCACGCATCCAAACCATAGTACAGCATTTCCTCTGCGCCACAACTGGTGCGGCCAGTAGACCTGCCTGCCTCGGGCTTATGTGCCCGAGAGCCTGATGCCCCTCTTACCTGTGGACTGCATGCTCTCTTGGATTGCTTCCACTTCAGCCAGCTCCATGCAGACCCCTTGGCCGTGCATGAGTGTGTGCAGAGGCTTCTCCACTCCCTGCGGCGGGTAGCACCGCAGCCCAGAGCCACAGCGCGGCGTGTAGACCCCGCAGGGCATTCCTTTGGCCAAGGCGCAAGTGGCGCAGCACCCACAACCGGGCTCCTGCACCAGCTCCTCGCACCCGGTGGGCGCCCTGCAGCGCGCCAGCTTCTCCTCGGAGCATGGCGGGCACTGGATGGCGTCGAGGCTCACGGAAAAGCCCACCTGTACCAGGAGCAGCAGAGTGATGGGCGCAGTCCCCGAGTGCATGGCAGGCAGGCAGGTGTTACAGGGCAGCAAGGGACCGACAGGCAAGGCGATTGCAAAAATAAAAATAAAAACTGTGTTGCTGGCAGAGCAGAGAATCTGATCTCCTGTAGAAAGGGGGACTCTGTACTGAAGGGGGGAGAAGCTCTTTCTTTGGACTTTATACCACTCTCTGGCCACACCTCCCTGTTGGAGGGAGAGGCAAAGGAGAACAGCAGCAGCAACCAAGGCAGCTTGCCCCACAGCTGAGAAAAGACCTCATTTGCCCTGAGGAAGGAAGCACAAAGAGCTTGCAGCTGCTGCAAAGACGGAAACCTGTGCCGGGACTGGAAAATAGCAGCAGCCCTCCAGCCATGCTTCTCCTATTACTTTGGTAAGTTACGAGTGCGCCTTGCCAGTGCCTGTTTGGTTTCTCTGTGAAAGGGAGGGTGGGGAGGCTGGGCTGGGGGGGGGGAGAGAGAGAGAGAGAGAAAGAATAATGCCACAATTATATTATGCATGCCTCGTCTGAGGTTGTGGCCACACAGGCGTTGCATTGATTAGGCTCAGAACATGAGAATGGTCATGCTGGATCCGGTGTTGTGGTTAGGTAATTTTAGATTTTGGATTTTAATGGGACTCTAGGAAGAGGAAGGGGGCTGTAAATTTGTTCTGTTTTGCTTATTTAAAAATGTGGTGGGCCACTTCCGCTGGGCTTGGGGAACCTCCCGATCGTTCTACTGAGTGGGGCCTTCAACGCCTGCCCTAAAGTCCTGTCCCAGTGGTACCACTGCCTGTGTGATATGATGGATCCATCTAGTCCAGGCATAGGCAAACTCCGGCCCTCCAGATGTTTGGGACTACAATTCCCATCATCCCTAGCTAACAGGACCAATGGTCAGGGATGATGGGAATTGTAGTCCCAAATATCTGGAGGGCTGGAGTTTGCCTATGCCTGATCTAGTCTCTTAAGAGTAGCCAGCTCACAAGCAGGCTCTAAAAGGGACGTCCAGCTCCTGTTGTTTATTCCCATCATCCAGGAATCAGAGGTATACTGCACTTGGCTGTGGAAGTTCCATTCTTAGCAGCTGTGGTGTCTAGTGATTGATAGATGTACGGTATACAGTGGTACCTCAGGTTACATACGCTTCAGATTACAGACTCCGCTAACCCAGAAATAGTGCTTCAGGTTAAGAACTTTGCTTCAGGATGAGAACAGAAATTGTGCTCCGGCGGCGCGACAGCAGCAGGAATGTTCTGCTTCCAAGGCAAAGTTCACAAACCAAAATACCTACTTCTGGGTTTGCAGCGTTCTTAAGCTGTTCTTAAACCAAGGTACCACTGTACCTTAAGTGTCGAAGATCTGGGTAAAGAGGTACATCTTCAGCATACAGCAAAAGCTATACAACAAAGACACTAGATGCATCTCTGTGCAGTAAATCACTGAAGACCATATTTCCCAAACTTGGGTCTCCAGCTGTTCTGAGACTACAGTTCCCATCAGCCCTGACCACTGGTCTTGCTAGCTAGGGATGATGGGAGTT
Organism: Podarcis erhardii; assembly: GCF_964252035.2. Taxonomy (NCBI): domain Eukaryota; kingdom Metazoa; phylum Chordata; class Lepidosauria; order Squamata; family Lacertidae; genus Podarcis; species Podarcis erhardii. The sequence goes on along the minus strand of NC_138502.1, from coordinate 28,235,822 downwards.
GTAGTCCAAAAGCAGCTGGAGACCCAAGTTTCGGAAACACTGCTTTAAACACTAAAGCGAGCACCATTTCCTTTTGTTTGTCCACTGGATAAATCCAGAGAAGAGAGGATATTCACTCTTTCCACCTTTTCCCTCATTCTGCAAACTTGTGGTGTGTGTGTACCTTCCATTTAGGGCAAACACAAACATTTCCAAACCACTGTAGCCCAAGGATAGGGGCCTGTGGCTGCTCAGATGTTGCTGGACTCCAACTCCCATCAGCCACAGCCATCAAAGCCAATGGTCGGGGATGATGGGAGTTGGAGTCCAATAATGTCTGGAGGGTCCCGGGTTACCTATCCCTGCTACATCCTGATGGGGTTTTTTTCCAGCTTGGGACAAGAATAAAGAAAGGTGAGAAGTAGCAATGGAACAACTGAGGGATGGCTCAGTTGGTAGAGGGTGAGATTCTTAATCTCAGGCTTGTGGGTTTGAGCCCCATGCTGGGTAAAAGATTCTTCCATTGGAGGGATTTGGAGTAGACCAAAGCCTTCCGTCAAGCCTTGTGGGACCTTTCTCCCCCTGGCGACTCATTGACTGAGCTTGTTGAGGGCTGGAATACCCAGCTCCTGGCAGCCATCAATGAGATCGCACCTAAGCGCCCTCTGCGACCCCGCAGAAACCGGGCTCCCTGGTTTACCGAGGAGCTCTGGAAAATGAAGCAGGACCTCAGACAGCTAGAGCGAGTATGGCGGGGTGCCCGTGACGGAGCTTCAAGAACATCTTATAGGGTTTTTATGAAAACCTACGAGATGGCAGTGAAGGCCGCTAAGAAGTCCTACTTCTCGGCCTCCATTGCATCTGCTAGCTCTCGCCCGGCGCAATTATTTAGTATAATTCGGTCTTTAACGTCCCTCGAAGGACAGCCAAATTTAAATAACAATTTGACACACAGCTGTGAGGCATTTGCGAGCTTTTTTGTGGAGAAGGTCCTGTTGCTCCGCCATGACATCCCTGCCAATTTGGATACAATAAGGAACTGGAGGCCCCTTGACTGTCCTCGGGTCCAGTATTGGACCACTTTGACCGGATATCCTCAGCCGATGTGGACAGACTCCTCCGAGCTGGAAAGCCCACCACTTGTCCTCTCGACCCGTGCCCGTCCTGGCTGATTAGAGCATGTCCAGACGAGGTACGGGTCCCCCTGGGGGATATTATCAATTTGTCCCTTGGCACCGGAACATTCCCAAGGGAACTGAAGGAGGCAGTGGTGCGCCCGCTTTTAAAGAAAACATCATTAGATCCCTTAGATCTATCCAATTACCGCCCGGTTTCGAATCTTCCATTCCTGGGTAAGGTGATTGAGAGAGCGGTTGCTGAACAGCTTGGTAGGTTTCTGGATGAAACATCGGCTCTGGATCCATTCCAGTCCGGCTTCCGCGCTGGTCATGGAACCGAGACAGCTCTGGTCGCCCTAACAGATAATCCCCGCAGGCAGCTGGATCGAGGCAGGTCGGGGCTGCTGATTCTTCTAGACCTGTCAGCAGCCTTTTACATGGTCGATCATGAACTCCTGGACCACCGCCTTGCCGACATGGGGATCCAGGGCACAGTCCTTCAATGGCTGCGTTCATTTCTCTCTGGTCGGGGACAGAGGGTGGCGCTTGGGGGGGGATTGTCATCCCGCCACTCCTTGGTGTGTGGAGTGCCCCAGGGTGTGATACTCTCCCCGATGCTTTTTAACATCTTTATGCGCCCCCTCGCCCAGCTTGTCCATAGTTTTGGGCTGGGCTGCCATCAGTATGCTGATGACATCCAACTCTATCTGTTGATGGATGGCCATCCTGACTCGGCCCCAGACACACTGATCAGATGCTTGGAAGCTGTGGCTGGATGGTTACGTGGGAGCCGGTTGAAGTTAAATCCCTCGAAGACAGAGGTCCTCTGGCTGGGACGGGACGATATGGGATTGAGGGGGCAACTCCCATCTCTTGCGGGGGTGCAATTAGTGCCAGCACCGTCCGTTAAGAGTTTGGGTGTAATCTTCGACACCTCCCTCTCCATGGAGGCGCAGATTGCAGCTATAACAAAGGCGGCATTTTTTCATCTCCGCCAAGCTAAGCAGTTGGCTTCTTACCTCTCTCGCCCTGACCTAGTCACTGTGATCCACGCGACGGTCACCTCCAGACTGGATTATTGTAACTCGCTCTACGTGGGGCTGCCCTTGAGACTGACCCAGAAACTCCAGCGGGTGCAGAATGCCGCAGCGAGACTCCTTACGGGGTCTTCGCTGTGAGATCACATTCATCCAGTGCTATACCAGCTGCACTGGCTCCCGGTGGAGTACAGGATCAGGTTTAAGGTGCTGGTTTTAACCTTCAAAGTCCTATACGGCCTAGGACCCTCGTACCTATGGGACCGCCTCTCCTGGTATGCCCCACAGAGGAACTTACGGTCTTCAAATAAAAACATCTTGAAGGTCCCAGGCCACAGAGAGGTTAGGCTGGCCTCAATTAGAGCCAGGGCTTTTTCGGCTGCGGCTCCAACCTGGTGGAACGCTCTGTCACAAGAGACAAGGGCCCTGCAGGACTTGACATCTTTCCGCAGGGCCTGCAAGACAGAGCTGTTCCACCAGGCCTTTGGTCAGGGCGCAGCCTGACTCCCTCCTTTGGCAATCTTTACAAAACTTTAGTTTATGGTTGCCATCAATTTTGATTTTAATTAATTTTTATAATGGTTTTATAATGTTGTACTGTTTTAGTGTTGTTAGCCGCCCTGAGCCCGGCTTCGGCTGGGGAGAGCGGGATATAAATAAAATTTATTATTATTATTATTATTAGACGTGATCCCTTCCAACTCTATGATTGTATTAATTCTTTTCAAGTCCACTGTTTCCCTACCCTGAATTGCACCACCCTGCGGGGTCTTCAGACATGTTTGTGTGATTTGAACTTTAGATGATATATAGAGAAGCTAAAATAAACTCTCTCATACTGACAATACTTCATTTAAAAATAAAAAAAGCATACGTACTTCCCTGGGGCTCAAACTTGCCCCAGAGTTATGTCTCTGAGCTAAGTGACCTTAGTGGCAATTTCAGATGTATAGAAACTGGTTGTGGGCACTTGGTGATGATCAAGGAGAGGCATGCTGCTCAAGACTCAAAAGGAGGCTGTTCTGTGTTACTACTTCACTTGTTCTGGCTTTGAAAATAAATTCCAGGACAAAAACCTGGTGAGACCTGATTTATAGACCATCGTAGGTTTCTACAGGTGTATGTGAGCTTCTGACTTTAGCAGAACTCTTCTGTCCAACACAGAGTTCTTTGTTCCCTTTCATATGTTTCATAAACAAGAGCAGTGTGTTGTTACACCCACCCACACAGCAACACATGCCAAGCTTACCTGCTTAACACATGACTTCCTGCCTCTGTAGTCAAAGTAGGCACTCTCATTGTGGGTCTGTTCTCAGAATTTCTCTTGTTAGAATATGTGCAGCTGACTGACACTTTCCTAAGTGCAGTGAGTGTTCCACACAGTTATTTGTTCCACTCTTATTTCTTCCAGTTGTCTACTGTCATTTCTCAAAAGCTAAAAAAACACTTTAAAAAATAATAACCAAAGCTTGCATATGCCTTTCATAACTTATCCAACTAGGAAATGATATCATGCCTACTTTTATCAAGAGTATATAACAGGTTGAAAACGCATAATCATAATGTTAAACAGACTGATCTCGTGCATATTTACTCAGAATATATTCAAAGGAGTTTACTCTCTGATCAAACATACATAAGAGTGGCACTGTCAAAGTTTCCTTCCTTCCTTCCTTCTTTCCTTCCTTCCATCCACCCTGTTTTGTTGAACCAGATAATTTAAGACTGTTGAATCACAGAGTGATAACCTGGAGTTCAAAGCTGAAGTGCAGCCATTGACAGTGTCTTCCTGCAGAAGGCTTAAAGTGGCTTTTCCTTTGTGAACTAAATGTATATCTCGCATTGTCCAAAATGCACATTTGCATCACAAATGACTCTCCTCTACTTTACCTTCTTTAGGGACAAAAGAAGCATAATGTCAACTTCAGCCTCCTATGAAAAGAACCTGCCCTCTATCACCTTGCCTGCCTTTGCTGCTAAATGAGAGTTGGAATATGGAAGAAACCAGAGAGAGTTATTTAGGCTGTGTACACCTTACCGTGAGGAACGCAGGTGGTGCTGTGGTCTAAACCACAGAGGCTAGGACTTGCCGATCAGAAGGTAGGCGGTTCAAATCCCCACGACGGGGTGAGCTCCCATTGCTCGGTCCCAGCTCCTGCCCACCTAGCAGTTAGAAAGCACGTGAAAGTGCAAGTAGATAAATAGGTACCGCTCCGGCGGGAAGGTAAACAGCGTTTCCGTGCGCTGCTCTGGTTTGCCAGAAGTGGCTTAGTCATGCTGGCCACATGACCCGGAAGCTGTACGCCAGCTCCCTTGGCCAATAAAGAGAGATGAGCGCCGCAACCCCAGAGTCGGCCACAACTGGACCTAATGGTCAGGGGTCCCTTTACCTTTACCTTTACACCTTACCGTATCCTCTGGTTCCAGTGAGTTCCCGCAGCTGGCATTTGAACATGGCGTTGCCCACAACCCTGTAGTTTCTTGAGAAAATACTGCTATTTGGTGCATTTTCCCTCAAACCAGCTTCAACCCGAAAGGAGCTTTTACATCCTGCTTTTTCTTAAAAGACTGTTTAAGCTTTTTTTTGTGAAGGGGGAGAGATTAAAGTCACTTTAAAATAACTTTTTCCCCCTCCGCCAAGTTTACATTCCTCCCCCCCTCAGTTTAATAACTTGTGGCAACCCTCCTTATGACCTTCCATTAAGACAAAGTATTCTCCAGTAATTTCCCTTTCTTCTTTGCTTGATCAAGCCAAATCTGATATGGGACCTCAAGCCAGCAGTCTATCCAACTGGCAGGCACAACGGGGAAGACAACTCACGCCTGGTATCTGTGTGATAACATGCTTTTCATGTATCATGTATTTACACACTGCCAGCCTTCAAGTCTTCGTGAATGGCGCCCTCATGAGGTTTTAAAGATTACTCCTTATTTTGGTTACAGATGTGAGCAGGCCCCACTCGCTCAGCAATCTCCAGATGTGCCTGCAATTAATCAGGGTGTCCCTGATGAATTCAGAGCCTCCAAGTGTCCCTGTTTTCCAGGGACAGTCCCAGATTTACAGAAGCCATCTTGGTTTTGGATTTGATCCTGGAATGTCCCGCTTTTCCTTAGGACGTCCCTATTTTCATCAGAGAAATGTTGGAGAGTATGGAGTAAAGCGATCACCAAGCCAAGAAAATAGGTATCTATACAACCTTTAGACAGCAGCCCTATGTAGGGAAATGTTTTTTTTTAAAAAAAAGTTTAGTGTTTTAATATGTTTTTATATGTGTTGGTAGCCACCTAGAGTGACTGGGGCAACCCAGTCAGATAAGCGGGGTATAAATAATAAAATGATAATGATGGAATAGGGTGTCTCTATTTTCACCGGAGAAATGTTTCAGGGTATGTTCATTTCCCCATTTTTTTCCTTCAAAATGAAGAGTTTTGCCAGGGGTCAGCAACACTTACCAGCCATAGGTCGGATCACTCCTGTAGAGATCATCCATGGGCCGGACCGATGCAGCACGACACCAGAAATCGCATCTGTGCATGTCCGCGGTGCCGGAAATAGCTTCTGTGCATTCCCAGACGCCAACAGTGACACCTGCAGAAGCGATTTCTGATATCTGCATGTGTGCAGACGCGATTTCCGGTGCCGCTCGGCAAGTCCCCGCACTGCACTGTGGAGTTTAGCACAGCATGCGGGGAAGTCGCTGAGTGGGCGGCTTGGTTCAGGGGCAGCTCGGGAGCCGGTAAAACGGACTTCGTGGTCCGGATCCAGCCCATAGGCCACATGTTGCCGATGCCTGAGTTATGCAGTCCAAAAGCTTAAAAGTCATAAAGCATCTCAGTCCAGTAAGCCATTCATATTCCAGAGTCAGTGTTACTTAAAAGGTTTCCATTCAGTTATTCCTAATATAATGAAATGTAAGAGTCAGTGTACTGTAGTGGTTAGTGGGTTGCAGTCGGACTTGGGAGAACAGGGCTCAAATTCCCACTTGCCCATGAAGCTCAATGGGTAACCTTGGGCCAATCACTCACTCTCAGTCTAGACTACTTCACTGGGTTGTTGTGAGGATAAAATGGGGAGGGGGGAGAACTATGTATGTCTCCTTGAGATACATAGATAGAACCATGTAGGACGACAAAAAGACTTCCAGTGCCTCTTGCACTGTGGCCGAAATGCATCCCTCAGCATTAGAGAGAAATTATGTATTGCAATAGCTGTGTTAGAGGAAAATTAACAATAGATTCTTTTGGCAGGCCGAGAATGCAGCAGGTTGACTGCAAGCTTCAGAAACGGCATCCAAATGAAAAGGAAGCCAGCCGGGCTGGGCTAACATCTGTGCACCAGAGGCATGGTGGTTTTGAATCCTGCAACCAGATAGGAAGCGATGCTAAAAAAGAGTCCCAGATAATTGTTTTCATCCAGAGATTCCCAGAGCTGAGTCAAGCAAGCACTTTGCACAAGCACAGAAGATTATAAAATGACCAGATGCAACAACATGCTTTAAAAGGACCACTCCCTCCCACAAGGGAGTGTTAATGTCATTTTCAGTCCAGTTGGCCAGACCTTCTCTGGCTACTTTAACCATCCAGAATGGACATGGGTCAAGTGCACACAGATGGTCAGCTGTATACTTCTAAAGAATTCTGACCACATCTGCAGGCCTCACAAATGGAGGAAAAATATCCACAGAAGTTGGACAAGAAGATGTGAATGGTGTCTCCACTGGTGTTCCATTCAATGTAAAATCAAGGCACGGTGCAAGCAATTTTATTTGGAAAGAGTCTCACAGTGGGCAGAGGAGGACTTCTCCAGGAGGCTGGAAGGTAACAAATGGAAACCGCTCCAAACGGCAGGTGCAATGGCGGCAGTTATCTCCACAAAATAGGTCCTAAAATGTGCTTTAGTCTGTGTTTAGTCAGATTCAGTTTGAGGTTTTCTCCACCATCTCTCCAGCAGCATTTGTGGCTGTTTCACTTAGGTAAGCGTGCTTTGGAAATCTGTGAAGCATTGCACTTATTCTAAGCGGCGATATCTAAATGAGCCCCAAGATTCCTAACTCTCCTTCAAAACAAGCTATTTGTTAATACACTTCAGGGGTGCTATGGAGTGACAGAGCAGAAGGTGAGGTCTGGGAATATCCCAGGGCTGAGCTAGACCCCTCTGGGTATTGGAGAAACACACTTTCTGCTTTTCTGTTTCCTGCATTTTCACAGATGTCCACCTGAGGGCACCAAAGCAGAGAGGGGAAGTGAAAAGAAATGGCAGCTGTAAATCAATTTCTGCCAAAATCTTTTTGGGCCTGGTTTGCCAACAGACGTCAACACCCACCCACCCCATTTTCCATGCTTTGAGCATCCCTCAGCCCTGACGCACTAAGATGTGACACGCTCCACCTGCCAAAAAGGCCTTGTTTTACCTGCCCAGAGAGAGTGATACCCATTGACAATGCCTCACAGCACCCCCACCTCCCGGACCCGCTTAGCTAACTTCAAAATGTACCATGTCTAGCAACACCTTTTGATAACTGGGGGGGGGGGGGAATGGGGAGGGAATCAATGGCAGGGGTGGGGAACTATTGAAGAGGGAAAATTGAAACAGAATGGACTAATGGATCAAAACTAAAATGTCCTTAACTGCTGTAAATAGGGGACACTGCCCAGATAAGTTATATAATTTAATATAGTGGTACCTCGGGTTAAGAACTTAATTCATTCTGGAGGTCCTTAACCTGAGGTACCACTTTAGCTAATGGGGCCTCCCACTGCTGCCACATGATTTCTGTTCTCATCCTGAGGTAAAGTTCTTAACCCAAGGTAATATTTCTGGGTTAGCGGAGTCTGTAACCTGAAGCGTCTGTAACCTGAGGTACCACTGTACATCAATATCTCGCACTTTCTTGAAAATGCTCAGGCAGGGCGACATGCAGGTTTTGTTTTCATTTGCCATTTTAAGTCTCAGAACAACCCTGCAAGATGAATTAGGCTCAGATGCAGGTCTTTCCCACACTTGCGCTTGTCCTGTGCTGAAAATAGTTGTTATTGTTGGTAGTATTGTTGTTCTATTTATACCCCACCCATCTGGCTAGGTTTCCCCAGCCACTCTGGATGGCTTACAGCATATATAAAAAATTGTAAAACATCAGACATTAAAAATTTCCCGATAGAGGGCTGCCTTCAGATGTCTCCTAAAGGTCAGATAGTCATTTATTTCCTTGATTGGGGGGGTGTGCATTCCACAGGGTGGGTGCAGATCTTAGCAGTTTTCTGCTTGCCCACACTTTGTAGGCACAGATCTGGGTGGTTTTGCCTTTGCCTTGCCTCTTTCCCCCCAGAAAACCTGCTCTTTAGCACTAAATCGGAATGAGCAAAGCAATCTGCGGAAAAACCTGATGGCCAGTTGTTCTAATTTGGCACTAAAGGCTAGGTTTCTCCTGGGTTTCCCTGGCAGGGCAAACAGAGAGGTGTGGATAAGTTAATAGTGACAGACCGCAGGTCAGCCAGCAAACTGCAAGGCACAACGAGTCTGCCACTCACCCCCCCCCCCCCACTGACTGTTGAGGTTATTTTCTGCAGTGCAGACTGGTCTATTAGAGCATTAAAGGAAGAGGAACTACCCTGCCCTCAGCCCTCCTCTGGTCAGCTTGGCAGGGATCTCTTTCTCTGCAGGAAAAAGCTCCTGTTTGGGCTTCTTGACTGCTCTTGCAGTTGTTTTGTATGCTTTTGGCTTCTTGGCCTCTACCTTCTCCTTGTTTGTTGTTGTCTTTACTTCACTGAAACATAAGACATTTTAAAATCCCGAACGAAACGCCTGTGGGTGTGGAACTTTTCATCAGGCTGGATGTTAAACAGAGGGCGGTGGGTGGGAAGAGAGAAAGCTGGCTTGATGCTGAAGCCACAAAGTCTGCATTTTGCCACACTCTGAAAATGGAGTGGAGGAGGGAGATAGCAGACGAGAATGGGGTGAGGCTGTCGTAGGTGCTAGGCAGAATTCACATTGCACTCGGGGACATAAGCTTGCTGTGCCTTGGATTCAAGAAGAGATCAGGCATGGCTCTGCCTCTCTGGCTTCCCAGCTTGCTTTCTCCTGCTTCTAGCTCTCACGCCTCCACTCTGGCCTTTTGTCTTTCTAACTGCCAGAAAGTTGAGGGAGAAGAGCCCACCCATGTGTTCTCTAGCACAGAGCCACTTCCTTTGTTACCTTAATGACTCATACCACGCCTGGCTATTTCCGCAGTTGAATCCCGGTTGGGTCCAGGAACTCAAGCATACAGCCTACCCCCTTCCTCACCCCAATCGCAACACTATGTTGGGATTATGCCTCCCTTGACCTCCTTAAGACGTTTCAAAGGGATGCTAGAAAACACTGGATTTATTTTCAGCTGCTAACAAATGAAGAAGCAGCATTATGCCTTACAGAAAAAAGAGATTGCCATCAAACATTGTTGTTTAGTCGTTTAGTCATGTGCGATTCTTCATGACCCCATGGACCAGAGCACGCCAGGCACTCCTGTCTTCCACTGCCTCCCACAGTTTGGTCAAACTCATGCTGGTAGCTTCGAGAACACTATCCAACCATCTCATCCTCTGTCGTCCCCTTCTCCTTGTGCCCTCAATCTTTCCCAACATCAGGATCTTTTTCAGGGAATCTTCTCTTCTCATAAGGTGGCCAAAGTATTGGAGCCTCAGCTTCAGGATCTGTCCTTCCAGTGAGCACTCAGGGCTGATTTCCTTAAGAATGGATAGGTTTGATCTTCTTGCAGTCCATGGGACTCTCAAAAGTCTCCTCCAGCACCAAAATTCAAAAGCATCAATTCTTCGGCGATCAGCCTTCTTTATGGTCCAGCTCTCACTTCCATACATCACTACTGGGAAAACCATAGCTTTAACTATACGGACCTTTGTCGGCAAGGTGATGTCTCTGCTTTTTAAGATGCTGTCTAGTTTTGTCATTGCTTTTCTCCCAAGAAGCAGGTGTCTTTTAATTTCGTGACTGCTGTCACCATCTGCATTGATCATGGAGCCCAAGAATGTAAAATCTCTCACTGCCTCCATTTCTTCCCCTTCTGTTTGCCAGGAGGTGATGGGACTAGTGGCCATGAACTTAGTTTTTTTTATGTTGAGCTTCAGACCATATTTTGCGCTCTCCTCTTTCACCCTCATTAAAAGGTTCTTTAATTCCTCCTCACTTTCTGCCATCAAGGTCGTGTCATCTGCATATCGGAGGTTGTTGATATTTCTTCCGGCAATCTTAATTCCGGCTAGGGATTCATCCAGCCCAGCCTTTCGCATGATGAATTCTGCATATAAGTTAAATAAACAGGGAGACAATATACAGCCTTGTCGTACTTCTTTCCCAATTTTGAACCAATCATTTGTTCCATATCCTGTTCTAACTGTAGCTTCTTGTCCCACATAGAGATTTCTCAGGAGACAGACGAGGTGATCAGGCTCTCCCATTTCTTTAAGAACTTGCCATAGTTTGCTGTGGTCGACACAGTCAAAGGCTTTTGCATAGTCAATGAAGCAGAAGTAGATGTTTTTCTGGAACTCTCTAGCGTTCTCCATAATCCAGCGCATGTTTGCAATTTGGTCTCCGGTTCCTCTGCCTCTTCGAAATCCAGCTTGTACTTCTGGGAGTTCTTGGTCCACATACTGCTTAAGCCTGCCTTGTAGAATTTTAAGCATAACCTTGCTAGTGTGTGAAATGAGTGCAATTGTGCGGTAGTTGGAGCATTCTTTGGCACTGTCCTTCTTTGGGATTGGGATGTAGACTGATCTTCTCCAATCCTCTGGCTGCTGCTGAGTTTTCTAAACTTGCTGGCATATTGAGTGTAGCACCTTAACATCATCTTTTAAAATTTTAAATCATTCATGTATTACTGGAGCATAAAAATATGGAATACATAGTTGTGGTCTCTGAATTGAATCAACAGAAGTCCATGTTCATGAAGGTGGGCAGCAGCAAGATAATGTTTGCTAGGGCATTTTTGGAATGATAAATGTGTCAGATATTTTTAGTTTTTCTTTCCTCATTTTAATATTTTGTTTTTCGAGAAAGAGGGAGGTGGGATATATTTTTGCCATGCAGTGGTGGAGAGTAGGTGGGCGTCCTGGGGGCGGGAGGCAGTGCACTCCCCCCCACCCCCTCTTCCTCTGCCAGTGTTGCGATACACTGAAGAAACTTCCACAAAAGAAATATGCTCTTCCTTAAACAGTTATTGGAGTGAACTCTTCCCCAGTTCCTCTGCCCTTCCTCTCAGAAGACAGAAGAGTTTGTCAGGCAGCCTTGAGCTGTTTGCAAAAAACCCAAACAGGCACCCTCACTGCATCAAAACTTTATCACCCAGTGGGATGGTGTTTAGTCTGTAGGGTAACATGCTCACTGACAGAGGCAAAGGGCAGGGAGATGAACTTTTGGGGAACTAAATATTAGAACCGTAGAATTGTAGAGTTGGAAGGGACCCCAGTGGACATCTAGTCCAACCCCCAGCAATGCAGGAAACTCAGCTAAAGCATCCATGATGGGTGGCCACCCCCTTCCCAGTTCTAACCTGCTATTCATCCATCACTGATACCATTCCACACCACTTCTTTTTCTCTTGCCCCAACCCCAAATATGGCATTGCTCCTTGAACTTTTGTGAGACAGAAATCCACATCATGATTCCCCCCCAGCAAGCCTCAAACAGACCCTTTAATGTGAGTGACCCTTCCCTCTGTTAAATCAGCCCTTTATGAAGAACAGTTAGGACTGGAATTTTCACTCTGAAAGGAGCATACATGGTTTGCATGCAATAGGTCCCCAGTTCATTCCAGTTCTCCAAGTAGGGTTGGAAAAGACCATTGCCTTGCCTGAAACCCCGGAGAGCTTTTTCTATGGGTTTCCCAAACTTGGGATTCCAACTGTTTTTGGACTACAACTCCCAGGACTAGTGGTGAGGGATGATTGGAATTGTAGTCCAAAAGCAGCTAGAGACCCCAGTTTGAGAAAGCCTGATGTAGACAGTAGTGAGCTGGATGGACCATTGGTCTGACTTAGTATAAGGCAGATTCCTAGGGGTGCGGGTGGTGCTGTGGTCTAAACCACTGAGCCTCTTGGGCTTACCGATCAGAAGGGCTGCAGTTCGAATCCCCACATTGGGGTGAGCTCCTGTTGCTCTGTCCCAGCTCCTGTCAACCTAGCCATTCAAAAGCATGCAGTACAAGTAGATAAATAGGTACCACTGTGGCGGGAAGGTAAACAATGTTTCTGTGTGCTCTGGTTTCTGTCACGGTGTTGCATTGCGCCAGAAGCGGTTTAGTCATGCTGGCCACATGACCCGGAAAGCTGTCTGTGGACAAACGCCAGCTCCCTTGGCCTGAAAGCAAGATGGGTCCTTTACCTTTTTACCTACCTAGGTACCAGGGAAGCAGTTACAGCTCCCCTTCAATTCTGTGTTTTATTAAACCCATGACTTAGAGCAGCTCCCCAAACTATGATTGGTATTTCAGGGTTTTTTTTAAAAAAAATAGCAATCATGCAATGCAGCCTTCACCATCCTGGCCCCCTCCAGATGTTGTGGACTCTTATTTATTTTATATCTATACACCACATTCTCATAAAATATCAAGCTGGGACACAGCAATATAAGCTTTTGCTGGGCGGGGCTGCTGGAAGTTGTAGTCCAGTACATCTGGAGGGCACTGGGTGGGCAAAAGTTGATGCAATGTGTGGAACTCATCTAACACAAATGTCCACAAAGCCTTAAGCACTGGTGGACTAGTAGGAAATGTGTGCTTTCCCCTATGTTTTCCAGCTTCTGGTGCACTGGTGTTTAAAGGCACATCGACCCCTGTGTGTGACATCTGCCGGGATAGCTCAGTTGGTTAGAGCGCGGTGCTGGTAATGCCAGGCTTGCAGGTTTGATCCCTGCATGGGACAGCTGCATATTCCTCCTTTGCAGGGCGTTCAGCTCCACAGGGTCCCTTCCAATTCTTCTATGATTCTACAGATTGTTGTAGGGATTAAATGAGGAGGGGGAGAACCATGTAGGCCACCTTAAGTCCCTGGGTGGGTGGGTGGGATATAAATGCATCAAATAACTAAAACTCAAGAGCAGCGACTGAGCACAAGAGCCCTCTACCCTCCTGCTATTTCCAACAACTGGTGTTCAGAACTGTTACTGCCTTTGTGGACACAGAGCCTAGGCATAATGCTGGTGGAGAGAGCTGACGTTCCCATGTTGACGTTTTGCCTGCCTTTCCCCCCAGAAAAGGAGACGGCTTTGTATCTGTGGCCACAGATTGCTCTGTGTGGCGCCTTCAGCAGCACCAAGCAGTGCTGTGGGGTGAGATGCCAGCTGATTGGCAGAGAGCGCCTGGTAGGCGGGCATCCTAAGCAGATAAGAGCTTGGATCAGAAGTGCCAAAGGTTGGTCTGGGGAGAGAGAGGAGAGTGTGCCTGAGTTTGGGAAGCGCTGGGAAGGACACAGACAGAATCGCAGGATCATAGAACTGCAGAGTTGCAATGGGCGCTCTCAGGGCAGCCCCGTCTTTGCGTTGGCTCTGCATCGTCCTGGTGCTAGCAGGGCTGGCTCCCCTCACTGCTGCTCAGTACTGGTGGTCTTGGGGTCGACAAGAACCCACAACTGTGATGATGCCAACAACCCCCAAAGGTAGGTGCAAAAGGCTTTCCATTGCTCTTCTATGCGGTGAAGGGGTTGGAAATGTAGGAGGCTCCAGAAAGGTTAATCTCAGGTATTTGGAGCAGAGAGGGCTTGGAGTCAGTTCACACTGCGTGGTTGGGTTGTAAACAGAGCAAGGTGGTACAGGTGGGGGAAAGGGACTAGGAGTCTGCAACAGGAGGTATTCGGACTGCAGCTGTTTGGGGTTCGAGCAACCGCCATATAGTTGTGTGGCAGGCAGGATTTCAACAGGTGCTGCTTTCCCCTGCGTAGAGATGCAGTGCGATGCACAGCTTTTGCTCCCAAAAATTGCACATCATCTGTGGACATGGGGTCTGCCTGTTGAACAGCTGCCTTTTCTGCAGCTATGAGAGCTACAGGAGCTTTGCCAGGGGAATGTTGGGGAGAGTGCTGTGTGATGGATAGCATGCTCTGACAGGGGAGACTTGGGTTCAAATTTCTGCTTAGCCCTGATGCTTCAAGAGCAGTATTGGCCAGGTTGGTCTCTGGCCTGATCTACCTCACAAGGTTGTTGTCAGCCCTACCCTGAGCACAGAAGGAGGAAGAATTGCAGAAGGAGGAAGAATGTACGATAAGAAAAGTTAGGAAATATGATTTGACTGTGATGTGGTTCAATGAAATAATGATATTGGAAACTGCTACATATTACTACTAAGAAATTCAGATGGAAGAGATTTGAGGAAGTCAAATAATATGTTTATGAAGATGGATTTTAATTAATTAAGTGTTATTGTAGTGATGATTTGTTTTATTTTATGTTCCATATTCTTTTTTCTTTTTCTTTTTTCTATTTCTCTCTTCTTTTTTAGTATTGTTAATTTTTTTTCCTTTTTGTTATGTTTATGTATGAAAAATAATAAATATTATTGGGGGAGGGAAAGGAGGAAGAATTGGATGTACTTACTTTTACTTACTTACTAAATTTGTACGCCGCCATATACCTGTAGGTCTCAGGGTGGTTCACAATTGGATGCAGCAATAAGAAACAAAACAAACATGGCATTTTCCTAACTTTGGCTTTTCTTTCCTGATAGCTCAGATGGTAGAGCATGATACTCTTAATCTCAGAGCTATGGGTTCGAGTCCCATGTTGGGTGCATTGCAGGGGGTTGGACTTAGATGATCTTTGTGATCCCTTCAGTGGCGTAGCGTGGGGGGTGCAGGGGGGGCCGGCCGCACAGGGCGCAACATCTGGGGGTTAGGGTTAGGGGGCGCAAATCCACGGGTTAAGGGGCGCAAATTACTTGCCTTGCCCCGGGTGCTGACAACCCACGCTACGCCACTGGATCCCTCCCAGCTCTTATGATTCCGTGATTCCGCTGCTCTGGAAAATGAGCGTCAGAAACGGAGCGGTTTCCTTTTACATTTAGAATGCTCTGATGTGGTGGTAGCCCATAACATGGTTTTGTTTTGCCTTACCAGCCACGGAAGCAGATGTGGAAGACCCCACTGAGAAAATGGTCCTGAGCACCCCCACCCTTTGGGACACACCAGGGACATTTACAGAGGAGGTGGCGGTCTCCTCTGAAGCAACAACACCAGACCTGGTAAGCAGTTGCTGTGGGATGGCTGGGTAACGCCAGGGCATGCCTAGCACCCATGTTCGTGGCGAATCATCTAGCAAATTTAGCAGAACTCTAGAACTGGAGGGAGCTTTGTAGGCCATCAAACTGGTACAGCAGGCATGGGGAATCTGTGGCGCTCCAGGTGTTGCTGCACTACAACTCCCAACACCCCTGGAGATACTGGATGTGGATCCTGGGAATTGGAGTCCAACAACATCCAGGCAAGCCACAGGTTCCTTGTCCCCTGTCCCTGCACTCACTACAGCATGAGAAACCTCTGGCCCTCCAGATGTTGTCTGGCGCTAGTTCAGATCAGCCTCAGTCAGTGGCTAAGAATGACAAGAGTTATACAGTGGTTCTCAACCTGTGGGTCCCCAGATGTTGTTGGACTACAACTCCCGTCATCCCTGAGCTCTGGCCTTGCTAGCTAGGGGGGATGGGAGTTGTAGTTCAAAAACATCTGGGGACTCACAGGTTGAGAAAGGCTGCTTCCGGAGGGTCACAGGCTCCCCACCCCTGATCTGGTGTAACCCTTTGCTTCATGCAAGTGAGCAGGGTTGGGTTTTTTTCATCTGAGAAGGCTCCTATGCCTTTAAGAGCAGTGTGGCAAGCAGAGAGTTGACTATACTTCTATAGCCATCACTATATTTCTATACAGAATAAAGCTTTCACCTCCTAGATTTCTGGCTTCCTCACAGCTTCCTAATAAAGCAAGGGTTTGACAGTGTGACAACATGCCTGTGACGGATATGTAAAATCATTATGAAGGGAGAGCGCGCTTCAAAGGCATGTGTTGGTAACTGGGTGCATATTTGTTTTGTTTTACTTCTGTTTATTGGATTTCTATTCCACCTTTTGTATTCCAAGGAGCTCAAGGTGACACAAAATATTCTCTCCCCCGCCCCTTACTCATTTAATCCCCACAATGACCCTTTGAGGTAGGTTAAGCTAAGAGGCAGTGACTAGCCCAAGGTCACCCAGTGAGCTTCATAGCCGAGTGGGGATTTTGAACCCTGGCAAGTAATAGGAGCAATTTATTATTTATTTTATATTGTAAAATTTATACACCTGTTGATGGTAAAAAAACAACCCCGAAACACCTTAAATTGCTTTACAAAATAACACTTTGCGTTTATGTAGCGTGTTCAAATCACTCATAGCGTTTTGCGTGATTTCCGTAATCTTTTGTTTAGTTAGACACCAGTATCATCCCCCCTGTAATATAGGTTGTCGGAAGAGGACTATGGTTATCAGGTTGTATGCCCTCTGTGCGCACACATATGGAACCCTGGGGACTGTAGTTTGTTAAGGGCGCAGGCAATGCTTCTTTTCTGGGGGGATGCAGGGGGACACATACCCCTAAACATTTTGTGAATCTTTGTACTTTTGTCCATTTACCGTATTTATTTTTCCCGATTTGAACTATAAAATGGTGATTTTCTTGAGTCAAAATGAGAGTAAACATTTTTATAAGGGGGAAAAGCCCTGGGCGAAGGGAATTGTAGCTTGTGAGGGGTAAACAACACTTCCCAGGGCTTGGGGTGAGTGTGCTTTAAATGTATGGTGTGTGTGTGTGTGTGTGTTCATGTCTGTAACGCAATTTGAACTCAGGACTTTCAGGCCAATAGCACTAGCCAGAGGTGATGTGTCTGACTTTGCATGTGAAATAAGTTTGTTTTTGAATCTGGATGTGTGAATTCCCACAAGTGAGTGGGTGAGTGTGTAGCGGAAATAAGAACAAAATTGTACCCAGAGAGGTCACCCTGCATATGTCCTGGCCTCCAGAAGGGTGCAAATAAGTTTTTGCTAAAAGAACAACCCAGAATCATGACCAACAACCCTATCTTTTTCATTTTCAAACACTTGTGTAAGAATTTGTCTAGTGTCCAAAGTCCATTTCAGGGGTCTAATCCAGCCCGTATGGCAGTTTACTTGTTGGGGTAAAATCCTAAAAAAAACCTCAACAACTCTCCAATCCTTAAAAAAAAAAAAAAAAGCTCACCAATTTTGGGCGTAAAATCCAAAAAAAAAGGTAATCAACATTGGTTGGCCCTTCGGTCGGGCCCCACGACCCTTCACTTCATCAGATCTGGCCTTCTTTGCAAAAAGTTTGGACACCACTGGTCTAGTGCAATATTAAATGTTCCATAATTATGGATATGCTTCATGTTCACACTTCACCTGCAAGAATGGGAGAATATATGGGGGGTGGGGGTTGGAAAGAGAGAGAGAAGATTCATCTTTTGCAAGTCCTTCACTCCCTGAGCAGAAAAGATTTTAGAAGTATATTCATGAACACTATTCAGTGATTGGTGACCTGAAAGCTGCATGCCTTTGAGTGAAGCTGCAGCTTTCAGCACATGTCGTCTCATTACTACCTGAGAAGGGGCGTATATACAAGATTGCAATCCTGTATGTAATAATTAATCTGTCGGAGCAACCACCTCCTCATTCCATTCAGTTATAAAAGTGGGGGGGGGGGGGCTTAGCCGTGAGCAATGAAGAAAGCATGAAGGACACACAGCAATCAAATAGTTCCTCTATTAAGTTCACTGACGGAACTGGCATGGAAATAAGGAATTGGAAAGTGATAACCCACTGCAGTGGAGATTCTGCTGTTTACTGTGCAAGACACTGATTCATCTGACTGAGTATTATCTCCCCCAGGGAGAGGACCTGTAGTTTAACAACATCTGGAGGACCACAGGGTCCCCATCCTTGGTCTATATCTGGTGTGATGTTGCTGACTACAACTTCCACTATTCCTGTTTGCTGAGGCTGGTGGGCATTGTCATTCATCAACATCTGGAAGGCCAGGGTTCCCCATCTTTGATCTACACTGGCAGTAACCGTCCAGGGCTTCAGAAATAAGTCTTTCACCATCTTTACCTGGAGATCACCAGCAATTGAATCAGCACTGGATAGCTCAGTTGGTTAGAGAGTAGTGCTGATAACACCAAGGTGGCAGATTTTATCCCTGTATGGGACAGCTGCATATTCTTACTGCCGTTGGACTAGATGATGCTCAGGTCCCTTCCAACTCTAAAGTCCTATGATTCTGTGATTGAACCTGAGGTCTTCTCATATAAAGCATGTGTTTTACCTCTGAGCTATGGTCTCTCCGCCCTGCCACCCGGTAGTCTGAGGAAATGGGGAATGTTTACATGCACACCTGTAAGGTAAAGGGAAAGGGACCCCTGACCATTAGGTCCAGTCGTGGCCGACTCTGGGGTTGCGGCACTCATCTCACTTTATTGGCCAAGGGAGCCGGCATACAGTTTCCGGGTCATGTGGCCAGCATGACAGAGCCGCTTCTGGCGAACCAGAACAGCGCACGTAAACACCGTTTACCTTCCTGCCGGAGTGGTACCTATTTATCTACTTGCACTTTGACGTGCTTTCGAACTGCTAGGTTGGCAGGAGCAGGGACCGAGCAATGGGAGCTCACCCCGTCCCGGGGATTCAAACCGCCGACCTTCTGATCAGCAAGTCCTAGTCTCTGTGGTTTAACCCACAGCACCACCCGCGTCCCGTTGTGCACCTGTAACGTAGCACATAAACAGACTGATCAGTTATCCTTTAACCACCATGTTGTACTCATAGCCAAAGTGCTTCGAGAGAGGCATCTGCCTGCAAAGAGAATGCAAGACGAGACAGACCTTTGGTCTAATCCAACAAGGCAATTCTTGAGTTCTAGGGGTTGTGAGCAGCAGCACAGGAACATACGTGCGGCTGTGTTTCCATGCACACACCCTGTAAAGTACACCGTCCTCCTTTGTACTCCCACACCCTGCAGGTTAGGTGCACTTGCTGCCCCACAGCCTTTCAGCCTCCCCCCCCCCCCTTGGCATCTCAGCATGAAAGGCTTATGGCAATTCAGGCCAGTTGGCTGCTCATCTGAGCATGCTCCCAATGTAGGAGATGCAGACCAAAGTCCCAAGGCCAGCTCCCCCACCCTGAGACACACAATCGCTTGTGCTTTTCTCTCTTGGTCCCTTCCTCTCCACTTTATCAGCAACCAAGGTCCTGTCAGACACAACAAATCCTTGGATTCAGTACATGTACAGGGCTTAATTGGCCAAAGGGAAATGGCTAGAAAGGGACCAGCCCAAGCAAGCGTTGTGTGTCCTGCTTTTACAGAGGAGAGTCCTCTGTTTCGAAAGGCTGTCAGGAGATGCTCCTCTGTTTGATGGTGTCTTCCATTGGAAAGTGCCCTTCCTCTTCCTAATTTCTAAACATTACTTTTTTAAGTGTAGGTTTTTGACTTTATTTGGGCTGCTTGGTTGGGATGGCGTTGCCTGTTTGGGCAGGGACGACGACAGATGTTTCCTGCTGGGGTTTTTTAGCTCTAGATTATTTGTTTGGGGGAAGGGTGGTGCTTTGCCCGTTTTGGATGGTGGTGGTTCTGAGCATTGCCTTTTTAAAAATCCTGTCAAATGCGTAGTTTCTGGTGCCCCCCAATAGTTGGTGTAGAATACAATGGCCAGACCGGGAGCTTCCACCTGAGAACATGTGACACCATTGTTAAAACAGCTGCCCTGGCTGCCCACTTGCTACTGAGAGAAGTTCGAGCTTCTTGTGTTAATTTACAAAGCCCTGAACAACTTAAGCCCAGGGTACCTCAGGGATTGACTTAACCCTTGTGTTATATCCCAATAGAGGTTTGGGGTTTGTGTGTGTGGTTTCTTTTGTAAAAAAATAAATTGGAATTTTTATGAAAGTGATACAAAACAGCACCAGGAACAAGGCAAAAAATTTAAAAAACACAGAATAATCTAACCAGATGTTCCTGATTCCAGTCACTAAGATCATCTGCAAGAGCATCATCGGTCATTCCCTAAGTTGGTGAGGCTTGTTTGACAAGATACTGAGCCTTTAGTGTCATCTGTGATGTTCTACATTTTTAGAACTGGGATTTTTGTATGCTGCTACATTTGCTATAGAATTACTGTTCTATTATTGCTGCTATTATTAAATTAATCTTGCAATCTGTTGGTTTGGTGATGCCTTGCCCTGATTGTCACTTTCAGCATAATTTTGTGTGTATGTGAAAAGCTGTCATACAGATAAATTGATTATGATTTGGAATTTTTTGCTTGCTTTGCGGTTAATATTAGTTAGGCATAAGCCCAGTTCTAGGGATGTGGGTGGCGCTGTGGGTTAAACCACAGAGCTTAGGACTTGCCGATCAGAAGGTCGGTGGTTTGAATCCCCGTGACGGGGTGAGCTCCCGTTGCTCGGTCCCTGCTCCTGCCAACCTAGCAGTTCGAAAGCACGTCAAAGTGCAAGTAGATAAATAGGTACCGCTCCAGCGGGAAGGTAAACGGCGTTTCCGTGCGCTGCTCTGGTTTGCCAGAAGCGGCTTAGTCATGCTGGCCACATGACCCAGAAGCTGTACGCCGGCTCCCTCGGCCAATAAAGCGAGATGAGCACCGCAACCCCAGAGTCAGTCACGACTGGACCTAATGGTCAGGGGTCCCTTTACCTTTACCTAAGCCTAGTTCTGGTGTCTCTCTCCTCTCCCGAGCCCATATTATTAATGCTGTATGAATAGGAAAGTGGGGGGAGCACTCTCACTGCCGCCCCTCACTGCCTCTCATTGCCATCGCTGCTCCCACAGCCCCTCACATGCCGAGAGGACTGAACCTCTGCCATGGGGAGCCTTTTTTCTACCCCATAGGCTCTCCAGATCTTCCACTGCAGGAGTGGTTAGAGTTCAACAACAAACTTTTATTCTCAGCTATAATTTATCTTGCAGGTGAAGAATGCTTTCATTTTTATAAATCTTTATTATCTGTACAGCGAATCTTTGTATGAGTGCATGCTTTGTTATCCAGTTGTAGCTGTGCCGTGTCTTTGTACTTTTGTCCTTCCAGACCGTGAGGCTTTATTGTTTAAATTTCTGGTTCTTCCTTTTCTGTTATGCTTATACTTTTGTTTGCTAATAAAAAATAAAAATTAAAAAACCAAACAATTGGGGGTGCTAGGGAACATGGCCCTTATTCACCCTCACATGATAATTGTGTGAGGGGGGAAACCTGAAGAGGACTATAGGGATTCAAAATTCATATATATGGTCTTAACCCCTTCATGCATTAATTAGACCAGGGTTTCCCAAACTTGGGTCTCCTTCTGTTTTTGGACTACAATTCCCATCATCTCTGACCACTGATCCTGCTAGTTAGAGATGATGGGGGTTGTAGTCCAAAAACAACTGGAAACAAGTTTGGGAAACATTGAATTAGACTGAAGCATGTTGGTTATATAAGACTGGTTATCCCACAAACATTATGTCAGGCTGTGGTGTGCCCACAAATTCCATTTTTCCCCCTCCCAGGCTACCTCTGCAGCTGACAAGGAGGAAATGTTTCCTGGCATGGATTTTCCCTTTCAAAACATCCTTGAAGGCAGCACTGAGGATGAAGATGATGAATTTTTACACAGCCTAGTAACAGCACCGGGGAAGGAGGTGTCAACTGAGCTGGTACGCTTCGGTTATTTTCTGTAGCAAGTGGGTTGTTGTAATCTAAATATCTTCATCTGCCCCTGAAGGCTGGCTCACGCGACAGCTGCTACCTACCTAGTTTTAGGGCTTATCCACATCTCTGCTCTTCCCAGGCATGCTTTAGAAAAACTCAGTGTTCAAGTGCCTTCTTTTTCTCTCTCTCTCTTTTGCTCCAGATGTTTTTCCATGGAAACCTGTTCTTTAAAGTTCAGTCGAAACAAATGGCATTCCATGGAAAAACCTTTGCAAATGACTAAGCAAAGGGAGTATAGAAAGCAACAAATTAAAGAATCAGCTACCATTTTGAAAAACAGAGAGATGTGTGTGTTGTGTAGCTCATGGGTCTTCCTACACCATTAGAAGATAGCAGCACTTTGCTTTGGAGGGTGGGAGGCCTGCTCAGTGGCAGGGAGGAGAAGACTTGGCATCGTAGTTGGTGTCTTACAAAATATGATTTCCTAACTGTCACCATCTTGTTATCTCAGGAAGATGCAAAACCCTCAGTGTCTTCAGTTCACCAAACCACAACCTGGGAAGATTCTGAGACAAAAGAGGTACATTTGGGATTCTGTTCTGGAAAAAACTGCCACGTTGAAATAAAGGAATAGGGGGTGGGGTTAGTTAAAGGGATAGTAACCAGAAGAAGCAAGTCCTTTATTCAATGGAACTTATTTCTGAGTAAACATACATTAGTTTATTGCCTTCTGGTGTGGGGGGTTGCTATGGTGAATATATAGCACTAAAGTGCCATGTGGAACCACCATTTTAATTCCCACCTTTTTTTCTTTTATGAGGCACTGAAAATTCTGTTAGAGAATCCTTGCTTTTCTTCAGAGACCTACAATTCTCAAGGTTCCTTGTGGAGACAGAGTGAAGCCAGTTTTAACCTGCAGTATGGATAGAATCAAAGTGGCTGGTCTTGAATAGCAACCATCACTATGGTCTTGAATGCACTATTTAGAGAATTCTCAGTTTGTTCATTTTGCCCAGTTAGAAAGCACTTTTCTTTAAATTTCCCAGAATGTCTCCTAACGGCTCCTTTGCACACCTTTCAGGCACAGCCTGTGACTGAAAAATCTTGGTGGCCTCCGGCGACTGTTACAAAGGAGCATCCTCAGAAGGCTGAAGTGAGTCAATACAGGGTTTTGGTAGTCCGTGGGGTTTGGTAATCCATGCCATATTTTTGTGAGGCATCATCACCAATACAGTTAATCTCAGCCACTCCTCTGTAGGTATATTGCCCAGGACTTTTTGAAATATTTCAGGACCTCCCTGGGGATTTAGGAAGATACACTGAAGGACATTGTACTGGTTATTTGGAAGGCCCGCCCACCCACATGACACAGTCATTGACACTGAGACATTGACAGACACAGCTTTGCTCAAAAACAATATGGCGTATTTTTCAGGATTCTACGAGTGGTTAATTACTAGAGAGTGAAATGCCCAGGCCTTGACTCTCTGACCAAGCTCCATGACCTCTGACTGACACTTCCCTCATCAAATCCCAGATTGATATGAATGGTTATCTTGATAGGTCTTACTACATTTTCATTACAAATGTGCACCTTAACAATGTAAACAGGCAGGGAGGTTATCTGATTTTTGTCATTGTCTTGTGTCTCAGGAGGACCCACATGTCTCGACTCCTGATGTTCACCAAACCGTGGGCAGGGGAGACTCTGTGGCAAAAGAGGTATGCAGGGAGTTCGCTATCAAGAAGCCAATGCCACTATGGAAGAAGGGGGAATGGGGGAAACAACTCGAGGGACAGTAACCAGGATAAGCAGAACTGTCATGTTTGCTATAGCAACTTCCTGGAAAGTATATGTGTATGTTTTGCAGGTAAGGTTTACTGGTAGATTTGGTTCACATTTTAACACAAACTCTGCCTAACCTTCACTTTGCAAAGCAATACACTCAAGATGGCAGGGGTGGCAGCTTTCAGCCTGAGGGCTGCATTCCCTTCTGGGCAAACTTCCGAAGGAGTCATGGCCTCCCCAAAGAATTCCAGGGACTGTAGGAGATCCCTATTCCCCTCAGAGAGCTACCAATCCCAAAGTGGTTTAACAATCAGCCCCTCTTCCTAGGGAACTATGGGATTTCTAGCTCCGTGAAGGGAACAAGTGTCCTAACAACTCTCAATACCCTTAGCAAACTACAGTTCCCAGAATTCTCTGAGGGGAAGCCATGTCTGTTCAAAGTGCTGTAACACTGCTTGAAACGTATACTGCAGATGGAGCCTTATTTTTGTCAGATACTGTCCCTTCCAGATCTGCAGTTACATGGAAAGTAACAATGCACCTTAGCAATGTAAAATGGCAGGGAGGTTATTCGATTTCCTAACTGTTGTCATCTTGTATCTCAGGAGGAACCGCAACTCTTGACTCCTTCTGTTCACCAGACCGTGATCAGGGGGGACTCTGTGGCAAAAGAGGTATGTAGGCAGTTCACGATCAAGAAGTCAATGTCACTGTGGAAGAAGGAGCCTAGACAGAATTATGGCAGCCTGACAGAGAGGCCTGGAATGGCAGCACTATTTCTTTTAAATCAATATTGTGACATTTATATCCCACTTCTCTTCCGTAAAGTTCAAGATGGCATATGTGGTTCTCCTACTCATTTTTTTCATCCTCACAACAATCCTGTGAAGTAGGTCAGGCTGACAATGTAACTTGGCCCAAGGTCACCCAGTAAGATAAAATATTGTCAGATAAAATATTGTCCTTCCAGTTCTACAGTTACATGGAAAGAGGGAAAGAAGGAAGTTTTTTTAAAGTCTGGAATAATCAGGTGGAAATGACCCAGAAGGAAGGAACTCTGATGGGATGAAATAATAGGGTAGATTTACAAAGTTGGGGGTGAGTTGTCACACACACAGAGAGAGAAGGGGGGTCTGCTTTAAAGTCTCTGATATGGCCCTGGAGGGCTTGAGGTATGTCTATATTAGGGTTGCCATATTTCAAGTAAAAATCTGGACACAAAAAATGGTTAAGCTTTTTTAGGGCAATCACCTAATAGCATCTCCACCACTGCCAAGCCTAAACCAGAGCCTGGGTTGCCAGAACCAGAAGCAGAGCCACCCAAGCACATTTAAACAAAAAAAATCCAGGACATTTGCTTTAAAATGTAAAATTCTCCCCAGATGGGCATGTAGAACCCGCAGAAGAGGACATGTCCAGGAATTCTGGATGTATGGCAACCCTAGATTCCTGACCTGGTGAAAAAAGTTTTAAATGTGTAATTTATTTATTTATTTGGGCTTTTTGACAGGTGATTACGAAAGAGGAAACCTCATCCATTTTCCCTCCCAAGATAGCCGCTGCCTCCATTATTGGGGTAAAAAAGGGGAAAGTTGATGCTTGGGACTACAATTCCCATCATCCCTGACCACTGGTCCTGTTAGCTAGGGATGATGGGAATTGTAGTCCCAAACATCTGGAGGGCCGGAGTTTGCCTATGCCTGCTCTATGGGTTATGACCTTCCTCTCTGTGTTCCATTGGTGAGAGGTGATCTATCGCTAACTACTTTTTCTGTTTTTCTTAGATGCATAATCTTTCCCAGTGTGTCTGTCCGGCAACACCAGGCCCTCGTGGTGCAAAGGTGCGCATCTAAGCTTTCTCCCCCTGTGTTGGGTTGCTATGGTAATGGCAAGTCCAGGCCAGTCTGCAGCTGAGGGTGTGTCTAGTCTACAAAAGGCAGTTTCAAACACCGTCTTAAAGAACATGCATAAGGCAAATGAAAACCTATTGGGCTTCCCCAGCCATAAAGAAGGCCACATCTATACTACTATGGTTGCTACCTCCACCCACCAACCCACCCAAAGAAGCTGTGCCTTTTGAGGGTGGCACAATAACCAGGCATCCAAAAGCTGCAACTGTCCCCCATCTCTGTATCTCCTTGCTGAGAAGGGTTCATGCTGTTGAGCTGTACTGATCTATTGTTTTGGAGCTGTTAGTCCAGCCTTCACTAAGGGGCATCCTGGTGCTGGGACTGATGGGAGTTGTAGTCCAAAACATCTGGAGGGCAGCACCTGGTTGGCCGAATGCTGTGTTACTATGGGGACACTAGCTGCTAGACAAATAAATCTCAAGTGGGAAGGATGCTATTGCACTTAGGTCCTGCGTGTGGGCTCCACCTAGGCACCTGCCTGGCCACTGTGAGAACAAGATGCTGGACTAGATGGGCCATTGACCTGGTCCAGCAGGTCTCGCCTTATGCTCTTTGCCTACAGTGAGCTGAGAAATATTTCACTCTGTATGGAAGAATCATAGAATTGTAGAATTGGAAGGGATCCCGAGGGCCCTCTAGTCCAACCCCCTGCAATGCAGGAATCTCAGCTAAAGCATCCATGACAGATGGCCATCCAACGTCTGCTTAAATACCTCCAAGAGTCCTGTGGAATCCAGTTAAGATGACTTTAAAGCCCTAAACGACCTCGGTCCAGTATACCTGAAGGAGCGTCTCCACCCCCATCATTCTGCCCAGACACTGAGATCCAGCACCAAGGGCCTTCTGGCAGTTCCCTCGCTGTGAGAAGCCAATTTACAGGGAACTAGGCAGAGGGCCTTCTCTGTTGTGGCACCCGCCCTGTGGAACGCCCTCCCACCAGATGTCAAAGAGGGGGGGGAAACTACCAGACTTTTAGAAGACATCTGAGTGCAGCCCTGTTCAGGGAAGCTTTTAATGTTTAATAGCTTTTTGTATTTTAATATTCTGTTGGAAGCTGCCCAAAGTGGCTGGGGAAACCCAGCCAGATGAGCAGGGTATAAATAATAAATTATTATTATTATTATTATTATTATTATTATTATTATTATTATTACTTGTCCCTAAAGCAACAGCCATGGCCCCATCTCCAGCCATACATTTAAGTTTCCCCAAAATATGTGTGCATAAGCTTCTCCCAGAAGCCATTCAAAATAAGTGTGCCAAAAGCAGACCATGAGTTGCCTGCTGGCATTGGCTCCAGTCTGCCTGTCTAAGCAAGTCCAAGACTCCAGAGGTTTCTAAGAGAGAAGGGAAGCGCTTTGCACAGCAGGAGATTGAGCACAGACCTTTGCTGTAGATATTGACTGTTGCCTGAATCCACAGCGCTCGCCTCTCATCCCATGTTCTTTCCTATGGCAGGGAGACAAAGGTGACCAGGGTCCTCCAGGAGAAAGAGGACTTCCTGGGGAAAGAGGGCTAGCAGGCAACCCAGGCCAACCTGGACCTGCAGGACCCCCGGGACCCCCAGGCCAGTCCCTTCCAGGAGCGCCAGAATGTGGTGGTGCCAATGGTGGAAATGAAAAGGTGAGACTGGGCCAGGGGGAGAGAACTGAGGTCACTTCCTGGTGAGTTTTGTTGAGCATTCATCCCGATTGGCTTCCACAAAGTTTGTGGAGAGGTTACACAGCTCTCAGCACTCATTCTGATTTATTTGGGGAGGGGGTATGACGTCACACCAAGCAGCTATCAACACACACCTTCCTGTGTGTTTTCCCATCACTTTGGTTATCACACAACAAAGACTGATATGGGGGGAGATTGTGTTTGTTGTGCAACAGCACCAAATCAACTTTAATTGAGCAACCAGAATGTGCCAAAATGTGATTGATCCACAGTGGAAGATAGCAACACTTTGGGAGCACAGAGGCCAGGGGGGGTTCCAGGCTATGTGCATTAAAATCTTTTTCCAGCGCTTTGAAGTATCATCAACTTTAAGAGCAAATGTTTTCAGGCTTTCAGGGAGGTTTCTAACCCTTTGGCCCATGCTACGGTCCCAATCTGGATTGGCAGAGGCAGCACCGGTTATTTGCATGGAAAGAAAAGTTTCCATTTGTGTTAACTGAAGCTTTTCTTCCAGACATAGGAGAGATGTCCAATCCAGATTGGGACTGCAGCAGGGGGAAAGTATTAAAGTCCTCCCTTCTAGGTTCCCAATGCCTGCCGTTTATTTATTTTTTAAAAGCCATTCATGCAGCTGCTATTTTTTGGGAACAGCTTCTCTTCTGCTTTGGCCCTATGACACTCACACATGCATTATATCAGCACAAGGTAGACATGGAATTGCAGCCCTGTCATGTCTTGTTTATCTTTTAAACCTAGTTCTTACTGAAGCGATAAGCTTTTATCAGGACTATGGATTGTGGGTGGGAGCTCGCATGGCTGAATACAAAGAAATTCCCTGCACACTGCGCCAGTCTTCTCCCTTACATGCTAGTTTCTGCATTTGGGGGTTTTTTTGTGGAGGGAAATATTATTGCGTTGCTCCCACCTCCCATCTGAAGTGATCCAACTCAGACCCAGGTATATTCTCTCAGGAAGAACTAGATCTTAGCTTTGGTTTCCTGTGAAGTCAGAAATCTTGACAAATGCATTACCAACTTCCCAAAGGTCGGCGGTTCGAATCCCTGCGACAGGGTGAGCTCCCGTTGCTCGGTCCCTGCTCCTGCCAACCTAGCAGTTCGAAAACACATCAAAGTGCAAATAGATAAATAGGTACCGCTCCAGCGGGAAAGTAAACGGCGTTTCCGTGCGCTGCTCTGGTTCACCAGAAGCGGCTTTGTCATGCTGGCCACATGACCCGGAAGCTGTACGCCGGCTCCCTTGGCCAATAAAGCGAAATGAGCACTGCAACCCCAGAGTTGTCCGCGACTGGACCTAATGGTCAGGGGTCCCTTTAGCTTTAAAGATGCCAAATGATATTTTTTCTGCCTCTTAAAAGATCAACAATACACCTCATACCTCTTTTGTCATTTTTCCTAGGGGGTCAGCATCATGGAAGGGCCCCCTGGTCCAATGGGCTACCCAGGTCTTCCTGGACCTCCAGGATACCCTGGTCAGGAAGGACCCCAAGGGCCCCCTGGCCTTCCAGGGCACGAAGGTCAGCAAGGTACGCCAGGCCTCCCTGGCACACCAGGCCAGCCTGGCCCACCAGGATCCACAGGGCCTGCAGGCATGCCGGGGCCAGTGGGGGCAGAGGGGATTCCCGGAGCCATGGGCCCTGAAGGGCATCCAGGACTTCCAGGCCACATGGGGCCACCAGGACCACTAGGCACCCCCGGGGAGAAAGGGCCTCCAGGACGAGAAGGGCTTCCAGGGAAGGACGGGCCAAAGGTAAGCAGCGCCGAAACTGGGGTCATGGGTGAACTGTCAGAGGTGGGCGGCCTAATAGCAGGAAGGCAGGATGGAAGGGAGAGGAAAGCTAAATATGACGGGCAGGAACAGGGACGTGAACTTGCAGCCCTCCTCCTACCTACGCCCTGTAACAACGACAGGTATTTTGCTAGCGGGTAGATAAATGCCTGAATTTCCAAAGCAATTTGAGTGGGTCTCTGCTTGCCTTGAATAAGAAGCAGAGTCGGTGGGTGTGAGTCAGAGGCAAGGGACACCAAGCCTACATTTCTCATAATAATAATAACAATGATGATGATGATGTTGGTGCAGTGGTACCTCGGTTGTCGAACGTCATCTATTCCGGAAGACCGTTCGCCTTCCAAAACATTCAACAACCGAGACGCAAAGGGCCATCTGCAATTTCCATTGAGAAAACTGAAAAACACACCGCAGAAGCCGTTCAGCTTCCAAGGTGTGTTCTAAAATGAAAGCAATTACTTCTGGGTTTTCAGCATTCGAAAACCAAAACATGCGGCTTCTGAGATGTTTGGAAACCGAGGTACCACTGTACTTACAAATCTTGGGTTTCTGTTTTAGGACTTGTGATAATGTTCGTGGTTTATTCTTGCAGGGTGAGAAAGGTGAGGTTGGCCTACAGGGCCCTCCTGGCAATCCGGGTGTGAAAGGTGAAATGGGGCCTCAAGGTGTACCTGGGCCCATGGGTCCTCCTGGCGAAAATCAGGTCAGTGGAAGTACGCTTTGCTCTGAGCTAGCATGCGCTCTGATACCCATCTGGGATTGCTTACTTATGGCACACTAAGGCCATGTACACATTCCTGCTTACTCTGCATCCAGTGCTTTCCCACCGCTGGTTTGTGAAGACATATACACACAACACTAACCACAATCCACACCTGTCCTGTAGTGTCTTGAGGAACATTGCATTTTGACGTGTTTTCCTCCCACAAACCAACTTCCATGTAATCATGAAAGCCATATGAAGGCATTAGGGTTTCCTGACCTCCAGGTCTGACCCAAAGTCCTCAGGTTTGCCTGCCCTCCATCCAGGTGGCAGGCGGAGGGTTTGAATGTCCAGGTGGATGGGAGTGCCTTTAATAATAAAAAATATTATTATTATTAACAGAACTGTGCATTCAGCTTGAAGACTCTAGCCCAGCAGGAGCTGGCTGCAAATTATAGCATAGACACTCTGGGCGATCTGCCCTCCTTCTCCTCTCCCCTCTCCCAATTAACTTCTGTCTCCATGATCCACCAGGGGCCTCCCCCAGAACATCAAATAAATAAATAAATAAATAAATAAATAAATAAATAAATAGGAGTATTCTTTGCCTAGATCCAGGTTTGGGGCAAGTACTCTTTGGTTAGAGGAACCCCAGCAGAGATTTAAAATCGCAAAATATGCAGCAAAGTAAAGAGTGGAAATATAGGCTATTAGATCTTAAAAATAATCCCTTCTAAGTTGCTTCCAAAATTCCCCTCAGTGGCAGACGTTGGTCTTTCAAATATCAGTAGCACCATGTGCAACACTAAAATTCTGCACGCACCCTGCCTCTTGCACTCCATTCTAAAGCATTGTTTTAGTACCCCCTGCAATGCGGGGCCCAGTGTGACCATACCGGTCATGCTACCCTTAAACTGCTTCTGTTCCCTCTTCCCTTAGCATAGAAAGAGACCACATGTAAGTGGTTTACTTACAGTCTCTTCAACAATCATATTCATGTGTTTTTCCATACATCGGCAAGAAAACACAGGCAGTAAAACTTAGGTTCCAAAGTGGTGAATGGTTCTAAATTATTTGTATAGAAGCACAATGATAGCTTGCTTAAGCCACACAGCCTTAGCTTGAAGCATCCAAAGCATAGGGTGATCCTGGTTACATTTTAGAAGCTAAATGGAACCTGGAATTGTGATAGTTATGCGGCTTCCATTGCTTCCTGTTGATCCTTGGGCCCTTGCCCCTCCATGCAGGACTGCTTTTTATTCTTCCTTGCCCCTTCCATTTCTGCCCTCCACTCCCCCAGTTGTTGCAAAAAAAGAGAGGAGAAAATCCTCTTTTTTTTCTTAAGATGAACGGATGTTGAAAACCATATATATGTTTTATAAATATAAACAGGCATGTGCAAAAATTGTTCTTAATTGGCACATAAACACCAAAGTCTTCTAAGAACACAGGTCCGAAGGATCTGTCACTTGTGCATGGGCAGTTGTTGGGGGGGGGGTGTTCCTTATGGGTTGCATCAATGCCCTTCTCTTCTCTCTTTGTAGTGCAACACTCATGCAAGAGTTCCTGGGCCTCCAGGTCCTAAGGTGAGTATGAAGCCTATCAAGCAACAGGGCAGAGATGGGGGGAAGCAGTGGCCTTCCAGATGTTCTTGGGCTCCAACTCCCTTCAGTCCCAGCCAGCAATGTCAATGGTGAGGGATGATGGGGGTTGTAACCTGGCCTCTGCAGGGCTGCAGGTTCCCCAGCCCTACTTGCACTGGCATGCTTTCAAACTGCTAGGTTGGCAGGAGCTGGGACAGAGCAACAGGAGCTCACCCCCGTCACGGGGATTCGAACCGCCGACCTTCCGATCAACAAGCCTAAGAGGCTCAGTGGTTTAGACCACAGTGCCGCCCTTTCCCCCCATCCCTGTCATACCAGCAGGAGAAACAAGGTGGTGCAGGAAGGGCACCCAAAATCTCTGTGTGTGGGCAACCACTGCAAAGACAATGGCGTGTAGTTAGGTTGTGGACTAGAGCTGACTTTAGATACCCTGGAAATTATTTTTCTTCCTCACTTTCACCACCCCCTGCCCCCAGTTACAAGGGGGAAGAGTGGAGAGATGGGTGGTGGGCTGCCTCTCCTTCCTTTCTCTTTGGGTGATGCCCCTTCTTCAGATGAATGCGGTAGGAGCCCTTGCTCACTGAGCCCACCTCAAAGTTTTCATCATGAGCTGAAAGGATGGGAAAAGTGGGAAATCCAGAGAACCCATGATCGCGAACTCTATTCATCCTTGTTTGTAGCTGTGTTTATTTTTGCTCATATCCTCTTGTGATATGTGTCTCTTCCTCCCGGAAAAAAAGCATCCTTTTGTGTGTCTCTTCAGCATTTATATTCCTGCCATCTTATCTTCTCCCTGCTCTCTAGTCTCTGCTTTGCCTTATATCAAAAGCAGAGCGGGTGTGAGTCAGAGGCGAGGGACTCCAAGTGTACATTTCTCTTTTAAAAATACAAAATTAGTACTTACAAACTTTGGATTTCTGTCCAACTCTCTCTCCCTTTCCCTCCACCTTCCTCTGCTTCTGCCTTGCCTCTTGCGTATCTTTGCATTAGTGTTTTAAAATGCAGCAAGGTTTGCTCCAATTCAGCTATAAAATGGGAAAGTGCCGTGACAAAAAACAAAACAAAAACCTGCTCCTATGTGGAGATCTAAAGCACAGATCTGTGCCTGGAAAGTGCAGTTCAAAAGGAAGTATAGCTAAGCCCTTAGTTTCATGCCCACAGGGGGCCTGTCTAATCAGTTAATCGTGGATTAATCCTGAAATTGTTGAGCTGGAAGGGACCCTGAGGTTCATCTAGTCCAACCCCCTGCAATGCAGGAATCTCAGCTAAAGCAGACATGCAAGGTGGCCATCCAACATCTGCTTAAAAACCTCCTAGGAAGGAGAGTTCTCTCCTTGCGAAGAGCAGTGCAAAATAGCCAATTCTAAGAACTTTTGGGTATGAGTTTGTGTGTGTGTTTGACTACAAGGCCACGGACTTCCTGAGTTCATACTTTAAGGTGCAGGGAAGCTGCCTGCAACTTTAGATCTGCTTTGCTGGGTTGTGGCAAAAGCCCGTTTACTACTCCAGCCATGTATTCCCCTGCAATCTTTCCAGAAGCAAAGAGCTGCAACGAAACCTAGGGGACAAAGCAGCAGTTAATAACCCGGTTAGCCTCATCACACCCCGAACAGAATCAGCAGCGCAAGTTTGTACGCTGGGCAAGGGAAGCTGCTGTTTTGAACCTAGAGACTCTAAATACGGGGTGATTTAGAGTCCTCACGAACCATCAGCTTCAGGCAGTACTGCCCACATGTTCATTGAAGTGTCCCTTGAGTCGGTGAACCACCCTGTCTTCTTCCCAAAATTGGGTTGGGGGGGGAAAGGACCATCCCCAGGAGTGTCGTTCTCTAACTTGAGAGCTCCTGATCCTGGTTATATCATAAGCTTATGAATAGGCTTGTCGCTGTGTCCCTGGCTGTACAGTACTTATAAGTGTGTCATGGTGATTTGCAATTTGACCTCCCGTTTGGTTTCTTTTCTTCCCCCTTGCAGGGTGAAAAAGGAGAACCTGGAGAACGGGTACGTAGTAGTGCAAAGAGGACCCACATCTTCAAGCACTGTGATGCATTCTTCTTCCTCCTCCTTTTCTTCTTCTTCTTCTTCTTCTTCTTCTTCTTCTTCTTCAACTCATTCTAAGGCCCTTCATTGTGTTTTCTTATCCAGGATTGCTGCAACTGCCCTGGAACAGCAAAAGCTGACTCGGACTCCTGGACACCTTTTACCTACCAAGAGGTACACTGAAATATGTTTGCCCCCACCCTGCCCTTTAGGATCAGTGGTCTTAACGCTGAGTGCATGGGGCAGTGTTTCCTCCAAGGATCAGCTAAGGGGAAACTTGTGCTGAGTATCTGCTACAAGCCTTTGTCTGTGGAGGAACAAAAAATAAAGGCGGAAGCCAGTGTAGGGCGAAAGGTATTTTAGTGGGCTTTCAGTACTAGTCTGGATTGTCATGGGCCAGGGGTAAGCAAACTTTTTCAGCAGGGGGTCGGTCCACTGTCCCTCAGACCTTGTGGGGGTTGGACTATATTTGGGGGGGGTGAACGAATTCCTATGCCCCACAAATAACCCAAGGTGCATTTTAAATAAAAGGACACATTCCACTCATGTAAAAACATGCTGATTCCTGGACTGTCCAGGCCGGATTTAGAAGGTGATTGGGCCGCATCCGGCCCCTGGGCCTTAGTTTGCCTACCCATGTCATGGGCCGTATTGGAGAAGGCATTTCCCCAGGATCTCCTCTTAGGGTGCACACAGATTGTAGAAAAAAACACCCCCCAAAATCAACCAACAATTCTTGAACGTGTCCCACTGCTTCTCTTCATCCCCAAGAGTTCCATCATATTGATACATGCGTGTTCCAGAGCGATGCCAATATTAATATTTAGTCATGGCTTAGTAAAAAAACAAAACCTTGCCACCGCTACTGGCCTATTTATTTATTTATTTACTATTTCGTGTCACAAGATTTATATGCCGGTTGACTGTAACAAAGCCTCAAAGTAGTTTATAAAAAGAGCCAAAAGTGCAGTGTCAGGAGACTCTCCCAGCCTTTGCTGACGGTGGTTGTGTTCCATAGTGTGCCCTGCCATGGGTGTAAACATCCTGAATTTCTGCAGTCAATAGGGAAAGAGGCAGGGGTGCGTGTGGATTATGTATTAAGTAAAAATGACATGAGTGGGCAAGATGTGCCCGTGAGCAATATAAAGATATTGAGTTGGCGTCTTTTTCTTCTCTTCCTCCTCCAGAATGGCAAAGGAGACCTTGAGATATATGGCTCGATTGCCAGCCGTGTAAGCCAGCCATTTCATCTTCTCCAACAAACCTTGGTTTGGTTTTGGTTGTGTGTTTTTTTTTTAAAAAAATGTATCTTGCCTTCAGAATGTGCTGTCTTCCCAATCTTGGCCTTTTCCTTTAAAAAAAACAGAACAGAACAGAACAGATAAAAAGAAGCACTTTTGCCTACATTAGGAGTAGGGAACCTTTTTCAGTCTGAGGGCTGGCTTCCCTCATGGGATCCTTATGGGGTCCATGTGGTGGGTGTGGCCAGAGGCAAAAGTAGGTGGAGCAATGGATGCGACTCCTACCTTTGAATAGAAGGATACATTCCAGCCATGCAAAAGTCACAAGTTTCAGCACACACGCATACAAACCATCCCTCCATCCAGGCTAGCAGGCAGGGCCAGCCCAGGACACTAGAGGCAAAACACAAATTGCTGCCCCTGTCCCCTCTGCTGCATGCTTGCATGCTGCTGTGCACCCACCACGCACCTGCCTGGCATGCGCCCGCTGTCGCATGCATGCATGGGCATGCGGCTGCGAGTGTACAGTGGGGGGAGAGAAGATCATGATCATGATCGGTGTGCTCATCAGAGGCCGGATCTGCTGCCCTCCCAGCTGTCCAGAGCTTGCTGCCCTGAGGCGACTGCTTCATTTTGCCTCATGGGTAGGCTGGTCCTGCTAGCAGGAGGCGTAATCACAGTTCAAGGCACAGTCCAGCCAGGCAAAGGCACTCGAGAAGGGCTTCGTGATGGGATGCAGGTAGAGAGCCCCAGAGGGCTCTGTATTTGACCTCTTGGTCCCAGCAGCGGCGTAGCGTGGGTTGTCAGCACCCGGGGCAAGGCAAGTAATTTGCGCCCCATAACCCGGGGCAAGGCAAGTAATTTGCGCCCCTAACCCCTAACCTGCCGCCGCTGGGGGCACGGTTGCAACACAGTGTGGGGAAGAGAAGAAGAGAAACTAGCAGGAGAACCTTGATTTCCCTCTGCAGCTCTGTGGGGAAGGAGGGCGCAGACTGGGCTCCTTCCTCGCCACAAGATCCTGGCTGCGGGGCGCAATTCGGGAGGCTCGGCTGGCCGGGCCCAGGCCCCGCGGGGCTCCTCCGCGCTCCCCTCCCCCGGCCGGCGCCTGCAAAGGCTGCGGGTTCCGCTGCGCCTCCGTCTCTCTTTCCACTGGTAGCGAGAGTGGGTGGGAGGAGGCCACCCGGGAGCCGGAACCGGGCGCCAAATAAGGGGAGCGGGGCGGGCCTGGATCCTGGCCTTGTTTGGTGCTTCCCCTCGGCCGGCGGCCCAGCCAAGCCCGCGGCGGCGGCGCGGCGATGCCTGCGCAGGGGGGCGCCCACCCCTCGGCCCCCGCCCAGCGCTGCCGCCCCAGCACCTGCCCGCTCCTCCCAAGGGGCCTCCTCTCCCTCCCGCCTCTTCGCAGCAGTCCTCGCGGGGGGGACAGGCTCGACTCTCCCCTCCCTCTTGCGCCCCGTCCTGCGCGCGATCCTGGCCAGGCTCCGGCTCCGGCTCCGGACCTCCTTGCTGGCGCCTGCTGCTCCCCCTGGTCGCCCAGCCTGACCCCTCCTCCCAAAGGAGCTGAGCCCCGAGGCTCTTCGGCGACTCTGGAGGCGGCGAGTGCGCCCCCCCAGATGTTGCGCCCGGTGCGGCCGGCACCCCTTGCACCCCCCACGCTACGCCACTGGGTCCCAGTTTCCACCCACCCACTCACCACCCCAGACT
Organism: Podarcis erhardii; assembly: GCF_964252035.2. Taxonomy (NCBI): domain Eukaryota; kingdom Metazoa; phylum Chordata; class Lepidosauria; order Squamata; family Lacertidae; genus Podarcis; species Podarcis erhardii. The sequence continues at coordinate 28,199,512 of NC_138502.1, read as the reverse complement.
AAATGAGCATTGTATGGAACCAAAGATCCCAGGCTGACTTCCTTAGAGCACTGGAGTCCTTAGAGCATTGAGTCTTTCACGAGAAACAGTTGTGCAAGCAGGCAAGCTATTCGCCAGCCCATTCAGACGGCAAGGTGTGAAATGTAATGGTGTTTGCAAAGTTCGGTTTCAGAATGCAGATAACACCCAGTGTCTCTGTTCCCTTTTCTGCTTCTTCTAGGGTCCTCCCGGCCCAGCAGGAAATCCTGGCATGCCTGGGCCCCCAGGCCCTCCTGGACCACCAGGAGTTATTTACCTTAATGTAAGTGATCCTCATCCCTCCCCCCCCAAAAAAAACCCACCTCAATGTTAGGAGAGATGAAGCAGCCACATGGTATTTAGAGAGTGACTTGTGGGAAGTTAGGGATCTGTCTCTTCAGCTGTTTTTTAAACATCACATACGTGGGATGGGGGGTTTCTTGCTTTGTGGGATTTTGTATCTAATACTGAAAGCTATCCCCCTTTCCTCTTTAACTTGTGTTCTTACCTTCCCCTGCCTCCCATCTGTCTATTTCCAGAGGGTGATCCCTATCCCACCCAGGAGGCATTGCAAGCAACCGGTGAGTTGGCAGGGCCAAATGGCTGCTTTTTCGCTGCTCTCTAATACGTCTTGCAAGGACAAGTAGCACCAGGCACCACCCAAAGCATTGTTCAGCAATCCAAGCCTCTGCTGCATGAGAGGACCGGCCAAAGGAATATTTCCTGTGTGGAACAAACAGAAATGTTTGGTTCTGGTGTAGCAGCAGCCTTGGCTGAAATATTAGTAGTGGTGGTATTTATTACATAATTGGCAAATACATTTCATTAATTAATTGCTCTTTACAAAATAAAAAAAGGTCTCAAAGCAGCTTGCAATAATTTAAAATACAAAGTACCATAAGGCGAACCACAACCAAAATTTACAGAAATGGTTGGATACAACAGACTGTGTGTAAACAGGCAGTGCTGGTCTGCAGACAAAATTAATGCTGCTGGCCCCTGAACTTGGTAGAAGCTCCCCACACATAAGACGCAGCCCTGTGGGTTAAGGGTGCCTTGCTCAGCAAGGAGGCCAATTTAAAAATCTTTTGATTCCATTTTTCACTGAGTCCCACCCCAAACTGGGCAAGGTGTTTTCTGCACACTCCATTCGTCTCTATAACTTGGCTAATGTGGTGCTCATCTCTGTGCTCTTTGTTTTCTTCCAGTTGAGCCAGGACCCATCTTTGGATTCAGGTGCGAGCCGTTTTCTCTCTGGCTAATAATGTGCGACTTCTCTTGCGTATCTGCTCTACTGCGATTTGATGTGGCTTGCATATCTATCCAGCATATGGCCAACCGACAGCCACTTTGGGAGGGCGCGAGGATATAGTCTGCAGAGGGTTTTTCTCTGACTCTGCAATCTGTGGTTCCACCGGTTCTTTGCTGAATTCAGCCTGTGGATGACACAATATTAGCCCAGGACTTGCATGTACGCTTCTAGTAGACGTTTAGCCCTAGCCAGTCCCTTCTTCACCACCTTTACAAGGGAAGAGAAACTTGTGGAAATGTATGCAATGTGCCCTGTTTGGGTGTTTTCCGACAGTCTTCCTTGCCACCACTGGCAGCATACTGGTCTTGGAATTTGAGCTGTGAGTGTGTTGCCAAGTCAGTAAGGAAGAATTGTTGTCTGCCAGCCGTTCTAATTTAGAACCATTAATATGCAGCACTTCAGGATGTTGTTTACAGACTCTCCTCTTTGGGGGTGGGGAGCTTTTTCTTGTACAGTTGATGGAATATTTGCTTCCTGGGATGGATGGTGGCTGGTTAGTTCATTCTGTCCTTTTTTCTGCTGTGCAGATGATGGGCTGTCTTTGAAGGATTCTTCCAATGAAAACCAGTATGGGTTTAAGGTAGGTCACCTTCATTCTTCTCCTTTCTGATACTCCCTCCAATAGTTAGTCCAGGGTAAAGAGCTGAACAAGTACAGGTAGAGGGAACCAGGCAAATGGCCTTCTCAGTGGTGGCGCCCGCCCTGTGGAACGCCCTCCCATCAGGTGTCAAGGAAATAAACAACTACCTGACTTTTAGAATACATCTGAAGGCAGCCCTGTTTAGGGAAGTTTTTAATGTTTGATGTTTTTTTCTGTTGGGAGCCACCTGGAATGGCTGGGGAAACCCAGCCAGATGGGTGGGGTATAAATAATAATAATAATAATAATAATAATAATAATAATAATTATTATTATTATTATTATTATTATTTTCCTCCACCACCAGCTCCTCTACACATGAGATTTAGAAATTCACTTCAGATAATCTGGATTTCTTCACACCCTCAAGGAAATCTCCTTCAGCTATCTCATTTCTCAGCTATCAGAGAAATGTTTTTCTCTGTCCTGAGACAACATGCTTATCTGAAAGTCAGGGGTTGCAGGTGCTCAAACAATACACAGCTACTAAGCGTTAGGTTAGTAGCCACTAGATTCTACAATAATAAGGATTACTGAAGTGGCTCGGGAGTACCCCTTTTGTTAAGGTGAGTAGCAAAAACCAAACAAATACATTTTGCTAGTATAAACCTAAAACGTCTGTAACTCATCAAAATGACAATAGTTGAACTAAAAATGTAAAGCATGGCATAAATCACCCACCTGATGAAGTCTAGCCCTGTGCTAAATTTCAAAATGATCCACTGAAAATCGCCAACGATACGGTAAGTTAAAAAGTGCTGAAAATTGACACATTGAGCCCTTTTACTCCAATTTTTAGACAATCTTGTCATATATTTGTTTCCAATTTGGGTGGGAAGCTATGGAGTACCGGTAATTCAAGCTCCTTGAAGACACGTTTTCATTGGTTTCATGACGTTCTGAGGAGCACTTCAAACGTTATTATGGTTTTATTGCCCCATTAAGGCCTATAATAGCCACTGTTGGCAAAATAATATGATGTGTGTGCCGTATAAATACTGAAGCAATATTCATGGACCATTCTTCAGTGTTTGCAGAGGGAGCCACCTAGCGAATAGGATGTGTAATGCCTGTTGTTTCAGTTGTGGGACTGACCAGGAGACACCAGCCGTTGGGCTGTGATCACATTTGGAAGCCTGATAAGTTACTGTGGGCACCGCACAGATCCCCCAAGAACATGATGTGCACATTCTCACAACCACACACATCCTAAAACACACACACACACATTGCTACCCCACACATCCCAGCACATACACAGAAACACGCACACCACAGACACTCCACCCAGGCATAAACAGTTTACTCACTGAAGGATCCCTATAGCAATATGGCAAGGCTCAGGTGTTTCATAAGTCATTACAGGGCCAAAACAATGTGGAGCATCTTTGCAGGTCCAGGCACTTCATTGAGGCCTGAGAGACCAAAGAAAAACATGTGGGCACGGATGGCAAATTTTAAGCAAGCCCAGCTTGTGATGTGGCACAACTGTTGTCGCAGCATGTTTCTCAAAGCATCGGCCTTAGCTTTGCTGGCTTTGTGGAGCTTGAGAGGCAGCATGAGATAGCCTTAACTCTGGTCAGCCTTAACCGAATTGCAAAGCCTTCCACCAGTTGAGGGTAAGTGTGCTTTTAATAAAGGCACCTGCTCTTCCTTTACTTTCCAGCACTCCACGTGGATCTTCAAGTCAAAAGAGCTGATGTTCAAATCGGCCTCCTCCATTCCTGAAGGCAGCTTGGTCTACGTCAGTGAAGGGAGTGAAGCTTTCTTCCGAACCCCCAAGGGATGGAGCAGGCTTCTGGTAGGAAAACATTGGGACACTGATGTGCATGACTCTGTAGATGTGCAGCACTCAGTCTCGCTCAGTATCTGATACACAAGCATCTGGATGGCCACTATATGAAACAGGAGAATGAGCAGCCAATTACCAGGGATGATGTTGTAGTGTGTTTATTGCATCAACAGGAGGTAGGACTGCTCTACAATTCCCTGGACTGTTTAGACCCTTTGCCCTGATCCAAGAGGGCTGCTCAGATGCTCTCTTTGTTTTTAAAAATCAGGATGAGATTAAGTTATGCTTTTGTGGCTCGCTTGCTTGAGCTACCTGGGCAATGCTTGCCCTGATGGCATTTTAAAAAAAACTTTTCGCACATGAGAACAAATGCTCGTTTTTTTACACGTTTCGGTCCAGCCTTATCCCTGTTATGTTTCTATTGTCTCTTGATCAGCTGGAGGATTCAGAGTCTTTACTGGTTGGAGATGACCCTTCGGTGTCTACAGACAGAAATCAGGTGTGGACTTCTTCCAACTTGTAATGCTTTGCCATTGCCTGTTCAGCAGTTCTCCTGGGTTTTGCTCTGGCATAAGTTAAAGGGCTGAAAGTGGGGAGAGCAAAGAAACCGAAAGCCCATAAAATATTATACCCATTTGGGTGGCGCACTTGCAGAAGAGCATAGTTAACTGTTGGATAAAGTAATGATGAAATTAAGTGATATAAACCCCTTTGAGTAACAAATTTCATCTATTTGTAAAGCACCTCGTCTACACACCAACAACTCCTTACTCCAGCCTCAGCAGGCCTATTTAATTCTTCTCAACAACTGCCCCACCACAGCTACGAACAGGCAGAAAACTGTTACTGGGAATAGGCTGCATGCACTGCTGCTGCTAGCACCTTCATCACCTTCCTAGTTCTCTTGCACTCCGTGCATAGCTAGTATGGTGTCTGGGGGTGGCAATATTTGCTGCAGTTTATGTGCGCATGCATTCTAAGGGCTCGTTGACACAGCATTTGCTTTTAAGCTGAGTCACATTAAAAAATGGTTTTGTTTCACCATGTATCCTGTCTTCCTAGGTCCAAAACGACAAGAGCCAAGCAACCGTCCAGATTCTACCACCTAGCATCCCCCAGAGGATCCCTTCAGTAAGTTCAACAGAAGAGGAGTGTAATGCAGTCAAGCTGCTGGCACAACAGCTTGCCTTTTCTTCTTCTTTTTGAGTGTTGTCTCAGGCAAATAATTTAGAAGCAGTGGGTGGGGAGGGACACAGGTGGCGCTGTGGTCTAAACCACTGAGCCTCTTGGGCTTGCTGATCAGAAGGTCAACAGTTCAAATCCCCACTATGGGGTGAGCTTCCGTTGCTCTGTCCCAGCTCCTGCCAACCTAGGAGTTTGAAGGCATACCAGTGCAAGTACAGTGGGACCTTGGTTCTCAAACTTAATCTGTTCCAGAAGTCCGTTTGACTCCCGAAACCATTCAAAAACCAAGGCGCGGCTTCTCATTGGCTGCAGGAGCTTCCTGCACTAAATTAGAAGCCGTGTCGGATGTTCGGCTTCCAAAAAACGTTCGCAAACCAGAACACTCACTTCCAGGTTTGCGGCATTCGGGAGCTGATTTGTTTGGGGGCCAAGCTGTTCAACAACAAGGTACCACTGTAGATGTATAGGTACTGCTGCGGCGGGAAGGTAAACAGCATTTCCGTGCACTCTGGTTTCTTAGTTTCCTTCATGGTGTTCTGTTGCGCCAGAAGCGGTTTAGTCATGCTGGCCACCTGACACGGAAAGCTGTCTGTGGACCAACGCCTACTCCCTCGGCCTGAAAAGTGAGATGAGTGCCACAACCCCATAGTTGCCTTTGACTGGACTTAACCATCCAGGGGTCCTTTACCATTTTTTATAGACCTTGCTGTATCAATCTCTTCTTTCTGGTGGCCCCCTTGAAGATATGGTGCAAAACCTGGCAAGGCCATAACAAGAACCTGACTGGTTGATTGACACCACTCCTCTGGTTGATCTACTCCACCCTGTTGTCCTCCTTAGGTGTCAGGTGTTTAACTAAAATCCCTCAATTTTTCTAGCTCCGCCTAGTGGCCCTCAACATCCCCCTGACTGGTAGCATGAATGGGATTGGTGGCGTTGACCTGCGGTGCTATCGGCAGTCACAGGAGGCGAAGCTGCATGGAACTTTCCGGGCCTTCCTGTCATCATCCACTCAAAGCCTAGTCTCCATCGTGAAGAGAACTGACAGGAATCTGCCTATTGTCAACCTTAAGGCTAGTAGCAACATCCTGTTAAATTCTTGATTTGATGCAGACATCTTTTCTGAGGAAAGCACTGGTACCTGATGAAAAAGGCATGTGGTGCTTGCTTAGCAACTGCCCAACTACTTCTTATGGATAAGTGATGACCCTAGCAGGCACTCCTATGTTTTTGGGAAGGGCAGGATTCTTTTGCCTTCCACTGCTGTGGCTGAGGCACTTGGGTTGTAGAATAATGTTGTGGGGCCTACAGCCTCTGTTGACTGTTTTCTAGCTTGAAAAGCATTGTTTCTGTTGCAGGGCCAGCTGCTGGCAAAGAGTTGGAATTCCCTCTTCAGTAGTGCTGCTCGTTTCAATTCCCCAAATTCTCCCATCTACACATTCAATGGGCGCAATGTCCTGACGGATCCTATGTGGTGAGTAACATGTGGGGAAAGAAAGCATCTGTAGGGATATGTGACCATATGGGAGGTACAAGCAGGGCATCCCAAACTATATTCACCAGTTCCCCTATAAGTGGGGCTGTACCTAATTGGGGAATATCTAGGTGGGGAAAATATTCAGGAGGCCCAGAAGGGGCAAATAAATGGGTAATGAGGTCCCCTTTGTCCAGCATATTAGATTTCTGGGGAAGCACACAGGTGAGGAGTTCAGAACCTACATCTTGCCTATTGCATACCTCCCCTGCTCCACAGCTTGTCTCTCCATGTGCTTTTCTTCTCCACTTACCACGAGTAATGGAAGGAACCATGACCATGGACTCAGCTATACAGCTGCAAATAAAATGTTTTAAGTGTGCTGTAAAGTACAATACACAAATCTGACACTAGATGGTGACCATGAGCTATGGCACATTCAATATATTTTTCAAAACTTTTTTTTAAATAAACATTTTCACAGCATTTTTTAAAATATGTGTGTAGATTCCACCTATCTATGAAAAACACCTGGGCAGAGGAGCTGCTGGGAGGTGTAAATGGAATCTGCAGGAAACACTGAGCTGGGCTTCCCTTTCGCTGTTAAATTCAGACCCAACCTCTTTCTATGCTATTGGGATGATAGTTCCACATTTAAACACATGCAACCACAGCCGTTGTGTCTAGTTTGGCCCTTGGGAATGATGGATTGAGACAAGACAGGATGGGTGCTTTTTTGTGCCATGCAGTTGACTTCAGCTATCCACTTTTGTATGTCCTTCTATTTCTATGTTCAGGAGACAAAAGGCAGTCTGGCATGGTGTCAAACAACTGGGAGGCCAGGCCAAAAATCAAGACTGTCAGGAGTGGCGAACAGCCTCCAGCCAGTCCAAAGGCCTTGCCTCACCTCCAGCCGGAGGCAAGTTCCTCACAGCGGATGCACATAGCTGCTCAGACTTCCTGGTTGTTCTGTGCGTGGAAAATGCCTTCTGAGATGAGCGCAGCTTCAGATCAGCAAGGAACAGCAGAAGGAGCCAGTTGCTTCAAAGGCTGGATCAGGATGATAAGCCTTTGACCCTAAAGACACATGAGGTGGAAAATGCAGGTACCCATGCTTCCACCCCAGCTGGGAAAGAATGTTTGAGAGGAAAGAAAACCATGCATTGCCTGCACCTCAGCAAGCTGCCATGTGTGCTGATATGTAGAATCAGCAGCTCACGCAGGCAGGTGCAAAAGGGGCTTCTGCTTTGTTACAATGTGTGTACCTGGACTTACATGTGCACCACCAGCACTCATGTACAGTATGCTCATATACACACTGCTGAGAGGTTTAGGAACTTTTGCTGGAGTTATGACGTGTGCTTGTTATGGATGTGTGTTAACCCTTATGCCCACAAGAAGCTCTCACATGAAGAAACAAAGAAAGCTTGGTTTATTATACAAGGTGTGACCGGAATATTTGGTGAATGGTCACAGAAATTGGACAGTGATAAATATTCAAGCATACATACCTTACAGGCCTTCAAAGTAGGCCCCCTCTGATACAATGCACCATTGACAACATTAGTACAGTAGAACTGTTGGAAACATTTGGAGAAGTCCTCTTTTCGTACTGCTTTCAGTTCCCTTGCACCTCGGAAGTGTGAAATGTTGAAAAATCTGTGCCCTTTCAGTGCAAATTTCAGTTTTGGAAAAAGAAAGAAATCTGGTGGGACAAGATTAGGCGAATATGGAGGATGGGACAACTCAGTAACCTCAGTAACGATTTTACACGGAATATGCAATTCTTCCACCATCATTCAGACGGACAAACGCCAATCCCACATCTATAACGCACAAACTTTGTCAACATTTGCCGCCGTTCTGCTCGTTGACAACCTGCCAAACCAAGGGTCATCCTCAATGGTTTGCCACCTGTCACGGAAACACTTAAACCACTCATACACTGTCTTTCAAGTTACCGCTTCATATCCATACACAATTGTGAGCATTTTGTGGGTTTCCGATGCTGATTTACCCAATTTGAAACAGAATTTCATATTGACTCTCTGCTCCATTTTCAATCACAACACACTGCACTATTAACAGCTACCTGTACTAAATGCTACTGCACATAGTTTCCCAACCTGTTCGCCGTTTAGCAAAAAAAAGGTGGCAGAAGGGATGTATTGTGCTCAGGAATTTTTATGGAATGTTGCAGCTTTTTCCCCACAGTGTTCCTGCATGGGTAAACATAGATCTCACAAAGAAAAGGCAGCATCTAGGTTGCAGGTACATTTACATTTTTGGAACTATTGAATTCTACAGCAGGGAGGTGTTAACATCTGTGGGTCAGCTCCTGCACACTCCTGCACTAGCAAAATGACCTGCAACCAAAGCATTCCTGGCAGGTCGAGCACCCTCTTGAAAACAGTCCAAAGAACTGCAACAGCGACCTTTCTAGGCAGCTTGATCTGTTCCTATACTGTGTTTATAAGGCTGATACTACACTGTTACATAACGCAAATACTAGTAAGGAAAACCCATACAGTAGGGTTGTCATACATCTGGGAAAACCTGGACATGCCAATCCAGGCGGATTTTTACATTTTAAAGGAAATGTCTGAGTGGGGGGGGGGGTGCTCAGGCTCAGGCAGCTTGGACTCAAGCTGCTCTGCACACTGCAGCCACTGCTAGCCCAAGCCGGGCAAAGAGGCACACCGGGAGCAGCAGAGGCCTTGTGCTCCCACGTGTCTCTTTCCCCAGCTCAGGCTGGCAGCAGCTCGGGCTGCCCTCTTTTTTGCTCTTCAATATATGGTAACCCTATCATACAGTCACCTTCACACATGACATTATAAGTTCTTGCACTTCTTGATCTGAAATGTTGGTAGAGTGTTCTTTTAACTTCAAAATGCCGCTCTCCCCCCCCCTCCATGGGAGAAAGTTTGGTTGCTTGTTTCTTTTTAAAAACTGATTCCAGTTTAATAAAGATGCTATTTTGAATAACCTTCTCCAGCTTTCCCTAAACCTAACAAAGTTGGTTGATTTGAGCATATGAAACATCAGTTACAACAGTGATAATGAAATGAATGAGAGGCTCTTTATGATCTACTGGGATCAGATAGTCCAGCTAAACCCAAAATACTCTCAAGAGTGACAAGAGGATCAATATATGTAGAAAATCCCTAATTGCCACGAGGTTCTCATTCTAGCAATGTGGAATTCATTTGTCCTGGACTCTGAACACCACCAGTGCAAATCTGGAATCATTCCATTACATCTATTAAACTTAACTGGTGAAAGGTGCCATTCGTGTAACACTTTAATCCCCCCCCCCTTGATTAGTTGCAATGACTTATTTTATTATGAAAAACAGATCCTCATTGTCCTATAATTTCCTCCCTACAATCCTATTTCCTCTCACCTTTAACTTTTGAATCTATTCCTTGTTTCCTCACTCCTGTTTTAAGTCATTTTACTGACTGTACATTTGTTTACAATATATCAAAAGAAATTAATTTATGTTAGCACAATATATTTTTCAACAAGTTTTTTTTAAAAGGATAGCTTAGTTGGTTAGAGGGGGTTTTAATCCCATCCATCTTTTCTTCACACATGTTTCTTCACACTGTAATAAGGCTCCATGATGGAGAAGGTCCGATGTGAAATAAAAATTGTTTGTCATTCTCTTTTGCTTCTGTGTCATATCTTTTCAACTGTCAGCATCCAACTACTTGTGGACTTTTATAGCGCACAATAAACAAAGCTAATCAGCATAACACAACCATAAAACAGCATAAAAATACTGTTCAATGGAGTCTCACAGATGGGTCTCTCCTGGGAATTTGTGGTAGCCCAGAGATTATTGCGGGGTGTGCATACCTTCAGTTTCTTATTCTTTATTTTCTATGTATTTTAGAAATTATTGGCATGAAGGAGCTATGCTTGGCAGTGGGCTTGTCCACACTTGCCTTGGGAAAACCCACTCTTTACTGCTGAATCAGAGCACACATCAACTGGGCTTTTCGTACATTGATGTATGCTCTGATTCAGTGATAAAGAGTGAGTTTTCCCAGGGGAAGTGGTGGGGCAAACGGAAAACCACTTGGTCTCGTGTTTTCTAGGCATGAGACAAGCAAAGTGTGGACAAGTCCAGTGTCTGACTTACACCAAAAGGAAGGAAACATCGGGTAAGACACAAATCTCCTAGAGCAGTGGTCTTGAACTGGTGGGTCAGGAGGACCCACTATTAGGTTATGGCCTGATCTAAGGTGGGTCACAACAGCAGTGTTACCATCATGCAAATATATGGCCAAAAAAAGCAGTAAGAAATGGGTCCCCAAATGTTTGTTTGGCTTGAAGGGGGGTCCTGAATTCGAACAGGTTGAGGGCAACTTAGAGGATGCTTTCCTGGAGATATGCATGTGTGTATCATTTGTGATGACCCCAAGCTTAGCATACCAGGAGTTACTCATTTTTTGGTCTCCAAACATTAATGAGCGTTTCCAAAACAAAAACTAGTGGTTTTGAATGGAGAGGATTCCTTCATTGAGCTCAACGGGGCAGCTTCCCAGTCACCAAGACACATCATACTGTACAAAGCAAATTTTGGGGTGCACCTTTAGTTTCCTACCAAGTTTAACAATGAGGCTGCTTCAAACTTTACTGGTGAATAAGGAGCTGGGAAAAACAGTAACTGACTTCAGAATGACATGAAAATGTCCATCATGACATAAGTCACGATGATGGTGGGAATGATTTGCCTTAAGATTATATGTATGGTGTTCAGCAAGTTAGGCCGAAAGGCAATAACAGGGGCCCGGGCCGACCCACCCATGAGGCAAGGTGAGGCGACTGCCTCAGACAGCAGGATCCACAGGGGCACCAGAGCCAGCCTCCAAGAAATGCATCACCCACTGCTGCTGTAGCGCAGTCATTGAAGGCCAGATTTGCTCCCCATCCATGCTCCTCTAACAGTTCCCTTTTGGTCAATAGGAGGTACTGCTCGTCTCCTCCCTCCGTTTTCCGCCTTCCCCTTTTCCCCTTGAGGTGGGGAGGGGAGGGCGGTGGGCGCCATTTTGTGGTTCGCTTCAGGTAACTGTGGCCTGTCAGGTTCCACGTCCACTACGCCACACTGACTTTAAATGCATGAAGGAGAAAGGGGGGGGGAAATCATTGAACTGTTACATGCTGAGTGCCAGCAAACATCTAACAAACGATTAACGAAGAAGAACGATAACTTTTAACAAGCGCCTACAAAACAAAACGTGCAATTCAATCCATCGCGCTGGCGTCGGGTTCATTGGCGCAGCCCCACGCCCATCAACGCCATTCCACACGTCTATTGGTGGAACTGAGCGGTGCGCCTGCCCTCGCTTTTAAACCTGGGAAATAACAGTTTGTGCTTTTGAAGAGCGGTGTACTGTTTTTCGGCTTTTTTTTTGTTCATTTGTTCGAACGCTCAGACTTTCGTTCCGATTGGCTGCGCGAACTCTCCTTCCCCGCCTCCTTAATCAGTATTTCCCTGTGCCGAACGGCGATTGGCCCGGCAGCTAAAGCAGGCCGGCGGGGATTGGTCGCGGCCGTTTGAGCGGGCTGAGGCGACGCTTTTCGAAAGCGCTCTCTCTCTCGGTGAAGCGTTTCCTGCCGCCTTTGTCCGGCCTCATTCGCAGCCGCTCGTCTGAGGGAAGGTTGTTGGCTCTGCTCACAGCGCTCGGTGACTGCCAGTCTGAGGGACTCGGCCGCTGCTCCCCTCTCAACGGCCGCTTCCCACCCCCACAATCCCCGCTAGCTCTGTTGTTTCCTCGACACCCCTCGCTCCAACCGGGTCCACCATGGACTTAGAAGACTCCTTTTCCCCGCTCAAGGTGAGTCTCCCCCCCCAACCCCCACACCGTTATTTCACACTCCCGCCCTCTTACCGTCTTCCCAGCCCCACGTAACTCAATATCGACTGAGGGGTTTTCTTTCAGGACAGCGCCATTGAAACAAAACGGGCCTTAATTAGTGGCGGCCTTTAACCTCTGCCCTCGAGCGTTGGACCTTTCTAATTCATTCTTAATCCCAGCCATCTTGCTACTTCTCTATCTTAAAAAAAAAAACCCAACCTCCGCATAGATGCCTCCAATTCCCTTGTTTCCTGTTTTTTTAATTTGATTATTTTAGCTTAATATGTGTTACAACAATCCCATCATGATCCGCGGTTCCTTATCTCTAAAAAAAAACCTAAAAAAAATACGTACTGGTTTGGAGGTCTATCCTACAGAGACATTACGATGGGGACAGGTTTCTCATGGGAGGGGGTGCAGAACCTCAATTCATGGAGGTTCATGGAGCTTTTCAAAAAAATTTGTGGATCTGGGGGGGGGGGGGGCAAATTCCTACCCAAACTCACAACAACGTTTGATTGTGGATGTTTTTGTAGCTTCAGTATATTGCTGATACTGGACATAATAGGTTTACTTTCTAGGCAGAGAAAATATATACACGTTTGAATGTGGGGATTAGCATCCCAAAAATGTAAGACTGTTAATGGCTCTGTTGGATTACATCAGAGATCCATCTATTCTAGCTTCCTCTTTTTAAGAGTGGCCAGCCAAATATCACAGGTGTGACATGGTGAAAACTTCTTTGTCTGAACAGTCTGATGTTCAGATATAGATGACTTGAATCTCAGGCTTTTGTCTGTAAAAGGCGAGCACAATCTTTTACCCCCTTTCTCATCTCAGTTTCAGGTGTATGGGATGTTAGGAGAGGGCTTTTACCTTTGGTGGGCTGGCTAAACTAGGTGAGGGGGACTTCCCCTGCATGTAGACAGGCTCAGGAGGAAGGTGGTTTCTGCATGTGCTGTAGAAGGAAGTGAGGGGTAGATGGGGCTTCTCCGCGTGGGAATGAAGCCCCTCTAGGAGAAGGAAAACTGATTCTAAACCTCTGCTGCCTTGCGGGATATTTTTGGGAGACGAAAAGACTAAGGAGTAAAGGCTACACAAGTCCCCAAGGAATCTGGATGGTGCCTTGTCTGCCTCCTTCCAGCAACTCCTGTCAGCCAAGCAGGTGTCAAAGGTATTGCTCTGTTTTCCTTTGGACCACTTCACCAAGACCAAGAGGAGTCTAGTCATATTTCAGTTTGGTTATGTAGTTTTTAATGTGTTTTATTTATTTTTATGACTACTTTGCTTTATCTGAAATTATGTAAATCTTTTCATATTGTAAGCCGCCTTGAGCATTGTTTTAACTGTGGAAAGACGGCATACAAATAAAATGGTGATGGTGATCTGGGCAGCCCAGGACCTCCACACTGACTAGATTTGCTCCCTGCGGAGGTCACTGCAGTGCTTCTAACTCAGCAGTTTGACTTCACCTCCCAAATGTGCGGTCCATTGTCTCTTGAGACAAATGCCTATTCCTTCTTTCAAAACTAGCTTGGTGGTAAATTCATGTCTTGTGTGTGTTTATTTCCATCCTAGCATTGTTGTTATTACAGAAACCCACAAAGTTAGCTCATTTATGCAGTGACTTACAATGTTTTCATTTTGCTTCTATTCAGCCAGTAGATGCAAACCCTAAAGTGGGTAAGATCACAGATGGAGATTCAAAAAAGAGGCTATCTGTTGAAAGAATATACCAGAAGAAAAGCCAGCTGGAGCATATATTGCTTCGGCCTGATACCTACATTGGCTCTGTGGAACAAGTGACTCAGGTAAAAAGCTTTTTGTTTGGGGAGTTAAGGTAGGGATTGAATGAGAGGGAGCTTTTCTGATTCCTTTGTTTTACTAATTGCAAATAAAGTTCTAGTATCACAAAGCAGAGCTTAGACTGTTCTAATTTGGGGAGTTGAGAGGGTGATTTTTCCACAACTGTATTACAAGGTCATGGCATCTTAGGACACTTCCAGTCAGGCCACATGGCTTATGGGAATCACTGGACAATGCTGACCTTGTGCTCACTGAATGTGCAGAGTAAAAGTGTCTGCTTTTTACTGAATATCTTATTATTTTTAATTATCTTTTCAGCAAATGTGGGTATTTGATGAAGATGTTGGACTGAACTGCAGGGATGTTACCTTCGTACCTGGCCTTTATAAAATATTTGACGAAATCCTAGGTATGGTGAGAGCAACATCTTTTAGTGTCAATGGATTGAATTACAGAGGAGTTGCATTTGATGTTAAGTTGGCTTGGGGAATTTTCTGGCTTATCCACAAGCTCAGTACTTTAGCAAGTTGCTACCATAGCCATAAAATGGGAATTGCAATACTGTAGTGAATGGCACAACGACAAATGCAGTTAACTTGTGATTACTGGGACTGGTTCTTAATGCCAAGCTAAGAAATATCATTAAGTACTTCATTTTTTACTAACAAGCTTTGTTCGTGTTTTCATTTTTCCCCAGTCAATGCTGCTGATAACAAGCAGAGAGATAAGAAGATGTCATGTATCAAAGTTATGATTGACCCGTAAGTAATATTCAATTCCTTTCTAGTAAACTATTTTAAGAATTGCAGGCTTAGATTGCCCCCTGTTGTCTGTTGCTCATTTTTTCAGAATTTGTATATAAATATGACTTTCATGTCAGTTATTTATGATGGGCCTAGTTTTGAATTCTGTATTTGTAAACAAACCCAATAGTGGGTTTGCAGCTGAAAATCATAAGGTGAATAAGAATCTTGTTCGGGGTCTTTAGAGATGAGAAATTTCTGGAGCAGTGGGCAGGCAGTCATTGCTTACTAACACTTGTGTAGAATAGGGAGCTAATTCCATTAATGGAGGTTTTTTGTGTTCCTGATTCATAAAGAGTTTGGTTTCCTTTTCTAGAGAGAATAACACAATCTCTGTGTGGAACAACGGAAAAGGGATTCCTGTTGTAGAGCACAAAGTAGAGAAAGTCTATGTGCCGGCTCTTATTTTTGGACAGCTTTTAACCTCCAGCAATTACGATGATGATGAGAAGAAAGTCACAGGTAGAGGAAAACCTTAATAGAAAATATTAACCAGCTGGGAAATTGTGTCTTAAGGGACTAGCCCTTTTGAAAAACCTGTCTCTTCACTACAGCTTTGTCTCTTTCATTATATGCAGAAGAGTGGTTGAAGGGTAAAGAAGAGTTAATTTAATATGCATTATTTAAAAATATGTAACCCATGTTTTATAGTTCCCCGGTTTCCTGAAATTAGTATACTGGACAAGTTATGCTAACTTCCTACTGCTGAGCTAAAGGCAAGAGTTGAGGTATAGATGAGGGAACCGAAGTTTCAAAGTGCCTCATGGTACCAACCTTTAGCAGCATAGAACAATACTGATATTACAGGGAAGGATATAGAAATGGGGCACATGTGGGCTTTCTTGATGGAAGATGGGAACACTCCATTTAAGGTTTGAATGCTGAGTTTTAATCCCACTTGAAACAACAAGCAAATCTTTTAAGATTGCAGCCTTGTGTATACCTGCTTGGGAGTAAGCTTCTAGTGCCCTCATTGGGACTTATTTCTGAGTAAACATGCCTAGGATTGGGCTGTATACCTCCTAAACTCTGCAAAGCTTCATGGTGTGTAAGTAACTTGATTTGTTTTATACATTGTTTTAGGTGGCCGAAATGGTTATGGAGCAAAACTCTGCAACATCTTCAGTACCAAATTTACTGTGGAAACTGCATGCAGAGAATATAAGAAGCACTTTAAGCAGGTACATGGAACCTTGTAAGGATAGGTATTGTGTGCTTTTAAGATCCTGGGCCCAAATGTTATTTGGGTACATACATGGACACATGCGCATGTGCACATTAAACCAACTTCTAAATTTACTCCACATACAGTGGTACCTTGGGCTACATACGCTTCAGCTTACAGACTCTAACCCAGAAATAGTACCTCGGGTTAAGAACTTTGCTTCAGGATGAGAACAGAAATTGGGCTCCGGCAGTGCAGCAGCAGGAGGCCCCATTAGCTAAAGTGGTGCTTCAGGTTAAGAATGGACCTCCGGAACGAATTAAGTACTTAACCCGAGGTACCGCTGTATTGTAAAGGTTCAGGCATCAGCTGGTCTGCATTTTTAACTGTTGTGCTTGTACATCTTCAGTACCTAACTGAAAATTGCAAAAGTGACTAAGCTAAAAGTAGAGCCCACAAAAAATTATATGCTGTTCTTTGATTAGGAACTATCAGCTGTAGCTAAAGAAATTCATCTAGTTGTTTCTGTACATAAAATTGTAAACTGTTTTCTTCCTCAGACTTGGTCTAATAATATGTCTAAGGCTGGAGAGATGAAATTGAAGCACTTTGATGGTGAGGACTTCACATGCATCACCTTCCAGCCCGATCTGTCAAAATTTAAAATGACCACACTGGACAAAGATATTGTGGCTTTAATGTCTCGGAGAGCTTATGATATTGCAGGATCAAGTAAAGGTGTCAAAGTTTTCTTGAATGGAAAGAATCTACTCGTGAGTGAATGACTTTCACTGTTTTTCTTCCCCTTTTTGGCAATGAGCTGTTGGATTGGGATTTGGGGAAACCAGTCTTAAAATGTTTTAGAGTTAATTGGATAGCTATACCCATCTTCACCTAACACATTAACAAATGAGGTAAAAGCTTTCTGCAAACATTGCAACATACCTATCTCATTTACAGATCAACGGATTCCGCAGTTATGTAGATCTGTATATAAAGGACAAGGTGGATGAAACTGGCAATCTACTGAAAGTAGTCTATGAAGAAGTGAATGATCGGTGGGAAGTCTGTGTAACAATGAGTGAAAAGGGCTTCCAGCAAGTCAGCTTCGTCAATAGCATTGCTACAACAAAGGTAACCAGCTACAGCTCTGTAGTCTGAATATGTTTAATCTGTCTTGTTTATGGCGAAACAGTTATGGTATTGCTAAATTATAGGAAAACAAATCATCCGTTTAAGAGGGGAGGGAATCTAATATGGTAGCTATTGGATTTGGAAATGAGACCTTAAACCTAACAAGTCTCCTTGATTTATTATAGAAGCATTGTAAATGTTTTTACCGTATTACATAATACAGTAAATACATAATATTATTGGGGCCATTAGCTTACAGACCAGATCCATTCTTGAAGCTAGTTTGGAGCTTTTATTCCTCAGCCAATCTATCTCTATCTAATTAATTACTAGATATAGCAAGGGTGGAGAACCTGTGGACCAGATCCTGCGCTTCCCCCATAGACCATTTTGACAAGTTAATGAGGCTGTCTGCTTGTCAGTCACGTGACTGTTGCATGTCCATGAAGTCAGATGAGTGACCTTCAAAGGAAAGGATTTGGAGTATGTTCCAATCATTTCCTTCTTTTGCAGTTCAGCTTGAACTCAAGTCAGGCTGATCAGCAGGAATTGGCTCCATCCAGGAGCTCTAATTTCAAAGCTGCTGAATACAAATCCTGCTTGCCAAGGCACACACTTTAAGACTCCCCAAACGCATATGTTGTAGTAGGCTCTCCTTGAAACTTTTATTAATTCTTGGATTTTCTTTTCGTTATAGGGTGGTAGACATGTAGACTATGTTGCTGACCAGCTTATTGCCAAACTCATTGACATGGTAAAGAAAAAGAACAAACTTGGAGTGTCAGTGAAGCCTTTCCAGGTATAAATCTCAGATTTCCCTGTTTAAGCGTAGGCTTCTTAGACCTCATTTTGAAAGTTTGCCTCTTTGCTGTCTTACAGCACCCTACAATTCTAGTTGCAGATTAGGCAATAGTTTTAACAGAAAAATTCCTTGAATAAAAGCATTGCTAGATGCTAAGGTAGATGGACCTCTTGTACCTTTAATTGTTATATAGAAAATGGAACATTGTTATATAAAACTTACCTGATACAGCTTTTGTTACCTGTGCCTGAGAAGCTCAACTTGGTAAAAATGTTGCTTCCTACATGGTAGTTATTTTTGTCATGTTCTCACATCTTGTTTGAAGGCATCTTGCTTCACACACCCCTCCCCACCATCACTTTTTAAATAAACTTCTTTTGGAAAACAATTTCCATAACCTGGGAATAGATTCTACTAAATGCCAAGTTAGTCAACTTAATTAACAACATGGGTACATATCACATTTGCAGCTGGGGAAGTTTGAGAGATGAGGTTGTCCACTAAACTAAACATTAGTAGTTTATAACACCTCCCTTTAATTCTAGGTGAAGAATCACATGTGGGTCTTTGTAAACTGCCTGATTGAAAATCCAACTTTTGACTCCCAAACAAAGGAGAACATGACCCTTCAAGCAAAGAGTTTTGGCTCAACATGCAAGTTGAGCGAAAAGTTTATCAAGGGGGTAAGTGCTGTAGGGTGCATTGTGTTGTCATCTGTTTAATTGTTTTGGAGATGTCTTGAGCTGGAATTGGGTGCAAAACAAACTGAGAAGCAAAAAAGACTTCAGCCTTATGTTCTGTATCATATTTGCTTCTACAGACAGCTTTTTCTTTCTTTCTAGGTAAGCAGTTGTGGCATAGTGGATAACATTTTGAACTGGGTCAGATTTAAAGCCCAGGCTCAGCTGAACAAGAAATGTTCTTCTGTAAAATACAGCAGAATTAAAGGGATACCTAAACTAGATGATGCCAATGATGCTGGTATGTATCGCAGTATGGTTACAAGCATAAAAGCCTTTTGATACTTTTAAGAAGTTAAATACCCTTCTGTACAGGAACCCAGATTCCTGACCAGTGGTGGCAACTGGCCTGATTGATGATTAAGGACTTAGAGAGAGAAAGGACTGACAGCTTTGCTTCCACATAAGCTGCAGTTTGGGAAAGAGCCATATTCTTCCTTCTGTGCATATAGAGCTTTTTTTCATCATGGGTAAAGCTGCTGTCTGTTGTCTTGTCCAATACTCTATGCTTTTGCTAATTGTGCCTGACTGAAACATGAGACAGATCTACTCTTGCAATCAGAAACTTGACAGCCAGTCCTGATTAAACAGGATGAGCATGTAGGTAAATGGAGTTGTCTGGATTAAGGTGCTCAATTCTCATTCCAGGGAGCAAGAATTCTACCAGCTGTACCCTTATTCTGACAGAAGGTGATTCAGCTAAAACTCTAGCTGTTTCTGGTCTTGGAGTTGTGGGCAGGGACAAATTTGGAGTGTTTCCTTTGCGTGGAAAGCTGCTGAATGTTCGGGAAGCCTCCCACAAACAGGTGAGTTGGCAATACTTTGCAAACTCCATCATGGATCTTACTTGGCCGTGATTTGCTTTAGGTATTGTATATAAAAGCTGTCAACAGTTTTCTAAATTGTAACAGGAATGAGATTGCGTTTCCAAACCTTGTCACAATGGCTCAGTGGATACTCATTGGATTGTGAGGTGCAAAATCTGCTTAAAGTGCTTTTAAGATGAGTTAAGCACTTTGAGCCTAGTAACCTATGGCAGTCTAGACCAGGTTTCTCCAACCATTTCAGACTCGGGACCCACTTTTAAACTAAACATACATTTGGGGGCCCATTTCTTAAATATTTTACCATATATTTGCCTGGTGGTGGTGCTCCTATTGCAACCCACTAATGGATCCCAATTTGCCTGTTGTGGATCAGTCTTCTAGACAAAAAGGGGTTGAGCCAAGTTTAAAAGCAAGATATCAATATCTGTCTAAATGGGCAGCAGGATCCATAAATTGATAGTTCATGCACTGAATCTTAGGGACGCGGGTGGCGCTGTGGTCTAAACCACTGAGCCTCTTGGGCTTGCCGATCGGAAGGTCAGCGGTTCGAATCCCCGCAACGGGGTGAGCTCCCGTTTCTCGGTCCCGGCTCCTGCCAACCTAGCAGTTTGAAAGCACGCCAAAAAGTGCAAGTAGATAAATAGGTACCACTCTGGCAGGACATTTCTGTGCGCTGCTCTGGCTTCGGTGTTCCACTGCGCCACAAGCGGCTTAGTCATGCTGGCCACATGACCCAGAAAAACTGCCTGTGGACAAATGCCGGCTCCCTTGGCCTGTAAAGCAAGATGAGCGCCGCAACCCCAGAGTCGCCTGCGACTGAACTTAACTGTCAGGGGTCCTTTACCTCTCCCCCCCCCCCCACTGAATCTTAAAGAGAAAAACCGATCCTTTTCAGATAATGGAGAATGCTGAAATCAACAACATTATCAAGATAGTTGGCCTGCAATATAAGAAGACCTATGATGATGAAGAATCACTAAAGAGTCTGCGTTATGGGAGAATAATGATAATGACAGATCAGGTCAGTCTTTTTCTCATGGGCAAGCATATCTCCTGCCAACAGTAACAGTACAAATATTTTGTTTGCACACGTGGCTGATAAAATAGTTAAACTATAAGGGTTGGGGGTATATGAGGTGTTAGTGGAGGGGTAGTACCACTGGTGGGGGACATGTTGTGCTCCTTCTGGGGTAGTTTTGTCCACCTTTGGTCCCTACCCTGCACTCAGCTTCTAAGAACCACAGGTGAAAGCTATCAGCATGGAACAGTACTTATCTTTAGTTACCACACCTCTGTATTGCTTTATAACTCAAAATTTCTAAATAAAACAAATTTTAATTGTTAATTTTATTATGAAAATTAAAAAATGAAGCAACAATAAATGCACACTTCTAGTTACATCCCAAATGTCTGATGGAGCACCTTTAAAAGAAACCTGAAGAAAGACTGGAGGTGGGCCCTTTAAGGGAGTGTTTTAAACACCTATCAGTGGAGTTGTTCCATCATGTAGCCCACCTTTTGCTACGTTGGACCTGCTCTCCTTTATTTAATCCTTTCCATGTACAGATCCAACTGAATATGTAAGAATGTCCCTTGACTCAACCATAGTGAGTTAGAACTAGTCCAAGGCCAAGTGTTTGATCATACTGGCAATCGTAATCAGTTGTTGGCTAGCATTGGTCTCTGAAAAGATGGGTGCTGCATGCTCTTGAGTTCTACTTTCACATTGCCAGTGGCTAAAATTTGTCTTCTGAAACACTTTAGGATCAAGATGGTTCTCACATCAAAGGCTTGCTTATTAACTTCATACACCATAACTGGCCATCTCTTCTGAGACACCGTTTCCTGGAAGAGTTCATTACTCCCATTGTAAAGGTAAGCTTGCTCTCTCCCCTCCCTCCCCCCCCCCACTTCCTGAGTGACCACTTGAGTCAGCTGAGAATATTTCCCCCAAATTCCACTGGTTAAAATCTTAGGTCTTAAAATGCTTTCCCATTGTTACTTATTACTTCAAACTAGGTTTCCAAAAACAAGGAGGAGATTTCTTTCTATAGCATTCCTGAATATGAAGAATGGAAAGCCAGCAATCCTAACTACAAAAACTGGAAGATCAAGTACTACAAAGGTTTGATTAAAACTATTTTTAACACAGCTAACTTGAATCATATGAGAAGTGTTGGGAGTCTGCTAGATAGTTAAGACTAGTAAACAGCCTCCGAGGAAACATGAAATATTCCATGTAAACTCTGGCAGAGAAAGCAATTGAAGGGCTTTATCTATAACCACATTTCCAGATTCTAAGTAGAAAAGACAGAGAATGTGAAGGGGATATCTTGGAGCACTTAACTTACCCTAAGCAACCCCGAGGTCAGCTGAAAGTACTCTTGGCAATACCTTTGCTATACAGGCAGTGACCATTTTGCGATGAGGTTCCCCCACATGTCAGCCAAACACACATAAGCCTGCCCCATTTTGCCCTCCATTTTGTCCAAAAGGACCCGCACATTGCTGGTCATGCAACAATTGGATTCACCCAAAATAGTCTCTGCCTATAGTAACATAAACAGTTGGTGTTCTGTTTGGAACTCCCTTATCCTGGGGGCAGGGGTCTACCAGAAACCTAATATATTTTTATATATTGTATGGACTGGCATTTTGATTGCCAAAGATTCAACAAAGAAGGTACTTACCTAACATTTTTGTGTCTGCTAGAGAGAGCTATGATAAGCTTACACTAGACATACCTGAAAAAGGAATCCCACTTTTGTACTTAAACCACTTTCCCTGCTGCAGTTCTTTCGAAACAGCTTTCTTCTTCCTCTTTGTAGTGTTCCATATTGGGTTGATGCACTGTTTAATATTGGACCTGGACTGCAGTTGTAGATGATGCAAAGAAAATAAACTGCATAGCATGGCACCTAATAGCTATGGAATACTAACTCTGCAGACTTTGGTTTGTTTGTTTTTTTATCTCAGGGGTGGCTAACCTGTCATCCTCCAAATGATGTTGGTTTCCCATCAACCCAAACCAGCATTGCAATGATCAGGATGATGTGAGTTTGGAATCCAACAATATGTGCGAAAGGTTAGCCACCCCAGATTTATGTAAATGTGCTTTGCTTCAAGATATATATATAGAGAGAGACTTGTACACGCAGTGGAGAATGTCTTAAGTTGCCTAGGTTTTATTTGAGGATCTTAGTGGTGTTATCTGTCCTTAATCTCTCTAGGTCTGGGTACCAGCACAGCAAAGGAAGCGAAAGAGTACTTTGCAGAGATGACAAGGCACCGAATACCTTTCAAGTATTCTGGCCCTGAAGATGATGCTGCGATTACTCTGGTAACAAAATTTCACCTATCCTCTATTGCTTGGGGATTGCATCTGCAAAATAGTTAGGCAATAATCATTATCTGCTTTTAAAATGTTGAGTGATCCTACCAGAAATAAGCCTTTCTCTTTTTTAAAGTTGGAACTATCTGATATATCCATATATGTTCCTGAACAAATGTGTCAAGAATTCTGCTCAATATTGATCCAGAGCAGATTCTAACATATAGTTAGAGTAAAAAAGACTTAGACACGTTGCAGGATTTCAAAAAGAAGAAGAAAAAAAGACCAGAGGCAATTAATATTTCATCCATCAGAGCTTTCCTGCTACTGAAGGCAAATGTGCATAACGGTCACAAATCACATACATCTGGATTAGCACAATCCATAAGATAAGTTGCAGCAGGTTTAACTTAAATTTACAATAACTTATAATAAGACTAAAACCTTAACACTAAGTATGCTATGTAAAGAACACCACACAAGAAGGAAAGAGAAAGGGTGAAACCCAGGCTCCTTCTGGCCTATTACTATAGTCAGCATGACTTTCAGTGAATAACAAACAGAACAAGTTTAAACCAGCTGCTCAGCTTCTCTGAAGGAATATCCCAAACATCAAGGAGCCTTCTCCTTGTTTCTAGGCTGAATAGAAACTTGCGTGTCAACTAGAAGCTTCCAGCTTGCATCATGCAGAGAAGCTTCCAGAAGCTTCTGTTTATTCCAGAATTAGAATAAACAAGAGCACTACACTTTAGATAGCCTGGAAACAAATGTTCAAAAACTTTTGGTAGCTGAATCTGGCCATTTCCCATCATTAAACACCAGCAAAGCTTCGTGGTGTTTGACTTATCAAAGTTTGGAGAATGTCTTTCTGGCATGTGATAGCCCAGCATTGGGGGGGACAGGGAGCAACTTCAAGATTTTATGGCAGTTAAATTAACAGTGAAGTGAGGGAAATTTACCACAGCTGTACATATTTGCATTATGGTTGGCTGCAATGTAGATAAGCCCTCTAACTCAATGGCCTTCCAGGGTGTCTGACTGTATTTGTCCATATTCCTGAATTCCTGATCTTGAATGTCTCTTGATTTAAGCTGGATCCAGTCATTAATTTGACTTTACTAACTTCTCTTAGTGGACTTTGGTACTGTCCAGCTCTGAGAGAGAGTTCTAGACTGGCAACCTAAGCCTGTGGGTAATTTAGTGGAAACTGAGAAGAATTTAAATGGTTTCAGTAAGTGCAATTTTTTTATCACTCTCCATCCCAGGCTAGTCTGAGTTAATCATTTTGTTAATGTCCTAGGCCTTTAGCAAAAAAAAGGTTGATGACCGAAAGGAGTGGCTGACAAACTTCATGCAAGATCGAAGGGAGAGGAAGCTTCATGGCCTTCCAGACGTGAGTTGCCATTAGAGCAGCATGGGATTCTCACTATATGGTTTGGGGAAGGATTAGTTCAATGGCAAAACACATGCTTCACATGCAGAAGGTCCAGGATGAATCCCTAGCATTGGCAGGTTGCAGGAAACTTGAGAGAGATTTCTGCCTGGATCCCTGGAGAGCTGCTACTAGTTAGAGGGAACAGACCAGATATAAGGCACCTTCTTAAAAGACTAAGGTTTTTGACAGTCAAGCATTATTTCAGTAGTTGGCCAGGGGTTAATGCACTGTGGGTAAAATGCAGGACAATAGAGCAGTCACTTTTCTTTTCACTGCTTTGGAGCTAGTGAAAGTTTGCTTCCAAACACAAATAACAGTTGGAGGGTGGTGATTTTCCTTAAGATTGCATCTGGTTAAAGGGACAGAGGGTTAAATTATGTCACCATAGCCCTGATCAGATCCATCTGTGTTTTTGCTTTAAAAACTGTCACATTTAACACCATGTGTTGCTTTGCCCCTCGGTGAAAGGGTAAGGAGGAAGAAGCTTGTTTTATGGTGTGGTAATGGATTAGAATAGAGGTAAAGGAGGAAGGGCTAAAGTGTCGCTAGCATATAACAATTGCAGTTTCCTGCAATTTCTTCCTGTGCCCTCTTGAGCTCAGAGTTTGTTGCATGCATGTTCATCACTGTACAGCAACAAATACCCAGTTGCCAGGGCTAAACACAGACCAAGCTTTTCACAGCGGTTGTCATATTAAATATAAGACCTCAATGCAGGCAGTTAACTTTTTCACTTGGGAGTCAGCAGTGATGAGCTCAAATGATGACTGCATTGCTGGATCTGCCCTTTGCTAGCACTTCTCAGTACCTATATATGTTTGCATCAGAGTATATTGTTTCCTTTGTGCTATGATGGGGATAACACTTGAAGGCTACTATAGTAGAGGCAACAGTTTTGAAGGTTTGATAACTTAATCTTGCTTTGTCACTTGTAGGTTTACTTATATGGCAAAAGTACAAATTACCTGACCTACAATGATTTTATCAACAAAGAACTTGTCCTCTTCTCAAATTCTGACAATGAGCGATCCATCCCATCACTGGTTGATGGTAAGTTATCTGTTATACTTCTTCATAATCTAAATCAAGTTTCCTATTATTTCAAACATAGTTCCCCTTATAAACATAGCTGTCATTATTTTATTAGCAGACCCAGGCAACAAGGGCAGGTTGAGCAGGGGGGGACATAATAATAACAACAGGTGTAAAAGTATAATAATTTTATTTTGAACACTCCTGCTTGAAGCAGAATTCAGAGTACAGTATTTGAAAATGTAAACTACTTTAATTATTTGCTGTGATATAAGGTGGGTGGGTGAGTGTATAGAAAACCAGTGGTAAGAGAACAAAAATAGCTTACTGTACTTCTGTTTGCACCTAAGTATTCAAAGTGATGCAACATTGGAGAGAGTTTGGGTTTTTTTATCCTACTTTTCTACTAATTTATCCAAGCAGCCTGTACAGTAAAAAACAAAATACATCATAGGAATAAAAACAAAATTTAAAAATGTGTATCAATAACCACTAAAATGTGGGAGCAGCATTTGTCTATAGGTACCAAACTATCAAGAAAGTTTCCAGGGAATCTGTTGAGTGCTGAACTGGCATCCTTGCCTTAACTGAGAGGTGCTGGTTATCGAAGGAAAGAAGCCTATTGCTTGACTTGAAGCAACCTGCTTGTCGTTCTTTTCAGGACTAAAACCAGGTCAGAGGAAAGTTCTGTTCACATGCTTCAAACGAAATGACAAGCGGGAAGTGAAGGTTGCCCAGTTGGCTGGATCAATAGCTGAGATGTCGTCTTACCACCATGGAGAGGTAGTTAAAATGTGGGTGGGGATTGGGCAAGTAATGACCATGAGCTGCCAAGGAAGCAGTACTACAGCTCAAACAGTGTTTACATAATCAAACTTGTATTTGTTGTTGCTTTATAGTTATAATGATATTGATGTTATTAAATGTCAACCCTACTCTATCCCAAATGGTCTGAGCAGCATGCACAAATGCTTAAAACGTCTTGTCAGTTTCTGTTCTTTTGGCCAATGTTTGTGGCCAGTGTAATCTTGCCTTTGCAGCACTATTTCTTCAGTCCCAGGATGGTGGCCTTGTCCCTCTTTTAAAAGGAGATGCTTTCAGCTTCAGTTTGTTATGTTTTGGTTTCAGAACTCACTGATGATGACCATCATCAATTTGGCTCAGAATTTTGTGGGCAGCAACAACCTCAATCTTCTTCAGCCCATTGGCCAGTTTGGCACCAGGCTGCATGGTGGGAAAGATTCTGCCAGCCCTCGATACATCTTCACAATGCTCAGGTTAGCAACTCACTGTCCAACTTCTGCTTTCTTGGCTTTGGCTGGGTTGTTTTGAAAGATATAATGGTGGTTTTAACATGTTCCTAAATCTAATCACTAAGATAATCTTGATGTAACATGCCCTACAGCAGGAGGTTTAGCAAGATGGTCCTCTATCCTTCCCAACCTGGCACTTTTCCTGTTTCCAGGATTCCTATCTCAGAACTGTTTTAAGCACAAGCCACTTTCTTTTCTAGCTCATTGGCACGTTTGGCTTTCCCACCAGCGGATGACAGTGTGCTGAAATTTCTGTATGATGACAACCAACGGGTTGAGCCTGAATGGTACATTCCAATCATTCCCATGGTGCTAATCAATGGTGCTGAGGGCATTGGAACTGGCTGGTCATGCAAGATTCCCAACTATGATGTCCGAGAAGTGGTGAATAACATTCGGCGCATGCTAGATGGAGATGAGCCACTTCCAATGGTAATGCAAATGTATTGATGGCTGAGTGAAATAGGACTGATCATAAGAGAAATGCTAATTGGCATGTGTGGGGCAAGGGCAGATTGTTGCTTTCTAGCATGATACTTCAGCACCTCAATTTGTGGGCCATGAGATTTCAGCCCTTGCAAGTTGACAGTGAATGTTTACTCCTTTTGATGAAAGTTTTAGTGATACAGTCTTGAACATTATAAAATGATGAGTAACCTTTGCATTCTGAAGACATCCCTCTTGTTCTTCATTAAAATCCAGTGCCTGCTCTTTTCTCTCTATATAGTGGTACCTCCAGTTGCAAACAGGATCCGTTCCGGAAGTGGCTGCATCCCAAGGAATTTGCAACTGGAGGACCACTTCTGCATATGCGCGAGCAGCGAAACCTGGAAAAATACTTCTGGGTTTGCCGCTTTCACAACCCAAGCCTGAGTGTCCACTGTACAAGTACAACCCTCCAGCAGCAATTCTGCTTTTGCCTGTTTTTCCTACAACACTGCTCTTGTCTGGCCAAATTTGCAAAGGAGTTGAGCTGGTCTTGCTGAATTGGAGTCAGAGCACACTGTACAAACTACAAAACTGAGTGCTGTTTGGCTTACTCTGTTACAATTTCCTCTCTTTTTTTAAAGCTTCCAAGCTACAAAAATTTCAAGGGGACAATAGATGCGCTGGGACAAAACCAGTACCTTGTCAACGGGGAGGTGTCTATTCTTGATTCGACCACCATTGAAATTTCTGAACTTCCTGTTCGGACATGGACCCAGGTGAGATGTTTAATTTTCTACTATGCTCCTAGAGCCTTCCTGATGAGGTGGGGGAAAGGTACAAAGTACTGACCTCTTGTTTGCTTTCCCCACCCTTAGGTATATAAAGAACAGGTTCTGGAGCCTATGCTGAATGGCACAGAGAAGACTCCCCCCCTAATAACAGACTACAAAGAGTATCACACCGATACGACAGTCAAATTCATCGTAAAAATGAGTGAGAAGAATCTGGTGGAGGCAGAGGCTGCTGGTCTACACAAGGTCTTCAAACTTCAGACTTCTCTTTCCTGCAACAACATGGTATGCGATAAGTGGGTAGGGAAGTGCAAGTATCAAAGGAGCTCCATGCAGCCTTCTGAGCCATGATCCATATAGGTTTGCAGGTTACAGACTTCTGGGTTTTTGCTATTTGCTCCAGGTACTCTTTGACCACGTTGGGTGCCTGAAGAAATATGAGACTGCAGAGGATATTCTGCGGGAATTCTATGAGCTCAGGCTGCGCTATTATGGCTTAAGGAAAGACTGGCTTGTTGGGATGTTGAGTGCAGAATCTGCAAAACTGAACAACCAGGCTCGCTTTATCCTCGAAAAAATAGAAGGCAAAATAGTGATTGGTAAGTAGGTATTGCCAGAGCTTACCATGAGCAGTTTCTTATCTTGAAGATGGTAGGGCAGCTGGTTCCACTTCTGAGACTGGGGCAGGCAAACTCAAATTCATTTTCACTGGAGGAAAAGGCTCTCCTTCCAGAATTCAAACCTGCTTCAGATAGAGAGGCAAGCTTCATTTTCTAAAGATGCACCTTGAAATAAACCATATACTAATGTTTATTTGTGACCCCCCCCCAAAAAAATGAAATAAAACCAAATTAATCCTGAAGTGATAAAACATGAACTATGCCTTGAGAATAAGGTAGTTGAAAATGGGACAGGAGAATGAAGTTAAGTCAATTTGATTTTGATTTTCTCTACGTGGTATGCAAATTGACCTTGCTCCTTCCTAATAGAGTGCCCAGATTGAAAATTGATATACCCATTGATTTTTGGTTGCTTGTTCAACTGGTTTCATTCATTCCATGTGGTGACCTGAAAATACGTGTGTGGTTTTTTTCTAGAGAATAAACCCAAGAAAGAATTGATACAGGTCCTTATCCAGAGGGGTTATGATTCTGATCCAGTAAAGAAATGGAAAGAGTCTCAACAGAAGGTAGTGTATCTTCAATCTCTTCCTTTTAATTTAGCTGTTCTCCAGATTCTATGTCCTTTGAAGGGGATTCCACCAATCCCCTTCCACCAATTCCACCAACCCTACTGCCATGGCAGGTGCTGCAGCACAAAAGTAATGCGAGTATTATTAAATTTCTGTGCCGCTCTTCAGCCAAAGATCACAGGACAGATTACATTAAAAATCCCAAATTTACAATATTGAATCATAAAAGGCTATATTTTATTCAGAATTTTGATACCTATTAATGTTTTTAGTTTTTATTTATGTGTGATGTTTTTCCCCTGTTGTGTATTGCCCTGAGTGTTTTACAAATATCCCAAATAAATCTTCATCCTGAATTTCACACTGTCTTAAGAATGACTGGCCTTTTTAAGGCAGAAAGGCAGCCCTATTGCAGTAGACATGGCTGATGTAGTGGCAGGTAATTCTATCTTTGCCCAGGGGTTGCTATTGAGTTCAGTATCCCCTTCAGAGAGCAGGCAATTACTGCTGCTTTCCTCGGTCCAAAATAAAGTGTTGGGCAAGAGGTACATTGCCATGGATATCGAGCAGCCTCAGCAAACAGATCAACTTTCTCCATTCTAGGGCAATGAAGAGATTGATGAAGAAGAGGGAGACAGTGATAAGGAAACTGCATCTGCTGCAGCCTCTGGACCAGATTTTAACTACCTTCTGAACATGCCTCTCTGGTACCTGACGAAGGAAAAGAAGGATGAGCTCTGCAAGCAAAGGGGTGACAAAGTAGGTGAAAGAGCTGTTACGGAGAAACTTGAGAGATGACATTGTTGAAGACTCAAATATGCATTCAGCTGTTTCTCCTAAATATTTCTTCCTCCTCACTGGTTCTTATTAGGAAATGGAGCTGGAAAACCTGAAACGAAAGGCTCCTAATGACTTATGGAGAGAAGATCTTGCTGCCTTTGTTGAAGCTCTTGAAGTAAGTAACTCTGGGGGAAGAGTAGCTGACCAGTTATTCAGTTTACAGCCTATTTTGATCCATCATAGCAGTAATCTCTCTTAAGGGTGGGAAGAATGTGAGCGTTCAGCAGAGTTCTGTCATCTCAAAGAATCTGAAACCCCACAAGTAAGAATGCTGCTGAGGCTGACAGTGGCCAAGGGCTGCCCCAGTGGCAGTTGCCCTCTGGCCTATGCTGATATGAGCATTTTGCTTGCTTGCTTCCTTTGGGGGTAGACTGGGCTTTGGTTACACCAAGATTTAAAATCCCCATGCTGCCCATTCTTGCTTCTGGTTCTTTAGCCCACTTTCTTTCTACCTACCTACCCGCTCTAGGAGCAAGAAAACAAGGAAAAACAGGATGAGATGGCTGGGACTGCAGGCAAGGCCACCAAAGGGAAAGGAGGAAGGCTGAAAGTACAGAAGCAGCAGCTGCAGGAGATTATGCCCTCTCCACATGGCCGGAGGGTCATCCCCCGTGTGACTGAGGAGATGAAAGCAGGTGCAGAGAAGAAAGTAAAAAGGAAAATCAAGGTAACAGAATATTAGCCTCTGTTAAGGGGTATGTGTGCGTGCACACACTATTAAAGTGTATTATGCATATGTATATATTCCCACTTTCTTGGATACCTTTGTCCTGTCATCCATTGTATGTATAGTGACCAATTTCCCCCTTTGCTTACCTGTAGAGTGAAACAACTGAGCCTAATGGGATTCAAGAAGAAGATGGACCAGCATGCGATAAGGAACCATTGACTCTTCAACAAAGATTGGCAAAGAAATTTAAAACAGAACCAGGTAATACCTGCTCACAAGTGTCATTCATTTTCTTTGGTAGCTTTTCTTTAGTAGATTAAGCTTCATTTAGGTTTTAAAGATTGTTTGGATATTTGTATTTAGCAAAAAATAATGTGCTTAGGTGTAGATGCATCTTCTTTAAGTGCTCAATACTTTTTTCTTTTGGACAGAGCATGCATTGTCTTAAAATTTAGCCAATCTGTTTAATTTAAGGTACCAAGAAACAATCCACACTGCCATTCAAGCCAGTAAAAGAAACAAAGAAAAACTCTTGGTCTGACTCGGAATCAGACAACAGTGGTGGTGGTGGTGATATGGAGGTTGTGCTGTCACCTGAAAACATGTCAAGCTGCCCAGCAAAAGGTAGGTGTATGGTTAAAAATGATGTGGGAACTTTTGCTTGCTGCTGTACTCTTGCTATAATTAAATTGCCTTTGTTAAATATCCTTGGTTTAATTTTATTTTTTAAAAAAAGGAAAGTTTGGAGCTTTGGAAAAGCGATTAAGAATGTTGATTCTACTTGACAGCATTTTCTAAGGCTACAGTCCTACACACATTTATCTAGTAGTAAGTCCCGCCAAACTCCGCAGTATGTACTGAGCTGGCATGTGTAAGGTTGCAGCCTAATTTTCTTCCATTTCTTTCAGCAAAAGCAAAGTGTGTGTCAGATTCAAACCTCAGTGACACTGGTGGTGACATCCAAGAATTGGTTGAGAATGCTGCATCTGATGAACAGAATACTATTTCCATGTGAGTGAAGTACACACAAAATGTAATTCTTGTTAAAGGTAAAGGACCCCTGACAGTTCAGTCGCAGACGACTGTGGGGTTGCACTTTACTGGCCGAGGGAGCTGACGTTTTTCCTGGTCGTGTGGCCAGCATGACTAAGCCGCTTCTGACGAAACCAGAGCAGCGCCGGAAACGCCGTTTACCTTCCCACCTATTTCTCTACTTGCATCTACTTACACCAACCTCATGTTACCACAAAGCTCTTCATAATGGGGTGAAGCAAACAAAAGAAATGAAAAAGTGAGAGGTGTAGGGTTTGTTGTCACTTCAATACCAAGAACACAGTCCATGCTATTTGTCCATTGTCCATATATAGTCTATTTCTATACCGTAGGGAGCAAACACATGGAAATGGGGAGAATTTGCTCCATAGTATGTATTATGTGTTCTAGGAAAGCCAAGGGACGTAAAGGCAAAGAAGCCATCAAACCACAAGGGGTACAGAGCACCATCTCCAGTAAGTACCACTCAAGTTTAACATCTATTGTTAACGCAGCAAGGCATCGCTCTTTATTAAAAAATTAATGTTCTGGTGCGTAAAAGTAACAAGATCATACCATAGCTGCATGTGATTAAATCGGTGTTACCATGAGTACCAGCAATATGGGACTGCCGTTAAGTGACTTTCTCATTTTTGTATCTCCACCCCCAGCTGAAAGTAGATAGTTTACTGCAGGGGTCAGCAAACTTTTTCAGCAGGGGGCCGGTCCACTGTCCCTCAGACCTTGTGGGGGCCCGGATTATATTTGGGGGGGGGATGAATGAATTTCTATGCCCCACAAATAACCCAGAGATGCATTTAAAATATAAGGACACATTCTACTCATGTAAAAAACATGCTGATTCCCGGACTGTCTGCGGGCTGGATTTAGAAAGCAATTGAGTTAGATCCGGCTCCTGGGCCTTACTTTGACTACCCATGGTTTACTGTTTCTCACTTCATGCAAGAAGCATCTGCTGGCCAATTCCTGCACGATTTTTTTAAAGCCTCAAATTGTATGGAATAAAACTGTGGAATCACCAGAATTTGAAAAAAGCATACTTTTTATTTTTAGTTTTAATGGGATTTTGTGCATAAAGCTGCCAAAATCACTGCAGTCCAAGGTTAAGAGCAGCGGTCATTATTGTAATATGACAGATTGCAAGGGCTTAAAAAATGAGAAGGAAATGCCATCTGCATACAAAAGAACTGCCTAATACTTTCATATTTATGTTTGTGCTGATATTTCCCTGCATGGTCTCTTTTCTTTGCAAGTTCTGTAAACAAAAGGATTTTGGAACATTTGGTAGTTTTGCTTACTCCAGAGCTTTCCAAACTGTTTATCACGACACGTTAGTATGTTGGCTGCAGTGTGTAGGTGTATCACACACTTGTCCTGGGGCTTGAAAGGGGTTTAATTTGGACCTATAAAGATTAAGAAACAAGTTTTGAGCTCCACCTTCAAATCTGGAGGCCCGGCCGGATGGAACATGGACATTTTTGGGATAGAGCCCTTCCGAGACTCGGTGGTTATTACAGAGGACTTTCAAAAAAACCGGCAGAAAGGAACTGAGAGAGATTTAAGGGCTTTTGATGTGAGGAATCCAGGCTGACAGCACAAGGATAAATGGACAATGGTTTGGGGATTGAAACCGGGAAGGGGAGGGTGGGATCTGGAAATCCGAAGGGTGCACAAGTATGTTTTTGATTCTTTCTATTGTTTCTTTTTTTTGTATTGCTGTTAGTGTAAAAACGGGGAATTCATGCAAGGGAAACAGGGTCGACCTTAGAAAAAGTCTTTAAGCATAATGATTAATGTTAATGAATAATGATTAATGTTAAAGTTAAAATTTGATATATAAATTGAACTAGACATAATAACAAATTAGGGTTAAAAATTTAAGAACAAGAACTTGTTGAATAAATATCTGGATAAGGAATACAAAAGGGATGTGAGGGGAAGTCGCAGAAAAGAAGTTATTGAAAAAAAGGATTGTTAAGGTTGACTGTTTTTCTTCTTTTTTTTGTTTTCTTTTTTCTTTTTTGTATTATTTGAAACTTCAATAAATATCATTTTAAAAAAAATGAAAGGGGTTTAATAACCTCTAGTTTGCTAGTAAGACTGAATTGCTGTGTCACGAAATGAGGCATGTCTAAAAAGTGTATCACCAACATGAAAAGTTTGGAAAGCTCTGGTTTACTCCCTTGTAAAGAAGCAGTGAATATGTTCATCTACATGTTCATCTTAAATCACTCTGAGGGCTACTTTTACATTTTTATTAACTCAAGAGGACCATATTTCTGCAGAGGGGCCATTTTTGTTACCATTTTAACTGCCATTTTCTATAGTGCACCTGCTTTTAACTGCTATACTTCTAACTGGCAGATACTTTTTTCTCTGCTTCCATCATTATATTTGCATGAGATTTTTATATTGGTGCATTTCCGTGGGCTACAATATTTGTATCCAACAGTGTGGCTGTAATTGGAATTCCCTTAGGGAGGTGCAGAGATAGCAAGAGGACTGCAGTAAGTCAGTCCATGGGTCGTATGCTGTGCAGACCTGGCATTGGGAGCATGTTACAATGTTTGCATTGTCTTTCCCCTTCCCTGTTTCAGAGCTAAAGAGATTCATATCCTTGCCTGTGGATGTTCGCAATCTTTCAAAAGTGGCTTGGTTTGTTCTCTGTGCAAAAAAATTCTATACTGAATTTTTCAGTATAGAATTCATGATGTTTAGGGCATGTTAGCTTAGTGGGGACTTTTCTTTATTCAAGTTCACGTTGAGGACTATGATGCAGGCAAACCAGTTGCAGCAGCCTCTTCTCTGCCTGCTACCCTTGATGTGCCAGCCAAGCCTGCTCCCAAAAAGAGAGCTCCAGCCAAGAAAACAGCAAAGGTAGCTGAAGGTAAGATTACTACTGATGTCTGTATGTTAAAAGGTGAGTATTCAGTGGCATTACTATAAGTACCCCAAAAGGTCTTTGGTTCTGGCTTACACTAGAAGAAGAAGAGGAGTTTGGATTTGATATCCCACCTTTCACTCCCCTTCAGGAGTCTCAAAGCGGCTAACAATCTCCTTTCCCTTCCTCCCCCACAACAAACACTCTGTGAGGTGAGTGGGGTGAGAGACTTCAAAGAAGTGTGACTGGCCCAAGGTCACCCAGCAGCTGCATGTGGAGGAGCGGGGAATCAAACCCGGTTCACCAGATTACGAGACTACCACTCTTAACCACTATACCACACTGGCTTCTACATAGGTGGAAGCAGAAACTGCATGATGGAGGTTCACGGTTTCACTGATAAGCTTAGAAATTAAGGGTCTGGAAAAGAGAAAGTCAAATCGATTACTCTAGTTCTGTAGTTAGTTCTCCTGCCCACCTAGCAGTTTGAAAGCACGTCAAAGTGCAAGTAGATAAATAGGTACCGCTCTGGTGGGAAGGTAAATGGTGTTTCTGTGCACTGCTCTGGTTCGCCAGAAGCAGTTTAGTCATGCTGGCCAGATGACCCGGAAGCTGTCTGTGGACAAACGCCGGCTCCCTTGGCCAGTAAAGCAAGATGAGCGCTCAACTCCAGAGTCATCCGCGACTGGACCTAATGGTCAAGGGTACCTTTACCTACCTTTACCTATGGTTAATTCTCATGAAATAAGTGAAGTAGTAACTGTTACCTTGAAAAGGGATATTATTCTGAAATCCATCAAACCTCTATTGAACATTTCTTCTGCCCCTGGAAGTTAACACATCATTTTTTTTCTTGCAGAGTTAGTGACCATTTGGGGCTGAACATGTCTTATCTTAATAAGCTGAAATGTGAACAAGCCAAGATTCCATAGGTTTTTTAGTAGAGCCTGTTCCGTTGTGGAGTTGCTCACAATTAAATAGCCATGTTTCTTTCCTGTCGTTGAAGCACATAGTTGTTTCCAGCCTTGACTGACATTTGAAAATGGTGGCTATACTTCAGTGTTATCAACTGTAGTTTAGCCCCTTGTTGGCAATTAACACTGCCTTAACAGTTACCGGAATGAGTTTCTGAAGCAATGGCTTGAAAACATTGTGGTAGATCCATGTTTTTGTGGGAAAGAAACAGAGATTTCACTGATTCTTTTGCTCTTAGGCAATCAGCCTTCTATTATGGATGCTTTCTCTAAGAAGAAGGCAACCGCAAAACCAAGGAAGGCAACAGCAAAGAGTTCGGAGTCCAGCACGGATGAAGCAGCCTCCCAGAAGTGTGCACCTCCCAGGATGAAGAAACCTGCCAAAAGGAAGGTTTCTAGCTCTGACGACTCTGATTCTGACTTTGGCCCAGCTCTTAAAAAAACTACAGCAATTAAGGTTTGTTTGCCCCCATTTTTGTTCTCTAAAATTACTTTCCATCTTTTTTGTTGCCAGTTAAGTATAGAAGGAGAATGTCTTTAAGGCATACCTAAATGCCAGAATTGAAAGAGCAAAGGGAGGGGGGTGGAAGTGCCATAGTTTTAGGTCGCCACTGAGATTGATTTTGGCATATGGGCAGATACGGGTGTTCTCCATAACCTATAACAAATTCTAAACATTTTTATCAACCATACATGGGCCTCGCACCATCTTGTTCACCTTGAAGTCCTAGCTAAAAGTGCATCAGTATATGTTGGTGACTAGTTATGAGTGCCTCTATGGGGCAAGCCTGCAGTGCTCTGCTCTGCAAGGAAACCACGCCCTTAATAAAATATGTAGTGTTTTATTTCGGGTGTGCTGTGGAATGACGTGCCCTAGGGCCTGTGGCTGAAGTGGTTTCTCCTACATAAACCAGGAATATTAGTCTATCCCTCAGAGTGCTTGTAGAGCACTAAAAGTTTTTCTTCCCCACAACTGATGCATTAATGCATCCATGTTCCATAAGGAGGGGGTAGTTTTGGCCATTCCTGAGCCCACATAATACCTATGAGAGCTAACCAGGCCCACTTTTTTTTTCCTTTGCAGAAATCCAAGAATGTTGATGAGTCATTTTCCCTTGAATTAAGCTCGGGTGAGGACTCACCTTTTCCAACTGTCGCACGTGAAAGGTTGGGTCGAGCCAGGAAAGTTGTCCAGTACCTTGAGGAATCGGACGACGAGCTATTGTGAACTGAAAGCACCTTGTTCAAAATGGGGTGTCTGCCTTTTGATGTTTTAACATGTCTGTCCCTGTAAATATTTGACCCTGTTCACTATCATTTTCATCTTAATAAACATTTTTTTTCCATTGGAAGTTGTCACTTAGAAATTCTGCTACTTCTGAATCACCATGTTTGTTTTTGTGCTAAAGAAAAATACATTGTGGGGAGGTGGAGTGCGCAAGTTCACCGTAGCATGTTCTTGTAACACTAAGCCAGAGATGGGATCCCATGACTCTAGAATTGTTGGACTACAACTCTCATTATCCCCAGTCCAAGCAGGGATGCAGAAACCTCAGGCCAGCGACTGTATTTCCCCAGTACAAAAGATTCATGTATGCAAAAGTGCCCTATGTTCTAATTTTGCCCGTTTGGGTCAGGGCCTTAATGCACATTATTAAACACGAGGCAGTCACTTCTGATGGTATTTACCTAGATCTATATTAAAGCTGAACATTCTCCCTTTGGTACTTAAGGTGCATTGTGTTTTCAATAGAAATTAGGCTGTGCTACATTCTGGCACTTCCTGCATTCCAAAAAAATCTTTTTGTTGTAGAAACCTTGTCATCCTTTGCTCCAGACCAGGGACATTTTTGAAATCCTTGTCAGGAGAGCCCTCAAATGTTACCCTAATTGTGCCACAGAGTTTCAGGACCTCAAATGTGTCTTCTCTTGAGTCAGAAATCTCTAAGGAAGTCAAGTCTTGTCTTGGATTTTTGCAGTGTAGCTTATTGCAGCCAATATTGATTCATAACAGCACATCAAGGGAAACAGATGCCTGAGCATCTCTTTCTGGAAAACTGCCACTTCAGCTTTCTAAGGTAACATACCTTAGGATGGTGGTTTGCAATAAGCTACACTTATAGGTAGCTTGTCTCGAACCTAGCTTGTATCAGTGGCAGGGAAGGCCTGAGCTGAGCTTATTAATAATATCCTTATCCAGTTATTTTACTCCTGTTTTTCTAATGGGAAAATGATGTGGTATAGAGCAAGAATTGCCAGCATGCTGCCCATGGGCACAATACTCTCAATATTTCCTCCTGGCACCCACTTAGCCTCTGAGCTCTCACTGCCCCTTATGGGTGACTCCAATCTAGACTATTAAATGTTCTGCTTGCCACAAAGAGGCTTCAATGAGGAAACCCCTCTTTGGGGGGAAGTGACACTGTTCCTTTGTCCTGTTGTCCAAGAAAGGGGATTCCCAGTAACTGAGGCTGCCTTGCTCCCAACTAGGAACAGAACATTGCAGGTAGGAGGACAAAACTTCTCTGGCTTTTGCTTGGTGTCCTGAGAATGAGGAAGATGAATTGTTAATCCGAGGAGGTGTCGGTGGCCTTGCACAATTAACCCTCCATGTCACTATGGAAGCAGGAGGAAGATGGAAAGGAATTGCTGAAACAGTTAATTGAAGTGGAATACAAAAAGGGAGGCGTGAGGAAGTCAATGAAACAAGTGAATGAAAGCTAAGATTGAAAATATTGGAAGTGTTTTTAATTGTTTTTGTTAATTCAATGTTCTATGTAGTGTTTTTGTATTGTATTATATTGATTTGTTTAATTCTTTTTCTTTCTTTTTGTAATCTTTAAACTCTTAATAAATATTATTTTTTTTAATAAAAGGAAGCAGGACTTCCCCGCTCTCCTAAGCCCAGTTGTAATGACTCAAAATTGTTTGCAGGGGTGCTCCTTGTGCAGACATAGCACTGCTGTAGGCTAATTACTTTTGGATTAGACCATGAGACACCCCCTGCCAAATGCCAGGTGAAGGGAGCTTAACAATCAAGCCAGGTGAAGGGAGCTCATCAATTAATCCTCATGACTGGGGCAGACAAAAGCCATAGGGCTTAAGCAAGAGATGGGGGAGCTTTGCTGCAGGCCTAAACTGATGTAGGTTCTGCATAGCCTGGCCAGAATGAGGTTGACTGAGGTGCTACTACATCCCTGGGGGTCCCAGCAGCTGGAAGAAGAGGCTCTTGCCAGGTATGTTCTGTCCTTGTTTAAAGAAGGGATTGTTTGCCTGGTATCCTTGTGTAAAAAGGAGGGTCTGGTATGTTAGTCTGTCCTATTCCTGTGTCCTGCTTTATTCCAGTGCTTCCCAGTTGGCTAAGTACTGCAAACCCCCTGTTTTTCAAAAGCCAAACCATGGACCCCCTACTTTTGAAACCTTTGGTATCTGGTAGTTTTTATTATGTGAATGGTGCCACCAATTGACCGTGCTTTTTTATAGAAAGAAGGTGTCAGTACTCACCATGAAGGTGTTGCAGTAAGTGCCACACTTTTTAACATTTTGGGGAGGGGGGAAGAACTGTACCCCAAGGAAAAAAAGCACTGCCCATTGGGATCCACTGGTCTATTGTGTTTACTCTTGTGTAAAGGAGTGGTTCTCTATCCTTGTATATGAGAAGTCTGCTGCTGAATAAATTCCAGGCTTTTTTCCACTTATTAGTGTTTCAAACCTTAACAAAGAACCCCTTTGCCTTTGTTTGTCAAAGCACTTGGCTCCAGTTCTCGAGGGTGGAAAAGGGAATGTGTCAAGGAAGGAATACCGTACTTGTATGTTGTTTTTTTCTGGTTCCATGCAGCACGGTTTGAGAGTCATGCTAGTTCTGGAATATCAGATTTTGACAATAAAATCCTGCGAGTAGGAGGGTGAACTGGCAAAATGAAAGATATACAGTAATGAAAGTGGACTCTAGGCGTGGAAGTGAATATACCTCTCCAAGTCTGTATGGAAACATCTTTGGAAGATCAGCCGTACTCTTTCTTCATGCATGGAAATTAAGAGAAAATGTGTCAAAATGGTTTATCAGGTGCTGTGTTAGTCCACTACTGATAAGTGTAACATAAATAAAAGTGTTTTGTTCAAACTGCTGGAAATGTTAGGCCATAAAAAGTGGTGTTTTTTTACTGTCTGTGGTAGAGTTGCTCGTGAGCCAACAAATACTGGAAAAAGATATAAAATGGAAACGTTACTGTACAATTCGACTCTAGAGATGATAGTTCTCTAACTTTTAATAGGCATGCCAGATATTAGTGACAAATGCAAAAATCACAGGGTGTCTCAAGGAAAAGCAATGTATTTAGAAATAATTGAACACTTTTATTTTTGTAATACCAACAAACAAGTTGAATAGCCATGTGAACAAACTTGCTTTTATTTGATGTACTGTGATGGGCGGTTAAAATTAAACCAATCAATAGTTCTCCAAATTTTCCCTCTCTGTGTGGCTGGCTGAAACAGTAAAATGTATTTGAAGTGCACATTTCCTTACTCTTATCTGCAGTGA
The DNA here is from genome assembly GCF_964252035.2 of Podarcis erhardii. Classification (NCBI taxonomy): domain Eukaryota; kingdom Metazoa; phylum Chordata; class Lepidosauria; order Squamata; family Lacertidae; genus Podarcis; species Podarcis erhardii. The sequence goes on along the minus strand of NC_138502.1, from coordinate 28,159,463 downwards.
TTTTATTATTAAGTATGGCATCTTCCTAGAGGTCCTAGAATAGAAAGAGAAAGAGGAGTGCTTTGAATAAGGTCTTCATTGGTGGGAAAGATCACAGTGCGGAGGAAATGGTGTGGGATACACAAAACCTGCCACTCCAGAACTATTATCTGTAGGTGAATTCCATGCTCCACTGTCAAGCAATAGCCTTGCCATTCGCATCTCCTTTAAGCAGTTGCTTCCCAAATGTCTGATAGACACGCTTCACATTTTTCACTCTCAAAAAATTAATCCTTTGAGGGGAACGTTAGATGTTGACTTACACTGAGTCAGGCCATTTGTTCCTCTTGTCTACACCTGTCTATCCATGACACTCCAGAACTTCACAACAATCTCGCCCAGTCCTTTCTGGAGGTTCTGGCAACTGAAGCTGGGATCTTGTAGATGCAAAAACAAATGCTCCGCCACTGAGCTGCACGTCTTTCATACCTCTCATGAAAGAGGTATCCTGTTTGCAGGACAGTCTTTCTGCCCCTCTCCTGCCCATGTATAAATTGCACATGTAAGCATGTCTCCTGAATAGAAGCAAGCTAGCTCAGAGCAGGGACACAGCAGGCAACTCTTGATGGTACAAAGCTCTACAGTCTGCGCTGGGACTGATTGATTGTACCCAACGCTACAAATCGGCACAGTTACTACCAGTGCTTTTTTTTTCCTACTCAAGGGTACGCAGTACCGGCGCCTTTTTTTTCCTAGAAAAAAAGTACAGTGGTACCTCGGGTTAAGAACTTAATTCGTTCTAGAGGTCTGTTCTTAACCTGAAATCATTCTTAACCTGAGGTACCACTTTAGCTAATGGGGCCTCCCGCTGCTGCCATGTGATTTCTGTTCTCAACCTGAGGTAAAGTTCTTAACCCGAGGTACTATTTCTGGGTTAGCGGAGTCTGTAACCTGAGGTACCACTGTATGGGTTACTACCCACCTTCTGTGGAAGCAAGTTGGAAGGAACAAGGGCACAGCAAGGAAGTATGCAGAGACACAGCAAGGAGCCTCGCTTCACATGCAAATATTAATGTACATTGTTCACAGCACGTAGTCCAGGAATAATGGGGCTGGAATATGTCTCCATTGGGAATAGGGGAAGGAAAAGCTCTTGCTCTTCTCTTGTGTGGGTGCCTTTGGGGAAAGAGGCAGGGCCTGCACTTTTACTGTAGATATACTTTGATTTCTCTTCAGCTTACGTGGATATTTCACCATTTTAAAGTGTATGGCTGCAGAGTGCTGATGCTTTCTGACAAGGCCAGTTGGTGTGGCCCCCTTGCCCTCTGCCCAGCGCCAAACATCAAAATGACATTCCAGGGCCCCGTATCAGTTAGACCAAAGTGTTTATTGGAAAGCAGTCAAGTGTCGAAAGAGCTGTCAGATTTTCCACTGGGGTGGGGATGGAGATGGGGGACTCTGCACAGACTCAGCCAACACTTTATACTCTCATGTGCTGTGCTATTTAAAGGCTGTTACTACCAAAAAAAAAAAAAAAAAAAAGCCTAGTGGATGAGTCTGTCTGAGCTCTGAAATCAACGTACAGAACTGGAAGTTGAGGATGTGCTCCGTGTGTTGTTGTTAATTTTATATACTGTCCTATACCCGCAGGTCTCATGATGGTTCGCAGCATAAAATCACAATACTGTACTGTATAGAAACACAAACTGGGTTGCCTCAGCTACTCTGGGCGCCTTCCAACAATTTATAAAACTACAGCAAAGCATCAAACATTAAAGGCTTCCCTATACAGGGCTGCCTTCAGATGTATTCTAAAACTCAGGTCGTCGTTTATTTCTTTGACTTCTGACAGGAGGGAGTTCCACAGGGTGGGTGCCACTGCCAAGAAGGTCCTCTGCCTGGTTCCCCATAGCTCTGACAGGGAACATTTTAGCTGTTCAGTTGAACTGTAAACTGGGATTATTATATTGATAAATTTGAAACCTTTTGTGGGTGTGTCACATGACTGCAGGCCTCCCCCTTGTCCCTTACGCCTGAACCACTGCCTTTGCCCCAGCTTCTCCTCAGAGAGCCAGTTGGGTTGGACATGCCTCTCCCCCCCCCCTCGAGCCCTGGGAGGGGGGTCCTGGCACAGAAGTAGGCAGGGCAGGCCTGTCGCTTTAAAAGCTTCCCAGCTGAGCCACAGGGGGAAGCCCTGCCTCTCCCTCCCTCTGTCCCTATGCCCCTCTCCTAGGCAGAGCTGAAGCCAGCCCAGTCCAGGGAGGAGAGCAGAGCGAGGGGATGCCAGCTAAGCTGCCTTAGAAGAGCAGGAGGAGAGGTAGGCACCATTACAGATGGCAGGAGGAGGTGCCTCTGGGCCTTGCAGGAGGAGTGGGGACCCAAATATGAGGGAGACGGCTGGCAGGAGGGACAACCTGTTGAAAATGCACCTACCTAAAAGTCAGGGGTGGATTTGCATGGTGTTTATTTTTTATTTTAATAGTCTTTATTGAAAAATAAAAAGTACATAATTACAGGTGCACAGAGTAAGTTAAGAAGGAGGAGAAGATGTATGTTAAATTATGCCTATGCTTGGAAGAAGAGTGGGGAGCTGCGATGGAGAGTCTGTAGGCAGTGCACTGCCTTGGGGCAAGGAGCATCTCTCCACCTGGACTGTGACCCTCCATGCGCTCACCTGGGCGCACAGGTGTTGAGGGCCGCCCTGTTACTAGGCCTGTGGCCCCTTCTGAATCTTTCTCCCTGACAGAGATTATCGGAGGCACAGATAAGGAAAGCAAAGGAGACCTGGGGGGAAGGGCCATAGCTCAGGGACGGAACACCTGCCTTGCAGGTAGAAGGTCCCAAGAAGTCCAGTCCCTGCATTTCCAGGAAGGGCTGCAAGAGAGTCCTGCCTGGAACCTTGGAGAGCAGCTGCTGGTCAGTGTGGGCAGAACTGAATCAGGTGGACTTGGCTGTAAGGCAGTTTGCTAGCTTCCAATCCCATTCTGCTGCCCACACAATGGATTTCAGGCAATTGTTTATTCCATGGCCTCAGGGGAGCTTCCCTTGCCCTGTTCTGCAGCCTCTGGCATTGGCGGGGTAGACAAATAAGGGACCAGGGAACTATCCAGAGGAAGGGAACATTTGGGGCTGGGGCTGGAGAGACTGGAACCCTCTGGGGATGTTAGCCTCTAGGAGACTGAGCGCTGCATGGGGAAAGGGGCTAGCTAAATAGGAAAATATGTGCTGTGCAAATGAGTAAGAATCAGTGTGTATAATGACCACCACCTTCATATAAGTTTACGCACTTCATTAAATGAGGTTTCTGATGGAAACCCCTAATAAACAAAAACAAAACCCCGTAGCTTTTCTGTTGTTGTTTTTTGCTGTATAATTTTTTATTACATTTTCCAACATTTTCACAATCTCATGGAATTATTACATTGTTTCATAAGTTGACTTCCCAACTCCACGGCGTTTTTACTCAGATCTTTTCTACTGCATTATATGTCTACCTATCACAAAAAAAGTTTCTGTTATTTTATAATTTTTTCTAACGCTGCTTTTATCTTGAACCCTGCCCGCGATTTCATTTGACTAAAGTATTTTTTTTCAAATAGTCCATAAGAGGCCTCCATTCTTTGCCTTTCTGTTTTTTTATTTTAATATAAAAAAACAGTAAATATTTAATTATTCCAGAATTTCTAATAAGAGTGTTTTTGCTTAAGAAGATAAGGCAGCTTGTGACTTTACATGAATGTGCAATGAATGCTTGGATCTAAATGTAGCTTAGCTGTATCATGATATATCCACTAGGCCTGCCAGCCAACGTAAGATTTTAAAGCTGCCATCCTATACACAGTCAGCTGACAGTGAGTCCTGCAGAACTAAGGGGGACTTCTTTCTGCATAAGCAGTCAACTGCTAGCTGACTAATCATTTGCCTTACAGGGCAAACTGACACTTGTCTCCTTAGTGAAAATAATAGTGTGGATTTGATGAAACGTACTTCCATGTACAGGTGTGATTGCAGCCTTAATGAATCGGTAGTTAAAGTCAGAATAAACTGCCCTTTTCTAGCCCCACAGAAGGGCATCCTTCATAGTATGCAATAATATGCAATTTAATGAACAAAAGAAGGAATGGTGTGTGCCTTTAATACAGCATACCTTCATCCGTTTAAGAATTTTGGATGTGGAACATCTCCTATTAGAGCAGGCATAGGTAAACTCGGCCCTCCAGATGTTTGGGGACTACAACTCCCATCATCCCTAGCTAACAGGACAGGTGGTCAGAGATGATGGGAATTGTAGTCTCAAAACATCTGGAGGGCCGAGTTTGCCTATGCCTGTATTAGAGTAACAAAGCAGAGCAACAGGCCTTTAAAATTTTAGTAGGGTGAGATGCTTAAGATCAAGGTTTAAATATACGGTATATATATATGTGCATATATGTGTGCTGACTGCCACCCTCTTTTTCTGGTCAGTGATTTTGATTGCAAGAAAGGAAACTCTAGTCGGTACCTGCCTGCCTGCCTGATTTCTCTCTCCCACCTCCCGGGTTCTTCCCCTTCCCGGTTTATGACCTAGTTTATCTTCGCAACAAGGATGCCAATGATAGCTCAGTCGCTAGAGCAGGGGTCAGCAACCTTTTTCAGCCGTGGGCTGGTCCATTGTCCCTCAGACCATGTGGGGGGCCAGACTATATTTTGAAAATAAAAATTAAAAAATGCATGAATTCCTATGCCCCACAAATAACCCAGAGATGCATTTTAAATAAAAGGACACATTCTACTCATGTAAAAACACGCTGATTGCCAGACCATCCACGGGGCGGATTGAGAAGGCAATTGGACCGCATCCGGCCCCTGGGCCTTAGGTTGCCGACCCCTGCGCTAGAACATCTTAATCTCAGGGTTGTGGGTTCAAGACCCAGCTTGGGCAAAATTGTCTTGCATCGGAGGGGTTGGATGAGATGATCCCTCCTCCCATGGCCCCTTCCAACTCTACAGTTCTATAGGCCAGACTCAGACACAGTGACTTGGTCCAAGGTCCCTCAGTGAGTTTCGTGGCTAAATAGGGATTTGAATATAGGTCTTGGAGCCATCTTAATAAAATGTTGGGATTATTTGTTGTTGTTGTAGTGGAGGATGTAAAATTGGCACTGGGAAAGGGAGCGGTTTGTGCAGCCTGCGCCACTAAGTATTCGTATCAGTGGTGGGTTTTAATCTGCAACAAGGATTTTTAATTGACTAGTACTGATTTTAAATTAGTAAAGTTGCAGCCTTGGTTCTGTAAAGTATTATGGGGTGTTGGGGGGGGAATCAAGAGAAGGAAGGTGGTAGGAATCTAGAATGCATTTCTTATTTCTATCAAGGAAGGGGAGAGAGATTTGCAAGAGAATGTTCACCTTCCCTCTCCCTTTAAAAACAAGACAACAGCTGACAATTCAACACATGGAGCTTTCTTGATCATTGCATCTCAGTGCTGGGGAAGAGCATAGATCTGTTGAGTTTCAGCTTGTCAAATAGCTATTAAAAAACCAGCAGTGCAACCAGAAAGTGGCAACTTTCTCTTCCCCTACACACACACACACACACACACTCACACTCACACTCGCTCGCTCACATACACACTTCCCCCATCCATGCAACTATGGCATTTCCCCTATTTCCAAAACAGATTAATTAATAAAATAGATGCTGTACTGTACTTAGTCCTGTATCAGCCGTTCCCAAACGGTGTGCCAAGATCACTGTTGCATCTCTGGTGTTTGTTTGTTAGGTGGCAGTGCATAATTTCCCTGCTGCACTACAACAGATCATGTGCTATGCAGAGACACACCAGAGTCACCTGCTTTCAGAGGAGGCTGCCTGTTTTATCTCTGAATGAGTTACTGTTCCTGGTATGTCTCATTCCAAACAGGTGGCATACTCACGCAGAGACACAATCTTCCAAGTGCGGTGCAATTTTTACATGATTTTAAAAGCAAGTCATCCCAGGTGCAAGAGTTTAGTTCTGAAGTTAAGGGTCCTTAAGTTATTAGGCATTTGACAAATATTGCAAGATAGTATATTCTTTTTCTTTAAGGCCTGTGTCTTTCTTCCCAATCCCCAGCGGAAAGGCCCTTCCCCGGCTGGTATACCAATCTGTCGCCCTAGAGGTCTGCGCACTCCAGCTGGCCTGGGCCAGTTTGAGCTGTCTGGTTTTATCTTCTCCCCTCTCCAGATAACTTGGCAACAGACATAAAACATCCACCAGCAACCCCCCAAGCTCTCTCGGTGTTGCCAAGGTCATACCCCTTTCACAGAATTAAAATAGCCTTGCTTTGATACATGGGGGCAGGGAGACCTCTCCAGTATAGATGCTCTGCACTTGCTGATTGAGGCTCAGTGCGCCATAGGAATAGAAGTCACCATGGGGACAGCCTTGTGCTGAGTCAAACCACTGCTCCATCTACCATGGTAATTGTTGGACTCGAACTCCCATCGGTCCCAGAGATCATGGCCAGCAGTCAGGGGTGATGGAAGCTGTAGTCTGCCAACACCCAGAGGACCACAGTTTTGGTCTGCACAGACTGGCAGCAGCTCTCCAGGATTTCAGACAGTGGTCCAGTCTGGATATGTTCGGGATTGTGCACGGGGCTTTATGCAAGCCAAACAGATGCTCTGGATAGCTCAGTCAGTTGCAGTGTGGTACTGATAACACCAAGGTTGCAGGTTTGATCCTCTATCTGAAACCCTGGAGACCTGTTTGCAGTCAGCGTCAACAGTCCTGAGCCAGATGGACCGATGATTTGGAGTTTTTTTAAAGAGAGGTTGAATGGCTATCTCTCAGGGATTCTTTAGTTGTTATTTCTGCATTGCAGAGGGTTTTACTAGATGATCAAAGCTTCCAATCATTGGCCTGTCTAGCTTAGTACTGTTTCGTTGACTGCAAACAGGTTTCAGACAGAGGGGACAGCCTTATATTATACAGAGATGTTGGGGGATGAACCTGCAACCTTTTGCATGCAAAGCAGATGTTCTACCACTGAGCTATGGACCAACCTTCCAGGTTCTTCCCCAACCTTGTTCTTTCCCTACCTTGTTCCAGCAGCTGCCCATTGTCAGCCAGGCTTCCCAATCTTCCCCCACTTAGTGGCTGGCCTTTAAAAGTGAATGCTTTCGTCCCCTCCCCAGGCTCATGGAGTAGCTACATGTGTCAACCCTTAGCAAGATCGCCAGTCCTGGGAAGGATCTCCAGTGAAGCTGACCTCTCGATTTATTTCCCTTCCTCCCCTCCCTGCTGCAGCAGCCATGGGTGAGTGGGGGTTCTTGAGCTCCCTTCTGGACGCGGTGCAGGAGCACTCTCCCATGGTGGGCCGCTTCTGGCTGGTGGTGATGCTCATCTTCCGCATCCTGATCCTGGCCACGGTGGGCAGCGACGTCTTCGACGACGAGCAGGAGGAGTTTGAGTGCAACACGCGGCAGGTTGGCTGCAAGCAGATCTGCTACGACTTGGCCTTCCCCATCTCCCACTACCGCTTCTGGGTCTTCCACATTGTGGTGCTCTCCGCCCCGGCGGTCCTCTTTGTCATCTACTCCATGCACCAGACCACGAAGATCAACCAGAAGGAGATGGAAACGGGAGAGGAGGAAGCCAGCCGGGCGGGGGGAAAGGCGCCCGCAAAATTCGGGCCTCAGCCCAGCCAGCGCAGCCAAAACATCAAGACCTTCTACATTGTCAACGTGGTGGTGAGGATCTTGGCTGAGATGGGATTCCTGGTCGGACAATGGATGTTGTACGGCTTCCAGGTGGGGTATCAGTACATCTGCAAGCATCACCTGTGCCCTCACCTCATCGACTGCTTTGTCTCTCGGCCAACCGAGAAGACCATCTTCATCCAGTTCTACTTCATGGTGGGGCTGGTTTCAGCCTTGCTCAGCTTGGTGGAGCTGGCCCACCTCTTGTTCAAGAACCGCTGCAGGAGGCGCCGCACGATTGCCCCACCCACCACTGCCTCTTACGAACAGCAGGACAACTGGTCCAATCAGAAGCAAGAGAAGAAATCGCAGCACTTCCTGGCCCCGGCAGAGGGAGGAGCCAATGGGATGCCTTCTCATGGTGTGATTCCCAGTCACTATGAGCCCAAGGCTCACTTCCACCATAAGAGTTCCACAAAGAGCAGCCGGTCCTCTCGCTCTTCTTCTGCCAGAGCTGACTTGACCGTGTGAGGCCAGGGAGCTCCCTCTCTCCTCTGCCTCGCTGATTGTTCCCTGGATGAGCTGGACTCCTCCAGCTGGAATAATCACACCCATGAACTGTGTTTGCAGCCTGGCCCAAATTAATAGCACAGACCTGATATCGGATCATCTGTTCTAGCTTGTAAAGGAGACCTGCTGCAATCCTTGGGGATTTGTGCTTTGCTTTCATGTATGTTTCGGGGAATTGGGGTGGTCTGGGCTGGCATCTTTCATTTATACAGTGGACGCTCGGGTTCATTTATACAGGGGACGCTCGAGGCACGTTCACAACCCACAGCGCCACGTCTGCGCATGCGTGGGCTGTGATTTGGAGCTTCTGTGCATGCGCAAAGCACGATCTAGTGTTTCTGTGCATGCGCGACCGCCAAAAACTGGAAGTAACCCATTCCGGTACTTCCAGGTTTCGGCGTGTCCATAACCCCAAAAAACACCACCTGAAGCATCTGTTACCCAAGGTATGACTGTAGTGTGTTCCAAAGGATGCATGGGCTTGAAACCCCTAAGAAATGAGTCAGGAAGCTACACGTATTGGAAGGAGTGGAAGTGGGGAGACAATGACTTTTCCGACAATGAACAAAACTCTTGTCCAGATGAGCAACTCCTGCTTGAATGGGCCAAAGATTTGGCAGCAAACCTGACTATACAGAAGTGTGATGTCAGATGCAATTGGGGGTGCTGTTGGGCTTGGACCGATTGTTGGCGGGGAGATTGCAATAAAAGGTGATTCCTTTTTCTTGTTAAGAAAACCATCGAGCCACTGTGTGTTCTGAAAGAGAGAAAAGAACTCGGTTTTAGTTGGCTGAAAACAATTAGATGAATGCCAGGTCCATTGATTTGGCTGGGATGCAGCTCTTGAGGCCAGGAGGGTCTGTAAATCTCTTTGTAGGAGGAATTGATCCGTTCAGGAGAATGTCCCTAGGGCATTCTGTTGAAGCAAGAGGTGGGATAGCTGGCATTTTTACAGTCGCTCACACAGGGTAGGGATGTTATGCCTTCCAGGAAAGAGGCAGTCATCAGGTGGTGGGTTCTTTGCTGTGCCAGAGTGAAAGGTGGGACAGTCATGTAAGAACCATACCTGCATAGATTGTGCTTCCGTCTTCCAGGAGCTTGCCAGTGTCTTTAGCATTAAATAACTTTCCATCCCATTTGGCCAGGCAGAATGAGCTATCCCAACAGAACCAGACATCAGAAAGACAGAAAAGTGTGGTCTAAAATTGGGGGTGGGGAACCTCAGGCCCTCCAAGTCTCTCTGCCTGGCCCTTGAGTTTCTTCCCAGGCCACACCTGCTCCCCAGCCACATCCCTCATTGGCCCTGATTCACACCCTCCTTGGGTGTGTGTTTTTTGCCTGGCTGGAACGTGTCCTTGATCTCTGTTAATGCCTCTTGCTTGCCTGGGCAGAGGTTAGAGAGGCATGGTGTACAAAAGCTTTTACCTTTACCTTTACCTAGCAGGCTTTCATATAAAGCATAGCTGTCAACGTTTCCCTTTTTTAAGGGAAATTCCCTTATTCTGAATAGGATTCCTCGCAAGAAAAGGGAAAAGTTGACAGCTATGACATAAACTGTTAACATTACCAGAAGTAAGTATGGCTCCCACCAGACAGGGAGGTGTCCCTGGAGCCAAAACCCTTGGGTGTGTTGCATCAAAACCCTCTCCCTGCCCGGAAATATTTTTATCCAGACTATTTTTAACATTTCCCATGGCAAATGTTCCTCCTCCTCCTCCTCCTCCTCCTCTCTTGGGACCATATTCCCCTGTCCAGTTGTTTTTGAAATAGAGAGAATTCCCCCTTATAACAGTAACTCCACCACTGGAGATTCAATATAGTTTCTTCTGTCTGAGACCCAAGCCTCAGCCTGTGCAGTCTCCAGGAACTTGGGATCGCTGAGCACCCCAGGAAGCCTCTCTGAAGCCTTTAAACTCTCAGGTGTATGAAGGCATCAAGCTTGTCTTAGAGCTTAGTTTGCTGCTGTCCTTTGGGCGAGCAATCCACTGCCTCTTTAAAAAACAAAAAAACTAAAAACCCCACGAAATGATGTGGATGAGTGAAGGAAGAGAGAAAATTTCAATTCACTTCGTATTTAGACCTGAATCTTGTGAACAAAAACATTTTTGTGGATTTTGCCATGCAGTTCTCTAGCCAAGTAAGCTGTGCAAAACTGCATATACTAGGGTAAAGTGTGCTTAAAAATGCATATAACTGTGAAAACAACACACACAACAACACTGTATTAGTGGGGATTACTTTGCAATAATGTGTATATTGTACACATTAGGAGAAGTTTGAATCTTCATGAGGACTTTAAAAAATGCAAACCTGTGAGGAAATGTAGAGAAGTGGACACAAAACTGGGAAAATAAAGAATCGGAGGGAAACCAGAATGATAAAGATCCATCAGTTCCTAGATGAGGATCGTGTAGAGGGGCCTAACCTTATCAGGATGCTTCTTGGAAATGCATTAATAAAACAAGCCCAGGGCAGCAAAAACTTGCATGACCAAAACTACAGTTAAAAATAAAACAAAGAAGTATTTAAAGCATTTTAAAACTGGAAGAAAAAAAAACACAGCTGAAAACGTTAAAATGCTCAAAACAAATGTAAGACCAGATGCAATCAAATGGCGTGTCCGCGTGGGCCCAACTGAAACAGAAATGTTTTCATCAGGTGTCGAAAAGGAGGCAGTGACAGCACCTGAGGAGAAAGCCCTATGGGGAGCCATGCTGCACTTGCTCAGAGGCTGCAGTGTCTTACGGCCTGCTCTTGGGATGTCTGAGTCCTTGCAAATATTAAGCCCTAGCTGACTGATGAGGGGAAAGAGCTGTCTGTTGCAGGATAGCTAGGTAAAAGTAAAGGACCCCGGGAAGGTTAATTCCAGTCAAAGGTGACTGTGGGATACAGCGCTCACTTTCAGACCAAGGGAGCCGGCGTTTGTCCACAGACAGCTTTCAGGGTTGTGTGGCCAGCATGACTAAACTGCTTCTGGCACAACAGAACACCGTGATGGAAAACAGAGCGCACAGAAACGCCGTTTACCTTCCCACCGCAATGGTACCTATTTATCTACTTGCACTGGTGTGCTTTCGAACTGCTAGGTTGGCAGGGACAGAGCAATGGGAGCTCACCACTATTGTGGGGATTTGAACCACCAACCTTCCAGTCGGCAGGCACAAGAAGCTCAGTGGTTTAGACCATAACACCACCCACGTACCTTTTTTAGTTGCAGGATAACTTCATATGGCACCTATCACTGTTAAGTGGATTGTTTCTACCCATTAACGGGATGCATTGCAAATGGTTGCAAAGTTGACATAGTCTCTTGGATATAAACCTTGGATCTTGTAGCTTGTTTCACTGTTTCGGCAGGCGAAAGGATGAGTTGGAGCGCTTGCAGACCAAGAGATTGGGTGGCTCTGAATCTCAAGCGGCAAAGGGAGCAGCTTAGTTTCTCTAGTAAGAAATCATTCCTCTTCTTTCTCTCTCTCCTTACACTTTGGGCTCTGCTCAGATGGGATCTGCCCAGGGGCTTGCAGTGGCGTCCACTCTAGTGTGGTGGGGGAGAGGCTGGTGGCCTGGGGCCAAGAATACTTGTTATCACCTGCTTCCTGCTGCGGATGGGATGGGACCCTGGCCACAGAGGTGGCTGGAAAAAAGAGGAGAGAAAGAAAAACAAAAACAGGGAGGGATGTGGAGCCTCTTCCCATTCTCCTTCCACCTCTCCCGATTAACCCCTTCTTTCTTGCCCTCGAGGCTTTGTGTAGACACAGGGGTCTATTGGCAAATTCAGAAGCTCAGGGTACCTTCGTGAAAGTCTTGCCACGGCCTCTCACTGCCACGTCCCTTCTCAAATTATACAATCCTATAAGATAATATGGTAATCTTATAATACAGTAATAATAATCAGGGATGTATTGCAGCTATCTGTATCCATGTGTGCCTTTCAGCTAGATCTATTTTCCATGCACATAGACGGGCAAATGATTTGGACTGCATCTTTTGTGGTTCATAGAATCGTGGAATTGTAGAGTTGGAAGGGACCCCAGGGTCATCTAGTCCAACCCCCTGCAATGCAAGAATCTCAACTAAAGCATCCATGATAGATGACCATTTGGTCTCTGCTTAAAAATCTCCAAGGAAGGAGAGTCCACCTCCTCCCAAAACAGTTCTTTCCACTGTCAGACAACTCTTACAATCAGACAGTTTCTCCTGATGTTTAGTCGCAATCTTGAGTAGTGTTTACCATGAAGTTCCATTGTACTTAACAGAACTTGCCCCCGTTTTTTTGGTGTGTTTTTTTAAAACAGAAACACTGTGTGTTTTCAGTTTTGCTAAATGCCTCGCGTGGGCCGCAGTGGCTAAAATGCTTCCCTTTTGCACTGATTGGGCAGTTCTAGGATGTGGAAGATAAGGACCTTTCTGTGGAAGGAGCAAGGCATCTTCGACCTCCCCACAACCCCAGACCACTAAACCACTGACTATACCTTCAAGGCACATTTGAAGCACATTCTTTCCCTCACAAATTCTGGGCATTGTAGTCCCCCCCCCCCCGTTACCATTCTCAGAAAACCCCTAACAGGGCCCATAATTCCTTAAGGCTGGAGGGGGGATGCATTTTGAATGTGCTTTAGTGGTATAGCATGCACACCCCCCAAGAGAAAATGTGATTTGCAGATGAAATTAGGGGTGATTTTGCAACCCGAGGTGTGATAAGTTTCTTTATGGATTTGTGTCAGACCAGTCTTCTTTCCTTTTCGGCCTACGTGCTCCCTCAGTGGTCTGTCCTAGGACCTGTCTTTTTACCTCTCAGTCCCATTTACTTAAACACATATCCCTGATTGCTCTGAACGTAAGACTATAAGAAGAGCTGTAAGTGTATGTTGAGGTTTCTTAATTGATGCTGCCATCATCCTTTGATCAGACCATGTCATCCCAGTTCCCTGCCTCGTTGTCCTGTCTTGTTTTTTACTTGCACTACCTTCTGGTATCTGTTTCTCAGTCTATTGCCTACTTCTCATCCTTCTTTCAGCCTCATTGCCTCTGAGCATCTTGTCCCTTCGACCCCAACTGACACTTTCCCCTTCCCTCATAGGAAATGTGGTGATTACCCCTCTTTTATTACCCTCATTGCAAATGCATGGTTTGCAGCTGGCCCTCTGCTGACACCTGGTGGCCAGAACTGAAAGTTTCTGCCTCAAAGAAAGCCTTTCCTACTACTTGGTAAGGGGTGATTGCATGCACACAAATGGCAGTGTATCTTAAATGCACTTCACGTGTCTGCTTCAAAAAACAACAACACACAACTAACTTCCAACGAGTAGTGTGTGAAAGACCAACAAGAAGGAAGCTTAGTGGCGCAAGTAGCATCTCCAAAAACGAATTGTGGTAGCAGAATGTCAAAAGACTCTGCACTTTCAACTGTGGGGAGGGCTGTAGTTTAGTGATAGAGCATCCGCTTTGCAGGCAGAAGATCCTGGGTTCGATCCCCAGGATCTCTAGGTAGGGCTGGGAATGCTGCCCCCCACCTCCCAAAAATTGGAAAGCTGCTGTCAGTCATGGTGGACAGGGTGGACAATCTAAGAGCTTGCTGTGCATTGCTAGACCAGTACAGACTGCCTGAAAATAAGTTTATAACACAATCATTTAGTCTTCCAGATGTTGTGGCCTGCAACTCCCAGCTAGTGTAGCTGATCCCGAGGAAGCCCTTGATTCAAATCTCATCCCAGTCACCACTTTTGTAGATTGCTTTGCACCTTTCAGGATGTTTATGAAAATCCAGGTCATAAGTTAATGTGTTTGTCCTTTAAAGTGCCCCTGAGCTCTTCTGCTCTTCTGCTGCCTTCTGGTGAGGCTGTGAAGGGCTTCTTGATCTCTTCTCCTTACTAATGGGATCAATCTGCTCAGCGTCCTTACAGCCAGATCCTATTAGCCAGGGTGAACAGTGTCAGCTCTGGTCCTCTATAACTTCATGAACCACCTCACCTTTTCCAAGGTGAACACAATCCTCATCCTGTCCCCTCTTTCTAGACAACCTCCACCCCACAGGCTTTTCATTCCTCTCCAGTGGTGAAGACCTCTGAAGTGGCAGAGTATCCTACTTTGCAAATCTGTTTGAAGAAGTCCTCTATTTCAAAGGGCAAAGAACTCTTAAGAAGGGAGAGCAGGCGCTGTACCAACTTGTACCTGGGCAGCAGACTGAGCTGGCGAACAGGCCACCTGGTTGCAGTCTTCCCGGTGATGGCAAGAGTTGTATCGGACTGCCTTTCCAAGGGTGAGGAAGCTGTAGCCTTCTGTATACCGTTGCCGCACGATAACCACCCTCATCCTCGATTGTGGTCTGTGCTGGCCAAGGCTGATGGAAGCTGGAGACCAGCAGCACCTAGCGGGGTGCCCAAACTTTTTTCAGAGAGGGCCAGGTTTGATGAAGTGAACATGTGTGAGGGCCGACCAAAGTTGTTGAGCTTTATTTGTTTAGCTTTTTTTACAATTTTACCCCAAAGTTGTTGAGCTTTCTTAGAATTGATGTTTACCTCAAAGTTGTTTAGCTTTTTTTTAGGATTTAATCCCTAATTCTTTTAGGATTTTACCCCAGGACATATACTGCCACAGGGGCCGGATTAAATCAACGGGCAGGCCGGATTAGGCCCCCGAAACAGACTTTGGACATGCCTGATCTAGTGCCACAGCTCTACCACCCCTGACTTATTTACAGTAATTATTACAAAAAATTACATCTGTACATAACAATACTCACAGATCCTTTAATGCAAATTTGTGTCCTCCTTTCTTGGCAATGCATAATCAGCTACGCTCCACCCTTACTCATCCCACTTTTCCTTTTTGCCTCATTCTAACTGGATTCGTCCCATCCAGCCCTTTTGCTTAGGCTCCTCTGTCTCGATCGGCCTCCCTCTTCCTCACCTGTCAAGCCACCTGTTGCTCTTAAAGGTCCACTTCGCCTTGAGCCATCACTGCTCTGCTCTTCCTTCTTTGCTCAATGCTCCACTTGGGGGCAGAATTCGCTTTAGGCAAATAGGTGCCACTGCAGAGGAAAGCTTCCATAGGATCACAGGGCAGCAGTCAGTCAGTTTGTAATGCAACAGTGAGGAGTTGTGTCAAGGAACACTAGTCAGGATGCTTTCGGGCTGTTATCTATTTTGGGATGGGATTCAATCACATACTGGCAGATTCAGGTTGTGTTGTGCACTTACTTACACATGATCTGGTGCTCTCCTGCAGCGAAATCTGCTTCTTCCCTTAACGAGATGCACTGGAAAGCAGCAATTCCTTGATGCATTGGCTAACCTCCCCGCAAAGTGATCTGCATGCTGGTTAACTAGCTGGCTAACCTCCTTGCAAGCTTTGTGCAAACAATTTGGGATGAATGCTTAATTAAAAACTCGGCTGGCAGTGAAGTGACCCAGTGTCTAGTATTTGGGGCTGGATGTGTGTAAAGCAGAGTGGGACATCAGCATTCTCAGGTGGACCTAATGCAATTCCCAGGGGGCTGGGACACAGAACTCAGGTTGTACTGGAGCAAAAATATTGATACCGTATTGGCCCGAATATAAGCTACAACTTTTAAAATTCAAGGGCAGGGGGAGAGGGAAAAAAGACAATACCCGAATATAAGCCACTCCCTTAAAATTCCACAGGCACTCACACCTGTCTGTCTGTTTCAGAAGCGATATCGTAAAATCCAATTTTTGAAAGGTGGCGAATTTAAGCCACACTTTAACTTTTACGGTCAGAATTTGGGGGGGGGATTGAGACTTAAATTCAAACCAATACGGTACTGGTCCTGCTCTTTAGCCTCTGCTGAAACCTGGTTTTTTAAACCATTTTCAAAGATGTGCAAGATCTAGCCTGCCCTCTCACCTGGAAGCTCTGCCCAAGCCATTGCTTTTTAAAATATCTGAGAGGAGTGGGAATGCCCTTGAGCATCATTTGCTCTAGGGCAAACATGCTTAGTTTCTATTTTTTAAAAGAGTTGCTTTTCAAATACTTGGCTCCTAGCATCTGAATTCCAGCTTCCTTGGATAGTCATGTGACACTAGTCCCAAAGCCATCATCCCGGAGTTCTCTTTTTTAAAGACCAATCTAGGCTGGCTGAAATGGCTGTGTAAGCTTTGGGGTATCACAGAACACTTCATCATCAGGCAGAATCTCTTTGGAACACAAGAACTGCCTTGCTCAGAAGAGGACAGTGTCATTTTACTCCACTGTTCTGCCTTTGTGGCTCTGGGAAGTTTGCAAGAATGACATAAGGGAGATTTGGGTCCCATTTGCTCCTGGCAATTTCAGAGGTATACTATCGCTAGATGTGGAGGCTCCATTCTTAACTATTGTAACCAGCTATCAATAAACAATAATCCTCTGAAAAAGCCAGCTAAGCTACTGGTGATGAATACATACTGTCAATCAGTTGTTGCATGGTACGCGGAATACCTATATTTTTGCCTTGCCATTCAATTTCACCGCATGGCGTTATTGGCTAACTTACTCCAGACTATTTATAATTTCGCAGCCTTCCAAATTAAAACTAGCTATTTTCCGCCCTTTCCCTAAGAGTTCCCAACGTTGAGCTGGCATTCTTCATTATGAAAAGCATAAAATTGGGCAGATTATTGTCCATGAGTGGGTTTTTCTCTCTCCCTGTGATCAAAGTAGCTATTGCACTCAATTTAGACCTTTTTGATGCACACGTGAGGTTGAAATTAATATACTCTTTGCCCCAACACTCATCACATTGCAATGATTTGTAATCAACTTCCAATACATTAGAAGCCGACAAGTCATTGGGGTGTTTGTGCATCACAGTGTAATCTGAGGATGTGCTTACTCAGAAGTCAAATCTCATGGAGCCCAATGGGACTTACTCCCGAGTTAGATCCTGCAATCTTCTGCTTACTATCTCCTGCTGCATGCAGTGTTGCACATGGGGGGGGGGATGTCAGGGTGTTTTTTCCATCAGCACCTTTCCCTCCGTAGACACAGATGGAAGGACTAGAGGCCTGTTATCTTGAGACTGCAAAGTCTACATAATAGTAACTTCTGTTTGTCAGGTAACATACAAGTTTTCTTTCTGGGGGGGGGAGGGCGGTTCTCGTGCGCCCTCAGCATTTGTTAGATGGGAGCAGTTGTCTACCTGGTGTCTAACAACAACCTGGAGAGGTCCAGCTTCCCTAGCATACTTTAGTTGTTGTTGTTGTTGTTGTCCTCTCTGTCTCTTTTGTCCTTTCCCGTCTTGCCAACAGCTTTCTTGAATTGAGCTGAACCGCACACAGCATTCCAGATGTGGCCGTACCAGGGCTGGAACAAGACTTTTGGTGGATGCAAAAATTGTGTTGTGGGCTCACATCAAGATGCATTTAGTCCAGTGTTCTGTTTTTACAGATTCTTCTGAAAGTTCGTAAGCAAGGCCTGAAGCTTTCCACACACACACACACAGTCAATTGTCCCTGGCAGCTATCATGGAGGTTCTACTGAACAACCATAATTAATTTGATGGCCTTGGCTAACCCCCCACTTTTTATTATAAAAAAGGCCATTTAAGCATTGGCTGAGCATTACTTAATTCACTTTCAGAAAACAGCTATCTGTTTAAATAAATAAATAAACAAAATAATTCGGTTTCTTTCTCATACACTTACCACTGCTCCCCCCCAACCAAATGCAGCAGTTGTGGGAGGATTTAAGCTCACAGGTATCTTTTTTTTATATGAAATAACAGCTTTATATACATATCTGAGAGGTGTGCAGCACATGTCCTTTGAACTGAGGAAAGAGCACTGGGGTGGGTGTGTTCTTGCTTCAACCTTCACCCCAATTTTGTTTATGTTTCTAGATTCAAAAGACACAAAAATCAATAATAATTTTGTGTGTGGGCCCTTCTCCGTTCCCCCACCCAAATCCCTCATCCTTACCCCAGTACATGGAGCCACTCACATTTTTCTTTCCTCTTAAGTGTGGTGGCGATTTGTGTTTTGAATCTATGGATAAATTGGGAGTTTTCCTTGCCATTTGTCTTAAACTTCTTGGCCAGGATCCAAAGCAGCTTGTAACTGGTTCTACAAACCCCAAAGGTCTGAGGGCTGCCATTCTGTACCCAGTGACCTGGGTTCAAGTCCAGCTCAACCCAGTAGGACTTAATTCTGAGCAGCAGGTCATCTGTTCTTTTAGATAGCTGTCCTATACACATCTACTCAGAAATAAGTGTGACTGAGCCCAATGGGGCTCGATTCCAGGTACATAGAGCAACAGCCTTACAGTACAATGCTGTGTCTACTCAAAGGTAAATCCCACTGAGTCCAATGGGAGCTAACCCTGGGCATAGCAAGGCAGAATTAGCACTGCTCTTCTTGAAAAGCGGCCCAACATCCACCCTGCCTTTACCCAGGTGTGATGGCAAGTGGTTTGTGATATGGCACAAGGGTAAAGAAGAGGGAAAAGGACCCGCACTTTTCACTGGGATTGTGTAAGGCTCTAGAATTGGCTCTTTAAAAGTCCTGACTGGCTTTTATCCCTCCTGCCCTTAAAAAAAGGGGGGCAGGCAAAAACTAGTCTTCCCGGAAAAGAACAAAGTGAAAGGAGCCCAAGGAACTGAGAGATATTTCCCCTCACAAAACGCTTTGTGACAATTCTTATAAAAGGGAGTCTTAAGATTTAAGGGGGGGTTGTTGTTGGGGTGGTTCTTTTTGGTTAGTGAAAACGTGAAACAGTGCACAATGCTGGGTTTGGGTTTTTTTGACACCCCTACATCAGAAAGCTGGAGGGCTTTTGCTCAAAAGAACTTCTATCACAGCATTCATAACCCAGTCTTGTTCTCCCTCCACAAATCTTTTCAGTGCCTTCTTGAAGACACGTTCTGTCCATCGAAAGAAGCCCATAGCCAAACAACACAAACCCAGCCAAAGTTAAGTACCTTTTATCTCACACTGATTTTAAAAGTGCTCAACTGTGGCTAGAGAATACGGGTTAGCATTTTAAAAGAAAATTGTGACCCATCCGGTAGAAGAATCTGTGTCCCACCACCCTGATCTTCTCCTTGCCACACCCTCCTCCTAGAAATCCTCCAAATTCCAAACTTTTACAAAGTCTTCTTTTAAAATGTATTTATATATATTTTATATATATTTATATATATAATATTTCTTCCAATCCTTCTCTCCCTCCTCCTTTCTATGTGTAGAAGAAAAACCCTGAAGAACTAATTTTACTTCTCTCTCTCTTTCTTTTTTAATTATTTGCTGGTGTCGGTTTTTTTTTTAGGCATGTGGGGGGTGGGGGTGGACAAGGAGTGGGGAAAGGCAGGGTAAAGAGAGAAAGGTTAACTTTGGGTGGTCAAGTCGAGGATGGAAACGGAGCAATAAAATAAAAAAACAGAAAACAAGAAAACATTACACCCTTTCCCCTGAAACATCTGAAATGCAAACTCAACCGGGAAGAAAAGAAAAAACACCACTTCATTTTCACTGCAACAAGAAGCAGGCAACTCCTTAGTGAAGGTGTATAATGTGTGCACGACAAGGGTGAGAGTGTGTGTGTCGAGGGGGGAGGGGATGCGTGCCACATAGGAGGTGAATTTTTCTGTAATCAGTTGGGTTTTCTTTTAATATATATATATATAGATATATATATGTATGTAAAGTCTCGCTCCTAGATTTTGAGCTTCTGTCCTTCAGATTGGCTCGTTGATCTTTATCCGCAGAGTCCAGATCTTCCTGGATCAGATGATCTGTGCCTCTCCAAGGGGGGGGGGGGATGTCCCGCAAAGGGGGGGGGGTCTTCATTGCAAAAGTGGAACCCTGTTTTGCTGGAACCGTTGAACGAAGAGTAGCGTGCTGGCATGGAACAGTACGTGTAAGCCCACCCCCCTCGGGCCCAACTGCAGCCCACGCAGTGCTGTGGAGGGGGAGGGAGGAGAGGCCACTTGCAGCGGCCTGCTGTCCCATGGCTCCCCCCACCTTGCCCCAACCCTGCTCCTCAGACGTTTTGTCCAGGCAGGCCCCAGGGAGCAAAAAGACCAAAGTGTGCAGCAGGCAGCCGGGAGGGTGGGCGTCAAGCAGCTTGTCCCGGTGGTCGCTGCGGTCACGGTGAATGCGTGGCAGGACTGCTTCTGTTGGAACTGGGGGAGAGGCTGGGGCTGCAGCTTCCCGGAGGGGGGGCGAGGCTTCCTATGCGCGACGGGGCTCCTGCCGAGGCCCCCAAAGTGTCCATGCCTTCCGAGTTCTCCAGCATCTCCTGGATCAGCGGCGGCATCGATCCAGGGATCTCCATCTTCAGCGTGATCACTCTTTCGGCACCTGCGGGGGGGGGGGAGCAAGGCAGACAGGCGACAATGCCAGAGGTAGGTGCCACGTCAGTAATAACTCACAAGGCGCCAGCGAAGTTAACTCTTTATTCAAAGGGCAGCTTAGCAGACTAGGCCCAGTGAGCACAGAAACTCTTCTCTGTAGGTCTTGCCCAAAGGAGGCAGTTGTGAGGACTGAAGGTCCCCGTCTTCCCACAGCTCTCTAAGACTCGTCCCTCCCCCAGGCCCTTCCCAAGCAATCTGAGATTCTGACGCCTTGCCTGTCTTTGCTCTCTGCTCTCTTCATACCTTTTCTGGTTCGGGAGGAGGGGAGGTGGGTACTTGCAGGAGGGGAAGACGCCCTGGCTTCTTCAGCAGCCTGCCTCCAGCCTGCTCTCTGCCACAGCCTCTTCCTGCTCACTAAACCCTGTTGCCTCTTCTGCTTCCAACATCTCCTCCTCCCAGTCTGACCCCTCTTCTCCCTCTGGCTACTCATAGTCACCCCACCACCAATCCCCTGGTTCTGAGCCTCCTTCCTCTGGAGATTCACCTTAGGGGTTCCCCACAGATGGTGCCTCCCCCCCACTCCTCTGCATCCAGCCAGTCCATGTCTGGGTGGGTGGGAGAACATAACTCACACCACCTCTTTGCTGAGCCTCCCCTCCTCGCCCTGCACTGGGCAGCTCAATAATGGGATGATCCTTGGCAACAAATCCAAGCTTTGCCCCCGGGTCACACACTCTTGTCAGGGAGCTGCAAGCAATCTCAAGCAGATGCTTTTGAATACCTGTCTGCTGCATTCACGCTTGGGAGTTTTTAGGCATTTTAGGCACGTTTCAAGTCTGAAAATGAAGAGAGAGACTCCCTGTGCAGAACCCGGAGCCCCGCCCTCACCCTTTGCGCTGATGCTTCTCAGGTCCGTGATCTTCATCAGCATCTTGGGGAACATGTGGGGCTTGCTAGGCCTCCTCTTCCTCACGTAGATTTTCAGGGCTTCCAGCAGTGGCTCCTGCAACTTGTCCACACGGTCCGGCTGCTCCAGGTCTTGCCGATCTGGGCAGAGGGAGGGGAGGGCAGGCATTTAGAAAAACAACAGGCAAAAAATACATCTGGCCAACACTCAGAATACAAAAAATAAGAGAAAAATGTGCCTAGTAAGAGCCATCGTCTATGAATCTAACGGGGAATTTGTGTTGTATTTATTGATGCATGCACCACAATACATGGATACACACCCACACCCATGGCCAAAATCACTTCTGAGACTATGAGAGGTATTATTCCCTCCCCCTCCCAATTGCTTTGCATTTTTAAAAGATGCACAACAGGCAGAAGTTACACAGCTGCAGTTTCTTCTTTCACACCTGTGGAAAAGAAGCACACACCCCATGATCACGAGACCATGTGTGAGCAGGTGGGAACCACTGCGTTCCAGACAAGCCTAGAAAATTTCTAGCGGATGGAATCATGCAAATACAGAATTCACACATGCTGCTGCTGCGTTTTGAGACCACGATTTTCCTTTGTTTTCAATGTCCTTCTCTTGTTCTAAGCCCCAGGCTCCACAAATGAATTTGCCTTAGGGTATGGGTTACATCTCACACTTGAGGGCCACAATGGGGTTTCCTACACTTCTAAAAAAACCCCACAACCACCCACAAAAAAACCACCACACATGTTGCTTGCTGCATGTGATGATCGCACCATAGGTCTGTTTTGCAAAAGGCGCATCTGCCAGCGAAAGTTGTGACTTTCCAGTGCCTGCACACAGCAAGATTGCCATGCTTAAAAGCTACAGATCGCAACTGCGCATGTGGTTTTCGCACTCTTCCCTACACAGTAAAAGTCAGTGCATGTGGGTTCCACGACAACATTGTCACCAATGTGGGGAACAAGCTTCCTCTAACCTTTCAGTCATTAGCATTGGTGTTTGAAAATATTCTGAACCTCATAGCGCATGAAGGCAACACCATCTCTCCTCCCCACTGCTGAACCTTGCAAAAAACTTCTCTCCTTCATCAAAAGCTTTCAAAAAAGTAAGTAAAAAGTTTCATGCCTGCCACCAGATGGTGCTGTTGGACAGGGATGTCCCCTATTGAAAAAGCCCTGGCAAAATATAAGACGTGCAAGGGTTTGCGATAATTCACAGATTGTAGTCAACAAAAATGTTTCTAAAGGAACAATATCGGGTGCAGAAAGGCTCAAGAACCATCTCACTGCAACAAGTGATCCTGTTATGGCCCTTTCCCCTCCTCTTGCTTCAGAGGAACCTTGGAAACAGTATTTTGGTGCAAAGGCACAGGGGGTCTCAATTCTCAGCATCTTCAGAAAGTAACAATGGTTCGGACCGACTGGGTTTCTAGAATTCTTTTTTGGGGGGGGGTGTTGCACCCAAATACTTTGCTCTAAAATAAATATAACATCACTCATAGACCCCCTGTGGAGGAGGGCAGGCTTACAACCATCCTTGTTCATGTGAATATAATTTTGCCTTGGGAGACTCAAAGCCCCGTGGCTGCGTCTCAAGTTTAAGAGTTTTAACATTCAGGAGCTGCAAATGGCAAATGATTTCCTGGTCTTTTAACCCTACTTCAGACTGCAATATGATGAGGGAGTTACATACTTGAGTGCTCTCTTGTCAAAATAAAATTCAACAAAAATCCCTGCACATGAATAAATAGCTTATCAGGGAGAAAACGAGACCAAACTCTTGACACGTTTGGTCTATGTACCAAGGAGTTACTTTGTTTTGCTTTAAAGGAAGATGGGAGATAAAGTCACAGAAATTTAGATGGAATGGTTCAGGGAAATGTTTGCTACAGGATTCCAATGGCCGTTATAAACTGGCTTTTTTATTAGGTCTTCCTTAAGCGATTCTCATTTCAAGCAAACAGTTTTGGACTGCTTCCATCACTACAAATATTCACTTCTGGGAACACTCGCCCAAGGGAAACAACAAAAACCAACTTAAGAAACCAACACTGGGGAACTGGACTTAACACTTCTGAGTGCAAGGAGAATCCTAAAATCTGAATTCTAGGAGAATCTGGCCTGTTCCCTCCCCAAGGCCCCATCGGCACTCAATGTTTAAAGCAACATCATGCCACTTTAAGGAAATGTAGTTTGTTAAGGCTGCTGAGACCATTATTTCCTCCGTAAAGCTACAAATCTCATGAGTGGTTTAACAATCCATGTGTCTTCTGAGGGAACTCTGGAGGGGCCCAGGTGAAGAAGCTGTGGTTTTGCAAAACTTTAGTTTTGTCTGATTATCAGGGCTTGAGGGACAATACACACACATACAGAGAGAGCCAGTGTGGTGTAGTGGTTAAGAGCGGTGGACTCGTAATCTGGTGAACCGGGTTCGCTTCCCCGTTCCTCCACATGCAGCTGCTGGGTGACCTTGGGCCAGTCACACTTCTCTGAAGTCTCTCAGCCCCACTCACCTCACAGAGTGTTTGTTGTGGGGGAGGAAGGGAAAGGAGAATGTTAGCCGCTTTGAGACTCCTGAAGGGGAGTGATAAAGCGGGATATCAAATCCATATTATTATTCTTCTTGTACATACACAGTGCAAGAGCTATGATTATGACTATATGCATCCACTGACCAAACCCTGAGAATGGAGGACATCAGTCCTGCTCTCAGTCCCAGTAATGGTGCTTACCCCCGCATATGAGGCAGATAGCGCTGAGGAGCCCTGTTTCGGCGTCATCCATCTCGAGTGGCAGCAGCTGGTTGGCGAAGGCGAAGACCAGGTCTGTGAGGGGCCCAAACCCTGCGTTGTGCATCTGAGTGCGGTTGAGCGTCAGGCCGTCCGAGAACGTCATGGTGTCCTGCTCTGGGGTGTAGCGCGTGCATATCCGTAGGATCTAGGAAGGAGCATGTGGGAGAGAGGCATACATCACACAAAGGCTCCCAATGCCTTCCACATTCCGCAATGCTATTACAGTGGTACCTCTGGTTACGTACTTAATTCGTTCCGGAGGTCCGTTCTTATCCTGAAGCACCACTTTAGTTAATGGGGCCTCCTGCTGCTGCCGCGCCGCCGGAGCATGATTTCTGTTCTCATCCTGAAGCAAAGTTCTTAACCTGAAGCACTATTTCTGGGTTAGTGAAGTCTGTAACCTGAAGCGTATGTAACCTGAAGCGTATGTAACCCGAGGTACCACTGTAATTGGTTACTATGAGGTGGTGGATACGGGTTCATTTGTGTGCTTTTTTTAAGAGTTGAGAAGCAGAGTATGGAGCAAGCTTGTTTTCTGCTGCTTCAGAGGGTAGGAGGAACCAAACCAATCAATTTAAACTACAGTGGTACCTTGGGTTACAGACGCTTCAGGTTACAGACTCCGCTAACCCGTAGTACCTTGGGTTAAGAACTTTGCTTCAGGATGAGAACAGAAATTGCGTGGCGGCAGCAGTGGAAGGCCCCATTAGCTAAAGTGGTACCTCAAGTTAAGAACAGTTTCAGGTTAAGATTGGACCTCCAGAACAAATTAAGTTCTTAACCCAAGGTACCACTGTACAATCATATCTCAGAAGTCAAATGGAATCTGTTCCAGAAGTTCGTTTGACTTTCAGAATGTTCAGAAACCAAAGTGTGGCTTCCGATTGGCTGCAGGAAACTCCTGCAGCCAATCAGAAGCCACGGAAGCCCCATCAAACGTTCAGGTTCCAAAGAATGTTCGCAAACCGGAACACTCACTTCCGGGTTTGTGGTGTTTGGGAGCCAAAACATCTGAGTACCAAGTTGTTCAGGATCCAATGTACGACTGTACAAGAAAGGAGGTTCTGGCTATACTTTAGGAAAAACCTTTTTGCTGGTGAGAGCTGTTCCAAGAGTGGAATGGATTGTGGACTCTCCTTACAGAGGGGTTTTAAAACAGTGGCTGGATAGCTTGCCTGCCAAGGATTCTTCAGCTGTGATTCCTACATTGCAGCAGTTGAACTAAATGACCCTTGAGAGTCCTTCCAACTCCACAATTCTCATGTACTCAGGCTCCTCTACCCCCTATAGCATAGATGCTTCGACTAGTCCAGGGTTTCCCTAACTTGGGTCTCTAGCTGTTTTTGGACTACAATTCCCATCATCCCTGACCACTGGTCCTGCTAAGCTAGGGGTGATGGGAGTTGTAGTCCAGCAACAGTTGAAGACCCAACTTTGGGAGACATTGCACTAATGCGTTGGGGATTCACTACTGGACCATGGAATGATCTAGGGTGGATAGCAATGGCAGCACGGCCAACATAATGATAAAAAGAAAAGGGTTCCCCAGTGCATGGTCTTTGGTTCTGCGGAGGCTGAAGATGTCTGCCCTATAGGTTCAAGGATTCCAATGACTAGCCCCTGTTGGAAGGAGGGGTGGGACTCACCAGGATGTCTAGACAGGCGGCTTTCAGGAGCGTGATCTGGTCAGCGATGGTGAGTGTGGTGAAGCCTGGCAACTGCTTGGCGAATTCGACTGTCTTGATGATACACTTTGTGGACAACTCACTGAACTTGTCCCACAGGTCGATGTCGAGAGAGACCCGCTGATCTGAACTGTTGTTCTGTGGAGCAGGGAGGAGAAGAGACCAGAAAGTCAGCATGAAAAGACGGAGAGGAAAAGAGGGAGAGCTGAATGCATTTGAGATGGGGACAAAAAGGGGGGGGTGGATTCCAGCCCACCCCCACCCCAATTGAATTGGAAGATTAAGAAGAAATAGATTCTCTGGCTACACTGTCTGGCCACCTTGCCTTCCCGTGAAGTACATGACTTGATCATGTTTTACATTTTTTTCCCTTTAAAAACCTTTTTATTTTAAGAAACAAGTAGTATTCCAATGTAACATATACAGAATAAACACCTCTAAACAGTGACAACAATGCATGAAAACATAAAATCCAGGCACAGGTGAGGAGAAGAATTTATTATATTTTTGTGTTTCTCTGTCATTTTGGGGACTATCTTTAAAAGTAACATCTTCCAACTACGGACAGCTGTTAAAAATGCGAACGAACATTTCATGAGTGCCACATCTGCACATATCGGGCTGGGACTTGTGTCTCGCCATCTTTCTGAACTGCTGGCCTAACTAAGCAGCTCCTCTTGAGAGACTCAGCTTTCACCTGAGCAGTCCTGGAAGCTGCCTTGCGTAGGCACTGTAACTAAAAGACGGGATGTATTTATAAAACAACACAAGCAGGTTCCTTGCCCTTGTGGCTGGATAGAGGAGCCTAAGTAATGTGGCAAGGGCCCAGGGGAAGCTCAGGAGCATGGAGAATGGGGCTGCATAGTCCAGCTAGCAGAAGGGCCATTGCAAATATCTCAGATTCCATCCCTGGTTAAAAGGACCACAAAGGAAGTGATATGGAAAGACCTTTTCTCTGCCTCAGATTCTGAAGAGCTGCTCCATGTGGAATGAATGGACAATTAGTCTGGACTCTGCTAAAGGCAGTTTCAGAGGGAAAGCAATGGAATAATAATAATAATAATAATAATAATAATAATAATAATAATAATAATAATTTATTATTTGTACCCCGCCCATCTGGCTGGGTTTCCCCAGCCACTCTGGGCGGCTTCCACAGGAACCAAAAATACACTAAAATATCACACATTAAAAACTTCCCTGAACAGGGCTGCCTTAAGATGTCTTCTGAATGTCAGGTAGTTGTTTATCGCTTTGACATTTGATGGGAGGGCGTTCCACAGGGAGGGCGCCACTACCGAGAAGGCCCTCTGCCTGGTTCCCTGTAGCTTTGCTTCTCGCAATGAGGCAGAACGATGGGGGTGGAGACGCTCCTTCAGGTATACTGGGCCGAGGCCGTTTAGGGCTTTAAAGGTCAACACCAGCACTTTGAATTGTGCTCAGAAACGTACTGGGAGCCAATGTAAGTCTTTCAAGACCGGTGTTATGTGGTCTTGGCGGCTGCCCCCAGTCACCAGTCTAGCTGCCGCATTCTGGATTAGTTGTAGTTTCCGGGTCACCTTCAAAGGTAGCCCCACATACAGCGCATTGCAGTAATCCAAGCGGGAGATAATTAGAGCATGCACCACTCTGGCGAGACAGTCCACGGGCAGGTAGGGTCTCAGCCTGCGTACCAGGTGGAGTTGGAAAAGCAAACCAGCAAGGACCAAGGTGCTCAACTAGCAAAACTGATCAAGGTTGCAGAGTTATGGCTTGTTTTGTTTTTGTAGAGGAATTTCAGGGAGTTGTCCAGCACAAGTAGAGCACAAGACACTTAATCTCAGGATCATGGGTTCAAGCGCCACACTGGGCGGTATCATAGCCCCAGCTGGGGTTCCCCACCCCACCCCAGCTGACTGCCTATGGTTCCCACCTTCCCGCCAACTGCACCAATCAACACTTCCAGCTCCCACTTCCCTCCCACTGCCTCTCTTGGGTTGCCACTCACCGTGGTGTACTTGCCCAGCTGGCAGAGGGCAGGGAAGGTCTCCTGGTGGGCTTTGCGCACTTTCTCTATGAGGTCCTCCACCTCAGGCGTGATGATGTAGCTCTCCGAACATTCCTGCTTGGGGGCGTCTTTCTTCTTCTTGTTCCTGTCGTTCCGGACGGCTGGAGAGGAAGGCAAGCAAAGAAGTGAGGATCGCAAAAGTGAGGACCGGCGCTTTCCGAGAGAGCCCTAAAGGGAGAACCAACCCACCCTTCCTCATCTTTGGCCATGGCCATTATTTGTGATTTGTTATATAACTATTATAACAACAACAACAACAACAACAACAACAACAACAACAACAACAACAACGATAAATGGAAAAAGAAAAAGAAATGCACTTAAATGGAACCCAAATGAGATGTCTGATACTGAGTCACACCACTGGTCCATCAAGCTCTGTTACTGTCAACACAACCTCAAGGATTTAAGGCAGGCAGGGGGTATTCCCAGCCCTACCTGCAGGTGCCAGGGATTGAATCAAAGAGCTGGAAGGGCCCCCCAACCCATGGCAATGCAGGAATCTCAACTAAAGCATCCAAGACAGATGGCCATTGAACCTGGGGCCTCCTACAAATGAAGCGTGCTCCCACCACCTCCGCAAGGAAGGCATCCAAGAAACAAAGCCACACAAATACAACAAAAATGCCTCCGCTGATTGTCGTCTCTCAGCATCCTTCTCTACTGGCTGTCCGCCCTGCCCCAGCTCCACGGACAGATCAGCCTTCCCAATCCAGGCCACTGTGTGTTACGCTGGAGAGTGAGCGTGCAAACTGAAAGCGGGCCTGCAGATCGAATAGCTCCTGAAGTCCCAAGAAAGTGATCACAACAGCGTTCGGAATTTGCCAGGTGCATTTGGCACTTGGCCATCGGCCACTTGCTGCGACCAAGTGAAGGTGCCTGAGGCCTCCACCATCTGGGGGTGCATGCCTGGGGATCCTTGGATCTTGACTGTTTTAACACACTAGCTGAACACATCCTGTAGAATTCTACCCATGATCTTTTATCTGCACAATCAGAATGGGATTTCAGGAACCAAAAAGCTGTATTGAAAAATACGACTTTCGAGCTGTCTGGACCACAAAAAGGCAACTAGACATTCCGTTTTGGTGACTGTAACCCTGGTTTAAAGAGGCATTCGGCACCTAGCTTATATAGCTGAGTTTCTAACACTGGTTTGCAACTAGGTGTTGCAGGAGAGGAGGGAGACACCTCCCCTACCTGCCCCTATAGTAAACTGGAGCCGTTCCCAATCCTACCTTAGTCAGTCCTGGAATGCAAACAGAATGTATTCATTCACCAAATCATTTACTTGGTGCCACAACATGCCACAAGACATCTTGTTCACTATGTGGCAGCTTTTCATGCCCCTGGGAAGCTAGGAAAACACAACCTGGCCTCATGACGGATGTGTGTGCATGCAATATGTGCAAAGGAGCATGTGTGTGGGCCCGCATACCCACATGCATGTGTGTCCTTTCCAGAGCTCAGTGACTGGCAGCCGAAGCAACAGAAACCACGCATTTATCCAGCTAAGTGTGGTTTTCTTTGCTCCCAGAAATATTTAACCATTATATTCTTACTTCCAATCTCAGTCTGTTTGTTTAGTTCAGCACTTCTATACCTTTTCCCCCTTGGTGCCAAAAAAAGCAGCACCTGAGATCACATTCAATCATCACAGTTTTTAAAAGTCATTTCCAAAAAAATCACAGAGATGCTTAGAAATAGTTATCAAAGAACAAAGTGAAAAGAGAGAGACGTGCTTAGTATAAAAATGAGCCTTCTTCATGATCAATGAAACTTTAACCAGCAGCTGAAATGTCAAGAAGCAAACAGTTTGAGGTGCCTGCTCTGGAGGCACATATTCCAGAGCTTGAGAATCACCACTGAGAAGGCCCTGCACATGTGTACACAAAAATCTATCAACCCAACAGAAAAGAAGAGTCCAAGTGAACATGAGATTGCAAGCATTTTTCTTCAGGGGGAGTGCAACCCCATCAAGGGAAAGGAGAACAGGCAACCCTCCAGACCTAAGCTAGCTGCCATCCTAACCTGTGTCTTGTTTGACCTGCTCCACTTTCAGCCATTAGTTCCTGAAATGTCTTCCTCCCCTACATTAGTGCTCCCTAAGACCTACCAGGGGCGTCGTCCTCATGAGGACCATCCACTCAGCAAACTAAGAGTGGAATTCTCTTCCACTGGAAACTCGCCAACGCCCAAATCTCTTAAGGAAGTGTTCACAACCTTCTCTGCACAAGCTGTTTATTGGCACATTGGGGGGCGGGGGAGAAAGCTAGCAAAGGGAGCGGAGCTCTAAACGTTTGTTATGTTGTGCCAAGGTATCTGAAATGGGTTGTTTCCTACATGTCTTCCCGTGAGCAGCTCTCTCTCTCTCTAACCTGCCAGGAACCCTAAACATGAGAAGGGGCTAGAAATTCAAGCAGACAAAAGAAAGTCAAACCAGAGCCTCTTAACTAATTTAATTAACCTACATAGAACAAAAAACTGTTCGCAAATTACAGAACTAAGACCCAGGGGCTGCTAAACAAGACGTGGCCACATGCATCAGATTTGTGGCGTTGCCTCTGCGTGGAAGGGATTTATCGAGGCAAGCACAAAGCTTTGTGTATGTGTTTTTTTTTTGGTCTCTCTTGTGGTATTATATCCTTGCAAAGTAGGATAATTCCTGGAGAAAGTCATGTGGGAATGCATGGTTGGTGTGTACCCTTTTGGGGTTTAATTTTTCCTTAAAAACATACACACACTTATATCTATATATTAATAAAATAAATACAAATCGTGAGGCGGTGGTAACGCCAGATGAGTCTTTCGCTCACAGTGGGCTGGTACATTTCACCGCCTTGCCTGAGGGAGGAGGTGGGGGCGGGAGGGAGGGGGATAATTCGGAAATCAGTCATGTCTGCTTGGCAAATTCAATAAAGCGCAGTCCAGACAAGCAGTTGGGGCGGGGGGGAAATACTGCATCCATCATCACATAGGGGCTTGGGGGGGGGGAGAAAAAGCAGCTGGCACAAGGAGAAGTGTGTGTGTGTGTGTGTTGTTGGCGCATCTTAAAAGCAGATTTGGGAAAGGTGCCCCCGCGTTCCTCATTTTCTGCGCCCGCTCCCTAACAAACATTTCAGTTTGGTTTGTACTTGAATTCCCTTCCTCCCTGGAAAAAAAGAGTGGCTCTACATCTCAGGAAGACATTGGTTCCTGCCCTGCCTTAGCTCTGTACCTGAATTCAACGAGAGTCGTCCTCCCGCTGGCTATTATTTGGTCAGCAAAGTCATCTTTCTCTCCCTTAGAACATCTTCAGGGCCGACAGATGGACTGTGGTCATTAAAAAGGGACTCCAGGATTATATATTGCTACTCAGCAAAAATGGGTGGAGAGCAAGGCCGGGACTAGGCCAGAATAATGCCTGCCCCACCCCACACCTTCCTGATTGCCCTATTTCTTCATTATCCTGTTTCTCACTTAAAAGGCAAAAGGGGTTGGGGAGGGCAGGACCGCCAATGTCCCAGATCAACCACCGATTCCCCACCCATCCAGCCCTCCCTTTCGACTGGATCAATCTGCTATTTCCCCACCCCAAGGGTTTATCAATCTCACCCTTGGAGTTGTCATGGCGAAGTGGGGTTCCCTCCGCCCCCGCCCCCATTACAGTCGGGAGCCATGACAACTAGGCACTGCAGACGCCAGGAGGGCCCTGTCTGCGTCATTTATCTCTGACATCATCAATCACCGGTTGCCGGGGAAACACCCTCAAAATTAGCACAAAGCAGAGGGGCGAGCTCCACGCACCATCTCTTTGGGGTGAAAGCTGGAAAAATCCCTCCATCTCAATGGCAGCTGTTTTGGGGGAGGCTGGAGGAGGGAGAGGGCAGTCATGGTGAGCTCCCCCCTCCAAGAACCAGCAAGAATGGGGAACCCTTCCCCTTTCCCCCCAAAACATGTGAAACTGGACGTAATGTCCTACATATCCACACAACTGCAACATCCTATATTTGCATTGGTCAATTTGATGATTGATTTATTTTTAAAATGCAAACACTGCATTATTATTATTTCCACAAGAGATGATGTGCGGGAGGAAAGATACGGCCGAGTGGGAAGTAGAGAGCGCATTGGCAGGGAAGCCATAACCATGCCTTGAAACCTCAGGGAAGGCCTAGCGATCATGCACGGCCCAGACATTCTGGGTTGCAGCCAACGTAAACCCTGCTCAGAACAGGCCCCTTAAAGTTAAGGGACATGACTAACTTGGAGTCACCAATTTCGATTGAGTCTCCTTTGAGTACAACTAGCACTGGGTACAACCCTCTCTTTGCTAAACCCTAGAAGTTTTCGCCAACACAACCATAAACTTTGAAACGTACCTCCGTAATCCTGAGGACTAGAAATCTGACTTTCAGAAATGAACATCTCTTGCCTCTCTCATCTCCCTTACCTTTTTCTTTTCTTTTTGCTCTTCCACTGCAAGTGAATATGCCAATGGCCCCAGTTACATTCTCTGTTCCATATCAGGTCTTCTCTTTCCTCTTCTTCCTCCAAAGTCTTTCCAGGACTACTTTAGCCCTCACCTTTCAAAGTCCGTATCACAGGGGACTCTCTGCGGCACTCTGTTTTGAATTATGATTTGAAAATGCTCTGCTGTTCTTAAGGGAGACACACCTTGTGGATTGGCCAACAAGGGCGGCCAACAGCCTTTGTGGAATCAGGATCATTGACTTTGCTCAACAGCCCCTGTGAGTTTCGAATGCGGAAAGGCATTCGGGGTGGGGGTGAGGACCTGTTACTTTAAGACAGTGGTGGGCAAACCTGGCCCTCCAGCTGTTTTTGGACTACAGCTCCCATCATCCCTAGCTAACAGGACCAGTGGTCAGGGATGATGGGAAGTGTAGTCTAAAAACAGCTGGCAGGCCAAGTTTGGCCACCACTGCTTTAAGAGGATGCATAACAGCTTCCCTTCTTCCCCCACTTACACTCCTTGGACATGCCAACTTCGAAGCACTTCTGCAGGCGGCAGTATTGACAGCGGTTCCGCGTCACTTTGTTGATGATGCAGTTCTTGTCGCGGTGACAGGTGTACACCATGTTCTTCTGGATGCTGCGGCGGAAAAAGCCCTGTAAGGGGGGGGGGAGAAGAGGGGGAAAGCAAGGCATGAGACCAAGGCAGACCCTTCCTTCCCTCACTTTCAGCCCCCCAACTGGAGTGGGCTCTGCCAATGTTGCTGCCGTGTGAGACCGGATGGGGTGTGTGGGTGTGGGTGTCCTTCGCCACCACCACCCTGCTTCTATGTCCTGTCTTTTTATATCATAAGCCTGAAGGAAGGGGCTGTGTTATTCTTATTGATTTGTAAGGACGTTCTGGGAGCAAGCTGTCCTGGCTTAAGAGCAGGGTATAAATCCTTTCGAGTGAGTAAATAAATAAACAATGCGCATGATTAAAAAAGTACTACAGCAGGGGTTGGAAACCTGCAGCCCTGCCCCCTCAGATGCTGCTGACTACAACTCCCATCGTCCTTGACCACTGGCTGGGGCTGATGGGACTTGCAGTCCCAACATCCTCTAGAGAGCCCCACAGGCTCTTCCTTTTCTGCTGTCAGAATGTTAAGAGCTGCCCAGGGCACTGTAGAGGGGTAGGAGAGCTGAAGATAAAGCCAATATATTTCACATCAGGCAACCAATATGCCCCTTTGGTTTCAGATAGCACATGGGTTGACAAGTCTAAAAAGCCCAGGACACATATTTTCACTTTCCTCTAGACTAGAAGCTAATGGTGGCTCATATACCAGAAGTAATGTATTCAGCATTGACTCTGGAAGTGTATACTTGATTCTGACCAAACTAAGCCTTCTGGTGTCTGTTTTATGCAACTACATCCACAGGGATGGGCCTTACCGAAAAAGGTTTTGCCTATGCTCGCACTACTGCTGCCCCTACATCAAAGAAATCCAGGAAGCCTGATTTACACTCTCAGAGTTAAGCAAATTGAATATATTTGATGTTACAATAAGTCGGGGCTTCAGAGAATGTAGGCCTTTAGTAATGACAGAAGAGTAAGAGGGAAGGGCAAACATTGCACATGAGGGCTAGAAACCCGAGACTCTCAGGATTACTGCCTCCTCTCTGAAACTACACTGGGGTTTAGAATATAAACAGCCCGATGTTGCACATTCTCAAGAGAACCAAATGTCAGCAGCTCTCTTAAGTGCTAAAAGGGCCAACCCTGCAACCAACTGGGACAGGCACGCAGTCAGAAGTTGAGGCCCATTGCTTTGGGGGTGGCCATGGCAGAGGCCTGGCTACTCAATGGCAGAGGGGAGCGAAGACAACATTGCCACGTCCCTCTAATGAGATTAGGAGACTCCTGGCGGGGAAGGAGAAAGGCCTTTCTTCCAGGCTACCAGAGGCACAAAGGGCCTCGTGTTAATGAGCCAGAGGGAAGGGAATTGCTGCTGGGGACTGAGCACATAGCACAGCGCCTGCCCGCTCAGGCTGATCTCTGCCAGTCCTACAGGGTCACACTGCCAAGCCCGGTGCAAGTGAGGGCATGTGTGTGTGTTCACAGGTAGAGCAACTGGAGCTCATCCTCTTAGCAGAAAGACAGAGGAATAAACAGGAATTTTGAAAAAGAAGAGTAAGCAATCCATCGTTAAAAGTAGAAGTCGACAAGTGTGTCTTTTTTTTTTTTTTTTGCTCTTCAAAATATGGCAACCCTACAGGCACAACGACGGAATTATCTATTTGCCGGGGGGGGGTTGGACTAGATGACCCCGGGGGATCCCTTCCAACACTACAATCCTATAACCTCAACTACATTGCTGGACTGTTGCTTGGTCTTACAACAATTTGCTTGTCTCAGTCTGCAAGAAGGAAAAACGCACACAGTGGAAATGGCCTTAACTATGGAATAAGGCAGAGGTTTTTAAACTGTGGTTGTCAACCTGGTGCCCAGAAATCTCCACTGCTGAAGACATGCCTCTTGATACTTCTGTATTATTTTCAGGACTCAGCTTGTTGTTGTTTTTTGTAATTTTAAGTTGTCTTGCACTATTTTTAATATTGTGCTTTAATATCAATGAGGCTTTTAAAATTGTAAGCCACCCTGGGACCTTAGGTTGAGGGGCGGGTAATAAATTCTAACAATAATAATATTAGCAATGACAACGATAGTGATAATAATTCCTCTTAGCATGGAAGAGTTGAGAGATTGGCTTCTAAGCTCTGCGTGAACACTGCTCTGTCCCCCAATACCCATGGGATAGGGGCAAAACCTAAACTTAGTGGCCTCAGATTATTATGGGACATGGCATCGCAGTACCGGCCCTAATAGCTGGGGAGCAGGTGGTAGCAACAGGGAAACAGGCTGTTTGTGTGACTTTCAATGGGGCCTAGCAACAAGGCCTGTGTGCGGGGGGAAACATGCCAGCCAGAAGGAGTGAAGGCGTGGTGTGCTTCACTTTTTATCGTCCCCACTACACTGCAGTACCTCTCTCAAGAGTTCCATGTTCATGGCTCCTCTTTTGTAATTGCCTGTGGTCTGTCTCGGCAGCTTAAAAAATGTACTGCAACTCGCACACCCAACCAATTGGCATCCCACCTCCACCCCCCATGTCTTTCCCCTGCAGAGTAGGTCTCCTCCTTTCCCAGCTGCCCTTTCCGTTCTCACCTTGCATCCTTCACAGGCGCTGACCCCATAGTGATAGCCAGAAGACTTATCCTGGCACACAAAGCAGGGCTTGTAGATTCGGGGCAGTGGGGGCGGTGAAGGGGGGCTGGGCACAATCTCTTCCGAGCTGGTACTCTGTGTTTCAATGGCTGCAGAAAAAAAGGGAAAGAGAAATCAGGTGAGCTTCTCAGGGCCTAAATACGCAAAC
The DNA here is from genome assembly GCF_964252035.2 of Podarcis erhardii. Classification (NCBI taxonomy): domain Eukaryota; kingdom Metazoa; phylum Chordata; class Lepidosauria; order Squamata; family Lacertidae; genus Podarcis; species Podarcis erhardii. The sequence continues at coordinate 28,123,653 of NC_138502.1, read as the reverse complement.
AGAAGAGGCTGTATTTGGGGTGAGGGGTGGGGAGTCTGCCTGGAACCTACATGATGAAATCACCCGACCAATTCACTTTCATAATGCCTCTTATGGGCCTTGTGTTCATACATCACTTCTCTTCCCTATGTTTGAGGACTGAATGCTTGGCTGGAGCTGAATGTGTGAATCGTTTCAGCGGAAAAAACATTGCATGTAAGGTGATGTGAGGAGAAATGAAAGCTGTAACCGTGGTGTTTGATCTGTGACATGGTCCATTCACACATTTGATCCGTGATGGGAAATAGACGCAAGACAAGGAAGGAGCAAGGACATGTGCTCTTGAGACAATTGCGCACAAAAATAACTTACTTGGTTCTGCCTACTATTAACTGCCCTAAAGAAAAAGGGGGGGAAAAACCTTCCAAATTCTCTGCAGGGATACTAACACAGGATGTGAAGAAGATTACATTCTAAAACAATTGCTGTTTGGTCATCAATTCGTATCCTTTGCACTGAATTTGGGCTTTTGTCTTGACTGAACTTAGAAATCTGGGGTGGAGTGGGCCCCCCCGCAGATCATGCAACGGCTGCTAAATCCCAGTACAGTGGTACCTCGGGTTACATACGCTTCAGGTTACAGACGCTTCAGGTTACAGACTCCGCTAACCCAGAAATAGTGCTTCAGGTTAAGAACTTTGCTTCAGGATGAGAACAGAAATCGTGCTGTGGCGACACGGTGGCAGTGGGAGGCCCCATTAGCTAAAGTGATGCTTCAGGTTAAAAACAGTTTCATGTTAAGAACAGACCTCCGGAATGAATAAAGTTCTTAACCTGAGGTACCACTGTACAAATGTCAGCTGGCCTCCTGGGAAAACCATTCTGTGGTTTCAACAGCAGGATTGGAGCCTGAGCTGCCCCAGCGCTCTGTCCTGGAGGGATGCTGCTCAGCTGATTCTGCAACCGTAAAGCCTTCACGTAAGATACCCTCCCCGAGAAACACTGAGAAGTGGGAACAGGACAGCCCAGTAGGGAAGAGTAACCCCAAACAGGGATGCCCGAAGGCCTGGAAGCTTTGGAAGCCGCCTCCAGCATGCTCTCCGCAAGGGTGGGATGGCACCGCAGCGATATGCGATTTGACATTTTCAGGGCAGAGAAATAAGATGTGGGATTGAGCCAGAAACAGCCAATCCCAGGAGCTTTACATGCTTGGCACAGCAGCTCAACAGAACAGCGCGGGGTGGTGGGGAGGGGGAAAGGGAGGCAGTGCAGTAGTGACTTGACGCTGATGGAGTCCTGGATCTGGAAGGAAACGGGTTTGCTTTCGGGAAGGAGGACGATAAAACAATCAGGACACTTGTCTTAAAAACAACAACAACAAAACCTGCAATTTAATGCCAGAAACACACACACACACACACAGTTATTGTACAGACCAAAGTGCCTCTGTGCTTTCACAGAGTGCATACCTGCTTAACAACGGAGTTTAGCAAAATAACCAGGGTTCTAGGTTCTTTTGCTTCTAGGGCAAAAGGGGTGTGAATAGTTGTTGTGTGGTTGCTCCAAGTTAATTAACACTGACTACAAGAGCGCAATCTTGTGTCTGTGATATGAGGCAGGGAATCCCCTATAAAGTATGTCACACATCTCTGTGGGTGGGGAGATATAATGCAGTTGCGACAAACGAGACCTTCGGTGCTGGCTAGAAATGGTGCAGAAGTGTGACGGAAGGTAGAAAAGGGTTTTTAGAAGACATTTAAAATGCAATATATCCTATGGATGATCCCTAGAGGAAGAAAAGCCTGGGAATCTGGACTCCTAGCCACCGATGCAGAAGGAAGCAGGTCTAGGCTGGTTATAACAGGATGCAGCTAAAAGCCTGGATATTATTCCCATCTCAGAGAAGGAAGCAGGGGTCTGAGATGGGTTACAGCAAATGGGATGGGAAGCCAAGATTCTGAGGGGCCAACTTGCAGGATTAGTTAAGGAGGGAGCTCCCTCCTGCCAAAAAACAGCAGAACAAGGTGAGCTTAATTTTACTGAATCAAAAATCTGTTGGCATAAAAAGCACGCAAGCTCTAGAGTTATACAGATCCTTCAGCAGGCAAAATGAAAAAGGTGCCTAAAGGAAGCTGGGGACAGGAGGTGGTGAGACAGAGGTGCTGCTGGCCAGCAGGGAAGCTGATCTAAGGATGGGTATTTATCCTGTTCCGGATGGGATGATCCTCCTTCTCAAGAGTCTGGCACATGGTTTTGGGATTATCCTGTGCTCCTGGATGCTCAAGCGGTGGCTGTAGCCGGAAGTACTTTTGCACAGCTCGGGCAGGTGGGCCAGGCTGGTGTAGTGCATGGGTAGGCAAACTAAGGCCCAGGGGCCGGATCCGGCCCAATCGCCTTCTAAATCCGGCCCGTGGACGGTCCGGGAATCAGCGTGTTTTTACATGAGTAGAATGTGTCTTTTTATTTAAAATGCATCTCTGGGTTATTTGAGGAGCACAGGAATTCGTTCATATTTTTTTTCCAAATTATAGTCCGGCCCCCCACAAGGTCTGAGGGACAGTGGACCGGCCCCCTGCTGAAAAAGTTTGCTGACCCCTGGTAGTAGTTAGAGCAGTGGACCTGGGACTCAAATCTCTACTTAGTCATGAAGCTTCCTGAGTGACAGGACAGTCAGATTATCTCTCTCTCCCACCCCCCACCCCCCCCCGCCCTGCCTTCTCTCCCAGTCTAATGTAAACATGCCCTAAGTTTCTGGGAGTGAAGGTGGGATAAAAATGCCTCAATTAAAAAAACAACCCCAAAACAAACCAACATCACAGCCCTTCCTGAAAAAGACAGCCACTATCACTCATGCTTTGGTCACATCTAAGGTTAGACTAGTAAGCTCTACATGGAAGTATGTCTGGAAACTACAACTGGTGCCGAGTGCTTTTTCCTGGGGTCCACCACGTGGAAGCCATTGCTTTTCTATTTTTTGAACTACTCTGGCTCCAGTTTGTTTTAAATTCCAAAGCAACTTGCATCTATGGTATCAGAAGGACTTCTTGTTTCCAAAGGAGGTTGCTAGACCATTGAGATATTTGCCGGGGTTTTTGCTCCATGTCCTGCCATTGTACAAAGGACGATGAGCCTTCTCCATGGTGGCTCCTAGGCTGTGGAACCTCCTTCCCTTGGAAGGTCTGTTTACAGACTCTTCCCTCCACTCCTCCCAATGGATGTTGAAGGCCATCTTACCATCTGGAGTTTTACGAGGACAACTTGTGTTCATTGCGCGAGGCCCCTGATTTCATCCTGCTTCTGTTTCTCTAAGATGCTATCAGGACTTACTATTGTTTTTCCCCCCTCTCTCGATAAGTTTTGTTTGTTAATTGGTGTTTTATTGTTTTATTTTGCGCTTTTAACTTGCATGTGCAGCCTTGGGGCTGTCCTGGCTGGAAAGCAGCATAAAAACTAACTGTAATCCAGCGTAACATGACGGCAGGCCCCGAGATGCACCCCCATCCGATCTGTTCAACTTGTGTGCCACAAAATGGAGACACATGGAATCTTTTAAGGAAACTCTGACCTAGCAGAGAGGTGGACTCAAGAGGGAAACCTCCCTCCAAGCTTCTAGGCTCCAGTCCCATGAAATGCGCTGTGTGTGTGTGTGTGTGTGTGCGCGCGCGCGCGCACACACACAGACACACACACACACTGATCTCACCTCCACCCTGGCACAAACTTGTTCAAATGTTTTGGTTCCCACGACTCCTGGATTCAAGACAGCTCACCAGAGGGGGTGTGGTGGCATGTGCAAGACATGGGGTCAAGACCAGCCGTCCTTCTCCAGAGGGGAGAAGGGGCTATGATTTAGAGAAGAGCAGAGCAGAGGGAAGACTGGGAACCAAATGCTGGGTTCTTTTCTTTTCTTTTTTTGCCACAGTTGTCAAAAGGCAAGATGGGTCTGAGCAGCCTGTCAATAAAAACAGACGCGAAGCTGTGGCCGTGCAAATGCGCGGACCTGCATGGGCACAGTCGCAAAACAAGGGCAGCAATGAAAAGAAACACAGCCTGCACATGTGCGATGCGTTTTCCGCTCCCCCAGGCATGAAAAGGTTAAGGCGCTTGGCTGCACAACCACAGCCCCTTTCCTGTAGGATGTCTGCCGATGTTTTTCTTCAAGCCGGAGTCCGGAGTAAACCAGTCAGACAGGATATTAAAAGGCCTGGCCCTGCGCAGGGTGAGCAGGCCTTCAGATGGGAAAGGCCTCCAGGCCAGTCCCCCAAGGATGGGTTTGATTAGCTCCCCCCATTTTTAACCACTTTTTTTTTAAAAAAAAATAAAAAGCCCCATACACACACACACACACATACACACACACAAACCTTGCAGGGAATAGAGCCAGGATGTGGCCTGCCAAACAAAAGGGCTGGCGCATGCCAGGAGATTAGACATGAAAGGGGTTTCGTTTGAGTGGGGCCTCTGCGCAGGAAGAGGCTCACAGCTGGGGAATGCACCCTGAGGACTTTGCACCAACTCACGGCCCATGACGTCCTCACCCTGATGGCCCCAAATGCAAGGTCTCACAAGGCCGATTCCCCCTCCCATCCCTACCAAACATGAGCGTGCGCGCGCGCACACACACACACACACACACACACACACATCCTAGTGTGGCCCACAGCCAACCACAGGGGAGACACAGAGGCACATGGCTATATGAGCAACTAAGATGCTGGATTCTATTCCTAATTCTGAGAAAGGTTGAGAGCCCAGCAGGTTGGAGCCAGTGCTGAATTGGAAAAGGGAGAGGCTGTCTCTCCTGGAAGCCCTTTACAGCAGACGCTGGGGTTGCGAACGTGATCTGTGCGGGAAGCACGTTCGCAACCCACAGCGACGCGTCTGCGCAAACGTGGGTGCAATTCGGCGCTTCTGCGCATACGCAAAGCACGGTTTAACGCATCTGCGCATGTGCCGAAACCCGGAAGTAACCCGTTCCGGTACCTCCGGGTTCGGCGCGGTGTGCCACCTGAAACTGCGTAACCCGAAGCGTCTGTAACCTGAGGTATGACTGTATTCATAATCCCAGATACATAGGGGACAGGTTGTGGTTAAGCCAGTGATGAGAGAGGGGCACTCTACAGATGCTCAGAAACACCCTTTGTTATTTCATTTGTTCCACTGCTGAGCAGAAAACAGGTCTGAGACAAAGCCCTGACTCAAAATTGCTCATTTATCACAATTGTCATTATAGCTAGTGTAACCTGGACTCCTGGGTTGTTTCCTCAAATCTGCAAGGAGTCTGTTGGGTTGGGCTCATGAGTAAAACAAGGAACCAGGCAGGAAGCCAAGACAGGATTCTAACGAGGGCCAAGTAATACATTTAGCAGAATCAAATCATCAAGCTTTTCCTGGACTGTACAACTTCAGGAGGAAGTGTGTGAGAGTGTGTGGGGTATATGAGAACGCTTACTCCCTGCACACAGAAAGGCAGCGCATCAGGGAACAGGGCAAGCTGAAACATATTTATTTCCCCTTTCATGCTTATTTTATACATGTGAGGTTTCTAGTTTTGTTTGTTTTCTTTAGGATGCAATTACCTCATCTTCATTCTGAAGTGGTACCGTCCAGGAAAAGATATTTACCACATGAATATGCCTGAAGGTATAAATTAGCATTCAGTTGGAAGCAGGGGTTTGGGGCCTTTTTCTGACATTGGGCAAGGGAGCTGGTTTGTCACGAGGAGAGGGAGGGCTCTTTTCGGAGGCCAATGGAGTCTTAAGAAGAAGGGAAAAGCAGAACATTTTGGAGCAAAGGCGGCTATGCCATGTTTCTGGCTATGGAAAAATAGAGCCGAGTCTAGGAAGATACAGTGGAAGGGGAACATTTAAGCTCCGAGAGCCCTATTAATTTTCTCTCTCACACAAACACAAAATTCCGGCTACCCAGCTCCCTTATACCTGGAAAACAAACCAGGAAACCTGAAGGAAACACACAGTGACTGCATTCCGAGGTATTAACTGTCAGGACTTAAGATAGCTCAGTGTGGTGCTGATAATGCCAAGGTTGCAGGTTCGATCCCCCGTAAGGCACCTTCCTGCATTGCAGGGGGTTGGACTAGATGACCCAACTCTTATGATTCAAGGATGGCAACGGTTCAGATTTATTCCGTATAGCCCTATTCAGACATCAACCATTTCCGACCTTTAGCATTATTAGAGCTCTTTGTTCTGCTTAGAAAAGTCAGTGGTGGCGCCCTGCTTGCCTCCAATTTCCTGTTCGGCCATGACACCTACTGATGTCTCCCAGCACACGAAGCTTCTCCATTTAAACAAGTTTAAGCACGGCCTGCCCTCAGTGGTCTCTTATGCAGCTAATATGGACTCCAACTCCCAGGATGGCCAATGGTGGTGGTGGGGTTGTTAGGAGTTGGGAGTCCCAACGACATTTAGAGGTCCCCGTGCTGCTTTTTGCATCCTAGACCACTGGCCCTCAACTGGTGGGTTGAGACCCACAACTGGGCCTGGCCACAGCAGCAGCAGCAGCACCAGCACACACTATGACAAATTAAGAAGTGGGCTCCCAGATGTACACATGGAGTTAAAAGGTGCATCCAGGGTCTGGAAGGCTACTATCTGAAATCGCCAGGAATGTCCCCTACTTGAACATATATATATATACACATGTAATTTTAAAAGCTTTTGTTGTTGTTTAGTCGTCTTAGTCGTGTTCGACTCTCCGTGACCCCAAGAACCAGAACGAACAAATTTTATTATTTTGGTCACAGACCAGTTCCAGCCCACATACAATATCAAGGAAGTCATAAAACACGTTAGGGATACATTTGAATTTGCAATTAGGTATAACAGGGACAATACAGATATAGCAACAGTTTAAAAATATATAAATGAAAACTTAGTCACTAATGTATAACCTAAAATTATCATTTAAAACCTTAATCATTATGGTAGCACAGCTTGTTCCCTAAGTTTTATGGCAATCGCACAGAATTTGGCTACCCTTAATGTGATCTCAGGATCCTTGTCCTCTACCAGGGATTTTAGACATTGCCTTGGAAACAAGCTACACTTCTTCAAAGCAGGGGTCTGAATGAGGCCCTCTTTGCCTCTCCATCCCATCCTTGGGAGTCTCCCCAGGCCACCCCCTTTACTGTGCTGAAACATCTCCTTGACCTGTGATAATGCTGCCTCTGGCCTGACAGGAATGTAGCCTCCTGTACAAAGATAGAGGAGTCACATCTGTTGCCTTGAATAAGCTTCCCCACCCTTGCTTTATAACATCTGCAGTTCTGCCACACATCCTGCGCCGGTGCTACCAAGATAATCGTGAAACACTTTTAAACACTGCCAAGTTTTGTTTTTTCCTGCAGCTTTTTAAAAAAATGGGATAATATATATTTATTCAAAACAATAAAAAAAACCCTGCAAGCTGTCATGTCCCTTCTACAGGAATGCATGATTATTCGCCTCTGTATAAAAGACAGTATGGTATAGTGGTTAGTGTGTTGGACCAGAGCCTGGGAGAGTGGGGTTCACATCCCCACTCAGCCATGAGTGACAGTCAGTGACCTTGGCCCAGGCACTGCCTGTCAGCCTAACCTACCTCACAGGGTTGTTGTGGGGATTAAATGAGGAAGCCACCTTGGAGGAAAAGGTGGGAAATAAATGCAAATAAATAATATGCTTTTACCTCATCACTCTCCTGTTCTACAGAATGGTCCCAAGTCCCGCAAGAGTTTCATGGAAGAGACACTCTCATTCCTAGCAACTCCCTTTTGCTATGCAAGCTGACCATCATCTCACGGCCTACTATAAAGTTTCAGTTCATTTCAGGCTTTCGTAGAAAGTTTTGACGTCCTTCACTGTCAAGATATTTTGCCCCCAGTCACCCGGCTTGTCCTGAATCCCTTATTCGTCAAAATGGGGCAGTTGCCATAAGGGTTTGTGAGGGGGGTGGGACACCTCCTGCAAAGCAGGCCGAGGCACCAGAACAGGGAATGTACAGTTCACAATGGATTGTTCCCAGCCCCCCATCGCCTGGGGCAAAGACAAAAGGGAAAGCCAGTAGCTAGAACAACGAGATGACTGTTCCCCTTGCCAACAGGACGGCTGTCGGGTCACCCAATTATGCCCACGGAGGCGCAAATTAACTGCTCTCCGACATGCCCTTGCTGGGCCAGAGCCAAGGGTGCCCACCTCCCACCCAAAGGCAGCAAACAGAGGTCGTATTCTTTGGTGAAAACTGCAGGTGCGGAGGGGAGGTCAGGGCTTCTGGAATCTCTCTCAAAAGACGGGGAGCACTGCTGCCCCCCTTCCCCTGTCACAGCCCCCAGCAACCCCTCCCAATTTAGCCAGCAGAATATTTTCTTTTTGCGGGGGGGAAATGTTTGCAAGAAAACCTGTCACAATTCCCCAGGCCACGCTGCAAAAAAAGAGAGAGCTGTTACCATGTGTGCAGAGCCACTATTTTAGGGTCAGAAAGGTTTCCCCCATCTTTTCCAGCATACTGCAGTGGGCGGGGGCCGCGGGGCAAGTGGAAGCAATTTCTTGCAGGCCCTATTTATCTTGAACCCGCACAGCCCCACCCCTCTTTGTTCAGCCATATTTATTTAGCAGTACCTGCTCCCATTCTAGTCCCTGGCCCTTTTTTAGGTACGAGCTAATAAAAGAGTGCTTCTGTGCATGTATGAAATGCCCTCTCCTCACCTCTGAAGTCTGATCCCATCTCCTTAAAGAGTTAAAGGCCAGGACTTCCTTTTAGAGCAGCTCTGCTCTAAATTAAGCAGTGCCCACAACTCCCTTGGGAGAACACGGTCCAAAATGGCTTTTGAATTTTTTAAAAGCTTAGATATTCCGCACCACTGTAAAAACTTAGGCTGGGCTTCCAGAATGTGCCAACAGATAGAGACAATGCTCTCCCCACCCACCCCTCACAAAATAAACGTGCCTTAGAGGTGAGTTTGGGGGCAGGACAATGGGCTGACACGACCGCAAAAGGTACAGGACTCCTACTCCATTTTCACCTGGCCACCCTCCATTGGAAGCGTAAAAAGATCAGCTCCCCATCAGCTGTGGTTTCAAAAATCCAGCTGAACCAGCATTCAAAGGAGACAACACACAGGTTCCTGGATCCGTCCTGACTATATTATAGGTCTTCCGGGAAACAAAGAACTGCAGTTTAGCTGCAGCTGCTTTTCCCATTTCCTCAATGCAGAGTTTGTATTTGTAAGCCAGGCCAAGACACAAAACGTAGGGAAGGAGAAGCTGGGGCAGATGAAGAACAGCTAACTCAGAAAGTTTCTCCCGGAGCAGAACCCTGACTGCAACAGCCCGTGATAGATTTGTACCCTCCATGAATGTCTCTCGCTCTCTAATCCTCTCAGAAAAAGCCACTTTAAGCCAGTGGACACCACATCATTCTGCCAGTTAATTATGCACTGTGTAAAGGAGGACAACTCTGGAACGTAATGGAGGGACATTCCTCCCTCTCCCCAGACGGACGGACGGTGGGGACGTGATCTCCCCTGACTTGCCCCCTGGAAAACAGCCGGGACTAGACTGTGATGAGGGAGGTGGAGGTAATCAGCAGAGCTGCCTGGAGGCCAAGAGGAGGGGAAGCGAGGCATTAAAAAGGGCACTTGACAAAAGAGGCAAGCTACCAGCCGCACAAAGGCAGCCATTGTGGGGCCAGAGAGGGCCATGGCACTCGACAATGGACACGCCAGAGGAGGGGGGTGGGTCATGGCAGAGGAGTCAAGGGGAGTGCGGGGGGGGGGTGCGGATCTGGCAGGACCTATTATCTCCCTGGGCCAGAAAGGCCCGATAATGCAGGAACGACTAGTCTCACCCATACTCTGGTACAGATCTGAACCACATACGCATATGGCTTTGTAGCACACACCTCACAGAAAAAGAGAACAAACACACACCCCAATCTGCTCCAGCATATGCATATACGCAAAATAATATTACAACGCACTTTCACTACAGAAATATCCAGTAGAGTGGACACTCAGGTTGCGAACGTGATCCGTGCGGGATGCATGTTCGCAACCCGCAGCGGTGCATCTGCACACTCGCAGGTTGCAATTCGGTGCATCTGTGCATGTGCAAAGCGTGATTTAGTGCTTCTGTGCATGCGCGACCGCCGAAACCCAGAAATAACCCGTTCTGGTACTTCCGGGTTTTGGCGGTCCGCAACCCGAAAAAACGCAACCTCAAGCGTCTGTAACTCGAGGTATGACTGTACAATTCTTTTTGAAGAAAAGTTGCATTTGGTTTCATGTGCTATAGGAGAGTGGTAGGATTCTGCAAGATTTTTAACAGAATGAATCTGACGCAGTAATATTAATGATAACGATGATGATGATTTTATTATTTATATGCTACCCCATCTGACTGGGATGCCCCAGCCACTCTGGGCAGCTCCCAACAAAATACAGGGAAGAAGGCAGAGGGCCTTTTTGGTAGTGGTGCCCACTCTGTGGAACGCCCTCCCATCAGATGTCAAGTAGATGAGTAACTATATAACCTTTAGAAGATATCTAGAGGCAGTGGCGTAGCGTGGGTTGTCAGCACCCGGGGCAAGGCAAATAATTTGCGCCCCCTAACCCGTGGATTTGCGCCCCCTAACCCGCGGATTTGCCCTAACCCCAGATGTTGCGCCCGGTGCGGCCGGCCCCCCCTGCACCCCCCACGCTACGCCACTGTCTAGAGGCAGCCCTGTATAGGGAAGCTTTTGAAGGTTTAATGCACGCATCCCCAAACTCAGCCCTCCAGCTGTTTTAGGACTGCAACTCCCATCATCCCTAGCTAACAGGACCAGTGGTCAGGGATGATGGAAGTTGTAGTCCCAAAACAGCTGGAGGGCCGAGTTTGGGGATGCCTGGTTTAATGTTTTATTACGTTTTTATATATGTTGGAAGCCGCCTAGAGTGGCTGAGGCAACCCAGTAAGATGGGTGGGCTACAAACAAACAAACAAACAAACAATAATAATAATACCCAATAAAACATCAACCATTAAAAACTTCCCTGTACAGGGCTGCCTTCTAAAGGTCATATAGTTATTTACCAGTTTGACATCTGATGTGAGGGTGTTCCACAGGGCGGGTACCACTACCGAGAAGGCCCTCTACCTGGTTTAGTGATCTAGTCCACAAGGAGCACAGTACTTTCACATGGAAGAATCCAGAGAGCATACCAGAGCTGTTTTTTGCTATTCCACCCACTGTGCAAAGATTGTGTGGGAATGAGAGGCTTGGGCACACCTCCCATGTCGGAGCTCATGTTTCTTGATGGAGCAGAAAGTGCTCCCTTTCCAGAATTGACCTGGCATGCTGACTGCCCACATGCATATACCAAGGAGGGAAAAATTAGGCTCTGCTGTGGCCACCTCTGAGCTATCCCTTCCTTGCACTGGGATGGTGCCTGTGATGTACGGAGTGAAGCCCATCATTTTTACTTATGTCACATTCCAGCAAAACCTTCTCTAATGCATCCCTTGTTAAATATCAACAGGACTCCCACATGATAATTTCACAGTGGTTGTACTCTTAAATATTTTAATTCCCCACCTTTTTAGACAAAGCTAAAGACAGTTTATCACAAGAATGTACTAAGATATCTCCATTAAAACACCCCTCAGAAAATCTAATACCTGTGTGCTTTGTTCCAGGTCAGACTAGTTGTCTCTCTAACCCAGCGCTGTCTCTTTCCTCCTTCCTGATTCTTTCAGGGAGATGCCAGGGAATAAACCCAACACCTTCCATTTGCGAGGCATGGGTTTTGCCAATGGTGTTCAAAAGCCTGTTAATGTTCCCAACATATTCTATTGGTTGTAGGGTAATACTAGTTTTTTATCTGTTTTCAGAAAGAAACGTAATGTATCACGTTTGAGACTTAATTTTCTCTTCCACTCTCTAAATCCCCAATTACAAAATATTGGAAAAACAGTAAAATACTTCATTAGAATAGGGGCTGGCGAAACATTGGTCATTGTCAGATTATCCAATAATAAGTAAATATCTAAAACATTTGTTTAAGGGGAATTGGTCAGAACTGGAGCGTGTTTTGAATTTCAGGCTTTTCATGGTCCTTGGCTTAAATGGCGGCTTGTTTGTAATCTCACATGAAGACTAGAAGTAAGTGTATATAGTTGGACAAAAAAAAGGGCAGATGACTCCTCTATCACATGTGCACACTACAAACGTATCCAACATTCAGGATCATGTGCCTTATTGACACACACCTGCCTATTTCATATACACAATGTGGACATTATGTAATCTGTCTCATGGTACCGTATGCCATATCCTAACCCAATTTATATTTACAGCCTAATCCTAAGCATGATTTGGGGAAGGGCCATTACCAGCACTGTTGGGTGTAATTATTTTAATGCAGAAGGTGCCTAGTTCAGTCCCCAGCATAGGACTAGGAAAAATTCCCTGCCGAACCTCTGGTATGGATCAGTGGTCTGATTCAGTACAGTCATACCTCATGTTACGTTTACTTCATGTTACCTTTTTTCAGGTTGCGTCCCGCGGCGACCTGGAAGTACCGGAAAGGGTTACTTCTGGGTTTCGCTGCTTGTGCATGCCCAGTAGCTTCGCGCATGCGCACAAGTGCCAAATCGCACCGCGCACCTGTGCAGATACGGCGCTTCAGCTTTTCACGTTGCGAACGGGCCTCTGGAACAGATCCCATTCGCAACCAGAGGTACCACTGTATATGGCAGCTTCCTATGTTCTTCTGAGTATTTGGGAGTCGGCACTCCAGAGCTCATGGTACCTGATTTCCTACCATCTGTGCTTAGGACTGCAGCCTTAGCACCACCAGATAGGTAAGCATGTTACAGAAAAACACATATTCCACAAAAACATTAACAAAATAACATGCCTACTCTGTTACCAGCACTGTGGAATGTAATTTTTTGATAACTGTATGTTCTCTTGCATATAAAGTTTGTTTTATGGTGTGTTTCTCTGATCCATCTGCTGATACATTTTGGGGAAAACTGACTTGGAACGATGCACGACTATCCAATACATATGTGTGCACGCGCATGCATACTCCATAAATCTACAACCTGATGCCCTTTTAAAATGTAGTGTGGAAAGGGGGGGGTATTGCGTTGTCTTTGTTTTTATTTTTTGAATGTATTCTGTGTTTTATGTTGTGAACTGCCCCGACATCGATGGGCATAGGGTGGTAAACAAATTTAATAAATAATAATGCCCACATGGATAAATAAAAATATAGGACATAAAAAAAACCCTCTCTCCAGCTTGATACCCACAGACTAACACACACACATAGAGCTGACTCAAGTTGGCACAATCAAGCAAATTTCCTACACAAGGGTGCCCCCCCCCCCACAAGCAAATCCACAAAGCGCATCTTCTTTTACACACCCCAAATCTGGACACAGCGTTCCAGAGGGGCAGTGGTACAACTAGCTTGTAACAAAAATGGTGGCACCTTAAAAGACTGACACAAGTTTACGGAAGCTAGATATTTAAGTAGGGGAGCAATGGATGTCAAGTGGGGTCAATGGAGACTCAACCATCCCCTTTCCTCTAAGCAAATACAAACCATGAGCGCAAGCGCCATGTCCCTTTCCTTCTCAACCGCCAATACCCGCTCCCCCAATCAAAACCCAGCCTGTGCATCTTGATATTTACCTGCATGCCTTGCTATAACAGACTGAGCAAAGTGCGTAGATAGAAAACACAAATGCCTACACACTTGCCAGTCAAGACCCTCTCTTTTAAAGCAAAATCCTTCACACACAATGGGCTTGTGCACACTCCCTCTTCTCCCAGCTTTAGCGCTCAATTGGAGCAAACAGCAATTCGGGTTTTCCCCCTGGATTGGCGTTTGTTCCGATCTGTTGCTAAAGAGTGGGTCCTCCCTCGGAAAGCAGTGGGGGCGAGGGGAAAACTGCATGGATCCATGCTTAGAAAGTGTGGATCAAGCAGAAAACTACTCAGACACATACTTTCTCGGCCACGGCACAAGCAGAAGTGTGGAGGAACCCTAAATTCTGGGGACTCACAGGAAGAAACTGGCTGGTTCAGACAGATGCTGGTGGTGTAATGGTAATCGTGCCTCTTTGAGGCATATGATGTAGGGAGAACCTGAAGTGTCTTCTTCTGAGTCAGAAACTGCTGTTCACGTTATTTTTGCTATGGAAAAATCCTTGGTGTTTGCTGATGTTCACAAACATTTAAATTATATTCCTCTAATGTGGGGGCAAACAACTAAAGTTAATCCTGAGAGCCCTTATGTGTGCAGAAAGACTTGTATCGCAAGGCTGGAAGGATAAGCAACCCCCATCCATTACTGCCCTTTCTACAAATATATTGTAATCAATCTTGTTTGGATATCCATTTGGACATACCGACTGCCTATATTAATATACATGTTCAAATTAGGATTGATGGATTTTTCTTTACTGTTTATGTGAGCTAACGTTGCTTCTTTCTTTTTTCCTTCTGTTATACTTTCAATAAAGTTGCTGTTGTTTTTTGAAAAGTCACATCACAACAGCCCTCCAAGATTAAAACCAGCTCACCTGGATTCCTCCTTGTGCAATAAACAGAAGTGAACAAGAAAATGAGCCGAGATCTATGCAAGCTTCAACTTTGATGGTGGCACGTTGAAGAGAAGTCAAGGCAATAATATGAAGGCATTTCCTAACTCAATATGTGCCTCTCAGATCTGCTGAGAACATCCTCTGAATCAATATTTTCACAGCATATTCGGACAAAAAGGGCATACGGAAAGAGGTCCTCAATCGCCCCCACCCCTGCCCTACAACTCTGTAACCTGGTCACCCTATGGAGAAACACTGACTCCCAAACCCCTTTTAAGAACAACCAGAGTCTTGTAGCACCTTAAAGACCACCATTTGTATAATGTCATGGATTCAGGCACACCTCATATGATGAAAGCTTATGCCATTATATGTTTTGCAGCCCCCTAAAGTTCTTGGTTTGCTTTTGCTGCAAGATAAAATCGCAGTTGCCCCTCTGGAAACCTTTAAAATCTTTCCCTGCTTGAATCAGCTTTCGTTGGCCACAGGTAAACCTATGCGGCTGATTATTACTCTTTTAACAGCTTCGTTTTCAATGTGCTTTTATATGGGGTGTGGGGACACTAAAAAGCCTGACGAATAAAAGATGTCATAGATCCTTGTTGTCATGAAGCAAAATCCACCCGCTGAGAAAGAGCAATAATGCGATGAAGGGGAGACTTTAAGGGCACCTGCCCCAGGTACCATCTAGGCAGGGCTGCAAAACATGTAATATACCAAAAGCATTCTGTAATTGCCAAGAGTGTCGGACTAGGACTGGGGAGACCTGGGCTCATATGCCCACTTATCCATGAAGCTCATTGGGGAGAATTATGCATGGCACTTCTAAGGTCCATGAAGGAATCACAGAATTGCAGAGTTGGAAGGGACCATGAGGGTCATCTAGTCCAACCCCTTGCAATGCAGGAATCTTTTCGCCTGATGTGGGGCTCAAACCCACAACCCTGAGATTAAGGCGCCTCATGCTCTACCAACTGAGAAAGGCAGGATATAAATAGAATAAATAAAACGTATGAGTAAACTAGTGAACTGTATAATCCTTTCTTTTTCACCATGGGAATAAGCATGTGTCCTAGGTGGTAGACGAAAACCATGGCTTAACATCAAGCTGTTGGGAAAGATTTGCACATAACTATGGCTTGCTTGCTGTCAACAAGCCACAGTATGAAGCCATGGTTTGTTGTTAGTTTATGAACCTCGGCTTATGAACCCAGCACCCTTCCTTAGCTATGGTTTGTTTGGCCACCCCACCCCAGACGCTCATCAAACTGCAAAGGCAGGAGGCAAGAGAAGATGGAAAACAAATTAAACTTTGGGGAAGCAAGCCACCATTTGTTTGCACGTCCGGGTTCACCTGTGTTTTGTTAAACAAACCAAGACTTAAGTGTTATTGGCAAACCAGACCAGAGTGGCCCTGTCATATAGCTCCTTACTGGCCCTAGGTCAGCAGCCTTACCTAGTTCATTGCATTCCACCACTGGTATGGGGAAAGAAAGTACACTAACACTGGACAGCAAGGGCTGGCAAGTTTTTGTTCCTGCTCAAGAGCACTGGGCAAATCTATTCTTAAACAGTCCAGGTGCCATGACATGCAATGCACCTTTAAAGCACATGACTTCTCCCAAATAATCCTGGGAACTATAATTTGTTCAGGTTATTGTGAATTGTAGCTCTGTTAGGAGGAAACTTGAGCTCCCAGATTTCGGGAGTGGGGAGGGGGGAGAGAAGGGAAGCCAAGGTGTGTTTGATGTGCTTTAAAGTTGTGATGTGGACTTGCCCTAGAAACGACTAGTTACAGCACTGGTACCAAGCATCCCCAGGTGAAAATGGAAGGGAAGAAGAAGTGTTTTAACCCAGACGTACAGAACATGCTTTCCTTGCAAAAGACTGGGTTGGAAAAGTTGCTTGCCTGAAATCATCTGACTCGGTAGGTTCCTAAGTTTCTAAACGCATTTATTCTTCCAGGAGCTTAAATGAGAAATGCTGTATGTTAGGGAATAACAGAAATAGAGTTTCCCAGCTCTGCCTTTTGTTTTCTTGCATACCTGCTCTGAAGTCAGATGTCCACCCCTTGCTCCCAAGTCTCTACTTCCCTTGATTTCGGGAGGGCAAAGCTCAGGCCGAAACCAGGGAGGAGGTGACTCTCCCCCCCACCTCTCATACACTCTCCACAAAGGATCCCAGGAGGCCTCAAATAGGGCATTTTACCTTTGTGTTTATAGAGCACACCTTTGTTTGACAAAGTGAGTCAACAGGGATTCTTCCCCACAGTTGTTTGGCCACCACCTCACACTGAGGAATGAAATATAAAAATTGGTGGGAGATGGGAGGAGCTTTTTTAAAAAAAAGAAAAAAGAAAAAGTCAAGGCAATGAAGTGTTTTTACAGGGCAAAGCTCTCGCTTGTAGACTTAGCATATACTTGTTGGTTTTTAGGACTGTTTTCCCAAGGCGTTCAAAAGGGTTGCGACGCTTTCTTTCCTCAAAGGCTCGAGGCCTCCGCTCTGCCAGTGCTCCTCAAGTGTTGTATTTGCACACACTTCAACGTTTGGCAGAGGAAATTAGGAGCTCACGATACAATTGCGGCTGGGAGAAACAAATCTGCTTCTCCAAGGGCATGCCGAAAGTTTTCTGAAATGTCAGAGAAGAGGCTGTCAACCGATGACAAGGAATTACATTAGCTGATTAATAATGTGCCACTTTATAAATGAATCGATTAGATCCATTAATTAAGTGCAGTTGCATAGGACCAAAAAAAGCATGAATGGAGGTTCCTTTGTAAGATACTGGAGGGAGTGTGGGAGAGCTTGCGATTCAACAGAAGTGGCCACCCACTGTTACACAAGGGAGAGCTACCTTTAATATTTCTCCCTTCCCTATTACAGGCACACAGCAGACCCAAAACAGCATCCAAAGGGTGCCCTTTATTCACAGCCCCATTAAAGTTTGCTTTCATAGATCAAAAGTGCCCCCCTACCAATCAATCAACAGAAGCCTTTGTGGATTAATCTTTCAATTAGAGCCCTACTACAATACCCAGGATTCCTAATACCCAGGCTTCACACGTGTGAGGCGACAGGTTTTCCTATGACTGCTGGCGATTCAGCCACTGATTCCTTTTTAACATAAGGGATACTGTGAAAAGTTATGGGAGGTGGCTGCGGTTATTCAATAAAGATCTCTTCCTCTTCTCCTCTTAGTCATTGCTTCACATGGTCGAAGGCTCAGCCACGCCTCTCCTTAGCAACTGTTGGGTGGTAACCTGATGTTCCTAATGTTAACATGTGAAAATGACCCCCAAAGATAAACACAAACTATCCCAAAGATTCAAAATGCTAGGGAGAAATAGGCATATGAAGAGGAAAGATCTCTCCAAAGGGCAGGATATAAACCACACAAAACCAAGGGGGAAAATAATCCTCCCCTTGTCTGCTGGCTCTCCCCTGCAAATGCACCCCACATGCCAGCGATAGCTCTGAAATTAAGCAGTTAAGAAATGGATATCTGGGGGGGGGGGGGCATGTGCAAATAATGATTGATAAGACGCAGGAAAAATAAAGCACCTTCCCTTCTCACCCATCAATTCTCCCCTGCAAATGTTAACAAAGCAAATACAGTGGTACCTCGGGTTACAGACGCTTCAGGTTACAGACTCCGCTAACCCAGAAATAGTACCTCGGGTTAAGAACTTTACCTCAGGATGAGAACAGAAATCGCACGGCGGCAGCGGGAGGCCCCATTAGCTAAAGTGGTTCCTCAGGTTAAGAACAGTTTCAGGTTAAGAACAGACCTCCAGAACGAATTAAGTTCTTAATCCAAGGTACCACTGTACAAGCTTGGGAACACACCTGCAGAGAAATATAAAAGTAGCACAAGGCACCCTCTGAACAACCAAGCTTGCCATTTCAACACAACATACCTCCAGCTACCTCTCCTGTCAGGTAAGGGGGCTGGGAAAGATCCTTGTTGAAACCCTTAAGAGTTGACTCCAAAACTCACAGGCCTTTAGGGTTGAAAATACTAGTTTACATCCCAAAACAGTAGTTTTCCAGCTGTGTCCCAGAGAACACCGGGTTCTTCATTTGGAAGCTTCATCAGGGGGTTCTCCAAGGAGAAAACTGGACAAGAGAGAGTTTCACCCACCCCCTACTGAATGCTTTAACCTGCCCTTAGCACAGTCACCTGCCCAAATTACCAGGGGCAGGCCTCCACTGTCTATCAGGTACACAAACCATTTGGATGGGAGCTGTGCTCCCAGGATGGGGGTTGGGATGAGCCATTTTCAATGCTCAGCAAAGCCCAGCAGCATGTAGTAGTGGCTCGCTTTGAACACCCTCCCCCTCCTCCAGCCCTGTACACTGAATAAATCACAGCTCCCATTTGAGGAAGCGGATCCATTAAAGTGACGGAGAGAGAGGTGTCAATAATTTATCGCCTCTTTTATATAATTTAAGAACTTCCTTGGCAGAGAGCAAGCACCGGCAAAGTATGGATTTGACAAGATTCTGATGCGCAGTGGCATGTCGCTGGAGGTGGGGTGAGGAGGAGGAGGAAGGACCTTCCTTCCCTCCTTTTCTCAACACACACACATTTCAAAAAATAAAAAAATGGAACGAGCTTTTTGGTTATATACTTAAGTGTGGCTGCTGGCAGGTAGGAGAGGGGTGCTGGGACAGCCTCTCCTGCCAAACAGAGCAAAAACAAAGAGGTTTTGCGAAACGCCACTCATTTGCAGGCCAAGTATGGTGCGCTGCGGAATGTGGACAAGAGCTGCTTCCAGACGGGTGGCTCCTGGCGCTAATCAATCATTGCTCTCCCACCGCAAGCAAAACTTCAATCGACTTCCCACACTATAGGGGATATGGCACTTTTCCTAGATGTTCATCCTGCTATGTTGCATTCACAGTCGTGCACGTGACATAGCTGCTGGATCCAATGCAGTTGAACACCCATTTTTTGGGGGGGGGAGGAGGAAAGAATACATCTGAGCAAACCTTAAAAATAACAACAGTCATAATAAACATCAAGTATTCATTTAGCACCAACCACTTATCCATTTTAGCATGATTGCTCATGATTGCCCCCAAAGTTCCATGCAGGTGTTTGCCTGAAAAATGCAAGGGTTTCAGGGCCTACAGATATCCAATTTTTATTTGTGATTATTTGTGCTCATGATGGTATCAGGGTAGTTATACTCTATCCTGCTTTCAGTATCGTTTGTGCCTGCTAAAAGTTTTGGGGAAGTCATACCGCTTTGTTTCTAATCAGTACATGTCCTGTACCTTTCTATCAAAGGTACTTTTCATACCATAAATGTTCTTGAGGGCAGGGTCTCACTTTTGTTGACTGTAGCATTAAGGGTGCCCCCTCCAGATGGCAACTGTGCAATAACACAATGCAGAACAACCAATAAAGTGGAAAGGTGTGTGGACTGTCTTGTTTAAATCCACCACTAATGAATAATTATTGTGTAGCAGGAAACACCACCAATCTGGAGGGGCCATCAAAATTTGGGTGGGGGACACTGACATCAGTGGGAGTTCAGATTTGCACGTGTTTACAATGAAGAGCTGAAGGGGGTTTCGAAGCACAGTCCACTGATAACAGACTATTGGCCATAATAACTTAATATGTCTATTTCAACCTCATGTTGGCCACACTGTTTTATTTCTTCTGTAAGTAAGTTAAATGCATTTTTGTACATCGCCTTATGATGTTTACAGGAAGGGCTGTAGAGAAATAGTATCGATAAAGAAACCAACCAACCAGCAAAACAAACGCACTTGGGAAGCTTCTTGTGGTCAGGAACCCTGAGACGAAAAGGGTTCCCAATCCAATGCACATGGAAAAAGGGCAGTCTACTAATGCAACAAGTTAAATAAAATTGTGCATTATGTGGAAATCATTTGTCTTGGAGGATTCTCCACATTCTCTGCTTCAACCCACTGGACCTCCGCTCTTTCCTCCTAACAAATAATAAGCACGGAAAGAGAAAGCTCAGCTGCAAATCTGTTTCTGGTGCAGCTTCTAAGGGAACCTTCCCTTCCTTCTTCCAAGGAGAATGGCCACCTCACTCAGCAAGCAGCCTGGAATCCACATGGCTTTGCTTTCCTTCAGCCCTTTGCACAGGAAACCCGGTCAGACACACCCCAGACATCCCCACTGGAGGGAGGGGGCTCCTGCTGACCTGCACTCACTCACACTCTCTCTCTCTCTCTCTCTCTCTCTCTCTCTCTCTCTCTCTCTCTCACACACACACACACACACACACACACAACCCCACCTCTGAGCCAGCAGGATGCCTCTGAATAAATAGGAACCTTGTCCCTGCCGGAACTCCGCATCTCCCAGCTGGGTCAACAGATGTCTCTCTCGGCACAGAAGTCCCTGCACAGCCAGTCTCAACTTGCCGTCCCGCACTTAATCCATAACCTAGTGGCAGGCTTGGAGCCGAGCCAGAGAGAAAGCTAAACTGGCTTGCTTAGACCCGGTGCTTTACTTTAAATGATAGTCATTATTAATTAAGCACCTATAAATTAAGTGCTGTACAGAACAAGAAAGTCCTGCTTACGATCTCAAAGAACAACCCCCACCACAACCCCCAAAAAAGATAAAGAACAAATAGCAGGATACAGAAAGGAAGGGGGACAAGAAAGCGACCCACATTTTTAAAGGGGGGGGGGAGAAGAGAAATATCTCCAAGATATAGAAGGTATTGGGGCTGGAACTGAGACTAGTAAATGCTTCATTGGCGTTGGATCTTGACTGTGATAGAGCTGGCTGTGTAAGCACTCTGGCTATGTATGCTCTATGGCACCAACTTCTTCACTGTTACTGTTTTTAATATCTCAATTCAATTCCCAGTACTGGCAAAAGGTTCCTGGGCTCTGCTGGGATCCAAAGGGGAAGGCAGCTAGGGCAGCGAGTCTTGCAAGAAAGCCCCCACAAGTTTATTTACCTATTTAGAAGTATTTATCGGCCACTTTTCAGGGCAGATTATATTAAGAGTTTTGTCCTTTTGCCTCCCCCCCCCAAAAAAAATTTGATGAGCATTGCCATTCAAATAATTGTCTTGTGATCAATTACGTGGGGCAGGGCTTACCTGGGGCCCCCAGTATTTTGTTCAAGTCAGCACCCCTGCCATGAACCTCTGCTAATCATAGATTGATAAACACTTTCAGTTTCCAAAAGGAATCAAGGTCACCATCCCCCCCCCCATTTCCTCTCCCAACAATTGTGTACAGTGGCACCTTGGGTTACAGATTCCAGAAATAGTACCTCGGGTTAAGAACTTTGCTTCAGGATGAGAACAGAAATCGTGCGGTGCCAGTGGGAGGCCCCATTAGCTAAAGTGGCACCTCAGGTTAAGAGGACCTCCAGAACGAATTAAGTTCTTAACCTGAGGTAACACTGTACATGCTTACGAGGAGAATTTGTATCTTGCTATTCAACAGAAGTCCTCGCAATAGTTCGTAAAACCAAGAAACAACAAGAAGCAATGGATATATTAAAAGCCATCCATTTAAAAACAAAACACTGTGACTTCCATTCTGTGTTTAAAGAGCTGTGACTGAAACATGGCAGCAAAAGGTGGGACTTGGAAGACAGATGTGTGTGTCCCATTCCCCCTGGGAACGACACTAAAATTCCTTTCCAAAGAATGCAGAAGGGAGAAGAGAGTCAGGAAAGGAAAGCCAGAGGCAGATGACCCAAGCCCTTGTGTTTTGGATCAGTCTCTAGGAAGGCAGGGCTCCCGGGTCTCTCTCTCTCTCTCTCTCTCTCTCTCTCTCTCTCTCTCTCTCTCTCTCCTCCTTTCGGGCTCCTGTCAGCTACATCTCAGGGCGTGGCTGGGAGGCAACGACTATGTGCAGCTTCCTGAAGATAAGATCTCCGGCAGCAAAGGGCCCCTGCATGCTTTGAATTCCTGCGCTGGCTGGAAAGAGACAGAGTGCTCTCTTCGACAAACAGCAGCTAGCAGATAACACAAGCAGAGGAAAGGTCTATGGACTCCATGCCTTTATAAGCCACCCTTCACAGGATCAAGTACTGCCCTGGCTAGGGCTTGAGTCTTCAGCAGAAGGCTCAGCCCTGGAATTTATTTTCAGTGCTTGGTCTTCGAATTCTTGGGAGCAAGTGCCTCTGAGCAAGTACAGATGGCCCTTGCAGCTTTGGCAGGGATAACATCTAAGTCTATAGCTGGGCCTTCCAGCCAACCCACCCTCTCTTTTAATTTGCTTTTTTAAAAAATCATTTAGACACAAGACACGCAATGCCATAATACAAGAATCAAAACAAAACAACAGCATATGCACTCTTTTGAAAAATGAATGGATCTACCCTGTGGTAAAGGGTCATCACCAATGTCTCCACAACTCACCCCCAACACCAGTTGTATTTATAAAAAATAATAATTTGTCTTGTTTGTTTGTAATCTTGCTTAATGAGCATGCCTGAACTGCAACTCAAAATCCTCATTTTGAGCATTTTCATAGGGACATAAGAAGTTGGCTTATATAGAGTCAGACCACTGGTCTACCTTGGGTCAGTATATAGGCAACTCAGACCAGTTTCCAGGGTTGCAGACAGGAGTCTGTCCTATCTGGAGATGAAGGGGCTCAAACCTGGGGCCTTTCTCAATGCAAAGGCTGTGCTCCAACACGAAGCTGCAGCCATTTCTCCCAAAGGACAGGTCACCCCATTGCTCCATAAACCTGGAACGTGGGTTGGGATGGGAGAGTGAGAAAGTGATCTAAGGTGAGCGTGGAAGATGATTAAGCTAGTGCTCTAGAGCAGAGTTCTTCCATCTTGAGTCCCCAGCCAGATTAGCCAACAGATGGAGAAGACTGCTCTAGATCACTGCTTTTCAGTCGTGCTTTGGAGCACCTTGTCAACACCAACTTATCTGCCAAAGAGCTTGTGCGCACATGCAAGTTGTAGAGGATTATGGCGAGTGTTCTTGAGCCCATGCACTGGCCAGGCCTACTAAGCTTCACCACTGCCCTGTACAAATAGTGTATGTGCTAGACTGAGCACACCCAGTCTAGCAGGGAAAGATAGGCAGTGGTGGGCAAGCTTGTTGCCATTACTGAAAACCCCTGGTCTAGAGTCATAGCAGCTTTCAAGAACTTCCAGGACACAATTTAACCGTCTGCCCATGATATGGGGAGAGCTGTGCATGCCCCACACTAGAAAGGTGACACCCACACCATGCACTTAAAGCACTACGAAACCAGTGTAAACAGCCACGGGTTTCCTAAAAGAATTATGGGAGCTATTGTTTATTAAGGGGTCAGAAGACCCCTATTCCCCTCAAAGAAGTGTGAGGAGGGACTGTCTGTTGAACCATTCTAGAAATTGTAGCTCTGTGAGGGGAATGGGGGTCTCAGGACCCTTAACAAATGACAGCTCCCAGAATTTTTTCAAGGAAGGCATGACTGTTTACAATGGAATTTTTTTCTTTAAACGTATGGTGTGAATGTGGCCAAACCTTTGGCAGGTGTTCCATAACTATGGAACACCTTTCTGCTGCCAGGGTTTTTATTTTCCATTTGGGTGGACAGCCAAATTGGGAAGCCTTATTTTAAACGGACCTCATTTCATTTAATAGTGTTCTTAAAACAGAGGAATAGCACTACTTGATTATTTCAAGAAACAGTTATTTCATTGCACACACTGCTATTTTATAAGAAGCTCAGTCAGCGACATATGTCCTTTTCTTAAACCAATAAATTACACAAAAGATTCCCAAACAAACCAGAGATGCACCAATGTGGGATGGAATTTCCTCCCCTGTTTCATAAGCTCATTAGTAACAGCGAACAGATGCCACTTGCTAATGCAATATTAGGCAAGTTTGGCAGTTTCAAAACTGTTAAGCTTTGTTTACTAAATACAAGTAAAGCAGACATGCTAAATTAAGTATCTCAGTCTAGGGCATCAGAATCCCCCCCCCCCCCCCAGTTTTTCTGATGCAAACTGCCCCATGCAAATTATTCCAATTCAAAATATTCTGGCAAACATACTGTGCTAGAAACATGGGAGATCTAAAAATGAACACTTCCACCAAGAGAGGATATCAGTCTAATGGCTCAAATCCTAAACTTGGGAGTCAATTCTAACTGAACTAAGTTTTGCTTTCTTCTGCATAAGCATGGCTATAAGTGGGCTGAAAATGTAAAAAACAAAACAAAAAACAGAGCAACTTGTATGAACCTGAACAGGGGAGTGTGGATTGGGGAGACCAGCAGCGGAGGAAGCTGTGGGCGGTCCGTTTGGGCAGCGCAGAGCCTGTGCGCGCCCAACCCACTGCGTCTCCCCCAGGAGAGACGTGTGGCTCCGGTGCGCTGCAAGCCCCGCAGTGAGTGTCACCTAGCATTTTGTCACACCCCCCCTCAGTGGTGACACCCGGGGCAGCCTGCACTCACTGCACCGCACCCCCATTCCTCCGCCCCTGGGGGAGACAGTAAATGAGAGAGGGAGAGGAAGAAGAAGAAGAAGAAGAAGAGTTTGGATTTGATATCCCGCCTTTCACTCCCCTTCAGGAGTCTCAAAGTGGCTAACATTCTCCTTTCCCTTCCTCCCCCACAACAAACACTCTGTGAGGTGAGTGGGGCTGAGAGACTTCAGAGAAGTGTGACTGGCCCAAGGTCACCCAACAGCTGCATGTGGAGGAGGGTTCCACTATGCTACTGTATGACCAATGCAAAAGTGATTAACTCTCCACTCTCCCCAACACACGCACACTCACAAGATAGGATTTGGGGATACCTCTAGAACTGCTTACTCTCTAAGCTCTAAATCAGCTGCCCAACAGCTTCCAAACTGATGAAGCTTCATCACACCAGATTTCCCACCACAGACCTAAGGGGGGGTGGAGGGCAGACACCAGCAACCTTATTACATCCCATCAATTTGGTGAAGCGCCTCCTCACACTTCCCCACAGAGCCATCCAACATGCAAACAAGCTGCCTTTCTTTAATAGCCAGCCCACAGGTCCCAAAGAGAGAATTTGCTCCCTTACAAATAGCGCTTTTAATTTCCTCGTAATGAAACGGTGCGGGGACTTTTCGCCTGGTCACCAGCCACCTAAAAGCATTTGAAAAACGGAACAGTCCTCACTTTTGCATTTCAGTGCAGACAGCTGTCAAGGTGCTCACCCCAGAGAACAATCCGAAGCATATTGCACTGGGTGGTACACTGTCAACATGCAGAAATGAACCTGTGGATTGTGGACATTCAAAAATAGTGTGTGTGTGTGTGTGTGTGTGTGTGTGTGCGCGCGCACAAATACAGGCAATTGCTACATTTGCACATGGCAATAAGTCAAATGCTGTCCAATCACTCCCACTTTGCTTCTCCCCTTGTTAAGAGAGGCTAATTCACTTGGTAGAGCATGAAACTATTAATCTCAGGGCGGTGGGTTCCAGTCCCATGTTGGGCAAAAGAGTCCTGGGTTGCTGGGAGTTGGAATAGACAGATGGCCTTCGGGGTCCCTTCCAACTTCTGTTAATCTACGAATCTATTCTATGAGTGAGATGAAAAAGCCTTGGCTTCCCATTACATTCAAACTAGAGATTGCTGTTTGTTGCTCCTGAAGTTAAAAGTTTCTACGGCTAGATGAGGATGATAATGATAACATTATTTGTACCCCGCCTATCTAACTGGGTTACCCCCCCCCACCAGTCACTTTGGGCAGCTTCCAGCATATACAAAAACATAATAAAACAAACATTAATAACTTTCCTATACAGGGCTGCCTTCAGATGTCTTCCACAGAGAGGGTGCCACTACTGAGAAGGCCTTCTTCTGCCTGGTTCCCTGTAACTTCAATTCTCATAGTGAGGGAACCGCCAGAAGGTCCCCCTACATGTTCATACATAATTGTAGAGTAGCCTCTGCCCTCCAAAAAACCTAACACACATACAAGCGGCCACAACAGCTCTAGATTTCAATAGAGAGGATGGAACAACCATCCAGCTTTCACACTGGCATTTGACCAAGCAGCCATGGGTTTAAATTACATGGGGCAAGGTGGAACAGACTTAAACTGCGAAGTGAAAAATATATAAAAGTAATCCAGTGCTGGAGCAAAAGGAACGGTCAGGCGTGTTTCAGATGTAAGAAGTTCTCCAGATTTTGCAGGTAAGCTAGACAGACCCAGAAGGCCCTTCCCTTTGCAACCTGGCCGCGTTTTGCATACCAGCCTCCTACCAAAAGACTTCCTCTCAGAGCAACATGTGTGTTGTTTCTTTTCATCTTCACATGAACCTTGTGAGCTAGTGTTTACTTCCCGAAAGCCTAGTGGAGCCATGACCCAAAATTGGGGGGGGGGGGAGGAATTTGACTCTCAGCCTTTAGTTCTTACTGTGGTGATAAATCTGTGTCATCTGAATCATTTCAAGATGGCATCTGGGGTGAATATGTGTGGGGTGCCCACCCACAACATCCCCATGAACACTGGCTCTGCGTCAGACTTTCCTGCTTTGAGAGTGAAGATCCGAAAGGAGATTCGAAGTGCATTTTGCTTAGAATGTGCCCTTCAGATCTTTCCTCTCAATGCAGGGAAACTCTGAAACAGACACACACAGGCGTACTGAGGACCTTTAGCCCATGCGCACTCATGTAAATGCCTGAATAAGACCAGGATTTCAGTCAGAAGGTTTCTAGCCTAGCCTGACAGACTACTTTTCTACATGCGGGGAATCCTTTTCACAGAACGCTACTAGGGAATGGGAGCTCCCATACCTGCAGCCTGAAGTGGTACAACTCAAGGCCAAGCGTTACCTGTTTAATAGTTAGAACAAGGTTTTGTTTTGTTACACTCTAGTCAACTGTACCCTTCCAATCCTACCTGCCAGCACTGGTGACCACAGGATTTTTTTAAAAAAAAATCTGATTTTTTTGTGGCATGAGAAGTGAAGTAAAACACTGAAATGTAGGAGCAGGACACTTTATCACAGAAACATGAGAGTAATATGTTGTTTTAAATGGGCATTTTAAATTTGACTTCACTTAGCAATGGAAAGCTGAAAATCTGGGTTCAACTGCAGGGGACAACTGCCACCCCACACCTGGAGGGCACCCAAGTTTGCCCAGCCTTCTTGCCACCCCCACCTCCGCAGAAGCCCTCCTAACTTTGATTTAAAAACCCCATAATCTATCACACCCCTACTGGCCATTTCTCACAGACCCTCCCTTTGCAAGAAAAAAGCTAAAAGATCACCCACCCACCCACCCACTCCAAAGTCCTTAATTACTTCAAAGCTGCTGGGGAGAATTCCCTTTTGCTTCCCACACCAGTCCTCAAGTACGGTAGTTAAAACATTTGAGGGAGGTGGAAGGGGTTGGGAGCACTAACCGAAGCTCACGTTCTCACCCCCAAAACTTTCTGAAGTCTTCAAGTTATTAAAACAAACCACCTTGGCCACTGATCTAGTCAAACCGCAGGAGGATAAGAGCAAAAAATTAACTCCAGAGACAATGAGCTTTGTTCGTTATCAAAGTGAGGATTTGTTTTAGGTTACAGAAGATGGCCTTGAGGGATAGGATGCTGCTGGGAAGGACTTCCTGCTATTTACAAACTTTCTACTTTCAGCCCAACTGGGACCTTTCCACGTGGATTTGCCTGCAGAGGAATTCCTATCATGGCAGAGAATTCTGGGACAAGAGCACAAATTGCCAGAGCCAATATTCTTGGGAGCATTCTGGTGCAGTGAGATGCAGCCCAGCACTCTCCTGCAACTCTGGACTGCGATAAATGATTGTCAGTACAGTGGTACCCCGGGTTACAAACACTTCGGGTTACAGACTCCGCTAACCCGGAAGTAGTACCTTGGGTTAAGAACTTTGCCCCAGGATGAGAACAGAAATCGCGTGCTGGCAGCGTGGCGGTAGCGGGAGGCCCCATTAGCTGAAGTGGTACCTCAGGTTAAGAATTGTTTCAGGTTAAGAACGGACCTCTGGAACGAATTAAGTTCGTAACCAGAGGTACCACTGTATGGGAACTGCCAGACCATGTGAAAACCACTAGACGTGGAAGGGACTCTTGCCTTGCTTTTTACATAAGCAACAGGGGTAGCCTATGTGGTACTTTCCAGATATACTGGACTACAACTCTCATCATCCCTGACCACATGGCCAAGCTTTCTGGCAATCTGCCATGACTGGAGGACAGGCTATTCCTAGCACAAACCATTTCTGCAAATTATGTTATTTTTACCTGTCTTTGGTTGACTTGCAACCCTACTGTCCAGCTAAAGCTGCACCAGGGAGCCCCCTCTATTATTAGAGTTAAGAGTGAAGGCTATGGAAGGGCCTCCTTAGTCCTGTATGGTAATGTGATTTTGTCTGATAGTATAACTTTTGCAGTGGGTACCTTGCAAATCAGATGGATTCCTTTACTTGTATATGGTCTGATGCCGACTAAGATCAAGGCCCTGGATAAAAATGTCCATTCCACCTTATCCAAGGCCTTTTCTCAGCACCAGTGAAATGTAACACAGCTTTATTATTATTATTGCCATCTGTAAATAATAACGTTCAAAACCTTTTGCTATTGGCTAGTTTCCTCCCCCTTCAAAAAGGCTGATTGGTTTCTATGTCTATACTTAAGATATAATTCTACTGAGCAGTTTTAACATGGACACCAACATTTTATAAAATCAACAGTGGTGTAGTGGAGCAGGAATGAGGAGGAGCAACTCCAGCTGTTTTTTTCACATGAGGAGCAATGACATCATCTACTGGAGCAGTATTTGACAGTGCTGTAAGCTTGGGGAATTGGAGGACGGGTCTGGCCTTGCATATGATCCCACTGTTAGGTATGTGAGGCTCAGACAGTGAGTGTCCTGAGATCACCCAACTCTCCCGAGGCTGAATAATTGGACTCTCCTTAGGGGTGTAGCTATGGGAGCTGACATGATGAGCTCCTGCACTTCAAAACGTACCACAAAACCACTGTATGATATTGAGCAAGGATGTAAGTTGACATGACTCATCTGATTAAGGTTTTCCCCCAGAATTAAGAAAAACACAAACTCTACCATGTGTTCAATATCCTGTCCTTTGTAGTATATTCTGGGAAAACATCAGTTAATTGGCAGGCAAATATATTATAAATCTTTCTGCGTTATTCTGAAGTGACGCAAGATCTGGTGCCTTATTAATTTTCAAAATCTTAACAGCTTCAATTGCTTCTTGTTCAGAAACTGGAAGATCCAGTTCTTGTTTATCATCTTCTCATATTTCTGGCAATTCCATTTTACTCTTGAGTTCATCTATATCCTCAATAGAACAATTTACCTGCTGTAATAAATTATAATAACATTCTACAACTTGATGTAAAGTTTATTTGCCCAACTATATTTCTTCTTCTTTTATATCTGTGTTGGACAGCTATTTTTTTTAAATCTATAATAGTATCATGTTTTAATTTTTCTCAGAAATGCTCAACTTACATGGCGCCCTCTCAAATATGCTTTGGAAGTTTCCCACACTGATAAAAATCAATTAGCTGAGCTAGATTGGCTTTGAAAACAATTGCCACATGTTTAAACCTACAGTCAAAAGGCAACCATATCTGGTTTGGACAGAAGAATAAGCCAGGAATTGTGGTTTGTTCATCCCACTTCCATCAGGAAAGGAGTGGGAGCAATCACTACATTCACAGCAAACCATTAACTATGGTTTACTGTGACATGTGAACTGGGTCAGTCTTTGATCCCTGCATTGTAATAGCCACACATAGCTAGTAAGGTATTATCCTGCAGACATTTCTTTCTTTTTTTAAGGCTATTTATTTCCTTGGTAGTTGATCTTTAATTTTGTATTATTGTGGCTTATATTGTGCTGTTTCTAAAAAACAGGTGATAAAAAGAATTAAATAAATTATTCTTATAATATTTTTACTACCATTACAGTGGATCTTCCGGATACGGATTAAATTTTGCAACCCAAAAAGTCTGTAGGCAGAGACACTGCTTCTGCACACACATGCGGCGCGATTGAGCGATTCTGCGGATGCGTGCGCAGCAAAACCCGGAAGTATACACTTCTGCTGCATTCATAACCTGAAAGTTACATATCCAGAGCAGTACATAACTAGAGATCCACTGTATTATTATTATTATTAAGTCATTATGCATAATTCTGCTGAAAGGAACAGGGTTTACTCCTATTACAATTTCCATTTGCAGTTTTTATCTTAGTCCATCTCTCACAACAATCCTATGAAGTGGTTATTTAATGTGCCCATTTTTTATGGCTGAAGGAACTGAGGCTGAGATAATTATACCTTATGAGGAATGCAAATGAAACATTTTGCCAAAACTCCATAATCTTCCCCTGAAACTCCATAGCTGTTTGACTCTGCCCAATTCCACCACTGATGATATGTCATCGCTCTCCCTTTGTTTTCATAGCTCAGCTATGATTTCAGTTCAAGACTCCTGGTCATATTGTCACAGCTCACCCAGTAAGCGCTGGCTGGAGAATCAATTGCTTGTTAGACAGACAAACTAATTCCATTTAGTTTCAACCCCTCAGTAATCGCAAAAATTAACACCCTTTGGGAAAAGATGATTATCTGACTTCCTTTACAGACCAAGTTACTAGCAAGAGCGCAGCAAGTCTGTATCTGAGAAAGGATTTGAACCCGTATCTTCAGAATCTGAACTGTAGCTGTAGTCAATGTGTTTTATTTCACCACTGAAGACATGGGCTTACTCAAGAAGCACATAAATTATAGAACCTGAGATATGGGACCAGATTTAACACAACTAAATTCTAGTCCTCATGACTTTGGAAATAAGCTTGGAGATGTGCAGAAAAAATTCAGAACACGGGGCTGAAAGAATAATAGAATCAGAGCTGAAAGGGACCCTGTGAATCATCTAGTCCAACCCCTTGCAATGCAGGAATATGTAGCTGTCCCATACAGGGATCGAACCTGCAACCTTGGCGTTATCAGCACCACACTCTAACCAACTAAGCTATCCAAGAATTTATGCTTTGGTTACCTGTGCACTTCCTTGGCCCTATTACTGACATTACAACAACCCTATATCTCCATGCCTTCCAGCTCTATTGATGATTGGTTCATGCCTCAAAATTTCATCTCTGTAAACATAATGCATTATGCCAAATCTGCTTAAAGCACAAAGCTTATTTCAGTTGCGGAATTCTGGTCTCCTTGGACGATGGCCTCATCTGAACTCATCTGTACCTGTGAGGCTATGGTGTATGTGTTGGTGTGGTCTATAAAGTTATGTGGAACTGCATAAATAAATGTCTTTCCTATTCAAATGTTGGGGTGATGAACTGGTCTGGTAAAAACCCTGGAGTCTTAAGCTGCCTGTACGCAGGGGGAAATGGGTGCTGTCTCTTTAAAAATCTGGCATATTTTCTAGCCTTTGGTGGACGTGCTTTTAAACACAAGGTGCCCTCTTGCAAACAAAAAAAGGGGGGGGAGTGGAGAGAAAAGAAAAGGAAAACCAGGGCCAGCATGGAAAACAAGTCCGCAAGGCTTCCGAAGGAGCCTGCCGTCTCTTTTGGTGATGCAGAACGCCCTCTCCCATTTAAATCTACGCCAAAAGGATTTCCCTTGCGAGCCATACGGAATTGCCAGAGATTTCCCTTCTGCGCCACTCAAAGCTCCAGGAAAGCCAGCCTCAGCTATAAATAACCCCTTTGCAGACATCCCTGACTTCCGGTTCTGCAGCTCTCCCCTGCTGCCGATCCCATCCTTCACCCCCCCCCCCTCCAGAAGGCAGGAACCAGAAAAGAAAAAGGATGAAAGCCAAGCATGCAGATTTCCAAAAGGAAGCAGCCAGCTGGGTTTTGGAGGGAGGGCTGGGGATGAAGGAATCAACACAACACACCCCGTCAAGCCTGACATTCTACATGGGCACCCCTAGAACGTATTCGGAAACAAACACCTTATAATACCGGAGATTCTGAAAGCTGTTTTCGTTGTATGTGGTTTTTTCCCCCATTCCAAAACAAACAGCAGGCGGGGGTGCCAGGGCATGGAAACAGCAAAGCAAATTATCCCCAAGAGGGGGGAAGCCCTCCTGGTCCGCCAGGAGAAGGTAAGAAGGACATTACAAGCAGCGGAGAGAAGAGACTTAACAACCCAGGAAACAAACCAGAATCTGAAGAAATGTGGGGAGGATATAGAACTCCCCAACCAAGCGAAAGGTGGATGCACTGATGGGGGGGGGGTTCCCCAAGGTGTGTGTGGGGGGGAGAGCAGCTACTCACAAAGTAGCTCCTAAAAGCTTTAATGAGCCCCCATGCGGATTGAAGGCAAAATATTGCTCACAGGGAACACCCCAGGAAGCCACTGAGCTGCAGGATCCCAGTGGATGTCAGGTTTGCTTGAAATACAGGTAGACCAGGTTGTGTGATGGATGTGGCCAAGTCCCTTTGGAAAACAACAGGAGTTGGGTGGGTGGGGAGGGAGGGAGGGAGGGAGGGAGGGAGGGAGGGAGGGAGTGTGTCTTTTGAGAAAAGGTAGGGGGCGGGAGGGGAGAGAAAAGCCAGCTAGGAATTTCAGACATTGATGGTAAGCAGCAGCCGGATATTGGCCCTTAAATTCCTCTTTCCTGCCTCTCTTCCCTCCTCCATCACCCCCCCCACACACAGCTATTCTGTACATCTGCATTTTCTCTTGTCCTGTGCCCTCTGTGTTTAAAGGAAAGGGATACAGCAGTGTAGAGCTTTCGTGTGTGTGTGTGTGTGTGTGTGTGTGTGTGTGTGTGTGGAGATGCAACATTAGCCATGTATTTACTTTGTGTTGAATCATCACGGCAGAAATGTGACTATGTTTGAGCGTGTTGGATTCTGCATTTTATTGTGGCTGCCATTCTCTGCTTAGCTGCTTTGCAAGCTGCTCGAGGGTGTGGCTTTTCAGCTATATGTTCTTATCCAGACATATGTTCCTCTGTTTGCACATTCCTCATTGCGTGTGTGTATGTGTTTTCCTGCTCCTTGGGTTTCTTCGTGTGTGCGCTCGCTCCTGTTATTCTCTTGGTGTGCACGCATGCACATTTGCTCCAGTTTGCTCTCGGCTCCAGGCGAGCCTATCCACATCGAAGTTTTGAAAATGGTGGCTGAAATAAAAGGGACTTGGAAGTGCAGAACGGAGCCATGGAGGGCCTCTGTTTCTTCTATGGTGTGGCACCCACCTGGAATTGGAAGGATGGGCCTTTTCAAGCATGGAACTGCCCTTAAAGACAGGGCAACTACAGTGCAAGGGTTCTCAACACGAAACATGCGGACATAGGAGCAGAGAGAAGCCACTTCCTAGATTAAAACCCTATCTTCTCAACTTTGCAGTGGGGCAGGAAAGAGCACATGGACTGGTTAGTCTGATGGGCTTGGTTCATGGAGGAACCTGAGCTCCTGCTCCACCTTGACCAAAGGCTCACCTGTATCCTTCCATATGTTGCTGGACTATAACTCCCTTGAGCCCCAATTATTGGCCACACTGGCTGGAGTTGTTAGGGTTGGAGACCCACAATATCTGGAGGGCTTGTGCCCCAGAGAGGAGGCACTTCACTGTCTCTCAAGGCAGGCAGATGCCAAGAACAGATTCCTCGTCCCTGCGTTATAGTGAAGCTGATCCTTAGCTGTGCCCCAGTTCTTCATTTATAAAACAGGAACAGAGGAAGGTAAGACACACACACACACACACACACAAAAAGAAGTCTTATCTTACTCTGCACACTTGCCCTTATGTACTTTTTATTTTTCAATAAAGAAATACAAAATATGCATAAAACAGGAACAGAGGCTTTCCTACGTGATGAAAGGGGAGGATGGCTGCAAATGTTAGTTATTATCTGCATTTATACCCTGCCCTTCCACCAAGGTCTTCTGGGTGGCTCATGGGGGATTATTCCGTTTTATCCTCATATCAACCTTGTTATGAGTCTGTGTTATCTAACACACTCAAACACAATCACATCTCCGCCTCAGTGATTCAATACAAACACAGCTCATGGCGCAAACACACAAACAGAGATAAATAGGATAGCCTAGGAGGAAGAGGGACAGTGACCTGGGCCTGCAGCTGTGTAGAGATGTGAACCCTAACCTCCCAATCCCATAATTCTGTCCACAGGCCACTAAGTCACGCTGGAAGTGGGCTCCAAACCACGTCCTCTCGCTGGAAGGAGCAATTCCCTAACTACCATTTGTCCATGGCGACGGCGGCAGCAGCAGCAGCATAAAGACCATGCAAACTAAAAATACTGCACACAGTTAGCTACTAGAGTATTCATCCTTATCCAATATTCATCCAATATCTCAGGGCAGTTTAAACGAAGACCGCTCTCTACACCCCCACAGCACAACACAAAAAGACAATCTTCCCTGCGACAGCGCCCTATGCAGAAACTGGTAATTTCTTTGCTGCGTGCATCTACCCAGACATGGGCCACATCTGCAAGCCAGCAGCCCCCAGGAAAGTGCAGAGCTGCCCTGGGAGCTCTGCGTGTCTTTCACCAGAGTTGGCAAGAAGCTTTGTGATGTCGCTGCATGGAATATTACCGTGGGGAAGAGACCTGGCAATAAATGTTTTGAGCAGAGTCAATATTCATATGGCACACAACATACAGGCTAGGTACATAGAGACTTGCATTGGCTAACTGTGCTGAGGAGGGGCAATGGAAATCTTTGGATTTCGCTCAGGAGACTCCTTTCTTAGAGATATTAACTCAGCCGCCAACAGATCGAACCAGCGTAGTTCTTTCCTGTTTCCACTGGGCCTTGTAGGATTTGCTAACCACATTGTACCCATTCATAGAATCAAAGAATTGTAGAGTTGGAAGGGACTACGAGGGTCATCTACTCCAACCTCCTGCAACGCAGGAATCTTTTGCCCAACATAGGGCTCGAGCCCACAACTCTGAAATTAAGAGTCTCATTCTTGTTTTGCCTTGATCTGTGTTTGCAAAAACAGAAGTATAAATGCAAAACAATGTCACAGCATTCATGTGGGCGGTTCTCTCACTGTGAGAAGTGTAGTTGCAGGGAACCAGGCAGAGGGGCCTTCTCGGTAGTGGCACCCGCCCTGTGGAATGCCCTCCCATCAGAAGTCAAGGGAATATATAACCTACACAACTTTCTGAAGACATCCCTGTATCAGGAAGTTTTTATGTCTGGTGTTTGCTGTGTTTTTATTGGGTTGGAAGCTGCCCAAAGTAGCTGGAGGAACCCAGTGAGATGGGCAAGCTATAAATAATAAAATTATTATTATTATTTTACACCACAGTGTCCCACATCAGTTGCTGGGGATGTCCCTAGTTCAAATCTCACCTGAGCCCTGAACTCATGGATGGCAAGCGTCTATCTCTTAGTTTTAGGCCTTGCATCTGTAAAATGGGGATAATAATGTTGGCCTGCATTTCAGGGTTGCTGCGTATGAATTACTGGGAGCTGGTTGGAAAAGTCAGCAGAATCAAGCAGCCCATGTTCCCTTGGGACTGTTCCACCACAAGCAGAGGAGGTGCATACCTGAATGATCTCCATTAGAGGACAACCAGTGGAATCCCTCTTCCCTCCCATAGTAAAAGAGCATAGCACTGAGAATGTTAAGGCAGAAGCCTTCTCTCTCACACAAGTGGATTTTCTGTATGCAGAAAGACCCCCTTCTTCCCTGCCCCCCAAGGAAGCATTAAGAAACGGAACCTCCCCCCCTTTAGCATGATTTGGCACAGGCCAGTAAAACCTTTACCCTTCCTGCTGATTGCAATCACTGATCCCAAAAGAATGTACGTAAATGCCCAAAGCTCTTATTATTCATACCTGTTGTTTATGTGCACACCACACCACACTTTTGAGGAGGAGCAAATTCTCACCTCTGCCCAGTTTGCAAGAGAGGAAGGCAACTAGAGTAAGCCTGGCCCCCACCCTATTAATAATGCCCACCTAAGATCCTAGTCCTTTTTTGCTCTAACTCCTCTCCAGATAAGAGAGCAGAAGAGAAGTTAAAAGTGTGTTAAGGGTTAAATCAAAGTCACCATTTTTGCAAAAAGTGAGGGGAGTCATGAAAGTCATGGTGTTTTTGCGGGGTGGCTCTCTAGGAGAAAGTTTGAGAAGTTTGTCTTTTCAGACCCAGGCAGCCATCTCTGAAGTTTGGGTTTCAAACCGACAGGACAGTATATCTAAGTAGTATGCAGTTTGGGGTTAAAAATAATAATAATCACTGCAAATTTCACCCTCTGCACCGTTTCCCAGATGGGAGTGCACAATGATCCAGCCCCCTCCCCACAATCCTTTGCAACAGAAACAACAGTTTCAAAAGCAACCCTACCCTATCCTACACATAATTCTCTGGGAAATAACTAAAGGGAGAGAAATTGGAAGGGAGGAAGGGAACGCACATAACTCAAATCCAAATCACAGACAGATTAGAAACCCACACACTCCAGGAAGGGCCTGGGATAGCAATTAGGGAGAGGTTTAGGAAGAACAATAAGGTTTACTTGGACAAGAAAGGGATTTGGGGAGGGGGGAGAGGACACAGGGAATTGAGGATTTTTGCAGAGAATGAACTGTGGTTACAGTAAGGCTTGTCCATTCTGGGGGGGATGTGAAGATGCAACACGTTGTTTTTTAAGGCATCACTTTGCAAAAGGTCCTGAAGGATCCACACCCCAAATTCAGTCTATTTTCCATGCCACCATTCTCTCTCTCTCCTCCCCCCCTCTATTCGCTCACCCACCCACTCACTCACCCACAGAGAGAGGCCGTTCGCATATGTATATATAGAAAGATTAAAAAGGCTTGGTGTACTATTTAGTTAATTGGATTTTGTCAGAGACCTTATCAGGAGCTGGGAACTGAACACCCAGCTGGAGGGGTGGGGTGTGGAGGGGAGGGGAGGGAGGAGAAGGGGGGGGGGATTACTTGACACAGCAAACCACTGCTGTGTTTCCTTCCACTTCAGAAACCGGCTCAAATTTACAGAAACAAAAATCACAAAAACAAAAACACCCCTCCCCATCCAAATGCGATTCCCAACTGTTACCTAGAAACAGTGGCTTAACAACAGATAGAAGAAATTAAATAGGCCATGGGACTGTGTTATCCACCGCTGGGGAATATGGCGGGGGGGGGGGGAGAGAGAAGCAAGAGAGAGAGAGAGAGAGAGAGAGAGAGAGAGAGAGAGAGAAGGAAGCAAGCGAAAATGTTTATGTGGAGCAGAGACAGATTAGAAGTTTTTCCCTTGTTCCGAACACGGATGACAATATTTCCGATCTGGGTGATCGAGAGTTTCCCGAAAGTAAGGGAGGAGCCCCCAACAAACGCTTGGTGGGGTGAAACACACCAGCACTCTTTTTTTAAAAAAAAGAAAAGAAAAAAGAAAGAAAAAGTGGGGGGGGGGAGTCCCCTTGCCCAAACGCAAACCTCTCACTGTGTGTGTGGGAATTTTTCTTATGGGCAATGACGGCTTTCCTTTCCTTTGCACAGAACCGGCACGCACAATCAACCAGCCAACGTAGAATTAGCTATATTTATCAACACCCACAGATTAAGCGGAAACCCAAAGGCAAAAACCTGAAAGCATTCAAGGGAGTACGTGGAAGGGGAAGCCCCACATCTTAGAAGAACCTGGCTCCCTCAAAAAACACATATTAAAAAAAGATATCAACATGCAATGTAAAGCAGCAGCACAGCAGCACATACACATTAGAAGCAGCACACTGCAGTCCTAGCTTTTGATCCTAAAGCCCCCCCCATCCTCTATCACAACAGGGTGGGGGTTGACACAGTCCACAAACAAACCAAGGCTTTCAAATTTCAAAGGTGACACAGAGTCCATGTTACCCAGCTACCCACTACCACTCGCGGTATAGCTTCTGATCTTCTTAATAAGATCAAAAGCTGACCAACAGGGGGGAGAAGGGCAATGGACGGGGGGGGGGGGCGGTTTGTCACCCCAGGTGGTTCAGGCCCTGGAGAGATCTCGTAATAATACGTACAGTGGTTGGAACTGTTCCAATGCTGGTTTCGGACAGGGGTGCTGTAAGGGTTGTTGGGATTCCCGGGTCCTTTGTCCTGGATCAAGCACGCACGGTTCTGGTTGTAAAAATCCATCATGAAGAAGGGGTTAGGACTGCTGTTTAAACCAGCTACATCCACACTTTCGTACATCTTCTCCAGGCGGAAGAAGAGGGTAAGAGGGTTGGGGGCTGGTGGGGGAATGGGAAGGAGGGAAGCAAGAGGAAAAGTTTGGTTTACGAAAGACCAAAGAGCAAAATCCTACAGTGGTGATGATGATGAATCCAGAGGGATGAGGGGAGGTTTGTCTGGTTGTTTTCTGTTTTCTGATCTCTCTCTCTCCCTTTCTCTCTCTCTCAATCCCTAGTGGGGAGGTATTTAGGGAATCCAAAAGCGGCTGGGGAATCCGCCAAACAGGCTGAGTTGGCCACCAGTGTTTTTGCTTAAAGTTTTTTAAAAAAAACAAAACAAAACAAAACACACACGCATACACACTCACACCAAAAGAAAATATTCAAGTCTTCAATCTTCTATTCCAAGCATATCCCTTGGGAAACAAGCCAGCCAATCCAGTCTGAAATGCTTCTCCCGTTTCAAGACCGAAACATATTTATAAATCCAAAAAAACAGAAAATAAAAAATGGAATTCTTACTTTCAAAAAAAGACAACAATAAAATCCAAGCCTTTCCAAAAGCAGTATTCTTTGAAGAAGTCCGGTTCCCTGGTCTTAGAGAGCATTTTGGTCACAAATCCTCCTCCTGTTCAGTTCCATGGTTCTCTCTCTCTCCCCCCCCTCTCCTTCTCCAGAACTAACCAGAGGAAAGAGGAGAAAAGGAGGGGGGGTTATTCTTTTGCAGCAACTCCTTCCAGAAAAAGGGTAGAAAAAGTTACACACTCACGCGCTAAAAAAACAACCACCCAAGTAAAATAAAATAAAAATAAGTAAGACTTCCTGCTTAGGATTCAATAGCTTTTCCTGTCTGGCAAGAGGACTGAAGACAATGCACAGAAACTGTGCTCATGGGTTTTTTATATATACATACTGTATATTAAAATTCCACCTCTGTCCTCCCGCCCCCCCTCCACGGAAAGAGGGTGGAGGGGGAAGAAAAATAAGAAGAACTGAATTGTACAAATGTGTTGCCAGCTTCTCAATGCCTGGGGAGATGCCAGAGGCCTGGAACCCTCGAGTCTCCTTGGATGGAAGAAGATTTTTCTCCAGCTGCTTGCTCGGTCTGTTCTCTCCCCGGGAAAAAGAGAGAGAGAGAAAGAAAGAGAAAGAGAGAGAGGGGCGCCGTGTGCGTGTGCGCACGTCGCGTGGTGTGTGTGATGTACAGGACTGATAGATTAAAGGCAGCGCACAATCTTCCCTGACACGAAAAGTCGCCTCTCAGCTGGCTTAACTCTTTCCTTACCTGCCGCGGTCTGTTTCTTGCGCAGCCCCAGCCAACTGCGGAAAAGCGCAGGCTGGGGGAGGAGGGGGAGGGGAGGAGAGAAAAATGAATGAATGAAATCAAGGAAGGGGGGGTGGAGGAGGAGAAGGGGGAGGAGGAGGAGGAGGAGGGATGGAAGCGGGTGGGAAATGACAGGCATAGAAAAATGCCTCTCCGGCAGCTGTCTCCAGCTACAAAGGCGCGGCGGCCACGGCATCCTCCTCGTGTGCCTTCTCCATCCCTGGAGTGGAGGGCAAGCCGGAGGAGAGCCCCCTCTTTCCCGGTTGCTGTGGCTCGGCAGCGGCCAGGGCGGCCCCTTCTGCCTGCATCACCCCTCTGCGAAAGGGAGGTTTCTGCTGCTCCTCCAGCCGCCCCTCATTTGCGTAATGTTATGCAGCTGAACTCCGCCTGAACTCTCCTTGCAAAAAAGCTTCACCTCCAAATGACCCACTCGCAGGCCTTCTCCTTCCCAGTGACATCACGGGGGCGCTCCCCTCCTCCTCCTCCTCCTCCTCCTCCTGCCAAGGGCTGCCACCGGCATGCCGCCGCCGCCGCCACACCGCACAGCCAAAAGCCAGACCCACCAGCAACAACGCAGGCGGAGATGCCCGGTTTTCCAGGGGGCTGTGGAGAAGGGGCCAGCCCGGAGAGACAGGGGAAGAAAAGCCTGCTTGCATACCCATTAGAAAGGCAGGAAGAAATAAAAGGAATAAAAGACGTACACACACTGAAACACACACACCAGACCTGCCAAAGGCTGCGAGTTCAAATCCCACCTGGCCTCAGAGCACCTGCCAGTTAACTAGGCGCTGGAGAAACTAGGAGGTGCTGCGGAAATGTTGATGCTGAAAATGTTTTGAATCATGAAACAGGATAGAAAGCCGCCTTGGTGGCCACTCTGAGCCCTGCAAAGTGGGGAATGCAAAATAAGGGAGGACAATTGCCTTTAGGTAGGCCAGCTAGGGTTTGAAATGTAGGCAGCTTTTAAGTCACACGGGTCTCTTTGCCAGGCTGGTGTTTGAGGAGAAGGGGGGGGGCGAATACACTTGCAAAAAGGATTTATGTAATTGTTTTTATGTGCTCCAAACTATTTACATACAGTGACTCGCTAACAACCATTCTGTAACCTAGGCCAGAATGTTTATCCCCACAGTACAGAATAGTAGTCTGCTTTTGCCTAAGGACACCTAGTGGATTTAGAGTTGAGCAGAGATTAAAACGGGGGAATTTCCAGCTCACAGTGCATGCTTCTGACCACTATCAGTTCACCTGTTTCATTGGCACTGGCTTCTGATTTTAGAATGTGCAAGACTTCAAAAACGAGAACTCCCAGAATGAAAAGAAAGTGAAAGAGTGAAAAGGAATTTTTAAGTCTGCATGAGAGAGAGCAGGGTTGCAGAATGTGGCCTCTAGCATAGATTCTAACAGCCCCTATGGAAAATCACATTTCTCATTTAAAAGAAGTAGCAAGTTTCTACTCCTTGCAGCTTTGGAATTGTATAGACATGTTTTCGACTTTGCGGGCAGAGGACAGCAAAACGTTTGCTCTCCACAGAGCAAAATCACATTCAAGAACACATGCGAGCACATAAAACCTGCGACATTTCACTAATACATGCACATTCATGCGAATACCTATTCTCACACCAGCGAATGCTGCCATTACATATTTCCGTAAGTCCTCCTCTGCCTGCTGTATGCTATTCAATTATTTCTTAATAACTAGGTTTCTGACATTAGGCTGGGGAATTGATGAACCAACTTTTTTCCACTGAAACAAAACTAAAACTTGAAAGCTTCCTAGAAATGTTTAATCTCACAGATCTGCTTGTGCCCCAAATAGAACAGCTACAGCTCAGATGAACCGAGCAACCTTTGGGATCTTGATAGGCAGTTACCAAGAGGGGAAGCGGTTCACAGTAATCTGGTGTTTGGGCAACCAAGAAAGAATTTTCCCTACTGACAGCTTGGATCCGGTCGTGCGATTTTCAAAAGGGTGGTGTTCCAGAAAAGCGCAACTGTCCCCATAATGTTATCATCTGCTTGCTGCACACTTCCAAAAGGAGCAGCATGCAAAATGGCATCAGGCTATGTTCTAGAGGCGCCGTAGTGTTCGTACACATGCATTTATGTGCATGCACACTGAAGGCCTGAAAGTTTCCCTTCTCTGATCTGAGATGTTTCACTTCCAGGGCAGGCTTGCTCCCGCAAGGCCTTCCCTGGAGCCCACAGGGTCCGCTACCCCCTACCAAAACTGGCTTGGAAGAAGCATCCTTCTGCAGTCCATAGAAAAAGTGTGAGGTGTGTGCTTGGTTTCAGCAGCCGGGTGGGGGGGGGTAGGATGGTACCCATGCAAATATGCCCACTGGGGCAAAGAAGTTGATGACCCTTGCTCTAGGAACTGGGTGGGGGGTGTCAAAAATTCTCTAGGGTGTGTGAACTTAAATAAATACATTTGAGACAGTTCCAAAATCTTCCCCAAAGGGAAAGATGAAAACAGTGGCTTAGCCCAGGGACATAGGAAGCTGCATGATGCCAAGTCACATCACTGATGCATCTAGCTCACTATCACCATGGAATAGCTCAGTTGGTAGAGCATGAGAATTGTAATCTTAGGGCTGTGGGTTCGAGCCCCACGCTGGGCAAAATATTCTTGCA
Source organism: Podarcis erhardii (assembly GCF_964252035.2). NCBI lineage: Eukaryota > Metazoa > Chordata > Lepidosauria > Squamata > Lacertidae > Podarcis > Podarcis erhardii. The sequence goes on along the minus strand of NC_138502.1, from coordinate 28,080,980 downwards.
TTGCAGGAGGGGTTGGACTAGATGACCCTTGTGGTACCTTCCAACTCTACAATTCCATGATTCCATTATCTACACCAGCAGGGGCTCTCCATGGCATTTTTCAGCTTTACCAGTGCTCCATCCCTGGGCCACAGCCTGCCCCTCTTTACAGGGGACAGACACAATAGCTAGCTAGACAGACAGACAGACAGACAGACAGACAAGACAGACGGCATATGAGAAGATTACAGCACAATTTAAAGCCACAGCTATACCCATTTTGCAATTCTACATGGGGTAGAATTGGGTACTGGTCAGGACCTGAGATTCTCCAATTTGATAAAGCAAGAGCACACCATTCGAGTCTTAAGTACATAGGCAACGCCTGGTAGCAGTCAGGAGACAAGACATCAGTCTCATCCTGCATGCTCCTTGCTCCCACCCACGACTAGCTTAAGGAATATAAATTATTCAAAGTAATAAATTAAAATAATAACGTGCTTAATACGAGCAATTTAGACAGGTTGTCTTAGAATTCAGATATTCACAGCCAAGTGTTTTTGCAGCCCTGTGTATGATTGGCATGGATTTTGAGAGAAGATTTGTCCACAGAACTAGGCACTGATCTAGTCTTCTCTAGAAAAAGAAGAATGCATTTCAAGTTTGCGTTCCAGGGTCACAGATGAATTGTACAAACAAGAGTGGTCTGAGCAGGAGGAGAAAGCCTTCTGGAGTTAAATTAGTGCAACACTTTTGCTCTGTATATATTACATTTTCTACCTGCCCAGTACTTTACTCCTCAGCTTCTACACAAATATTCACCTGTTCTGAAATGTCCCAAATACCTTGAAACACAAATTTCCTTTGCTTACTGCTTGCAAGGCAGGATCTTTCACAAATCAGGCACATAATTCAGATGACACAGGAAGAGGTGTGGAACGCTCAAGCAAACACAGAAAGCAAAACAGTCCCAGGTGCCTTGAGGAAGTGAGCCAAGCCCTGTGTTTTGGACAACTTTCCCCTCCCCATCAGGTTTTCTTAGCCAATATGATCCACAGAGCAACGCCTTTCCAATGGTAAATGTTATCATCAGGCCCTGAACAAAAGCTGGAACGACATCATCCTCCCAAAGAAAGTTTTCAGAGGTATATATATCTAGGCCACCAAACATCGCATATCCAATTATAGCCCAATGTTTGCAACACAGATTCCTGCATTGCCTTGCACATATTTAAAGATGTGTTCAGGAATTCATCTCCTTCACTCTAGATTTCCATGCACATGGAGGGAACAGAACAAGATCTACATTTATCTCTTTTTATTCTATTGTAGTTTTGTTTTTACAGAGTAATAGAACTGCAGATTTGAATGGGACCATGAGGATTATCTAATGCCAGTGGTTCCCAAACTTGGGTCTCCCAATGGTTGTTGAACTACAACTCCCATCAACCCTAGTTAGCAGGACCAGTGGTCAAGGATGATGGGAACTGTAGTTCAGAAACAGCTGGGGAGCCAAGTTTGGGAAACACTGATCATTTTAATTTTATTATATTTTACAGTTGGCCTTAATTGTTGTCAGCTGCCGTGGGTAAGCACCAGAAGGTCAGGGTATAAATTTCCATATAAATAAAAATATGCTAATTATATATCTTTTTAAAAAATGCTCGCAGACTCAGAGGGACAGAGGAAGCTGCCTTATACCAAGTCAGACTATTAGTCTATCTGGCTCACAATTGTCTGCACAGACTCCAGGATTCCAGACAGTTCTCTCCCGGCCTTACTTGGGAGATGCTGGGGACTGAATCTGGGGCCTTCTCAATGCAAAGTAGACACTCTCCCACTAAACAGTCCTTCCCCAAATCACATGACAGGGACTAAGTCACATGATGGTACCCTGAATGGTCTACCATTATGGTAGCCCATTCAGGTTCTCAGCATGTGACTTAGTCCCTGCCATTTGGTTCATGTATATATCTAAAACGTTCCACAAATGTTTGACTGTGTATCTCTATATGCAGGCCTTGATATGTGCCATGCTCAACAAGGCTCAGCCCTGTTTTAAATGCCAAGGTGAAACCCAGGCTCATAGGAGAATAGAATAGATGAAAACGCCACTCAGCGAACGCAGAGTACACCTTCTTCAACAATAACAAGAGAACGCCCACAAATCAGGGAAACAGGGGGTGGCTAAATTTGAGAATGGCTTTCAAGGATAGAAGCATACATTTCCCCTAGAAATTAAGCAGTGGGTTTATATAGGATGATGGGCAGCTGTTAAGCCATCCTGTCAAGAACTCAGGGATTCGCATCAAGAGGCATGCTGGATAGAAGAGGATCACACTTTCTTATCACTTTCAAATTCAAAAGAAACCCAAGTTGGATGTTTAAACAACAACAAAAACACAGCTAGAAAATAACAGCCATTCCTCATCACTGATAAGGAGACTCCCCAGGGCTTTCTGTCAAAAGCTACTTGATGCAATGTGGAAGCACTTATAAACAGCCCTACAAATGTGCGGCAAGCGCACCCACACACAAACACAACCCCCCCAAACTCTTTCTAATCAAACCTTCAAGGCTTGAGATCTCCCCCCCCCAACACATTCCCCTCCCCCCCAACCCCCAACCTTCTTTCAAGAGAGAAGTGCTTGCATGAGATATACAACCCGGGTTTGGTGGGGGGGGGTGTTTTGCTGCTGTTTATGGTAAGCACTGTTAAGAAAATGCCTGGGAAGAGGGCACTTTGGTGCTATTTTCCCTCTCTGACAGGACAATGCCATTCTGGTAAAACAGTAACAGGTAAATAAATAGGGAGCAATTCAAGCCTTTGAAAGCCCTGTCATCCCTTCTCAAAAAAGACCCTTAAAAAGGTGATAAGGTCAGGGATCAACCCCCACCCACTATAAAATACATTCAAAACCCTCTCCCCCCCCCCTTGCCCCCTGGATGTTTTGAAAGGGCTCCTTACCCACTTTTTTTTTTAGCACTGGAAACAGTGAAATAAGCCTGCATTTTGAGCCCCAAATGCATCTCTAGTCAAAGGAGTCTGAAGGGTTCCACTGGACCTTGGACTTCCAAATCAGCACATTAATTTCAGGTGAGGGACCAAGGCCGTGTTCACTGCAGGGGGGGGGGCGATGGTGGGATATTTCTGCTTAATAAATGCTTTAACAACAGCACCCCACCCCACAAGGTAAGGTGAAGGAACAGCAGGCATACAAGGTGTGTGGGGGGGGTATCCCCACCCCCTCACCAAAAGAACCTTCCCTTTTATATTTAAAATTACAGTGGGGGGGAAACATTCTAAAGAACAAAAAAAAAAAAAAGCAGAATTGGAGCTCACAATATCTGTTTAAATCCAGTACCGAAAAAATGAGAGAAAGAGAGTGGGGAAAGGGGGGAGGGACTAATAAGGTTGATTACATTAATCAAATTAATGATAATATACGCAATTCTACAATATGATTTAGAAATCTATTATACTAGTATATTAAAAAAGGTTCTTAGCTGTCATAAAAAAGTCATTAGTTTAAACTCTTAATGTAGACAATTAAAATACTTCAATTTGTTCATTTCCATCACAAATTCTATTGAGCCATGGAATAATTGGCTTTTACACACACACACACACACACATATGATTAACATGGGGTTCTGCTTCAAGTGGAATATGCACCTGCTCTCTTTAATCGTGCATCATGGGAACGCAGAGTAAGGCCCATCCTGGCTCGTAAACCTTCTCTAAAAATCAGAGGACAGGGAGAACTCTTACCCTTACAAGACTTAACTAAATGCAATCTCTCTCTCTCTCTCTCTCTCTCTCTCTCTCTCTCTCTGTGTGTGTGTGTGTGTATTCCTGTACTTACAGCATGTGTGAATGGTGCAACATCAAGAGCGTTGCCCTTAAATAACCTCAATGGAAATACCCCACCAGGAATGTGTAGATGCAGCCTAAGGTCAATAATGAGCTCAGCTGGTACAGCATATGACAATCTCGGGGTTGTGGGTTCGAGTCCCACATGGAGCAAAAGATTCCTACATTGGACTAGATGACCCTCGTGGTCCTTGCTAACTCTACAATTCTATGATTCTATACGGGCACCAAGAGTGCAGATTTTTAAAGGATAAATGAATAAAGCCTATCTAATATGTGCTCTTCTCTGGTCCTTCGAAATGTGTAGAGTCTGATGCGCAATTTGATGGGGACTGAAATCTTATTTTCAGAGATTGAGTTTTCAAACCTGCCTCCCACCCTGCCAGGAATTGGCGGTTTGCATGTGCATGTGTGCGCTCCATGCGCTTCAGAGAAAAAAGCTCAGTGGGGCCTGTTTAAATAATAATAGAAAGTCAGAGGCTCTGCTTAGCCAGCAGCTTTTCGAACAAAAGCCCCCAATACTTCCTGTAGGGAACATGACAAATGTCTGTTTTGACTCATTTAGTAAGAGACTACGATGAAAGAGAAAGGGGGGGAAAAGACAAAGAAAGAAAAAGAGCATAAGAAAGAGGGGGAAAGATCACAAGTCAGAGAGAGAGAGAGAGAGAGAGAGATTGAGATTAAATATGGGAGGAGAGCGAAGATACGCATGAGAAAAGGACAACACAGAGATATGTATGAGAAAGGGGGGGGGTACATAAATAAAAAAAGAGAAAGGAAGAGGAAGAGGAGAAGAGCCAAAACAACAGCAAAGTAGATGTGAGAAGAGGAGAAATAATAGAATATACCAAAATGAAGAGGGGTGTGTGTGTGTGTGTGCTGATTATATGAAAGGAGAAGGAACAATGAGAAAAGATGAGACAAGAGATAAATAGGAGAGAAAATAAATAAAACGAGCAATGCTGAGAAACCTACTAACTGCTGGCCCTGCTGTTAAAATGATGGGCAAAGTCCAGCCAAAGTTAAGCACTTTTAAGACCCCTTGTTTACAATGGAAGAGAACTATGCTCACGCTTAAATTTCTCCACTGAAATGAGTAGGAATTCAGGGTCTTAACTACGGCTTCCAACGCAGCCATCTTCCCAGGAAGGACGAATACCAAGTGCCTCGCTTGGAAGACCATTTCAGCTACCGGTTCCTCCACCCCCAGCCCAGTGCTTCCATCCAGCACCACCTCCAAGAGTCAGCAAGACAAAGACAGCTTGCATGCAAATTGCATCCTCCCCTATGTGTGAGACTGTGAAGACATATGAATTTGTGGCCCCCCCCCCACATGCATCCAGGGACGCACTGGTAGATGCATTAAGTAATCATAACACCAACCAGCAATGAGGAGAGGATGGAGAGTGGTGCTTGACTTGGCTTCAATCTTGGACCGTGTCTAGTCTTGGCTGCCCTCGTTTTAAACAGGCATGAGGACAAACGAGGAGGTACGGTACACACAAGCGAAAACACGTAGAGAGCATTCTCTTCTAATTACTATCCCTTCTGCAGTTGTCATCAGGACAGCTAATGCAGGAGTGCAACAAGGGGTGTACTTGGTTGCCTGAGCTGAGTAGCAATTGCCTCTGGTTAACTGAGGGGACAGGGGACAGGGAATACAGTGGTACCTTGGTTCTCAAACTTAATCCGTTCCAGAAGTCCATTCCAAAACCAAAGTGCTCCAGAACCAAGGTGTGCTTTCCCATAGAAAGTAATGCAAAACGAATTAATCCGTTCCAGACTTTTAAAAACAATCCCTAAAACAGCAATTTAACAAGAATTTTACTAACGAAACCATTAATCCATAAAATGAAAGCAATAATCAATGTACTGTACTATAAAATAAATAAGACAGTACTGTAGATGATTAAAATTATAATTTTTTCTTACCTGCACTGATGATAGTCATTGTTTGGATGGGGGGCTTTTATCCATTTCTGCAGTCACACAATCAATCAATCAGTAGCTGAACAAGGTTCCACACAGTCACAAAACCTAATTAATTAAAAAAGCCCCAAAAACAAAAGCACAAAACAAATAGCAAAAACAAAAGCGCCAAACTTAATCAGTTCTGGAAGTCCATTTGACTTCTGAAACGTTCAAAAGCCAAGGCACAGCTTCTGATTGGTGCAGGTGCCCCGGAAACAATAGCTGACAGCCTCATTGGATGTTCAGCTTCCAAAAAACGTTCGAAAACCACATCACTTACTTCTGGGTTTTCGGAGTTTGAGAACCAAGGCGTTTGAGAACCAAGGTACCACTGTACTGGGTTGGAACAAGAGCAAGTCAGTCACTGAAATCCATGGAACAAGAGTCATGACTGACCTAAGCCTTGGCGATTTCAATGGAAGTAGAACATGGCTAACTTGCTCTGAATCCAGTCTACTGTATTTAGGAAATGGGTTAATGACCTGGAGCAGGCATCCCCAAACTCAGCCCTCCAGATGTTTTGGGACTACAATTCCCATCATCCCACTGGTCCTGTTAGCTAGGGATGATGGAGGATGTAGACTTTCGCCCTGGGACCAAGGTCAGTTCCTCGAACAAAAGCTAGGACTCTGAACCATAGCATGAACCATACAAAAGGTACTAATCTATTAGCAAAGCAAGGGCAGAAAGCCTTTATACCTGACCTGTCCAATCCAGCGGTCTCATACCACCTGCCCAACTACGGGGTGGGGGGTGGGATGGGATTTTGAACAGTCTTATAAAAAAAATCATTCCTTCTGTGCATGAAGCTTGAGCATGCACAGTCACTGGAAGCTGAACTTGGCAGAGCCTTGCAAGTGTGAAATTAGCAAACAGGAAGTAGGCTAGGCTAGAAACACTCTCCCTGGCGTGTTAGCTTTCTACTTGCGGGGAGTTAATTATCATATGGCACTTTAGCCTTCGCCTGCAAGCCAAAGTGGTGCAGTTCCTCTACTGCATCACTCTGCTACACAGGTACAGCAGGTCACACTCAGGTTGGGGAAAGTGGCACAATGTGGTCGCATCAGCACCACAACATCTATATAACCCAGGTCAGCAAGGTGGTTGTGACACTGCTGCAGTTGTGTCTCCTAGACAAGACATGTCCCACAAATGGCTGGTTCCAACTCACTGCTCAAGAAGGCGGGTTGAGGGGGCTGGTTGAGTAGGAGACAGATGTCTTGGGTTTAGGACCTTGAAAAGCCCACCTTAATTGTAAGACACATAGGGTAGCCCTATGGACAAGCAACGTACCCTTAGCCTAACCTACTGCACAGGGTGAATACAAAAATAAGAATTATATACGGAAAGGGTTATAGAAATTATGAAAAATTATGATGATGGAGTTGGACAACTATTGCAAAAGTTTCCCAAATGAGAAGGGACAGCGGGACTGCTTCCACATAAGGGCTCACATTAATCTAAGGAAAGGTACTTCAAGGGCATTTTAGCACACGACAGTGAATGGCACCTTTGAGCCTCTCTCATGCTATTTGTGAGGATGTGTGAATATTTTTAATACCAAGTAGAAAAACGTGGGAGACAGGCATTTTCAGATTATGTGTATCTCTGAGCCAATGTGGGTATTAGTATCAACTCTATGGTTGCGGGAAATGCAAGAAGAAGAATAATTTCTTTTTTTTTTTGCAGGGTGGGGTGGGGACAAAATCCTAACTCTTGTGCTGTGTTCACCACGTGAGGAGTTCAAATGATACCAGAGTAGAAATATCGCTACACCTACACCGGTTGTGGTTGGATGATATGGTAACACAGTTGGTACTAGAGGACAAAACCAAGAAGCAGGACGAATGAGATACAGCAACGTCCCAGAGGCTCAGGAAGACTATGTTGCTCAGGCAAAGCTCAATGGAAACGGGAAGCCTTTCTGCCCAAGAAGATCCAGTGGCCAGCCTTGGTGTGCAGCAGGCCAGAGGGCTGCCTCTAAGAGTTCCATGATCCACCACATGGGGCAGTCACACACAGCTTCAACAGTTGCTGACCAGGAGCAGCAATCACGGCCACCACCATTTGCCCTCTTGCTATGGTAACATGGGGGAGAGGGCTCCATGCTACCTGAGAGAAAGGGAAGGTGGCCATCACTGCTCATTCACCTGGGGGCACCTGCCAGAGGATATCTTGCTATGGGTCTCCATCAAACTTGGAAGTCATATCTGCTCTGAGTCAAAAGAAAGGGTTGCATGCATTTATTTTAAAAAAAGCTTTCCAAAAACAGTCATTCACGGTTAGCAATAGGATGCAGAGATCACAAACTGAATTCTTGGTGCAGAATTCCTACTTGTTTATTTAAAGCAGAGAGCACAACACACATCCGTCAGGGCTTCACCATTCCCTCAAAAAACACCTTGTCTAATACATTCAAATAGCCTCAGACTCCTTTTTCTTTTTTAGATAAAAAACAAAAAAACTACTCTCTGGGGGGTCTCATAACACTAATCCCTCTAAAGGCATCTTTATAGGTCACATCATAGGGAGTGAAAAATAAACTGAGCCCTCTATTATTGAGGAAAACAATATAAGGATGAAAATGGGTGGGTGGGTGGCTAAGCATGAAGAGAGTACTGTGCTCTGGACCACTTTTTGATCTTGTCAATTTCAAAGCTGCCTCCTGAAGCTAATTTTTTAGAGGAGAACCAAAGTCTCCTACTCACAATGGATAAAACAAACCCATGCTTAGCCAACGCCAGGTGTGACAAAAGAATATTGTAATTGTTTTTACAGTCAGCTAATAAACGCCAGGAAACGGATAAGTTAAAATAAAAGGGCCTTCCGCACACTGACGTTTCAGCAGGGTACCAACACCAACTTCAGCCCTTAAGATCCGAGAGCAGAGATTATATTCTCTGTGCCCCAAGCCCACATCATGAGGGAGGATTAAGGAAATCAGGAGCAATTTAACAGCTTCCTATAGGGGAGGTAAGAGACTGTGGCCTCCAGCCATGCAGATAAGTCCACCATTAGTGCTCACCTGGTCTAGGCTATGGCTATACCTGAAATCCAGATACGGTTGTTGGGAGTCTGAAGTACACCACACAGAAGGTACTGTTCTGTTGACCAAGCAAGAGAGGAAGCTCTGTCTTCTAGTGTTTACATCAGACTCTGCAGATCCAGAAGCCTCAAATTACCTGTCTAGCACAGGTGTTGCACACCTCTGTATTCTCTTTGGTGCTTGACACAGAGTCCCCCATTAGGCCAGCATCAAGCTCTAGAATCCCTGACCCAGCCATTGGGGCATTTATGATCCACTGTGGGGGAAAGGGGGGGCAAGAGGAGACACTGCCACCCCTCATAGGTTGAGAGAGCACATGAGGGTGTGGCAGGGCCAGTGAGAAGGAGATAATACATGTAGGGATCTCAGCCAGATCTCAGTTCCGGCACCTCTTGGATGGGCGCCATTGCCATTCTAATAGTACAAGGGAGACATTCATGGTGGGTTCCTTCCAGCACCTCTTTTTCTAGAAAAAAAACAGCACTGCCTACAGGTGTGTGTCGTTATGTGCATACAGACCCTTCACACAGCTGCCGAAATGTGCAGACAGCAGGGCGCATGTCTGGTGCGCATGTCAGCAAGGGCTTGCCCCATCCTATTATGTGGTTTCAGTGTATGCAGAGGGTCATCTGATGCTTCCTAATGGAAGGCTTTATGCATGGTCACAGGTTACTGCTGGCAAGTCTTCCATGGAGATACAAGCATGGAAGGTAACCTCTTAAAGGGCTATTCCAGTCATCTGAATCCATCCGTAGAGAAAACACTCTCAGCAGCTAAGAGACTTTGATTGGGTTGGCTAAGCAGGATGGAAGAAGTCATGCAATGGGCATTGCTTTTAACTGGGTGTACTGGACCATTGGTGGTGCTGTTCAGGTCTGAGGCCTCTAACTAGGGCATTTACGTAATAGCAAAAGATGGGTGTATTTCTCAACAGATTGTGTTAACAGAAGTCTCAGGGTTGGGAGGCTCGCACCTTTCATTCCCCAGAAAGGTGGTGGTGTCTTTAAGTCAGAGAAGGTGCCCACTGTGCGTGCTCAGGGGCACTCTCGCCCTCCAGAGAACAATGAGGGTATAATAGGCACATTATGGAGGAATGGCTATTTCAAGACTTTTAAAGCACTGGGTCATGTGTATCTCTCCCGAGCATCTTACCCAAATACTATACCCATCCCTTCTGGGACTAAAAATTATTCTAACCAGCTCCCCGACCCCCTCCCCGACCCAAAATGAAATCAGAAAATTCATGAGTGCCTGGCTACTGGTTTGCAACTGGGGGAACTGGGGAATCCCTTCAGTTTCACTAATCTCCCATCAGCTAGATTACCACAAAACCCTGTAATGCTCAGCTAAGCCGAGCTGCAGGAGTTCAGTTCCCAGGATCTCAGCTGCCCTACATCTGCTCAGAACCCCCTTTTCATGTTGTCATTTAATCACTCTGGAATCCATATAAAGCGTCTGGAGGAATTTGTATGCTTCCTCCCCCCCAACCTATAAAGCTTGGGAACCTGAAGAGGGGAGGCAAGGGAGGGGATCTGTTCAGTCCCACCACTCTCCTCCTCTCCTTTCTGCAAAAAAACACAACACACACACACACACCCGCAAGCCTCCAACAACCCCCCCCCCACACACCAAAGATAAAAGTATTTCGAGCTTTCCATTTAAGATTTAAAACTAGGGCAAAGTCAAAATCCTGACCCCGGATGTGTGAAACGCAGGAGGGGAAGCTTCGCTCCAATTCGCTCTGGGCTTTTAGTCAACCAAGGTCGTTGCAGCAAAAAAAAATATATACAAAAAATAAAAAAGCATGAAAGGAGAGAATGGCTGGGTGGAGGCGGTTGGAGCTGGAGCAGCAGTGTGGGATGGGAGGAGGAAGAAGAGCATGAGAGAGAGAGAGAGAGAGAGAGAGAGAGAGAGAGAGAGAGGCGGGCAGGGAGATCTCTCTCTCTTTCATATAAGTGCCTAGCAATCATACAAGCTAAGCTCGTATTGCCAGTTCAGAGCCAAAGATCTCAATCTGTTGTCGGTGCTCTGTGTCCTAAAGCTCGCATGTTGGGAGGAAAGGCAGCGGCAACAGGAGCCAACAACAGATGGGCGAAATTTGTTTTCTAGAGATCAGCCGGCCAGGTGAGGGTTCCATGCTGAATGAAGGGCCTTTGAGTGGCAATCAAGGTGCCATCACCATGGCCTGCAAAGCTTGGGAGACGCTGAAATCGGCTCGTACACATGCATTCGTTGCTTGGTGGCTGTCAACATCAAGCAATGACCTGCACATGCATGTCTTCCGACACAGGTCTAATACGCACCAGAAATAAGTTTGTACAGAAAGAAGTTCCATACCATCTCCAAACAAAATGTTTTTCAGCCGGTTCCGTTCACACATTCAGCTGTTAGTCATCAAGCGTGTGAACCCAGCTTGGGAATCCGTCAACTTTTTTTTTTTTTAAAGATGCCAAATCTCTTTAGAATCAATGTCTCTCTGCCCCCCCTCACCCCAGTGCATCTCTAAGGTATGTGTTTGATTTAGATGCCTCCAATTTAAAATCCCTTTGGAGATGGCCTCTTTCCCTCCATCTCATGAAAATGTTTCCCCAAATTGCCTAAGAAACTCTCTCTTGAACAATACCATCTGTTGGGAGAGATGAGCGGTATAGAAAAAAATTCTCTGCTGCGTCTCACTTCCCCAAATGATGGTGGGCAAATTTCGGACTCTTGTGTCAAAACTCCATTTTTTACAGATCTGGAGAAAGCAATGGGCCTGGAAAAGGGTCAGGATACAACTCATTTGCACTCAATGTGCATGTTATCCATTAACCTTTGTGCCCACTGAGACTTACACAGTACAGTGGTACCTCAGGTTAAGAACTTAATTCGTTCTGGAGGTCCATTCTTAACCTGAAACTGTTCTTAACCTGAGGTACCACTTTAGCTTATGGGGCCTCCCGCTGTCGCCACGCAATTTCTGTTCTCATCCTGAAGCAAAGTTCTTAACCCGGGGTACTATTTCTGGCTTAGCGGAGTCTGTAACCTGAAGCGTCTGTAACCCAAGGTACCTCTGTATTCCTGATTGAATTGTATATATAGAACTTTAAGATGCAAAAACTGCTTTTCTGTCCATCCGTCCCTGCAGTTCTGGTGGGCTACAGATACCCTGCACTCCCTCTCAACCAGAGATTAGCCCACACTATCAGGACAGATACATACAAGCAGATGAACAAGCTGCACAACTCCTACCCAAGCGTTTACAAAGTACATTGGATCTCTTGAGTCATAGGTAGGATCACCATTCCCATTTTACACATGGAGGAACTGTTTCACTTGTGGCTGCACTAAGTTAATGCTCAGGGAGAATATCGAGCAGGCTCTACTTAAGAATGCAGAAATACCTAAAACCAAGGGCGGGTGGGAATTGCAATTGCTCCTTGGCTACTTCCACTGGGTTTGGACGTTTCTCCAGATTCAGGGAAGGGTTGCAGCTCAGTGCTAGAGCATCTTGTTTGCATGCATGCATGCATGAGGTCTAAGTTTCAATCCCTGGCATTTCCAAGTGAGACTAAGAACGACTCCTGCCTGAAACCCTGGATAACCACAGCCAGTCCATGTAGACAGTACTGAACCAGATGGATGCACCATCTGATTCTGTATAAAACACATATCTTCCTGTGTTTATAAGACACTCTGGTGTGTTTTTTAAATTGTTCTAAACATCGTACCACCAACACAAATGTCTCAATAAAGCCCTCAAAGGGCCTTGAGATGTCCGGTATTTCAGGACCTGAACCTCCATCCAGCCCAAAAGAGTGGTGTTGACACCAAGGATTCAAGACATTTTCCCCCAAGGAATATTCACACCGCTCCAAGGAGAGCAAAAGAAAACTCCAGTCGGCATTTATCACAATGAAAACAGCTAACTTCGCAAAACCAAAGGCTTCAGTCACCACAATTCACCCCCAATAAGAGGCTGTTCCAATGATTTCATACACCAAGAGGGAAAATAAAGGACAGCGATTCTCTTTGTGCAGATCTAATGTTCCTCATCTGGATAGATCCATCCTTGCTACACACCCTGCCTGGGATAAATATTTAACTAAAAGTAGGACCTGGTCAGCAAATCCATGGTGGTACCCCTTCAAGCAATGCATTGTGGGGGCTATTGTCATGTACAATTCATCTCCTCCTCTTTCTTTTCCCTATGCATTTTTTTTAGAAGAAAACCCAGAATGGTCTGATGAAATATTTTGGCTTTTGTTCCAGGGACTCTCCCCTCCTGCCGCTTCCGTCAGCCTCCCCTCTCTCCCTCCCCCTTATTCCACCCCACCCCACATACAAAAAAGAGAGAAACTCATTTATCCAATTCGGCAAGCCCCCTTTTTAAAAGGCGAACGAATTCCAAGCTGAGAATCGCTAGGTCGTCCTGTACCACCAGCCGCTGACAGAATGATAAAAAGCTATCCTTCTATTAATGGGTATTTCCCATCCGCTCAGCAACCCAGCTGGGGAAGACCAGCTATAATTAATCTTTAACTCTGCGTCAAAAGGGAGAAAAGCAGGTGAAGGGGGGGGGGTGGCAGAGGAGAAAAGGGTGGAAATCAAGAGCAGAGGGAAACCTACCACCGATTTGCACCCGCTCTAGGGGAAAGTTAAGGGGGGGAAATGCGGAATGTGGTTTTGCAATACTAAGGCAGAATGGCTGGGTATGTATGTGTTTTTTCCCTCCAGGTTTATTTTTTTTTTAAAGTCTATATACTTCAGTACCAATTCGCAAGCAAATTAGCTAATCAGAGGGTCTTTAAGAATAAGCCCCTATTTCAGATGGCAGAAATCCAAGTCTTAGGAACATACAACACAAAACTAAGGCCACTTTTGTGCAAGGACACACACAAAAGACAAATAAATGGCTTTTCTAACTTTCGGTGCCTACGCTGACATCGCATCACTGCAAGTGCAAATGTTAATTCTCTCGAGCTCTGAGAAGCGTCAACTTTTAAAGTGCCTGCAATGTTGTGCGTCATTTATCTCCCCCGCCCTGCTGCAAGACGAGCGTGGACACCATATTCTTCCATGGCAAAGGTTGCCATTGTCAATGGATGATGCTCACCTTTAAGCCCGCATTGCTTCACAGAACAAGGAAAACACGCTGCCACTGAATCATTTGGATTAAAACAGCCGCTTTCCAAGAAATGAATCACCCCACTTCAAAATGGCCATTCTCCTGAGTCATGAACCCCTCCAGCTATACTGGAATAGTTTACCTAGGGAGGCTCACTGGAGTCAGAACCTTGGAAGCTTTTTAAAAGGATCCGAGCTAAAAAGTATTTGTTGTCATTGTTACTTGGCTGACTGGCTTAAGATTTCATGGTTCGAGGCTGCAATTTGACAAGTTGAGAATATGTTTTTACTTACTGCTAATAAGGTTTGTTATTGCTAGCATTTTTATTATTATTATGTATGAGCTTAGTTGCCTTGGATTTTGAAAGGAGCAGGGTATATAGAATTTTTAAGAGCCAGCAAATCTTGCGGATTTCAAGATAATGATCCTCACCCCGGCTGTGTTACATGCAGGACTTGTAAACACAACCCCATTGCCACACATCCTAGGGGATGGTAGGTGAGACAGAAAGGGGAGCATCTGAGCATCTCCAACATTATGCAAACATTGTTTCACGTAAGAGGACTAAACGTTGTGTTTTTAAAAAATAAGAATAAATGTCATGTTTCTGAGACCACTGAGGTCTGCCACAGACAATCATGTTCATATAACTGGCTGCCAGGATACCCAAAGAGGGTTTGGTTGTGATGACCAGTTTGAGTCATGTGTGCAACCAAGAGTCTTCTGTTCCCTCCAAGAAAGTATAAAGGTAATTGTCAGGGGCCTGGAACCCTAAAAGCCCGATCTATGCCACTCCACAGAAATGGAGAAGGACCTGGGACAGCTGGGAGGAGCTCGAGAGTGGCAAAGGGTTGCACTGGTGAAGAATCACTACATCTGGAGAGCCACAAAAGATCTAAGAGCACATACAGAATGCCTGCAAAACTAGTCAAGCTCTGTTGGGTTTAGCCGAATAGCAACCTTAGAGTCCGCTACACTTTCACTCCTGCTTCTTCCTTCCATTGTTGGCTTGGGGAGATAGCGGCTGGCACCACTGCAGCTTCCAGGGGATTTTGCAAGTGCTGTAAGTGTGAAATGAGGAGAATGGAGGGTGTTGACAGCAAAAAAGAAATCAGGGGTGCGGACAGAAAGCGTTAATGGACTGTGCTGCAAATGACCCCCAAGGAAAAGGGGGGGGAGTGTTGATGGGGTGGGTGGGCACAAAAGGAGAGCAGACTGCTAGAAATGTTTTATTTGCCTTATTTTCTTCCTAGTCTTCTGTTTTGGAGGGAAAAGATGTAAGGAGCCAAACAAATGCCCAGGGTTACATGTGCTATGATTCTACCATTGCATGGAATTTGTATGCAAAAGCCAGCACACTGAGAATCTCAGCTTTCATTCCTGTGTTTTCTGTTTCTTGCTTTTCTTTTAAAAAGAAGCAGCTATATAGCCTTGGTGTAAATCAAGGGCCACCAGCCGTGATGAAAGCTATGGTGTACCTCCATGGATGGTGGCAGCATTGCTTCTGAATACCAGCAGCAGCTGAAAGCCAGAAGAGGAGCGTGCTCTTGTGCTTGGATCCTGCTTACGGCTTTCCCACAGGCACCTAAGCTGGCCACAGTGAGAACTGGATGCTGGGCTAGATGGGCCACTGGCCTGATCCAGCAGGCTCTTCTTATCTTCTTATGGTGTCCTCCAAATACAGGCTGGGTACTTGTAGTCCAAAACATCCAGTGGGTAGCAAATTGAGGGAGGCTGTACTAGTACTCAAAGGGAAGGGAGGAAGTGGTTCAGTATCGCCTGGAGAGAATCTCAGAAGCCAGAGGCAGGGTCTGAGCTGGAGTTCTGGTGGCTCAGAGTCCAGCTGGGAATGCTTCTAGCTGCCACCATAAAACCAATATGCAGAACACATACTAATCCTTTGAGGTGGCAAGCAGCAGCTGGCTAGCCTGCCCCACAATTTAAACCACTAGTAAACCCACATCTCTATGGTAATGGTGTGCATGTGCCTGTACACAGGTAATAGAACCACGAGACAAAGTTTATGTTCTCACCATCTTTCCCCACAGTCTGTTCCTGCAGAAGTGGAGCATGATGTTATGTGGTTCTTGAAAACCAGCTGCTGGGGTTCGTGAGTAGAAGAGTGCTGTTGTGCTGTGGGTTTCACAGAGGAATCCGGTTGATCGCTATGAGAACAGAATACTAGACTAGCTGGGCATTTATCTGATCCAGCAGGGCTGTTATATTCTCCCATCCCTCTCCCTCCTTTCTAGAATCAGACATCACTGTCAATAGGAGAACTTAAGATTCTGGGACCTCCACTTTCCCCCCCTTTTAAGCAGGGATGTAGCCAGAAATATCGGTTTTATAAACATCTGCTGGAATGTGGTCCTCTCCTTTCTCTTAGACCAGAGATGGCCAAACTTGGCCCTCCAGCTGTTTTGGGACTACAATTCCCACCATCCCTTACCGCTGGTCCTGTTAGCTGGGGGTGATGGGAGTTGTAGTCCAAAAACAGCTGGAGGGCCAAGTTTGGCCATCACTGTCTTAGACACATATATCCCGTAAGATGACACACTCCTAAGTATGAAGGAACGTTAAGGTTTTCCCTTTTTAGAAGAAAAGGATAAGTCTGAAGTCGTCAGCTGGATAGCTCAGAGCATGGTGCTGATAATGCCATGGTTGCAGGTTCAATCTCTGTGTGGGGCAGCTGCATATTTCTGCATTGCAGGGGGTTGGACTAGATGATCCTCAGGGTCCCTTCTAACTCTGCAATTCTATGATTGTCAAGTGTCAAACTCCCTGGTGTTTAACCCTTGTACCTTTAATGTGGGAAGGAGAAGATGGTCAGGGACTTTGCAATAAGCGCAACACCAAACCGGATTTTGTCAGCATACGGCCAGCTACAGCCTTGCACCTAACCACTAGTTCCAGCTCCTCCACCGGTTATTTGAACAAGAGTGTGTGAAGGGAATTCTAGGTACACTTCGGTTCTGCCAGGCTGCACCCAGAAGCCAGTGTGGCTCCTGAAATGCCTCCTTTGCTCCCCCTACAAGATGGTTCCACAAATGCTCCCCGTGCATCTCTCGCCCAATTCCATCCTTAATTAAGAGGCAAACATTTCCCCCCTACCCCCTTTTCATTTCTCTTTGCCCAGCAACAATCATGCAATGCATGGGAGGTCCTGAATAATGGACGCTCAGTTCACGGCACTCTCTAAGCCATGTAAGAGAGTGAGAGAGATGAATATTTTATCGGCCACGCTTGGCTGGACCCCTTCTGCTGTGGCAAGAAAACAGCCGTGGCAGGGAACAGAAGAGGGAGGCAGGCTGGCTGGCTTGGAGGGGGGAAGGTGGGGAAAGAACTACATGTAATCCAGTTGATGGAGGAAGGCATGGTGCCTACTCACTTAGCAGAAATGGGAAGGATTTGGGGCTTGACACACCCAGGGCCGGCTCTACCGTTAAGCGGGGCCAGATGTCTTGCCTCAAGAGGCGGATCTTAAGAATGCAAAACAAGCCCTATGGATTAGACCAAAAGATCCACTTAGTCCAGCATGCAACCAGGTTTGCCTGAGACGTTGACAAAAAGGCGATAGATTTGTCAGCTATTTAAAAAGCATTATATTTTTACTGCTGGAAATGGGGAAAGGTACCCTTTGATTTTCTGCCCTGCACCCAGAATGAGGTGAGATGCAGTTAGTGTGATAGAGCAAAGCATCAAGAAATCCTGAATTCAAACACCAGAACTAGAAGGTGATTAGAGCTGTGTGAACATTTCGGGGGGTGGGGGGTTATTCATTGCATGCCACCTTTCTGCCAAGGCATCCAGGATGGTTTAGAACTGTAAACTAACAAATAAATGGTATAAAATGTAGAGCAGCAGAGCTCTCTCTCAGGGTGACCAATGGTCTCCTGAAATTCTCCACTATTTATTTCTTGGCAGAGAAGTTGTTGAAGGAAACCATTCCCCTAAATTTATCCAAGGAGAGGATAAATACTCTAACAGCTTCTCAGGGGCAGGGCTCCCCATTAGGAGTACAGTGGTACCTTGGTTCTCGAACTTAATCCACACCCGGAGTCCGTTCGAGTCCTGAAACCGTTCGAAAACGAAGGCACGGCTTCCAACTGCTGCAGGAGCTGCACTCAATCGGAAGCCATGTTGGATGTTCAGCTTCCGAAAAACGCTCACAAACCGGAACATTTACTTCCAGGTTTGTGGCTTTTGGGAGCCGATTTGTTCGACAACTAAGCCGTTTGGGAACCAAGGTACCACTGTATTTGCAACGAGGCTTTCTTTCCCACCTAAGCCACACACAGACATTCATAGCAACTGGTGGCAGCAGTAACTGCGTTGAGAGCCTGGCCATCATTTTGCCGCCATTATTTTCCACTAAGGGGAAACGGAGGCTGCTGCAAAGAAGTGAGACCAGTCCACAGTTTAGTTGAGAGGCTTGAAAAGGCCTTTTCTCTCGTCTTCACCAACTTTACTTTCGAAGGGCCTAAGAAACTAATGCCAGGTCTTCAGCAGGTTCATCCAGCCAGTTGCCAGGGAGGCCTTTCAGTGGGTGGGGCTTTTGTTTTCGAAAAAAATAAAGGGAGAGAAATTAAAAACAATAAAAAGTGAGTAATAAGAAGAGAGGGGAGACTGTCAGCCCCTCCCTATGAAAGCTCAAGAACTATAAAGCAGCCAATGCTGTTGTTGCTTGCGGAGATGGAGACTGTACTACCAGGGCAATGGGAGCGGAGACTTGTGGGTGAGCCTTAGAAACTTGCCCACAGTACACAAGGCGTCAACCGCATCTGCCGCTATGGCCTCTGGCCCCGTCCACGACTCACATGTGGCCCCCTGAAAGTTGCTTAGAAAGGAATGCTGCCCTCTGGCTGAAAAAGTGTCCCTGGCCTAAACTGTGCAGCCCCTAGCCCACAAAAAAAGGCAGGGAATGACTGCAAAGGATGGGTAGGCCTCGATTTCTGGATATCCAGTGAACTGAGGAGCAGCGCAGGCCTCCCCAACAGCAAGGAAGGGGGACTGCATGCCTTCTTCCATAAAACGGGCAGCAAGTGCTTCTTGCATAGCCTTGGGATGGGCACTCTAGTTGCTAGGAACACACAGACCCTCTAAAGACAACAACACATCACCGTTCTCATTGAAATTTAAATATTTCAAATCAAGTTACGTTAGATAACCTCAAATCTAAGCCACGTTCTCCTGCATTTAGAGGGATTTATAGTGCCGTGCTTTAAAGTTCTGGGGAGGGTGGGGTTGAGAGGCAACCCCCTTCCCAAGATCCCTTGTCATATTTTTGCCCTTCGAAATCTCCCCACCTCCTCACATTCCAAGCCGCTGTTTTCCACCGACTCTACCGCAGCCTGATAAGCTCTTGACCTACTTTCCCATGCCAGAGCTGCGCCACGCTCTCCCTTCCTCCCCATTGGGTGGCTGTTGTGTCGACATTCCTCTAAGCCCCCCCCCCTCCCAAAACGAACCACCTTCTTCAGGCTGGTGGAAAAAGCAACTCTACCAAGATATCCAGAGTGATTTACGCTGGGGTGGGACTTCAAATCTCCGTCCACATCCCTGGCCACGCAACGTAGACCCTTGTCCAGGCTTTGCTAAGGCTCATCCCTTAAAAGTAACAAGTTGCAGCAATCTCTCTCAAATCCGGCCCGTCCGGTAACTTCTCAATTTTGGGAAGTGCAAAGCTGAGCTTCCAAGTCCCTTCCCTCAGCAATTGGAAACTCACAAAAGCGTGAGGAGGTCAAATTGTGAACTGGGCAGGGCGGGGCAAGATGGGAGCAGGCAGAAAAATCAGAGTGACTCAATATAGAATCACAGAATTCTAGGGTGGGAAGGGTATCCCCCTAAGGGTCATCTAGTCCAACCCCCTGCAACGAGGGAATTACAGCTAGTATGATTTAACATGTATATGCACGGTAAGAATTTAGAATGACCCACATGTCTCCTCTTTCCTCCCATCTCTTGCCTCTTTTAACGCAGATCAGGGATAGGGAACCGAGGACCAGATTTCCTTCTGGACAACTTGCCAGGGGCCATATGCCAATCAATACTGGGCCGGGCCAACAAATATTAATACCCTTGTACAGTAGGCTCGTTTCTGCACACATTCACACACCCCTCTCTACCAGGCATTGTGAGAGTTCAAGGAGACACTTCAGCCACACACAAAAACACTTGAGGATGATGCAACGTAAGGCGTGTGACTTGGGGAGAAGAACCCCAAAGGCCTGCAAGGCCACATTTGGCCCTTGCCCTGAGGTTTCCCCACCCCTGGCATAGGTTATAAGCTCTGTGGACGAAGCATGGATCACTTGTGGAATTCCTTAACACAAGATGACAGCTAGCTTACATGGCTTAGCCACCTCTCCCCCCCCCCCCCCCCGAGACTAGACAAATTCACGGAGAACAAGTATATAAATAGCTCTTAACTGCAATATAGGGCCTCCCTGTTCAGAGAAAGCATACGTCTGAATACCAGACAAGCAGGGGACGGCTGCTGCTTTCAAACCCCTCTTAGGAGCTTCCCCGAGGCAGCTAGCAGGCTGGTTTTCAGAAGAATGCTAGACCAAATGAACCTTTCGGTCAATTCTTATGTTCTTATTCCCCCCCAGTCCCAGGCACAGCATTAATGATGCTGAGTAACTTGATGGAGGAGTAGGAATAAGTTGCCCTGGGGGAGAGTCTTATGCTCCCTCTGATCTGTCTGTATTTACCCCTCCACCCCACATGGAGAGGGGGGGGGGGAGAGAGATTCAGGTTGCGGGCATTTAGGAAACTCACAAGCTGCCAACAGGCCAGTTTTTCTGGCTGTTGCCCAGGGGGAAGCGAGATAAAAATAGAGCCAGCTGCCAATGCCCTTCCCATCCACACATACATACTGCCGCCTGTCTGCTGCGCACGCAACCCCTCCCTGCTTTTCCACCGCCCCCGCACATTCCCATACAGCCCCCACAGCCTGTCCGGCACAAGGGATTCACTAATAACGCCCCCTGAATGCAGCTGACAGCTTGGATCACGTCAGATGTTCAACTGGCGACGCTTTAAGTGTCGCTGACCTGGAAGGGCGGATGGAACCAGAGAACTAACTCAATTCCAGGCCCAGAGGGTGGAGGGGGAGACGGGACGGCAAGGGGGTGAGCTAAGAGGACGGCGAGGGTAAAGAGTAGGGCTGCGAGGATTTGCTGGCCAAGTTTTTCTCCGCCATCTTCCTGCAAATTGAAAAGTTCCCCTGCCCAGCAGAGTCTATGGACCTAGATGGTCATGCCACCCACCCACCCACCCCCAGCCCAAACAGACAGAAGAGTCACGGTGACACCAGGGACCGTCTCACCAGCACGGTATCTTCCCCTGAAAGCCTCATACTTCCATCACATGCACCCGCCCTCACGTCTCCCATCTAAGCCCCAAATCCCCCAGATTAGAAAGGTGCGCACACACACAGACACACACACACACACAACCTTGACCCTGTGTCTGTCAGAGTATAACCTCAACTTTGCTCTCAAAGCCTTGTTCTCTCTGGGACAGTAACACTGCTACCCGTTCCTCACCAACTACTAAATTCATACCCACTGTCCCAACCCAAAAACCCCACAAGAGATGCATGGGGGCGAAGCCGACACAGTCGCGGCAATTATTTAATAAGCTGTTTTCTGTGTGTTTCGAGTGTCTTGTCTTCGTTAGGGGAATCTACAAGAGACGAACACATGCACAATAAATGTTTAGTAGCACCTTAGAGACCAATTACCATAAGTTTGTTCTTGGTATAAGCTTTCGTGTGCATGCACACTTCTTCTGTTATATTTCAGATATGTATTTTTTATATATTTTGACTGCGTCAGACCAACACAGCTACCTACCTGAATAAATGTTTGCTCATCTTATACCAACGTATACCCCCAACAATTTTTTTTTAATCAAATCATGAGCGGAATCAACAAACAAAGACTAAAAATGCTGCTTGTTCCTGTGTCATAGTACAATCATAAAAGGTAAAGGGAACCCTGACCATAAGGTCCAATCATCACCGACTCTGGGGTTGTGGTGCTCATCTCGCTTTATTGGCTGAGGGAGCCGGCGTACAGCTTCCGGGTCATGTGGCCAGCATGACTAAGCCGCTTCCGGCGAACCAGAGCAGCGCACGGAAATGCCGTTTACCTTCCCGCCAGAGCGGTACCTATTTATCTACTTGCACTTTGACGTGCTTTCGAACTGCTGGGAGCTCACCCTGTCGCGGGGATTCTGATTGGCAAGTCCTAGGCTCTGTGGTTTAACCCACAGAGCCACCCGCGTCCCAGTACAATCATAGGATAGTCCTAAAAAGTCTTTAAGGGTGAGAAATTTTTTATCCTGTGTGAGATTGGCTGCTGATAGGAAAGGGGTGGGCGTGACGCGTTCCCTGCAATTGTCTGACTTGGATCACCTGCTTGACTTGCCTGGAGACATCTAAAGTGTAAAGCAGTAAAGGTTTGCTCCTGGTTTCTATCTGTGGCACAAGCTGGTAGGAGTCTGATATCAGGGAGTGCAAGTCCTTGCATTTCCTTCTGATTAGCGTGTGTGTATGTGTGTGTCCCATGCACAAACTGTCTAACACACGCCACACAGAGATACTTCACACCCAAGCACATATCTAACCTACAAATGCATGTCTGTTTTACATCACTTTAATTGCCATGGCTTCTCCCAAAGACTCCTGGGAAATTATGGTTCATAACGTGGCATTGTTTTTGTTTAGTTTTTAAAAAACCTTAAACCCTAAGAACTGATCCCATACAAACTTATTTGCCTGCTGGTGACCTCTAGCTCCCTAGTTTCCAGGTTCCTCCGGGGAGAGGGAATGACTGCTAAACCAGTTTATAACTGTGATGTAGAAATGCCCTTAGAGGTCAGTCTGACACTTGGTTTTTTTCCATTGCACTGTCTACTCAAGTTTACATGTGCTGGGCAGCCACAATCAACTGAGGCTTCTCAATGTTTGTCAACACCCTTCTGCAAGGTATTCTGATGTAATGATCTGTACACACTAGTTACCAGTATGTGGATGTGTCTTCCATACAGGGATTTTATAACATGTGCAAGAGCCCACAGTAGTTGTGATAGACCTGGTGATTAAAGGCTTAATCGATTAAATAGCTTGCAATTATTTGATCAATTAATTACAGGTAAATGGTGAAGGCAGTATCTCTTGCAGCTGTTTAAGACTATCATCACAGTTTTTTCTGAACATAATACCACAAGCAAAAGTAGCTCATTCTTTAGATGAACTGTGTGAAACCCAGAAATGTCCATAATTTGCAAATAGGGATTTATCTTCATGTTTCCATTGTTTTTGTTTGAGAGACACAACAATCTTCATCAAGCATGATGCACATGGAATATATTGTTACTTTTTAAAAAAGAAGTTAAGAATCTGGGAATGTACAGAGGGCCATTCCTTCAAGGAATAGATGAAATGGTAGAGTCTGAACAGGGGAAACTGAAATCAAATTCCCACTCAGCCATTTAGCTCACTGGCTGGTCTTGGGGCCAAGCCAAACTCACGGGATTCTTACAATGATAAAATGGATAACACTCTAAGTATGATGCCTTAAGACTGAGAGAAGGGAGGCATTAAGTATGAAAATTTTTCTCTCATCACCCACCCCATTTACAAGGATTCATTCTACACATCATGAAGAAAGTAACTCCCACTGGCCAGGTTTGTACATAAATGTTACAATACTAAACCATGGCTTGGTATGAATGAGTGAACATGCAGGAGTAGATTGCAGCCACTTGATTTCTCTACCTATTGTTTTGCTGCTGCACTGTGCTGAGCTAATCCATGGTTTGGCTTAGTGTGTTGTCTGAACTTCAACCTATGGTTTAGCTCTCCCCACACAAAGCTGTAACTGAAGTCTGTCCTACAGTTTACAGTTATTGGTTCATTCGGAGAGAGAAAAACCGCAAACCTGGGTTTAGGCAACATCTAAGCCAAACCATGGCAGCTGGAGAGGCCTAAAGCAGTCCCGATCTCCTTTCCAGTACGTTAGTCCACACTTTTGCCTTTTCAAGCTAAGTCATGGTTTGGCTCAGCAAATGAGGGCAAGGAGTAAACTACTCACAAGTTCTATCCAACCTGATCTGTTCAAAGCATTTCTTCCGGGCTTAATTTGGAACAGGACACAGGTCCAGCATTTGTTTTCAATGTCAGAGCTCAACCCTTGAACGCAGCAAGAAAGAGTAGCTTAAAGGATCCGTGAGCAGGTCCAGAATGCATTTTCCCCGCCACAATATCTTATTTTGTCCACTTCTCCTCCTGCATTAGATTCCTTTCATTGGCTTTGGTTTCCCGATGGGATGCAGTTAAAGTAACTAGTTTTTGCCTCCTGACATCTGCACCTCTCCCTCCTTTCCACTGTTTAAACAAGAGTTTGAAAGCATACCTCTTCCCTGGAGACTGTGACCTCTACTCTTTCCTCCTCCTCCTCCTTTTCCCCTTCCCTATGTCTCCCTTCCCCCTCCATTACGGTCTTGTCTTTCTCAGACTGTATGCCTGCAGGCAGGGTTTGCTTTTTGCTCATTTAATTATTGTACAGCACCTAGTCTCTGAGGCACTTTATAAATAATAAATATTATTATCCACCGAGTCACTACAGAGGCACCTTCGCACAGCCCCTTTGCTCCTCCCATGGTGTAAACAGAGGAAGGCAATATGAAGTCGCAGTTAACCACAGTTTTGCACTATGTAAAGGTACCCCTGACCATTAGGTCCAGTCACGGACGACTCTGGGGTTGCGGCGCTCATCTCGCTCTATAGGCCGAGGGAGCTGCTGTTTGTCCGCAGACAGCTTCCAGGTCATGTGGCCAGCATGACTAAGCCGCTTCTGGTGAACCAGAGCAGCGCACGGAAACGCCGTTTACCTTCCCACCAGAGCGGTACCTATTTATCTACTTGCGCTTGACATGCTTTCGAACTGCTAGGTGAGCAGGAGCTGGGATTGAACAACAGGAGCTCACCCCGTTGCAGGGATTCGAACTGCCGACCTTCTGATTGGCAAGCCCTAGGCTCTGTGGTTTAGACCACAGCGCCACCTGCATCCCTTTTGCACTATGTAGGCACCAGGAAACTATTGCCAACGGCTTCCAAACAAGACGGAATCTGATGCGATCGTTTAAAATGGGCTCACAAATCCTGGCCTGTTTTGGAAGCCGTTGTTTGGATGGGATACCTAGTGGTGCAGCAATAAAACTGCTAGCACATTTCCTTCAAACTCTACAATTCTATGATTCTAACCAGTGTTTCCCAGTTTGCACATTAAGAGGAAGCTGTGGCTTTCCTGGTTGGCTTCCCTGCTTGGGCAAAGAGGCAGTGTGTGGGTGCACAGAGCTCATGTACATCCTGGCTTATTAAGCCAGGATTTGATAATGTGATCCAGGCCATTCCCACTCCCTGCATAACTTCTCCTCCTGTTACTGCTGGAAGCCATGCAGCAGCAATCGCTACTAGGATTTTCGGCACCCACGCCCAACTACAAATCCCAGGATCCTAGGGCAGCCACGCCAGTTAAAATAGAATAAAACAGATACAAATTTGTATTAGTATAGATATGCCCCAAAGGCATCGTGCTTCAGGGATTTTGCACGAGGGGCGGGACTTTCAGATCAGCAGGCAGTGGTATCCCTTTGAACTACAGCAGCCGTAGCAATGGGGAGGCCTCAAGGACACTTTGGGACTCCAGAACTCCCACCAGCCCCAGCCAGCGTGGCCAATGGTCAGAGATGATGGGGAGCTGTAGTCCGGAGCATCTGTAGGGTATCACACTGGCTACCTCTGACCTGCAGCATCTCTTTTTCTTGGAATGAAGGACCGCATCTCATAAGCAATTAAAAAATGAAATGAAAATTAAGCTCAACTGAACTTATCGCGGAACTGAAATAACGTGTTCCTCGCACGGAGTAAAGAAAATACAACAATAACTGCAAAGGGACGGGTAGCGGAAAAACTGATTACCAAATCCAAACGGTGCAATTGTCTTTAACGGAAAGCTCATTACAATACCAATAAAATGGGAATTAGTATTGCAGGAGAGAGTGGATGAAGGCAGCTTCCCCACCCAACCATTACCAGGTGACAGAAAGGTAGAGCCACTCCCAGGATCTCTTTGGAAACATAGTCCCAGCACAACTAGGGAATGGGGGGGGCAGAGGGAGGGGAAAGCCAAGGAAATTATAGGGCAGAGATCCAATTCCCATCACTCAGCCAAAAGGACAAAGAGAAGCAATTTCATCAGCCCTTCAGCCCCCTGCCTCCCTGAAATACATCTCTGAAATGAAGTTTGGGGGGTGGTGGTAAAAAAGCATAGGGAGAAGGGGAAATCAAGCTTGGTTTGAGACACTCAGGATGTAAGTGGCAGCCCTGGGCTGTGTAGTTTACTTCTACAACCCAAATAAATTGCGAAAAGCAAGGAGATTTGCATATATGCACAAATGCTTTGCAAAATTCATTCTGCGTCTCCTAGAGGTGGTGAGAACTAAGCTGTACCACTGGAAATCCTGTTCAACTAGATTTCAACAGGCATTGCCCCCCCTCCCACCCACAAAAAAACACCTTCTGATTTCCAGTTCCATATTTGCAACAATATGCTGGCACAGCAACTTGTGAGCAACCTCAGGACAGTTCAAGCCCCACCTATTTTTGTTCAGAAATGTTGAACGCAGCTAGCTGCACAGGCTTCACACTCTCTGTTCTCTTGTGATTCTCGGGCTGGTGGTCCCTTCTGCAATGAAAAGTCATATGAACTGGGCATGTGTGCGACTGCTCTCTCTTAGCTGGCTTCATTGCCTTCTTTCAGAGTGGATCTTTCCAATATACTGTGATTAGCTGTTCTCTCATAATTAGAGCTATGTGTATTATATAAGCCGGGTTTCCCAAACTTGGGTCTCCAGCTGGGACTACAACTCCCACCATCCCTAGCTAGCAGGACCAGTGGTCAGGGATGATGGGAACTGTAGTCCAAAACCAGCTGGAGACCCAAGTTTGGGAAACCCTGGACTATTACATTGCAGTAGCTCAGTGTTCAGTGCCGGGTGCGGAACTCACAGTGTATTTGAAACCTCAATTTTTAGGGGTTTCCCCTTCCCCAAAGCCAGATTCTAGCCTTCAAGATTCTGAGATCACAGTCTTGACAGCAAATAAGGAACAGCTAATGAAACCTACTTAGGAGTGTGGGTGGGGGAAAGACTGGGTTTCCCAGGGACAGGCTTTCAGTAACCTACGCAGCTCTCAGCCACTTGTCCATCACTAGCGGAACTAGAATGTCTTATACAAACGTGCAAAAGTTTATACCAGGCTTCCTCAACCTCGGCCCTCCAGATGTTTCGAGACTACAATTCCTATCATCCCTGACCACTGGTCCTGCTAGCTAGGGATCATGGGAGTTGTAGGCCAAAAACATCTGGAGGTCTGAGGTTGAGGAAGCCTGGTTTATACCGATCACAGAATCCAACCTCTCCTTGATGCGGAATAGGCATAACTTTACTGCATAGTGGTTGTTTGTTTGTTTTAAACATTAATTATACATGCCCCTCCTGCCAATGCCTGGTTTCACAATACAGAATTGTTTCCCCTCACTGCTCCCTCCCCCCTCCCCCCCCCATGCACCGGATAAATGGAAGTGGAGGGAGAGCTTTTCAAAACCACTTGCCAAGACAAGCAGAATCAAAAAAGCAGCTGCAGTCTCATCTGGCCACAGCTGGAGTGCTTGGGGGGAGGGAGGAGGGAAGCTCATGATTGAGCGACACAAAACCAAACAACACGGTCAAGTTCTCCAAAGCAGGGAGCTGCTTATCTCAAGTCCAACCATAAACACCCCCATTTGACCAAGGAGTGGGGAAGACTTTTCTAATAATGCTTACAATTGACTTGCTGCGTTTTTCTTAAATGCTCCACATATATTGTCTCGGTAGTCCTTACAATAACCCAGAAAGGTTGGCAGGTATTGTTACCTGTAATGTGGGGTAACAGGACTGGCAGAGTGGCTTGTCTAAAACTATCCTGCAAACAAGAGGAGGTTGAATCGACAGGCCAGCCAACTCATAGCACATGCTCCTAACCACCAATGCTACACAGTTATTAATTCTATAATAATTTCTTTCTCAACAGTAACTAATATTCCCATAATCCGCTCCCAGAATCACTAACTGAATAAAATTAAAATTTGTGAAAATTATCCCACAAATTTTGGACTTGCTTCAGGTTTTCCCTATCCACCTTCGTCAGATCACTCCTAAATTGTGGCAAAAAGACAGTGACTATGCTTTAAAGATGTAGTGGAAAAAATCTGAGGAATTCCAAATGAGCTAAATAATGATGAAGAATAAGGAAAATAATGAATAGGTTTAGAAAATGAAATGTTTAGAAATGACTCCATTTGGGCCTTACCTTTTAAAAATATAAAGATGGTCTGCAGAATATTTATGGTTCTTTTACTTCCTGAAATTTTCAGAAGTGGAAACAAGCCATTATGTTCACCCCTAATCTCCCCATTCTGGTGCAAAGGACACTGCATAGGCTAGGTTCTATTAATGTGGAGAAATAGGGGCTATTTTCACATGCATGACTTTAGAAATGAGATACCTATTACCCGGGAACAGCTTCTGCTGGACCTGAGAGGCCCGAGCATGGGCTGTTTGCACTTTTATTAGTGCTCAGGTCACTACATCTCTTACAAAACCTGTGATCCTGTTCCTTAATATGGGATATGGTAACGATTCAGTTGCAGGTTACAGAACTGCTAACCTACACCACAGGATCTACATTGGGCTTAAAATTTATTTGGGAAGGAGATACAGGTGAGAATGTAGGTGGTGGTGTTTGGAATGAGGTATGGTCTGATTGGCCGATAAAATCTGTCTTGGCCCATGCCAGGGAAACCACAGAAGCACAGCACCCACCAGTGCAAAACCACGAGTGACACCCAATATGCCTCCCACCTCTTGCTAAGACTGTGGTGCTAAGGGCAAGTACATCCACCTCTGGTGGGAGTGCCCAAAGGTACCTTGTGGCCCCTGCTTTTCAAAGTAATAGCTGCAATTACTAAGAAGCTGATTCAATTATCTCCTCTTTTTGCTCTCCTGTTTCTGGACACAGTATTAAGAGGGTTATACTGCAAGACCTAGGAATTTTTTTCATGCATGCTTGTCCATCACACCAAAACAGAAAACATTACAGGACTTGGACCTTATGTTTTAGTACAAGAACGTTTGGAATAATGCTATTTGGGGAAAAGGTTATACTTTACCTCCAAACTTTGAAAAGCACAAATACACCATTTCTTATTTTATTTTTTGCTGCTTTCTAATTTTATTTCGTACACAAATGAATATCACTTATAACATCGCCTGACACCGGCCGGAACTCTTTAGCTAACTTTTCTTCTGCTGCAAAATATGATCATTTGTCCCTATGGCTCATTGCCGTCCTTTGTTGTTCTCTTTTTCTTTGTGCAATACTGTTTATTTCATGTTAAAATAAATGAAGAAATAAATACATTTTAAAAGACACAAGAGATTAAAATCCATGTTCCCAACCTTCCTATCATTTGCATGTGCAGAGAGCGCTATGAGGGTCTTCTTGTTCATAAACAATTGAGGCTGTTAAAACAAGGTGTGAGTGTGAGGAGGGGAGGGGAAAATCCCTCTGCCCCCATTTTCAAAATTGTGTTACTCCACCAGAGCAGGATTTTATTGATCCATGTTTTTTTATTTTGATTTTTTTTTTAATGGAGGAAGCATCCAGCCTGTTCCAACCCCCCATCGAAGTTCAAGCATCCGTGAGGATTATTAAAAGGCCGTTATGTCAGCGTTGGTGCGGCAGGCACTCCATCCCAGGCTCCTATCGATAATTGAGGATCTTAATGAACGAATCTGGCGGAGAAGAGAGTTGCCGTCAGCATGGAGACAGCTGGGATCATTTGCTCACCCGTCACCACTGGTGACGATGCGGTGAAAGATTTATCCAGGCTGATTGGAATCTCTCACCCCCTCCCCCCTAACCCCCCCGCCACAAACCCTTCAGAAGGTATACAGCTGGGTTATAGCCACTGTCACCCACCCCAGCGTGGCCAAAGGATCTTGTTCACAAACCCAGCATTGAATATCCAGGACTCCCTAAGTGGCACATGAATATTGTATTGGCATGTGAGACTGTGCCTTGATGGAGGAACAGCTTTCAGAGTAATGAGTTTAAATAAATTAACTCCCCCACTATGTATCATTCTCCCCACCTCTAAAGAATGCCCTTTTCTGTCTCCTCATGGTTACTCTCTGAAAGAGTCCACAGCGCAAATTCCCAATGGATGGAATAAGAGCAGGGATGGGGAAACTGGGGCCCTCCAAATGTTGTCCACTCCAAATCCTTTCAGCCCCAGCCAGCATGGCCAATGATCAGGGATGATGGGAGTTGTAGTCCAGCAAATATCTAGAAAGCCACAATCCATGGGTTGGTGAAAATTTGACTTTCCAGGTTCCCAGGGATTGGACCAAACAACGCATTACTGAAATGCACTCGCTTGTTTGAAATATGGAAGTAGCAACTGTGCAAAGGCCCGGATTCAAACCAAGGACCGGTGAGAGGAGAAAATTAGTATCTCCTCCTTCACCCCTCTGCCTACAAGCACCCCTATTCTTGCAGCATTGGGTGAACTTGGCAAACAAAATACTGTATCCTGAATCCTGCACACATGTGTGTATGTGTGCACATACGCTCCCCCCCCCCAATTCAATACAGTGGTACCTCGGGTTACATATGCTTCAGGTTACAGACTATGCTAACCCAGAAATAGTGCTTCAGGTTAAGAACTTTGCTTCAGGATGAGAACAGAAATCGTGCTCCGGTGGCGCAGCAGCAGCAGGAGGCCCCATTAGCTAAAGTGGTGCTTCAGGTTAAGAACAGTTTCAGGTTAAGAACGGACCTCCAGAACGAATTAAGCACTTAACCCGAGGTACCACTGTACTGATGTCAGAACAACTAAGTCACACTATTTCCTAACTCACATCTCCTACAAATGCTCCAAATTTTACAAAATGTTCTTGGGGGGGGGGGGGACAGCAGTAACACGGAAGGAAGAGACTGGGAGATACTGAGAGATACGTGATAAAGTGGAAACCAAGAGGTAGGAGGTGTGTTTACACTTGCACCCCGTCTTGTAATGCAACATCTAAAATTCACTTTAGTTCCCCCACCCCCAAACCTTCACACCTCTCACACCCACGCAGACCCATGAGGCTGGCTAACTCACTTTTAGGGCTTGATGAAAAGTTCTGATTAAACATGAGATATGGGTCATGCTGTTTTCCAGACCTCCGACTCTGATCAACCAAGATAATCTCCCTATCCCCTCCGCCATTACTCTTTATTACTCTTTATAGAGAGCAAACAGCAAAACTCCTAGGCACCTAGAAAACTGAAGCTGGCGCCTAGAAACTTGAAATCTCTTTCTTCCCCACCCTCTCCCCGCCTTGATACTGTGCAACTGCTTCCCCCTCCCCCAGAACACCCCAATTCAATGCGCAGCCGTTATCCAAACGACAGCTACTTCATAGATTAGCTTTGCATAATTTATTCTGCCCCCAAGGTTCAGGTTTTCAGATGATTTAGAATTCCTTTCGACAAGGACTGAGATGAGAGAGGAGAAGAAAGGGGAGATGACTAGTGAGGAAGAGGGGGGAACCGGACTAGGCATGCATGTAGCAAATTAGCTAGCTATGGGAAGGAGGGGGGATCTTTTCCCCAAGGGATTTTGCTCAGGATTTGGGTCTGACCTATTCTCAGACACTTCCGCATAGGTTTGATTGGCTAGTGACCCCTGTGAGTTTTGCTCCCCCCCTCCATTTGTTTGCATTCAGTTGTCTGGGGGGAGATAGGAGGTTGCCCTCAAACATAAGCAGGCCAGTTGCATCAGGCCACCTATTCCACCATTCTGTTGCCCACAGTGGCCAGCCAGGTGCCTTAGGAAAGCCCAGAAAAAGCATGGTAAGCAACTTCCTTTGTTGCTTGTCCTAGGTAAAGGGACTCCTGACCATTAGGTCCAGTCGCGGCCGACTCTGGGGTTGGGGCGCTCATCTCACTTTATTGGCCGGGGGAGCCGGCGTACAGCTTCCGGGTCATGTGGCCAGCATGGCGAACCAGAGCAGAGCATGGAAACCGCCGGAGCAGTACCTATTTATCTACTTGCACTCTGATGTGCTTTCGAACTGCTAGGTTGGCAGAACCAGGGACCGAGCAACGGGAGCTCACCCCATCGCGGGGATTCGAACCGCCGACCTTCTGATCGGCAAGTCCTAGGCTCCATGGTTTAACCCACAGCGCCACCCACGTCCCTGTTGCTTGTCCTAGCACCTGGTATTTGAGAGGTGTAACTGCCTATGAGGTTCCTTCCAGGTATGATGCTCATTAGCCATTGAGAAGACAAGGGGAAAAGACCAGTGTTCAGCGGTAAAGCAGCCCTTCTCCATATAGAAGGCTCCAGGTTGAGTGTCCAGCATTTTCGTTCAAAAGACTTAAGTAACAGGTGATGTAGAAGACCTTTGCATGATATCCTGGAGAGGCACTACCAGTCAGAGTAGACATTATGGGACTGGATGAGCAAACAGTCCAACCTGGTATAAGACAGCTTCCTATCTCCGCATGAATTCATCTAATCCTTTTTCCCCCCACCCCAAAGGCCATCCATGCTAGCAGATCATCCCCAGACCTTCCATCATTGGATAACTAACTAACTAACTAACTAACGTAGGAACACTGTGTGAAGGAATCTACTGACAAATCAGCATCCCTGAGTGATCCAGTTCAGTATTATATTGAAGGAGGGGAGCAAATCTTTCTCCCTTGCCCACCAAACACAGCTTGGCTCACTTGCTTGGGTTAGCTGGAGGCCAGGCTAAATGAGATGGGGTCTGCCAAACATTATGGCGGCAGACCCATCTCATTTAAACGCATGTCTGCCCCGTCACGTAGGAAGAGGATACCCCGATTTAAAGAGAGAAAAGGGTGTGCTAACTCTGTGTCCATAACTTCCTGGCTCTCATTCTAGATGCTCTTCCTTCAGCCAGGCTCTAACATCAGAAGGGGGAGGAAGGTGCTGCAAGGAGGGCCATGTTCAGTGCCTCTTCTCTCTCTCTCTCTCTCTCTCTCTTGCTATATTAGGGTGTCCCACTGGTGTCTTAACACCAGCAGAAGATTGCTGCTATTGACGTAAAACCAAAGTTATGATTTCCATTGTGCACGATATGCATTTTAAGAGTTCATGCATGTTTATGATTGCCAATAAAATAAAATAAAAACAAGACTGTATATTGCAAATTTCTTTTTCTTCTTCTTCTTCTTCTTTTTTGCTTGTTTATAGTTTATACAAAGAGTGAGCAATTTATGCTGCACACCGAGTGCAGTTATGGTTAGTTACAGCAGTGGTGTCCTGTTGTTGTTGTTGTTGTTGTTGTCGTCCCTACGTACACACCCACACCCTACTGCTTTATACCTATAAGGGGCAGGCCCACATTTAAAGGGGCAGGCCTGCTGCCATCATTTCTCCTTTGCCCTGGAGCTATTTGCTCTGCAGGCACCTTTGTGCAGCAGCACATCTGCTCTCTGTTTGTGGCACACAGATACCAGCAGGGGGGCAAGGAGAAAGGAGATTTCTTTTTTTCTTTTCGCTGTGTGAGAGTGCTGGGATGGCAGAGGGGAGGGATCTTTTATCTTCCCCGTCTCCAAATGGCCAATTTACACTTGACAAGACAAGGGGGTTTGCATGAAGTAAAGAAATGGGCATAGCCAAGCAGTTGGGGAGGGACACGCACACAACACAGAACCACAGAACAACTCCAGGTCGTTGGCACATGCTCCTGAGTGTTTGGAGATGTGGGTTCCCCTTTCCATTGCCATATGCATACAGAAAATACAGTGGTACCTCGGGTTAAGAATTTAATTCATTCCGGAGGTCCGTTCTTAACCTGAAACTGTTCTTAACTTGAAACTGTTCTTAACCTGAGGTACCACTTTAGCTAATGGGGCCTCCTGCTGCCACTGCACTGCCGCCATGCGATTTCTCTTCTCATCCTGAAGCAAAGTTCTTAACCTGAGGTACTATTTCTGGGTTAGCGGAGTCTGTAACCTGAAGCGTCTGTAACCTGAAGCGTCTGTAACCCGAGGTACCACTGTACATGTGAGCTGCAAACCAGCCCTCATTCAGAAGGGGCAGCCATATAGCTAAGGAACTTAACAACCCTAGTCCCTCGCTCTCTTCCCCTTGGCAGCAATTGCCCCACTGACTCTTAATTTCACCCAATTTCACCCACGTCTCCACTACACTGGAGGGCACAGAATGCCCTGCCAGATCTTACTCACCCCAATTCCCACTCTCATTTGCTCTACCCCCACCACACCCCCAGTAAAGCCAGTCTGCCAAACCCCCCACCCCCATCCTCTGCCACACACACACACACACACACACACTTTGCAGACCCTTCGCAGCATGTTTGTGATTATCCCGGCCTCTCGTGATAAACGATGCTGTCAGGAATAAATTTAATCAGAAGCAGACAAGATTATTGTATTTATCACTTTTTACCGATCGGGCGGCTTCCAGGGGCCCAGAGGCAAGCAGACGCTGGAATGGGGGTGGGGGGGAGTGGTGCTAAGTGAGGGGGGAACACCATAGGTTGAACAAAAGACACCATTAATAACCACCAAAGTCCTGGGGCATCGTGGAGGGAGGGAGGGGAGCAGTGAAGGCAAAAGAGCACCGCATTTTTATTTACTTATTTATTTGGGGTGGTGGTGGTGTGAGCGTGTGCTATTTTGTCCATCTCTGTCATTTGTGCAGAGCGTGGAGTTTTTATCAAAGAGTTTTATCATCCCAGCGTTACTCGCTCTGGGCTAAATTTATTTTACACATTGATTTAAAGGCATAATTAAGGTCTTGGGGGTCTCCCCCTCCTTCACACACACAAGGCTCGGTGGCATTATTTCTTCTTTCCCCCTAACCGCCCCCCCTCAAGACACCCCGCCAAACTAGTCTTTCAATTTAAATAAGGAAAGCAACAATGGGAAGGGAGAAAACAGTCTGTGTGGATTTTCCTCCTCCATCTCAATTGCCAGCACAGGGCAAAAAAAGGAGAAAAGATGGGGAGGGGATTTTATTAAGAAATATTTTTTACCACCTTTTAGGGTTAGCAACCCCCCCCCCTCAAAGACATCTTCCAACATATAAATCCCCAGTAGAAAATTAATAACAACATTTACAAACACAACACCGTAAGAAAACAATGGGGGGAGGGGACAGAAAGCAACAACATTCAGCCCACTGAAAATAAGAAAAGCAGACAAATAATTATACACTACAACAATGTAATTTAAATCCTCATTTAAGAGAAAGCAGTAAGGTAAGTAAATAATGGGTCTTTAGAGTCACGTTAAAGGCCTGCGGTAATGGGGCTTTGTGTATTTCAACTGGAATAGAGTTCCACAGGTGTGAGGCTACTGCCTATATCTTATGAAATTTAGCGATATTATTTT
Organism: Podarcis erhardii; assembly: GCF_964252035.2. Classification (NCBI taxonomy): domain Eukaryota; kingdom Metazoa; phylum Chordata; class Lepidosauria; order Squamata; family Lacertidae; genus Podarcis; species Podarcis erhardii. Next base: position 28,045,450 of record NC_138502.1, on the reverse strand, counting down.
TAAACAGAAACTGTAATACTTCCTCAGAACTTTGAGGGGATGATGCAGGCAATAAACTGAGCTCCGAATTCAAAACATGCACCGTCATTTGTATGCATCAGTATCACTTATTAGAAGCCTTTAAATTGTGCAAAATACTTCAATAAATCTTTTTTTGCTCATCTCACAGCAGTCGTGTAATGCATCTGATTCATGCCACAATAGCTAAGCCAGCCTTTAAGGTGCCAGAAACTTCTTGCTTTTCCTGTTAGAAATTCTGGGACGATTCCCATTTTACAGGTACGGAAAACTGTGGCCAGGCCTCACCCACAGGAGTAACTAGCCAGTTCAATTTTAACCCTCTGTTTCCCACAATCAAATCTCTGCAGCACACTGAGAGACTTTTCACACGTTATGGTTTCTATATGGACAGCTAGCATTTGTTTTAAGCATATATCTATGTTTGTGAAGTATGAAGAGAGGAAAGGGGTGTTTGTGGGGTGAAGTATTCAGCAGCTTTGTATAGTTCAGGGGTCGGCAACCTAAGGCCCGGGGGCCGGATGCGGCCCAATCGCCTTCTCAATTCAGCCTGCGGACGGTCCGGGAATTAGCATGTTTATACATAAGTAGAATGTGTGCTTTTATTTAAAATGCATCTCTGGGTTATTTGTGGGGCATAGGAATTCATTCATTATTATTTTTTCAAAATATAGTCCAGCCCACCACATGGTCCGGCCCATGACTGAAAAGGGTTGCTGACTCCTGGTATAGTTATATGAAAACATGCATATTCCTGAAAGACAACATGGCAGGGTGAGGCTTGCTGTTAAATGTGCGCTGTGCACTCTGCACAGTATTTGCCATAATGTGTGAAATGGCCCTGAGCATTCAGGGCTTGCCCGCTTCCAGTCCATCCTCAAAGTGGTAGCAACATGAAAAACATGGGTGAAAGACCCATGTCAGCTGTCAAGCAAGCAATCGTGACCCAGACCCCACCAAGTGAAGAACCCCACCAGAAAAACATGTCAGACTAGGCTGGAGGAGACCAGGCACAAATCCCCAGTCAAGAAGATCATGAGGTGACCTTGGGCTAGTCTCTCTCAGTTTACCTCACAGCTTAACGTACTCTAATTCCCCAAACCTCTCTAAATCTCACAGGGATGTTGTGAGGATACGAGGAACAGGGGACAAGAACTACCTATGCCACCTTTCTGAGCTCCTTGGAGGAAGGATGAGATTAAAAAACAACACCACATTACAGTTCTTTAGAGAGAAAAAGAACCTGACCAGACCATTTTAATAACTTTGATTTAAATGCCTCTCTATGCAAAGGTCTCGTGGTAGAAAGCTACAGGGCCAAACAACCAGACCCCCGGGCTCCTTTAAGTGGCATTTCCCTACATATTTGATGATGGCACACATATATTCTGCTGCATAGCACGCACCAACAAAAGCTGAGGTAATATGCAGACAATATAAGGTTGTTTTTTTAGCATGGGGGGGGGCTGGCCCAGAACATGTGAAGCAACAATAAAGTGCCTTTTCTATGCTCACCCCTCCTGTCTGGGAATAGAGGGTGGCAGAACCTCCCTCAAAAATAACCCCATTTCTGGACTGTGGCATTGCAGACTGCAGGTAAGCAGGTAAGCAGGCTTGCATGGTTGAATGTTCCTAAATACAAACACAAACAAAGCAAAACCTTGTGCATAGGAAACTATGGTGTCAGGAAAAGGGTTCTAGCTCACTTTTATAGGCACAGGGAATGGTTTTGTATGGAGAACATCCTACTGAACAATTAATTAACACAATTAATTAATTGTGACAATGGAGGTCTGAGTCAAAAGAGCGCCCACGGGCGTCACACTGCCTCTGAGGTCTTCCTCTGGCACCCATGAAAATTTGGAGTCTACCCCACACCTTGTTGTGGCAGGTGTGTGTGAAGATGGTTATCTTTTTCTCCCTTGAAAACACCCAAAAGGAAAGCAGAGTGATATGTTTGGCACCAGCTTGGCTGCAGGAGTTGCAGGAAGGAGGAGCACAAACGATTCCACTCTTGATTTGTGCAGGGTTTGCTCCTTAGCCTTTTCTTCTCCCAAAGATGTTTACTCCCGAAGCCTTTCTTACAAATGAGTATAGCCACATGGCAGCGGAGGTTTAGGGTGAAAGTTTTCCTTCTCCCAGATGGGCTCCCTCCCCAGGAGGATGAGCCCCATCTGCCCCTCACTTCCCTCTACAGCATGTACAGAAACTGCCTTTTTGACCATTGGACCCACTATTGGTCTTGTCTGCTCAATCCACCAGAACCTATCTTTGCATGAAGGGGCAAGTCCCAATTCACCAAGGGTTGGAGAACCATCGTCTACTACCCTCACCTGGTCATTGTTGCATGGTGATATCTTCTAGGGGTCACAGATGGGAACTGAGTGTAGGGTGGGGACCAGAAGGAGCACAATGTGTCCCCTGCCAGGGGTAATACCCGTCCCCTAATACCCGATACACTCCAGAAAGGTTGGCAACACCTGTTCTAAAGCAACTGAGAAACCACCTTTCTTTTCCTTTACATGCAATCTATTCCACTGACATACGCTCGTAGATAGCATGTCATGTCCCACATACTGCTTGTACGTATTAAAATGCTGTGGAATGATGGGCCTCTTATATAAGCTTTTTCTAAAAATAAATAAAATAAAATAAAAAGCCCACATATTGCTTATACCTCTTCTGGGTTCTGCTAATTCCCAAAGACTTTCAGTCCAAAACTGGGTTGGATTGCTAGATGCCAGATTTCTATATTGCTTCTCCACCCACCCCTCCCATCTTCTTTAATTCTTCTGTTGTGTGTTTCTCTGGCGTCTCTCTTTTGTTTTTGCTGGACCTTCATCACGGTCCCAACCCTGGACCTTATTTCCACTCATTTAATAAGGAAATGAAGGGAGGCCCAATCACCTTCCTATGAAAAATGGCTTTTTGCTTGCCTGAATTTGGGGACAGGGTTCAAATTTACGTTTGAAGCAATTTGAGCATGGGCAGAGGGCCTCCCTCCCACCCACTGCATAGCCATGGGAAAGGGTGCAAGGCTTTCAAAACAGACAGGAGGTGCAGCGCTCCTTCTTAGAATTAATCCAGTGTCTCCATACTGCGTGGAAGTTTTTCTTTGCCCTCATGGAGGGGGGGGTAGAAAGGGAGGAGGACCCAGCGGAAAAATGTATCAAGTAACAGAATGCAAGGAGGGCCCCCACTGGTGAAGTGTTGGGGTGGGGGTGGAGAGGGAGAGAACCAATGCATAGCTCTGGGTCATGAAGGAGACTTTAATATGGGCGGCGGCGGCAGGGGGGTGGGGTGGCGGGTGGAAGAAAGGGGTGCTTTGGTGAAAACAGGATCGGGCTAATCACAATGCTGCGGAGGAGGAAGAAATCACTCTGAGGAATTTTTGTGAGGTGGGAGAGGAGACATCATAAAGCCCATGTGCTTTTAATCAGCTCTATGGTTCAAGCCATGACCCCAGAAGTTTGCATCAAAGGCCAAATTTGGTAGAAGCAGAGGGAGTGTATGTAAGGGAATTTGGGGGCGGGGGAGGGGAAGAGAGGGGGGCCTGGGGAACTAGACGTGGCAATTTATGAGAGCAGAGGGGGTGCATTTCTGTGCACACACGTGCTGCATCAGGACCTAAAGCATTTAGAACAAGAGAGGATTCCCTTCTGTTGTTGTTGTTTTTTAAGAGAAAGAGATACTACCAGGTCCAGATTCCGGCAGAGGCCTATAGGCACAAGCTCTGGGATCCTACTATCCCTTCTCAAAGGCACCAGCCTCTAGTCTCCATCCTCTTCCACCCCAAAACCCTATAAGTGCTGGGCACTTTCTGTGTTGAGGTCCAAGAAAGCTGGACTTTCAGATTAGGGCGAGCGTGTGTGGAACCATTTATTCCACACACACTCGCCCTAATCTGAAAGTCCAGCTTTCCTGGACCTCAACACAGAAAGTGCCCAGCACTGTCCTATCTGAAGAAGTGTGCATGCACACGAAAGCTCATACCAATAACTAACTTAGTTAGTCTCTAAGGTGCTACTGGAAGGATTTTATTTATTTATTTATTTTTACTATTTTGTTTTGACTATGACAGACCAACACGGCTGCCTACTTGTAACCTGCACTAACCATCAGACTCCTCCCAGTACCCTGGCCTTCCTAGGACAGAACCTAGGAAATCAAACAGAAGTCCTGGGATAGAAAGGGGCCTCATCCCCTTCCCCTAAAAACCAATGCCCTATAACATTAAACCTATTGATGATGAAAATTACACAAAACCAAGTCTGCAAAATAGGGTGGAAAGCTCCCGCTTCACTTACCCAACCACATTTCGCCCTTGTGCTTGTTGTGAGGTTGCCAACTGCTGTGCCCCAGCCGGAGTCCGGCAAGGACTTCCTCCTCTGCTTACCAGAAGTGATAAACCTCTTCCTCCATGCCCCACTGTCTCACAACTTGCTAGCTGCCAGTGACCACACCCAGCTAAACCAGACTTTTCCCTCCCCCCCCCCCCCGCAACCACCACCCCTACCTGCTATTGTGCCTTATTCGCTGTTAATTAAAACAAGGCCTACTTCACTACATCCGTATTAACTGGATCCAGCCGGGCTGTTAATGTGGCAGAGGCATAAACACTGCAATTATCAAATAAAGGCAGTTTGGAACGGGCAAAGGGGGGGGGGGTGCAAGGCCTGCATCAGGTGTTGCACTGAAATTACATATACTTTCCCCTACTATCTTCCACCCCACCAAAAAAACCCCCACCTTCTTCCATGGCAAGCCATAAACACAAGTTAGGAAAAGCTACTTCCAATGTGACACAGAATGCAGCAGCTCCCTTAGATGGAAGGGAGTTTACACAATTTTTGTGTGTAAAATTGTGTGTGTGCGTGCGCGCACGCGCACGCACACACACACACACAAAGACTGTGCAGACTGTTTTGTAAAACAGGCCGATTCCAGATTCCAAGAGTGATTTGGGGGTGGGGGGACATTAACAGGATGGGAAGAGATGTAAACAAACGAAATACTTTATTGCGGCATGAGCAGTGTTTGGATTTGCATCCCTCACCATTAGGCAGGAGAGGCCTATATGCGCCTGATAAAGGGTGGGGGTAGGTCTCACCTTAAGGGACGCGGGTGGCGCTGTGGGTTAAACCACAGAGCCTAGGACTTGCCGATCAGAAGGTCGGCGGTTCAAATCCCCATGACGGGGTGAGCTCCCGTTGCTCAGTCTCTGCTCCTGCCCACCTAGCAGTTCAAAAGCACATCAAAGTGCAAGTAGATAAATAGGTACTGCTCCGGCGGGAAGGTAAATGGCGTTTCTGTGCACTGCTCTGGTTCGCCAGAAGCGGCTTAGTCATGCTGGCCACATGACCCGGAAGCTGTACGCCGGCTCCCTCGGCCAATAAAGCAGGATGAGCGCTGCAACCCCAGAGTTGATCACGACTGGACCTAATGGACAGGGGTCCCTTTACCTAGGTCTCACTAGGATTTCCTGCTTACTATTAGGAAGCAGGGCAGCTACCTCAAGCAACAGATGCTGGGGTTTTTTTGCGGGGGTGGGGGGGAGCAGTGGCAGATGTCCCCTTCAACCCTTCCCCCAGCTATTTCCCTGGAAGATGCTGCCCAGTCCCCAGTGCTCATGAAAGGTCCAGATTGGCAGCTTCTGCGCATGGGTTGGGAGCAGGAGGGCACATCTTGCCCTTCACCCTCAGGTGGAAAAATATTTTGGGTTGGCCCTGCTCTGGTGCCCAACTATTGGGGAAAGGGCCTAAATGAGGAAAGGGACATTTTTTGAACTGACATTCTACTGCACCCGATCCTATCCTGCTTTCTAAACTGTTACTTCATCCATTTAAAGGTGGGCATCGGCATCCAAAAGAGGTTCTGGTAGGAAGCCCTGGTTTCTATTGAGGTTTGAACTGACAGCACCTCATGACTCCACCAGTGAGTCTGTGGAAGAAGACATGAGAGGACCAAAATGACCGGACAGAAAGCTCAGATATTAACCATTCCCCTCAGAGATTAGAGGGAAGTGGTATAGAAATTTAGGGCTCCTCAAAACTGAAATGCACACCTGTTGGAGGAAGGAAAGAAGGAAAGGGAAGAGAAGAAGAAGAAGAAGAAGAAGAAGAAGAAGAAGAAGAAGAAGAAGAAGAAGAAGAAGAAGAGAAGCAGCTATAAAGACCACCTGCAACCCATTTTTTAATGTCAAGGCTCTGAAACAACAACAACAACAGTTTGATTATTCATACCCTGTCCATCTGACTAGGTTGCCTCAGCCATTCTGGATGGCTTCCAGCATATACAAAAACATCATAAAGCATTAAACACTAAAAGCTTCCCTATACAGGACTGCCTTCAGTTGTCTTCTAAATGTTGTATAGTTACTTAACTCAACATTTTATGAGAAGGTGTTCCACAGGGTAGGTGCCACTACCGAGAAGGCCCTCTGCCTCGTTCCCTGTAACCTCACTACAGTGGTACCACCGGTTGTGGACGGAATCCATTCCGGAGGTCCGGTTGGATCCCGAGGTTTCCGCATCCTGAGGACCGCTTCTGCGCATGCACGCGCAGTGAAACCCGGTCAAATACTTCCGGGTTTGCCGCTTTCGCATCCTGAAGTTTACGTAACCAGAGGGTTACATAACTGGAGGTACTACTGTACTTGCAATGAGGGAACTGCCAGAAGGCCCTTAGAGCTGGATCTCAGTGTCTGGGCTGAATGATGGGGATGGAGATGGAAAGCAAAGCCTCTGAGCATGTGCAAAGTGTCTTCATGTCACCTAGTTAAACCAGTCATTGCTATTTCAAGGGCAGAAGATGTTAATTTGTGCAACCTCTCGGTTTTGAAACTGCACATGCGAAAACACCCCCAAGTACATCGTGGGCCCCAGAAGAAGTGGGCACCATGCCAGCGCAACTTGGAGCCTTGAGGCAAAAGGAACCAGTCTTGTCAGCTCTGGGAAAGCTGAGGTGGGTGAACTTTGCCCCACTGAGCAAATGCTAAGAATGTGCTAGACAGAGCAGGCAAGTAGGTGGAGAGAAGGGCAGGGAGCCAGGATTCAGAGAGAATTCCCTGACCTGAGATTCCAGGCTGGGAGGAGGGGAGTCTAATGGCATTTGCGGGGTGAAAGGGAGCAGCTAGGAAGCATGTGAATCGTGGCCTTCTGCAGCACACTGGACCTAATTTAAGAACTGTTTCCCCAAAGTTATGCACTGAATTCCTGAGGCTATTTAGTGCTTACAGGCTAATGCTGCTTCAACAGTCCTCCAGAATCTGAGCCCTTGCCTGTTGCATATTGTACTTGAGAACCAGCACTACATGAATTCTATGCAATGTGTTCTAATGAGAATATGCAGATTGAGGTACTATCCCTTTGTAAAAAAATCCCTCTCAAAACCAACCACAGCCAGGATACATCAAAGTTCAGTGCCAAGCCCTAGAACATACAGAAGCTCATGTTCTCAAGGCGTCCTGCTGCACACAGGACGGAATAACCCCTGGGAATCAGCAGGAGTCCCAGTCCCAGGCAGTCCAACTTAGGGGTGCCCACATCAGCCAATATATTTCACACCCACCCACTCTGGGCCTCCTCATTCATTGAACATGGCTCTCCCTGGGATGCAGTCCTAGAAGCTTCTTTGGTAGGTCTGCAGCTTCTACTATAAAGTCCAAACTAAGGTGGGCTAGAGGGAAGCAGACGGCCAAGAGAACTGAGAAGGGACTAGCTTCCATATCTCATACCAGAGCAAACGGGTTTAAGTATCATCTGTTACCAAGAAAGGGCTCTTTCCGCTTCTCCTGTGCCTAGAAAGCAGGGTCAGGGCAGCCTTCCGCTTGCCCCGTGCTTTCTAGCCATCCACCAGAGCGGTTTTGCCTTTGCCCTGCCACCCTCCCTCTCTGGAAAACCCATTCCTTCTTGCTAAATCAGAGCAAACATCAACCTGGAGAAAACATGATTGACATTTGATCCAATTCAGTGGTAAACACTGGGTTTCCCTGAGGGAAAGAGGCAGGGCAAGCAGACGTGTGGATGAGGTTAGAAGAACGTAGCATTTCCCACAGAATGAACAGAAACCCAAATTCTAGATTCAGTCAACAGAGATATAAGTGCTGGCTGCATTTCCTCAAGAAGAGAATGCACATAACACATGAGGTTTTGAAAACCCACATTTATCCACACTTGACAGTCACACTTTACGTTTTCAAGTGCATGCTTAAATATCGTAGGGATGCACTTAAAAAACGGAATGTGAATTCACTTCTTAATTGACCATGCCAGAGGTCTTTATAGGTAGCAATCTGGAAAGCAGAGAACGACCTGCATTTAGCGGGGGGGGGGGGCGGGCATTGTTTTTGGATAAAGCACTTTAACCAATTTTGAGATTTGGCCTTCTCGGTCCGTGTGCTTGCTGTTCCGTTAACTAAATCAATCTGGGTCTACAGTTTGCTTTAATGTATATGGTTTGACATGGATGTTGTCCTGACGATTATTTTGCTTTTCGTTTCAACGTTTTAAACTCTATTACTGTCATCAAGGCCATTTTGTCAGTGCTTTTGTTTATTTTTCAATTGCACTTGTGCTTGAAACGAAACACTTAAACGAAAGCTGAGTTTTTAAACATACACAAAAACACAAACACGCTAATTTTCTTGGTCCCATACCTCGCCGAGCAGACCTGAAATCTTACTCCATCCACAAACTGGACAGACTAAAATTCAACATCAAAAACAGAAAAAGCACCCATGGATGAGGAGAAGTGAAACCTAGGAGTCCCAGCTCCTTATCCTACTCGCCTTCTCAACTCTACACGCAAATTGCTGAAACAGAACCAAAGGATCTTGACCCTCAAACAGAGGGCAAGAGAGGTGAGTGATCAACACAGGCTCTCACTTGAACTATGCAGCCCCCACCAAACAGCCCCCTCCCAAACTGCGCCTCCTTGGCCTCAGCATATGTCAAGAGGTTTGTTTATTCCTTTTAAACCTTTGTTTCCTGTTATTCAAGTTATTTATAAAAAGGGCTCTCTTGCCTGGAAAGTGGAGAGGGGAGGAGATAGAGAAAAATAAGAGGGAATGAAAGAGAAATGTTAAAAAGGAGGTGGGGGGAGGAGGAGGAGGAGGAGGAGGAGGAGGAGGAGGGGAAATGGATTCTATTCAAGCTATTCTTCCAAGGTTATCCAAAATACAGGCTCCGCCATGCTTCCCATCCTGTAGAACAGGGAGATATGCCATTTGGGCCTCTCACCCCACAGGGCATAGCAAAACACAATGCCAACACCAACCCAACAACAACAGGAAGGGGGGAGAAAATAAACGACCAGCAAGCGATACAGCTTCTTCATAGAACTGTAGCGTTGGAAGGGATCCAGAGGGTCATCTAGTCCCACCCCCTGCAATGCAGGAATCTCAACACGAGGTTCCCCATCCAATTTGAAACCATACAGGACCCTGCTTAGCTTTGCGAATGTGTTGGCAGTTTTAGTGCTGCACCACTTGCTGCCATGGACGCAGATAATAAAGGACCCCCCAAAATCCGTAAGCAAGACATATGCCAAAACACACTTCCCTTCCTAGCTCTAAAATGAAGCGGGCCTGTGCTCCTCTGGGAAATGCAGATTTCCAGGGGCAAAAGCTGTTGGCTGGTACTATTCAGCATAGAGATGCTGATGTGCCCCTATAATAAGCATGATTAACACTGGATGTCTCCTTTTATTCTTCCTGGTGGGGTTCACAAGGAATATGTAGCCTCCCCCCCCCCCAATGTCCCCAAGCGCACCCTTTTATCTTTTCCTCCGACAAACATGAATGACCCACTGGGGAAGAGTAAAAGCACAGAGCTTTGGGGTGAAAACTGTGTTAGGGGCAAAACCTACCCAACCCCCCTACTGGGGATGCCACAAAGGGGTATGCACAAGATGGGTGGGTTTGCATGCAGAAGACATGCAGAGTTTTCTTATACGTGCCCAGGATTACTGCAATATATAAGCCTCAGTCTCCAAAGCAGACAGTACGCTCCGAACACACGCCAACACCACAACTGAATTCTTACCATTTATATATAGTAATTTAAATGTTCAAAACACGTCAACTGCATTAGTTAGTCAGTAAATCCTTGCAGCAACCTTATATAGGAAGGGAAGCGTCATCCCCATATTGCAGGCAGAATATTGGCTGGCCTTAGAGTCAGCAAACAAGGAGGCTAATTTCTACAAGGATGCTAAAATACCCTTGCAATATGTCTTGTCTAGCCATATGGGATAAGCTGCACAGACACCAAGTTGTTCCTGAGAGGTCCTCCTCCAGGTACCTCTGCTGTCTCAATTGAGGTGGAGAGCAGTGGGGGAAGAGGGATTTTGCAGTTGCGGTGGGACCCCTTATTGAACTGTCCCCCTAGGAATGTTCAGCTGGCTTCTAGTCTTTAATGTCTTTAAGGCAGCAGGTTGCAGCAACTGCAGTTGCTTGCAGTTGCTTGCAAAAGTTACAATCTGTAGCACCCCTGGCTAGGGCTGGGGAAGACTCCTGCCAATGTAAACAAAGCTCAAGCTAGATACAGGAAAGACCATTTCACTCCCCCCTGCTGTCAACCTCTGATGAATCTCTTATTTTGCTGACACTGTTTTACTGTTGATGGACGGTATATTGATTGTTGTTCTATTGTGTCTTAGAAGATATATTATAAACTGCCCTGGAAATTTATAATTTAATAGCAGTATTTAAAGTGCTTTAAATAAATACATACTTAAAATATTGATTAAAATAGTAGTATTTAAAAATAAGGACAACTGGCTTGCAGTGCTTGAAAGAAACAAGCGAAGTTTGCTCTGAGATTGTAGGATCCTTGGCTTGCAACAGTTCTGCATTGGGTACATCTTTTAAGATTCCTTCGGAGCCTGCAATCAACATTTTTACAAGAACACCAAACGTGCTCACAGTACATCCTGGCTCCCCTCCAGAGGAAATCAACCATACAAAGCTTGCCTTGAACTTTATACTGCTTAGAAAGTTGTGGTTGGTTTTTTTAAAAGCCTAGTGTCTGCAAAAACATGAAGTTTCACTCCTAATGACGACAGCTTTTTCTTTTTAAAAATAGATGTTTCTAGTCCCTAGGACTGCAAAGACAAGCTTGGAAAGGTGTAGGTGATGCCTGGTAACACTTTTTTTTTGGGGGGGGGGGACGGCTGAGCAAGATTTCCATGCATCAGGAATTTGAAATTCAATATCCCACATACCATAGTTCCTTGCTCCATCCCATAATGAGTAGCAGAGAGTATTTAAAGTAAGCAAATAAAAAAAACTTATAAAGTTTACAGGTTTCAAGATTCTGCTTTCCTTCCTGCAAAATCTGCAGCATTTCGTAGCTAAGGTTATTCACAACCTCCCTGTATATACTCTGTATATACTGAAAAATGGATTGTTGGGGACACAAACACCAGCCTCTCCTATAAACCTGCAGTGGCACTGGGCACGGAATCTTTCTCCATCTGTAAACTGGAACCACCACTTGTCTCCTCCCATTCACAGGTTTGCTATGAGGATGAACAAGAAACAACGTAAAGCCTCATGCTGTGTAATTTTTTTTTGTTTGTTTGTTTACTAATGCTAAAAATGAGTTTTGGAGCAACAAATGTACAAGGAAATGGGTCCAAGGACTTGGAAGGATCACAGAAAATTTCAGAGAACCTTGTGGAGCACTAAACCCCACCCCTCCAAAATGCAAACAAAAATGGCTTCAGTTATTGGCTAAATATCACACTTTTCTTCTTCAAAAATGGATTAGAAGCATTTTCTTCATCCAAGATGCTAAGAGTAGTGATTCCCCAATCAAAGGAATTCTAGGGAACCACTGCATTGTTTGAACCACACAACGTTTGTATGGAAGGGGATACAAGAGTCAAGAGCAGAGCTCAGGAGCTGCCTCAAAGCATACAAAGACTGGGGGGGGGGGGGCTCCTTCATTGCCTCTTGATTTGCGGGCAAAGCAGCAGCTCATTCAACTCCTGTTTTTTTAAAATTTCCTGCCTAGTTGCAAAACGATGTTCCTTGCCCTCCGGCTCTACAGCTTCTCCCAAGTTGCATCAGCAGTTATATTGAGAGAGATGCAGCATGTGCCAAAATCTGGGGGGCTGGAAGGGGTGGGTGGGGAGGTTCAGTGGTTGCACCATCATACTAAAGGGAAGAGATGTTTTGTTAGTAGTTTTCAACCCACATGCTGTGCTCAAGGATACCTCAAAGCTCAGTAATTCACAAGTCTTCATGGCAGGACCCCAAAGAAATCTATTACCTCCTATTTGGATTGGAGGGAGGGAGAGGGAGGTACTAGTCTACTGGGCGTTCGGCCATGTTAAGAAAAACAGGTGTAGAGCTCAGGGGCACACAATATATATAATTCCCATGACACTTGCATGAGATCTAAGTTTCTAGTTCTGATGGTTATAGGGACAAGTTGGGAGGTGGGGGGGATGAGACAAGGGAAAACAGCAATCAGACAGAAGGAAGCAATTACGCAGAGAGCAGAAATATTTTCACAGCTCCAATGTTTTTGTAAGGCTGACTTGAGTTTTCCGTGTTCAAGGATAGCGATTTGAGGATTAAGCTGTCAGCCTTGAATTGGGCGCAAGAGCACAGAACCTGGTAGGCAACCCAACATTAAATGAAAAGCTAAATTTTAAAGGGATCTTTTTTTTATTTTTTAAAAAAATAGATTGAAAAAGACACCATTTGTTAATATTATAGAATGGTAAACGAATCAAGTTCAAGACTTCACTCTCGACCTCATTTCCATCTCCATCTCCCTCCACACTTTTGCTCAGATCACCCCAACTCCTCCTTCCGCAGCAGAGTACTGTGTCTAACACACAGCAAGCAAGATGGTGCAGTCAATTGCGAGGACATAGAAAGCAAGCACGTTTCACCTGGTTGTCCCGGGGTGGAGTTGACAACACTATCACCCCACAAAGCCAATCTAGGAGAGCTCAAGCCTGCTCTGCACCCTTTTTCTGAGGTGTATTCCATAATTTTACTGCACAGGTGAGAGGCGTGGTATTGAGAGGAGCAGCCAACGTCTCCCAAGAAATTCAGCGTTAAGTTTTAAGGGCTTCAGAAGATAGGAGACAGAAACAATTCCACTTGAAATTTAAGGCACTGGAGACAGGATGAATGCATCCCCGAGCAATATTTCCAGGAGTCAGGAAAGAGGGCTTCCAAGTCTGCATGTCTTTTATTCTCTCCATGACGCTCAACAGTATGAATTCTGCAACCAGAAAGTGAATATTGGGGGGGGGGGGGGAGTTTCTTACCAAGCACAATATTTACTGATCTCAGAACTGAGTTTGCCTTGGTATGGATCTTGGGATTATCTTTGTGCAGCAGTTTGAATTTGTTGTTGTTTTTAAAAGAAAAACCATATAAAAGGTAGCAGGTTTTCGGGATTCCATATGTAGCCCAGGAGCAAGCAGTATCTAAGAGTGGAGAACAACAACAACAAATTCAAATTTGGCTTTCTTTCACCTGTTAACTTACGTACAGGGGGAAACCATCTTGAAAGCGTCTAATTGTCGTGCAACAGTTGACGACGGGTCCTTTTGGACAAGCATCCCGTGCAAGTCATGTGACCCACAAGAGACCATGGCATCCCAAAATGTAGGTTTTAGGACACCACAATCTTACACATTTTGGAGCGCCTCCAGTTGATGGGTATGTGCCACAGAATCCCCTGGGTGGGTTACGCAGACCACCCCCGGGGTCCACGGACCACTAATTGGGAACCACTGTCTTATAGCACTGGTTTAGGCGGAGGAACCCAAGGTCAAATCCTCTCTCAGCTACGAAGCTCACTTGGTGAGTCATTGACTCTCAGTCTAACCTACCTGGAAGGGCTGTTGTCAGTTCACAACATCGGTTCACATTCCTTGTAGGAAAGGTGGGGTGCAAAATGTAATAAATAGATATGTAATCATGGGAGTGTCAAGATGTTTAGCAGGGCTGCCTGCCCAAATATTCATATGCATATAATACATCAATTATTGTATCTCGGTGCTGAAACTTGGATAGAAGCCCAAAGAACCTTGTTTTCAAAACTTAATGGAGTATCAAACACGCTTCACAGTCAAAATAAAAAATTCCTGAACGTGTTGGAAGAGCCTGGGCGTGTGTCAAGTCACATGATTGTGGATTTTATGGACAAGTTGGCAAAGTTTGCTGTTATTTAATTTCCGAATGTTGAAACAGCTCAACTGTTATAATCTCAAATTTTAGGTAAACATTAAAGCCGGGGGGGGGGGGGGAGATTAGAACTCCAGAATGTTAAGCGTTCTCTTTTCAAAAGCTAGAAAGTGCGCCAAGCTTCAAAAATTTAGCGTTATGTTTTCATGCCAAATTTAGTAGAGGCCTGGCAGCATCAAGACACAACTTCACGGAGTCTCTGGATGAAGGGGAAGAACGCTACAACCAACCAAAAGAAATGGCCAAGAAGAGACCATTCTACGAAGAGTAAAAATAAGTGTTTAAGATAAGACACGGCATGCACTCTGTTTTGTAACCTGCACTATAGACTTCTGGCCTTCCAAATATAGAGAACTACAACTTCCATCAAACCTGGCCAACATTGCCAATGATCAGGGATGATGGGAGTTGTAGTCCGCAACATTTGGAGGGCAGCACACCGACTACCCTTGCGAAGACCGACATTCCGGTAAGTTGAATACTGGAATTGACCTTGCCTCTCTCCTAACATGCCAAGTGGGCTATCCACTTCCTTTTTAAAAAGTTTTAAAGAAACACACATTTCTTCAGCTACAGATCTACTCTTGGTTGTCTTCCTCATGCTGTACTTACCCCGGAATAATGAACAATTTTTTAAAAAGTAGTAAAAGTGCTTAGGAGGCCAGAGAGTGTGAAGTTTCACTGGTTTATATCAGTCAGACTATTTGCCCATCTAAGCTAGTATTGCCTACTCTGAAAGGCAGCTCTTCTCACATCACCCTGACACCTGTCAATCTTGCCTGGAGATGCTGGCGAATGGAACCTGGGACCTTCTGCATGCACAGACCATGTGTGTGCATGTTGGTGATGCAAGCGTGGCATAAGTTTACTTCACCACCCCCATCCCAAAATTAAAGCTGTCCCTCCTAGAAAACTCACAGAGCCAGCTTTTCCCAACCCCCCCCCACCAAACTAAGGGAAAGAAAGGTGCATTCTGTGAAATGCAGCGTGGCAGCTTTCAAAACTGGCCCCTGCTGCTCTAAACCTGTTGCCTTTGCGCCAAGTGAATCCATCTCTCTCATTGCACATATTGCGCCCATCAGCCCCTGACTCTTGACCGTAGGGTACTTACTGGCTGGTGATGGTGTGCTGTACCCGCTGACCGGCAGCTGGTGTTGCATCCCTGGCAGAGCTCCTGGAGGTGAAAGGCCCCCGATCATGTGTGGAAAGAAGAATGCATAGTGTGGGACTGGGTAGCTGTTGAGATGCCCGCTCCCCGGCGTGGAGCAGGAGCTGCTGTTGCTCGCCATGGCTGGTACACTCCGCAGGCCTGATCCTTGGGCAGAGGGATTCACATAGGGGCTGAGTAGGGAGCAATCGCCATCGAAGCCTTATTCATCCAGGACCGCCAACGACTCAGTTCGGCGTCAATGCAGCCTCCCCTTTCCAAGGGGCCAGGCAGGGGCACGCAGCACGTTCCGTCCGCGGGTTGACTGCTCAGGTGAGAGGGAGCAAGCGCTGAGGATTCAAAGGTGATCTCCTGCAGTTCCCTCTTGAGTCAGGCCCTCCAAAGCGGGCATGTAGGGGAAGGCAAACAGGTCCACTCCCAAGTCAGAGGCAGAGCTGTAACCAAAGAAGGGTGAAAAGTGAGCAAGGCACAGGCATTGCATGTATGTTCGTGTTTATTACATTTATAAACTACCTTTTCTTCCACAAGAACCTTGTGAGGTAGGCTAGGCTGAGAGATGGTGACTGGCCCAAGGTCAGCTTCATGGCTGTGTGGGGATCTGAACCCTGCTCTCCCAGGCCCTAGTCCAACATTCTAACCATTGCGCCACACTGGCAGGAACCTCTGGTAATTATGAAGAAATGGTCCCCCAGAACCCTCCCCTTCCCCCCTTTTTTTGCACCAGCTAGGGATCACCTTCTTGTTTTCTTTCAAAGATAAATGCAAGGCAACCCAATTCTAAGTATCTTGAATTGCATTTCCCTGTAGATCAGATTCTGGAGCCCTCTAGATATCTGCTGGACCAAAGCCCCCATCACCCGACCTAACCACTGGCAACGCTGGTTGGGACTGATGGGAGTTGCAGTTCATTATGATTTGTAAGGTATCCAATCCAAAGACCCATCTTGGAGAGCATCCTGACCCCACAGTGGCCCATCAGCCCCCAAGCAGGGCATGAGTGCTGTAGCCCTCCCAACTGTCTTCCCCAATACTGGAGGCAGTACACGGCCTTCATGATTAGCTGCTGTTAAGATACTACATTGGTTCAGATGTTGTCTAGCAAACGTACAGTGGTGCCTCGCAAGACGAAAAGAATCCGTTCCGCGATTCTCTTCGTCTAGCGGTTTTTCGTCTTGCGAAGCAAGCCCATTGACAGCTTAGCGGATTAGTGCTATTAGCGGCTTTTAGCGATCAGCTGTTAAGCGGCTTATCAGCGGAACAGCTGATAAGCGGCTTAGGAAAGGGGGGGAGCGGAAAAAAACTGTGGGAACTCGCAAGATTTTTTCGTCTTGCGAAGCAACCCCATAGAGAAATTCGTTTAGCAAACCGCCTCCAAAACGGAAAACCCTTTCGTCTAGCGGGTTTTCCGTCTTGCGAGGCGTTCGTCTTGCGGGGCACCACTGTAGTTAATCCGTGCATTTTAATTAAGACAACACATGTGAATTTGTTTATAAAAACTTTAAGGATAGATAGATGATAGATAGATAGATAGATAGATAGATAGAGATAGATAGATAGATAGATGATAGATAGATAGATATAGATAGATGATAGATAGATAGATGATAGATGATAGATAGATAGATAGATAGATAGATAGATAGATAATAGATAGATAGATAGACAGACAGACAGATAGATAGATGATAAATGATAGATAGATAGATAGATAGATAGATAGATAGATAGATGATAGAATGGACTTGAGGCACGAACCATAACAGAGCCTCTTCAAACTCTATGATTCTATAAAATAGACCCTATGTTACCTTACTTGTAGAAATATTTGGGGTCACACACACACACACACACACACACACACACACACGACTGTCAGTGTGGACAATATTGAGCAATTGACTGGTGCGACTCAGTAAAAGATAGCTTCTGATGTTCCTATACACACACTCCTTATGCCGCTAAGTGCAAAATAAATAAAATTTAAGGGGCCCGAGTGTTTAATCTAACTTTAGCCCCACTGCTATGTTTGTTGATACATCAGATTTGCCTTTTTGGTACCTCTCTGCACTGCCATGCTTTTCCTCTGTCTTGATCCAGAATAATGACCACACACTCTCCCTCAATACATGTGCTGCTGTTGACTTTACATGGCAGCAGCCTACCCTCACTGGATTCCATAGGACTGAGAAAGATAAGTTAGGCAACATGCTGTAAACTGGCACTGAGAGGAGAGCTTTCAGTGAGCAAACGTCACCATGCCCTCCTATACTCTGCCCAGGCAGGAACTTCCCCTCCAACAACGTCTGCAGAAGCAAGGCCACCTCACAGACACACCAGGAGAAAGAAGACCCCTTTCATTCTGTCATCCCATCCAAGGGGGGGACAGGTGGAATGGGGAGGGGGTGCAGATGAGCAACAGGACCACAGCTCTGGCCAAATCTGAGAGGGAAATCCAGAAGAGGGCAGAGATCTTGGCACCCTGGTCTCGGGCACCACACAGAGACGACTCTCTTCCTGCACCCCAAAGCTTGGGTGCCGTTCCTCCTTGGTCTCTGCCGCCCAGCCAGGCCCGGCTACCACCACCACCCAATCTCCACCCCTCCCCTCCGTGGGTAATTACCACAGGAGACCATTTATTGCTCTCCCTTGACAGGAGGTGACAGGTGGCCCAGCCCCTCCAGACAAATGAGTTGGAGGTCGGGAGGTTTGGCTACCTGCTGCCCTTGCCGAACCATAAATCACCGGGAAAGGGGGGGGGGAGAGAGAATGGAGTGCAGACCACTAAGGGAAATGCTGATTAATGAAAAACAAAATAAAAGGTCTCCTACCTTCCCCCCTCCCCAAGGAAGCAGATGGAGGAAGCCGATTCCTATGGAAGACTTTGAATAGAAGGGGGGGGTCCTCTCTGCCCTAGACGTACTCTATCATGCTGCTGCACACTTAATATTTTGTTATGTATATACACACCCCATCGGGGCAGGACCACAACATTCTGGTGCCAGAGGCAGAAAATATGAAATGGCAAAGCACCATGCACCAGGAAAGCAATCAATTCCTTGGTTTAGTTAAAGCTTTTCAATCAAGACCTATCATGTCAATGGGCATTTGCAGTTGCCATGTTTGTTGCAATGGGCCTTCCGACAGCGCCCGTCGTTTCCAGTGGGCATACTTGCCATTCATTTTTAGCATGGCCCGCTGGGAAGTTCTCCTTCTCGGGTCCCACTGAAACGAACAGGAGATCTTGCATGGCCCCCGTTAATGTCAACAGTGCTTATGAAGGAGAAGTTCCCAACAGACTGTGGCCCCATGGATCTGGGGCTTGCCCTGTTCCCAACTCTGCTGTACCAAAAGAGCTCTGATAGAGGCAGCCACTGCTAGAGGCAGACTCCCTGGAAAAGACCCTGATGTTGGGAAAGATGGAGGGCACAAGGAGAAGGGGACAACAGAGGACGAGATGGTTGGACAGTGTTCTCGAAGCTACCAGCATGAGTTTGACCAAACTGTGAGAGGCAGTGGATGACAGGAGTGCCTGGCGTGCTCTGGTCCAGGGGGTCACGAAGAGTCAGACACGACTAAATGACTAAACAACAACAGAGGCAGCCACACCTCACACCGTCTGCACGGTCCCAAGTACAACCCCAACACAAATTTGCCCACTAAGGACATTTATTAATCCAGCTAGAATTTCCCTCTGGAGTGCGTACTTTAAATATTTTGAATAATTGTTATGTACATAATTGGCAGACAGAGAATCGCAAGGCTGACGTTTTAATTCTGTTTCTCTCCTAATCTTGCCTTTTCTGTGACTTTTAATGCTAGCTCTCTGTTAACTCTATTTACATGTATGTTTTGGTTTTTGAAGATTGATATTTGGGGATAAATGAAGATACACACAGGCAGGTGAAGGGCAGAGGATGGAGAGACTTGCGTGAGCGGAGGCCCCCGGGGCTTCCTCAGGGAGTGGGGCTGAGGGAAGAGGGGAAAGCTCCCAGGTGAGAGATGGGAGGGTTCACTCTTCGGTGTGTGGAATAAGGGTTAAGATATACAGTAAGTGTTTGCTGTTTGCAAATGTTTTTCAGAAGCCGAATGTCTGACGCAGCTTCCAATTGAGTGCAGGAAGCTCCTGCAGCCAATCGAAAGCTGCGCCTTGGTTTTCAAACAGTTTCGGGAGTCAAACGGACTCCCGGAATGAATTAAGTTTGAGATCCGAGGTACCACTGTATATACACAGTCTCTCTGTCTTCCTCTCTTTGCTTCCTTTCTTATTTTTAATTTTATTGGTTTGTTTCTTCTCTCTCTTTAGTTCAGCTTTAACTGTATCTTATGTTGAAAAATCCCAATTAAAAATTAACTAAACAAAAAACAAAATTCCCCCACCAAGGGACATTCCAGTCTGGGTTTTTTATTTGAGTGTCTTTTGCAACATGTCACTGACACAGCAAGAGTGCATTACAGGTGGATTAAGACTGGGTTCCACTTTCTTAATTCTTCCACGATGCTTTCTTAGTATTACTACATTATTGCCGTCTGGAGGGGCGTTTTTGCGTTACAGCGCAATAAAAGTGGGAGGGAAAAAAGAAACCGAAACACCTGTGGTATAAAAAGTTACAAGGCTCCAGCAGGAAATTACAGGACATGCACTGATTGAAAATGAAGTATTGCACCGGTCCCAAAACATGCGCAGGCACGGACCGTATTGAAAATGAGATGTAAGTGTCCCAATGCCATCATAAGCTATGGGTTTACACCTCTGCTCCCTCTATTCGCCAACCCCACCTACCTATCTACCCCTTTGCCAACCCCTCCTCCTTTTACACTTGACTCTCTTTACACTTCACCCACCCCCTTCACTTATTCCCACAGCCCCTCCGAAGTGCTTCCCCTTCTGGTGAGCAGCTTGCTTGGGTAGTCTACCCCCCTCCCCGCTTGTTTGTTTGCTTGCTTGCTCACCTGCCTGCCAATCTGTTGTTGCGCTGGAGATGGTGTGGCCCCCTATTGGCAGCCACACAAACAGCAGCATGACAACAGCCTTACACTTTTATGTCTATAAAAGGAAGGGAGAAATTAAACATTTTGCAGAAGAGCTGGTGGGGAAAAAAATCAGAATCATTCATTAGGTGAATGAAGACGTTCCAAGGGGTGTGTAGGATTGTACTCCCAGTTAAAGGGGGATGGGGTTGGATCACACATTGGAAATGACAAGAACTGTTTCCATAAGAGTAACTCTCCCCTTTCCCAGCGCGTCAAAGGTTTACATTTTGGCCTGGGGCAGGAGGGCTGCTACAAGACAGGCTTTCCCTCCCTTTGGCCAAGCAGGAGAGTTGGCTGCGGTGTGTCTTTCACCTGGCACTAGAAAGCGGATTGCAGGCCAATCTGGAAGAAAGGAGACACCCCAACAGGGCCCAAGTAATTGCAAAGACGCTTTGTTGGGGCACAATGCCATAGACACAACCACTGGGGGAGGGGGCATATTCCCCTCTTCCCTAATCATGAATTGTCCTAAGATATTTTTACCATTCCTCTCAAAATACTGCATGCATGCATACACCACTCCCAAACTGCTGCTCCTGGGACACACTATGAAGTTGTTGATATTGGCACGAGGCCTATGAGAAGCTGGAAATGCACAGCCCCATTCCACATGCTGGTAGCAGCTTAATTAAAAAACCTTTCCATGTGCCAGCTCAAATGGCATGGACAACCAGCCTGCGGCCTCTGCCCAAGCAGTAAGCCTGACATTGCTACTCCATCATCGCTGCTCCCTTTGGCTTCCATGTGGTTGCAGGTCAGAGACAGGCAGCCATTAGCTCTCGAGGAGCTGCTGCGACTGCAGCTCCCAGCCAGCATGGCACCATAGGCAGGGGTGGTGAGAGCTGGAGCCCAATAGCTGCTGGAGGGCCACAGGTTCTCTGCCATTGTTGCACAGTGTGGCCATACCTCTGGCTGCCTGGGTGGTCAGAACTGCCACAAATAATGCTTTAATGCATGCCAGTTCGTGTGGCATGTGTCTATAGATGTTCTGGATAAATAAATATCCACACCTCACAATTCTTGAGCGAGGACGAAGACATTGTCCTAGGACCCTGGCAAAGGCACAGGTCCCCAAATAAATGCCCCCATTTCTCACCAATGCCAGGAAGGTTTACGTTACCATCAACACTGCCTTGTGGGTGGTAATCGTTTTACATATATTTAAGTCGTTGCACAGAGAAAAGAAATGCCATAGGGCATCCGCAGCAGCTCAACGGGATACCTTCATCTGCCCCAGCTGCAACAAAACATGTTTCTCCAGCATCGGTTTCTACAGCCACAGCAGGCATTGCAACCTTCCAATAGTTTGACCTCAGCCCCAAAGGTGCACTCCTCTGTTGTCCCCAAGACAGATGCCAAAGATTGTCTACATCCCACTTCCCCAACCTCTCTCTTCCTCCCCCCTGCATCATGTGTATATGTGCCTGCCATCCCAGAATAATACTGCGTTCATCTGATGAAGCAGACTCTGGTCCACAGAAGCTTATGCCATAATAAATTTGTCTTCAACGTTCCACAAAACTCTGCAGTTTTTGCTGCAACAGACTAAAATGGGGAAACATTAAATCATATTTGCACCCCTCTGGAACGCCCAACGTTTTCACAGTTGCAACCAACTACGAGTGGTGGCTTGGTGTTAAGGCAATGTACCCACAATGCATACAGGTGCCCTTGTCTACAGATTAGGGCAGGAATGCAGCAGAGGCTAACAACATTTTCTATGTTCCTCCGAAGAGGAGGAAAAACCTGCTTCCTGCCCTCTGCCCACAACCTAGATGCCAGCTGTTGGGCTCATTTTTCAGAGGTGCCAGGAGCTACTGGGTGCCTTGATTTTCACACTCCTGAGGAGTGGAGTTCTTCATTTTTACACACACTTACACCCACACCCACCCCTCTCAACCCAGGAACTCCAGATAATGCAGTTGGAATCATTTTGGCAAATGCAGTGACTCTCGTTTTTGTTTCACACTGGTGTGCAAAATATTGAAGTTGTTCTCTCCCTCCCTCCCCAAAGCACAAGACTTTGCAGAATGTCACAAAAGAGTCTATAGAGACCTCAGAGCCATCACAGGGAAGGAATGAGTCCATGAGGTTGGGATCTGCATTACATGGCATTCTACCATGCTTTGGCTCAGACTTTTAAATTAATACGCACCTGCGAGGAGCAAGAAATGTCTCCTCCGCACAAGCTGGTGAGGAAAGCTTTGGTGAACTGGTCTGAGATGAGAGTGGGTTGCCTTTTTATCTGGCTATTCATATGCCACAAATGATGAATGGCATGGGTATGCAGGGGCAGACAGACAGGCGTAGTATTACCTTCAAGACAGCAGCCACTATTTGAAGACTCACATCCTTCTGATTCTAAGAATTTTACAGAAAACTGCCCACGGGTTTCCTCTGCTCTCATAAGAAATAGCAACTTGCCCATCACCAAGTGAAAGGGGACGGAATCACAGAACCAGACATTCACCCATGCTCCATTGCTGTGTGTGTGGTTTCCAGGTGAGTCATACCTACGTAGTCTTTGGAAACTTCCCTTACAGACATACTACTATGGTTTTAGAGGTGGGAGAGGGGAGTCATATGTAAAGTTTGAAGGCTTTATCAGGTACCTGTTGGCACCCTCCACAAAAAAAATATATGGCAGAAAGCAGCTTTGTGGCCAGGAAGCTCAGGCCCTCAGTAGGGCAGAGCGGCTGACTCATTTGCTATTGCCTAAATTGTGGTCAGAATCACCTTCTCTCATACCTTGTATGTTTCTAGGGCTGTTCACACCCCAAGTTTTATCAGTCTTTCCTAGTGGGAATGATTGCTCCTGTGGTCCAAGTGTGTGTCCTTTTTTTTGTCAAGTTCCAAATATGCAGAATCATAGAATTGTAGAGTTGGGAGGGGACCCCCCCCCCGCAAACAAGGGCCACCTAGTTCAACCCCCTGAAATGTAGGAATCTCAATGAAAGCACCCATGACAGAAGGCCCATCCAACCCCTGCTTGTAAAAACAAGCAGGTTTCCAAAGGGTCAGAAATCAGAGAGAAATTAGAACTTAGAAACGCCGGCCTTGAATTCGGGTGGAACCAACATTTTGGTGAAAAATTACGGATGCAGCCCAGTGGGGACGAGCAATTTGACACCATTATTTTAGGGGGTTCCTCCACCTGCTTTTATCCTCCAGACAGCAAATCTACAGGGAGCTGACAGATCTGCATGTGGAAAATCTGGTGCTTTCGCAAGTATTGCTTGGGGAAAAAATACACACACACCCTTACTGGCAATAGCTTGACTGCTTAATGCCTAGGTCTATCTGTGGAAGTCTTTTGCCACCCTGGTAATGGATGAGAGACTAGAATGGGAGCAGAGCTGCAGCCAAGCATGAAGGATGCAATAATTCACTTGTGGGGTTTGTGTATGCCCAAAGAGGAAAGAAGAAAAGAAAGAAGAAAAGGGAAGGGGCGGGGAGGAGAAATCAGTGTTTTTGTTCCCAGGTGCTGGCCTAGCAAGCGGAATTAAAACACAAATACAAAATGGTTGGTATTTACTTCCCAGTCTGGCAAATATTGGTTTCATATTGCACTCATCTCTGTTCCAAAATGTTTAATAGTGACTTCAAGAACCAGCAATTTAAAAAACCTTTTTTCCTCAAGGGGAGACCAATGGGGGAACCTGTGGATCCCAATAACTAGATTTCTACCGTACAAAGACTCAAAGCAGCACATCTGAAATTATTAGTTACTTTCAGGCTGCATGGATACCAAAGGACTCCTTCTCCATTATGCAATACCCATCAACTGGGGGGCAGCACCCTCAAATATTGGGGGGGGGGCAAAGACCCCTTGGCCCCAAGGAGTTGGCACCTATGAAAGAGTATAAACCTCAAGTAAATAAGAGTGCAACTGGTCTGGCTGCCAGGCCCACAGTCAGATTCTATGCCTGACAAGGGACAGTGGCACTTCCAAGGAGCAGGAAAGCAGACAATATGTGACTGGAGAGGCCTGCAAGGTGGGAGGAGGTTTTAAGAGGGACAATGGTGGCGACAGTGAGTTTATATTAATCACCATGCAGAGAACTAAAAGATCAGAGATTGTAGCTCAAGCGAGGACTGACTTCCAAGAGTGTGTGTTTATGATTTAGCTGCAAGGCTTTTAAAAAGCTAAGAGGCGGATAATTTTTTTGTTTTTGTTTTTAAATCTGGCCTAAAAATATTGGGAGCATTCGTAGTAACTAGGGTAAAAGCTAGACCATGTGCTCAGGAAGTTAGAGGTTCACTTCAGAACTGCATGGGTAAATTCTAAGACACCCGCCCCCCTCACTGGGACATCAGAACATACCCTAGGCCTGTGAGCCCTGAAAGCAGCTGCCGGACAAACAAGCTGCCACCCTCACCCACCCTGGCACACCCCAAACACGACAGCAACCAAGGACTTCCTGTCAGGCCTGCAACCAGAGCGTGCCCACCCGCAACTTCCCCGTTGCTGATTTCGATTCCCAGCGTTGCCCAGTTTCACTTCTCCTCATAACCCGGCAGGGAGGTTGGTTCCAAGGATGACATCCACCGGATTTTGTGCTTATCAGAGGCTGATAAGATGGCCTATGGGAGGACAGAATTAACCAGCCCAGGTGAAGATAGGGTCTGGGGCTGCAGAGCAAAAATATAACCTTGAGGCTCATCAATCTCAACCTGAAGCCACTTGGCTCGCTTTTTGGTACTTAAGCAGCACAGGCGCCAAGCCCCAGAACTTTTTTGGCCAATGCCAGCAATCAGAACCCTGGATGAACTGCAATGATTACGAGAGCACATCTGAGATGCAGAGAATCCGTTTCCCTCACAATATCAGCTCCTCGCTTTGTGCCACCACCACCAACAGCAGCTGCTTCCTCCTCTCTTTCTTTTGCAGGACTCTGGGGGCCTCATGCATCTGGGATTCAAGTCACATCTGCACCACAAATCTAGAGCACGGTTACACCTTTCTGACAGTCACAGAAAATCCTGGGCAGAGGCGGGCAGGGGGTTGCTGGGCGCCACACTGTGGAGGGCGGCACTTAACGTGGGGCCTGCAGTGCACCCAAGCCATGCGTCTCTTCTGGGAATGACACAGTGGCTCGGGCACCTGCAGGCTCTGCACTGCCAGAAACAGCAGCATGGGGCTTGTATCTGTCCGCCACTTCTCCCTCTGCCGCCCTACAGGTGAGGGAGGTGGCAGTGAGGCTCCATGCAGCGTGCCCTGCCCAATGGGTGGCTTACCCCGCCCTACTGGGTAGCCTGGGCGCAGGCGCCACCCTGGGCACCCAAATGGCCAGCTACGACGCTAATCCTGGGAACCATTGCTTATGGTGGGTGCTGACCACACAAAGCTACAGCTCCCAGCACCCTTAACAAACTACAGTTTGTTCTGCAGGGCTGCACCCTTAACAAACTACAGGATTCTGCAGGGCTGTTATAACAGTGCATTTTTATGCCTGACAAGCGTGAGCCCTGGGGTCTTTCCCTTTAGCGACCACCATGGTCCCTTCTCGGCAGTGGCGCCCTTCCTGTGGAACACCCTCCCATCAGATGTCAAGGAGATAAAGAACGACACAACGTTTAGAAGATACCTGATGGCAGCTCTGTACAGGAATGTTTTTACTGTTTGATGTTTATTATGTTCTATATGCAGTGCTTTTTTTCTTTAAAAAATGTTTAAGGGTACTTTCATTTTCCTACTCATATTGAAATATTGCCCCTCAACGAGGCCAAACTTAGATTCACAAAATGTTTAGGGGTATGCGTACACCTGCGTTCTCCCAGAAAAAAAGCAGTGTCTATATGTGTTGGAAGCCACCCAGAGTGGCTGGGGAAACCCAAGCAAATGAGTAGGGTATAAATAATAACGTTGTTGTTGTTGTTGATAACCTCAATCCACTTCAGCAAACTAAGATCAAGGGTTAGTCTTCAACCTCTGGTAAACGGTGGGGCGGAAGAGATATTACTTTCTCACACCTTGAAAACCTGACTAAGGTTGATTTCCAACCAACATGCCTTTTGAATCTGCATCCAGCTGCTGTGGTAAGGCACTTTGCACTCTCCCAAAAGCACTCTCACCACTTCCTCTGTTTTACACTGGATAAATGGGTTCTGACGCTAATGCCTGTGAGCCTGGGACCCATGTAAGTTGGAGCTGAAGAGGCCATTTGGCAAGTGAGTATTCAGTTGGCAAAAGATAAGGCAGGCCTAACACCGCAATAATTATTATAAACTTGTTGCTATGACAGTGCCATCCTCTTTGCCGACATACCCGCCCCCCCTTTTCCTGGCCGCTCACTTCCCCGTTAAGTGTGAACTGGGGACAAGGCAGGAAGTATGATGAAAATCTGATGTGTGGTCGCAGTTTTGCGGTTTTCCTTCTTGCTCTTGGGGTTGGGCTCACACGCGACCGTCGCCAGTGTGTGGGGAGAGGAGAAGAGGAAGGACCCAAGAACCCCAAGAATGAAACACAACCGTGGCTCACACACACCCCCCCCCCAAAATGTGAAAGAAGTAAAAGATGCACGGCCACAATGCCACGAGTTTATGAGTAGAAGGACACCAACGCCCAAACGCAAAAACGAGCCAGTAGATCAGGAAAATGAGTTGACACTATTGCATGTGCCCCACAGTTCTGTGGCATTTTGAGCGGCAACCTTTGAGTCATAGTCATGTTCCTGAAAGGGGGGGGGGAGGGTGACCGAGAGAGAGAGAGAGAATAGGGCATGAATCACTCTGGATTTTCTGCCCACCCCCACCCAGCGAGGCCTCTGCACATGGCACTCGCAACTGGCTCACAGGCGGGTAAAAGGATAAGAAGGGGAACCTGGCTTTGCTGGGTACCTCAAGAGGGCTGAGGAAGTTGGTGTCTGCCTGGAAGACAGACAGACAGACAGACAGACAGACACACAGGTGAGAAAGCTCGCTTGATTCAGTTTCCCCAGTGGGGTAAAAAAGTGAAGTCTGAAAGCCTCCCCTACTCTCGCTCCATTCAGCAGGCATACCAACCAGATCCCTTATTAAAAATGTTAAGCTAGGCATGAAGTAAGCCAGGATGGTTGTGCCCACAGAAGGAAGTGTGTGGTTGTGTGCCTCTGTCTGTACAAGTGCTGTGTGTCTAAACTTGACGTTTGGGGGGGGAGAGAAAAATTAATTAATTAATCAAAAGATCCCACATAAGATGATGGAATGCTTTAGGATACCTGTGTGAACCGTAACACGCAAGCATAAAATAAGTTATTTGAAAGGTTAACTTTCAATCTCTAGTTATCATTGCCAGGACTTTATGCATTCGCTTTTTGTATCGTTCACAACCCTTCCACCCCACAGCAAAAAACAAACAAAAACCAATGTGTAAATACTGGTACACCTATAATTCAGGCTCACCACTTCATACAACCGATGAAGTGGACAGCAGATAAGAGTTGAAGGCTTACGCGTGCCGTAAGTGTACTGATCTTTAAGATGCCACAAAACTATCTCCCCTCCCTCTTTCAAAACTGCACTACAGAACTACTTTTCTGTTTTGCTCACCACACAGGGCTCGGTCTTGCTTTTCTTTAGGCCAGACAGACAGAGCTATAGGAGGAATCAGTTTGTCCACTTTGACTTCCATATTCCTTCATTACTTTTGCATTCCCCACAACCAATTCTCCCGTCCCCCCGGAAAAGGTCACATGGGTTCACCTTCAGCAACTGAGGTACCTTACTATTCTTCCCCCCCCCTTCAGTCATGCCAGAATTTGATGCAGATAAACAACCATAGGCCCTGCGCAAGGAAGACACACCCCTGCAGATTTTAGGCATTCGTAGATACCAAAGCTACTAATTTATTATTCAAGTTTTACAGGGAAGTGTTAGATGTTAAAACTCAGCCTCCAGGCACAAGAATCCAGCCCACGGATCTGGAGAGAAAAGGAGCAGGAACTGCCCTGTTCGAAAACGATTGTTTAGGTGACTCTGTAAAGCGCCATGTATGACTATGATTCTGCAAAGATAAGCAGCACTCCATAAGGAGAAACCAGGGTGCCTGCTCCCTCTGTCTTCTCCTTGCCCCACTGTGAGAAGGATATACAAGGAACCAGGTGGGAGCCACAACTAAAAGGCAATGTTGCAGTGAGGATGTATGGACTGGTAAAAGCACAAGGTAGAAAATGAATGGAGGCAGGTGCTCTGCTTTGTCATCCTCAAATTCCCTAGGAAATTATCTTACTTTCCCAAACGTGTGATAAATAATTTGGCTTCTTCTTGTTGCAGTTTTCTTGTTCTTGTTATTTTTAAGTATTGGGTTTTGCTTTGGGTTTTTTTATACTGCTAAGGAAGCTTTATATTGTTCATAACTATTTAATTTTTTAAACATTTTAAATTAACTACATAATTAATTATTGCTGGTTAACTGCTTTACAGAATAAGCTGCACTGGGGACAAAGGAGTGGGAAAGGGAGATATAAATACTTTGAAGCAAGTGATTAAGATGTTTGCGGGAACCACCGAAATTTTCAAAATATGTATTTAAGGTTATAAACAAAGAGTGTGTGTGTGTGTGTGTGTGTGTGTGTGTGCAGTGCTTTTTTTCTGGGGAGACGCAGGGGTATGCATACTCCTAAACATTTTGTGAATCTAAGTTTGGCCTCATTGAGGGGCAATATTTCAATATGAGTAGGAAAATGAGAGTATCCCTAAATATTTTTTTTTAGAAAAAAAGCAGTGTGTGTGTATGTATAACAGTCATAGTATTTGCAAGTGACATACAACAGGGAAAATGTACCCACTTTCACTGCAGCTAAGGACTTTTGCTTGCTGAAATGTTGTAAGACTATAAAAATGTTTTGACAAAATAATAATAAAAGTTAAAATGTTACAACTCAAGTCTTACATGTTTACTCACAGAAATCCCGCTCAGTTCAGTAAGACTGAGTAAACTTGCTTTAGGAGTTGCAGCCATGGTTGATTGGTTAGAAAGACATAAATCTGTGTTTGAATAAAACAGCGTTGAAGGAAAAGACGCCCAGTTTTATTTTACAAAGGATGCCCACCACTTACAACAGGTCCCATCCAAGAAGAGAAACTCTGTCCCGGGTGCGAGATAAAGGCCTCTTTCCCAAGATGCCACCTGCATTTGCAGTTTTAATATTAAAAGCAAGCAAACCTTGCTGCAAAATGCCCTGCCCAGTTGAAGGTGCTTTTGCATACATTTCAAAATATATTTAAAAACCAAACAGAAATTATGTACATGTTCCCCTGCATGATTCAGACCCTTCTTGGGTATTGTTTGAAATTATGCAACTTATAGAAAAGCCCGCAACTCACACCATAGCTGTTACATTTCTAGGAAACTCAGGAGAGAGAGAGAAGAGGGTTGGGTGCCAACATGCCACAGAAGCGGAGGCAACCCTGCTGCTCCCCACCCCTACCCTGGGGTCTTAATGTTCAGAATAAATTGCATATCTATTTCTTCCTTCTCTCCGCCCCCCCCCCGCCCCCAAGGATACAAGCAAGCAGGCACAGGCAGGCACACACACACACACACACACACACACACACACACACACACTCCCTCTCCCCAACAACAGGCCTTTCAACGACAAAATGAAATTCCACCTGTTGGAGCAGCTCAGCCTAAGCAGCTAAAATTACCGCTAAGAATGCGCCACTCCGGTTACCCTAGAGGAGGCCCAGACGCCCCATCCTGCCCAAGCGACAGATGGCGGGGCCCCACCCATCCTTCCATGCCTTTGGGAGGAGGGGGGAAGAAAAAGACTATGGCTATTTGGACGGGTGGGGGTCATAACTGCGTATACAGTGGTACCTCTAGTAATGAACTTAATTCGTTCCGGAGGTCTGTTCTTAACCTGAAACTGTTCTTAACTAGAGGCGTGCTTTCGCTAATGGGGCCTCTTGCTGCCGCTGCGCCGCTGGCACACGATTTCCGTTCTCATCCTGGGGCAAAGTTCTCAACTCGAGGTAACTCTTCCAGGTTAGTGGAGTTTGTAACCTGAGGCGTTTGTAACTCGAGGTACCGCTGTATCTAAAATACAACAACCGAGCAGTACTTAATTCGTTCTGGAGGTCCGTTCTTAACCTGAAACTGTTCTTAACCTGAAGCACCACTTTAGCTAATGGGGCCTCCTGCTGCCGCCATGCTGCTGCTGAGCGATTTCTGTTCTCATCCTGAAGCAAAGTTCTTAAACCGAGGTACTATTTCTGGGTTAGTGGAGTCTGTAACCTCGAGGTCCCACTGTATAAGGGAATTTTGGCTAGTGAGGAGAAAGAAGCTTTCACTGGGGGGCGCGTTCTGCTGTGCTTTCTTGCTCTCTCCTACTGCAGCCTGACACACTCCCCCCCCAAAAAGAACCCCATAAAAAGCAAGGTTTATGGCATATTGTGCAGCTTCCGCAAGGGACAAGCCCTGTGTTAAGAGACTCAGCATACACTTCTGCACTCCAAGCCTGAACCAGTTTCAAACTGGCTTGGCTTTCCCAAGGGAGCCCTGGAGACTGTAATGTTGGAAGTGTGCCAGGAGTTAAAGAGATCTTGGGCAGTCCCCTCTCCCTTTTAACGGAGCAGCCGTTCCCTTCTCAGAATGATGCCATGGAAGCTAAACCAGTTTATATCTGTTGTGTAGACATGCCCAAGAATGCTTGTATATATTTTGCGAGCCTCACCAGATATCGAGGAGCAGGGAACCCAGTCAGAAATGCACAGGGATTGGGGTGGGGGAAAGGAGAGAGATTAACACATTCAATATATAGCACTTTGCTAACCTGATGCCCTCTGAATGTCACTGGGCTACATACAACACTGGAGGTCCAACTGCATCTGGAGGGCACCAGGTTGACAAAGGCTGATGTGGTTCAACAAATAAAAAGCAAGGGTGGACAACTTTTGGGTTTTCAGGGGCAGTTCAATTTTTTAGGAACTATAGTCTGGGTACCAGAACTCTATATGGCCACAAAAACTGACCCTCTTGCAAATAGTTGTTGTTTAGTCGTTTAGTCGTGTCCGACTCTTCGTGACCCCATGGACCAGAGCACGCCAGGCACTTCTGTCTTCCACTGCCTCCCGCAGTTTGGTCAAACTCATGCTGGTAGCTTTGAAGACACTATCCAACCATCTTGTCCTCTGTCATCCCCTTCTCCTTGTGCCCTCCATCTTTGCCAACATCAGGGTCTTTTCCAGGGAGTCTTCTCTTCTCATGAGGTGGCCAAAGTACTGGAGCCTCAGCTTCACGATCTATCCTTCTAGTGAGCACTCAGGGCTGATTTCCTTAAGAATGGAGAGGTTTGATCTTCTTGCAGTCCATGGGACTCTCAAGTGTCTCCTCCAGCACCAGAATTCTTGCAAATAGTCCATAACAAAAGCTGGTCCTGTCTCATAACAAGGGTTCCTCAGGAATGGAGAATGTCTTCTTTAGGCATTCTTTCCATATAAGTAACACACAAGATAGATGTGTGCAGACAGAGTAAATAAAACGGGTGACCTAGCTTTTTTAAAGCTACACTCTTGATGTAGACTTGCAAATAATTCTGCACGAGTATACTATAACACCTGAACACACGCACACCTATTTTAGTCCTCTGCGACTTTAAAAAGCAGCAACATTTTAAAATTGACACAATTGGGATGGTTCTTACACAGCAGCAGGGACCCCAGCGAGTGGCTATTTACAACCCTGGACAAAACACATTTTAAATAGCAAAGCAGCTGACCCAGATAGCGTCCAGATGAAGTACTGACACTACAGTCAAGAAAAGCCAAATCTGGCCATAGCCATAAATTATGCAAAGCAATGTTGCATATGTTTTCGCATTTTGCATAATTTATCCTGCTTCTCATAGTCAGGAGAAGGGCGGGAGGAGACGAAAGAGCTACACCCCACCCCCATTGAACACTGGAAATCCTGTTCAGCCCCCTCCCCCTTAAGGTAAATCACCAGGCACTGGCCACAAGCCTCTGAGCTGGTCTTCACTGGGCTAGAAATTCCAGGTGTGCGCAGCACAACTGTTGAAGGAAAAGACGCACTTTGCAACAAGAGGCCAAGCTGAATTGTGCAACAGGCAGGGCTGGCCTCCACCCCTAATCCAGCAGCGGGGCAGAGCCTAGGCCTCAAACCACAGAAACCTCTGTCCAAGCCTGGCTATCAGGTCCCTTGCCGACTCATACATCCTTCCTCCAAAACACACAGCCTGTGTGCAATCGCCCAACCAGCTGGCTGGCTTTGTTAATGTGTTGGGAGGAGAGGGGGGTTTGCCCTCCACCCAAATACCCCCTTCTAAAGAGCTTCCTTTCGGCAATTTTTTTTTCTTTCTCTTGAAGACTGTGCAAATGAGACAGGCAAGAACTTAGGCCACACAGGCGTGCAATCGCACGGGTAGAGAAAGGGACTGTGCAGGAAAACCGTAGAGGTGAACTTCTTTGAAGCACTAACCCAATCCCCTCCTCCCTTTTGCTTGGCCTGCCATACCAAGGGGGTTAATGAAGCCGTCCACTCACTGATCCCCCTGCCACATCCACTCTGCTTGCCCCCTTTGATATTGGGAGGAAGTGCCCCCCCTTTCTCCATCCCCACTAAGCCACCTCCAACGGTGGGAGGCGGATTAACCCATTTTCTTTAATAACCACATTTGTCACCATAAAAGTGATTACAGTTTGCTGCCCGTGTGGGTGCGCAGTGGCCGGTTGGGAGGGGGGGCAGGGGAACGAGGAGAACAGGGAGGGGGGAAACAGCGGAGGAACGGACAGGTAATTACTCCTTCCCTCTCTGGGGATAGCAGTGCTGCCTACATCTTGTTAATGCGGACACTTTATTCACTCAGTTCTCATTTACTTCAAGATCACACCCAGAGAAAACACTCTGAAGCCAAGGGCTGTAGCTAGGGGAATAGAAAGGTGCAGCAGGATCAATGCGACTCTACATATACAAGATTGGAGACTCGAACACGGACACACACACTGACCCCAAATTGACAAATTTTCTAAGAGCAACTCAGTTCTGAGATCATTTGAGAATTATAACACAAGCCCAAAGACCACAGGGCTACTCAGAACACGCTTAGCTTTATGTACTGTTTTAAAATGTGCATGCTTCTAGCCCTTGTTGCTACAGAGAAAGGCCTGCCAAAAAAAAAAAAAAAAAAAGGCAGTTTTTGCTCAAGACACAAAAGTTACAAGGAAGAGAACAGATGGAAGGGTTAACTGCTTCACTCAAACAAGGTTTCTGATGACCCTCCACCCCCAAATCCTGGACCAGCCTCCTGCAGTTTCTTAGAGGGATGTTTCACAGTTTACTATAGAAAAGTGCATATTTAGGGTCGCCATACGTGCAGAATTTCCCGGACATAGTCGGAATACAGCAGTTGGAAGCAGTGTCCAGGTGGAAATCGCTGAAATGTCTAGGAGAATCCGGCCATCTGGCAACCCATGTGAGAAGTCTAGATTTTCCTTGAAAATAGCAGCTTCTTCTTTCTTTTTAGATTTTTTTTTTTTAAACTCAACAACTTTTGTGTCTGGATTTTCACTATATGAAATATGGCAACCCCACTGTCAGTGTACTTCGGAGAGGAATTAAGTCTTGGACTTTTGACTGTGGAGTCACAAATTCAGATAACCTTAGATGCAAAGCTTACTAGGCTAGTCACAGTTCTAAACAGACTCCATCCCTCCATCTATAAAATTGGGGGGGGGGGGGGAGGAAGATTCCTATAGCATGTCTTCAAGTGAGACCCAATGAGTCACTGAAAGTTTGCCGCTGGCCCCCAAACCTACCAAACAATGAAATCTTAAGGGGTTTGGTTTTTTTGAAGAAAAAAAACATTCAAGGACAATGGGTGTGAAAGACATTTCAACATAGTACTACTAGTAGTTGTTGTTTTTTAAGACACTGCATTTAAAAACTAGAAGTGGGGAGAGTTGCATTGGGTAACAGGAGCTTCCTATGCAACCCCCGAGTCCTTCACGACTGGACTTAACTGTCAGGGGTCCTTTACCTTTTTATGGAGGTAAATGTGTGTGATCACGACTTGGTGTTGGAGAGAAGGGAAACACCCTGAAATGTATGGTTTTTGCTCCAACATCCGCTCAAAAAAACACCCGGAGCTATTCAGAGGGTCCGGGCTGCCAAGTCCCTTCCCCTGCTCACTGCCCCCCCCGCCCCACTTAAAAACCCAATTCCCCTTCTTATAGCTGGGAAAGAGAACCCAGGCGTCCTGGCGCCCGGCCACCTCTTTAAATCAGAGCCGCTGACACTTCCCCCGCCAGTTCTTCCTCGGTTGTGGGGGCGGCGGCGGCGGAGAGAAAGCAAAAGGGTAGGAATATCATATACATTTTTCTGGCTCGCTCGGCGTGGGAGGGAGCGGGAAGAAACCCCCCCCCCCCTCCGTAGTAACGGGCTGGGGAGGAAGAAGCCAGAAGGCTCGAGGAGAGAGGAGAGAGGAGCGCAATCTGCCTGGGAGCCGACCAGCGACATGGCAACAGCAGCAGCTTCCCGGTTATAAATAGAGACGCCGAGCGGCGGGCGGCGGGCAGCGGGAGCTAGGTCCGTAAATACCAGCGCTCGGGGCCACCTGGGAAGGCGGCGGCCGGCGCGCCGCTCCGAATCCGTGCCCTTTCCCCGGGCGGGAAGGCTCGGCGCGCAAGGCAGCGCCGCCCGGCTCCGCACCCGCCAACCCACTCGCGCCGCCGCGCGCAACTGCGCCCGCCCGCCCGCCCGCGCGGAGAGGGCGGCAGACAAATGCCATCCTCCGATGATAAGCAAAGACGCCGCGCCTTCGAAACGCTCTCCCCTGCCCAACTCTCAGACAGAGGGGAGTTGCATGAAATGCGCGCGAGAGAAAAAGCACTAATTTCTTCAGCCAGCTCCTTCCGGGCTTTGTGTTACTAACTTTCTTTTTTCTATAGCTATGGTTTCGTTGGTGTTTTCATCGACCTATTGCACTGTCACGGTTTAAATGGTGTTTTTATCGATCTATTGCATTGTTGTGGTTTAATTGGTGCTTTTCTTCTTTGCATATGTATATACATATGTAAAAATGTGTGTTTGTAGTATGTAGCCTTCAGGAATAAAGGCAATTCATAAATACTTCTAATGTCTATTCTCTGCCACAGATTCACTGGAAAATGTACACCGGTAACTTGAGAAGGGGGTCAGGAGAAACCAGTGGGGGCAGGGAAAAACCCAATTCTCCCAGGCTCACTGCACCTCTTCTTCCTGATAGTAGTAATATTCAGCAGAGTTCCGACTCACAGGAAAGTTTTGCACAAGCCATTGACTGCCAACCCCATGTCCCTCCTGTTCCTCATCCTTCCACTATAAAAAGGGGGAAGAAGGGGCAGTCTGAGAAAGGCCAAAATTTGGCCCCACCAAATGATCTTCTCAATTAAGGATCTTCTCAGTTTTGCGTTCCCTCTACTTGACACCCTATGCGGGGGAACCACCCACACCATCCTAAATCCAGAGCTGTTGGGTGCTTGCAGCCCCATTCCAACCCTGTATAAAAATGGAATGTTTCGTGTGTGTCAGCAACCCAAAGCAGAATGAGGCTATAGGAAAGTTGCAGGTGGGGTTGCAGAGGAATAATCAAAATGGGAAGTTTCTGGGCATGACCATTTTGATTATCATGGTGATGTGGGGGAAGGGGGCTTGGCCAGTGATCAGGGGTGATGGGAGCCAAGGTCCAACAACACCTGGTGGTTTAACATGTGGAACTTGCGTGGGAAAGTTGCCCAAGGGCAACTCTTTGTTCCTCCTCTGCTACTGCTGGGCATGCTATGTGCCAAGGCAGCCTAAAGTCTGCGCCACAGAAGCTGAATTTTGCAGCCGATGTACAAAATTCTCAACTGATGGAGAAATTAGCATGTGTTCCCCTATTTTGCATAATGCATTCTTGCTTCCACTAACCACGGGGGACCTGCACAAAACTATGCGACATGCAAACTCCGCCCCCTGACCACTGGGAAACCCCACTCTCCCCATCAAACTTCCTAGCATTCTTAGGTATTCTCCCCCTACACTTTCAAGCAGTGTTAGAAACTCAGATATATAAGCTAGGTGCCAGATGGATCCTTGAATCAGGGTTACTGTCGCCAGAACAGAATGCCTAGTTATCATTTGGGGGCCAGACGGCTTGAAAGTCGTATTTTTCAATACAACTTTTTGGTTCCTGAAATTCATTCCAATGGTGCAGATAAAATATAATGGGATAGAATTCTACAGGATGTGTTGTTGGTGTATGAAAACAGGCTCCTCAGGCATGTACCTCCAGATAGTCGAGACTTCAGGGGCCATTGTGGCACCTGGGCACAACGCGCCTGGCAAATTTCAAGTATACTTGGGCACCCTTAAAGGCTGGAAACATGCTTTTGCCATAACCAAAGGCTCTCTTCAGCTGTTGTGTCCTGTGAAAAGAATCAGTTTTCTCCACACACACAAAATGAGTATTTTCCAGGAATGGCAGCAGGTTGAATATTGTAACTCATGCACCCCCAATGTAAGGCATCTACTGTGCTGCAGTGCTCAGTTCCAGCTTGGCGCATCCTTACCCACAACCCCCTGCCTGATTCCTTCAAAGGCTAACCTTGCTTGTTCAACACCTCCTCTTGTTGTGCTATTTGGATCGGCCAGAGGAAAGCAAAGCCTGGAGACATAGAGACATCGCTTGTTGCCAGTGGCAGGACAAAAACATTTAAGGAGAAGAGAAGAAAAAGAAGAAGAAGAAACAGCTGGGTGAAGAAACCCCCCACCCCCACCCTTCAGCCCTAACTATCATTAGGTTTAAAGACTTTATCTCAGAGCAAATCTCTCTCTCCCCACCACTACCAGATTGAGAGATTAACAAAGCGCTGCTTGCAACAAAGTAGATGAGGTTAGGAGGCAAGGGCATGTTGGAAACGTTTGCTCTGAAGTTATGCCTAGAGAAGGCACCCAGTAAAGAATTGGGGGCGTGGAGGAGGTTTTCAGGAAGGATTAAATACACCCCTTCCCAGTCCCATCCCTGACACCAGCCCCAGTATTGCTTCACTGGTACTGTGGAAAGACCAACACTCTCTCTTTCTCTCTGATCACAGCAGAACTGAGCAGACAAGACATCCCTGTGCAAAGGACAGAGAACAGCTAACCTGAGGAAGTCTCCTTACTGATGACATATGGTACAAACTGGCCTTAATTATGGCAGGGGTGAAGGGAGGGTACCCCTCCCCCTTTCCAGAATGCATTTGGAAATTAGCTATGATTAATTACAGCAAACTGTTGTCCCTCTGAGCTCGCTAACACTCACTGGAAATACCTTCAGCTTCCAGAAACATGAAAAATGTAAATAGTACCAGCCTTCAAGAGGGAAATCCCCAATACAGAGCGCTGCTTAAACGTCTGCCTAGGTGGAGCTGTGAATGCCATCTTTTGACTCCCCCTCTTTTGAAAGCAGTCAGATATTTTAAAACAATATTAAGAGTCAAGACACGAAGCATTTTTTTTAAAGAGAACACAAATAAAATCCTTTTAAGATTACCACAACTTTCTGCAGGAAACTTAAGAAAGCAAAATCATGTATCTAGCAATAAATAATCCCACCCAACCTGGTGGCTTCCAGATGTTCACACACACACACCACGGCATCACAAAAATGTACCAAAGTGGTTTACAACTCCCACCAACCCCAGAATAGCGGTGCTGGCTGGGGGTCCACAGGGAGTTTTGCATTCCAAACAACCCTTATTGTTGCCTCAAATGCCAATTCATTTTTCTACAGAAATCCCTTTCCCCAAAGGTTCACACACCCTACACCATCGGCACCCGGGCTTGAAGGTGGGGTGGTTCTTTTTGTAGGTTAAAGCAATAAGTACAGTTGAGCGTCGTTTGTTTATCTTATCGTCTCGGTCTGGCAAGTAAGGGTTGGGGCTATTTCTGTTATCCTAGTTACTTCCTATCCGATTAGGTGTCGCTCAGCTCACTTGCACACAAGCCGCCAGGAACTATACAATCTGTTGTGTTTCCTCCCTCTGTTCACACATGCACAACCCTGCACACAGACAAGAGCTCTTTGCTTGTGACAAAACGTGACCCAGGCAGTGTGTCCTAACGCTGATGGGAGCCGACATGTGATCTTAGAAAGAGGGGTTAGACGTGATGGCCTTTGGATTCTCTGCCATCCCTTCAGGTTGCTACCAAGGTGCAAGTCAGGTATGACTCGTGCAACATTCCACATTGGCTCAGGCCTCCCCCAGGTGCGTGAGGAGCCGAGTTTTACTCCTTCCCATTTAAAGGTCACAATGGCCAAGTGATGGGAGGGAAAGGGGGGGCAGGGGGAAAGAGAGCTGCTCAGCTCCATATCCATGTCAAGCTGTATTACAAGAGTGAACCTACATCCCCCTAGGTAAGAAGGAACAGCAAGGAGGGCACCTGTCTGGACTCCTGTATGCTCCTTCTCCTGTCATGCTTGGGGGCAAAGATCTGTCCAACCAGCTTGCCATGCTCACATGCTGGCACGCAACCGTTGCCCACAGGAGTAGCACAAGGCTTTAAAAGAGGATTAGGCAAGTTTGCAAAGGAGAAGGCTACTAGCCATGATGGCTAGATTCTACATTCATTGTTGGAGGGAAGGATGCTCTGAACCCCAGTTGCTGGGAAACACAAGTGGGGAGAAAGTTGTAGTGCTCGGGTCCTGCATGCTGGCTCACCATAGGCATCTGGTTTGCAGTGTTAGAAATTCAAAATAATATAAGCTAGGCACCAAATGGCTCCTTCAACAAAAGTTACAGTTGCCAAAACAATGTCTAGTTGCCATTTTCGGGCAAGGCAGCTCTAAAGTCTTATTTCTCAAATGATGGACTGACTGTGATGATGATGATAATGATGAATTAAATTTCTATACTGCCCCATAGCCACAAGTCTCAGGGCAGTTCACAGGATAATTACAGTCATACCTCGGGTTGCGAACGTGATCCATGCGGGAGGCACGTTCGCAACCTGCAGCGTTCACGACCTGCAGTGCTGCGTCTGCGCACGCACGTGACACAATTTGGCACTTCTGTGGAAGCGTGAGCACCGAAACCCAGAAGTAACCTGCTCCAGTACTTCCAGGTTCAGTGCGGTCTATAAGCCAAAAACGCGCAACCCGCAGTGCTCGCAATCCGGGATATGACTGTATATTCACAGGACGATATCAGTTAAACATCTGGCTAGTTGAGCTAGGTTAAGAACATTGAGAACTTAAAGAAGAAAAGTCCCTTGATCCAGGGACAGTCCACATATATATTGGCCCGTGTGCCTACCTCTTTTTCTTAATGGTGACATGGACCATTCATAATGTGGGGATATTCTTCACAGCTGTGAGCAGGGCAGTGGGCTGGGGTAAGTGAAGACAAGCTACAACAATTAACTATAACGTTCTTCATTGTTCCTGCTCCGGCTGCACAGAAAAAGCATTTTGGTTCCTGAAATTCATTCTGATTTTGCTGATGAAATATAACAAATAGGAATCTACAGGGTGGGGTATTAAGTGTGTGAAAACAGTCCAGATCCAATGATCCCCAGGCATGCAGCTCCAGATTGTGCAGATGTCAGGCACTATCCTGGTGTCCAGGCATCTTCACTTAGTCGCAAGTGGTCGAGAGCTAGGTGCAAAATGCACCTGGCGCCTGGCTAATTTCAAACACTGCTGATCCGCCACTGTGAGAAGAAGATGCTAGGTTAGATGAGCCATTGGCCTGATCCAGCATGATCTTGTTATGTTCTCAAGATACCAAGTGATCTATCATCCCCAGGGAAATAAGATGTTCCTTGTCTAAGTGCCAGTCATATCCAAAACATTATCTCCAGAATGCCCTGGGCCAAAGGACACTTCCTTCAACAGGCATCAACAGTGACAGGATCCGTCAATGGTTTGCATGAGATCCTCCTCACCAAAGCAGGACCTAGTCAAGAAATTGTGCTTCTGGTCATGAGAATCCACTGTTCAGTTCCACACCACCCTTGAG
This sequence comes from Podarcis erhardii, assembly GCF_964252035.2. NCBI lineage: Eukaryota > Metazoa > Chordata > Lepidosauria > Squamata > Lacertidae > Podarcis > Podarcis erhardii. The sequence goes on along the minus strand of NC_138502.1, from coordinate 28,005,053 downwards.
CCGAAATCCCTTTTGTTTTGCTGGGTTGTGACACTTGTGTGGCAATGTAGCAACTCATATGCAAGGAAGTCCCAAGAAACCATCATTTTAGAATAACAGGAAATCGGTCCAAAGGCCCTCTTGCAAAGCCATGACTTCTTTGGAGGGGAGGAGGAAAAGTGTGTGTGAAGTCACAGAATGAGGACAAATGGCCTCTTAACACCCTTTAGCCATCGGGCCAATTACAGTGGTACCTCTGGTTACGTACTTAATTCATTCCAGAGGTCCGTTCTTAACCTGAAACTGTTCTTAACCTGAAGCACCACTTTAACTAACGGGGCCTCCCGCTGCTGCCGCGCAATTTCTGTTCTCATCCTGAAGCAAAGTTCTTAACCCGAGGTACTATTTCTGGGTTAGCAGAGTCTGTAACCTGAAGCAGATGTTACCTGAAGCGTATGTAACCCAAGGTACCACTGTATAATAATTTTGGGCCAAGAGTGGTAAGTAGGTAGAACCCTTTTACCTACAGATGACTACTTATGGGAGAAGGGGATATTAGAGAGGGAATACTTTAAAAGGTAAACACCAACCCAAAATTTATGTATCATGGTATACTTTCCCAACATTCCGGTCCTACTTTTACCCATGATATAACAAAAGAAAAAAGATGGGAGGGGTGGCCTTTTGTTTTAGATCCTGTGAGGGGAAACTTTGGTCTTCTAGATCAGTGTTTCCCAACCTTGGGTCTCTAGCTGTTTTTTTGAACTACAACTCCCATCATCCCTACCTAGCAAGACCAGTGGCCAGGGATGATGGGAATTGTAGTCCAAAACAGCTAGAGAATCAAGATTGGGAAACACTGTTCTAGATGTTGCTGAATTGCAACTTCCACCAGCCCCAGCAAGCATGGCCAATGGCCAAGGATTATGGGAACTGTAGTTCATTAACGTCTAGAGAGCCAAAAATTACCCACACCTGTTTTAGATGAACAGATGGGGTCACTCACACTCAGAGCAGAGCTACTGAAATTAGTGGGCATGATTAACATAGTTCTACTGTTTTTGATGGGTCTATACTCTGAGTATAACTTTTTTTGTAACTGCTCCCCCAGAAATTGCTTAACTCTTGTATTTTTGCTGCTTCTTTCGTTTATAATGTTATTTTTAAATAGGGAAAGAAAAAAAGAAGAAAGAAAGTCACTCTGAGCTATGCCAAATCAGGGTACAAATCTAAAAGTAAAAAAATGTAATGTGCCATTAAGAGCATGAAGAAAAGACAACGACACATCTACCCGGGACACACACAGTGAAATAATGGCTACAATTAGACTGATAAGAATCCACCCAGGTCAGACTTTTGCGCCTACAACAGCAGTTAATGAAGTGCCACGGAAATCCATAAGCAGCAAAGAGCCCCAGCAACAACTATCCTCACAGAGTCCCACATCATTCAATAGTTACAAACATTTTGTCACTGAAAGGCTTCTGGCGATCGTGGTTAGTTGTAGCAGCCACTAAAGTTACTCTCTCATTCTCCCACAAAAACACATTTCTTAACAGTGAGAAAATATTTCAAATTCCTAGAAATCAGCAACAAACCTCTAGGTAGTGGCTGTGCACAGAGAAGCAGGAAGAGATTCTGAGAGGCCCCAAATTCACCACCACCACCACATTATTATCAACATTTTGTATCCCACCTTCCCTCGCAGCGGTTCTCAACATCCCCAGATGTTGTTGGACTACAACTCCCATCATCCCTAGCTAGCAAGGCCAGAGCTCAAGGATGATGGGAGTTGTAGTCCAACATCTGGGGACCCACAGGTTGAGAACCACTGCTCCGAGGAGCTTAAGACAGTGGACAAGGTTCTCCATCTCTTCATTTCATCCTCTCAATACCCCTGAAATGTAGCTTAAACTGAGAGACAGTGACTGGCCCAAGGTCTTGTGTGACGTTTTCCAGCCCTGTATGTTTCTGATCCTTAAAAAAAAAATATGGTAGTGACCATCACAGCATCTAGTAGCAAAGAGTTCCACAGGTACATGGTACTTTTTTGTGTGTGTACTCACATAAGAAATAGCTCCAGGAAATCCTAACCCAATTAAATATGGCATTTTCGAAGTACAGTGCTACCTCAGGTTAAGTACTTAATTCGTTCTGGAGGTCTGTTCTTAACCTGAAACTGTTCTTAACCTGAAGCACCACTTTAGCTAATGGGGCCTCCTGCTGCAGCTGCACCACCGGAGCACGATTTCTGTTCTCATCCTGAAGCAAAGTTCTTAACCCGAGGTACTATTTCTGGGTTAGCGGAGTCTGTAACCTGAAGTGTATGTAACCTGAAGCGTATGTAACCCGAGGTACCACTGTAACATATACCTTTCATGTTCACCAGCCAGCCATGAGGGCAAAGCATGATACTCAGAAATGTCCCCACTACTTGTCTCACAAATATCTGATTTAATCTCTTTCTCACTCACTCACTCACTCACTCACTCTGTCTCACACACACACCAACCCCAGTAACACAATTTTCCCAGGGAAACCCAAGTTCCCTTTTTAAAAGAAAGAAAGAATTGGGTGACGAGAATAAGCCGTCAGCCTTGACGCAACATTTCCTGATGTCACCCACATGGTGGTTTCATTCCACCTAAAGAGGAACAGCTATAGGAAGGCAGGCTGGGCCAGGCCAGGAGAGCAACAGAGAGAGAACAGAAACTTTAACATCACTGCCTTCTCACCCAATTTACCAACCGCAGCAATAGGCAGCTTCTCAACAAGAGGAGGTGAATACCTAACAAGAAAAGGGAAGTTGGCTGCCAACCTGCAAGTTCAAAGTTTGGGTACTAGTGTATGTGGCCCCAAACAGCTCAGGACCAGGTTACTTGAGAGATCACCACCTTCTTCTTCTTCTTCTTCTTCTTCTTCTTTGGCAATCACTTGTAGCTGAGTAAGATTGTCTTCCATAAACACAACTTTAACAGTGGGTCTGAATGTGACTGTGGAGGCCAATTCTGGATCCACACATTCTTCCACAGTGGGGACATAGGTTTCTGGGTGGGAGTTGATCACGGTAAGGGTTTGCCAAGTGTGCCTTCCTCTTAGCACGTTTGTCCCTTGTGTCCTGAGTTCGAGCATCTCCAAAACCCATGACACCTTTGGTAAAGGCTGTTCTCCAACTGGAGCACTCGCAGGCCAATGTTTCCCAGTTGTCAGTGTTTATACTACATTTTTTAAGATTGGCCTTGAGAGAGTCTTTCAACCTCTTTTGTTGACCACCAGCATTACGCTTTCCATTTTTAAGTTCAGAATAGAGTAGTTGCTTTGGAAGACGATAATCCGCAGAACATGACCAGTCTAACGAAGTTGATGTTAAAGAATCATTGCTTCAACACTGGTGATCTTTGCTTCTTCCAGTACACTGGCATTAGTTCGCCTGTCTTCCCAAGTGATGTGCAAAAATTTTCAGAGACAGCGTTGATGGAATTTTTCGAGGAGTTGGAGATGGTGTTTATAAGTGGTCCATGTTTCACAATCATACAGTAAGATCACCCTATCCCTTACATACCCTGTCAACCACTGAATTCTAGAGAGTTTCTCCTTCAAGTCCCAGAAATATCAGACGTAGGGTGGCTTTCACTATGGCTGTCCTTGTTCTGTGGAACAGCATCCCTATTGAGATAAGAGAGGCACCCAAGTATCTGTACTTTCTGGAAACAATTGGAGGCAAAAAAAATTTTTTTGCTCCAGCAAGCTTCTCCTGCTGTGTAAAAAGCTCTTTGCCTTAGGTGTTCATTTTGTATAACTTTTAAATGCATTTTCATATGGTTTTTAGACCTGCTTTAAGACATATGGACAAAGTGACTCGTAATAAATTATTACTAAAATATAGGAATATCGGGATTGAGTGTGAGGGCTTATTAGTGACCTGATCTCACTCACTGAGTCCAGCTTCTGCCAAACGGGATTCAATTCTCATTGATGTCACTCTCGCTAATCATTAAACCGCTATCACCTCAGTCCTTACTAAAGACCCGGGCCTACTCCAAGAAACTAGTGGAGGTACTAAAACCAAACGTATACTGAAGGCTGGGGACCCTCAGAAGTTAATGTGAAACAGAAAAATGTAAATGCAAATAAGTCTCGTGTGTTTAAAAGTTAATTATCTCAATAAAGCACACATTTTAATATAGTTGTTAAAAGTACCCGAGTGCTCGAAAATCTACCCAGTGTCTTTGCTTTCATTGGCTAGAATACAGGAAGGCGTGTTTGTGTCTTATGGCACATTTGCTGCACAAATGACCGTAAGAAAAAGAGTCTCCAGTTTTCTTACATTAGAAAAGTAATAAAAAGCTGAAAATGCAAAGAGGCCACCTGGAATAACCATGTGAAATACATGCGCATGCAGATTCCAACAGCTACTTGCACACACACACACCCCAGCCTCACTTTGTTACATTGGCTATGACTTTATTTCCACCAGCTCCTAGTACAGTGGTACCTCGGGTTACAAATGCTTTGGGTTACAAACGCTTCAAGTTACAGACTCCACTAACCTGGAAGTAGTACCTCAGGTTAAGAACTTTACCTCAGGATGAGAACAGAAATCGTGCTCTGGCGGCGCAGTGACAGTGGGAGGCCCCATTAGCTAAAGTGGTACCTCAGGTTAAGAACAGTTTCAGGTTAAGAATGGAACTCTGGAACGAATTAAGTTCTTAACCAGAGGTACCACTTTACCAGATGACATTCCTTGAACACTGTTTCTTAAATGCAGACTAGCTCCTTCCTTGGGCAGAGTCCCGCGACTTTTCAACATTGTGTACAGGGGGTAGGCTGCATTTGAAACTTAGATACAGAAGCTTGGTGCCGAATGGCTGCTTAAACCAAGGTTATAATTTCCAAAATGGAATGTCTAAGTTGCCATTTTTGAGCACGAAGGCTCAGAAGCCTTGTTTTTCAAACGATAGACCAGCTGTGATTGATTCTCAGTTTAAACATCTGTATGGTTCAGATGGTGACCTTGAGCTGGGTTAAGAGCTTTGAGAACAAAGAAGAAAAGTCCACATATAAACTGACCTATTCTGACCTCTTTTTCTTAATGGTGACTGCTCCTGCTGAGGCTGTACAGCAAAAGCATTTTGGTTCCAGTAATTCATTCTGATTGTGCAGGTAAAATATAACTGGCAGAATTCTACAGGATAGGGCATTAGTGTGTGAAAACAGTCCAGATCCTATGATTCCCAGGCATGCACCTCCAGATGGCAGAGTTGTCAGGCGCCATTCTGGCACCCAGGCATCTTCACTTGGTCACAAGTAGTTGAAAGCCTGGTGCAAAATGCGCCTGGCTAATTTCAAACACTGATGGTAGGGCATACTCAGTGCTGTGCATCCTCTGTGTTAGGCTAAGATTTTACAGACCGCAATTCCAAATTGTTCCAAGAAAAGCTAAAATCTGTGGCATATGAGAACATGTACATTTGCTCTGATTACACACGTTTTTCTTTCAATTTTCGATTTCACAAAACATAGGAAAACAGCAATTAAAACAGATTGGAACAAATACAAATTTAAGGTTGATACATTCCAATTTTGTAGAGAAAATAAATTATATCTGAATAAACAAAATCTTTTGTCTAAAGCTGCAGGCATTTTAGACACGCTGTTTAAGCGGCTTTCAGTCATCTAAAAAGAAAAAACTCAGCTTGAATGCTGGATTTATGACAAGCAGATAACTTCACCCGAATACATGATTAAGTAAACATATCTCTTTATTCTGAAGACTTCACTCTGATTTTTCCTAATCACGGGGAGGGGAAGTATACTATGCAAGATGCTTAAAACACAAAACCTGGCAATCTTATATGTCAAAAAGTATATATTTGCAACCGTAACAGCAAGGAACTTGCTTTCTTTTTTAAACAAATGAAATCTAAGATTCTCAGGAAATTGAGTTTGTGTCAAATGCTACATTCCATGCTATTGCTGTGTTTCACGGAATCTCTCTCTCCCCCCCCCCACCCTCCATTCATCTATTTGCTTAAGCTATTCCACTTACTCTAGAGGAGAAAGGTAGGTTGCAGCTCCACCCTCTGATCAATGGAAAGCTTCTGAGGTTTCGCCAGGCATTGCTCCCAAATCAAAGCCCATCTCTGCAGTCAACACTGTTTGAAAGCAGGGGTAGGGAGGACCTAGTGCTCCCATGTTGTTGGACTACAACTCCCATCATCCATTGCCACTGGTCACACAGGATGGGCAGATGGGAGGACCACATCCCAGCAGTGTGGTCCTTCCTGCTCATTAAAATGGAGGCCTATATCAGGCATAGGCAAACTCGGCCCTCCAGATGTTTTGGGACTACAACTCTCATCATCCCTAGCTAACAGGACCAGTGGTCAGGGATGATGGGAACTGTAATCTCAAAACATCTGGAGGGCCAAGTTTGCCTATGCCTGGCCTATACAGTCGTACCTTGGAAGTTGAACGGAATCTGTTCCGGAAGTCTGTTCTACTTCCAAAACGTTTGAAAACCAAAGTGCAGGAAGCTCCTGCAGCCAATCAGAAGCCACAGAAGCCCCGTCGGACATTTGGCTTCCCAAAGAAAACCGGAACAGTCACTTCTGGGTTTCGATCGTTTGGGAGCCAAAACGTTCGAGAACTAGGCTGTTCGACTTCCGAGGTGCGACTGTACATTGATACAAGACTGCAGTTTTTAGAGGTGCAAATTTAAGAGGCCTGGTCCATGAAGAAGTTAATGTTTTGACAAGCCGTTAGGGTAGGAACAGAGTTCTTCCATCTCTCTCTCTCTCTCTCTCTCCCCTCAACTCTACCTCACATAGAACTGCTTCCCCATCAGGTCAAGCCACCACCCTGCCTGAGTTCCCTCTCCAACCGATTCCTAGAGAGAGATCAATAGAGCTGCATACACAGTCATACAGGTGTCAGCCACAGCCCTAGCTGTGAAAGTCCCAGGGGGAAAAGACAGGGTGGGAACTGGGAAGTAAATTACACTTGTGTATCAGTCTCCAGGCAAAATTCCTATGCCAGGGAACAGGCAGGGGTGCCAGTTTCCTGAGAATCCAATAAACTGGAGGTGGGGTGGAGGAGAAGAGAGTCCTTCGCAAACAGCAGCAAACCTGCACACAAACTCTCTCATGCATATTTTCCCTTCTCATTGTCTTTTCTTTTTATTTAAAAAAAAAGGCAGGGGAGGAGAAAAGCAGATAGAATATGCAAGCTAATCTGGCTACTTTCCTAGATCAAGAGACACCAACATGATTTGGTCCACTCACGAGCTTTTTCCTTTCCTTTAACACGGAATATATTTGAAAATGAAATTTAAAATACAGGCGGGGGGGGGGAGGAAAGCATGTGCATAACAACACAACAAGATTTCTAATCAAGAAATCACTGAGTACTCAGTGATTGTTAAAAATTTAATCAGAACTTATTAGGCAGTTCACACACCAATGAATTATCATTTTTGAGGAGCAGAGCAAGAGTTTTACTCCTCCTCCATTTCTGTTGTTTGTTTTACAGAAAGCAATACAATGTATTTTAGCCGGAGTTTCTCAAGGACAAATATCTCACTCCTCCACTTGTCTAGGAACGGGAGAATACCCTTGTGTTGACTTCCTGTGATGCTGATACGGGGATTTCCCAGAGTTCCCCTTTGCTCTGTATTTTCAGATGGGGGTTCCCAAACATTCTCCTCCACTGTCCACATGAACATTCCTGAGTCTCTTGGAGGACTATGTTACATTCCCCACCACCACCTGTTGTAGCAATTGTAATGCTCTGTGCTAGGCACAGCATGAGTTCCAATTGCTTTTTTATTGCTTCTTATACAGAAAGCTTGCAACTTGGGGGTGGGGATTACCGGTAAGTTGCAGGGATTTCACCTGAAACCAAAGTCATGTATTGTCAAAACGCATTGGGTGCAACGGCAGGTGAGATTGCCGATGTCTTTTTTTCCTAGACGTCCACCCCCTTTTCACCTTTTTAAAATAAAAAATATATAAAATTACCAAGCACCTAGAGCTGAATATGCACAAGTATGTTGCTGAATTACCATTTGAATTTGATAGGATTCAAAATTCTGTGTTTTTCACATGGGGACTACCCAAATGAAATTCACAGACCATAGCTGGGAACCCCCTAAACTGTTCTAGAAGTCATCTTTCCCCCTAGAACTGGGCAGCCCACTCTTGAGAAGAGGGGTGGAGAATACCCTACTCCAGACTCTCATAACCTGGTGCCCCCCCTACATCCCTTGCCTTCCCACCCTCCCTGGACATTGACCATGCTGGCAGGGGGCTGGTGGGAGTTGTGGTCTGGAGGGCACTAGGTTGGGGAAAGCTGTCCTACTCAAACAACAAGGAAACCTGTCTAAGTCCGGAAACAAACGGCTTTTAAGAACTGTGGGATCTGGCCCTCTTAAACACAACCCTACTCATTTGGTCATTTTCAACGAACAGCGGCCTCAATAAGATCATTAGCCCATCCTAAGCCTAGCCAGCCATCGCCAGCAGCACCAGAGGTCAGAAAATCTAGTCAACTGCCAGGAAACTTTGTTAAATGGTCCACCTGCCTGGTTCTCACTTGGCAAGGGGACTGGCCTGAACAGAAGCATTATTAATTACCATATTTTTCCATGTATAAGACGCCCCCATGTATAAGATGCCCCCTATTTTAAACCTTTTTTTTTTTTTTGGTAAAAAAAAACCTAGTCTTATACACGGAAAAATATGGTAATTAAATTTGTTAGTTGCTTTATCTTGCCCAGGGCAACCCAAAGCAACTCACTCCAACTGAGCCAGGGCCTGTGCCACTGGTAATGGCCACCTCAGTCACTGCGTGGAGAGGTGGGATATAAATCTATTAAATAAATATGCTAGCCACGGAAGTTTTGCAATGGCACCAGAGTGCTCAGGGCACAATGCAACATGACCAGGCTCACACTACTGCCAGTCTTGCAGAAGGCTAAAATGCATCCCCCAAGGTCTCTTGCGATGCTCTCTTGGCTTGCAATTTCTTCCACTCCACTATTAGATGTAGGGGCTTTTTAGACCATGTTGTCCAAACACCCCACCCCAAGCTGGAGATGGCGCTGTTGGCAGGGTGAATCCAGGCTGGGTCTGGTTTTCAGGACATCTCCACTAGTTCGCAGTGGTGTGCTTGAAAGTCTAATTAAGGGGCAAGGGCATACTTAAAATCAACTTGGCCATGGGCAGAGGCGACTAAAAGTCAGTACGGGCTTTTTTCCTGGTAAGTGGCACATGCTGAAACAATGGCACAAAACCACTTTCACTTAAGACAGCCAAACAAAGCATTAACGGTCTCCCTGTCTTGGATCGTCCAAGGAGAGGATTGACCAGAGCTATTAACAGTTAACACTTCCTACACCACCACAGTCACACAGCATCCTTTCCCAACTCCCTGTTGCCATCAGGCCTGGAAGTGCCAGGCAGGTACCCAGCCAAGGGCTGGAAAAGGCCTCCGCTAAAGAGACCATGACGTCAGGACTCCGCTATTCTTAGCTCGCCCCTTGTGCAAAGAGTCGCAGACGCTGACCTTCAGTCCCAGTTCCCAGTGCCAGCCATTTTCCTTGCCTGCCTACATTTCCAGGGACTTGGAACGACACTTTCCCCAGACTGATGGAAGAGCTGGGTGGGCTCTGCACAACTAACACAGGGAAGAGAACCCAGGAATTCTACTGCCCCTAACCCCACTGAGTCAAGCCAGGGGCTTTCATCCCCTTTCCAGCCAAATTCACAGTGGCTAGGTGCCTTTTATCGGGAACAGTGTTTAAGAAGGCAAAAAAACCCAACAGCAAAAGCTTTCCCCACAAATCCATTCTCGCTCTCGCTGTCTCATGGTTTCAAGGCAGACCACAAAACCACAAGGTGGGGGATCGCCCATTGCCGCCTCAACTGACCCACTGAGAACTCAACAAGTTGTGCTGGATGCGTTGCACAGCTGGGTAGTTGACAACGAAGGAGATTGTGCAAAGCACCAACCTGCTTACATGCAGCAGGGAGTGCCAAGTTGTCCTGGCCCTTCTCTTCCGCTGAGGCCCAAGGCCCATGTGCACACACACACTCAAGGGCACCCAACAAGCGTTCCTTTTCGTTGTTGTCACTGTAACCCTATCAACAGACAGCCGCAAAGGCAATAGCTGTTTTGAGTGTGTTTGCGCGTGTCTTTCGGTGTGGGTTTTTTTTATTTTAAAAAAGGGAAGTAACCAATTGCTTTCCCTGTTGTCGTGGCTATTGTAGTTCAAAAGCAATCACCAAAGTCCCCAGTTCTGCAAAAGAAGTGAGCTTAGGGATGAAGAAACTGCAAACCTCCAGATGTTTGTAAGGCTCTGACTCAGGGGTGATGGGAGTTGAAGCAAAACAACATGGGGGGGGGGAACACTCCCCATCCCTGATGTAGTGGAAGCAAGTGAGGCATTAGGCTTCTTATTTTTAAAATCCCAGAGACAGGGGAAATGAGTAAAAGCAGAATACAACTGATCTGAAAGCACATAGAACTTTGGACTCCATTCACAGCTGCAGAGGTCTAATGCCACGAAATGGGAAGGCAGGGACCTGCCTGGGTCTCTGAAGGGGCTTGGACCAATCTGGTTATTCCCTCCCCCGCCCCCTTACCGCCATAGCTCAGTTGGTAGAGCATGAGACTCAAAGGTTCCTGCATTGTAGGGGGTTGGACTAGATGACCCTTGGGTCCCTTCCAACTCTACAATTCTATGAACGTTTCCAGCTACCCCACCCTTTGCCCTTGGAAGCCGTATAAGAAGCTGCTGCTGCAGGAGAGGGAACTGTGAACAACATCAAATTGGTTTTTTTATTTTAAAAAGGGGAAGTAACCAATTGCTTTCCCTGTTGTCGTGGCTATTGTAGTTCAAAAGCAATCACCAAAGTCCCCAGTTCTGCAAAAGAAGTGAGCTTAGGGATGAAGAAACTGCAAACCTCCAGATGTTTGTAAGGCTCTGACTCAGGGGTGATGGGAGTTGAAGCAAAACAACATGGGGGGGGGGAACACTCCCCATCCCTGATGTAGTGGAAGCAAGTGAGGCATTAGGCTTCTTATTTTTAAAATCCCAGAGACAGGGGAAATGAGTAAAAGCAGAATACAACTGATCTGAAAGCACATAGAACTTTGGACTCCATTCACAGCTGCAGAGGTCTAATGCCACGAAATGGGAAGGCAGGGACCTGCCTGGGTCTCTGAAGGGGCTTGGACCAATCTGGTTATTCCCTCTCCCGCCCCCTTACCGCCATAGCTCAGTTGGTAGAGCATGAGACTCAAAGGTTCCTGCATTGTAGGGGGTTGGACTAGATGACCCTTGGGTCCCTTCCAACTCTACAATTCTATGAACGTTTCCAGCTACCCCACCCTTTGCCCTTGGAAGCCGTATAAGAAGCTGCTGCTGCAGGAGAGGGAACTGTGAACAACATCAAAGGAGGGGTTTTTCTAGGACCAAGGTGAAACTGTAAAACTCCCCTGTTGTGTTTGCTATCGGATGCTAGATGCTGTTTATGTTATCTTGCTATATTTATAATTCTGAAATGTTGTTTTTTGGTATGCTATTATATTTGTTATTGCATTATTTTGCTGTTATTGTGAAACTGTTTTTGCAGCACTTGGGTTTCGAAATGCATTCCCGTTTCCTTTGCCTTAAGCCGCTTTGAGCATATTTGTATGCTGCTGGAAAAGCAGCATACAAATAAAAGGAATGAATTTCCTGCTCCTCCGAGTTTAAAAGCAGGGATGGGAAGCCTCTGGCACTGCAGGTGTTGTTGGCTCCCAATCTCCCATTGGCCCCAGCCAGCATTAAAAGCCAAAAAGGTTTTCACTGGTGCTCCTTTGCAAGTGGCCCAAACTCTGAGCATTCTTTTTTGGGGGGTGGGGAGTAAGTCTCTAGTCCACATGAAAAGAAAGTTATGGGGCAAAATGTGCAGGTACCTTCAAAATGAAGTGAGAGTGAGAGTAAGCGTGGCGTGTTCACCTTGTATATATTTCCTGGTATGCAGGAATGTTCCCTGTTGTTGTTATTGACAGAAACAGCATCAGGATGTCTCTGTGTGTGGTCCAAAAAGGTTGGCAACCCTTGATCTAAGCAAACAGAAGAATGGGCAACTCAGATGAAAGGTAAGCTCAGCAGGGACCAACCCATGCTCCACAGAACAGAGGAGACAGCAAGAGAATCGGCTTCTAGGAGCAGCACAGAGACCTCATTCCAACAAATCCCACAGGATGGATTGAAAAATGCACAAAAGTATTCCTGGAGCTGCAGGATCTAGAAGCCCTAGGGTAGTGATGGCCAAACTTGGCCCTCCAGCTGTTTTGGGACTACAGCTCCCATCATCCCTAGCTAACAGGACCAGTGGTCAGGGATGGAGGGAATTATAGTCCCAAAACAGCTGGAGGGCCAAGTTTGGCCATCACTACCCTAGGGGGTCACCTCTGCTAAATACTCTTTCTTGGGCTTCGAGCAAGTCATTGCACTCTTTCCACCCTCAGTCTGTAAAATGGGAACAGCTACGATCTCCCACAGGCAGGTTTCAAAGAACATAAAAGGGCTTTGAAAAATGCTATTTTTATATTTTTAAGAAATCTGCATTTAGAACTTGGTTGACACATGCTTGGGATTGTTTTGAAACAGGCTAAGTTAGAACAAGAAAATGGAAACTGTGTCAAGGAGAGATGCCGTTCCATTGTACCTTTCACAAACAAACAAAAATGATGGGAGCTCAATGCTGCTCTTATGCAACTGAGCCCCCGTTAAAGACACTTGTGTGATGTACTGTCTTAATATTTTTAACACAAAAGGGCATGCTGAAAGAAACGTCCTATGAATTAAGGCTTCTTCTTCCTTTTTAGTTCAAACGATGATGAAAATTGCTTGAATCAAAAATTACGACCTTATTGGACCGAGGGGCTGCTTTGACCATCATGCTTTGACCATACTCTAATCCCGCCTTCCCAACCTGTCGCTCTTTCTACGTTTTGGACCAGCATGGCCAGAGGGCACCAGGCTGGGGAAGGTTGTTCTAATCTGTCACCTTGCCCTGTTGGGATGGATCCTTCAGGCAACTCAAATTTGGTCCACGTAAACAAAACTGGGGTCGCTTTTAATATGTGCATACATATATTTATTTATTTTTGCACACCCACAGGGGGTTTCTCCGCTTGGGTGAGTGATGCATCATGTGACCCAGCAGCTTGCAGAACTCAGCTGGCAACCACAATGAGCTCAGCCACAGATTTCAGGGCTTCAAGAAATTGCGGAAGTTGCCACACAGCAGCTGGCTCACAAGTTCAATGCGAATGGGAAGGAGACAGTATGTGGCCTGTCCCCCCGAGTAGAGACCCACATAATTATGTGAACAGCGTTTCAGTGGGTCCTCATTATTCAGGACTGGCTGAAGGGTGGGGATTGCTATGAATGGTTGGATAAATTCCTCAGGTGCCAGGTGTGGTTTTGCACCTGGAAGGGTCCAACTGCGACAACGTGTAGCTCTGTTCTGTGGGTGGCAGGTTGGCAAATGGCTGGGCCCTCCAGCTTTCTTAAGCAGAAGAGCTTTAGTTATTGCATTTTTATCCCACCTTTTTCTCCCAGAGAGTACAACAACACTGTGAGGTAGATTAGGAGGCTGTGGCTGGCCCAAAGTTACCCAGTGAGCTTCATGACCAAGTGGGGATTTGAACCCTGGTCTCTCAGGTCCAAGTCTGACACTCTAACCACTACACCACACTAGCTTCCTACAGTAGCTCTGCTATGGGGCAGCTATATAAATTAAGTAAGTAAATAAATATGGAGACAGCAAAATGCCACTTAGAGAAGGATCTGAAATATTTTCCTCACAGCTTGAACTTGTTTTATTCTGGATTGTTTAATTTGATGTTTTAATGCGTTGTAAACCGCTTTGAATTTCTTTAAAATGTAAAGCGGCATAGAAATGAAATGAATAATAAACAACATGGGGGGGGGGAGAGACAGGGCCCAGACATTCTGTTGTGGCAACAGCAACCTAGGTTTAAGGTGCCCTTTGGAGAATAGCTTCTATGAGTTTCTAACACTGCACCAAGCCCTTAAAGGAGCAGATGTCATGATGTGTTTCAGTTCAAAGATGTCTTCATTTGATTGATGCTCTTTTCCATAGAAGGAGTAGGAGGAAAAGGAGGAGGAGGAGGAGAAGTAGTGGTGGCAGCCGCACCAGCCTCAGTCTGCCCTCACCCAGTTCCCTGGGTCAGCTTACTTCTGCTTGTCTGCTTCCTTCTCCTCAATCTCCGTGTTGTCCTTGCAGAACTCTGCAGGGAAGAGTATGGGGACAAAACTAGAGTTCTCTGGCTCTGCTGGACATTGGCTCTGGCTCCCCCTACTGTTGGCCTCCGGGCATTCTGCCCCAATGGGCACCAACCACCACTGGCTTCCTCATGAAGGAATACTGTGTCATGATCCCCTCCACTTGCAGAATGAAGAACAACAGCCTAGGTGGCCATGTTGCCCACTCTTCACATGGTAAGGCCTTTGGTGTAAATGTGGTCCAAGTCCAAGTCCATTTCAAAGTTAAATAGCCTGAAGAAGCGAGAGCAGAAGGGGGCCTTGAAGTTACCCAGTCAGCAACCAGTGAGTAGACCGAATCAGCTCATCACGGGCTTCCCTGCTGTGGTGAGATGTGCTGCATCTGTATTTAAATTGTGGTACTTATCTCTACATTATTTGATTTAGATTCACAGCCTAGATTTACTAGACTGCAAACTGAAGGGCAGGAACCACCTTAGTGCTGATTTTTGATTAACAGGTAAGGTATATTGACACAAACAAACAAATTTGCACCCACATTAGCACATGCAAACTCCAGGCAAATCCGTGTCCTCTTTTTTGTGTGTGTATGACACATTTCCTCTTTGTTGAGGCAGCGTTAAGTGGCCACCCTCCTAGACACGGGTTTCCTGTCTCAACGAGAACCAAGCCACAGACATTGTTTTGAGTGTGCCGCTCAGACGGGCAAAGCCCCCCTCTGCCATTTTTTTTATATTTTTATGGCACCTTTCGCTGTATCAGATTTCAGGGTGTTGTACAAAACATAAAAAATAAGCAATACAATAAAACACATTCACCAAAGCAGAAGCAGCCAATCAAACCTTTTTTTAAAAAAAAAACAGACTAGTACCAAGCTGACTGAAAATATTAAAATCCCTGTGTAAATAAAAAGGGATGTCTAAAAGATAGCCATGCTAGGCAAATCTCATTAAGAAAAGTGCATTCCACAGGTGTGGGTATTTCTGCCCCCCCCCCCCCCGCAAAAGCCCTCATTGTTCTTTGTTGCTTCTTACCTCAAATTTGAGATGGGCTTCAGCAAATAATCTTATGAAACTGGCAGGTTGGCATGGGAGTAAAGTGCCTCCTAAACCAGGAACAGGGAAGATGTTGCTGGACTCCAATTCTCATCAGCCCCAGCCAGCAGGGCCAACGGTCAAGATATGACAGGAGCTGCAGTCCAACAACATATGGACGCCACCAGGTTCTGCACCCCTGTTCTAGAACCTCCCAAAGCTAAAGAAGAATTATTTCCCCTTACACTACACCCAAGCAGATGGACGCGCCCAGAGGAACCTCACCCCAATCCCTATTTAAAGGCAGGGAAGCCCAACGTTCCTCTCACGGGTCCTACCTCATAGCTCTTTTCCTTGCCTCACTGTTTACACTGCCTGCTCATTCATGGGGTATCCCCTTTCAGATCTGCATATGGGAGGGAACAGAGTAGCAAAGGTCCTAAGAGACAGGGCTGTCTCTGGAACAAACTACAAACAGAGAGGAACTTAGGGGTTCAGTCCCATTGCCTCTGTATAGGAATTCTGGCCGACAGACAGCACCACCAGAAAGAGTCAGATTTCTGAATGCAAAACAGCATCTCCCGGGACACATGGAGGACTGCACTGGCAGGCAGAGATGAGCAGGTGTTATTTTGTTTTGTTTCTATTGATTTATTATTACATTTATATGCCACCTTTTCTCTAAGGAGCTCAAGGTGTTGTGTATACAACAGCCCTGTGATTTAAGTTCAGCTGAGAGGCAGTGGCTGGCCCAAAGTCACCCAGGGGCCAAATAGGGATTTGAACCCTGGTCTCCCAGGTCCTAGTCAGACGCTCTAACCACTACACAACACTGCCTTTCAATTCTTAAATTCAGCAATAGCCACATCATGATATTACACACACACACAGTGGGATGTGGCAGGAGGGAACATCTGTTGAAGCGGGATCAAATAATAACCCAGTAGTACTTAATACAATGTCACGAAGACCTCTCACATGACAAAAACAAACCCGCACATATGAAGGCATTAACACGGGAATCTGTAGACACTTGCCCATGCAACCCATCATTCTCATTATTACCATTGTTTATTAAATGAAGACCCTGACCTTCCTTCCAAAGGAGCCCAGGGAAGCAACCACACAGCCATCAAAACATATAAAACAAAAACCATTCCAATCCAGATGCAGACTGGGAAAGATCTCTACTTAAAAGCCTCGTTGGGAGAGGAAGGGTTTTAGAAGATGCCGAAAAGACAACAGAGATGGCACTCATCTAATATTGAACAGGAGCGAATTCCCAAGGGAAGGTGCCACAACGCTGAAGGCCTGATTCCTATATTGTGCGGAACAGACCTCCTGATAAGATGGCACCTGCAAGGAGGCCCTTCACCTGCAGAGAACAGCGATCACAAAATACGACCAGGCTATAGGTGGACTTAGAATAAGACATGGAAAATCAAAGACACAGCTCTCCACACCATGACAACACCCGCCCTGGGGGAAACCACCTCGTCTCAGCCTAACCTGCCTTGTGACAAAGATAAGAGTATCACCTTGAGCTTCATGGAGGAAGGGCAGGGTTTAAACACCCACACACCAAAAATAATTCCAACAAATACAAACTTCATGGAGAAATAGCAGACATCTACGGCTGGTTTTAAATCCCACTCCAACTAGCTCATATTGTAAGATCTGCTCACACCCCCCTTAAGCTGGCATGGTTGGAAAGCACAAGGAACATATTTGCATATGTGGTGGGGATGTAAATTTGTACACAAGTTCTGGAAGTAGGATGTAACGGAGATTAGTATTATTGTCGACAAGCAGGTCACCTTGGACACTAAGTTGTGCCTCTTACCCATTTTTGACAGTGCCAGTGCTGACTTTACTTCTCAATAATTAATTCTGTACCTGTTGTTTGCCGCTTGCCTAGTGATCTCTCAAGGGTGCGAGGACACATCTTGTTAGTCTATGGATCTATGGTTTCAAAAAAGTCATGTTCATTGCCATTTCTGAAAAAATCCTGACGAATAAAACATGTGCCAGCAGGGGAGATGGCAGACCCCTCCGACTTTGCTTTTGCTTGGGGGCCCATTTGTGATTTATATAACCAATCTCACTGAATTTGAGTTTATTTGGCAACATTCGTTATTATTTGGTATGTTTGGTACAAATGTGAACCTTGTATTTCACCATGGAATATATTTTACGCCACTTATTCTTTTTCAAGCTTTGTACAATTATTATTAAATTATGATATTGTAATTTTATTCTCCCTGCTTTTATGACTTCATTATTACCTTTAGCTTGGTGTTTTTGTCTGTTTGATTAAACAAAAATTAGAAAAAGAGGGTGGGGGATAGAGATGCTGCACCCAGGAAGCTGGTGGCACATAAACAACCCCGAAAGTTGGGAAGCATAGCTCTGTGAAGGGTAAACTATAGTTCCCAGGATTCTTTGCAGGGATGCAGTGTACAGTGGAACCTCGGGTTACAACACCTCAGGTTACAAACACTTCAGGTTACAGACTCCGCTAACCCGGAAGTAGTACCTTGGGTTAAGAACTTTTACCTCAGGATGAGAACAGAAATTGTGCGCTGGCAGCACAGCGGCAGCAGGAGGCCCCATTAGCTAAAGTGGTACCTCAGGTTAAGAACGGTTTCAGATTAAGAATGGACCTCCGGAACTAATTAAGTTCGTAACCAGAGGTACTACTGTACTTTAAATGTTTGGTGTATATGCAGCCCTATATGATCTTCTGGCATTGGGTCTTCTGGAAAGAAGTTGTGGACCTCTCTTCCCAATAATATCCTTTACACACAATCAAACTTGTCAGACGAGCAATAGGAAGTGTTTCTTCATACAGCGTATAATTAATTAGCTGATGGATTTTATTGCCACAACATGCGAAGGCCACAAACTAACACGCCTTTTAGAAAAAGGAGGATTAGACAAAATCATGGAAGACAGTGGCTTCTATTTTTCAAGAGGACATTCCCAATTTGGTTTGTGTTTCTGCGCAGCCTGGGCAGGCTTGTATTTTCACACTCCTATGCCTCCCGTGGAAGCTGAAAATGGAACATCCAACTTTAGGAGCACTATTTCTCAGATCAAAAGGCATCAGGAACAAACAGGAATGGCCATCTCAGTCTTGCCCTCCTCGTGAGCTCCCTCGAGGAGTATCTGGCTATTAGCCACACCATAGGAAGCAAGAGTGCTTGACTCACTAGACGGGCCTTTGATACCAGTCCACAAGGCTGTTTTGATGGCCTCATGTTCTTTGTTTGCCTTTATGGTATGAACCAAGTGCATAGATGGCATAAATTGAGAGCATTTAACTCAAATGATCCCGCAAGGTCACACAGCACAACACACAAGGAGCTGGTTTCTTTTGCAATCTCAGAAGGGATTATGAGGAAGTAAGCCCCACTGATTCGAAAGGCACTTGCTTCCCCACTGGGGTCTCGCATATTCAAGACAGCTAAATGCAGGCCCTTCCTTAGGAGCCAAATATGACTCTGAAGGTTTTCGTGCAATGTGCACTACTGTATACAGCTCCATTGGTACGCGTTTTATTTCGAACACCCCTTCGGCCATTTTCATTTAAAGAACGAAACACAAAAAAGCAAAATGTATTGCTGTCTGGAGAAGAGATCCCTGAAACCTGGAAGATTACTGCTTTAATCGCTTCTACACACATGGGATAAAAAAATACAGCACATATCGTTTCAAACTCTTCTGGGTCCTATTGAACTATCTGAAAAGTAATCGAAAAGAAGGCTTTTTTTTAAAGAGAAGAACGGGATGGGGGAGGAATAGAACTAGCAGAACAGCTCTCTATAATGTACAGTGGTACCTCGGGTTAAGTACTTAATTCATTCTGAAGGTCTGTTCTTAACCTGAAACTGTTCTTAACCTGAAGCACCACTTTAGCTAATGGGGCTTCTTGCTTCCGCCGCACCGCCAGAGCACGATTTCTGTTCTTATCCTGAAGCAAATTCTTAACCCAAGGTAATATTTCTGGGTTAGCGGAGTCTGTAACCTGAAGCGTATGTAACCCGAGGTACCACTGTAGTTTGTAGAATGTAGTGTAAAGCTACATTAGGAGGGACCTAAAGATGCAGTTTGAGTGCCACTTAGCATATGGAAAGGAATGCCATCAAGGGGGCGGAACTCGCACCCAGAGCTCGCGTGGAAAAACCTCACGGGCACAAACAATAGGATTTGGGTGTTGGCAGCAGACAATGGGAAGCCCTGAATTCCCAACATGCACCTCAGAATGGGCAAAAAAAAAACCATTCACACATCAACCCTGAAGCTGGCCCAGTGATTCCCAACCCAATGAATGTCAATACGAGGGAGAGGTTAAAACTGGCATAGGCAAACTCCAGCCCTCCAGATGTTTGGGACTACAATTCCCATCATCACTGACCACTGGTCCTGTTAGCCAGGGATGATGAGAATTGTAGTCCCAAACATCTGGAGGGCCGGAGTTTGCCTATGTCTGGGTTAAAAACAAAAAAAGGGAAGAAAGGAAAAGGGAGAAAATCCTCTCCAAACTCATCTCCCACCTTGGACAGAGCAAGCTGGCATGCCTGATAGAAGTATTGGTTCTTCAACCACTGGATCTGTCCCCTCTGCTCCCACCCCCCCCCAAAAGAAACCCCCCCCACCTAAGGATTCTTCAGAAAGTGGTTAAGAATGCAACGTGCCTTTGGTTCAGATCTCCGGACAGAATTTGGTAGGCAAGCTCCCGTTCTTCCTGCGTCCCATCTGCCACATAGGTACAAAACTGACTTTACAGGGCTGCTGCGAGGAGGATCACAGAGATAATGGCTTTGAAGCACTTTGAACGCTCCAAAGCACTGCCTACGTCCTAAGCTTTATCATTATTAAGATACGCAACGAAAGAAAGAAAAAACAATGAAGAGTGCGCAGGGCTGAAAGGGAAAAGCAGCACGATTAGAACTTGGACTTCTCAAGGGACCAGGATGTGTTATATAGTTGACAACCAAGTTGAGCAAAGTTCCAAGGCTGGCAGAGAAGAAAAAAAAAAATTTTTTTTAAAGGCACAGGCATGTCCACACACTATGCATGCTTTTCTTTTTCCTCCCGACTTTGAAGTCCTGCCAGCTGATAATTCATCTCAATGGATGGCTGCTCCCCTTCTTAAGGGTTTACCTTTTCCCCGATGACAGCTAAGCACCCAACCAGAGTCTGGTTTCTTTCATTTCTTTAAAACAGAAAAGCAGCCAACTGGTACCAGCCTCAGGCTCCCACCCTACCGCTGAGCACCTCAAGAAAACAAAGCACCACCCAGGCACCAAGGAAGCTATTCTTCACACCCTTTGCAAAAGCCACCTTGCGCGCTCTTTGTAGACCTGCACAATGCCACCCATCGGGCACTAGATGCACACAAAAATTACTCCCCAACTGTCCACCAAGTCCCAAAGCAGCAGCAGCAGCAGCAGCAGCAACACCACCGCAAGACTGGATCTCCCAAGCTATGGAGACTTGGGCACAAAAATGCAAGAGCCACGGCTCCAATTTCACACCCACAAGACTGCTCAGACTTTGCAAAAACACAGACCGAGTTGGAAACGTCCTCTTGAAAGCTAAGCCACGGTCTTGTTTTTCCACCCACGGGTCGACCAACCGCTGGCAGCTTGGCAAGGCGGATGCCGCTAGCTCTGCCGTCTTTTATTTGGACACCGAGATTCCCTGCAAAGGACAGGGACTGCCATCGTGCCGAGGGAGGTGGCACGACCCAAGGCATTCCTTTCGACAGTTATCTTGAAATAAAGAAAAGGGGGCGGCAGCGAAACTGAAGTGGTGGTTGGGTTTGCTGCCACCCCCACCCCTGCCACCCACTAATAATATAAAGCGAACTGCAAAGCTGACTTCTGAAGGCACCAGAAGAGCCAACCACACCCACACGTGGCACACAGCACATATCAGCCTTTTCTTCCAAGCTCCAGAAAGAGAGAAAGATCCACACGGCTCACAGATTTTCTTAAAAAATGAATGTGCAGCAACCCGTCCAAAGACTTCTTCCCCCCTCTAAAAAAAGAAAAAAATAAGCCTTAAATGGGAGATGCTGCAAAAGCACTTAGTGATGAGAAAGTCAGGAAGAACCATCAGCCTAAACCCCGGGATGCCTCTTTGACCAGAGCATGGGGTGTGTGTCCCCCCCCCCACATTTACACATACGTTTCTTCCAGAAAGTAAGTCAAAGTAGGAGAGACGGAAATAGAAAATGGGGTGGGGGGTAGGGGTGCGTTTCCAGAAGAACGTGAGGCTTTATAGGATCAGAGGGAAACCTCTTCCCTTCCACCCTTGTCGCAGGCGGTGGCGTGGGGGGGGGGGAGCGGACAGCCCCAGTGACAGCTGGCCAGAGCTACTGGAAGCAACAGTTGGTTTTATTAAGCAGCCTCATGGAGAGAAGGATGGGGGTGTGCGGAACTGGAATTGAAGAATTCACACACACACCCCTCAAAACGGCACCCCGAAATATCAGGCCCGCAGCTTTGCTCACCAAACTAAGACAGCAATTCCGGACTTAGCAACTTGCGCCAGGAGGGTGCCCCTTAAAGATTACTTTGGGGAGCGCATCCGATTTCAGCGCAACGGCTGCAGTTTAGAGGGGTGACGCGAGGATGAGAGATGTCATTGGCGAGGGAGGGGGTGCCAGGGGACGGGGAATGAGAGAAAACGGGCGATCCTCTCCGAATCAAAACACAACTTTGGGAAAGGAGGAGGAGGGAGGAGGAGGAGGAAAGCGGCTGGGGTTTTGCAGTGTAATCCTAGACTTCGATCGGAATCTAGCAGGAATCAAACAAGCCCAAAAAGAAAGAAAGAAAGAAGAGACACGGACAGACTCCCTGCCCCCTCTCGCAACTTAACGCGCATAAAAGAAAACGCAAGCTAGCCTCCTTTTTACGCCCACCGTCTCCCAAACACACCCCGAGCAAAGTTTGCCAAAGAAAGGGAGGCGGGTATTCACGCTGGATCTCTTACCTGGAAGCAGGTCTCCTTTTTTTTCTCCCCTCGGTCGTCTTCTCGGCTTCTAGGACGCGTACGAAACTCTCCACCGACCCCCCCCCCCCTTTTGCGCGCGATAGACTCAGAAGCGAAGCCTTCCTTCCCGCGAAGACCAGGAAAGACAGGCAACCCTGCGCGTCCAGCTTTGCAAAGTCGCACCGAACTGCTTGCTCGAGCTGCTTGCTAGCCCTGCTCGTGCGGGGACTGGGACGGAGCAGCGGGGGGAGGAGGAAGGGGAGGAGGCAATGGAACGTTGTGCTGGCCAGGGCGCGCGCCCCAGCGCTCAGCAGCCATTAAAGCCAGTCATGTGCTTGGGTGAAACTTTACACTGGAGCGCGGGGCTGAGGGATGGGGCGGGGATGGGAGGGGGATAGGAGACCGAGGGGGGAGGAGACCGAGGGGGCCCGGGCCACGCCTATTTCCATTTTCCCATCCAATGGCGCTGCTGCGGGAGACGGGAGGGAGGAGAATGCGGGGGGGCGGGGTAGGGTGGAAGAGCTGCCCTTGGCGGTTCAGGAGAAGTAACCCTTTGAAGTGTCTCCGGCTTTGTTGGGAGACGGGGAGGGAGAGGGGAGCGGAACTTTCAGCCGAGACTGGCGGCGCTTACTCGGAAGCAACACTCGCGGGCTTCCGCGGAACTGGCTTCCGAAGGCTGCAATGCATGCCCACAGCTGGGGCGCACGGTGCAAGCCTTGCCCGCGTCTGTTCAGGAGTCAGCCCCGCAGCGGGGCTAATTCATGTAACGTGGGTGGGTGGGGATTTGCAGAATCGCTGCCCTGATTCGCGAGGAGATATGGATATGATCTCTCGAGGATCGCCGCAGCGCAGCCCTGTGCACTGCGCCTTTAACTCCCAGAGAAAGAGCGCAGAAGGAAGGAGTTTGCAACTTCTGGAAAGGGAGCGCAACATTTCTAAAGAGCGGAGTGCCAGGGAAGGTGATGGGCAGCTGTTAAGAGGCTGAGCTGTGAGCCAGATAACTGCCCCATTCACATCTCCCGCCTCTGTCCCAGCCTTTCTGTCCCAACATGGGGTGTGGGGTGGGAATTACAACAGCCCTGGCTTACTTTGCAGGATGAATGAGACAGTTTTTGGAAGATAAACGTGCTGTTATTATCACCAGCATGGAGACTGGTATGAGACACCCTCTGACCTGGGCTGTCTCCCTTAACCGAAGCTGTGATTGAACGATGGGGCGGCAAGAGTGATGGATCTGAATGTGGAAGGACTACGAACGAGTCCAGTCTCTGCTGTGGACTCCCTGTGTAGACTGGAGGAAATCCCTCTTTCAGCATCCATTTCCCCTCCCTGTAAAACAAGGAGCAACTTTTCCACCCAGGGATGTTTTGAATAATTAAATAAACGTTGCTCTATTGAATGGGTAGGCAAACTAAGGCCCGGGGGCCGGATCCAGCCCAATCGCCTTCTAAATCCAGCCCACGGATGGTCCGGGAATCAGCGTGTTTTTACATGAGTGGAATGTGTCCTTTTATTTAAAATGCATCTCTGGGTTATGTGTGGGGCTTGCCTGGTGTTTTTACATGAGTAGAATGTACGCTTTTATTTAAAATGCATCTCTGGGTTATTTGTGGGGCATAGGAATTTGTTCTCCCCCCCCAAAAAAAAATAGTCCGGCCCCCCACAAGGTCTGAGGGACAGTGAACCGGCCCCCTGCTGAAAAAGTTTGCTGACCCCTGCTCTATTGCATTAAACAAGCTATAAAAGTGAGAAATAGCCACCATGGTATATGCCCTCTGGCAAAGGTGGCTAACCTGTGCCCTCCCAGATGTTGCTAGACTCCAAACTCCCACCAGCTCCAGCCATCCTTAGTGTCTGGAGGTGCCGCAGGTAAGTCGCCTGTGTGGCACTGGTAATGAGGAAGCGCACATGCTCTCTGCACTTTTTGTGCTGCTTCTGCATGTTCTGATACTGACAACACAATCCTATACATGTCTACATGAAAAGGAAGCCCCAAGGAGCTCAACTGGTCTTATTCCATGAGGATAGGATTGCAGCCTGAGGGTGGCTTTTCTTTAAAAATGAAAAATGTAAGGTTCCACAGCAGAGCCTTGCTTTGGATTAGGCTGCAAAGGTAACCACAGAGTCAGAAGGGACTCCAAAGGTCATCTAGTCCAACCCAGGAATTTTTTGTCCAACATGGGACTTAAACCCACAACCCTGAGATCAAAGAGTATCAGGCTCTACCAACTGAGCTATATGCAATCCTGGAAAGTGAGGTACCTGTGAATGGCATGTGTATGAGCTGTTTGGGGAGAAGCACAGATAATGCATTTGTAGAAGAAGAAGAAAATCAAATTGCCTAAGAAAAAAGTGGTTAGGGTGTTGGACTGGGGCCTGGGAGACCAGGGTTCAAATCCCCCACTCAGCCATGAAGCTTTCTGGGTAACCTTGGGGCAGTCACAATCTCTCAGCCCAACCTACCTCGAAGGATAAAAAGGAGTGACTGTGTATGCCACCTTGCATTCTTTTGGAGGAAAGGTGGAGCATAATAATAATAATAATAATAATAATAATAATAATAATATAAAAGCATGGGAAAAAATCAAATCCAGCAGTAAAAATAACCAAAACATTACTCCAACAAAGTGCACACAAACTTTAAATAAAAGATCCAACTATATTGGTTATTTTGTCGAAGGTAGTAACTGAAGGGAAGGCTGAACTTTGAAATGAGTTTCTGTTAAAGGAACAATGAATCTAAAAGCCCAGCTCTACTAAAGCCATATGTCTGCAGAACAGGTACCTGTTCTCTATCCCCGGTTCACTGGGAAACAGCTGTAGGCTCGCAATCGTGCAGGAACATCAAAATGAATTCAATTAAGTCCAGTTGAGGTCATGGTGCCCAGGCTTAAAATCCACGTGGCGTCTTTTTCTAAGAGAACTCCAACCGTTTATTTTAAGCATTCATTTCCCTGCAGCCCAAGAAGTTAAGGCTCTTACACTAGAGATGGCAGACTTCAGTCTTAGGTGGTCCACATGCTTTGTTTTTTAAAAAATAAAATCCCCAAGACTGGTTTTTAATTTACAAAGCAAGAGTGCATACTCAGAATCTCTTCACACTTTAAGACATAATTAATTTGTGTTAACACGATCCTGAATTATGCACACATTTAAGAAAAAGTGTCTTGCAGACGAAAATCCACTCAGCCCAGCGTAGTGGGGTTGTTTTTTTTACAGAATCCCAAACAACCAGCAAGTCCCAAGGTATCTACCAGAAACTTGTGATGCCCATCTCTGCTTACCCAAAATTCCTAACCTGTATGTCAAGGGATGCTGCTGTGCCGTGAGGGAGCTGCCAGTATGCCACAAGTTGATTAATCAATTAATTGCAAGTTTCTGTGAACTGAAACATACATCCCAGAGTTGTGGGTTCCAGTCCCATGTTGGACAAAAGATTCCTGCATTGGACCAAATGGCCCTCGTAGTCCCTTCCAACTCTACATTTCTATGATTCCATGATACACAGAGGATGTTGCTTGCTGCATCCGCATCATTTATTGCTCTAGTGTTGACTCCATCCAATCAGCTTCCACTTGAGAGCAAGAAATTCTGCCACATCTCTCTGCACTATATTGATCAGTTCAGTCATTTGCAATGAGTAGACGGAGCCAAACCCCTGAGCTCACAGAACGCTGCCCAATGGACATCTGTATCAAGTCATTGATATGGCCAAAGAAGGGGTCCTCACCACTCCTCTAAAAAGGAAATTTTATCAGATATAGGAGAGAACTGTACCTAGCTCTCAAAGTTGTGGAAATGCTTACATTATTGAGATTGCCAGGTCACCTGATGCTCAGACTCTCATGGGACAGAGCCTGGGAGCAAAGGAGTTGTGTGTCACAGAACAGAGGCTTATGGGGACAGAGGATGATCAGCGCTGGATTTCGGGCGGTTCCGATCAGCCCCCGAGGGAGCCTGAGGATCCCTACCGCTGGGGTAGTGTCTAGCTTTGCCCAATGACCCAGTGTTGGGCCTGATAAACACGGGAGCAGAATGAACAGCAGAATCTCTTGAACCAGGCAGAAAATAAGACTTGCTCTCAAAGGTAGTCTCTCTTTTCCCCCTCCACCACAATGTTCCAGGAATGAGCACTGACGCAACTAAGCTCAAAATTATATCCTCATTTAAAAAAAAGTTTAGATACCAACCTTTTGGGGCCTAAAGGTAACCTAATTAGGATCCCGCAAAATGGGAATAATCCCATGATCAGAACCAAAAGCAATGTTTTTCCTTTTTTTAAAAAAAAAAAACAACACAACTGTATGTATGGGAAATCAATTTTGTTGGGTCTTTAGCTCTGAAGCTATCCCAAAGCCAAGACTTAGCTTGTACTAAGGGGTGGGTCTGGCTGTCCTTGCCAGAAGCAGAAGAAAACTGTCTGCATAAGGAGCAACTCCCCCTCCCAATCAAAACTCCAGTTACACATACACACACACACACACACACACACACACACTATGGCAAAGGCTGCATTTTCCTTTGCCAAGCTCCTTGCTGTCTATTTATATTAATTGCCAGAAAGGGACCGGAAATGGATCTGAGGGGGAGGAGAAGCAGGAGGGGGAAGTCTCTCCCCCCCCCCTTCAGTCCAGGCTTGATTTATGGCCTGGAGTCCCAGGCGGGAGTTTCTGGGCGTCAAGATGGGGAGGGTGGGGGGGAGAGAGAGAGAGGAAACAGAGATGAGATGGTCTGAAATGGACATCTTGCATCTTGATGAGGAACAGCAATGCTTTTCCAAGATTGGGGAGGGGAGGGTTTTGCTAGATCCATTTGGCTCCTGTGGCCAGCAAACCGGAGTGGGTCTGCCTGCATTACAGGGATGGGGTCTGGGAGCTCGGATTCCTAGGTTTAATTTCCCCCTGCTCCCCCTCCCCAGTTCTGGGAAGGAATTCAGGTCTAGCGTAATGGTTTTTCGGAGTACACAACAGGAGTCGCTAGGGAGGCACAGATCTTTGCCAGGAAAGGCGCAAGACCCTTGCCAAGGTGTGTCTTGATCCAACTAGGAGGCAGCGACAACCCATATATCCCTATGTGTTCAAGGCAAGACAGATGGGGTGGGGGGGCTAGGCCCTCCAACCTCTGTGCTACGTGTTAGTACTGGGTAGCTAATGGGGGAACCCCTCTATTCCCCTTTCTAACACTTGTTTACTCTACAAAGACCCTTCAGAGAAAACTGTGGGTTCATGTAACCCCACTCTTTCCTCATCCCCTTGGGTGAGCACACAGCTGTGCCCTCCTTTACCTCTCGTGCCCCACGAAGGCAGAAACAAGAAGAAGGATACGCAACCGCCATGATTCTTGCAGTTGGCTGCTTTTCCTTCCTCTGGTTGCAGCTAGTACACTATCTGAATTGCCTTTCCACATACTTTGCTCTAGGTTTCCATGCTGCTGTTTGCAGCTGGCCAAATTCAGCTCAAGGGGTGGCATGCAAGTGCCTTGGACAGTATTCGTTGACCAGCAAAGTTCACCATGGCAAATTGTGACAACTCTGGACACTAGAAAGGCTTGAGCAGCACATGGCTAAGAAGCAGGACTTACTTGTCCACTTGGCCCTCTGACACTGACTCAGTGTGAGTTCCTCAAAATCTGTTCCTCCTTCGTGATATTGATCAGAGTATATTTAAAATGAGCAGTGGGAAGGGAAGGCATGGTGGGTTGTTTGCTAAGGAATGGTCACGTGTTAAAACCCAAAGGCAACCTTTTTTTTAAAAAAAAAACCTCTTGCCCATCCTCTTGCTATTAAAGATACAGCATTCATATATTCTGAATATTATTTTTGCAATCTAGGATGAGCACTGGAGTTCAGATCTCCAGTTCTAAAGGGACCAGGCGCTTATCAGACCAACACGTGCTTTCTCTCAAACCATGCAAAGTGTGCTTTCACATGACCTAACTCACCATGCTTGCAGAACCTGAAATTATTACTGTAAAGAAGCAGTGGTATAAGAGGGGAAAAACTTTTTGTGTGTGGCGGTGCAGGGTGGGGGGAACACACAGACAAGGAAACGTGGTATGTAGCCACACGGGTCTCAAAATGTCTGATTCCCCTTTGAGAGTAAACGCGTCTCTATAAGCATGAGATCAGGACTGCAGTTCCACTTTTCTGCAGGTGAAATTCTGAAGTGTGCACACCCTAGAACAGATTTCAGATTTGGCACAAAACTCTCCAAACCCGGAAATCGCAGCAAACAGGTTCAAATGGCTTCAGCGGCAACTGCAATAGCCATGCTCTTAAATTATGGCTCTCTCATTGCTCAGAGGCAGATGCACCAGCTTATCTAACAGAGGGGCATGGGCCATTTTAATCTAGCCTTTTAAATGTACTTTAATCATCCTCTTAGCAACTCTCCAAATCCTTCTAGGATCGTATCCAGTATTAAGACTGTAGAGTACAATTTCTGAATCTACTCCTTCCTGAAGGCATAGTGTCCCTATTGTTAATTTAACCTCCCTGGTGCGTACTTACTGCACCCAATACTGATCTGCCCCCCTTCAGCTTCTTCTCTCTTGCTTGGTTTCGCGATCCGTTTCTCGCCCCACAAGCAACTGGATCCCAGCAGAATGGGCCACTCTTCCCTCAGCCAATTAAAAGACCCTGCTAACCCACCCCACCCCACCCCACCCCTACAAGCTGGGTTGTCAGTCTTGATGGAGCCCAGCCTTCAAGTTCCTTCCCCAACGAAGCCAGGGGAGAGTGGCAGATTTATCTTTTCCTACAAAGCAAGGGGCCTCCGGGACCCTTTGAAGCCAGCAGAGGGGCCCAGGCAGAGGGCAGCTGGCTGGAAAGCAGAGCCTGCTGGAACACCCCCACCCCACCCCACCCCACACTGACGCCGTCCCCCACCACCGCACGCCCTCCCCATCCAGATTGCAAAGAATTCCTGCCTTCAGAAAGCCCTTGTTTTATATTCAAGTAACTACCACCCCGACCCCCTGCCGAAAACAATAAGAATGAAAAATATTTTTTTGAAGAACAACCACCGTAAGAACGGCTTGTCTTCTTCATGCACCCACAAGAGGGAACAGAGCTGTCTTGGAGCAGAAGAGGACTCTTGGCTCACCATCAGCCTCTGGAAAGGCGAATGCTGATGCCCATCAGCACCATGCCTTTTAACACACTATGCTGTCTTCTGCTGCAAAAGCACTTCCATCCTGGCTCTCACTCCTCCTAAGCCTTCATACCGAAGCTCTCACTTAGCATGTCCCTTGCCTCTTCCACCCTGTAATTGCTCTCCTACTCCCAATTAGTGTGGTCAAGAAGCAAGGTAAGAGGGTTGACCTGCTGTTGCGCATGTTTACGGCAGTTCTGCAAATAAGGCCACGGACTTTACTAGCCCAATATGGACTTTACTAGCAAATAAGTCCATAAACTTTACTGGCCCAGCCCACAAACCTTACCAGCCAGTCTGCCTACCAAGCAATTTGCCTGGAAGAAGAATGGAACCAAATCTCTTCCACTCTAGAAAAGATTCCCTGCCCGGTGCTTTTGCACTAGGCATTTACTCTGGAATATTCACTCTTCATTTACTCACACTTTTTACAACCTGTACCAGTCAATTTAAAAAAGAATGGAATGGTAGCCTGACATCTGCGGATGTAAATAAACTGAGCGCTACTCTCCATTTTTTTGTTTTTGCTTTAAACCTTTTCTCACATGTGCAGTGACATTTTGTGTGATTGAGCCTATAGCCACTTCAGGAAACGGTTAAGTACTTTTTAAGTAGTGTTTTAAATCTCTCTTAATTTGCACTAAAATGCTTTTTCACCTACATTAAAGATATCTTAAGGTGTTTTTGCAATAGAACACTTGAATTAATAGCATTTTAGTGCAAATTTTAAAGCGGATAGCCTGATAAACTAACATGATTGCATTGCTACTTGCTCCCCACAAACAGGTATCTCATACTTGGTAGTTTGGATGGAACATAGTGGCAAGTTTTCACACAAATATACCATGTTCCCCCTAGGTATGGAAGCGCATTTGCAATTCCACATGTAAGTACAGAGGAACGACTTGGTAGCACTAAAAGTAACCAGTCCTGAGTATCATCCCTATATGAACACCTTACTTGGCAATAGGTGATCAGGCAAGCGGCTATTTACAAGGCTTAATTGTGGATTTTTGTGCATCCCAACTCTGTTACTGATCGCAAACAGAGAGTCAAAATGAGTTAGCTATTCCGAACTGATTAACATTTCCATAACAATATGATCTTAGGTATGTGACAGACTTAGCTTCCATTTTGTGACGGATGCCAGTGGAAAGAGTAAAGGAATGCAGAGCACTGTCTTCTCCCTTTGTAGTGAAAATTGGTACAGAGTTCTGTTTCCTTCTAAGAGCCCAGAAGCCTTACTTACCAGGAAAGAGTGCTTTAGTACATCTTAAGAGACTGAAACAAATATACAGAAAAGACCCCATTGCCTCAGAGACTGCACCCTCCATATTTTTGCACTGGGTTCCCAAGATGAGAAACAGCTGGGGGGGAGGGGAAATGGGGCTTATTCCCAGGAAGCAGGGAAAGAGATCCCAAATGAACAAGCAGAGACAGACAGATACACTATATCCCCTTCTGCAATGCAAGCCGCCTCTCTCCAGGCCCATCCATCCATCAACACCATGTGCTCAGCATCTAGGAATGGTCCAAATGTTTGCCAGATGTGTGTGCTGCTGCCCCTTCCCAACCCTGCCAGCAATAATCCCAGGGCAAGCACATCCCTGTGATCTAGGAGATATTGGACAGAGGCAAAGGTGAAGGGTTTAAATTAGGGTGTGTTTTGTTTTTTTAAAGGTCTTTCCTCAGAAAACATCATTTGTAATACAAAGGGTTGCACACAGCAACCAGTTTTCTCCGACTGGACCGAGATAACTCTCACCAAACTATATGTTACTTGCTTGGGGATCACTGTAAGCAGACAGTTAATAGATCCCAATCAGAGTCTGTCTCATTATCTCTCACTCACACACAATTCTTCCACTAGCAGCAGAAAAAAATCCCAAATCCTGGGCAGGGAAAAGAGAGGGTTGTTGGGGCCCAAGCCTCTCTGAAAGCCATTCCCTCCTGCTTGAAGGCCCTTTCTCCTAACCTCAACCATGTAGGCTATGAATACTTAACTGCACTCTCCACATGCTCAGAGGCCCTTCTTTCCCCTTACAATTATTCCTCATACCCTGGGGGTAACCCCCGGACACTCACAAAAGTTCCCCGACTCTGCTCCCTCTCAAATTAAGGGCTGGGATCACATGGCTGACACAATTAGCCCAGAATATAGTAGTGATCCCCCCTTAGAGAGCTGAAATTATCTGATTGGCCGCAGCAGCTCATCCTCTTCTAGCTTCCTGATGGGAACTTGAGACCAACCCAAAGCTAGCAGGGGAGGCTCCTTGGAGGGGGGTACAGGACTGCATCAGCCCCGAACGTTATCTGTCAAGTCTCCTGCAGCCAGCCAGCCAGGGAACACAGCCTGCCGACTTCCGCCAGCAACTGGCAACTCCTGGTTCCATCTGGAGTCCAAACACAATTCATCCAGCTGGAATAGATTTGCAGGGACAAGGAGTGAACACAAAAGTGTGGGGGGGGGGAGGGCGGGCCTCAGTAGTCCTCCCCGCCCACCCGCTGCCCCTTTCGCAGCATGGGGGCCCGTGGCCCAGCTGGGAGCAATATGGGGAGGGATACCGACCTGCTCCTGCTACCGTCCTGCGAAGTCATGAGTGACGGCTCTAAAAGCAGCCACCCATCAGACTTGGCGGCAGCAGGAGAAGTTGGTAGTTTGAAAGCACTCGCATCCTTCTAAACGCTCTCTGTTCCTATCCTATGGGCCTGCCCTGATCCCCCACACCCCAAATCTGGGTACAGTGGTACCTCGGGATACATACACTTCAGATTACATACGCTTCAGGTTACAGACTCCGCTAACCCATAAATAATACCTCGGGTTAAGAACTTTACCTCAGAATGAGAACAGAAATCGCGCGGCGGAAGCGGGAGGCCCCATTAGCTAAAGTGGTACCTCAGGTTAAGAACAGTTTCAGGTTAAGAACGGACCTCCGGAACGAATTAAGTACGTAACCAGAGGTACCACTGTATATCGCAATATCGCAGGAAGGAAAGCACACATTGCTTTAGCACACATACAAGTTCCACCGCAGCCCCAGGAACCGACTCCTCACTGGAGAATGGCAAGGGTTGGGAGCCAGATTCTGCTTTGTTGAAGGGGGTTACTCGGGGTCCCCATCCCCCACCGCCGCTCCTGCAGCAGCAGCACAAGCCCAGCCGTGTGGAAAACGCTTGCTGTCAGAAGAAATCTGGGCCAAGCCGGTGACATCGCCACGTGCAGCTTATGTAAGGGGAGGGCAGGGGAGGACAGGATGGAGAGGAAGAGGCTGGCACAGGCGCGCAGAAACGAGGGGACACTCTTGGAAACTGCGAGGTGGTTTGTTGGGCGACGGGGGGGGGGGGAGAGATGCGAGGATTCCTCCCCCACGAGGCAGATGGGCCAGAGCTCTTCACGCCACCCAAAACAACCCCCGCCACGTTCTGCGTTCACACGGAACACAATGAGGCTGGGCGCAGGTTGGCGTGACGCAGATGCCATCGCGGCGGCTGGAGTTGGGAGCCCGGGTCCAGATAAGGGATTTGTGGAGGCTGTAGGGAGATCAGAGAAAGAGAGACCGACCGAGATGAGCCACAGTTAGAGGGTAGAAAGGAAAGCATTGCTGTGTCTGGCCTAGCAACCCAGAAGGACAGTGGGCCACAGCGAGGGCCGTTCCAAGGGAAATAGGGTACCATAGCTTGCTGTTTATAAACTACTGTGAAACAGAGGCAGCACCATGTTTCTCTGTCCAGGTGGGTAGCCACCATTAGAGGGGGACAGAGGACCATGATCACCGTGGGGGTCTACCAACCAGTTGTAGAGGGGAAGGGAGAGGCACAACTTCAGTGTTGCCTAGCAACAGCTAGAGGGCTCTCCCGACAGATAGCGTTGTCTGAAGCCCCAGAAGTGGGCAAGGAGTCACAGTTCTGCATGATGTAGCCCAGAGGTACTCGGATTTGGGGGCAACTGTGCCACAAATCAAACCCAGAATATGGAATATTGGCAGTCCAGTGTACAATACAGCACATTGGCAGCTTCTCTGTGGTTGCGCTTGATTCTTGCCCACTTAATCGAGGACCAAACAGCCCAGAAGAGGCAGGCTGAAGTTCAGGCTCGTAGGCTCCTCAATCCTTGCCAGAGGCAACAGTGTGCCTTGCAAACATCACAAGACAGGAGCAGAACAGCAGGACTCTTAGCCCTGACTTTGGTCTAGTACAATAGCCAAACGTTCTCGTTTCCCAGCGCTTTCCCACACAAAGTACTCCTTGCTATTTGACATGTGCTGCTCACTGAGGACGCTTTCTAATGATCCTTTGAATCAATCGGTCCTACAATTGAGCTGTTTGAAGTCTCTTAAGATCTTTTCCATAACATATATTCAATTCACTGTGATGATACCATTCCAAACACTCATGGCCTTCCCCCAAAGAATTTTGGGAGTTGCAGTTCGCCAAGGGTGCTGAGCGGGGGGGGGGGGGTTGCAGCTGGAACTCACTGGAACTCAGTTCCTGCACCTCTCAGGTGGGCACCATTGCCATCCTAAGAGAACAAGGGAGGCATTCTCAGGGAACTCTGGAAATTTTAGCTCTGGGAGGGGAGAATAGGGACATCCTAACAACTCTCAACACCCTTAATGAACTACAGGTCCCATAATTCTTTGGGACCGTTTAGAGTGGTCTCATAGCGCTTTTAATATATAGTGTGAATGTGGCCTGTCTGTCTCTACCACCGTGGTTTGGATATTGGTCCAGATATCCATCAATTTCACCACAGGGACACACACATGACACCCCAATTGCCCAAGCACCGCTCCCCCACTTAGGCTTGTGCCTCATAGACCAAACCAGCCAGCCCCCATTTCTCTCTTGATCCATACACAAATTTGTGGGGCAAGGCAGGGTGTCTTTTCTCCATAGCCTCCTCCCCCTCCCATCTGCAACCCCAGCCCCCAACATATTCCCCCTCCAGGGAACAGTTGTTTATGAGCTTCTGGTGAGGGAATTGATTAACGGTTCCCGTGGGAAGGGGGGAGTGGGGTGGGAGGGCTTTGCCGGCGGCGGGAGTGAATCAATTTGCGCCATCGATTTTTCACGCACTGCGGCAGAAACGGGAGCCGAGGGGATGGCGGGAAGATGAATTCCCCTGCGGTCAGCCAGCTTGCACCAGGCTTGGCCACAAAGAGAACCCCCTACACAACACACACTCTTCCACCATATACACACTAGGGCTGTGCATGTATCAGATATTCTGGGTCCCTCCCCACCGCCGCTACAATTTGGAGGGCTTTGGTGGGCTATGCTGATGGGAGAGGGTCTGTATGAAATACTAATGGGGAAATTTTAAAGGGGGGTGGGGGGGAAGGACTGGGTAAATTAAAACTAAATGCTAACGTTGCTGGAGCTCTGAGGAGAATGGGGTAGACACAGTAATAACCGCAAGGCAAGGTTGTAGAGTGTTATCATCAACTAGAACGGGATCTAAAGTTCAGAAGAGGAGGCTAGGGCTGGGGGCAGGGTCTAGGTACCTAGGCCCACCTAGGCCCATTTCATTAATTAATTTTAAATTTACAGCCTGCTATCTCCCAAGAGCATGGGTTTTGGAGCGAGCGAGCCTGGCTGAAAAGAGACTTGGAGGAATTTCCTAGGCCCCTTCAGGCCCTGTCTAGACATAGGAAGGTGGCAGGAGTATTGGAGGGGTCTGAACTTGAATGTTGTTGTTGTTGTTGTTGTTGTTGTTGTTGTTGTTGTTGTTGCAATCAGTGTTGGGAATTATT
Source organism: Podarcis erhardii (assembly GCF_964252035.2). NCBI lineage: Eukaryota > Metazoa > Chordata > Lepidosauria > Squamata > Lacertidae > Podarcis > Podarcis erhardii. The sequence goes on along the minus strand of NC_138502.1, from coordinate 27,969,826 downwards.
GGGGGGTGAAGAAATTCCTAATTTGCAACAAATACATGGATCGATCAGCCTTGGACAACATGGAAGAAGATTAGTTGGGTGAACCAAACAGAGAATTGAGGACAGAGGCAGATGGAGCGAGGGAAAGTGGACATGAGGCAGTGTGCTGTAATAATAACGGGTAAGTCAGATGGAACTGAGAATCTGCATTAAAGACAAACAAACCTCCAAACCCCACCCTCCTCTGCTATGGATCCTCAGGATCGCCTTGCACACAGACCGCTACTTCCGAGCCACTTTCCCACTTTTCTTTAAAATAGAAAATAACAATCCACCTCAAGGGGCACAACAGCTGCAAGGAAAAGCAAGACAGGAGAACAAGATTGAAGAGCACTCCACAATAACAAACAAAGACATGCTTTCCGAATACAGCAAGCTCTGGGGGTACAGCAATTGCGCAGAACAGGCCGAGGGGCTGGCTGAAAGCAAAGTACTGTAGTGAAGACAGCATGGTAGGAAGGCATAGGGACTGGGGTGGGGTGGGAGCCAAGTGCAGCTCTCTAGGCTTCTTTACCTGGGCCACATTCCTCACCAGCCCTGCTTTGCAAACCCCTTGAGAGTTTTGTTTCTTTTGATTCTGATAATACTTCTCACTTGCAGGGATGGAGGATAGAGAGGGGTGTGTGAATGAATTAACATTGGTTGCGCCACCTGTTTTTGCTTCTGGCACTGGGCATGTGGCCCCTGAAAAGTTACCTTGGAATCAATGCGGCTCTGGTATTCTCCACACCTGCAATACAGTCTGGAAATGCGAACAAAGTGAAAGAAAGCCGCACAGGGTCAGAAGCTTGGCTGCAGTAGTAGTAACTCAGAGGATGGCACTAATTCATGGCTCCATTTTGTACTGTATGTTTGTATTCATGGCTCCATAAGCTGCCCTGGTTATTATTTATTTATTTAAAATATTTACACCTCACCTTTCCACTAGTTCTCCCCAAAAGGCAGTTCAAAATAAACAACAGCTAACCCAAATACATATTTGAAAGAAAAAAAAAGAACAATTGAAGTCGAACGCAAGTCTAGCAGCAGAGTAAAAAAAAAAAAAGCAGTATGTCAAATTTTACATTTATTTATTTATTATCCGATTCATACCCCTACCTTTCCTCCAATTAGCCCAAGGTGGCATATATGGTTCTTCCCTTCCTCATCTTATCCACACAACAACCCTGTGAGGTAGGGTTGGGCTGAGAAAAAGTGCCTGGCCCAAGGTCACCCAGTGAGCTTCATGGCTAAGGGAGGATTTGAACCCTGGTCTTCCAGGTCGTAGTCCAGCATTCTTAACCACTACATACCAGAATGGCTTTAGAATGTTGTGTTATTTTATTGTTGTTAGCCGCCCTGAGCCCGGCTTCGGCTGGGGAGGGCGCGGGATATAAATAAAAAATTATTATTTATTATTATTATTATCAAAGGCTTGAGGGAATAAAACAGATTTGATCTGGCACCTGAAAGAGAAAAGAATAAGCCGCAAGCAAATGTCTCTTGAGAAGGTGTTCCACAATCTACATCAGGGCCTCTAATGACCAGCAGGCAGACAGATCCAAGATAGAAGATGGTCCTTCAGATACCCTTGTCCTACTCCGTTTTGGATTACGATTTTCCAGTTTGCACCCGTAACCATGCTGGTTGCTCAGTTAGGGTAATTACGTAGTGGCAAAATATATTCAGTCTATCTAACCACCCCAAGTTTGACCACCAGATGCTGAACCAGCTGATGTTTCTGAATCCATGTACAAAACCTTGTGGTAATGTGACCTGGCCCTTTCCAATGTGTGCAATTGTAGCAAGAGTCCCCCTCTACTCCCAAGTTGTGTTGTTTTTAGGATGGCTTGATGTGAGTTGGAACTATCAGGTTATGACAACACCAGAAAACCTGTCCTTTTGGGTCAACATTGCATTTGGAAACAAGTGGAACGAGAAAAACCGTTGGTTCGCGTAATCCAGTGGCGTCTACTTTTTGCAGTGGTCTCAGCGAAAGGGGATTTTGAGAAATCCCTGCTACCCGAGATCCTTGTTTGACGAGAGATGCCAGGGGCTAAAACCTGGATTCTTGTGCATTGAAACTATGAGCTCTGCCACTAAGTTTCCCCACCCACCCCTTAAACCAGGAAGTGAGATGGGAAAATGTTCTTTAATCTCCCCCCTCCACCAGAGAATGCTACAGTTTGCTTCCCTTTCTCCCAGCACTGTTAAACTGCTTTGATTCTGAAGCAATCGTTTCCCTGTCTTGGCATTGCATTTTCGGGTTTGACTCCCTTTGCCAGCCCTGGGTACCCCTGCCTACTCAGTGTAAAGCTGTTATTCCAAAGAAAAAGGCTGCTATCTATGGAATCTATAGATTTATCTACCTACCCGTAAGGTAGAGTGGTGGCTGTTGCCCAATTGTACGGAAGCAGGTAGAGAGGCCAGCAGTAGGCCGGAGCCACAGCCAACTCATTCCAGTTCTTTTCCCCATCCCATTCCTTCCTGCTCAGTTTCACAGGGGGCAACCCTGATGCTTAAAAGCTGCCAAGCAGTGCCACCATCTGGACTAGATGTGAGCAAGAACGTCTGGAAGGAAGAGGGCATCTGGGGCGGACCGAGGGTGGTGAGGAAGGGCCCCCTTCGCCCTAACTAGTGGCCACTGTCAACACACCTCAGGAACATTGTCTCACTAAGGATGTCTTGGAGGAAAGGAAGTGTGTGTTCGGTGCCCCCCACTCCAGTCCACTGTCTCTCTCTCTCCCCCCCCCACCTCTATTTTCACCCCACAAGAGGCACTGCGCTGCCCGGGGACTCCCCAGGGCAGAGCCAGTCTCCATAGCAACGAGATGGAGGATTGGAGGATGTGCCAAGCAGCTGGCACACACGCCATGTTCCCTGAAGAGGCCAGAATCCTGATCTGAACCTGGCGCGCATTTCCCTCCCTCCGTGGCAGCCTCTTATGCTGCCGAGCACGTACCACACACACACACTAGGGACCGTAGACTATAAATAGCCACTGGGGGGGTGTTATCTGCTTAGTCGTGGAGGGTGTGGAGGGAACGCGTTCAGCTCATCTGGGGAGGGAAGAAGCAGCCAGGACTCCTCCTGGGTTCTCCCGGCAGCTCTGGGAGAGAAGCGGAATAATGGGTTACAGCGAGGCATGCAGGAGCTGGGATTTGGGAGTGCTCTGGAGTAGGTGGAATCGGTAAGAGCAAAGGACCCTGGGAGCAAAGTCACCTTTGGGACCTTTGGAAATACCTGTCCAGGGGGACAGAGCGGAGGATTCTGGGGGCATTACTTCTGCTTCCCCCGAGAACATGGAGTTGTAGAAACAGATCTGGAAAACTGGAACTTCATGATCCTGGGGGAATCTAAATGGAGGGGGCTTTTCCCGAATCCCCTGGAAAGCAAATGTGATCTATTGGGCTAGAGCAAGGGCTGGCTTTTTTGGGGGGGGGGTTGGAGCAAGTGACTCAAGGCAAACTATTCTGAAAACCCAGGAAATTTGGGGGACTTCTGATGGGTAGAAGAGAAAGCCTCACATTCCTGGAAAGAGGGGCTATACCGGATTGTCATGTTTGAAAAAAGGGCTCCCCCCCTCCCCCGCCTGGACAGCCATTAGTTAATCCTTGGCTAGGAAATCTCCCCAGTGCCCCCGCTCCAATCAGGCTCCAAGCCACAACCTTTGCTCATTGCCAAGTTGGCGAAAGGTCAGCGAGACATCAGCTGTTTGCCAGTGGGAAGGGGCGGGGTGGCCCTGGTACATGAAGCAAGGGGAGCCAGGCCTGGGTTTCAGTCCACTGTGACCTGAGGAATCCATGGAACCCCAAACAACACTCTCGAGATGCATAGCAATGGTACCCCAGATCAGATACCAGCTCAGGGGGCTTGAGGGAAAAGCTGAGGGGGTGAGGAAGTATGCTCTTTAAGAATTGGACATCGCACTGCATGTTGGTTGGTAGGTGCTGGATGTGTCCAGCACACTCTGCGCTCTCACCCACGTCCACACCCAGGGTGTCTACCCCAAAACAAGAAGAAGCAGGGTGTCTACCCCAAAACAAGAAGAAGTGTGTATGCACACGGAAAAAAAAATGCACACGAAAAAAAATAAAACCAAGAAGAAGTGTGCATGCACACGAAAGCTCATACCAAGAACTGACTTAGTTGGTCTTTAAGGTGCTACTGGAAGGAATTTTTTTTGCTTTGACTATGGCAGACCAACACGGCTACCTATCTGTAACTGGAACTATGGAAGGCACCACATTGAGCCGCATGAAATGGAAGTCCATCAACCTCACCACAGTGTATCTGAAGAAGTGTGCATGCACACGAAAGCTCATACCAAGAACTGACTTAGTTGGTCTTTAAGGTGCTACTAGAAGGAATTTTTTTTGTTTTGACTATGGCAGACCAACACGGCTACCTATCTGTACCCCAAAACAGTTCTCTCTTATACTGAGTAATGGCGACACCCAGTGGCAACTCTGCTTTATCACAACATCAACCCACTTTCTCCCACACCTTCAGATATTGCTGTCTCTCAGTACAGCCCTTTCATTTTTATGTTCTTTTATTACTAGGTTTAATGTGCCGGGCCTAAATCCCGCTATCAAGTTCAATTCCCTAAAATCAGCAAGTCAAGTCTAGCTCCCCCAAATATCCAAGTGGTTGGTGTTCCAATTCAACAGAAGAACACTCTATATATGCTCGGAGACAACTCTTTTGCGTATTTCTAGCTTAATAGAGACAGCCTCAGTTGACAAGGCTCACAATTTTGAAGCCCAACATATGGATAGACTTACTTCCCCAGTCAGTTCACTAGAAAGGCCCGGGAATAATTAAGCCATGATTTGATTATTCTTCTAGCTACACAAGCAAACAGAGGTAGTAGACAACTATATTCCTCTGGGTCTTGGAGGGGAAATAAATAACCTGTGTATTTATGCACAACAAAAGAAGACACCTCGGAAATCATCTCTAGCAGTCAGTAGGATGAACCAATGCAAAATGTTTTGTGAAATTTCCCAAATAACACCACTGAAATGAATGAAGCACGTGTGCATGTGTGTATGCAGGGGGAACCAGGAGTTGACTTTGGTGTGAAAAGACTGAGCACTCTACTCCGTCCCGATATTCAGAACAAGTCCATGGGCTCAGAATGTGTTGTTTCTAAATGGATTTATTCTCCAACAAGCACTAGTTGGTGGATCTTGGTGCTCTAGTAAAAAAATAGTAGATCCTACAAGCCTGAAGTTTTCCCACCTCTGGGTGACGGCAAATTAAATGATATAAATGATACTGATGAGCAAGAGAAAGCCTGTTACTTGCAAAGCCTCAGAAGCAAATTGCTGTATTTCTTTGCAACTACAGTTCCCAGGATGCTTTGAGGGAAGCCATGAACTTTAAATGTATGGCATGGAGGTGACCTGAATGCAGGAGAGGAGAGGGGCTTTCCACGGCAGCCTCTTTGTTCCTCAACTCTCTGCTTATTGCCCGACCCTCCTTCCTACACCAGCTGCCCAGCACCCATTCCACCTGAGAGGGGATGCTTCTCTTGCAAACCACTGGAACTCCCCGCTGCAGGAAGCAGTGGTGCCTGGGCTCAGAAACAGCGCAGGGCCTCGCCTTGCAAGTATCCAAACCCAATTTCCTCTCCTTCGAACTTCCAGCACCTAAAGGTAGACTCTATAGCATTCTATAACCAAGTAGTCAGGGAAAGCCTCCCCCCTTTAAGATCGGTCTGCACACAAAACATACATTTCCTTTCGTACCATGCCTCCCACCCCGCCCGTTCCCCACTCTCTCTGTCAATTTCTGGCCTTAAAAGCCAACATAGTATTTTCTCAGCTGTCAGATCTGATTAGCTCACACAGACATTCAATTGGTCGGCTGAAACCACAGGGACACAGAAGCGGGCAGCTGAGCAGGATGGGGGGGTGGGGGAGAGGACAGGATAACTGGCATCTCATCCCTCCCCTCCCCACTTCGCATTCTTTCTTTCTATCACAAGAAGACGCAAAGCTTTGACCTTCCAAGGAAGGGAGTTTGGCACCCAAGAGGACACCCTCTACGCAGCCTCCACTTAGCACTAGTGGCGAGAGGAGGATTGCCCCACATCAAGGGAGGAGGGGGTGGGGGTGGAAAAAGCCAAGACTTTGCAAGCCCTTTCCCCTCCAAGACACTCTCAGGCACAGAAAAGAGGGGAAAGTGGGTCATGGAAGGGGGAAAGGAGAGCTGCAAAAATAAAAAAGGGCCACCACCCAGCTCCCATTAGCTCAGCCCCACTTCCCTCCCTGCTTTGGACCACTCTTTGAGATCTGATCATCAGCCGTGGCTTCTGCTGTTTGGGGATGTTGGGGCAGAAGGCAGGGAGACAGGCAGGCCAGAGAGCCAGAGCCAATAACAACACAGAGCCTGAGCTAATGAGAACAAGACACAAACAGTTCTACTTTTCGTCCCCATCCTCATCTTCCTGCCTGTTGAGTTCCACAGCAACGAAACCGAGACTAAGGAGCAGGGAAGCTGGCAGCCAGGACCACCTTTTGGACTCGCTGGAAGTATGAAGATAGGTGGGCTGGAGGAATCAAGCATGAGGTGGGTGGGGCAGGACCCCCTTTGCCTCAATGGATCAGCCCCCACTGCAGCCGTACACACCCCTCTGTTGCTACAGCATCGCCTAGCAAGTTTCATGCCCGAATAAGCCACGGAAGAGCAAGGACTGCAGCTGGGATTTTTCTCGCTGCCTCAGACAGAATCATAGCTGTCAACCTTCCCCTTTTTTTGCAGAAAATTCCCTTATTCCAGCGCCATTTCCTGCTGCTTCCTGCTGCTATCCCGGATTGTTAGATATCCTGTAGACTGTCCCCGGGACAGGTGAGGCTGCTGATCCCTTATTTTCAAATCTGAAAGTTGACAGCTATGGACAGAACGCCTTTTCAACAGAGCCTGGTCAGGCACGCTCAAGCTGAGGGTTACAGCCAGAACCAAGATTCAGTTCTGAAACATGTGAAATCGTGAGCACACATCTTCAGAGTGTGGCCCCAACAGGAACCCCAGCTTATTCCACTCAGGGCACATCATGCTGAGGCCACTGAAGCACAGCTGGAGGTTACTGGAGAAGGGTTTCAAGACAGAAGACTCTCTTTCACAATCAACTTTGTCTTACTTTCTGGCGGAAACTATTGCTAATGCTTTATTGACTTGCTTTTCTCAGCGACGGGCAGCGCAACAGAAAAAGATTCATTTGGTTTTGAAAACCAGCAGCAGCAGAAAGCTCCATTAAGAGTTTCAACTATAGAGTTCAGATGTTCTGGACTACAACTCCCATCCCTCTCAGGCTGCTGTGATCCATAGTCCAAAAGAAAGCCTGGAGGGGACCAAGGTGGACAATGCTTTCTGGGGAATATGCTTGTGAAACCGCACAGCCCACACTCCATGCAACGCAACCAAATAGTAATACACACACATACCGATTGTGAGCTGGCATGCAGCCATCCTTCAGTCTTCCTGATGCCGAAGGGAGGAACATCCCTGGGGCTCCTGCAGAGTCCAGAGCCCTCAGAGGTGTCTTCCTCTTCAGAGCTGGGAAGACTGAAAGATGGACGCCTACTCTGCCAACTCAGAAACTAGCACCTTGTGTTTAACAGCGGTGGACCCCAGTGATGCTTGGGAGCAGCAATGTGGGAGAGACCATCTCTGCTGGTGAACCAGGTGCAGGGGGGATGAGGGTGGCCCACAAGCCTTCAGTATGCCGGCTCTGTCCTATGGAAACAGGAATACAGTGGTAGCTCAGGTTAAGAACTTAATTCGTTCTGGAGGTCTGTTCTAAGCTGAAACTGTTCTTAACCTGAGGTACCACTTTAGCTAATCGGGCCTCCTGCTGCTGCTGCACGATTTCTGTTCTCATCCTGAAGCAAAGTTCTTAACCTGAGGTGCTATTTCTGGGTTAGTGGAGTCTGTAACCTGAGGTACCACTGTATACAGAAGAGCTAAGAGTCTGGGGAACTTGCTGACATGGCGCCTGGTACCTGTGTACTTCGTATTGGCAGCGCTGAGGGTTTTCACTTTTGGTCAGCTTTCAGCACTGGTGGGTGGCACAGAGGCAGAAATGGGCAGATTGCCCTTGTACAACAGTAGCTAGTTGCTGCACACAGTCACATACTCCCCAAGATACATTTTGGGTGTTCCAGCACATGTTCCAGCTAGGCAAAAGCACTCAGGAAAGGTGGGAAAGAGGGCTAGCAAGAGGGGAGTTCTGGGGAGAGTCCCATGGGGCCCCCAGACATATGACAGGACATGTCAGGGGAAGCGGTGGGTAGATTTTAATTCACTTAGGGCAGAATAAACACACACACACTGAGGGTAACCCTGGCTGCATTCTGCGCCCAATGGCAGCACAAGGCCAACGTACAACTGGCCAACTGCCTCAGGCCCCATAAGCTAAAGTGGTGCTTCAGGTTAAGAACAGTTTCAGGTTAAGAACGGACCTCTGGAACGAATTAAGTACTGAACCCGAGGTACCACTGTGACATAAAACATGCACAAAAAGCCCGGCGAGTCAGGCCAAAGGCCTCTCTAGTCCAGCGTTCTGTTCTCACAGTGGCCTACTAGATGCCTATGGGAGGCTCTCACGCAGAACCTAACTGCAACTACGCTTTCCTAGCAATTGGCATTCAGAGATATGCTGCCTCTGAAAGTGGAGATAGGACCAAGCCATCATCGCTAGTAGCCAATGAGAGCCTTGTCTTCCAGGAACTCGTTCCAATCCCCTTTTAAACCCATCCAATTTACATCGTCCCGTAGGAGCGAATGCCATGGTTTTAAGTTTGCACAGTGGGGAAAAAGAAGTACTTTCTCTTTGTCTTTTCTGAGTCTTCCAACAGGTGGTTACGGATGCATAAAAGTTGAATTCTTTGAATTCTTCATCAGCCAATTAGTTCAACACTCATGCGATGTTCCAGAGTATTTTTCATTCTCATGTATATTATATCTATTTGAAAAAAGATTGGTTAATGAAGAAATTACATATATTGAGTGTTGAACTAATTGGCCGATGAAGAATTCAACGAAACAGTAGTTGTTATCCGGAAACACTGTGCAACAGAGCTCAGAGTTGGACATCAGAACTGGACATTTGCTGATTATACAAAGCTTCACAGCTTGTTCTCTGCTGGGTAAAGTCTGGCACCGTGATTCATTTAAGGACTTTCAGAGACTTCAGTTTGTTAAGTTTTGATGTTTTGAATTATTCCATAAAGTTTTTCATATTGTAATTGTTTCTGGCCATCGTGTTGCTTTTGATATTGCTGACTCATATTGTGCAACACAGGGGTTTGTTTAAATTACAGCTCAAGGCAGCCCCATTCAGAATCTCCCAACGGTCAGGGATGATGGGAGTTGTAGTCCACAACATGTGGACGGCCACAGGTCCGCTGCCTCTATGATAACATCTGCTCTTCTAGGCTCCCCATTCTCAGCCATCCCTATCGCTTATGTTTTCTCTATATTCCACTGACAAAAGCAGCCGGGCCTCTTTGCTTTCCCCCATCTTCATGACCCAGATTTGCCGCTAGCAGCTTGTGGCTTCGCAGGATGATGATGACAACATGGAGGAGGAGGAGGAGTAAGAGAGGAAGCTTCTGCCGCTGTCAGCAGAGGGATAAATAAATGCACAGGAGCACCCTCCCAGCCCACTGGGGCAGGACACAGACACCATTTCACTGCCAAGGGAGAATTCTACGTAGCACGAAAAGCTTGCAAACACACACAGACTTAATTTTTGCCCATTAATAGCCATTTACACGAGCCACTGGACCTTGTGTTGTTGTTGTCGTCATCATCATTATTTACCTGCCTTTCACTCTAAAGTCCAAAGGAAAGTTACAACAATTTAAACACAATATTCAAAACAGTGTAAAGCAACTTTACAATCACATAAATAAGGTGGGCTCCAAAAATACACACTTCGAGGGTCAAAAAGCCAGGGTAAAAGAAGTGCATCTTCAGCACATGCCAAAAGCTGCACAGTGAAGGTGCCAGACACACTTATGCGGAGAGGAAGTCCCACAATTTAAGAGGCTGCCACAGAGAATGCCATAGATTTCACAGGCCGCTTGGCAACACCTATCCACAAAACAACAGTTTGGAGCTGGCTGTAGCTAGTCCACTTTGCAAAGGTGGAGGGACTGGGGGGACGCACAGTTAAGGCCCTCCATGCGCACATGCGGCTCTTAGAATTCCTGCTCCATGATTGCAGTCATGCAATTGTTGTCTATCACATGACGGTATATGTTTTGACTCCACAGAGTGGGAAGTGACAGAGACAGAATATTTGTGTTACTGTGTTCCGTGAAGTGGGACTATTGTCCTTTGTTCTTTTTCTCTTTGCTGTCTGATGAGAGAGAGAGAGGGAGCCATGTTGCAGTGCTCTGTGTGTGTTTATATGTAAATAAAGTAGATTAGCCAAAATGCTGAGTTGCTGAGGTATGTCACACAAGCTGTGAAGACTGCGGATCCCTAAGTGTGCCGATGTCTGTTGGCATCGGTCGCTGTGATGTTCGGGCTGAAGAAAGCTTTTGAAGCTCCCGAATGATCAACCAGGAGGGAGAGAACATGCCAGTTGGGCATGTGTCTCTACCAGGGTCCTACTCAAGTGTAGGATGAGCTCCTGACAGCGGCAACCACCACAATACAGATATGCTGGGAAGTGGACTTGCTGTTTGTGTAAGCTGATGAAGAGTGATTTGGCAGAGTGAAGAAACAGGGTCAAAAGAGGCCACCACTCGCAGTTCTGGCTTTCTGTAGAGTCCCTTCACAAACACACAGACAACTGTGATTAGTCAAGCATCAAATACTTAAAAAAACCCCACGACCTATATCCTTCCTCCTTTCCAGGGAACTCAAGACGGCTGGCAAGTCATAGCACCAAAAACAATATTTCAAATGTGAAGCAATTTACAAGTGACACCCAGTTATATTAAAAATCAAAATCATCCACACTAATAATTCAAACACAACCAAGCACACACACACACACAAAATAAAAATTGAAAGGTCTTTTCCAGCAAACATGTCTTTACCAGCCACCTAAAACCACATAGTGACGAAGCCCGACACACCTTGCTTGGCAAGGCAAAGCTATGAGAAATCCAGTGATTTTTCATGTAGAAGTGAATCAGTGCACTTCCAGGTTGCTACTACTTTGGGGGTCGGATTCCAGCAAATTCAGTTTGAGCAATTAAAGCTGATTTGGCATCCTTGCACAACAAGCCCACTCTCACTCCCCCGCAAAGAAATCCCCAACCCTCCTTTTTCTGCAATATGTCAAGTGATGGGAAAACTGCACTGGAAAGTGTGAGATAACAATTGCTTAACCACCCCGGAGGTTCAATAAATAGCCAATGCTGTCTAGCCTTCCCACAAACTTTATGCAAATGAACCGGGTTGACTGCTCGATAAACAGATTGCCTAGAAGTGACCTATGTTTAAAGAGTGGAAGTTGGAGGAGCTGCGATTCGTAGGTTCTCCCCACCTCTCTAAGCAGCCATTACCATCTCCCCCATCCCCACAACCAAGACACCAAATACGATAGAAGCAGGGGGTAAGAAGAAGATGGAGGCTTTCGATCATAATAATTTAGGGAAAAGACACATACCAGATGCTCTGATCAGAACCACAAGCTCATGTCACTATTCCAGGTTTATCTACACGTCAGAGTCAGAGCATCATAACATAGACTTCAGCAGACATTGCAAAAGATTATGGAAAGAGAAGATAGGTGAAGCCAAGAGCCAACCCTCAACATCCCCGTTCAACCAACACCCCCCACCCCAAACAGCTGAAGTTTTTCAGTAATGTATTCTCAGCTACTGACTTTCTTCCTTCCCCCCAAAAAACTATCTGCCCTTAACATCTAGGCTTCAGAGCCATGATGTTCCTGAACATGGAATCTCCATTTAGCTGCTATAGCAAATAGCCACTGATACAATTTTGAATTATCCTTTAGAAAGGGTATCTTAAGCAGGGGCTTTCACCATCTCTCATGGTAGTTGCTGATAAGAATATAAGTTACAGAAAGAAAAACTTCACTTTAGCAATCCTGGGGGAGAAACACCAGCTTCATTGGGTGACCTTGAATTCTTGAATTATGAGGGAGAGAAAATTGATCCATTTACTATAATTTGCATATGCTTACCCAGTAACACTGCTTTCTGTATAGCTCACAAACCTAGAAATATAAAATACTATGGAAATACATAGTAAAATAACCATATCATAAAATTGCTCGCAGAATTTAAAATAAATAAATAAATTCAGACGAGAGAATAAAACCAGAAGGTCCAAGAAAATTCAACACAGCACATAAACAGTGGTTCAAAACAGTAAAATCATAGTTGATTGTGTTTGATTAAGTAAGACCTAGGGGAATAAAGGGGGGGGGGAGTCTGGCACCAGAATGATCATAAGGAAGGCACCAGGTATGCCTCTGTGGGGAGGAGCCAACATTCTGTGTTTTGATATTTTATATAACAGCAAACTACAAAATATTACAATCATGGACTTTGGTTTATAGTAGCTGTTATAAACCGCAAATGTCAGATGACATTTCCTAGAGAACGCAAGATCTGAATTGAAGAAGGATTCACATTACTACATTTTTGTGGTATTTTCAAAGCCAGGGAAGAGGTGTCACCACGGAAAAGGCCCTTTCTCCCTTGCAGCCACCCATCTCACTTTACTTGCTGAAGGCACCCAGCGCAAGGCCTCTCCCTCTTTCTTTCTTTCTTTCTTTCTTTCTTTCTTTCTTTCTCTCTTTCTTTCTTTCTTTCATTCTTCTCTCTCCCTCATATTCCACTTTGTTCTCCCTTTATATTATTTGCTGTTGCCTCTCCCTAACCCCAGAACTCCAAAAGTCCCAAATTATTTAGCCATTCCTATAGCAGCCTGGTTCCTTCTAGATGTATTAGAATACAATTTCCATCAACCCCAACCAGCACTACCAGAGAGTAACCCCTATGGTGTTCTTTTATTTTGCTGAAAGCCGCCCAGTGTGTCTGGGGCAACCCAGATGGGTGGAATTAACAATAACAACAATAACAATAATTCTCTATAAGCTTTATTGACTCCTGGGGATTGTTTTGATTTTTCTTTCCTGCTAGGAAGACGGAAGACCCTAGTACAAATTTGTGAGTTTGTCTCGGAAACATCACAAATAAGAGGGCGTAAGTTTTGGGGAGGTTGTATGTGGGGGGCAGAGTATGAAGCCAGGATGTGTGGGTGGAAATTGGAGTACACTGAGCACAAACCAGGCCATTGTATAAGTCAGCACTTCTTGCAGACGTTGTGCGTCTCGCCTCCCCATCTCACGAGGCTGAGTCATCTACACAAATCACTTTTATTGTGCAATGTGCTTAAGCACCTCTATCTTGAGTTGCCTTGCAAAATCCCTACAAAGACTGGGGCATAACTAATCGGGCATTTCGCAGATGAGGTAACTGGAGCCAAGCCATTTTGCTGCCTGAGGCAAAGGTAAAGGTGGCAGCAGCACTCCCCCCCCTACATATCTATATACAGTTGCCAACTCAACTAGCAGCTGACTCTTCTAACACTGGAGCACCCCTAAGGGATGCAGGCTAGCTTAGCAGGGTGCGGCACAGCAGCGCTTTCCTACAATCCCTCAATGCTGCTCTCTGCCCCCACCACGTCTGCCACCTGAGCCAGCTATCTCATTCTGTCTAATGGCAGGGCTGGCCCTGACTGAGGCCAGCAAAGGGGACCTGCCCAATGGCATCAGCAATCTATGATGAGAAACGGATTTGAACCCACACATCCGTTCAACACAGCCAAGAAAAATACACAGGCACCCATCTGTACTACACATTTAAAGCAGTGTGATACAATTTTAAGCAGCCATGGATCTTCTCCTGCCCCCCCACCCCACCCCCCAAAAAAGAATATTGGAAACTGTAGTTTGTTAAGCTATCTGAAAGATGAAAGGAGACTGTTATTCCCCTGACAGAACAACAGTTTCCAAAGTGGTTTTAATAGCCAATCCCTCTTCCCAGGGAACTCTGGGAATTGTAGCTCCGTGAGGGGAATACGGGTCTCGTAACCACTCTCAGCTCCCTTAAGGTTCTCTGGGAGAAGATCCACAACTGTTTAAAGTGGTATGATACTGTTTTAAAACATATAGGGCAAATGGGGCCCGAGGGAGGCCTAAGCTGCTAAGGAGTTGATCATGGGAGCTTGATCAACAGCTGCTAACTTGCCGTGTGGGACACTGACCTCAAGCTCCCCATTTGAAATGGGGCAACTAATCTGTCACCCTACAGACATGGTTGAACTGCAACTCCCATCAACCCTGGCCATGCTAGCTAGGGTTCATGGGAGCTGTAGTTCAGAACACCTAGAGGACTACATGCTAGCCACTCGTATGATTATTTTTTTTTAATGTACATTTTTTCCAGTGTTAGAAACTTGAGATATGAAAGCTTGGAGCTAAATGGCACCTTAAACCTGGGTTATGGGAGCAACAATGGAATGTCTAGGAGCGCTTTTTTATAGCAAGAATACAAAGCTGAAAATGAATGAACCAAAACAACAACAAACCTACGGTTACGTGAAACATACTCAATAAATACACAAGATGTAACCGGTTGTACTTTTGAATAAATAAGGTATACTATTCATTGTATCAAATTGTAGATTTCAACAGAAACCTCATAAAGTTCAACGAAAAAAGCAGAAGACCCAGTGGATCAGTTCATTTTCTAGTCAGTTCATGCATAAGGTCCATACATGTAAAAGTGTCTATTCCACCTGTCTGTTAATAAGGTCCACTATCCTGTAATATTACAGGATAGTGGATCCTACTGCATAGTAGTGGTTGCAATATTACATATGAGCCTGTTCTACTGATGAAGCCTAGGATGGCAAAAAAAGGCTAATCCTTGTCTTAGACTCTGCGATGAAGCCTAGGATGGCAAAAAAAAGGAAATCCTTGTCTTAGACTCTGCGAAAGGATTCTGTGGAACTGTAATAACCCTTCATGTGGATTATTGGACTCTTTTAACAGACAGGTGGAATAGATACTTTTACATGTATGGACCTCATGCATGAACTGACTAGAGAATGAACTGATCCACTGGGTCTTCTGCTTTTTTCGTTGAACTTTATGAGACTTCCGTTGAAATCTACAATTTGATACAATGAATAGTATACCTTATTTATTCAAAAGTACAGCCAGTTACATTATTGAAAATGAATGAACTGCAGCTAAAATATGTTCATTTTTCACACGGTCTAGTCCTTCCCCTGCCCACCCCCCTAATATTCTTAAGAGGGTCTCTTCTCCAGTCTTCAGAGAGTAGCTGGAAGTGGGGAGGCAGAAAAAGGTCCTCCTTTCCTTCCATTCTACAGTTTTAATCTGAAATTTTAGGCGCAGTACTGCGCCCAAAGCTCAGAAACTGCTTGCGCTAATGAAATTCCACGTCGCAAAACAATGGGAGTTTCGAACACTGATCTTGCTATACCTCTCAAGTGTGCGCATGATGTTTCTACCCCCAGTCTGTTAAGAGACCATGAGCTACCTCAAGACACCATGAATGGACGAGCGGCATTTGAACCCAGTTCTAAGGTCAACTCTCCACCATAACGCCACCAGCCTGGACACTTGTTTTTCTCAGCACCAACTGTAGGACAAACTATAGGTGCTAAGCAAAGTTCTCAACACCAAACACACCTGTGTTCCCAAGAGGGGAATCCCCAAAAACATTATCCCAACTAAACAGAGGATGATCTGGATTCCCTGCTGAAAGGGGATTCCATGGCTGAATTTAAAGGGGAGCACTTTGCGCGCTGAGGGAGGAGGAGGAGGAGGAAGAGAGGGAATTGATGCGAAAGTGGAACAGTCACAGATTCAGCTACTCACCTCCCGCGCACAACTTTTAAGTGGGAAGAGATCTCTGCATGACCAGCATCTGCGGACTGGGGAGCTGTGGAAGCTAATATCAGACAAGAGGAAAAAAGGGGGAGAAGCAAGGTTTAAAACATATTTTTTTAAAATGGCAAAGCATTTTCTTTGTACCTTTAATGCAGCGAGGGATATATTTTTTTAGCGGGGAGGGTTGGCATGTGAGGGGAGCGAGGGACAGAGAGCTGAGCTTTCTTTTTACCTTGTCCAGGTCCAGGGGGGCTGCCGAGGGAGGGAGCCGGGTCTCCTCAGGTCCTGGGGGAAGCCCTCCTTTGGGGGCGGGCAGGATTCCCCCTCTGTCTCGCTCAGCGCATGGACTGTCTGCACACGCTGCAAGGCGAAGTCCGCTCCCACTGGGTCCTAACACCCTCCTTCCCCCTCGCCCAGGCCCCTCGGCGCTCCCCACAGCTGCGGCGACGACCAGGCGGCCAAACGACGCCGCGCCGGGTTTGTTTGGAAACTTCCAATTCGGCGCCAAAGGTCGCTCGGGAAGAGACGCGGCGGGGCAGGGCGAGGGCGAGTCCAAAGTTCGCTGCCACAAGCCGGAGTCGGAAATCGATAGGAGGAGGTGCTGCTGCTGCTGCTGCTGCTGCAACCGATTTTGCAGGCTGGCAAGCGGAGCAAGCAGCGTTTCCTCTGGGCGGGATCCACTTCGGAAGGGCCGCCGCCGCTGCTCCGCGCATTATTCGCCCCTCGGAGCGAATCCGAAGGCTTACTTGCTTATTCACTTGCGTGTGGACGCCGCCTTTCCTCCAGGGGGCTCGAGGCGGCGGACATAGTTCTTCTGCTCGCCATTTTACCCGCACAACCACCCCCGTGAAATAAGTTAGGCTGAGAGTTGAGTGGCTGCCCCCAAGGTCGCCCAGGGAGCTTCATTGGCTGAGTGGGGATTTGAACCCAGGTCTCACAGGTGGAGTAACTGAGGAGGGGGCGGAGCTCACACAAATTCGAAGCAAATTACCATTTCAGCATTTATTGGTTGTCTCCAATGGTTTAAAAACGTTTTTAAAATGACGTTCATATTGGCATGATGGTTTATAATTAAAAAAAAACCCAACAACAACAATAATATATTTGTACCCTGCCCATCTGACTGGGTCGTCCTAGCCACTCTGGGCAGCTTCCAGCATATATAAAAACAGAATTAAACATTAAAAGCTGCTCTAAACAGGGCTGCCTTCAGGTGTCTTCTAAAGGTTGTATAGTTCTCTTTGACATCTGGTGGGAGGGTGCTCTATAGGGTGGGCGCCACCACCGAGAAGGCCCTCTGCCTGGTTTCCAGTAGTAGTAGTAGTAGTAGTAGTAGTAGTAAATTTAATTTAGCACTGTTAGTGGAAAGCTATTGCAAATGGGGCCCTGCCCCACCATTCTAGTCCAATATGGCACATAGGGCCCTGCTCCACCGGCCTCAGCCAGACTTCGCCTGCCTACCTTCTGATTTTTCAGGGGTTGGTTCTGCCTGCCAGCTTCCTCCCAGTTTTGCTCTCGTAAAACTCAGCAGGGAGGAGAATGGAGGCAGAAGAATACTTAGTGGGCTCCCCTTGGCTCTGGCTCCATGCCCTTGGCCCTACAAGTCCCAATGGGCGCCAGCCCTCCACTGCCGGATACCCATTTAAAACATATGGATTAGTCAATGTGAGATTTAACTGAAATTTGATAAATTTGCATACAAGGAAGAACAGCAGTTTTGAAGAAAACACACACTTTCTTCGCCCTGAGGTGCATGCAGGAGTCACTGGGGCCATCATCTTAAGCCATGTACATACTTTTATCTCCAAAGCACATTCTCCTCCTCAAAAGAATTCGGGGCACTGTTGTTTGTTAGGGGTTGCTGGGATTTCTAACTGGCCCCATCCTGCAGAGCAGAGCAGCATTGTACCACCTGAAGCAATCATGACTTTTTCCCCCAGGTGCTGAGATTTGTTCGGAGACTCCTTGTCACAGGAGCATCAGTAATCACACACTTCAAACGAGGAGTTTACTCTTTTATTGGGGGGGGGGAACCTCATTCTCTGGAGGGTTGGTTGAGTGTCAGGCCTAATAAGCAGAGCAGCTCATTCCTAGTGGTCTTCCTCCGTAAAAATCAATTGCCGAACCTGCCAGTCCCCACCTCCTCACCAGGGCTTTTCCCAAGCAATTGGAGAATGGACCTGCGTACAGCCAACCTCTCCTTCACCCTCTTCTGGTTCTGGGAGACAAGGGTAAAGGGGAGCTTGTCGCAGCAGGAGAGAGACACCCTTGATTTTTCACCAACCTGACTCTTGGCCTCCCTCACCCCACTCTTCTGCCACAAACTCTCCCCTCTCACTAACCCCCGGTCACCTCCTCAGCTTCCGACACTTCCTCCTCTTCTCCCTCTGACAGCCCCATCGTTGTCCCACCACAGCTCCCCGGGCTCTCAGCCTTCTTCCCTTGGTGGCTCCCCAACTGGCTCCTCCCACAATTCCTCTGTGTCCAGGCAGTCCATGACACAGACCTACAGTTCCCAGAATTCCCTGGGAAGAGGTACTGAGTGTGAATCACCACAACATCTACAGTGGTACCTCGGGTTACAGATGCTTAAGGTTACAGACGTTTCAGGTTACAGAAATAGTATCTCGGGTTAAGAACTTTGCTTCAGGATGAGAGCAGAAATTGCGTGGTGGCGGTAGGCCCCATTAGCTAAAGTGGTACCTCAGGTTAAGGACACTTTCAGGTTAAGAACGGACCTCCAGAACAAATTAAGTTCTTAACCCGAGCTACCACTGTATAAACATTATTTGTGAACGCCGAAATCAAGAGCAGAAGCAGTTAAGTGCAGTGGTGCCCGGTGCCGTCCACTGGGACTGGAAGACAGGTAGCCCGGGCAATAGGTGGAGCCCAAGCTAACAGCAGGCAGAACAAACTCATTCTAGTTTCGCCCCTGCTGAATTCTACACTGAAACAGAGGAGGAGGAGGAAGCCGACATTTAGGATCACCCCCTTGGACTGGTCTGAATCCTGTCCCACCTTGTGCTGCCTAGGGAGGGCAGTTTGTCCCCTTTTCTAGCACCCCTGTTCACCGGGGGTGGGGAAATTGGGGGGCCACGTTGAAGGAGAATCACAATTCAGCTTTTTCTAAGCAAGCGGGAAGGGCTGTGTTGGAGAACACCTGTTTTGCATGCAGAAGGGCTCAGGTTCAATCTCCAGGTACGGCGGGAATGTCCCTTGCCTGAAACCCCAGCCTTCTGCTGCCTGTTTGTGTAGGTAATATTAAGCTAGCTGGATCAAAGGTCTGACACGGTATAAGGCAACTTCCTACATCTCTAAGTTCAAACTAGAAAGCAATTGTTTTAAGTGCTTCTTTACCAGAGTTCACTGCAGCCCTATTAACTTCGTATTTCGTGAGCTGGTAGCTTGAGCTACGGCGGCTGGTTCTGCACACATCTGCATTTTAACTTAGCACATAAGTTGAACCTGGAACTGGTTCACACGTGCATGTGTATCATTCAGTTACAGTTAACAATATACTGAGGTTTACACAGGTCCGTGTCCAATTTGTCTTTTCGTAATATACTCTTTTTTTAAACTCCTGCAATATTGGTCAGCTTTACCGTCCTATTTCACATGGAGTGGGGGCCTAAGAAAGAGCACAAGTTGCCTAAGGCTAACTGGTGTTTTATGCTGTTGTCAGTTTTATTGCATTTTAAAGTAGCTTTTGTTCTACTTTTTTCTGTGTTTACATGAGACAGTTGGGAGGGGCGTGTGACGGTTTTTAGGGCTGCAAAGCAGCAAAGAAATAATGTTACAAACAAAGGGAGTTTATCAGCGTATCTGAAGAAGTGTGCATGCACACGAAAGCTCATGCCAGTAACAAACTTAGTTGGTCTCTAAGGTGCTACTGGAAGGAATTTTTTATTATTATTTTGTTTTGTTTATGATAGAGAGATTTAAGTAAGGGGGGGCTGTTTGGGAAAAAACCCAAACTCCTGGTTGCTTAGTCACTACACAAAACCCCAGCAACTTGGACTACTTGCCCCTTAATTAATACTGGTCTGGGCCCAGTATACCTGAAGGAGCATCTCCACCCATCTCCATCGTTCAGCCCCAAGGGCCTTCTCTCACTACGAGAAGTGAAGTTACAGGGAACCAGGCAGAGGGCCTTCTTGGTAGTGGCGTCCGTCCTGTGGAACGCCCTCCCATCACATGTCAAGGAAATAAAAAACTACCTGAGGTTTAGAAGACATCTGAAGGCAGCCCTGTTTAGGGAAGTTTTTTAACTGATGTTTTAATGTATTTTTAATCTTTTGTTGGAAGCAGCCCAGAGTGGCTGGGGAAACCCAGCCAGATGGGCAGGGTATAAATAATAATAATAATTATTATTATTATTATTATTAACAACACCCTTTGGGTGAGAAATGCTGCATTCACTGCAATATGGAAGTTCCCTCTGGGACGGCTCCTTTCGCCCATTCGGTTCCCCACTTGTTGCTGCAGACGTCAAGCAACAAAGGTGCACATGGGAAAATACTCTTTTGTCTACCCTGTTCTGCAAAACGGATGAAGCGTGAGATGATGGTTGTCTATTAAAGCTCCAGCTGCAGAACTTTTTGCATTTTACGCCTTGTCCTTTCCGGCATCTTCAGTGCAACATCTTTCCATTGTATCTTGTTCTTTGCACAGCTCCACCTATTTTATTAGATTAGCCCTCTAGGACTGTTGCAAATTCCAGAGTTGCTCAGCGCATTCTTCATCGGGCAAAACAGGGGCTTAATTATGAATCACTTTATGCAGGGCTCCATTGATGATTGAGAATCCTGGGGCTTTCCCTCCCAAGTTTCATTCTACATATGATCTCACAGCAGTGGCTTTCCTACTGTATTCCGGTGAAACCTGAGAGTTCCTCTGAAACTCCTCAACGAGAAAAATCGGTTACTTTAGGAACATAGGAATCTCTCTTGTTCTAAATCAGTCCATTTAGCTTAGTACTGACAACACAAACTGGTAGCAAGTCTCCAGGGTCTTTTGCTGTTGTTGTTTCAGTCAAGAGACCCTCGGAGCCCTACCTGGAGATACCAGGAATCAAACCTGGGACTCTCTGCATGCAAAGTTGATGTTCTACGGTTGAGCTACAAGCCTTCCCCAACTCATCTCTGGCTCCAGTTCAGTCATAGATGTGGGGCTTGCTCTAGAGGCAGTTGCTTGCTTCATCTGAGACAATGAGGAGACCAAAGGAGCCTGGCCTATGCTTCATCCGAGTTGATGCTGTCTGTCCTCTGCATGCATCCAGAATCTTTGCAATATGCAGATTCCTCTGCAGCAGGTGCAGGAAGCTTGAAGCTAGATCCATGCAAACCTGGTTTTTTCCCCTCTGGATAGATTCCCCCAGGGAATTAGAATAGCTGGTACAGCTTATGGCGAACCAACCCAGGATATATTCTCATGAAGGACAATGCAACAATTCTCCAAATTTTTGTTAAAGAGGCAGTTGAAATTATTAGGAAGGCTGGGCACTTTCCCGATTAAGATCTAGGATTCAGAGAAATATTACAGGGTGAGACAGGAAGGCAGAGGTTTACATCAGTGAAATGATGCAAATATTGGTGCAGTGGTTGGAGCGCAGGACTAGGACCTGGGTAACCAGAGCTCAAATCAGCACTCACAGGGCGAGCTTGGGACCAGTCACCATCTCTCAGCCTAACCTACCTCACAGGGTTGTTGTAAGGATAAAATGGGGGGGGGGGGGAGACCATGATTGCCACCTTGAGTTCTGGAGGAAAGGAAGGCTATTTGTGTAGAAATAAATGAATAATGGAAGTGGGTGGGTTGTGTGGGGGGGACTATCTCCCACTACCAAAACGCATGTGACAATTTACTGAAATGTATTGGTAGCAAGTTCAGAAATTTAATTTTGGAATTTACTGTCACAGGATATAATTCTATGTCTATGTATATACAGTGGTACCTCAGGTTACATACGCTTCAGGTTACAGACTCCACTAACCCAGAAATAGTGCTTCAGGATAAGAACAGAAATTGTGCTCCGGCAGCGCGGCGGCAGCAGGAGGCCCCATTAGCTAAAGTGGTGCTTCAGGTTAAGAACAGTTTCAGGTTAAGAACGGACCTCCAGAACTAATTAAGTACTTAACCCAAGGTACCACTGTACACAGGGAATATCCCTTCAACTAGTTTGGTACAGTGGGTTGATATGAAAATATTCCAGTTGTGGAAGAGTCCTCTCTATCCGTTTCTCTTCCTTTCCTCCATTCTTTCTTCTTCCTTTCATCTCTCTCCCAGCCCAAATTGGGAGTGCAAGCTCCATGAAGCGGGACCGTTTCCATTTCCCCCTTTCGTTTATTGTGCAAAGCACCGCATGCAACCATGTTGGCAGCGTTATAGAAAAGAATACCAAGACGAGAAAAGTTCCTTCAGGGTCAGAACTTCCCATCAGCGTACCTCTGGTCAAGCCGTCGGGGGGCCTCGTGTATCACGCTCCGATCTCCGCATGATTGCGCTGAAGGTCCAGCGTGGATCCAGTTCAGGGACTGAAGGTCTTGCAGCAATTGGACACAGATGCAAGAAAAACAACCACCAAGAGCCCCATGCAACCACACCCTCGGCACTTCTTGTTAAAGGAAGGATTCAGCCCGTTCTCCCCCTCTGGGCTTTTAGTAATCAGATTCAGCTCCTTTTTTTTTTAATGTCTGGCAGATGGAAGGATTATTTTTTCTAAAAAAGGTTGTTGTTTTTTTCGCGTTTGAACTCTGACTTGAAATGAGGTGAGAGAGTTTAAGTTTGATATCTCTGGGGGGGGAAGATCACATTGCTCCTCTCCCTTAACGCACCCCCCCCCAGAGGTATTCCCTTACGTTGGCTCAGAATTAACTTCTGGGATGAAATTCAACATGCAGGATTTCAGCTGGCAAGTTTTAATTAGCAGCAACAACAATAATAATAATAAAGGAGAGAGTGGTGGGCCCCCAATTTGTGCAGAAGCCACCTTCTGAATCCCAGGAGTGTGAGGAGAGCTCTGGGCACCGCAGTGAGAGAAAGGCTAGGTGACAGAGCAACCTGGACCTTGGCAGGAGGCGGAAGGATGGGTGCAGCTGACATCATCCCATCCAGTTTCTACCGCTTTTCTTTGCCTGCCCACCTTAGCTCTTCTCCTGCCTGTAACAGCTGGAATTAAAGCATCCCTAAATCCTCTGCCCTCTCCCACCAGGGCACATAGTGATAAAAGAAAAAGAGACAGCAGTCAAGGGACGTTCTGTGTCAGACTAGGAGTGCAATACAGTGGTACCTCAGGTTACATACGCTTCAGGTTACAGACTCCGCTAACCCAGAAATAGTGCTTCAGGTTAAGAACTTTGCTTCAGGATGAGAACAGAAATCGTGCTGCGGTGACACGGCAGCAGCAGGAGGCCCCATTAGCTAAAGTGGTGCTTCAGTTTAAGAACAGTTTCAGGTTAAGTACGGACCTCCGGAACGAATTAAGTACTTAACCTGAGGTACTACTGTAATCTGGAGACAAATAAAATGCATAGGACCAGCAGCTCTTAAAATAGGCACACATTACTCTGCAACTATCTCATGAGAAGAGAAGACTCCCTGGAAAAGACGCTGATGTTGGGAAAGATTGAGGGCACAAGAAGAAGGGGACGACAGAAGACGAGATGGTTGGACAGTGTTCTCGAAGCTGCGAACATGAGTCTGACCAAACTGTGGGAGGCAGTGGAAGACAGAAGTGCCTGGCGTGCTCTGGTCCATGGGGTCACGAAGAGTCGGACACAACTAAATAACAACTCCGCAACCCCTGCTCCCATCAGGCACAGTGACCAATACACCATACTCACTTGCCCAAACTCTCATCCCAGGTTGCCTCAAATGATACCTCCGGTGCCACACCCAGGGGAGAAACGAGGCTGATCAGTCTCTCACCCTATAATAATTTATTATTTGTACCCCGCCCACCTGGCTGGGTTTCCCCAGCCACTCTGGGCGGCTTCCAACAAAGATAAAAAATACCCTAGATTCCCTTTCCTGCTCCAGTCTCTTACCCTGGAGCCATTTCTCTCACCCTCTTATAAACAGGTGGCTTACAAATCCCAGAATAAAAACAGCTCACACCTTTTGCCAGCAGCAGAGTGTAAGACTCTATAGTGCAGGGGTAACCAATATGCTGCCCTCCAGATGTTCCTGAACTCCAATTCCCATCAGCCCCTGACCAACATGGGAGTTGCAGTCCCAACTACAACAGGAAGGCACCAAGTTGGCCATCACAGATACACAGATGATATAAAGCAAGCTTTAAGATACAGAACACCCCCCCCCACAAAAAACAACAGTGGATTCAAAATTACAGGCAACCCCCTCCATTTACGTGATTGCACACACATGCATCACGCCAAACACAGAAGTGACCCGAAAACATCATGGAACAGGGCGGAACTAGGTGTTTGCAGGCTTTTCCAATGGTGTTTCGAATATACACAATTTTACTGACGTGCATGGTACCTCGGAATGTAATTCTCACTTAAGTGGGAAAGTTGCCTGTACAAAATTTGTAAGTGTGGGCAGCTGGAGGAAGGGGGAAAGGTATTCACTAAGTGCTAAAAAGACCACAAATGTAATGCCTAGCATGTCTCTCTTTGGGGACTGTGCACCAGACTTGTAAAACCTTGGCTCCACAAGCTGTTTTGACCTACAACTCCCATCAGTCTAGCTAGTCTAGCCAATGGCCTGGGCTGAAGGGAGTTGCAGTGCAATATTGGGAAGGCACCAGGTTGGGGAAGGCTGTCTGACCATAACCAGGGTGCCACCACTGAGGAGGACCTTTCCTCGGGAGACCTCACATGGTGCAGATGGAAGGGCCACTGATTTCAGGGTCTGAGTATATACAAGAGGGAAGTGATTCTTCAGGTAACCTGTTTTCAAGCTCTTTAGTACACTGGAGACCGAGACCAACACTTTGAACCAGGAGTGGAAGCCAACGCAGATGCTAATGGCCTAATATGATCAAATCACCCAGAGCCCATTAAACAGTATTGCTATTCTGGACAAACAGCAGCTTTCAAAGGCAGCCTGACAAGTAGCACATTGCAGTCAAGTGACCACAGTATGGATCACCCAAGCAGGGCTGTATCCAGCAGGTACAATTCATCAGCGACTCCAATATATCCCGTAATGGTGAACACCTAAAGCACTGATTAGCTGCCCTTTAACCTCCTTGTCCTACTCACAGGAAGGGTAATAAATGATAAGGCAGCATCTCTCCCTTCTTCCAAATCTCCACGCATGCGTTTTGAGTAGGCTGAAGAATTTCATGTAAATTATTGAGTTGGGAGCAAATAATTGGGCGATGGGCATTTATTCTGGATTAAGGCAGAGCAGGAGGGCTTGACCTCGCATGAACGACGCAGCGCACACCAGCAGCAGCTGTAAACCAAGGTAGGAGGAATTCAGAGCAACCTCATTTCTGTCCGCTACCTTCCGACAAGGGGGACACGGAGTCGCTCCAAACTTTACACTTACGGCCAGAGACATGTCTGAGCCCCGGATTTCTTTTTCGCTGCTTCATTACCGGGGAAGACGGGCCTGAGAAGACCAACGGCCCGCTCATTAGAAACTGCTGATGAGGCTGTTCTTGAGGCTGTGTGGGAACCGGCTGAGAGATCAAAGCAAGCTGATGTGATTCAGAACCCAATTAAGGGCTTTGGATGCGGGGAGTGGGGGGGGGGGGAGAGGAGAGGGAGAGAGAGAGAGAGAGAGAGAGAGATGAAGATCCCACTTGCTACCTTGTTCCCAGAAAACAAGCAGAAAGTGGACAGAAGCAAAACCACCCCATCCAGGGTTTGTGGGGAAGACCTGCTTAGGTTTCCACTGCAATTAATTTTCCAGGGAGATTTCTGTCTCTTGATGTGGGCAGACACGCTGCAACAGAGTTGGGAGTTTCAATGTTTTCCATGAAAGCTTAATCATGCAAATGCCTTGAGAGTAAAGAGCCAAACACAAAAAAGTTAAGATTCTTCTCTAAGTGACATTTTCCTTTCCCCATATTTATTTGCCTAGTTAATTGATACAGCTGCTCCATAGCAGAAGTACTTAGGAAGCCCTGTGGTATAGTGGTGAGTGTCAGACTAGGACCTGGGAGATCAGGGTTCAAACCCCCACTGAAGTCATGAAGCTCACTGGGTGACCTTGGGCCAGTCACTGCCTCTTAGCTTAACCTACCTCAAAGGGTCATTGTAGGATTAACTGAGGAGGGTATGTGTGTGTGAACCATGCACACTTTGGAGAAAAAGGTGGGATATAAATGCAGTGAATAAGCTCCCCTGCTTTAAAATGCTGAAGAGATTAGCTAGATGGAGATGTCAGTCGCCAGCCTGGCAACCAGAGGTGGTCACAGTTGGACCCGCACCAGTTGCAAAATGAGCCTGGCTAATTTCAAACACTAAAGGTAAAAGTAAAGGGACCCCTGACCATTAGGTCCAGTCGTGGCCAACTCTGGGGTTGCGGCGCTCATCTCGCTTTATTGGCCGAGGGAGCCGGCGTACAGCTTCCGGGTCATGTGGCCAGCGTGACTAAGCCGCTTCTGGCGAACCAAAGCAGCACATGGAAACAGCGTTTACCTTCCCGCTGGAGCGGTACCTATTTATCTACTTGCACTTTGACATGCTTTCAAACTGCTAGGTTGGAAGGAGCAGGGACCGAGCAACGGGAGCTCACCCCATCACATGGGTTCAAACCGCCTACCTTCTGATCGGCAAGTCCTAGGCTCTGTGGTTTAACCCACAGCGCCACCCGCGTCCCTTATTACTTCAAACACTGGCCACGTGTTAAATTATCTTGCAGAAAAACACTCCCCCCTGCCCCATAGCAAAAAACATTTGAACATGTCCTCAGAAGTCACTAGAAAATTAAGTCTCTCCCAGAAAGTGGGCCTTCACTGTACCTATATGCTCCTCTCCCCTAGCTAACACTCCCTGCTAACGTTTATTCAAGTCTGTGGGGTCACCTCTCATCTATCTTTTCCCTATCCACTCCCAACCCCATAGACTGAAAACATGAATTCCAGATGGAGAAAACATCACGTTGTTTATCTGCCGACTCTCCCCACCCCGCTTTCTTTTCACTCAAAATACATACAGCCCTGGGGTGGAGAATAGATGCCCATGCTGTACGAAGCGCTGTCTCGCTTTCAAGGTCCTGGTAGCTAGCAAAATATGATTTAAAATGCAGCTGCCCATCTGCTCTCAATCCTTCCCAAAGCCTGCTTTCTATTAGCCGTGAATGCTCTAGGCCTTTAACTCTTTTAAAGCTGGCTTGCCGTGTTGCACAGTCTTCCTTTACTAACAATGTTAGGAGCCCAAAGTCTCGGTGTGGTTCTCTAGGCCCTATGGAGGACAGCACAGCTATTAAAACTGGAGGGGGAAGACAATTGGGAATCTCGCAGGTTAGCAATACTGAACTTTGGTGGCGATGGGCCTGAGCAGTTTATTCCAGAGGGTATTGCAAAGGGTTAACCACCTAAGGGTTAGACTAGGAGACAGAGCCACAAAATCCCACTCGCCCCCCCCCCTTTATTACTGGGCTGGTTTCTCTTAACACTGTCACGGATTTTTAACACCCGATGCCATTGTGGTTTACAGGAGCCAGCCATCAGGGCTGCAGATGGGTCAAGTCAACCCACTCTGCTGTGTTTGAACAAGCAAGTTGCCAAAGCCACTCTGACTTGCCAAAAAAATACAAAAAATGCGTGTAGTACGTCTCCCGGTTTTTCTGCCACTCAGCTGTAAGCAAAGTTCCACAAACTAGGGTACTGGGCAGCATGGAAACTTAGGGGACAATACGGATAAGATTTAAGGTCCTTGGCAGTTCAACCATACTTGGGCTAACTAGAATATTTGCAATGGGGTGAATGCTCCTAATATTTTGTCACACACAAAAGTCAGACAGAACCAACTGCAACAGATGCTGAATGCAAGCACAAATCTGGAAGAAGACAAGGGCAGCATACGGAATGCGTAAAAGCACTACTTGCAAGTACATTGTGACGTGACATTCAAGGCAACACATGACAAGAGCCTAGTGAGCACTAAACCACAATCCGCAGGGCTTGTTGCATTTCTAGATGAATGCCAATGTATAATTACCACCCCCAAACGTGCACCCCTGTGTATAGGAAATCTTGAGCAGTTGCTGCTTGAAGATACTTGAAACATGATTACAGCCCTGCTCTAACGGACAAGAGATTCACACTGGGTGCTCCCTCACTTACAGAGCCGCCACTGGGGAAAGCAATGCACCACACGACATGAAGGATGCAACTTAGGAATCCTATGCAAGGGAATCTGCGCCACCTCGTTGCCTTAAAGGAACCAACACACAAAGTTGTGAATCTGAGCCCCAACTAAACAAAACACACACGCCACACATCAAAACCATAATCAGGACTGTTTTAATCTATAAAACTTTAAAAAGCAATGGGAATATACTCCATCTGTTTTTTAAAAAAACAAACATCTGGCTGTAAATACGCATTTCAGTACATCTCAAATACTATAAACTCACGGGGTGGGGTGGGAAAGAGACGTTCTGAAATTTCCCTCACCAGGGCTGCAAGCCACTCAAAGAGGGAGGGGCAGCATTTCATGTTAACTATAAGAATTCTGAGTTCCACACAAAGGCATCAAACTAAGCAGCCGACAGTTCGCAGAAGTGGCTCAGAAACGAAACAGACCAGCTCTTTGCCCCAGGCCGCAACCAGTTCCAGCTCTAAGGCTGCATCCACAGTTCATAAACGTTAAGATGCTTGGAGACTTCAGGTTAGTGTGCCTCTCTTTCGCTCGCTAAGCCGCACTGCAGCTCCTGAGATGCTAAGCCTCAGCATGACTGACATCTGCTTCGCGGAAACAGCCTTGACTTCAAAGGAGCCTGCGAGAGAAGCTGCTGCCTCCTTATTTCCTCCTGTGACGTTAATGGTTTTTGTTTCTGGCAAATGGGCTCTCTTGCTGACAGCCTTCATCCTCTTTCATCTTGGGTGCTTAAGACAGGCAGACGCCCCAGGAGTGACACAAGCAGCCCCAGTATGTGTGCAGGTGGAGGGCGGGCAGGGGGGGAGAGATGTTAACACCGCTGGCGTGTGTTTCTCCCTCCGGGATTCATAAAAAGAAAACGGGAAGCGTAGGAAAGGGGACATACCTAGGCGAAGGGTGGAAGTCCAGCTCCTAAAATTAACTGAGTCAGCTCCATTCCACCCATTGCTTAGGAAACCTTGCAGTTTAAAAAACACCCACTGGAAAAATAGACAGGGCATCTTTATAACACTGATGCTGCTGGGGCCAGGGGTGGGGTGGGGGGAGGAGTAGGGATAATCATAATCGTCCACCCACTGATATGCCTCATGAAATGTTTCCGGCAAGAAGTTACGGTCCATTAGTTAGGAACATTCTGTGCAAGAAAGGAGGTGAGAGCAAGAACTCTTAAATCCCCTCGGCCAAGATGCTTCCAACCAAAACTCCATCCTTGAGGGCATGTTCCACGTCTTTCTCTTCTATCTTCAGGAAGACCTGGGAAGAAAAGGATTTGTCAGGCTGGAAACTGGTAGTCAGCATCCATCGTTGCAAAAAAGCACGGTCTCTACAGGAGGCCACTCCAAGGACGCTGGAAATCACTAGGCCTCCGTAATGGGAAGATGAGGAGAGAGAATGCAGGCACATCTGCTATACACAATGCCATCCAAACAGCTCCGCTTCCACCCAGTGCCCAAATCCCGCATTGCAACGGCAGCTAAATCGTATGGTGACTCTTGCAGAACTTCACAACCTGTCATGGGATTCTCCCATTGCCAATTCCCAAGGTCGTAGAATCAAAGGATTTGAAGGGAGACCTGAGGGACCATCTAGTCCAACCCCTGCAAGGCAAGAATCTCAACACAGTCTGCCATCTAATCTGAAAGCATACTAGGCCCTGCATAGCTTTGCAAATGTGCTAGCAGTTTCATTGCTGCGCCACTAGGTGGAAAGTGGAACATTTGTGGGCAGAGGGAGGAGGCCCAAAACCATCAGGTACAATGGGTGTCTTGTATCTTTATACTTCCTTCATCCAGCACTTGCTTTCTTCCTCAAGCTGCAGAACAAACCAATTTTGGCCATCAAACAAAATTCAGCCATCACGGCTTCTTCTCTTGACAGCTCCTCGCTCCACAGAAGGATTCCCATTGTTTGCATAGATAAAATGCCATCCTGCTGCAGGCATTCCCCACCTTTTCGAAACTTACTTAGCTCAGGGCTAAGGTTTTGGGGGGACAGGATAGCAGGGGGACCTCCATTATCTCTGTGCAGCAGAGCTAATGGCGCCATGGCGGCCCAAAAGTGCCCTGTGGTGCTCCTGAGTCTTTTCACAGCTGCACTGGTGGTGGCAGATCTTACACAGGCAGATCAACTGATGTCAGGGACTGGTTGGACGCAGAGGAGTGGTGGAAGGAACCCATCTGGGGAACCCCCAAGGGAAGAGAACTTAGAGCCCGGGGAGTGATGGTGGGACAATGCTGAGTGGTCAGAGGGAAGAGGAGGTTTCAGAAGGTGAAGAGGTAACAGGTCTTAGTGAGCTGAGAGAGTTGGTGGCAGAGAGCAGTCCAGAATCAGAGGCAGAAGCTGAAGCTAGAGAGGAAGGAGGCCAAGAGGCAGAGGTGGGTCAGGCTTGTGAAGAGGCATGGGTGTCTCTCTCACTTGCTGCAACAAGCTCCCCTCCCCATTGGCCTTCCAGAACAAGGAGAGGCATGAAGTGGGGAGTCTCTGATTGCTTGGAAAAAACTCTGAAGAAGAGGAGACACTGCTGGCTGTGGGGAAGCAGGGACCTTTAGTCTTGGCATCTGCTTCATGGGGGCAGTTGTTGTGATCATTAGGCCTGAAACTCCTGTGCAGATCCTGTCTTGCTAATAAGGTTATCTCCAGCTTACTCAGTGCAAATTTCTGTTGGCTCACTCCTGTCAACTGACCTGGCAAGGAACCTCTGGGTTTTGCACTTCTGCTCCCCTTTGGGCACACCTATGTGCAAGAATGCTGACATTTAATTCTCCATTATTTCTACACTTCTCCCTCCTATGGAAGGGTGCAGCCTCTTTCATCAGACTGACAGGAGGGGCTGTGCACTGTGGCTCTCCCACAGAGCTAAAACAAAGGAGAACAAGAAAGATGCGGCAGTTTTCCCACCAACACAGCTAAGGCAGGCCGAGGAGGGAGACAGATGCATTTAAGGAAGCCAGCAGTGAATTTTAAGGCATCATAGCAGCCTGGCACCCAGAGTTTTCCATAGGAGGCTGGGACCATGAACCGCTGGGGCAAATAATCACTGCTCAGTGTTATTTCTTCCACTATACTGGAGTGGTGGAATCAACATGTTTCCAGTGACTTCGCTGAGGACCAATGAAATAAGGAAACGCTGCACACTGAGTCATTAGGGAGAGAGTATATTCTTAATCTAAATCTGTGTTTCCCAAACTTGGGTCTCCAGCTGTTTTTGGACTACAGTTCCTATCATCCTTGACCACTAGTCCTGATAGCTAGGGATGATGGGAATTGTAGTCCAAAAACAAGCTGGAGACCCAGGTTTGGGAAACACTGATCTAAATAAATGTAAAACCACTTTAAAAGGCAGGGGGCTAATTCCAATGCCATGCATTTCCACGGCAAAGCACACACCCCTTTCTCAAAGGTTTATTTGCTGAGGGACACAAAAATTTTCAGATCTTGGCACACAATTTAGTTCTGATGTTTACTAGCAAACTGCTCCATCAAATATATTCAGCAGCCCCATATGGAGTGGTACTATTGGGATCATCTACCATAGTACAGTCCTTTCTGAGTGGTGGCGGCTCTCTCCTTGCATTGAGATTCTTTTAGTTAGAGGTGATGAGATTACACATGGGTCCTTCAGCATGCAGAACACATGTCCCACCACCAGATTATGGCCCCTTCTAAGAGGTGAAGGGGACCTTGGATACTGCCCTCGCCACCCCTGCTGGAGTCCAGGCCATAGCAAAAGTAGGTCTGCAGGAGTACCTTAGTCAGACGCACTTCTTTAGTCTTCTTCAAGCCCACAATGCCTCTGGATTCCAGGAGAGCCGAAAGCGACAGGCATTCTGACTGGCCAACAGCTCCTACTTTCTGCTTGCGGCAAACCTTGCTGTAGGCCTCATGCAGCTAGGAGGAAATGCCATTGAAAAAACACAGTGTTTTTGAGTAGAGGAAACAGAAAAGTGTGCATAATGTAACTTGCTCTCTATGGCTTCTTCCAAGTGCCCCGGGCTAGCTAGATCCCTCTTTGTGACTTCTAACTGAATAATAGGTCTCCTGTTTATATCCTGCACAGCCCAGCCAAAGTTGCTGGCAAAGCAACACACAAGTGCTGCTCCACACCTCTGGCATATGAGCACTGCTACTACAACCTATACTTCCACACCAAGTGCGGGGGGGCAGACCACAGAGCTGGAAGGGACCCCCGAGGACCATCTAGTCCAATCCCCTGAAATGCAGGAATATGCAGCTGTCCCGTACAAGTATCAAATCTGCAACCATGGTGTTACCAGCACCATGCTCTAACCGAGTGAGCTATCCAGACTAACTTGATGGTGGAGAGACACAAATCCCTTCCACCCCACAGTAGTTTAGGATGGGTAGAATAATACTCAAAGACAAGACAGAGGCTTTTAGGGTGCAATGCATGTAGCCTATGAGGCACCCAAAAACTACTAAAAGACATTCCAAGCCATCATCTTCCACTCCGTTCATACATAAAACTTACTTCTGTAAGCAAACAGTTCTCATTAACTCCCATGGCCTTAAAAAACAAACAAACAAAAAACAAGGACGGGAGACGTAAGAGGAGAGGAAGAGAGAGGCAGATGGAGCCAATTCCCTTGAAGGTTTTTTTGGGGACTCTAGTTCTTTGTGTACTGCACGTCCCGCATAAACAGCCAAACATTTTTAAGTGGGTCCATGGTAGGACTCAGAGAAACTACTTGTGCACTTCTTCCTTTGTGCTCCCCAAGGACTCTGGTTTTAAGAGACGAACTCTTATGCTGCAAAGCAAAGCCCCTTGCCAAGTAAGAGTGACATAATACACTAGCAGTGGCAATTTGAAGAGGTTGGGGGGCAGAGAGAATCTGCACACTCACCTTTCCCAGCGTCACCTCTTTGGTTTTCTGTTGCCTGGTTAAGAGCAGCAAAGAACAGACCAAGA
This sequence comes from Podarcis erhardii, assembly GCF_964252035.2. NCBI lineage: Eukaryota > Metazoa > Chordata > Lepidosauria > Squamata > Lacertidae > Podarcis > Podarcis erhardii. The sequence continues at coordinate 27,936,654 of NC_138502.1, read as the reverse complement.
TTTTCTGCTGCAAGGGAAAGGTATTGGCATTGTCACGGCCTGCACCTGAGGCCAAACGGTCACCGTACACATCAGAGATCACCCGGGATACGTGGGCCAGTCCCACCCGCTGGGGTACTGCTGAGTCTGTGGCTGGCTTAGAAGAGGATTTGCCTGAGGACGGGAGAAGTCAGAAAGACGACAGTGAGCAGCTGAATGAAGAGTAAGGCAGTGCAGGTAGAGCTCAATAGGAGGGTCCTGGCATGGGTTGTATCTTCAAGAAGCAAAGCTTCATTCCCATATGATTATTGCACAGTGGTACCTCGGGTTACATACGCTTCAGGTTACAGACTCCACTAACCCAGAAATATTACCTCGGGTTAAGAACTTTGCTTCAGGATGAGAACAGAAATCGTGCTCCAGCGGCGCAGCACCAGAAGGCGCCATTAGCTAAAGTGGTGCTTCAGGTTAAGAACAGTTTCAGGTTAAGAATGGACCTCCGTAACGAACTAAGTATTTAACCCGAGGTACCACTGTAATGTATACACTCTTCTTGTGTTTATATGCTGCCTTTGGGCCAAAGAGCTCAAAGTGACATAGCTAGAGTTCCCAGGCAGTCTCATACTCAGGAAATGACCAGTCCCAGACCAACTTGCCTAACACAGACTTAAAACGGTGTCTCTGCTCTCCATCCTGCTCATTCCGAAGCAGAAGTAACAGATGTTCACACCATTTATACATTACAGCAAATGAGAAAAAGATGAGGCAAGGTGGACCCAAAGCAATTGCAACACTAGACATTCAGAGTACAACGTCCCTAAGCTGCTCACATTTTCAGTTCATTTGGGGAGATGCTTTGAAAACCGAAATCGCTTGTTTTCCCGCTCCCTGGACGTAGTAGTAGCTTCACACCTGCATTTGCACTGCTCAAGTTACACTTAAAGCCAGTGCAGGAAAGACAAGGAGCAGGTGTTCGCCTCCCTCTGCAGGGCTGACTGCTGGAAGGGAGAACATTTTTCCCGTACCAGCCAGCTGCACATTCCTCTCTGTCTCCCTTCACCGCTGCCCCCCACATCCCTCAGCAAGGCCTGAACAAGTCCCTGGGAAGAAACGCTACCAACTAGGGTCAGGAAAGCATTTAATGAAACATGACAGCACTGCACAGCAGCCTAGGACCTGCTCAGGGGGAAGAGTGGGGAGGAAAGCTACTTACAGGCAGGCAGCAGTTTAAGCACAGTTTGACTCTTCACATCTGACTCCACAATTTCAATGGCCCTCCTAAGGACAAGAGTAACATTTCAGACAAAGGCGTTAGTTCCCTGCTAATGCTTTTTATCAATCCCCAACACAGGGCTACTCCAGATTTTCTCATTAGGTTGTCCACTGAAAGACCAGTTCCATTGGGCTATCCATCCTTCAATTCTCATCTAGTCCCCTTGAATCGATGGATGGAAGACAGGGCAGCACTCGCAACATAGGAACAGACTGCTTATAGACACGTTTGTTTGGACAAATATATTGATATTTGGAACGAGATTATACAGAATATAGTTGGCTCAATATTTAATATATATGAAAAAGCACTTTTTCCACTTTATTTTGTACGATTAAAAAAAACCACCACTTTTAAATATTATTAATAATAGTAATAGTAATGATAGCCATAGTGATCATCATCTCCCATCTGGCAGCAGATATTCCAGCAAGCTGCAACAGTGGGAGACATGGAAAGCAGGGCCCATTCCAGGAGCAGCTTAACCTGTGGTCCTCCAGAGGTTGCTGAACACTATACCACCCATCATCCCTGACCACTGGCCAGGCTGGCGAGGGTTTCTGGGAGTTGGAGTTCCATGACAGGTGGAGCATATGCCAAGCCAACCTCCCCTGGCCCATTCCAGCAGCTCCGTTAGGCTCCTCCCATTTCCATTCTGGCGGCTCATTTGTAAGAAACTAGCATTTTAAGGACTGGCGCTTGAGTTTCCTTATTTTGTCCCGCTTCCCCATCCCTTTACAGCTATGGAGGTAGGGAGCAAATGGTCTGATTAAGCTTATCTTCCAAAAGCAGTTGCCCAAAAAGATTGAGAGAGAGAAGAAGAGACTGTGCCTGGATGTAACCGGTTATGGCTCCTGACCCATCAACAAAAATCAACAGTCCAGAAAGACTGTGTTTCTAGGCTTTTGTCTGTTGTCATAACAAGGTACCTAACCAGCCCGTAATTTTATCATACCATGTGGCTGTTCTGTCTTTCTCACCCCAGTCCTGCTCTCAAAGCAGTGTTGAAAAGTCACAAGAGGGAAAACTATGCAAGCAACCCCCCCACCCCCACACATGGGAGACCTGGAGTGGCACATGCGTGGCCCATTAATGGGAGCTCATTACAATCTTGCCTCTTAATGAGACTAACGCTCTATTTCTTGTAGTGGAAGCGATGCTGGAGGCAGTTCTCAACCCAAAGCCCCAGTGCCAACCACTGTCTAATTTGGGCACCCCACGGCTAAATCTCTGTTTAAGTTGACAAATACTCAAATCAGACTTAGCTTAGCTAAACAAAACTTAATAAAACTTAGCCAAAACTAAAGATGTTTGGACATATACCCTAACTAGGGTTGCCATATTCCCAACATTTTTTTTTAAGGTCAAAGTTGCTGAACTTTTTTGTTTATTTTTTTTTTTTAAGTGTACCCGCTTTGCCATACGTCAAAGGGAAGGGGGGCAAATTAAACTCTTCTAGTTTTCATTTATTTTAGGGAAAGAGAATATATTTAATGCTCCCATTAAATTTAATGGGCTCTTAACATTGGCTAAATGCTCCCCTGGAATCTGTTGTTTGATAGGTTTTGTATCAACTTTAATCAATTCATGTATTTCTCCTACTAGTTTTCAGTATTTTACATAATTATTCAGGGGCAAATTTTAATGCGTGGAAGGATAATCTGCCTCTTACAAGATTGCAAAGGTGGGAATCTAACAGGCCTAGCTGGAGGGTGTTGGGAGAAGAGCATAATAAACAACAACAACTTATACCTTGCCCATCTGACTGGGTTGCCCCAGCCACTCTGGGTGGCTTCCAACGGAATATAAAAAACGTAACGAAACATCAGACATTAAAAACTTCCCGATACAGGGCTACCTTCAGATGTCTTCAGAAAGGTGTATAATTGTTTATCTCCTTGACATCTGATAGGAGGGCATTCCACAGGGAGGGTGCCACTACCGAAAAGACCCTCGGAGCTGGACCTCAGTGACCAGGCAGAACGATGGGGGTGGAGACACTTCCTCAGGTATACAGGACCAAGGCCGTTTAGGGCTTTAAAGGTCAGCAGCAGCACTTTGAATTGTGCTCGAAAATGTACTGGGAGTCATGTACTTCTTTTAGGACTGGTGTTATATGGTCCTGGCAGCCGCTCCTAGTCGCTGGTCTGCCAGCGCATATTGGATTAGTTGTCGTTATCAACAAATGGAAAGAAAGGGGAGCACCATAAAGTGAAACACACACACAGGCAGCCGGACATCATATATGTTGGGCCCAAGAAAGACGGCCGCTGTTTCCTCCCAAACGGGCTGATGAGCCAACCTCTGAGGTCTGGCAGAGAGGATCCTACCACAGTCTCGTTTCCTTTTTCCAAACCTATGAGCAGCTAAACCCTATTCCACACACATGCAAGAAAGATCTGTGCCAACATCCCTGAAAAGTAACAGCCATGCCCTTCCTTCTGCCAAGGGGTCACGTCTATCATCAGCCTGTGCTGAAGTACATGTTTTTATCACCCCCCCCCAAAAAAAATGTTGAGTCAAACAGAGGAAGAGGCAGCCACCAAGCAAATGCCTGGGCAAGGTCAAGGAAGGCAGGAAGCAACTCCCGTAAAGCCAACTTGCAAAGGAAAAGGAAGTGCTTCTAAGCACCATAAAGATGTCTGCTTGAGAACTGTTAATGAGAGCCTTTTGCAATCCAAATGTAATTAACCAATCTATAATCGCAGCAGGGAGGACCAATTTCTCTCACCCTTCATAGGTAATGGGCTGTGAACGGTTCCAGACATTAACACAGTCAGGAACAGGAAGCACCCTCCCCTCTCGCTACAAAGGCATGAGGGCTCTCCCCCCCCCCCCCCGTTCGCTCTCTCCCTCCACCTCCCAGGCAGGGGGACCAAACAGCATAATGAAGCTTTAAATCACATCCCACATGCGCTGTAATTAGCTCGGGTTTTTAAGAGTGCTATATATTCTTCACCTGCAGATGTCCAGAGCTTTGCGCGCATCCCCAGAGACAGCAGAGACTTTCCGAGCACAGAACTGGATGGCGGCGTGGTCCAGCACCTGCTCCCCTGACACCTAAGGGACAGGGAGAAGAAAACAGGAGCTGCAAGAGAAATCTTGGAAGCTCTGCTGTGCTACATTTTCTTAGATTCAGTAAAAAAAAAAATACCAAAAGGGTTTTGGGGGCATGTGTTAAGGCAGCTCCTTTGTAACAGCCCAATAACTCTTTGTTTTGTCCAACTTACAGTCTTTAATCCCCCCCCCCGACTTCCGACCTTATTTGTTGCCACCAGGAAGTGGCATAGAGACATGGAGAGCAAAGGGCTTAGCAAGCAAGAAGACAGGCTAGGACTGATTTATCAGTAAATACAATGTCAGCATGCTGCTGCCAAGAGGGCTGCGTGGAGCTCCTGGATGTGCATGTATTGCACCAAAACTGAGGGAATTTAATTGACTGGCGATCTGCTACCAGGCCACGTTCAAGGTCATCATCCATCAGTTGGTTTCAGATGTCTTGTAAATACATTGTCCCTTTTTGCCCAAGCTTTCCCTGATCCACAGGTTTGGACCCTCTTATTACTCAATTGCCATTTTTATCTTTAAAAACAAAACACCACTGTTTCACTCTTTTATACGCTGTAACTCTGTTTATGGCATAGCAGCATCTCATTTCCCCCCAAATTACTAGCATTCTGTGCCTTCCTTCACTTTACATAGTAGCCACTGCTCCTCGATCTTGCAAGAGGGAGAAAGTGGGCTGGTTCTCAAATGCAGGGAACCTGGAAAGCGCCCCTAGTGCTAAGGCACAGGAGAGGTATATATTTTGCATGTTAAGATAATAACAAATTTAGCAGGGTTCCAAAGCAGAAGTGATTGTGCCTTCTGCAAGTCATTTAGGTGTATTTTGTATTTTTCTGTTGCAAACCGTCCTGGGATCTTTGGATGAAAAGCAGAATACAAATTTTACAACAACAACAACAGCAACAACAACAACAACAGGACAGGAATTTTGGAACTCAACTTCTGAGATCTTACCTGCTTAAGGCGTTCCTGGAGGATGGAGGCAAGCTGGTCTTTGTTGTACGGGGGGAAGTTTAGGAGCTGTGGCCTGCACTTGGGACGGGCTTGCAGGCGGGGCAGGATGCGATCTGTGAGGTCCAGAGCATTGGCTATCCCTACCAATGAGAAGATATACTTAGAGGCCTTGGAGACATCCAATTTCTATCCTTCTATACCTTTCTATCCTTCTTACCCCATAGCTTCCCACTCACATAGCTTGCCTCTTAAAATAGGAGACCACACAACAAAACCAAGAATTCACATACAGCTTGAAGTGTTCACCTAGAATGCTGACCTTGCACCTGCTGTCTGAAATACAGCTCCACATACCTTCCCTCTGCATTTGAGGAACCACACGGACTCACAAAATAAGTTCACGAAAAGACCTTATATTCCATCAACGCCTAGCCAATGAATATGACAGAAAAGTGTAGACCTCATATAGAAGCTTAAGAATTAGGAACTTTCTTGTGGCATGCTGTGATAAACTTGCATGTTCCATTAAGCCACCTGGAGCTCCTGGGTTTCAGGCAATCGCTCAGCCATTGGTCTGTATCCCATAGGCTGGTGAGTGGAAGGCTGGTGGGTGGGTGGTCCTGCATCTTGTACAGAGAACTCGCCCAGGTGGCTTTCCCGTCTCCCTTTGGATGTTCTATTTCTGTCAAAGGATGCACTGAACCAATTTACGAATAACTCATTCCTCCACCAAAGGGCGTGAGGTGGGCAGTGGCATACAATCCTACTGGAGCAAGTGCCTGATCTGGTTTGGGGAGGCCTTCAGGCCAAATGTCCTCAGCAGGTCCACACGCTCCTCACTGCCTCCTGTTGTTCCTCCTCCCTCTGCCTTCACTGGCCTTGTTGCCTTCACCATGCCATATTCATGTAGCAAAGATGGGCCGAGTCTGCATAAAATCCTTGCCTCCAACTAGTGGGTTCAGACAGGTGACTAGGATGGTGGTGGCTTCCTCCTGCTTTCCAGACACTTGTGTCTTCTGGGCCACAGAGAGAGGACAGGCGTACAAGCGGTGAATGGGAAGGACAGCAGCAGGAGCGAGGGTACTGTGGCTGGCAGTGTTGTGGGTGCTTGAAGATTTCCAATTGTGCCACCCACCCCACAATGCCAGTCCTGAAGTCATGCTCTCCTCTCCCCTGAAACATAGGATTGGGCATCATTAACTCACCAATGAGAACGAGCCGGGAGTTGGGGAGGGAAGGCCACTCAAACATCGTGTACAGCACATCCTGCCCTTTGCTGTCCAGCTGATCCATCTCATCTAACACAACCAAACTGTGAAGATGAAAGACATGAGCACGTGAACACCACCCCAGCAATGTGCTGCGGTAAGAACATCTTTTCTGCCACACTGTCGCAGCATCCAAACACTCATCAAATGCAGGTAGCCCCATGGCATCCTTGGCACAGGACTGAAACTGCACCTCTCCTGCCAGATACCCTATGCTATTTAGGCAGGGTAGAATAAAATATTTCAAATTATAATCACTAGCTTCTTTTTAAAAAAGAAAAAGTAGTAAATGTTTCTAGCCCTGCAGAAGACTGAATTGATCTCTTAAATTCTTAGGTCCAGAATTAAATTTACCATTATCCAAAAGACTAAGTGTCCCCGCCCCGCAGTCTGTTATCAAAATAGGGGCTTTTAGATTGACACTGCTAAACTCTCTCTGACAGCAAGGTTTACAGCTCAGCCACATATACTGCACCAAGTGCACAGCAAAGAGAAAGTGCCCAGTATAATAGGTTTTAGATATTATAGCTGTTGAAGTACTAGAATGACCTTTCACACTAAACCCATATTTCTCAAAACTTCATTAACAGGCTTTTATGAAAGATTTATAGTACAAAATGTGTCTTGCCACTCAAAACACAACAGTGATGTGAGGATGCCTGTCCAAAAGAGGTTATGGCTATCCTATGACAGACCTGCTCAAAACTGGCTAGTTTTAAGGATGCCCCCCTCCTAGCACAAAGGCCTTGTACTTACACCATGGGTGCACTTTCTGATGTCAACCGTTTCACCAGCCTTCTGATCACGTCACCCCTGGCTGCTTTGTCTGCTCCAGCCTGGCCCAATTGTCCAGCCATTGCTGGGAACACAGCCTGGGAGCTTCTCAGGGCCATGCAGTTTAGGACTATGATCTGACACCCAGCAAGCTCCGTCTGCCAGGGAGACAAAGGAGTGTTTTAGAGCAGATCAAACTTTGCAATAGAGTACAAGTAGTGCAACAAAAAGACAGCAATTCCACAGACCATCACTGAGCAGAAGTACCTGCAAGGAAACTGTGGAAGACAGGAAATTACAGGAGGCCACTTTCTTGTGCCTGGGGGACCAATAATCCAGCACGAGGGATGGTCAAATATACTCTCTTAGGCAAAACTGCTAAGCTGCCCCCATCAGGCACAAATTATAAGCATACCGCCCTGGAAAGGCAGGTCCTTGAAATCCATGGAATAGCCATGTGTTCACATATATCTTGTAGGGGCAACATATTTTCAATTCAGGCAGCACACCAAAGCATGGTCTGTGTCAACCATAGCTTAAAACTCATATCAGTTTGAGCATCCAAATGTTCAGCTAAGCTACGGTTTAGGGTTGTTTGTCTGATTTCATTTCCCCACTTCTTCAGCACTTCCTCAGTTCACTCCTACTTTTGGAAACAAAGCAGTGGTTGTCCCTATGGTTTGTCAATTCAGATACCACACCAAACTTTAGTTAGCACAAAACCAAGGTTCCTATACCCATCTTAAACCAGGGATATGATTTGCTGGCCAAATACAAACCACAGTAAAGCTTCCTTAACCTTGTTTTGGAATATTAAAAGTGTAAGATATACAGCACAGGCAAAAAGTATTTTATGGGCATTGGAGAGTGATTGCAGGAAAAGGTTCTCACTGGGCTCTGAATTCACATAGTTCTCCCACACCTACTGGCATATGGGAGAATTCTGAAAGAAGAGTAGACCCAAAGCTGTATCATATAATGTTAAATGCCATTTGTCAGAGCTGGGCAATGCTTCTTCCTGCATTATGTTTCATAGCAAAAGTCTGAAAGAGGACCAGCGTCCAAATTCAAATCCAGCAGTTTTACCTTTAAGTCCATCAGGGCCCTGTTGAGGCAGGCAGTTTTCCCAGTGCCTGGAGCTCCAGAGATATAAAGGCTTCCTGGGATCTCTCTAAAGACATGTTCTCTCAGGAATCTATGCAGAACACCTGTCTCTTTCTCCCTTGCATGCAGCTGGTCCGGAACGGCCGTGTGCAGGAGACTCTTTGCCTGCTGGTAACAGGTGCCTGTATAAACAAAATGAAGACAGGTTTAGAACAAATAAAACACCTCAATATACCTAACAAAAACTATACAAATACCAATTGTACAACTCTCTTCTAAGAGACACAACAGTAGAAAAAAAAAAAACTGGGTTTAGGAAGAGGCCTATTACAATAAATGAAAAATTACTTTTACTGTCTCTTTTTAAAAGTTCCTTTTATCGAGCTGTTCAATCGTTGCAGCTTGCTGCAGTTGAAAGCAGATTGCTAGACTAAATAGACCCTTGCCTATTCAAATGAGTCTTGTACTGCTCTGTTTTATACTACTGATGTATTGCCTTGCTTTTTTGAAAACTGCCTGTAGTTGTTACGATTGTCGACATAAGAATCAAATAAGAATGTTCAAGAAGGGACGCCATTCTAACATTAACGTTGCTAATAAAACTTACTTGCAATATTCTGACCAGCAATAAATGACTAAAGATGAAAGGCAATATGTCAAGCCCCTCTGTGATCACAGCTAAACCACAAATTTCAATGGTTTTTATTCCTTGGCTTCCCTCAAAGCATCCTAGGAACTGTAATTTTATGAGGTTGCTGAGAATGGTGAGAAATATTCCAACCCCTTCCATGGAACCACAGCGGGTCTTGCCTGCGGGTAATGTAACAATTGAAAAAGTCTGAAAACCATTTTGAATTTATGACACAGCCATGCCTTAAGTTTTCTCATTTTGTGGGAATAACAGTGAACTAGCCTTGGATTCTGAGGTCTTAAGAGACTGAATTCTTTATAAACCCATTTTTAAAAATCCAAGCAACCGCAGAAGATGTAGTACCCAGTTCTTCCACCATACACAATGCTATTACATACCTTCTTGCTTAAAGAGACGAGTACACACCAGTTCTTTCCTTGGGTGGCGATGCTGCGGTGAAGCGTTAGGGGTTTCTTGACCACCACGAAAGGGAGAGGGAACCAAATTGCTGCCCTTAGTTGGAGATCTGGGGGTTGAACGCTCGCTGAAGAGTAAAGCCCGGCCCTTGGCAGAAGTGGGTGGAAAGCTATTTTCTTTTTTACCCTGCTTACTCGGGGAGCAAGGCAGCAACTGGGTGACATTGCAGAGATTGTCATCTCCTGTGGGAAACAAAGACACACCATGCCAAGTTTAGAAGAAAGCAGCAGCAGAAGAAAATGAATGTGAAATACAGACAAGAACCCAGATGTAAAAGACAAGTTTGTCTGCCCTCTATTTTACCAGAGTTCATGTCTGCCATGCAACATGATGTCTTTAAGATGCCTTTTGTTATTTCATTTAAAGTTTCAGAGCTCTTATTATCATAGGCATCATTTAGGAAAAGCACAAGCACAGGGCCTGTCAAATGCCCCCTTATTCAGAGAAGTGTTGCTGCGCTCTGCCTGCTCCTTCCCTCTGGACCCTTTGCAATGTACACTTACTGCATCAACCCTACTTGTTCCGACTTGCTACTGCAAAAACTCCAAATGCTGGGTTTAGAATACAAATAACCACTTCAATCTTTGCAGATACGCCTGTCTGTAGGAATACTATTGAGCAGAGCAATTATTTCAAGCACAGACTCTTCAGCAGTACACAAACAGGCCTGCCCATGAATTACTTTTTATCTTTCGAGCTAGCCTTCATGGGAAACAGACCAGATGCTTTGCAAGAAAAAAAATAGTCCCAATTCCACTCACTAACTCCAGGTAGGACCCGTCCAAAACCCTGCAACCACTACCAGTCAGCGTTGACAATACTGAGGTACATGGCCTGAAGCTGTATAAGGCAGCTTTTCCTGTGTTCTTAACTCTGGTGTTCAATCTGAGAAAATCTTGGCATCACTTAGCATTCATTAATCCCATGAAGTCCCATTTAATAATAATAATAATAATAATAATAATAATTTATTTTATTTATACCCCGCCCTCCCTGGCCAGGGCCAGGCTCAGGGTGACTAACACCAAATATAAATTACAGTAAAACGTAATAGGGAAACAACAACAGTTAATTAAAATACAGCTTAAAATACAGCTGGTTTAGTGCCAAGCGGAATGGCTGAGCAGGCTTTCTATATAAGAATGTGTTAGGATATTTTGGTTTGATGAAGAGAAAGGCAACTCACCAAGCCGTTTACGTGGGCTGAGAGGCAAGACCTGCTTCTGGGGTGAAACTGACAGTGGACTTGTGTCCAGTTTTGAAGCCTCCTCATTCTCTATAGGTTTGTGACATCTCCTAATCGATTTCCGCTTTGGGAATTTGATGGTGCTCTGGCTTTCAGACTGAGATCTGGTACAAGGCATGATGGACACTGGAGCCCAAAGAGAGCAAAAGAAAGACATTTAAGTTAAGTGTGCATGTGTGCGCACACACACACTTTTAAATTTCACAAATAGTCTCTAACAGTTACAATTATCCTGTCCCCCAGCGATGCCTTTCCTCCCGCTAGGTGAACAACAAAATAAAGACCTGATTGGAACAGAGTATTTTCCCCTCCTTATTCACCAAAAACAGCTTAAGTCTTACATTTGGGCTTAAGGGGCTAGGCTCCCATACAGGTCTATGAACCCACACCTCTCTTTTTAGCAAGTTATTCACTATCCCCAGACGCCCTTGCCCCTAATGATTAATCATGCTCACCTCAGCACAAGCTCTTTATTTCCCATCCTTTGTTCACAACATGCCCCTCTCACCCATTCCTATACCTTGAAGGTAAGCTCAAGGTTAAACATTGACGACTGTCAAGGTGATAAACCTACCCACCACCTAACATAAAAATTGTTGGCTGAAATAGTTCCAAACCCAAATTCCTGCTGGATCCTTGCTCTCTGTTCCAGGAGCAGAGGCGTACTGCGTTAAACATACTCACCCCAACCTGCCTCGTTTTACTCATTTTGTGGCAACACTGTTGTTCTCTTTTCTTTTTATAGTGATAATTAAAAACAACAACCCTAAGACTGATTTTGCTTTATCTGTTTTAAGTACTGTAGCCTATGTTTTTAAATTATTAATTATAAATTATTAATACTGCTACCTAAGTAATTTGAATCTGTACTATTGTTTTTTTTTTAATATGTGTGAGCCACCTATTGCTCTATGCCCCCAAATGGTGGTCTATTAATAATTTTGGAAATATTATTAGTGCCCCTAATGGATTCCCTAAAAATAAAAATCCACAATGGATTAGACCAAAGATCCATCTAGCCTGGAACTCTGCTTCCAGTGACAGCCAGGTAGAAGCTTCTGGACATCATGCAAGCAATATATAATGCCACTCTTTGTTTGTTTCTGTCTTCTGGCATACAAAGATGTTGAACATGGAAGTTCTGTCTGACAGAACAAAAACACAAAAGCTAGCAACACAGAACTTTATCTAATTTAGTAGAACTTTCTTATTGCTTTCCAACTTAACTCTGACACCCCTCCCCCAAAGGCTACCAAGCAGTTTTACAGGCTTCCAATAAATGCTGAGGCTCCCATTACGAAATGCCTACTGTGGGAGAGCTCCACAATGGGGTGAGGGCAGCTACCAAACGGATAGGCTTATACACCTCACATTTGTTCTAACTGTTTTAAACAACCAGTTCTGGAACAAAGTTAGAAGGTGGCAAATAAGAAAAGCCCTTAGTATTCATTCCTTAAAAGGGCCTGGCAGTAAATTCTGATGCCAGAGTTGCCTGTTTTTCTCTACACTCTCCTGCCTTCCTTTCAGAATTAGGAAGGCCGGGGGAGGGGGGAGGTTTCCACTTGCTGATGAAATGAAATGCAATTTCAAACCCCCACCCAGCCATTAAAAAAAACCAAGTCTTCAGTAACTTTCGGCCAGTCTCCAAGAGCCACACTGAAGGACGAGGTTGCCCATGAGATATGTGATCAGATCTCCCGACTTTTTATTGCGGCCGGGGGGCGGGAGCGGAGAGGAAGCAGAGGGCTTTTGAGTTTGAATGGGAGTGGATTCAGGGGAGATGTTTTAATATCCCCACTCGCGCTTTACCGCTCTAAATGACTCTTCCCCAAAGTGAGCCAGGTGGGTCTCACGCCCCTCAGAAGCACATTTGAGCGGATCCTGCTCCTTGGCGAGCGTGTCCTTAGGGCCAAAGCGCCCAAAAAGCCTTTGCAGCGAGACGTCTCACAGACGAACCCCCCTTTTTTCCTGCCCTTTCCCTTTTAACAATATCCTAAATTCATTGATAACAGCAGCAATAACCGCTTCGCCTCCCCTCAGCCCCCCACGAAGCCCCTCTCTGCTCCAAGCGCCTCCTTACAGCCAGAGCCTCTTCCGCGCGCCAACATGCGCACCTACCGTCAACCCGAACCTGCGGAGCCAAAGGGGCGCGAAGCTTCTTCTCGCAACCAACCCGCTTGACTAAATGAAGCGACTCCGCCTGCCCGCGCGTGGCCAACCGGCCCCGGTCCGCCCATTGGTTCCCCGGAGCGCGCGCGCCGGACTCGCCCAGCCAATCGCCGCTCTCCGCGCCAAACCTGAAACCTTCCGTCTGCTCAACTACATCCCCCCGCAACCGCCCTGCGCGTTCCAGCCAATCGCCTTCTTTCCCGCATCGCTCGGGCTCCTCCTATAAGGACCTGATGTTGTTTCCCCCCCCCCCCTCCTCCTGCCGAGGGGCGAAGCAGCGCGCAGGGGACCCAACTTCCGGTTTGATTTTGGAACGTTGATCTCGCGCTCTGGGCGGGGCTTCCAAAGCGGCTTCTTCTGATAAAGCCTTTTATCTCCCCCGCCCTCAAAGCTCTTCCCCCCATCAGTGGACTACAATCCCCAGAAAGCATTGCTGCAAAATCGAAGCGCGATATTGGGAGGAACACGCTGGGATATGTAGTCCGGAAATGCGTGAGCGGCGTTTTTTGCAGGCTGGGAATGCAGACGAACACTTCCGAGGCTTTCCGTGGCTGCGGCTTTCTTGAATTCCACGGCTTATGGAAGAGCAAAGCAAGTAATACTTTTAAAGATAGACTACTAAGCCCTCTTCTGTGGTCGGTGAGGCACATGAAACGTTTTCTCCAAATGAGGGATAGGAATACATTTCTGTGCGCTGCATAGCACTGACTAGAATACAGTACACTAAAGGTGGAGCACCAGTTGCTTTGCATTTCAATTGCAATAGCATAATTGAGGGCCACCTAAGAAACGGAGCAGAAGGAATTAAGACAGGCACGTCACCCTGGTTCCATCTCCTTACTGAGCTGCTTCGAATTCCTTCTCTCCTCACAGTAGCCCTTTAAGACCAATTGAACAGTCAGGAAAGCAGCTTGGTGAACGAGCCCTAAACAATCTTGCACAGCAGCTTCAATCTGGACTTACTCCTTTCCTCTTAAATAGCTTTTATAGAAAGAAAGGGTGCAGGCCAGGTCTTGCAGAGGCACACCTGGGATCCCTTGTGCCATTAGCAAGGAGTTGTATCTGCAACCCACCCCACAAAAATACCACTATAGCCACATTAGAACTTACTACATTTTATGTGACCCAAGTACACAAAGCTTCCAGAGTGAGGTCGAGAAGGGTGAAAAGTTTGCACAACTTTGGGCCACGGTGTGAGGATGGAAGCGTCTCCCGTGTTTGATCTCCGTCACGATAGAGCCATTGTGTTGCCACACACGTATACATAATAAATTCCAGAGTCTGATAGATCATTTTTACGCCCTCAGCATGGCCGGTTTCACCAACTCCTAGGTACGCTTTTGAGGCCTTGGGGTATTTCTGTTCAGATTCTCACATTTCAAGCGGGTGTGTGTGTTTGTGTGTGTGTGAGGGGAGGGGGGAGAAAGAATGGAACTAGAATGAGGTGTACTGTGTAAGAAATACGTGTGTTTTTGTTATTTATATCTGCCTTTCCTCCAGGGAGCTCAAGGTGGTGTATAAGGTTTTCATCCCTCTCTATTTTATCCTCACAGCAACCCTGTGAGGTAGGATAGCCTGAGAGACTAGGTCACTGAGTGGGAATCAGAACCCTGGGCCTGTGGGAGAAAAGGGCTAGGTGGCAGTGAATGGGAAGCAAATATGTTTGTTTCCCTTCCTTTGCTTCTTTCAGGGCACCCATATCTAACATAGTGCTTGGAAATTCTGAAGGGTTTTGGTCAGATATTTGTGAAACTTCAAGTAGCCTTGAGTCCACACAACAGAGAAAGATATCAATATAAAAAAATAAAGCTTCATTGTGCTTACCCATGCTCTACACGTTCAATTAGCAATATGCATCTTGAAGGCAGAGAACAAATTATGCAAACCACTGTTTGTATTTGATTAATTTATTAGATCATGGACACAGACTCAATTCTGCATCAGCAGACTCAGTTACAATTTTAGTAAAGACAGCACCACTTACTGTGGGTCAGGTACAGTGTCTTGCAAAGTATTGAAATAGTAAAAGAGAAGGAGGCACTATCAAACATAGTAGGTTGGGAGCAAGAGTAAAATCCCTCCACCCTCTCTTCAACCAGCCTCTCAAGAGGCTTCACCAGATACTACCTTCATGTGTTAAACCCTCATCTCTACGGAAATGACGAGGACTAGTCATTTCCCCATTAAAAACAAAGATAGGATTACAGTATGATGAATGATATGGATTTAGGAGGGAGAGGAGCTGACCTTGAAAACAAACATGCTCTGCAGAGTGGGCAGGATACTGTGCTGTACTGGAAGTCTCAGGGTATGTATTGTAGCACAGTTACTCACTAACCCTTCTCACAAGCCCTCTACCAGCAGTTTTGTGAAACAGGGGCATACAGCTGCTGCTGCTGCTGCTAACTCAAATCTTAAACTACTGCCCTCTGCAAATAAGCCTTAGAGGAAACTGGCAGGAATTGCTCTTTGGAGCTCCCATTAGGAAATAAATTCAGGAAGAGGGATGCTTAGTATAAAAACTGATCACGTACTCCATTCATACGGGAATACCGAAACCATCTGTGCTTATTGTGATAGCTCACAGTTCATGGAATTTAAGACTCTCTCAAAGCATTCTGACCATTTTAACGGCAAAAAACAAACAAACACCAAACCGAAGGTTTTAAAAAACACCAAGGGTTTCTCCAAATGCCACATCAAGAACACAGTTGCTTATCTTGTAATGGGATAAGCAAATTGTGTAAGATTGTTATAACCCCCACAGAGAAAGATGCCTCACATGATTCTGCTCACAGCAAACGACTCAAGAATCCTGAGATTCTTCACTTGCAGGCATTCTAGATGAAGCTTTTCAAAACCTTTACAAAAGCAAAGCAAAGGTGATGGGGCAAACGAAAGGAGAGTTTTATCTTAAAGGCAAAGGGTAGACTTGAAACAAAGTAACAGTGCAAGAGACCAAAATTCTAGTTCTTGAAACCACAAGAAGTGGCTCTCAGTAGTGTTTCTTCACTTAACAGTAATGATACTGTTAAACCAAAGCTTAACATAGGATACAGAGTGCATATAAGCTTGCAAGAGACGAAAGATTGACCAATATCCCACACACACAAACCCCCAATGGGAGCCACCTCAGGATAAGGCACAGTGAGTGAAACTCTGAAAACTTGCTATTCAACAATGGGCGTGTTGCACCCTCCACAACAGCCTCTGCCCTGGCACACTCATGCAGTTTCACACTTCAGTTACAATGGAAGACTAGTGAGAGAAGGGCTGGGTGCACACACAAGAACTGAGCCAAGATAACTCAAATCCTATACCAAGAAATGTGGAATTCTACAACCTATTATACAAATTTAGCTAATTTGCATGATTCTGTTTCTGCCCCATTTTCTATTTCTAATGCTGCCAGTCATGCGCTAGTGTCAATGAACCACACAGAACAATGAAGGCTTCTCTTTCCCTTGACCGCCAGTAAGCTTATCCAGCTGTTCCACTGGTTAATACTCCACTAGGCACTGCCCACACGTTTTCAAGCACCTCTTGTTGGCTACAAAGGACTAGAACCATTTTTTACTCCCCCAAAATGGTCCAGGTCCATTCTCAGAAAACAGAGTTCTGCACCAGGACATGTGAGCATCTCCTGTACTTCCATGGAATAATGGCACACACAGTACTACTGATTCAGAGCTGTAGGCAGCCAGTCCTCTGAATTTGCATCTCTCCAATATCGTGCAGTTATTCTTGGCAGCATGTGCGTCTTTCACAGCTTCACAACATAGAGGCTCCTGCATGTCTGCATTGTGTTGCTATGTTCTATCAACCAGCATCCAAATCTGTAAGGCAACCGTTTCAGGAAACCAGGCAGATGAGGCCCAAAAGCTGCAACCGGCATTACACTCTTTAAGATTGGTCTTGTCCATATTTTCCATATTAAGCCATAGTTAAAATTACGGTTTAAAATGATGGCCTAGTGTTATGTCTGAACCTACCCCGCAAGCGGTAAGCCAGGAACAAACCTTGATTACCAATTATTGGTGGTTTGCAGTAAAGTAAATCAAGGTTGTGGGTTTCGACATAATGGTAAGCCATAGCAACACCAGGAGTGCAGGAGCAAACCACCCGCAACTTCAGCAGTGCCTAGTAGCACACTGCATGTTCACATTAAACCACAGTTTATTTTAACTATGGTTTAATATGATGTGCAAATCAGGCCACTATGCATTTTCTTGCAGCTAATCCTGGGGAAAAAAACACTTATCAATAGGGACAGCTGTGGAAATGAAATCAAAACTGGTATCTTGATCACCATTCCTGAATCTTTGTTCAGAGGAGGAAATATTTGGAACAATAAAAACTTATCCTGGACTGTTCTTCAAGATGTATACAGAAAGACACATGCTTCAGTCCTCTTTCTGAAAACAAAAACAAACAAACAAAAAACCCATGCCAGAAGATGACCAGGCTGAGCATGGTTTTTAACATACATAAACTTTTTCTAGAAGGAATTGTATTCAAATATGAGATTCCTTCATCTGCAGCCTGAAATGGTACAGCCCAGGGGAAAGAAACTTCATTGCTTGATTTTGCTAAAAACAAAACTAACTGCTAAGGGTCTCCAGGCATAAAGTATGTCTGCCACCTTCAGCAAAACTCAAATACCTTTTGGCAGAGTCAATGATTTGGGAGAGCAAATTTGAGGTTTTCATCTTGGTAGTGGGTGATGCGAGTTTCACATTTGTGGTTTTTAAAATGCTATATAAACCTGGTCTGAGGTTTTAGGACAGGATGAAATAGGAAAATGTCTCTCTGTGTGCCAGTTTCCCCTTGTACAAACACACCTGGTCAATAAGGAAATGCAAAGCCAACCCAACCCGTCCCGCCCCCCCCCCCAGGCAATAAAAACAGATCTAACATGGGAAAAAAGGAAGGAGGAAGAAAGCAGTGCTTTGGCCCAGAACGTGCAAGTATAACACAGGTGCCTCATTTAAGAAGTTTTAATTCCACTGCCATTTTGAACTTAGGAACCCCCTTCACAGTTGCTTCACAAAGGGTTTATCTACGGGAAGCTAACATTATAGGGAACATAATCTTTAATAAAAATTAAACACACACATCAAAAATGCACAGTGCATTTAACTTCTCTTCCCAGCAAGCTATGCTGGGTAAGACTTAATTTTCCTCCAGAAGAAAAAAGGAATTCCTCCAACCAAGCATTAGCCCTCAACATGAGGGACTGCCTGGTCATTAACATAAAAGTGGATGAATTTCCATCATCGTTTAAAAAAAAAAAAAAAAAAAAAAAAAAAAAAAAAAGATTAAGTAGAAGGTGAGGGAGCTTTTGTAGTGTATGGCCAGCAAGCCTACCTTGATCCTATATTACAAACTTTTTACAACATACAAAATATATCAATATTTATGATTATAACACATATTTCCCAACCCGCAAGTTATTCAAGAGTAAATATACACAATAATTTTAACAAATCTAGTACCAATCACATGACAGAAGTACTGTGTAAGGCAAAAAAAAAAAAAAAAAAAAATCAACCAACCAGCTAGCTAGCTAGGTCTGATGTTATAACCATCCAGTAAAAACAAGAGCAGGGGCCAAGAAGATGACAGGAGTTCTGCTTCTGTTTCAGGATCAATAGCATTCAGCAGAGAATGGGATGCATCTACTTCTGGGAAGCAGTGATTTCCGAGCAGGCCACCACACATGGAGACAAAGCCACACCAAGAAGAACATGTGCAATCTACAGCTGGAGTGTATTTCTTGCTTACTGGTAAAAAGGCAAATGAGAATGCCGCTGCTCTGACCTCAAGCACCAAAACAAGCACTATGAGATCTCCCTCCAATGGCAGGCCAGATTTTCCGTGCTACAACCAAGACACCTAGATTACACAGGCGACACTTCCACAGGGGGAGCAACAAGCACCCCAACGGTCACGTGCACAGATGGCAACTCTCTTCCTCCTCCTCATGTGCAAGAAGCACCAAGAACATGATCATTTGTGTACAAAATATATTGCATGAAGGAGGCTCTCTAGTCACCCCCAACCTTAGCAGCTACTTTGCTGGAGTATTAACCGTCACAATGATCAACTCCGAGTTAGGAGTGATCAATTTACTGTTTAACCGTTTGCACTTGCACACACTGGCTGGTGGCTGCTGCTTGGAATAGGATACCACTCATAACCAGAGCTGAATGCTTCCCTATCTGAATTCCTTCCGGTGCCTCAGGGTGGGCAGGCAGCCGGGACCCACTCAACCCTCAGCACAATGGTAAGCCCCCCAAACACGCCTGCTGCCAGAGGGCATTAATACATAGGACAACTCCTCCTCAAAGCTACCCACGGCTGAAGGAGACAAGATGGGGCCGTGACTTCATTCGTGGAAACAGTAGGAAGTGATCTTTCTGAAGAGGCAAAACAGTCAATGTCACAGTCTGAAGAACAACAACAACTACAACTTGGGGCCTAAAGTGCACTCTGCCCTGCATGGCCGCGACATTTGCGCCCATGGCTATGCCATACATGTGGCAGTAGCGGCTGACAGATTATAATCGGCATGATTAGGAGTCACAGGGACTTGTACTGGAATGCTAGCAGCCAACACTCAAGGGAAAGATGACCGCTTCAGATCTGCAGGACAAGGAGCGCTGCAGCGATGGAGTGTAAATGTGCACCCTGAATTTCACTTGTGCTACCATGGATGCTGCTACATTTGTATAGCTTTCCCCATTTAGAATTATCTCCAAGCGATGCTGTTTATACTAATTTTCTCCCCTCCTCTCTTCAAGTTAACCACAATTTTAACGTGTTAGTATGTAGTGTCTGCATTCAAAAACGGAATAGCTATTTCAGTCCTTCTAATGCTCACCTCTTAAAAAGAAAAAAACCAGAATTCCCCACATCGCAGGCATTTCTCTGCCCTACGCTAGGCAAAGATCAGTTGCTTCAACCTGGCCCAAGAGATCCAAAACAGTCCTGTTTGGCTTGCGTTTCTGGAAAATATTCACTGGACCCTTGATCTTGAACAGTAGTTGTTTATGAACTGGGGTGGCTCTTCCCTCCATGACATGAATGGCAAGGGAAATGAGAAACCCACACAGATCTGCAGACAAGGGTTCTCACCCAGCTGTGCCAAGAGACGTCCTTTTAAGTCCAGGTGTGAAATGCATAGATGGAAGTGAGTAATGGTAAGTTTGTCCGGGTTCTTGAAACAGTTTGGGGGCTGGGAGAATCAACAGCAGGAATGTATTTTTCATGCAGGTTTCTGAGGGATGGGAAGGGAAGGGAAAATCTGAGAACACAGGTCCATTTTTTTGGTGCTGTGGAACCATGCCCAGCTGCTGTTTTTCACCTTGGGATGGGAGGCAGAGGAGGGGCCCCACGAGTAGCTGAAAAAGAAATAGACTGTTAATGCCACAGATGCATCACCATAGGAAGTTAGGCTCTACAAAGATGCTGATAACAACAACAACAACATTATTATTTATACCCCGCCCATCTGGCTGGGCTTCCCCAGCCACTCTGGGCGGCTTCAAAAATATATATTAAAATACTGTACTACATCAAACATTACACAAAGCAAAAGAGATTATTATTATTAGTAGTAGTAGTAAGTATACCACCCTTCACCCAAAGATCCCAGGATGGTTTACAACAGAAAATAAGAACAAGGATAGTTCACAGTAGAAAATCAGATACAAAATACAAAACAAAACAAAATCAATAACCTCCCAATAATCAATACAAAGTTTCCACATTGCTACCGCTATCCCTAGGTAGTCATTTTGCCAGGGCTGAGGAACCTCTAGGTGCAGACCTCATTAGACCCAGGCCTCCCTGTTTGGCCCAGGAGGCTATTTTTGCCAAGCTGCATCCACCTGCCCTACACCTGGCATCAAGTGCAGGGCAGGTAATAAGCTCAGCTGAAGGGGGCTTTGCAGGCATTACTGATCAGCTGGGACTGCAAAGCCCCGTACCAAGTGCTCAGCAAGGCCAGGCTATCAGCTGACAGTCAGTGTTTTGAAATCCCTTGTAAAGTGCCATGCAAGACCTGTTGGGTGAAAAAAGGATGACCTGGCACCACTGTGATATCAGGTGACTTACAGGTGGGTGGATCTGTCCATCCATAAAACTTGGTCCACGTGGGATGGGGGAAGGTAATAATTTGCCGCACAAGCCAAATTCAGTTCCCTACCACTGGCATGATGCAGATTTGAGTTACGCAAAAAAAAAAAATAAATAAATAAAGCTGAATCCTATTGAATTGTAGTGTTGGAAGGGACCCCAAAGGACATCTAGTCCAACCCCCTGAAGTGAAGGAATCCTGCCTACAGCCATCCTTAGGTGGGCTCAAACCACCAACCTTCTGATTAACAGCCAGACACGCTAACCCGTTGTGCCACTTCAAACTTGCATATCATTCTCATGTTTTCCAGGTAGCTAGGCTTCTGCATCTTGTTCAGCCCATTCCAGCAAATCCTTTGCCATGAAGAGCAGTGAGTCATCACGTTCCCACCCCCGGGGCTCCCCAGTCGGTCTGCTTCTGCAGCTGCTCCTGTAACTCCTGCATTCTCTCTTCCTCACAAAAGCACAATGAACTTGGACAAGTCTAAATCAGAACCAGTATTAAATTTATGCAAGACTGCACAGTTTGCATAATTTGAAAAGGCCCGGAAACAGAATGAAGGAATTGTTGATGATTTTAAATAAAATCATCTCATTCGTAATGCTGGCAAGCCATATTCTCAGTCCCACAGAATTAAACTGCTTATCACAACTTGCCAAATTTTCAAGCATGGAGCTGAAAATAGTTTGCTTTATGAACTATCAGCCAGATACCTGGGAGACCAATAAGCAGATGTGAGCCAAATCAGTGCTCACCTCTATTCGTTTTGCTGGGATAAATCTTCTGGAAGTGCTTGAACTCTTCTGGTGCTGGGAAATCTTCCACTGGATGAAAGGAGTATTTAGATTCAAAGTCATCTGCAGAAAAGGAGGAAAATAAGGCCTGAAAACCATTTCTGGTCTGAAGGATTCCCACTGCCCTACTTTTCGCATCCATAAAACCCTGAGGCTGGAATGATGGCTAAAATGGCAAAACTTGAAGAAGCCCCACCCTGAAAGTAAGGCATGGGGCCGCTCTCTCCAGGTGCCAAATTTTGGTCACCATTATATGCAAATGACAGACTGGGGGCAGAATCCACCAGGAAATCAGAGTCACCTGGTAATAAGAGCTTTGTGCAGAGTGTCAGAATGGGCATGAGTCAGCATTTCAACATTCCTATAGATCTATCTATCTATCTATCTATCTATCTATCTATCTATCGTTTGTGTCACTGCTTCTCCAAGTACCTGTTTGGGCATTCTGTACAAAATGAAATGTATCTAAAATAAACTGGTACAGACTATAAATAAAAACATCCAGCAGATATATAATTCAAAACATCAGATGCTTAACAAGCTGTCAACACCAAAAGCGAGAAAGCGACTCCATCTGTACACATGCTAAGCCAAACCTAACGAAGGATAATGAGGAAGTTCCCAGAGAACTTTGCACCTCCTTTTCTGGGTTGCTAGAAGTGAAGCCACAGTTTGGCTTAGCTTCAGACATTTGGTCTATTTTGCTTCAGACCAACCATGAGATGTTGGCAATGTTTGTTCTGTGGCTGGACACGCCGAGTTTGTCTGGAGCAAGAAAAGCCATGAACCCAAATTTAGACATAGGATTAGGGGAAACCATGGCTTAGTTCACAGCAGTGCAGCATCAGCAGGATGAAAGGAGGAGCAAAACTGCAGCAATCTCCTCTCTGGGAACCCACAGGGTCACTCATTCATGCCAAGCCATAGTATGACTTGGCAGTCTACGCTAACACGTCTGTGCCAGTGTATTTCGTTTTAGAGCTGCTTCCTAAGCTTGTATGAATGAAGTTTCATCCCCAACACACACACTTCTTCCTGGCTGATCACAGTATTTTTTATAGCCACCGATACCAGCCAAACCAGCAGAAGTATCGTAATTCTGGGCAGGCTGGTTTTCCTTTGAATCCAGCACATGTCTCAAAGCCAACTTAAATGCACCTGACACCTATAATTTAAGGTAACAGCAGGTTCTTTCTACTCACCTCCTAAGAAAGACCTGACAGTGGAAATAGAGTCCCGGTGTCCATTTCTCATGGGTGGGGGAGGGGGAGGAGGTCCAACTGGCGTCCTGGTGGGTGGGGGTGGAGGTTTCCCACGGCTCGTAGGGTCTGACGTCCCGTGTATTCTGTAGGGTGGGGGAGGCGGAGGCGCATCTCTACCGCCATTTCGGATCATGGGTGGTGGCGGTGGAGGGGCTGCAATGGAAATTTGCCAGGTCAGGATTTCATGAGCTAGCTTAGTAGCCAAAAAAGGAAAAAGCAGAGTTCCCTAGGTAGCCAAGCAAACAGCCCTAGGCCTTTCATCAACATCATTGACTGTGCAGGCCCTTGACAGCCTTGTCTTTTCCTTGCACCTGCTATATAGGGTTCCGAGTTTCTTTTCCTGACCTCCCAACTCTGTTAAGGAATTTTCTTACTTATTGAAGAGGCTAATTCACCTATGTGACCCTTAGCATGGCGAGTTGTAGGCTGCCAAGCCCTTGGCAAGCATTGTGCGCAGGCTAAAGTGACTGATCG
This sequence comes from Podarcis erhardii, assembly GCF_964252035.2. Lineage (NCBI taxonomy): Eukaryota > Metazoa > Chordata > Lepidosauria > Squamata > Lacertidae > Podarcis > Podarcis erhardii. Next base: position 27,913,043 of record NC_138502.1, on the reverse strand, counting down.
CGACATACCTGCACCAACTGTCCTCTCTGCTTCTTTTTGGAGGGTTTGCAGCTGCATGGGGAGTCACGATCTGAGCACAAAATAGGCTGATCAGATGATTGTGCTCCACAGTAACAAACACCCCACACTAAGCAGGTTGGCTTATTTGTAGGGCAAGAATGTAATACCTGCTTTTTGTTGTCGCTGTTCCGAAAAGCACGAGCATCTACTAATTAATGACCAGCTTTTTAATAACTATGAAGCTGTGGGGTCCTTTTTAGCAAGTCAGCTGTTAGGAGGGAAAAGCATACTCTTCTGCACAACACCGAAAACTAAATTCGATCCCACATGTCTTGGTAGCAAAGACTCTCGCTGTGAAACTTGAATTTATATTCCAGTCTTCCAAGCACCACTAACATGCTATGGTGGCAGTACCCTTTGTGCATGATGCCTGGGATGGGGAAGCTGGTCGTTCGGGTGCTGAGTTGGACTCAAAACTCCCACGAGCCACAGCCAGCATGGCCTACAGTCAAAAATTGGCTACAACTTAAAAACGACGGAAACTGCATATCCACACCATCATCCTTGTCTTTGCACAGCTCTTTCAAGCTTTCAAATGTTTCACCTGCAGATTTAGGAGGAGTGACAACTCTCCGCTGGCATCCACCTGCCTTGGGAAACAATGGAAGAAGGGTGTGCCTTTGGGGACAGCTAAGACTGTGAATTTGTGGCTTGGCCAGGTGACACCTAGCAAGTTTGTGGCAAAGGTATGGTTCAAACTGAAAACTTCCTAATTCACAGCTCACTCGTAGCTGCTATGCTACAGAGCATGAAACCAGGCCATTCCTAACCTTCTTAAACCCACCGCATACACCTCCTGGCACCAAGATCGGAGACTACGAACAAAGCGGCATTTTTTTCTCTTGAGAGATTAACGAGAGACTGTCAACGCCAAGACCACTTCCAGTTTTTCACAAACAAGGTCTAGGAGATGCTCTTACCTGCGCCCCGGCTTGGAGGGTCACGGGCAGGAGGTGGGGGCCGACTGCTCTGTAAAGAAGGGGAGGCTGAAGGGGGCGGGGGAGGAGCCATACCCCTCCCAGGCCCTGGTGTCTTTCGATGCAAGGAATTGTGTCTCTGCGGAAGCTCGGGAGCGGACTCATTGGTGGGGCTGGCGGGGCCGTTGGGTACACCGGGGGGTTGGCGGTAAGGTGGAGGAGGGGGCGCCAGAGACTGGCCCTGACTGCTTGGTCCCGTTCGGATATTCACTGGGGAAGGGGGTGGCTTGATAGGGGGAGGAGCTGGTGGTCCATCCCGAGTCCCTGGGAGCCGCTGTCCTGGCGTTGGTGGCAAGGGCTTTTCACGGTTGTAGGAAGGTGCTTTGCTGCTGTGCATGGGAGGAGGGGCAGGGGGTGCATTGGCTCGGCGTCCCGGGGGTGGAGGCGGCGGAGCCGATGAGCTGTGTTTCATGCCGGTGCCGCTGGCGGTATTTGGCCGCGAGAGATCTGGCAAGGAAGGTCTCTGCATGCGTGGAAGTTCCGGAGGGGAAGCCCGGCTGTTGTCACCGTCATCTTGGGGCCGGCTGCTGGTTGCAGACACCGGGGGCCGCGGAGCTGCTGATCTGGACCCAGGGACCTGGAGGCACTGCTTCCCAGAGGGACTTTCTGAAACCAAGGAAAGCCAGCACAGAGTTGCTTATTAGAGAAGCGAAATAGATCAACATCTCCTTCCAATATAAAGCAACTCCTTTTGGCAAAAACCACCATCCAATTAAGTGGAAACTGACAACGTTTGTCCTTGTACTGAGACCACAGCCAGTGATATACTGTTCATGCAGAGCCTATATTCTAAATGACTGGGAGGTTTTCAGATGTCTGGACACAAATGTTTCCCACAGCAGAAGGGATGAACGACGCAAGTCAAATTTTAATTGCTGGACACAGAAGGGACATCAGGGGAAAGAAAAGGGCGACTTCTTGATTGCCAATGTAATCCTGGCAGGCAGCTAAAGCTTTGGACAATTCACTCATTTAGGGGTGCAAAATTCTGTTATTCCGTCCATTAACTTCCTACATCTACAGCTTCCTGAACAAGGGTCCTCTGATTCCCTTGCCTGTTCAACCCACTTGGCCTTCCTGGCATCAACAGCACACCACCCCTCATCTCCAGGCACTGTGAGAGTCCTCACTTCCAGCACTTTATCCTTGGCCAACCCTACGTCCACATGCGGCTGCTTCTGAGCCCACTGCCTCCTACTTTCCAGTGCAACTTTTCCTCACTGGATTCCCAGCTTTCAAGCTCCTTGTTGCCCCTTTACTTCTCTCTCTTCTCCCCCATGTTTCAGAAGCCCGACTGGCTTCAACTACAAGTCAGGTGTTAAGTGTTGATGGTCCCTTGCTGTGGAATGCTCTTCCAGCAGAGATTCGGCAGGACTCCTTGCTGATAATTTTCTATCATCTCTCCCAGACCCTATTCACTTGCTTATACTTTTCTCCATTGAGTCTGTTTTAAAAAAACATTTCCCATTTTTTAAATACTATTTTATATTGTGCCATACTTAATGTATTTTGTTGTAAACTGTCTTAATGATGAAGGGGAGGTCAACAAATATTGTGTGTGCGTGTGTGTGTGTGTGTGAGAGAGACAGACAGACAGACAGACAGACAGACAGAGACAGAGAGACAGAGAGAGACAGACAGACAGAGAGAGAGAGACACGACACAGAGAGACAGACAGACAGACAGACAGACGGGGAGAGAGAGAGAGAGAAAGAGAGAGAGAGAGAGAGAGAGAGAGAGAATGACAGCAGCTGAATGACAGTGTTCAACCCCAAGGGATTTTCACAGCGGCCAACAAGTTAAATAATCAAGTCAAACAATGATCGATATTAAAATTCAGAACAGAAACTTATCAGAGGTAATGTAAACACACATGTCTCTTTGGGGAAGGCATTCCATAGAGAGGGTGCGCTTCACCCCTACCTTCAAAAACCCTCTCTTGGCCACCACCAGCTTCACCTTAGATGGCCAGAGTATCCAAAGGGGGACCTCAGAAGAAGATCTAGAGGTCCAAGTAAGCTCACGTAGAAGCAAGCAGTCTTGTAATACACCGGTAATACACACAGGCAGACAGGTGGGGGAGGAGACATGGTTTCCACCCTTGATATTAAGCCTGACTAGTCTCAGCTCCACAGGCATTAAGTGCCACTACAAGGCGACATAAAGTTTCCTGATCGTTTCAATAAGGAATGGACTTGCTCTCAAAACCAAGTTGCAATCACTCTTCATCAGGAGCTAGGGTAGTTGATTACTCAAACACAAGATTCAATGTCTGGTATTTCACAAATCATGATTTAAACCACTTTTACTCAGTCTAGTCCAGTCCACATTCTGTGGTCCTCACCTGAACTGTCCTTTACTCCCACAGGTCGAAGCTTGGGGACACCACCCTGGAAGAGGCCGCCCTTTGGTGGCAGAGGGGATGCGCCGGAGTTGTAGCCGCCACTGCCCTTGGATTCTGGAAGAAAAAGGCCCCTGGATTATTTATTTAGTTTCTAAACACATTTTTTTAAATACCACCTCAGGAACATAGGGAACGACCTTATTCTGAGACAGACCGTAGATCCAAGCTGCTCAGTTCTGTCTATGCCGCTGGGCAGTGCTTTTCTCCAGGGTTTCAGACAGGAATTTCCCCCAGCTCTAACTGGAGGTGCCAGGGATTGACCCTGGGGCTTTCCAATTACAGTGGAACCTCTACTTACCACCATAATTCATTCCGGCGGCCCGTCCTTTAGGCAAAACAGAGTGGCTGGGGAAACCCAGCCAGATGGGCGGGGTACAAATAATAAATTATTATTATTATTACTATTATTATTATTATTATCATCATCATCATCATCATCATCATCATCATCATTATAAAACAGGTCGCTGGTACCGTTGTGTGCATGTGCAGATGGCAGCAGCCGCTTCTGTGTGTGTGCAAACACAGAAGCCGTCTCTGCGCGTGCGTGAATCACGGCAAACCCGGTATTTACTTCTGGGTTTGCTGTGGTCGCAACTTGGATCGGGCCCAAATAGAGGCAGTTGTAAGTAGAGGTTCTACTGTACACAAGAGATGCTCTAAAGAGACGCTCTGCTCTGCTCTACACTGAGCTATGGTTCTTCTCTTCTGGGCTTTACATAGGCAGCCTCCACCATATTCTTTTACTCAAGATGCTGCTTCTCAAAATGTGGGCAAGGCAAAGACCCAGTGGTATTGGAGTCATCTCCTCCTGAAGTGGCAGTATGAAAGCAGAGAAGGTAATAACTTTACTGCTCAAGATCACATGGGTGTCAGACAGCGGCTGCTACTTGAAGAGCTAAGCACAAATACATCGTAGGCTGTGCATTTACCTTCATGCCAGGATTAGAGACACCTGTTTCCGAGGATTTAAGTGTGCAGCTGCCAGTTTTATTTTACTGCTAACTGCAACACTTTATTTGAAGCATTTGCACCACTGGGACCTGTGCAGTTTAGGAGGTAGTTTGCTGCTGCCTTCCTTCAGAGAACAAAGAGAGCATATTTTGCAACTACAAACACAGACAGGAGAGTGCTGCTTGTGAGCTTCCCAGAGGCATCTGACTGACCACGGTGGGAATGCTGGATTAGCTAGACCTTTGGTCTGATCCAGCAAGGCTTTTCTTATGCTGGCATACAGAGGGGGACTGTGCAAGAACTGATGCTGCCAAACTAGGAGGCATTACGCTGCCAGCGGGAATGATGGCCTCAGTCACAAAACAAAGGGACTGACTGCAGAGCCCTTGCTCCAACAGATCAAGGGAGAGAGCTATTGACAGCTCAGTCCGTAGAGCCTGAGACTCTTCATCTCAGGGTTGTGGGTTTGAGTCCCACATGGGGCACAAACCCACAAGAGTCCTGCATTGCAGGGGGGTGGACTAGATGACTCTCGTGACCATTTCCAATTCTATGATTCCACGAAGGGTTGCAATCCAGACCACCAAGTTCCACAAGCTATGAGTTGAGTTCAACACAGAAGGTACCCTCTGAGAAGTGACCTGAGCAGCGCAGTAAGTAATTGCTACTCCTGCGAGGTTCTGCTCAGGAGTAAGGTGGGGTAATGGGGTGGCAGGCTGAGAATGACTCACGGCGTATGCCAGCAAATGACTCCAGGTAACTCAAGCGAGTGAACCCAGCCACATGCTGCAGTGCACGGGCCCTTCTGTCTTTCCCCAGCTCTTCATACGGCACAAAGCCAGATCAAGCACACAGCGTATCAAACAGACAAATGTAAGCAAAAGCATCACCCCAAGGGCAATTTTATGGGCCACAGCCCTCTCCCTCCCCACCTGCCTCACCTGATGCCTCTGTTCGTAGAGATTCTAGGCCATTTCCTCCCATACCTGCTGCTGAATTATTTTAAGAGAGAATGCTCAACAGAAGGGCTGAGCACCATCTGGAAATTGGGGGGGGGGGAGGCTACCAGGAGCTTTCCCAATTAGATAGCAAAGATCTTATTGCAATTGCCCCAGACCCCATGCTTACTCTCAATGACGGGTGCACTCCGGTCATTGACTTGGGTCACCTTTTTCAACTTGGCCCCTTTACAGATGTCTTGCAGCAAGGCTCCCCTCCCTCGCTGCTCATCCCTGCTCAGTTTTGGAGGGTCTGTGTTAGCCTGAAAAGAGAAGACCGGCAATCAGGTTAGGTGGAGAAAGATAAGCACAGGAGTAGTTCTTGGGTGCCCCTGTGAATGCTTCTCAGCAGGGCTCTTTGTATGTGGACAGAAGGGAAGCAGGCAGGGACAGGAGGACCACCTACCTGATTGAAAGTTGGGGGCGGGGGTGGTCCAGGGGGAGGGGGAGGAGGTATTGGCATCTTTGCCCCACTCCCTGCCGACTCAGCGTAAAAAGAACTTTTGGTCACTCATAAACCTGCAACGACAGGGGTGAAACAGAAAACTGTTACAAAGGAGAAACAACAGCAAATGAAACAGCAGGAGGCAGTGACCGAACCTGGTGGGCATTGTTGCAGTTTCATGCCCACTTCAGTAGCTGTCATGAGAGAATGCCATTGAGGTAAGTATTTTATTCAGCTGATTCAAAAAAGAGAGTATTTCATACAAGGTGACTGCAAAGGAGTTAAGAAAATAAACACAACAGGAGCAGGAGCACCACTGCATAATAAACAACACACCAGGAGAAGAACTAAAATGCTTTAAAGGCGAGGGGAAACGAAGGTAGCTGCAAGCAAGCTTTGAAGTTGCAGACCCAGGAGACACATGTGCAATACAGACCATATTCAAGACAACATAGGGGCACACATGGAGGACAACAGGTAAATCAAAATTATCTGCCTTAACTGAAAAAGTGAAATGCAGTTTACAAATAAAAATGAGAACTCAAGTATTCCACCCTACCCCCCCCCAACGGATTATCAACAGAGATTATTATTATCATTATTTATTGAATTTATATACCGCCCTATTAGTGATGTGAGGTGAGAATATTCTCCGGAGAATATTCTCTGCTAGAAAATTCTATGGAGAATATTCTCCACAAACTGCAAATTCTAGTGTAAGAACTAGTTTTACAACCCACAATAAAAAAAATCTAGTAAATAGTAAGTCAAGCTGTGATATTGCCAGTGTAAGTTAGTGGCAGGCTTAGTGATTGACGTGAGTCATTCATGTTGAATTTTCAATTTCAAGTTTGGTGCAAAAAAATCGAAGAATGTGAATTCAATGCATTGCCCCACTGAATAAAAGTATCTGTACAGTTTTTGGTTGCCATCTAAACAAGTTTACCCATGAATAAACATGCATATTAACTAATTATATCATTTTCAATGCATTAAAATAAATGTTCTCCTATTTTAAATGAAAATTCTCTAATAGTCTCATTAATCGAGAATATTTTCGAGAACTTAACATCACTACGCCCTAGAAGTATCATTTAACATTGCGGGCATTCTGAGCTGCTCTCTACCATCTTTTGCGTAAGCCACAGAACTAGCCAACAAAATGGAAGGATAAAGGAAAAGAGTGGCAGGTAGAAGTCAAGTGTGCTCATACCTCTGTACGATATACAGAATTTTAGCTATGGTACCCAGATTTCTAGTTTTCTTGTTTATTTTTAAAACCCTTTCTCATACGGAGATACCGTACTTTTCCGTGTATAAGACTGTATTTTTTCCCTGAAAAATCTTGCTAAAAAATTGGGGACGTCTTATACATGGATAGTGAATAGGGTGGACGTTTGATTGGTTGCTGCTGCGTCTGTTAGCGGTTATTGTGTGTGTGATTGGTTGCAGAGTCAATGGGTGGTGATGATTGGCTGACACTGTGACAATTGGGCGGGCAATCAGCAGCTTCTGCTGGCGAGGGGACAGAAAGGAGGCGGATTTTGTGACATGTGCAGGTGAGCGATTTATGGCAATCCCCCCCCCAAAAAGCTGAACAACCCAAAAAGCTGAACAACCCTGTGTAATCTCCCCCCATTTTCTGAAATTTGAGTCTCCCAAAATATGGGGCGTCTTATCCATGGGGGCATCTTATAGACGGAAAAGTACAGTAAACAGCCGCCTAACAAGTGACACTCTGAACATAGGTATACCACAAATTTAATCAGGTTTGAAAGAAACTCATTTAACTGCCACGGTTCCCAACCAAGGAACCACCCAGACAACTATAGTCTTGTGAAGAGACCGAAGATCTCTTAACAACATACTCAACACTCTCCCAAATCGATCGTTCCAACAGTTCTCCGAAGGAAACCGTGACAATTTAAGTGATATAAAACTAGTTTTGATTTGTAGAGCAGATTGACTCATAATGAAAACCACCCCCTGGTGAATATATTTCATGAACACAACTATAATAAGTGAGCCTGGAAAATTCCCAGGATCAAAATCACTTGAAGTCTGGTGAGGGGGGCGGGGATCAAAGAATTCGACATGTTCATATCCTATAACTGGGAATAAGAATGTGCAAGGATGCTTCTGACGCTTCTAACTGCAGGCCAACCTATACCCTGGGAAAGTGAACAACAAGAGTTCAGTTTGAATACAGCACTGCGTTAGCTGGCAGTGCTATAGCAGGCTCTGCATAACCTGATTGACAGGCAGAAACATCCGCCACCACGTCACGACAGAAATACTTTGGACGAAGCAGATACAGGAAGAAGGGGTGTGATTCACCCTAGATACACAATGCCGATACCTGTCAGAAGCACAAGCCCAATGACATCAAATTACCAGTCGGAACTATTACAGACAAGCCAGTCCAATGCTAGTGGAATGCACCCGGTTTCAGCACCTGCCCGTCCAAGGAAGGGAGTTGCAGCAGCTTAAGGCAAAGCAGAGGAATGGAGTTCTGATGAACTCCAACCAAGGAGGAGCTGCCAAGAAAGCTGACTCCCCTGAAACCCTCATGCAAGGCAACCCATAATAGTACTTAAGAGACCGGATACCTTTGCCAAACCCCAGCTCTGCCAGAGGAGGTGTGAAGCTTTTTAAAATACTGGCTAAAAAGCAAGTCCAATACTGAATGAAAAAAGCTTGTGAGACCGCAACTCCAGGCATCTCCACCACCACCCTAAGAGCAGGCGAAAGTAGGCATTTCCCAGCCAAAAGGCACGATCCACTAAGAACGTTTCCCATACGTGAAATTAACAGAAGCTGCAAGAACACACATCTGTTCTGGATATGCTCTAGGGCACCTGCAGTTTCCAAACCTGAAAAAAACCTTTGTTTTTAAAGAAATGCTTCTGACCTTCATGGATACAGAGATGTGAAAGAGGATACTTGCATCAGCTACCGTATTTTTTGCCCTATAAGACACACTTTTTCCCCTCCAAAAATGAAGGGGAAATGTGTGTGCATCTTATGGGGCGAATGCAGGCTCCTTGGCTTCAGCGATAGCAACGCGAAGCCTCCGTAGCCTGCGCTCTGGAGGCTTTGCGTTGCTTCCGCTGAAGCCAGGAGAGTCTGCTCTTTGAGGCTGGCGGTGGGGGAAAGCAGCGCCTCCTCCATCGCCAGCCCCAGAGGATGTGGGGCAGCAAGAAGGGACGCACCTTGCCTATCTTTGGTCTCAAATATCCAGGGAACAGAAAATATTAGGTACCTCCAATTTCAACATTCACTAAAGAGGCATGCAGGCTATGTGGCAGGCAGGATCATTTCCTCTCAAATACAGTGGTACCTCAGGATGTGAACGGGATCCGTTCCGGAGCCCCATTTGCATCCTGAAGCGAACACAACCCGCGAGTGCGTGTCTGCGCGGGTCGCGATTCGCCACCTCTGTGTATGTGTGTGACGTCATTTTCACCATCTGCACATGTGCGAACGGTGAAACCCGGAAGTAATGTGTTCCGTTACTTCCGGGTCACCATGGAGCGCAACCTGAAAGTGCTCAACCTGAAGCGTATTCAACCCAAGGTATGACGGTAATCATTTTGCTGTCCTTTCCCTAAGTACGGCAATGACAAACACAGGACTGTAGAGGAACGGAGAATTTAATGCATTGGGGGGGAAGCACAATGCAACATGGCACCTCATGGCAAACAATCCAAGTCTGCAAAGACGGCCTCACAGGCTACCCTTAAACAGCTCTTGCAAATAAAGTCATTAAAATCACCAGCCCACTGGATGTTTTGCCAGCCTGTTTGCCTCCACACACCCTTGGCTAGTCACTTGTGGTCCCCCCCCCCCCCAAAAAAAAGAAGGGGGGGGAGAAGTTCAGGTTTTCCTACTTGGTCTTCTAAGGAAGATTCCTGCTCGCTACAGACAATCTGTCTAGTGGTTACCTGCCAACCTTCCTTAAACTGCAACAGGCTGTCTAGAAGTCAACACTGGAAATCTCAGCTCTGCCTGGTTCTCAGCAGCAGTTGACAAGAGATGGCACAGCCAAGCATCCCAAACTCTGGCAAAGTGACTGAGCCTTCGAAGAGATCAACCTGGAGAAGTGCTGCTACCATGTTTCACACCATTAATGAAATGGAAACACTCTCCCTATTGTCAGGTAAATGCTTTTTGTTTGTTCTTTTTGGACCAGTGATATTTTGTTTGACCTATAAGTCGGTCTCCCTTAAAGCTGGCTGGGCGATACTCCACAAGAATATACACGCTTCTATTCCACTGCTTATTTTCCTTCTTCCCGTTGCCACTTGTTTGCAAATCGGGCGCCTCTACCTTTTATTGTTTAGAACAGGGTAGATATTAGAACTGCAACCTGATTAAACAAATGTCAATTCACTGTCAGACGTCTTTGCCCCAACCAGCTGTTGCTGAAAGTATTTCATGCTACCAGGATCTATGCATCCTCTGCCTCGTTACTTGTGGTCAATGTCTACAAGCTTACTGGTGCCCAAAGGACAGGCAGTCTAACCTAACCTGAAGCTGTCCTCAGAGAGCTTCTTTTCTCTGCCTGGAATAGCAGATCCCCTTATTTACTCAGATCTCCAATTTAGGAATAAAAATGCTAGATACTAACATATTTAGTATGAAAGCAATCAAATCAGAGAAATGTACACCCAAGGCTAGATATCTGCCACTACTGAGTTATGCCTTTTTTTAAAAAAAGTTCATAGCATTGTACAATGGAAGTACTAAAAGATCCTCACAACTACTTGAAAGGGAGTAAAATTGGATGAAAAATAAAACATACCTAAGATAGGAGCTTTCAATCAAGAAGTCAGAGAACACAATTTAGTTTGTTTCATCTACTGAAGCTCTGCCTCTCCGATTCCATTCCTGTTCCGACTCTCATCCCAGTGCACAGTCACACTTGGGTTTACAAGCATGCCAAGACGCAATGCCCATGATGTGACTACAATGTTATGGGGGCGGTGTGATAGTTTCAAAGCGTGGTCACCTGAGGAGGATGGGAAGTGACTGGTCCAAAGGCAGCAAGCACTCAGTTAATCACGCAGTCTCTGGGAATGCATGTGCTGCAAGACATGTAAGCTGGCAAAGATAGCCGAAGCTATGCCTAGCATGAAAAACCCTTGATTGACTGGTGGAGTTTCTCCCATTGCTTCACTTGCTGTATGTAGTAGAACACTGACTTTTTTTCCCCTAAGCAAAACACTGAATCAAGCAACTGTGGAGCAACTTGCCTGAGTCTCCTCTGCTTTTGCCTCATGAAAATTTGGTGATTAAACTGTGCACATGATTACTGGGGTGGAGGGGAAGGATCTGAAGTGGTTTTATCATTTACAAAAAGCACCGAAGCGGCGTATATTTGAAACACCATTGAAAAGGTATACAAACACTCCATTCTGCCTGTTTTGTGACATTTTCGTGTCACTTCTGGGTTTTGTGTGATGCGCATGTGCGCAATTGCGCACATAATGAACATGGGTAAATGCCTGTATCACAATGTGCTGGTCAGCCTTGAAGGTGCCAAAGATGACCCCCAAGGTACTATGTCACCATGTTGAAGCTTACTAGTGACTTGCGTTGGAATTTTTATTTTTTATTTTGCTGTAGCACTGCTACTGTGGGAATAGAAGTGATTTAATCATAACAGATGCCCTGGGCTCATTAACTTCCCAGAAACACAGCGAGCCAGATATAATCGCCCTCATTATTGCAAAAACAAGATGCTGTTTTCTCTCTGCCCAGCATTTACGATATTGACAATTACTTTCCTAACGATGGTCGCCTTTTGCGTGCCTCATATGCCCTAAATGGAACTAAGCAAACATGTCTACTCCCACAATGCAATTTTCTGTGAATGGCAGCAGCGAGAGTGATAAACGCAGCAAAACTGTACAGTATTGGTGAAACGCCTCCTCTCTCTTCTAGCTATTAACAGCTATTTAATAGCTAGTAGCAAAATGGCGAAAGTGATCTCTCAGACATGGGGAGCAGGCTTTAACCCAGGGGTCAGCAAGGTTTACCTCACCTGGGCTGGTTCACTCCAGCAGAGATCCCTCCGTGGGCTGGATCACGCGCGGCCACAATTTCCGGCATCTGCGTCTGTGCAGACACAATTTCTGGCACCGCAGAAGCGAGTCCCCACACAGCGCTAGTTTAGCGCAGTGCGTGGGGACTTGCCGAGCGGGCGGCTCGGTTCGGGGGCGGCTCAGGAGCCGGTTAAACAACCTCCGTGGGACGCTTGTTTGCCCATGGGCCTTAGGTTGCCTACCCCTGCTTTAACCTCTTCCTAGTGCTTGCTATTCACACAAGTACTCCCAGTTCCCCAAACTGCTAACACCTGTTAACAATGCTAACTGTGGTCTGAAAGCACAGGGTGAGACTTCCCTTAAAGGCACCCAGCTAAGGGCCTGGGCCAGCAGATTATGCCTTTCCTATACCTTACCAAGATCAGCCAAGAGCATCCTCTGAATGTCACTTAAAACAACACATTTGGAAATCGATGACATGCCAAGAGCCATCCCACTGACAGAACTTCCCCCCTCAGGAGCTGGTGTTGCATGGGGTCTAAGGGACTGAACTATGTGCCATGATGTCCCCCCAAAAAATTCTACATCTACTATGAGCTCACCAAGTCCTTTCTCTCTGCCTCAGTCACCAGGAGGCAAAACGGCAACGGCAACAGAAATTTTGCTTCAATCCCAGCTGCATACCCTCTCGCAGCCTATATTTGAAATGACTTATGAAAAATCCAGGTATTAGCATGGAACAGTTACAAATATGCTGTACTGTGTCATTTGTGAAACTCATCTCTGTATTCCACAATAGCTTTGATGGAAGCACCAGTCATGAAGCTTACAATATTCAGAAATTTGGGTAACCAAGAACCTAAAGAAACTATTTCTGGCCAACTTCACCCTGATGGTAGAAAAAAATTAAAAGTGATTTTAGAAGGTGGACCTCCTTTAATCTTTCCATACTGGGAAAAACTGCTTCCATAAAAAAATATGTCTTGTCTGCCTAAGTTATTATCTCTTTTCAATTTTTCAGCCCAAATTTTGGCCATTGAAATATTTGGATCTAAAGAGGCTTGGGTGAATAAATCTAATCTGTATGCAACAGGCAAAACAGGTGGTTGGGGAACACCAAAAATTAACCTGTATTATGAAGCCAATGAGTTAAAACAGGCTACATCCCTAATAACTAGCGATACATGAAAGGCATGGGTTCAAATGGAAGAAACGCACAATATGGAAAATTCAATAGATGCTATTCTTTCAATGGGCATGCAAATACAGGATGAAAATGTCCCCCCCCCCTTTTAATAAGAACAGGCTTCAGTATTGTTATGGCTGGGGTAGGAGAAAGGTTTATATCATTTAAATGAATTTTACTTAAAACTCTGAGCCACTTGGAGGAAGGGTGTTGCAGGAGAAACTTGGAACCCTGAGATGTAATTGGCTGGTGTTGAAACAAACCACCTCTTTTATATCACAACAAGAAATAAAGACTCAAACTGCCCTCACTCTCAAAGATTTTGAACAGCTTGTACTTTCAAGTGTTGTTTGTTAACATGAGAGGATGGACATCTAAATGATACAGAACATTTGTGTCTCGTGACCTAAAAGAGTGTTGGGAAAGTGACCTAGGAGATGCCGCAAATGACTCTGATTGCAGGGGGAATTTGCAATAATTCTGTAAGGGCTGAAAGAGCTATGCTCAAAATAGTATGGGGGGGGGCATTATGCCACCGTAAGATTACCTCATATTAAAAACATCATCTGCAAAATGTTGGCAATGTGGTCAGCATAATGGAATGTATTTCTACCTTTGGTGAGAATGTCCTCAGGCAGCCTCCTTTGGGGAATTAACAAAACTGCTCCACACCAGGTACAAACACAGGCACCCCAGAGAGGAAGACCACATCCTGATGAATCACACACCCCTCCTGAGCCCTCCAGTCTGTCCAGCTTGTCTATCCACGCCTTGGTAATTCATGCCAGGATCAAGTGCTAGATAGAAGCAGGCATGCCCTGGGCTCTGCTCCTGGCCAGGGAACAGGAGCCACTGGAGATGCCCCCATCTCCTGGACCAAGCTGATCCCATATATAAACTCCATTGCTTTCTTTTTTTCCCTTCTATTCCTTTTTCCTTTAATGTTGAGAAGCTTTGGTCTGGGTCTTATCTTTTTGTCATCTGTACATTGCTTAGAAAATGTTATGTTCTTTATTAGCTGCTACTACTGCTGCTGCTGCTGCTGCTGCTGCTGCTGCTGCTAATAATAATAATAATAATAATAATAATAATAATAATAGTAGTAGTAGTAGTAGTAGTAGTCATATCTTGCAAGTCGAACAGCCTAGTTGTCGAACGTTTTGGCTCCCGAACGATCGAAACCCGGAAGTGACAGTTCTGCTTTGCGAACGTTCTTTTGGAAGCTGAACGTCTGACGGGGCCTAGGTGGCTTCCAATTGGCTACAGGAACGTCCTGCAGCCAATCAGAAGCTGCGCTTTGGTTTCCGAATGTTTTGGAAGTCGAACGGACTTTCGGAACAGATTCCGTTCAACTTCCAAGGTACAACTGTAATGATGGGATTTAACAGCAACATCTGTTGATAGGGTAACTCAAGGGGATGGGGGAGGTAGTGGAAAGCGGGGCAACTTTTATGTTTCTGATCTCCCTTTCCCTGGAATGGCTTGTCTGCCCCCCACTGCCATATCTGCTCCTGCCCTATCTCAAATATTTGAACAGGGTACACATCCCTCCTCCCCAGATACTAATCCTGTAGTCCAGGAAAATGCTAACCATTATTTTAAGAATACTGCAGTACTACAGCAAGGCCAGAAAACAGTGATGGTAATGTGATTAGTGCATATGCAAACCAGTAAAAGGAGCAGCATTAATAAGTTGAAGTACAATTATCAAAATCAACACACATTATAGTACTTTAACATATCACTGACCTTCTCCCCCAAAGCCTGTGGTATGGAGAGTGTTAAGAATGCTACCTGAACGGACAGTTGGGGCAAATTTCTTACAACTGCATAATAAGAGGAGCCAAAACACTTATAAGACATGAATAGGTCATAGCAGTCTTCCCATTAAACTCCTGCCCAGGGCAAGTAACTGACTAGATCCTTACCTGAAACTGCCTTGTAACATCTAGGGACAAGTGTGGGGGCCATCTGGCATTTCTTAAAAACACACAATTTTACTTTATTTTTTGAAAGGCTGACCTGGAATGCTAGAAACATGTGGGAGATGGGCCTTCCAAGCCGGAAGACAAAACCAGCCCATGATGGAAGTGCTATAGCAGACAAGCTAAGGTGGCAGGGCCCAAGGGAAAGCTCTCACATTGATCTGAACACGCCAAGTAGAGCACCGTCGTGGCTTAAATTGAATCAGCTTGCGACACAAAGGGATGATTGGATTGGCAACATTGCCACGGGCTGGCAGAGGTGCCGCATGAACAGACATGGCTTCTCAAGCATGGCCTGAGAAAGGTTAAATGGGGACTTTGGGATGCAGGTGCCAAAACCCACAGCATCTTGCAAGGAACATCCTAAACCAAATATTGAGGGGAAAGGGGCAACACTTCAAGGAAGTAGCACCTGCTTCCTCCACCCACTCCAATTTTAGTGCTATTTGTTGCCTAGTCTCCTTTTACACAAAATGTTAGGACAGCGACAAAACGGAGCAAACAAGCTGGCTCGTTCACCTCTAATATTTTTGTTCATTCACACCGTTCCCGTATTTTACATTAAGACCCTTTCCAAGATCTACAAGGAATCTGCAGAATAGGACAGACTTTTCAAACATTAGTTATACACGGTATTTCCCACACTACCTTTGGCAGGAATATAAACGGTGCTAGAGACTTCTGCATGAATTACGATGTGCACAGACTTTCTGCTTAAGCATTCTTTATACACAGGAATGTATTCCTCACAAGGCTGCTTGTGTTCAGTCAAGCAAGGCCTTCCTCCATTTGGTTTTCTGAAGAAGATGCTATCGCTTCCTCTCTATGGTGGACCCTGAAAAGGGGCAGAGCAGACTTATCTTTTTAAATTCTGGCAACATTTAAATAACTGTTCCAAGGTACAAGGACATGTTCTTCAAACAACAATCCATGCTCCCGCTTCCCTCCTTTATTCATTCAGTAGAATGGACAGCAGGTATCTTGTGTGCGGTGTATGGGCGTGCGTCACATTTTTTATGCTCTCCTAAGGGAAAAGATCCCTGAAAATATAAAAACAGAATAGCAAGCAAAGAGTTAGGCTAAAAAATTTGCTTGTTTTCTATTTCCAGGGAGTGGGTGTTGTTTCACACAGGAGGAAGCATTAAAAAAAATGTTATCCCCACCAGCATTCTGAAGTGGAAAAGTTCACCTTATTCTGCCACATTTGTTGACCCAATCTCAGAAAGCGCACTTTGCAGACTGTATATTTCAGAATGTAAGGAGAGGAGAAAAGGTTGAATACTCGGTCATAAAAGCTCCACACCTGTGAAAAGCCAGCACACGACGGAGAAGGTGTCCAACCTTAACTATGAAGGTACATACTTTTTGATATCAAAGAATAAACTACATTAGCAGTTGTTAAACTGAAATCATTCAAGTAATGACTCCTTCTCCCACAATTACAGAACAGGGAAGAAATGCAAACCATCAGTGCTGTTCATACTTGTTCTTATAAGAACTAAATCTATCCTTAAAATAAAGGATGCTAGCCAGATGTACACACTTCAGTGGATCAATTTACTCAATTTATTCTGATGTCATCAGTATATATTCAAACACAGGGGAAAATGCAACATCCACTTCATATTCCTCAAGAAGGAGATTGATTAAAACTTGAGAAAGCGCCAAAGGAATCAAAATGCTCTAAATAACGTTAACCTATCAAGCCACACAATTCACTCGAGAAGAGCACTTATCTGGCCTTGTGGCCCATCCTTCCGCCCTAAACCTGACATATCATAGGTGTGTGGTGACCTTGAGTCACTCTTTCACAACCTGTGAATTCATTTCCCTCACATACAGCTACTCAGTGATCCAAACCCATCAACATAATCCCAGACTAGACTGTTACATAGACTGCCCTCAGTCTCAGGCATGAGCCCAAAATTACCATCGCTTTTGGATTTTGTCTACCAATATGAAGCAGCACTATGATTACAATTCCACAAAAAACCCTTTGACACTTTTTGTCTGGTACCAAAAATTCATAGGCCAGGGGTTGCGAAAATCAGTGCTATAAAGGAGGGTAACATTCGGAAATTCCTAAGAAGAACCATAGCGACCACCATACATACTGAATCATGACATGCCTAGATGGCCATGTGAATGGATTTCAGGCAATCATGATCATTCCACACAGAACAGCTCATACCACCACGCTCATACCACCACGGAACTGTTGTGCTTAATCTTCATGCACAGCTACCATTACCGGTACATTCGTGGATAAATAAGAACACACATCACTACACTATGCAAACTTGTTACGGTTGACATACAACAGTGCTTCCTGAAAAGTTACCATCCGCCTCACCTAATATGCCTCAATATATTAATGTAAAAGGTAAAGGTAAAGGTACCCCTGCCCGTACGGGCCAGTCTTGACAGACTCTAGGGTTGTGCGCTCATCTCACTCTATAGCGCTGTCCTGAGACACTTCCGGGTCACATGGCCAGCGTGACAAGCTACATCTGGCGAGCCAGCGCAGCACACGGAACGCTGTTTACCTTCCCGCTAGTAAGCGGTCCCTATTTATCTACTTGCACCCGAGCGTGCTTTCAAACTGCTAGGTTGGCAAGCGCTGGGACCGAGTGACGGGAGCGCACCCCGCCGCGGGGATTCGAACCGCCAACCTTTCGATCAGCAAGTCCTAGGCGCTGAGGCTTTAACCCACAGCGCCACCCGCGTCCCATATATTAATGACTTATTTCTAATTTAGACTCATAGTAAGGAGCTGCTCAAGAGGTTTCATCAGGATTTTCACCTTCTCCAGCTCCACCGTTTACTTGAGCTTTACCTAACAGCAACATATTATTTTCTAGGCACCACAGCTATTTTAAAAGAAAGCCACCTAGAAATCACCTTACACTGTAAGCCGACTGTTCCCTATGCATACCTTTACATAAATGACTATTATCCACAATGCAGAAAGCCCCTTCTATAGCCAATGATGCAAGCTCTAGAGAATGAAACATTACGCAGTAAGAGATGGAAAGTACTACAGGAGGGCTAGTTTTTTGTTGGTATAATCAACGCTAGTTCTGGCTCAATGTAGTAGTTAGCAAGCTTTCTACTTGTAAATCACTTCCACACTGCCCTGTCTGCCACCATTCCCCCAAGAAACCTTGCACATTGCAGTGGATTGAAAGATGTTCAAAGGCAAATCCTCAGTCCACTTCATTATAGGAGAGCGCCTGGAACACACCCAATACTCACCTGCAGATGTGTATTAAGGGATAATCAGCAGTGGTTGGTAAGCTGCCTTTTGGGGAAGCCTGTCTGCTAGTCTTGATTTACTCTTTGAGGAATCTCTGCTATAAGCTTCCAAGGAAACCCAGGGCTCCCCAGAACATAATTTGAAAGTCATTGGTTTAGTGAGAATATTGTTTTGTTGGTTTCACTTGATTTCGTGCCAAGTACTGTTATCCACCCTGAGCCATTACAAGGGGGAGGGTGTACAGCAAGCTGTACAATGTGAAGAGGTGGATTGGTGTAATATTTTACAGGTACCTCATGCAAAGCTAACATCCCTCAGGCATTCATAAGTTACGGTTCTGCTGTATGCACACTTAATACAGCAAACAACCCAAGCTTATTTAATGCAGTACTTTGGGGCGGATAATTCGGCAGAAACAGCTATATTTTTCCACAGAATTCTTTTTATCTAAAAATGAACTATTTTATAAATCCAATTAGCAACGTATTGAATGGATACAATGAGTTGTATTCATCTAAGTTCTGGGTGAGATTAGCCCCATTAAAATTAATGAACCAGTCACATACATTAACTTCAATGGGTCTACTCTGAGTAGCACTAGCACTGAATATCATCCAATATCAGCCAAAATGGTATTTAATAAACTTTTTCTCCATGAAGCACATTTTTAAGTATTATATGCCTATATAATTTAGCTATCTGCAAGAAAATCATCAGTATTCCCATATTGCGTATAGGGGAAACAGACATACAGGGGACAGAGATGGCGCTGGCATCTAAACCATTGAGCCTCTTGGGCTTGCTGATCAGAAGGTTGGCAGTTTGAAAGCACACCAGTGCAAGTAGATAAACAGGTAGCGCTGCGGCAGGAAGGTAAACAATGTTTCCATGTGCTCTGGTTTCTGTCACAGTGTTCCGTTTCACCAGAAGTGGTTTAGTCATGCTGGCTACATGACCTGGAAAGCTGTCTGTGAACAAACACCGGCTCCCTCGGCGTGAAAGAAAGATGAGCACCGCAACCCCATAGACACCTTTGACTGGACTTCACCATCCAGGTGTCCTTTACCTTTTGTCATAGGGGAAACAGACTGTGAGTGGCATGCCAAAAGTAATCAAGTCAGGGGTCCTTAAATCCAGGGTGGGGGATGTTGCTACACTACAACTCCCATCATCCCTGGTCGCTGGCCACACTATAAGGTGAACAGCATCTAGAAAGCTACAAATTTATTGACCCCTGCTTTAAAAATTTCTGGAGCCAATCTGCTTTTCCTAAGTGGCTTCTGCATCAATGAGGTAATGTTGAAATGACCCTATCCAATGGATCCTCCCCACAGTATTTCTTCTTATTATTATCCTGCCTTTTCCCCAGGTGCCTTACATATAAAACAGGATAAAACATAGAAAATAGGGACATTAAAAGTAATTAAACACTTACAGAACTGAAACACAACAAAAAAGTATATTTAAAAATATAGCTAACAAGAAGAAGAGGAGGAGGAGGAAGAAAACAAAACACCACAGCATGAGCCCTTTTTCCAGTCAGTTCCTAAAGACCTGTTGGAATAATTGCCCTCCCTTCTCAGTGTTGTACCAATTACACTGGCCAGAACCCCATAATCAAGTTTAATCACCTTGAGGCCTGTCTCTTGCTCCACTCTTCTGCCTACTATAATCAGAAACAAGGAGGACTAGCATCTCTGTACAACAACAGATTTTGGAAGATGGAAAATGGAAAGGCCAAGGACAAGACTACAGGCAGAGAAAGCAGTATGTAGAAAGGAGATACTGTAGTTATTGCTCAGAAAAGAAACACATGCATCATTCCAGAACTGGCACCAATATTTATTTTATTTATTGGATTTACATCCCAGGTCAGCTGACACAGTAATGGCAAAAGATTTTTTTTTTAATCTAAAAGCAGTTTAAAAACATTATTTAAAAGTTAAAAACATTCACAATCAGTGATCAGGGTTGTCAGCAACAGTGTCCTTCTGTCATAAAATGCTTCGGTAAACAGAAATGTTTTTTTTAATTTCTCGTGAACATCAATAATGAGAGAGAACACACCTCACTAAGGAGGGCATTCCAGGGTCTGAAAACAAGAACAAAGAGCAATACTCTGGCAGGCAGGTGCTAGAATCAAACCCAGAATTGGGACCAAACTAGATTATCCAGGTGGGCAGAACAGGGAACATGGAGCCTTCCTGATGCTTTTCATGACTACAGTTCCCATCCTCCCCAACTACAGACCATGTTGACTGGGGCTAATGGGAATTAGAGAGTCCAACAACGTATAGAAAGCACTGGATTCCCCATCTCTGCAGTAGAGCCTTCTCATGTTTACAGGGTATCCTGTACCAAAAGTAATCCCTGACAGATAACTGTGCAATCTGTCCTGTTTTATAAACTTCAAAGAAGGTTCCACACATTTTGGAATGACAATTACCCATCACAGGCATGGAAATAGCAACACATTTAAAAGGGCAAGACATGCAAACCAGGAGTGCCATGCAATGTTGACCGCAACAGGAACAAGTTACATTGCAGTCTTAAAACGCACAATGCTTTGCAAAGCCAAGGACCATATCCAATTTAGAATACAGTGGTAGCTCAGGTTACAGACGCTTCAGGTTACAGACTCCGCTAACCCAGAAATAGTACCTCGGGTTAAGAACTTTGCTTCAGGATGAGAACAGAAATCGTGCAGCAGTGGTGTGGCAGCAAAGGAAGGCCCCATTAGCTAAAGTGGTGCTTCAGGTTAAGAACAGTTTCAGGTTAAGAAAGGACCTCCAGAACAAATTAAGTTCTTAACCCGAGGTACCACTGTATAGGGAAGCTGAAAAATTATAAATTGCCCAAATCCATCATTTTACTCCAGCAAGCCATCATAGAACCGAAGCAGAACATGATCCCCAGTGAGCAAGGACTGCAATGAAGGAGGAATCTAATGGAAAGAGAAAGCTCTATGGGGGAAAGGTATATGCAAACAACAACTGTTCAGTGAGAAAGCTGTATGCCAGCACGCTGTCTTAATACATAATCCCACCCCACCTAACTTGCAGGTATTTCTGCACTCTCCACTTCCAAGTATGTTGAGAGTTTTGAGAACCACACATTTAGTGAACAAATACTAGTCAGACAAGCACTGATAACATTCTAAGAAAAGCAACTGAGGAAGGCAACTCCACCTGCAGAAAGGTGAGTGCACAGTTCCTTGAACTAAAGTTATTCACTGACTGACAACACATACCTCTGAAGGAGGAACGACAAGGAGACCACACCCAGCATATGCCCAAAAGGCCATTTACAGCAAAGGGAAAGACAACATATAATCCGGAAGAGGCCCTGGTTTGGAAGAGAGCAAAAAGGAATAGAGGACTTTGGGAATTAAGCAGATGCAGTTTGCCTGTAAGCATGTCAGATTCCAAGCGCATTCAGCTCATATTCAGAGGACATACTAAAACTCCCTCAATCTTTGTGTGCATCTAAGTTTCGAGTACCTCATTTGGAGCTTAAGAACAAAATATTATGGGTGACACTCCAAAGAAACTCATATCCCTCCTCGTCACCAGTTCTTGTTGTGTCTGACCCTCAACATCCAGCAACTTAGAAGAATAAGGAAGAAAAAGGGCAGTTTCCTCAATGCCACACCCTCAATCACCCTCTAAATAACCTAGCCCCCTTCCACAGATACTTCTCCATGCCACCATTTCAGCAGCAAAGTATATCATGTATAGCCCTCACAAAATTCACAGCAGCTTATGTAAACCTCCCTCCCTCCTGACAGTTTGTCACCGGCTCCTATTTTATTCACCCTCAATGTATCACCCAGATACATAAACCACCACATATTTATCTGCTTCACCTGTTCAGCTTACGTCTAAATCCTCAATCACCCGCAGACAAAAACCTCTGGCGCTGCAACACACCCCTTCCCCGGAAAGCACCTGCTCAACACCAACTACAATATTTCAAAGCGGGCTAACCAAGCCCCGCAATGCTCTTGACCCACCTCTCCCATAAATTCTCGCCTGCGTAACCCTCCCAATATCCTCAGCCTGTACACACACCAAGGGTGTCTCTCCCCCCCCCCCGCCCGCACTCCTCTCTAGCAACCCCTGGCTTGAAATAACCCCAGTACCTAAACAAGCGGCGACACTGGGGGAAAATAACATTTAAATACAATTTACCAATCTCTCCTCCTCCTCCTCTTCCTCCTTCCAGGCCCCTTTCTTTATACTAAATTTCTCCTGGTCAACGAATCAAAGTATCCTCTCACCTTTGCTCACCCCAGAAACCCCTCTTCTTCCCCCTCTTCTTCCCCAGCGCCCAGGGGCTCCTACCAAAGCGCCCACCCCCTTCAACCACAGGCCAATGGGGCCCACCCCTCTTCTCCCCCCTGTTCCCAGTCCCTCCTGCTGGGCTTCCTCCTCCCGCCATCCCTTCGGCCCCTCACCGCCGAGCCCTCTCTCTCCACCCCGCCCCTGCTCGCCCACTCCCCAGCCCCGTGACCTCCGCAGGAACACGGGTCAAATGTCAAAGCGCAGCCCGCCCGCCCACCCACCCAGCCAAAGGGTTCTCAAGGAGGCCACGTATCCCACACCCAACCAGCCGCCCCCCGTTGTGGATTTCGCAGCCCTCTTCGCTTACCCACAAGCTCTTCTGCCTCTCTGGTCTTCTCTCTCTCTTTCTCTCTCTGCTCCGGGGCCTGCAACCCGGAAACAGCCGTGTGCCCGCCCGGCGGCCACGCAAAATGGCGTCGAAGAGCACTCCCCGGGGCCAACGCGCACGCGCAACGTGGCTCCGCCTTTTCCCGTTCGGGGTAGGTGGGAGGAAGTGAGGCTGGTTGGTTGGGTCGCCATATTAAGAAGGTCCAAGAGGCCTGAGCAAAATCGGTGCTGCGCTCGGCCATGTTGGGAAGGGCACTGGAAACACGAAATCATAAAACTCGCAACTTTCAGGCTCGTAATTCCAGGGCCCGTGAAGGGGATTTCTCTCCCCGCCGCCCCAATATCTCTTCAGGCCGTTTGTTTGCTTCGCCCAGCAAAGAAGGATAGCGGCAGGTTTAGGCTGAGGATAACTTTTGAGTTTGCAAGAGCTGTGCAATGCACGACGTAGCCCACCGTTTTAAACTGTAGGGGGATGCATGTTGGACGGGGTTTTGCGGCAATTCTGGATTGTTTCCCACTTTGCAGGTTGAAAGCCCTTGCAGGATTAGGCAGGGAAGGTGGCTCACGACAACCCTGCAATGTAGTCCGGAGGCGTTGTGTAAATTAGAAACATCTAACCACATCGAAGTAGCCACGCCGCTGTACAACAAGAATCAGGAAATCATAGGGATCTCAAAGATCGCCCGGTCCGATCTGTTGGCAAACGGAGGATAACGTCCCCGAAAAGCGGATATGCAGCCCCTAAAAGGTGCCTTATATTTTGTATAATACAGCGGGTGTTATACTGCCCATTACTTTGTGCCTAGAGACTTTCTGAAGTCTTCATCTGTAGCCTGTAAATTACAGTAAATCTCGACTGCATATGGGATGTGTGTGTGTTTTGCCGCCCTCCAGTGCATATCTGCAGAATGAAGCCTCCTTTTTTCCACATAGTAGCAGCTGGGCTAGCTCAGTCGGCGAAGCATGAAACTCTTGATCTCAAGGTTTGTGGGTTGGGCAAAAGATTCCTGCATTGCTGCGGGCTGGACTAAATGACCCTCAAGTCCCCTACCAACTCCACAATTCTATGCATTTGTCTATGCAATCCGTTGATAACAGATTGTAGAATAAGCATCATCATGATTACTGAAACAATGAAAGATGAGCTGTTGAATGAATGAATGCAGCAGACTAGTATTGATATGAGAATACGGGTGTTGCTAGCATGCCCCGTTTGCATCTGTGAAATGCTGGAGGACAGAGGCCTTGATTAAAGCCCATAGTTGCAAATAGGAGGATTCCCTGTTGTGCTGGGGTTGTTCTCACACTGAGGGACTTTGTGCTTTTAGAAGCACAGCAGTGATACCTAGGTATAGTTCCTTTTCTGGGTTAAAACCAGAAGCTAGTTTCACTCTCAAATTCAAACAGATTTATATATACAAAACATGGATGCTCTATTATCAACTCATGGGTTGCTTCCACGTTAGAAGTTTACCCGTCTGAAATTGCCATCCTTGGTTCACTCACATTTCATAAGAAGAAGTCACAATATTGCTGCCAGCTCACTGCATTCCACTGAATTTTGCATTTTAAACTACTCATTTTTATTGTATCTGTTTTTTTAGATTGTGTACAGAGCCACGTACATTGATGGCACTATATAAAAGAATTTTACATAATAATCTGTATAAAAGCCGACCACTGATTTTATTTTTCACAATTATTTATTTCCACCATTGGCTTCTCACCCAAGTGCTGCAGTACCAAAACAATAACAACAATAATTAATAATAATAATAATATCAACAACAGCCAGACCTCCCCCCCAAAAAAACCTAAGCTTCCCCAGAACAACACAATACATCTTACATTCCACCTCGCGGAAGCTTGTAGGGTTATATGTGTAGGCAAGCGATCCCCTCATTCCAATAGTAGAAAATTCACTGTACAATTGCCCAATGATACAAGGCTCTTCTTTAAAAAATAAATGTACAATTCAAGAGTGTCTTGTTAAAAATATATATAAATATATACACATCCTCGCATTAGGACCTGAAACTCTCACCGGGAGAGAGAAAAAGAAATATAGACAAAAGCGAGAGACCCTGAAATGAAAAGTCCCTGAACAGAAAGCCACTAGATCAGGTATGGGGAACCTGGTGCCTTCCTGATGTTGCTGGAACTCCATCAGCCCCAGCCAACATGGCCAGCAACAATGATATATATGAGATGAAGTTCAGAAACATCTGGATTGCCACAGGTTCCTCACCCCTGCGAAAGAGGCAAACCCCCTCCCCAAGACACACAAATAAAAACAACCCTTATCAAAGAGAAGGGAGGAGGTCAGCAAAGAGAAAAGCCATTTTTTTAAAAAAACGAGAGAAATTCTTTACAACACCTGCTCTTTGATATCAATTTTTGACCTAATATATTAAAGCTGTTAGAAACATGGTAGGGAAAGCAGTTCATTTCTAAAAAGAGAAGCAGGCACCTTTCTCTCTTGACCTGAAATCCCTGCCCCCTAATCAAGAAATGTGTGGGAATGGGCTGTGGTTATTCAGTAGTGTGGACAATGCACTCTGGACTGGCTCAGAGGCATTCTTATTATTACTTCACATTTCCAGGATTAGATCATGGCACTGGAAACAAATTCCAGGGGGAACACACAGCTTTGGGGACGTAGCCCTGAGATATGATTCTTCCATGCAGAAGTTATAGGGCAAGACCAAGAGTTTTTATTTGGTATCACAGGGGTTCCCTAAGCTCAAAGCAACTTTTTAGTTGCTTTGCTCCAAGTAGTTGCTCCAAGTATAACGAAGATAAATAATTCACCTGTGTTTCTTGAAAGATGCTAGGAGGTTCAGTATTTTTGCAAGATAGCAGGACTATCCCACTGCAACCCACTGCTGACCCTCATAATCAACTGTAGGGTGGATTACAAATTCTCTGTGGGGGGAGGGCTGGGCTATATGTGTGTTTGGCAATCTGTGTCACAGAAAGTTGGTTAAAACCTATTGGGAGGGTCCACTAAATTCTATCCAGTTGTCCCAGATTAAATAATCCAAAATAAATAGTATCTCTGGTTCTGATCTCACAATTACCAGCATGGATTAAAGTCAACACTTTTGAGAACTGAAGTCTTTCTTTGAGGTCACTTGACCTTATTCGTACAGTACACTTCAAATCAACTTTTTGTTCACACAATTGGAGGGGAAGTACAGAAAAAGATCATCCCTCTTCCAACATGCTGTTTCCATAAAAGCTTATGGAAATCTTCCCCAGTCTTGTATTAATCTCAATAGTTTATTCCAGATTAACGTGAAGATAGATTGAAATCAACACATTGCATCCTTTAAAGGCACTTTGGAGAAGTGAGAACAAAAATTGTTTTATCACTGTGTAACCATCAAAACTGTGTGAATAACAAGGGACAATATAGTTAAGTGTTACTGTGAACGTCCTTGTGATATTATAGAGAGGGGAAACCCCACTATCCTATCCTGAGATGGAAATCTCCCTGCCCCTCCGAGGCTCTCCCAAGTTGCTGAAGGACACATCCCAGGACTCAAGAGTGACCTATATCTAGAGCCCAGTTCAAGAGGAAGAGACAATTGGTTTCTTGCGAACACCCCCCCCCCCAAAAAAAAAAACCCACCTAAAAATAAATTTATTCAACACAAAGAGATGTAAAAAAACATTTGGACAGCAGCCAAAACCAGAAACTGTGTATATCTAGACTACAATTAAAACTGTCATGGCTTCCCACAAAGAATCCAGGGAATTGTAGTTTGGTGAAAGTGACTAGGATTCTTTGTTAAGGCAAATCTTTAGCCCTAAGTCCCCGTCAGAGAACTGCAGTACTGTGGGGGCCTGAAATGACTTTTAGGCCAGTTAAGTTTGTAGCGAGCTCAAGGCGGTGGTTCTCCCCTCCCCATTTTATCCTCACAACAAACAGCCCTGTGAGGTAGGTTAGGCTGAGAGACAGTAACTGACCCAAAGTCACTGAGTGAGCCTGAGTGGGAATTCGAACCCTGGCCTCCCACACTCTAACCATTATACCGCACTGGCTCTGCCCCAATAAGGAACTACGACAGCCTTATAATTTTGGTGCCTGTTTTAAGTTCCTGTAGCTTAGATCCCAAAGAATGGAAATCGTTGAATACTGTCTTATCCATCAGAGCCAATCAAAACTGAATTTTAAGAACACCTGGGAAAAATATTTCCCCACTTCAGTTTACTTGGACCAGCTTTTTAAAAACAAAGCAACGTTCTGTGAGAACAGAACCAAAAAAATACTTTTGAGAGTCTCCTGTGAATTATTCTTATATAATAATGTTTCCACATTAAACCTTTCTAATACAGAAATAAAAATGCCCACTGATAAAGAGTAGTGTAATAGGAGAAATGAAAAGTAGAAAACTGACATTTCTTGACGTTTCTGCACACACTGCCTCTGGCAACTGTACTATGTCCGACTCATGACACCGGAAGCTTATTTTTCTGATTCACAAACTGTTCGTTTTCAAGGACTTGTTCGATTACGGTTATAGTGGGGAGGGAAACTGCCGGAAAGGGCATTGGCAGCTAGTGTGAGTTGTCCCACAAGCTAATCAAGATGTCCTGCTTTGTCTTGACCTCCTCCACAAAACACTATTCCATCTGCTCATGCCATTTTGGGTTCAGTCCTCCAAACTGCTCTACACTCTGCCATGAAGCAAAGTGAGATAGTCACCTCAGGCAACCGATTTGGAGCGCCGTTCCAGGTGGCGGAGAGGGAAACCGACAGATGGAGGATAAGCGGCCCCAATACTCCCTGGAAGATTCTTCTGCGCAAGTCCCACTCACGGGATGCTCTGGCGGAGTCTCCCTTCCCTTAAATGAAGCTCGCACAGGAGACCAAGAGAGCTCTGCCAATGGGCAAAGGCAATAGATTTGGGGGCACGGTTAAAAGAGCAGCACATTTTTCGCTTACTTAAATAGTGGTTTGCTTTTTTACTGCTGGGGGAGGGACGAGGGGACAGGAAGGTGCTATTTAGATTTTCAATCTCTGGCATCAAAATTATCTTGGGGCCAGCCCTGGCAGGAGAACTCTGTGGCGAATTGTGTCCCAAGCTCAAACTGTAGGAAGTTAAGGTGCCGTTTTGATTTTGCACCTCAGTCACCAGGATTTCTTGGACCAAGCTTGGCCATCCCTGTCATTTGGCAACTCCATGCTTTCCTCTCCCAACAGGGTCAGAACCTAAGGAGGAACCCCTGTACATCCAAAAAGTGCTCGAGTATTGCGCAGAGTAAACATTCTTTGCTAGTGACGCCTGCCCTGTGGGCAGCTGCCTCATTGGCTGTTTGACTCCAGCTTGTGAGAGAGCTCGAAGAGCAGGTTCTGATTGTCAATAACTTGGAACTGCCGGACGTAAGCTTTTGTCTGCAGCTGTTGGGGAGATGACTCCATTTCCAGGCCTGGGGGAAGAAGGAGAAGACAGTCATTTGGGAAGAGACAGCATTCTAAGCTAAACACAACTATCATGCCTAGAATAAGCAGATACTCTAAAGTAGGAATGGGGAACTGGTAGTCCGCCAGATATTATTGCATTCAATTTCCCATCATGCTCACACAATATGGTCAACAGCCAGGGACCTTAAGAGCTGCAGTCCAATATACAGAGGGCCACAGATTCCCCATCTGTTCCTTAAGGAGTCCAGGATTAGCCCCACCTGATAAGATCTTGCTGTCCCGAATTGTTTCATACTGAAGGCAGGGGAATGAATGTGTGCCCCACGTAAAATTCCCCTCCACACCCAAGACCTGTGGATCCAAAGTCCCATGTCTGACTCTCTCTGACATGATAGTTTTGTAAGATGAAATGAGAATATGATGGGTGGGAGCATTTGCACACGATTCCCATGCCTGAAGAATGAAACGGTACCACCCAACAATAGATACCTCAGATATGGACTTCTGCTCATTTGTTTGACGCTCATATCCTGAGGATTTTGACACTCAAACACGGCTGGCCAGACAAACCCAGGGTGGTGTGTATTTTGCAAATCTACAGCTCAAGTATGGAACTGAGTGTGAGGTGCAGAATCTTAAGGAAATCTGCAACTCATATTTAAAGTCAAAGCAAGTTTCTTCAAAGTTGCAAAGATAGACTTAAAATGTGATATATGGACATCGATGCAGAATGAAATCTCATGACAACTTGGCCAACCCCCAAAATCTCCTCATCTCTGTTGCTGTTTGTAAGCACCTGGGATACTTCAGTTGGTAGAACATGAGAGTCTTAATCTCAGGGTTGTGGGTTTGAGTCCCAAATTGGGCTAAAAGATTCCTGCACTGCAGGGGGTTGAACTAGATGATCCTCATGGGTCCCTTCCAACTCTACAATTCTGTGATTCCACAATTCTGCTTTATGTAGACTGTAAGCTCTCTAGAGAAAAGACCATGCTTCTTCTATGTTCTCTACAGCAGCATTTTCCAGCTTGTGGCTTGTGACCCGCAAATGGGTCACAAAGCCTGTGTGAGTGGAAACTTCATAAGTAAACCCTAAGTAATTATTGTTTTTGATTTTTAACAGGTATGATGAATACCTTGTGCAATTTTTTGTTTCGTTGGCTTATTACAATACTGCGTTGATGCTTGTAACTGAACATCAGAAAGGCTTAAATTTTACACCTTAACACTTGGGAACTCCTCACTGGCAGCTGGTGGCAGAGCCAATGACAGTTTACAGGGAGCTCTTTTGAGTGACTATTACAACTCACCTTTGATGCCATTTGAGTAATAATAACTACTCAAAGCAACTCCCTCTATGAGGACTTTATGGTGAGCTATCCACAGATCAGCTGCCAAGGTTAGTTAATAGTCAAGCCAAGTGTGATTTGAGATTTGGTTAGCAAAAATAAGAAATACAGTCATACCTTGGTTTTTGAACAGCTTACTTCTCGATCGTTTTGGCTCCTGAACGCCGCAAACCCAGAAGTGACTGTTCCAGTTTGCAAACAATTTTTGGAAGCCAAACATCCGATGGGGCTTCCGCGGCTTCCAATTGGCTGCAGGAGGTTCCTGCAGTCAATCAGAAGCTGTGCTTTGGTTTCCGAACATTTTGGAAGTCGAACGGACTTCCGGAACGGATTCCATTCGACTTCCAAGGTACGACTATAACACCTTTGCCCTATGTGTCCATAATGACCGCTCCCCACTTAAAACGGGGGGCGCCCTTTGCGGGGACGCGTGCAGCCCTGGATCTGGAGTGGCCCCATCAGCATAGGCTTTGCCTTCCCTCAGGTGGGATACCTGGAGGTCCCCGCCTACCCCAGTGAGTTGTCCAATCCCATCTGGGGGAAGCGTTGCCAGGGAAACCAGGCCAGGTAGGGGGAGGGATTACCTGCCCACACAATAGAGGGTGGATCTTAATTGGTAATCCTCACTTGGCTCCAGAGCTTCATAATGATCTGGGATGATGTCTGAGAACTAACAGAACCACTCAGTGGCAAAAGGCAAGCTCAGCACCCCACCCCCACAACAGTTGCTAAAATGGGTTTTATCATGAAGAAAACTATCACAAATATCCATAGTTGGTTATATCTAACACGGCTCGTGCAACTGTATGTTTTTAGAATAAATTTTTATAGCTTACAAAGCATGATCCTGCAATCTGATGGCTGGTGTTCTTATTCCCATAAACATAACTGAGAATAACTTTTTAAGTACTGCACATATTTCAACAGTTTCCACATTGATTAATTTTTTTGCTTAGATGCCTCAAGTAAGGGTTATGAAACAGGCAAACTCGCAGTTATGATGCAGAAAACTGACAGCTGTTGGAGACCTGTTCATGTGACAATAATACAATGGGTCACCATACCAAGTGAATTTGGTCTTGTGGTTTGCCATACCAAAAAGGCAGGCAAGCACCGCTCTGCAGCACCTAGCATGCTGCTGGTACTGAGCACCTGTCAAAAAAGAGTAGCAGTGAAGTAATTGCATTGGCTTCCCTTTGCATCCTTGGTGTGGGCATGGATACTCACAGAGGGGCCGGCTCCGGCACTTCCTGATTGTCCGAACTTTCTCTGCTACTGAGTGCTGCATAAGAGAGGAGGAGAAAGAGATGCTTCATTGTCCCAGAGCACCAGACCTTCAAATCTGCAGCTGGGAATCGCTTTCTGCAAGAACCTTTGTGTTACTGTAGCTAAGATCTAAAACAGAGAGCAGCAGTGTTGTGCAGTGGCTAGAGTGTTGGACTAGGAGCTGGGAGACCAGAGTTCAGTTCCCCCGCTCACTGGGTGACCTTGGGCCAGTAATTTTATCTCAGCCTAACCTACCTCGCAGGGTGGTTGTGAGGATTAAAGGGGAAGGGGAAGAACCATGTTCACACACCACCTTGAGCTAAACATAAATGTCATAAATGAACAAATGATCTGCACTGCTTTACATCTTCCATCAATATTTACCAACGGTTCAGTAACACCACAGAGAAAATGCTAGATTTCACAGCCACAGAAACACCTAGTACGTGAGTTGGACAGGAGACAAAAATGGATGCGTCCAAATGGTCCATTATAAAAATGTAAGAAGAGCCTGCTAAGGAGGCTGATTAAAACTTCTACTTGTCAAGAGTTGGGATTTAGGGGACTGGATAGCTCTGGGCCACTTTGCATGGCTAGCAAAACCAGAGTTATGCAGAATAATAAAGGTGGGAAAGCTGAATAGATTCTGCAAATTAAGAAAATGCACATCTTTTGCAGAATTTATACAGGTCACAGAGTTTCACTTTCCCAGGTGAAATGTAAAACATAATATTCATGGAGTACACAGGATTAACTCTAAGCAGGGGAGAGTTAATATAATAAGGAAAGTGCTTTTTTAAATATAGGATATATAATTTCAATTATTCGTTTGCATTAATTGGCCTGTAGTTTCCAGTGTGAATAGGACAGGGATTTCAGTGAATGAAATAAATCACACTTTATTATTAATATCGTTAACTGCCTCAAAATTATACTGTGCTAGAGGTCAGCAATTAGAGGCCCAAAGGGCAGATCTGCCCCCCTGAATAGTAGCAGCAGAACTGCTGCCAACCCAAAAGCAGAGAGAGGAGAAAGAGGTGGTTCTGGGGGGGGGGGGAACGACCTGTTGGCAATCTACTTTTGAGGATGGACTATCCTTTCCTCAAAGCACAGCTGTTGTAAAATTAGTTGCTGACCAGAAAGCTTGGGTCTCTGCACAGCTATTGTTATATGCATAAGGGCCTTGAGAGACGAAGGCTTTTCAGCAGACTAAATAAAATGCCTTTATAGTTCTGTACCAGTAGAGGGAGCCTAACACAACTCTCTCCACTGGCAGAGGTTTTATGCCGATATTATTTTCCATCAAGCTATTTGAAATTGTGCCTGCTGGACATATTGCTCCCTTTGCCACCAGATTCCAAGGAGTAAACTCAATAAGTCTGACTTTTATGCTTTTTAAAAAAGAAGACACTCCTAACTTGTTGTTAAGAGTGGGGGAAGACGGGGGAGAAACCTTTCAAACCTTTTAAAAGGTGGGGGAAGGTGAGAAAGACCAAGACACTCTCTTAGGCCTCACTCATTGCACCACTTCAGGGGTACAGAAGATGTAGCCCTCCAGGTGTTTCCAGACTACAACACCCATGACTACTGGCCATGCTACCTGGGGCTGATGGGAGTTGTAGTTCAACAACATCTGCAGGGCCACAAGTTCCCTACCCCTGGTCCAGTGTGTGTGAAGAAAACCAAAAACATTTTAAATGGGGGGGGGCATGAACCACCTTTTACTTTTGTATTCTGAAGTCGATTCACTAAGCTGCCCTGATTTTCTACAACACCCAGTGGTTAAAGCAGTGATTTATTTTTTAAAAAAACCTCTCCTGCAATGGGGTCCTCAGAAGCTAGTCAAGGGGTTCCTCAGTGGGGAGATCAGTGGACAAGCTTCGCTGAAAGACTGTCTCACTCACCTACCCCAAGCAATCCCTACAATGTGCAGAAGAGATTTGGATGGTGCTCTCAGAGTTCTTGAGGGAGGCGGACGTGGAGATGCCTCACCACCAAATAAAGAAAACCAATTAATGTCAAAATGGGCTTCTAAGCTATTTACGAAGTACAAAAACCAGTTAGACGTGCATAATTAAAACACACAATAAAACAATCCCATTAAAACAACACATTAATTAAAGCAGGAGGCTCAGGTAAAGAGATCAAGAAAATGCCTATGTAAACAGGCATCGTCTAAACCCCACCTGATCCCAGCCTTTTCTCCCTCTGCTGCTTCTCCTGCCAGGTGAGAGGCAGCACCTGGCTTGCTGTAAAAAGACAGTGCTGTTGTGCGCTGCTTCTGACCTGTACAAATGGCTGCTTTCTGTAGAACTTTGCAACCAGCAAGTTTCTGCCCCCAGCAGCTGAGAGCATTATTCACAGAGGACAGCTAATGTTGTCATAGCTGATCTCCTTATAGAAATATGTAACTCGTCCCAAAGATCAGCCTCGCTACACAGGGACTGGAAAACCGGCCAATCCTTTTGAAAAACACATTGAGCAGGAATCTGGGAAATTACAGGCCTGCCAGCCTAATGTCTGCTCCAGGAAAACTGCTGGAAAGTATCATTAATGATGCATATCTACTTATCTTCTGTACTGTATTATATTCATGCAGTACACACAACTGTAAGAGAAGTTAGGAGAGGGAAAAGAGGACTGCGTTTCCCCTGCAACAAATATGACTATTTATGGCTGGTAAAATATTGTTTTTCTCCTGAGAGATGCCTTTCTCAGTGCACACGCATATATATTGCTGGGATTAACTGGCCATGCTTCCATGTTTCAGCTGCTAAGATATACTGAGGAGGGTAGGTTTGGCTGTGATCCCTCCAGTACTGAAAGAGCATTAAGGGGTTGCATGCGCACAAAGTCAGCCCTCTATTTATCTGCATCACATATTTTACAGGTTGAGCCTTAGTACAGAAAATCAGGTTCCCAACTAAACTTCAGTGAAACGCTGATTTAAATGAAGTCCCACTTATGGCTATCAAATGCTGGTAGATACAGTCTGTTAACAGTCTAAAGGCACAAGTTTGGCTCAGTTAGTTGTTTGAAGACAGAATACTGTGCTTAGGGGAATTACTGGGGTGCCACAGCCAAAGTAATTAAGTTCTTAACGATTCCCCAGCAAAAAGGATTCCTGGAAGCTCTCCAACACATATTTTGAACTACTGAGGACCTACAGTTTTATGATTTACACATCAGGTTTCTAGTTCTCATTGCTCAAGCTATCGGCAAAGCGCCTCTAGCACTCTAAGGATGGAGAGCTATTGCCTTGCATGACTCCCTTATTTCTTTTTTTTAATCCCTTATCCTCCTACATATCCTCTCCGCTCCTTCTTCCTAAATAATTCCTTGCTGCTTCTCCCATATTCACTATCCAGTTTCTTCCCCCTACCAGAGAAACCCCACCTATTTAAAAACACACATGAAAAAAAACAGGTTCAAAGAAAAAGTAGACAAATTGTTACATTTTGTAAAATAAGCACTTTTGTAGAAATACCCTTGTTTGGAATACATTAATAATCATATGACTTTTTTTTTAATTGGAGGATATGAATGTTCAGCACAGGAATAATTCTGTGTTCTGCACAGTGTGGGGTTGAGAAGGAAATTAGAGCTCAGCTGACAGTGACGTAGCTTCATCCCTCTCCCCCCCCCCATCCCCTCCTCCCTAGAGGCCAGGAAAATCTGGGCCAACTCCAGCATTGATCTCACATACCACACACACACACACACACACACACACACACACACACACACTCATCTCTTGACAAGGAGAGCTGGAGGAGCTTCTGTGAAGCCATCGCCATGGCAACCTGACTGTCCCACTGGGCTAGAAACCATACAGAGGACCAACCAACTGCTAGTTAATCCCCACCACCACCACCACCCCCACCACCACCGCAGGGGGAGGGAGATGGCAGTGGGGGTGGGGTGAGAGAGACCACCTGAGCGCTGTAGATCCTCACAAGGTCATGCTGCATTTGCCAAGCAGAGCTCAATGCTCAAGCCTGCCAGGCCATCTCTCCTCTTTCTCAGATACGCAGCAGGGACAAAATTCAGGCTAAAGATCCTTTGCTGCCTCTCTTTAAAGCCACTCTGGGGGAGCAGTTTGAGAAGGAAAGGGGAGGCAAAGGGGCAAAAGGAGGAGGAGGAGGGCCACAGTCTCCTACAAATCGCATCAGTTTCCCCTGAAGGATGGGGAGGGAGAGGAAGGCCTCCGGACACATAGCTAAAACACATGCGGCTCCTCCAGATTGATTTGGGGTCTCTTTTCTTTTTTAAAAAATTCTGCAACATGTCATTGGTGCAGCTACAATGCACAAGGGGTGCATTCGTCCTGGGCTGTCTGCAAATTGCTCCATTTCACAAGCAGCTCCGCATTGCTTCTCCAATGCCGTCACACCGAGGGGCGCTTCTGCACTATAAGCGTGGCAAAAGCGGAGCCAAACACATACGCCAGAGCCCAGCAGGAAATCTGGCACCAACTCAAAACCAAAGGAGGTAGCTTATAAATGCAACTTACTGGAAGCTAGGAAGCTGACTTATATTGGTCCATCTGCACTGACTGTCAGCGGCCCTTCAGAATCTCAGGTGGGGTTATCTCCCAGCCCTTCCTGTATTTGCTGGGTATTGAACCTGGAACCTCTCTCTGTATGCAAGGCAAGGTGTTCTATGGAGAGACCATCTTTCCCTGCTACCATTAAAACAAGGGTGGGGAAAGCTTTCCAGTCTAAAGGCCACATTCCTCCATGGGCAACCATGCCAGTCATGGTGGGTGGGGCTCCAAGGCTAAAGGGGGTGGAGCCACAGACAGAACTCTTAGCTTTATAGAGTTGGCAACATTCCAGCTGTGCAAAAGCCAGAGGTTTCTGGTTTCTACGCAGGCACACACACACACACACCTTCGTCTTGCCAAGCCAACAACATTATCAAAGCTCAAGGACTCGTGTCAGGAGGGCATGGGACAGGGAAAGGGAGGGGTGTGGCCTTGGGGGAGAGGAGGGAGACTAGGGGAAACCCCCAGAGGTAAGGTAAAAAAGGCTAGGTGGGGGGTCAAATCTGACCCCTGAGCTTGAGGCCCGGGCAATATTATTGGCAGTATTATTCGACACTTTCACTAGGGAGATGAAAGGGTCTCTGCAAGACAGACAGACAATTCTTTACAGCACCTCCTATCTTCGATTGCCTTCAGTTTCTGTATCCCCCCCATATCTGAAAATAAACATCTGCAGCTGCCTTCAGGAGTGTCTCTGGGGACGAACGTCTCATTTCTGCAACAGGTGGTCAGCCCTGTTCCTGCTTATTCCCGTCCAAAATTTCTGCAGTCGTTGCAGTGCTTTTAAAACTGCCCAATCCTTTATCATATGGATAACTGCTTTCCTTTTTAACTTCACAGCCTTCCACTTTAGGGTACAGATTTGTCTCATGCAACAAGTTGGAATAGATAGCTTTTGGATTCCTCCCGGTTCTCTGGTTATTATTCCCATTGTAGAGATTAAGTAATTGTGCTCGGCACTGAAGACAGAAGAACATGCAGGGGCAAAAGACTTGGAGGGGAGGGATGTTCTTACCAGCTTCTCTACATTGACTAGTCCGTCCACCAAGGTTTTGCTAGCCTCATGCAAAAATGTCAGATCTGAGTGTTAGAAGGGGAAAAAAGAAGAGGAAAAGTTTATGAGAGGACAGAGGAGGAGTGGTAGCCTGGCAACAGTTAAATTCTATTTTTTTTAAAGGTGCCTGGTTGTAACTATGGCCTGGAAGCGCTTCCCTCCAAGCCCAGGCGCCCAGGATGGTTTGTGGCAATTAAATGATGAGAGAAAGGGGAACTCTGCACATGCTCTTATGACAGCGTCTGTATACAGTGTAGGGAGGGCTTATAAACTGCAAGGACTCATGTGACAGGGGAGGTGAAGTGTTTCAAACACACCGTGTGTGCACTTGCACACACTCACGATCCCATCCAGTGATGGCTGGTTAAAAACTCATCACAACACAGACCCCAAATCTATCTTTCCCATAGGAGTAAACAGAAAACATTCGTGTATAGGGAGGAAAGACAGCATGCACTCATAGTCACATCTGGCGTGTGAGTCAGATATGGTCACCCCTTTCATTGGGAATCAAGCCTGGCCCTATTTTGCATAGCCCCACCCTTTCTGGTTCAGGGTTCTCTTTCTTGGTCACACTTCAGTGTGACAGGACACTGCAAGCGAGCTTTTCCTACAGAGGTACATTATTTTTTCAAGTGCCCCTAGTTCAAATTAAGCCCCGACCAGGATAGCCAAGACAAAGCTTTCTACACACTCCAGTTCAAAAACAGCAACCCCTGCTCCAGTGGGTGTGACTCACCTTTTAGGATGAGGGGCACAAAGGGGATAATGGGGGGCTTCATTCTCGAGAGGACTTCTCTGTAGCTTTTATGATTCCTGCAGGGGTCCTGCAAGGCGAAAGAGAGAGAAAAAGACGCTGTTGTTTCTCGGCTGGAGGAAGATACAGAAAAACAACTGCTGCCAAAGTACAGCTGGGGCCATAATACCAAAAAGTTAACACTGTTAAGTGCAGGTGCATCTAGAGATGGGACTGCTTAAAATATTATTTTTAAAATATGAAGAAAGTCTGGACTAGAAACAAAGGGCTTTAAAAAAAAGGAAGGTGAGAAAAGTAAATTGAGGGGGAAAGGAGAAGGGAATGGTCACAATCTTTCTTTTATCTGTGACCTCCTGACGATGAAAACCCATCTCCTTGACTAATTAATTTATCAAGGTAGTGATTTCAAATCTCCCTACCAGCAGAGAACTCTTTTCACACTAACCTGCATGCTGTGGAACCAATACATGGTTGCAGAGCATGAAAGGTCAGGTTTGGGGTACACTCACTTCAGTTGCACTAGGCCTCTTGGGCTTCACTCACTGCCCTACCTCAGAGATGAGGAAGCTGGACTCGCACTAGGCAACTCTCCACTGGCCATGATGGCTGAAGCTGATGGGAGTTTTAGTTCAACAACGTCTGAAGAGCCATGGGTTCCCTGCTCTTGCTGCATCTGTACTGAGAGTGTAAGCTAGAACAAATCTAGAAATCTTCCGCAGCTGCATGCTGTGCAGGAGAAGATCAGAAGTAGTGGGCCTATCTTTCAGGGAATCTCTCTACTGTCCCCAATCTTCTCCATAAGGAGTTCCAATGAGCTTCCCAAAGAGCCCCAGGGTTCTCTGCGGCACAGTCTGGAAACTGCTGCATTAAGGAAGTAGAAAAGTTTTTTTTCTGCTAGAGGACAGCAGTAGGTTGGTAGGGGATTTCATACCACAGATCTGAGATCATCGAAGGGCAAAAGACCCATGCCATATCCTGATTGTTGAGGATGGAATAGCAATACAACTTTGTATTTACATAGTATATTTCCTAACTGGATCAAAAATGCTAGAGATATCTCAGTGATCGTTATCACAACCCTGAAATTTAAATATTATATAAAATAAGGCATCTTTATTTAGCATTTGCTTGCACAAAGCTTACAAGGTGGTTAGACTATGTCTAATCTTGATTCAACATTCTTTCTGATTTGTTTATAGGGTAGTTAAATAGGGTTGCCCTACGTCTGGAATTTCCTGGACATAGCCAGGATTCAGCCACGGAAACAGTGTCCAGGAAAATCTGGACGTGTGGTAACCCATGTCGGAAGTGTATATTTTGGTAAATTTCCATAAAAATAGCCCAAAACTTCAATTTGACATAGCTTTTGTGTCTGGATTTTCACTTTTTGAAATATGGAAACCCTAAGTTACATGACAGTGATCATTCATCCTGCATCCATCCTCACTTGGTTGTGGGATATTTATAGGTCTCCCCGCTAATTATTGGTTCATCTCACACTTTTCAATGCATTTCTACGCCACTTTCCTAACAGCAAAAGTCTGTAATTTTTTAAAAATTGGATTTGTGGAACTTTTGGAACAGAGAACTTTAATCCACTTCAACTGCACAAACCTAAAGTTCTGGTCCACGCATGACTCCTTCCCATAAAACAGTGACAGTCAGGAGGCACCATAAGAGGAGAGATAAGGGTTTGCTTAAGGCTAGACAGAAAATAGTTAAAGCAGAGAATATTTACAGTGCGGGCCTCTACTTTACTCCAGCTCTAAACAGAGGAAGTGCAAAAGGCTTACCGTTAAGTTCTCAAATTTCCGGAACAGGTTTTTAAATTTCCCTGGAAGCTTCTGGAAAAAAAGCAAATGAAAAAACTCAGTTCAAAACAGTGACTCGATAGGTCTTGTTTATTTAGGTCTTATTTATTTATTACATTGATAATACTATCTTTTCCTCCAAGGAGCTAACAGGGGAACGCAACATCGGGGCAGGCCGTATGAAGGTCCTGAGCTGGGCTAGCTGCGGTGCAGGCTTCAACTCTGTCCAAAATGCCAGTTCCAGAATGGGACTGGAAAACCTGCATTCCATGGATCTGGATTTGAGGTAAAGAACAAGTCTATGGCCTCAATGGTGCACAGTTATAATGCATACCTCCAAGGCTATATGAATAGGCCTGGTATTAAGAGCAGTCAGACGTGTATGTGATAGATTTACACGGAGGGTACAGCTATCAATGCCCACTGTAGTCATTGTGGTTATATACTGCCTTCAGTATTAGTCAAGGCACACTAGCAGCAGAGGGCTAATTCATACCTCACTGGCCACTGTGAAAGCAGGGTGCAGGACCAGATAGGCTTTTGGTCTGATCCTGCAAGGCTCATCTTAGGTTCTTATGGAAGACCCGTCTCCCGTTTGTCTCACGGTAACCTCGTTGCATATTTTGGGGAGTGGATGAACCAACCCGGGGAAATGTGCCAAACATGATTTGTCTCATGCAATGAGTCAGCCTAGGTGTTGGTGCTGAACTAACTCCGATGAGCAGCATGTCTGGGAGCGCACATGCAATGTGCACATGCAATGTGCAGCAACTTGCCCGACAGCAGGCACTGCCCTCAGCCCTCAAGGGTGTGGCAGGCTCAGTTTAGGGAAAAGGAAACCCAAGACTCCCCAGCACCAAAACATGTTTTGAACTATTGTGAATTTCCCCCCCAAAAAAATCTTTTAACATTTTCCATACTGTATTTCCACTTCGAAAAGCCATCCAAGGGCTTTTTATTTTTAAGCAACATAATCATCTGTAGGGGCACTGTCCCCCGCGTTATAGAGATCTCAACCAGAAGCCAGACATTTAGTGTCACTGGTCCCATGTTATGGAACACACTTCCAGTAGAGATGCAACAGGCACCCTCGCTTTTGACTTCCAAGCATCTCTTGAAGACTTTTCTTATGCCAACAGGCCTTTGCAGCTAACTTCTCTTTCTTCTTATTAGCCAGTCACTTTAATGATTATCTGTATTGTTTTGAATAGTTCCTTATGTTTTAACGTTGCATATAATGATAATACTTTATGATACTGAGGTACGGAAATGCTTTTATAAGTAAATACGATTAAGTAAGCAATAAGCAAACATGAACATAATCCAGAAAAACCTAAGAACCGCCTTTGTGAATCAGATGGTTTTGATGACGTTTGATGATACCTTGGCTTAACATGCCAATATATGACAGAGCCCTTATGAATGGGTCTTTCACCTATATAGCCCCTTTGCGCCTCCCTCCCCTCCCTGCAAGTGAGCAAAGACACCACAAACTCTTCCATTAACTACAGTTTCACATTTCACTGAAGCCTGAAAACAGCTTTGGAACAATCCAGGATATTAAATCTACTTCAAGCCATGGTTTAGGATCCTCCAAAGCTGCTGCTGCTGTTATTTGTTTATTTGCAATATTTATGTTTCACCCGTTAATGGAAGTTCACTGGGTGGCTCACAGAGTTTGGGCAAAACAGGAAGCTAAAATCAGTGGGGAAATTATTGATTTGTTTGCTGGCTCGTGTAAAAGGGAAGAGAGCAAAAGGGGATGCATGTATAGGCAAAAGCACTTGCCTGAGGGAGAAAATAGCATCCTGCCCCAGTTCTGTGTGCAGACGCCAACCAGACTGATAACTGGATTATATTGCAACACTGGTGGCAGAGTCTTCCAGCACAGGGCAGAAGGCTCACTTTTACAGGGTGCAAGGCAGGCTGTGTGGCACACCTCACGGCTCCTGCCTACTCTCTACCCCCAGCAATTGCCACCAGATGCAGCCAGCTCACTCTGCCTAATGACAGGGCCGGCCCTGAGCCAAAAGCTCATTCACACCTCAACTTATTATGCTAAAATATGGTAATCCATCCTCTCCCACTGAGTCCAGTGCTGTGCTTCGAACAGCAGCCTGCTAGCCTGATGCCTCTTGGAGCCCCCAACCAAGCACTGCAAACCACATTCCAAAATCACCTAGTATTCAGAAGCGTTTTGCCCCTATACACAGAGCTCATGTGACATTCATTTGTCACAGCTATCAGCCTCCAAGTGAACGCTTAAGCTCTTTTGAGTCTCATTGATTTTCATCAGAAAGCAGTTGCCTAACTCTCTCCGACAGAAATCAACGAGACTTAAAATGTTCTTAGATTTGGCTGGGGTTGCGCCCTCAAAGTGGCACGGTAAATACAGATATTATCCTCAAGCCATCTTAAGTGTTGACTTTGGCGGTGCAACAGCTAAAGACCTAGCCAAACAAGAATATATTCACTTGACACCCAAGCTTAGAAAGCATATAATATGGTGACGGGGCCAATCCAACACATTTTCCCACCTGAGGTGAAGGAGAAAATTGTCCCTTCCCCATTCCATTCACAGAAGTTGATTGCAGCGGCCGCTGAATCTTACTTCCACGGGCTTGTCCACATGTGAGGCAATATAACACTCTGTGTTATAGAATTCACTCAGGGAGGCAGCAGTGGCCACCAATTTGGATAGCTTTAAAAGAGGATCAGACAAATTCATGGAAGATAACACTATCAGTGGCTACTAGCCTTGAAGGCTATGACCTGCCTCCACAGCTGGAGGCAACAATGCTTCTTGAATGCCCAGCTATGTTTAGCCAGGATCAGGACCATTTCCCACAGGGGAGGATCCTGTTGCTTTCAGAAGCCTGCCGGCTCCTTGTTTATCTCCCTCCTCATGATGACCCAGTTTGATGGCAAAGATTATGTGTGAATTCTTAGGGAGGAGCACAAGAAAGGAAAGGAGGGGGAAACCCTTTCATAAAAGTACATGTACCCACAACTCCTGGCAAACAGGAAAGACAGCAATTGCAAAAGGGCTGGAAATACAGAGAGGAGGAAAGAGTGTGGGTGGATATTAAAGAGAAAGTGTTTGTGTGTGTGTGTGAGAGGGGGGGGGTTCTGGAAAACTGAATCCAACCCACACATACCAACCTGAGAGCTGTGAGTGTTGCCTTGTTATGATCCACCTTGGCTTCTGAGAATCTGTTCTTATTTTGGGTGTTAACATAAAGTGTTGCATTCATTCACTTTTAATTATTTTTTCTAAAGTATACACAAAAGCATAGCTGCTTCCACAATTAGATCCTTTTAGTGTCTCTGAAGCCTTGGTTTTCTAGCTGGTTCATCTCGAGTTCCCGGGTTCTGCAGAAGTGCTTTTGGTACTCCAGCGTTTCTGCATTGTTTCTAAGCTGCTTATTATATTACACGTGTTTTACGTTTGTTCATTGCCACAAGGGCCTACTCTTGGCTGAACCCGTAGGATAAAGGCTACAAGCACCCCGCCCCAGCAGCGGCCAGTGGGGAGAGGGCAAACGACGCTGGGGTGGGGCAGGACGGTGATGAGGTTGAGGGTAGAATAGGTACTGCCCTGACCTTACCAGGGCCTGGCCTCACCCCAACTCTGCCTAGGTAAGCTACAATGACAGCCGTGTCAAGAGGACAGCTCCACCCCACCAAATCAGCTGTTGCTGTTTTAAATAGCCAACGAACCAATGTGTAGATTTTGGGGTTTTGACTGTAGAAGAGGAACTGCTTAGTTGCAGAATCTGGATGGGGTTGGGCGGGATTACACATAGCCCTGCCACCCACCCACCCCCACATACATATGTGAACAAATCAGGCTCCCTGGTTCTTCTTACCTCCCAGGTGAGACGCAAACGGCTGACAGGTGCGTTGTTGAGCCCTATAACCACGGCATAGAACGTCAACATGTCCTGGTTCTGTTTACATCTGTGGGGAGGGGGGAAAGGGGGCAGGTAAGAAGTCAGACACTGATAAAGCTCAAGCCTGCAATAGCCTCTGCTGGGATAACTATTGTAAGCTCTCTAGAACAGCAGCCACTTTGCTCCTACATTCAGCATCCATCACCTAGCATCCTCTGGACAGAAAGCAAATGCAAATCAATAGTAACTGAATTATGGAGGGTGCCAGAGTGGTTCCCCTTAAGGAAACCCACAAGCCCCAACCCATAGCTCCCACCACCTGTAGCAAATGGGGGCCACTGCAAATAAATAAAAACCAGGAGGCCACAAGCCCTCTCTACAACCCAAGCACTTCTGATTCATAGTATTCAAGACCAGAAAGCCTAACCAAACCCGCTTCCAAGTACATGGCTCTGCTCAGCTCCTCACTCCAGCCTCCAGCTTTTCTGGCCTCCTTTCCCCACTCCTCAATGCAGAAAGCAAGCTGAGAAGGAAGCCGAAGCAATAATACAGCTGTCGTGGGCTGTTAGAGTCACTCTGGGTGATGGTGTCAAGGTTGTGACTTCACCAGCCACTAGCGCCCAGGGAGGCGGGAGGCAGCCTGAGCATGCGGGGGAAAGGCAGACAGGGATTCCCAGCAGCAGCTGAACACAACAAGACCAGAGCAAAGATGGGAAGGCAGGGGAAAG
Source organism: Podarcis erhardii (assembly GCF_964252035.2). Classification (NCBI taxonomy): domain Eukaryota; kingdom Metazoa; phylum Chordata; class Lepidosauria; order Squamata; family Lacertidae; genus Podarcis; species Podarcis erhardii. The sequence goes on along the minus strand of NC_138502.1, from coordinate 27,869,226 downwards.
CAGCAGCAATTTTGTCATGTAAAGGCACAGACTTTGGGCATCTGCAGACATGAATATTTCAGGGTGAATTCACAGAATTGGAAGATGACCAAAGGCTGACTACATGGAACCACACGGGAAGGTGGTCGCCTGTAGTCTCCACTCACGAAGCCCCACAGTATCCCTTCCCTGCATCTGCAGACCATTGGCTTCACCGCCTCATGGTTTCTCCCCCATACTAAACTCTTAATCCACCCCCTTTCCCCAACATCTTCTTTCAGTCTCCCTTTCTCTTTCATCTTTCTTTCCTTCCTTTCGGTGGGAAAGAGTGACTAGGAAACAGCTAACCATAAAGGTTCATACATAACACAAAGCCACAGTCTGCTTAGCTGAAGTATGGCTTGTCCAAATGTCTGAAGTCAATCCAGCAGCTTGTATTTCTGGATACAAGCCATAATGTGAAACCATGGTTTGTGGTTGGCTTACAAACCATGATGTCATTACCATGGTTTGGCATGTCTGAACCCTAACAAACTATGCTTAACTATGGTTTGTTTGGGTACTTCCCCACCCCCACTCCACACCCAATACACTCACCAAGCTACAGAGGCACAAGGCAAAAGCAACTGGGAAGCAAGCCAAGCTTTAGAGAAGCAAGGCATGGCTTGTTTGCTTATCTGTGAAATCTGTGGTTTGTTGAACAAGTCATGGGGAAGCAAACCATAGATTAGTGTTCTGTGCTAGTGCAGCCAATGTGTATTCAAAACACTTGGGACAGAGCAATAATCCTGCACTGGAATACAGTTAGAAGAAGAGTCTTGAGATTTATTTATTTATTAATCGCCAAATGCCACCATGCTCAGATCTCTGTTTTGACAGGCACCACCCGGAGGAGGTGCAGGTGCACTTTGGGACGCGGGTGGCACTGTGGTCTAAACCACAGAGCCTAGGGCTTGCCGATCAGAAGGTCGGCGGTTCGAATCCCCGCAACAGGGTGAGCTCCCGTTGCTCGGTCCCTGCTCCTGCCAACCTAGCACTTTGAAAGCACATCAAAGTGCAAGTAGATAAATAGGTACCACTCCGGCGGGAAGGTAAACGGCGTTTCCCTGCGCTGCTCTGGTTTGCCAGAAGCGGCTTAGTCATGCTGGCCACATGACCAGGAAGCTGTCTGCAGACAAATGCTGGCTCCCTTGGCCAGTAAAGCGAGATGAGCGCCGCAACCCCAGAGTCGTCCACAACTGGACTTAATGGTCAGTGGTCCCTTTACCTTTACCTTTACCTTTACCCTGAGGAGCTACGGTACACTTTTAGCATGGCTGGGGCCATGTGCACTTTGTGCGGAGCAAACAAACAAAAAGTAAAATTCTGAATTCTACAACATGTAAAAATTACATAAATTAAGTACATTTGCACAACTTATTCTGCAATTCTCCTCTATTTTGCAGGGCACTGAAGCCCCACCCCAATCTTCATCCAGTGAAATTCTCGTTCAGCCCAGTCTCCCACGGATTTCTGGAACTGCACTCTGGTAGTCTGACTCAGAATAAGGAAGCTCCTTATAGCCTCTTTGCAAACAATTGCACATCTTAATAAAACATTTCCTTCTCCATGGATTTATTTTCCTCAAAGGTTTCAGATTACAACTTTGCGAACCAAGCCTATGCAAATGACCTTTATGCTTCATTATCAATTCCAAACACAAATTTTGCCCAGCCCTAGTTATAAGCAGTTTGACAGACAAGGGACTTGAGTAATGCTGAGGCATTACTTTTCTGCAATTGCCTGGAAACAGAATGAAAATGGAGGTTCAATGGGCTGCTTAATATAACAGGACAAAACCAGACCCCCAGATCAATATATTTCTATACTTTTTGCTCAGAAGTTAAATCCTGTTCAGCAAAAACACCCTACAGCTTTAATTAGAAGCTTCCTTTGTGCAGTTTCTGCTTCCAGTTTGCTTTCTCTTGAGTGCAGCCAAGCTATAATGATTAATTCCCCTTAATCAATCCGTTCCTATGCATATCTGCTGATAAATAGGTTAATTACAGTCATATTTTCATGGTCATCATTTCCTTTGTTACAAAAGGTAAGAGAAACTCAGGCATTAACCCACCCACACGAGGAACAGGACTGACTGTGGGGAAATGAAGGGGCAATTCACCAGTGTGCTCAGCAGGAAGCAGTGAGGCAAAGGAAGCTATTGCGTCCAGGTGCTAATCAAAGCAGGCGTGGCTAACCTTTTCAACCCAAGGATTGCACTGACAGCTCCCTAACTTTCTGAGGGCCATGTCCAAGTGGTGGGCACGGCTACCACACATACAGACACATGCACCACAAATGCCGAAGATGCATAACACATCCTCCCCATATAGACACATCCACACTCACCACACAGACACAGTGGCCCTGAGCAAGCCGCCACTACTGCAATTATGGTGGGTTGGGTGGCAAGTTCTGTAGCAAAGCTGAGAAAAGCCACCACCATGGCTGGCTGGTGGGAACACCCTGAAAGCAGGAAGGACCAATCTGATCCTCTCCAGTGTTTCAGCAGCCTTTGGGAAACATCGGAGGAGATTGGAGTGCCTCTCTGCATTCCCAGAGCACTCCAACCTGCTCTCAATGTTGGCCGCTTGCTTACTCACTGCTGCTGCCAAAACCACCTCAGTCATTCGATGCCGCTGCCACTACCAAAACTATGGTGATGACTTGGAAGCAGTGGGTAGATGATTGTGGGTTCAGATAGCTCCAATTCTTCTGGGTAGGATTTGACACCTTTTTCTTGGTAGGGCTCCAATGCTTGGAGCAGCAGTGGAATAGGCAGGAATTTGGCAAGTGAATTTACCCCCACTGTTGCCTCTCTGTGCCTGGAAATGCGCCCTGTGATGGCTCTCTGCCTATCATGCAGCCCTTAAGGATACAGGAGCCTCAGAAAGAAAAAGGGGTGGCAAACATAATTTGAAGGGTACTTTGAAGGTAACTTATTCTACTGGTGTGGGGGGCACTTTTGCTCAATAAAACATGATCGTCCATTCTTAGGGGAAAGATTTTAGCGGGTAAACCCAACTACATTTAGCCCAAATTACTGCACAGGCAGTGGCGGCCATTGGGATTGGTGAGGAGGAAGACAGTAGGCAGACTGGCAGTAGGCAAGCAGAGCCAACTAATTCTAGCGTTGTCCCCACCCTCCTCCCTGCTGAGTTCTACAAGGGCAACAATGGGACTAAGGAAGAAGCGGCCAAGCAGTGTCACCCACTGGACTGGTTCTAAGAAAGAAGGTAGGGAAGGCAGGGATTGGTTTAAAGCAGACTGAGGTTGATGACACAGTGCCCCTTTTGCCCTATCAGGACAGCCTCCACTTTGGACAGAACTGAAACTGGCACCCCATGCAAGTAAGGCACACAATCTCAGAGAGGGGATTCAAATTAATACATGCTATGTAGCAGCCACTTAAGAGACTTCTCAAATTGTGTCTCTTACTGCATGGAGAGCCAGTTACATGTCCAAGCGGCGACAAAGCAAACTTCACCAAAACCATTGCAACCCTGTTTTCTCAGATTTTAGAGTAGCTGCAGGAACTCTGTCGGACAGAGGCGACTACTTTGTAAACTTGAGGCTGGGTGTGCGATGTGATTCTGTAGGAGTGCAGAAAAAGCACAGCAGGTGCAGAATCTCAGCTTTCAGATTTAGTAAAGTTCCTAGCCCTTGTGATGCTGGAAAATGTGTGGACAAGCTCCTGCTCAAATCTCAGAAAGCCAAAGGTGCACCTGAGCAACATTTCTAACATGCACAGCTTCTTACACAACTCCGTAACTTAGTGACACCACCGTTAATTGGGAAAATGGGGGGGGGGGATTTCAGAATGCATTGTGAGAAAGAAGAGAAGCTGTTCAGGTTGTGCAAAGTCTTCAAACAGTCGCCGAAGGCTTGATCTTTGCATGTCTCTACCCTGGCCCCAGACAGAAAAGGGTTAAGATGCGGCACTCACACGGCTGCCACCTTGATGAACTTCTTGAGCAGGTGGGCCCGCTTCCCCAGCGACTCGCACAGCAGCACCTCCGTGGCCACCCAGTGCTGAACTTCGCTGCAGCGCTGCAGCAGCAGCTCTAGGTTGGCTGTCTCCCGCCGACCACGTTCCCCATGGAACACGTAGTCCACGAATTCCAGCTACAAACAAAGATGCCAGAGCAGAAGTTAATAGCCTGCGTGCCTGTAGCCCTCCCCTGGCCTGTAGTGAAGGGAAAGGATGCCTCATTCGACACAGCAGGGGTAGCCAATGTGGTTACCCCAATATATATATATATATATATATGCTTTCGTAGATTTTCACGGGTACAGGAATGCAGGTTTTGGTGTCCTCGGGTGTCTTCCCGTGTAAAAGTTGGGGTGTCTAGGCGACGTTTCGACGAGGTCTCACTCGTCATCTTCAGGCTGGTGCTTTCGGCTTCTTGTTACTGGAACAGAGCAGGATCTCAGTGTTTGAGTTCCTATAAATACTGTAGAGGGGGTGTGGTGTATAGCCTCCAATGTTCTGGGCAGAGAGGAAGTTCCCAGGCTAGTGTGCCTTTTCTTCTTTTGTTCCTTAATTACTTGAGAGATATCTTGAGTGATTTCTTGAGTGATATCCTGAGTACCACTTAGGTGGGTCATTAGGTGTGGATTAGTTGTTAAAGTCTTTGTGTCTTGACCTCTTGAACTTTGTGAAGAGTTTTCCTGAGAAGATGGCTGTACTGTACTTAGTTGTGCTCTGGCTTGGCTTCGTGTATAGGGGCGAGCTGTGGTTTTGTGGCTTGTGTCAGCCAGATCTGTGTAGGGATTGTAGGGGGGTGCAGCATCCGGAGGTGCCACCATGGATTGGCTACTGGATGGTGTCTGTAATTCATCTGTGGAGAGGGTCTGGGTTTGGGTCTGGTGTGGTTGATTGGTGTTGGCGTTCTGTGAGCCTATTACTGGGCTACAATTACTGGGCTACAATTCGCATCAGCACTGCCAGTAGTCAAAGGTGACAGGAATTGTAGTTCAGCACCACTGGCCAGGGGACACATTGAGTGTCCCTGCCTTACAGCCACAATACCAGCTATCCGGTTAAAAGGAGTGGCTTCGTCCTTCAGTCCTCTTTATATATATCAAGGATGGAGAAGGGGCAGAGGAGTGATTACACAGAGGGAACATAAGAATAATAGAATTGAGGACCTAGTTCAGATTGAGATGATCAAACCATGTCTCTGGGCTTCACCACTTCAGAGGGGTGAGGGGCTCCCATGACTGAATGCTCCTTGGGATGGGGCAATGGTGGAATTCCCTCCACATAGAAAGCTAGCTGCCAAGGAGACACCTATCCCTTTCCCTGACATGCTAATTGTCTCCTGAATCGTGCACTTGAGGGCAAACCATGCGATTAATATCCCGTGCAGTTTGATCCTTCATCTGCGGCTGCTCTGAATGTGAAGGCACCACCCTATTAGGGCAGCGACAGGGAACCCAGGGGCTGACAGCCTCTCTATCTGGCCCTTAGGACTCTTCCCCAAGCCACACCCATCACCAGCCTTGCTCTGCACTTTCCTCAAGTGCCTTTGCCTTGTGCGTGGCTCTTTTGCTGAACCAAGGTAAGGCTCACAACTGTTGCTCCACCCATTTTGGCCTCTGCCCTGCCCACCATTGTCATGTGACTGCCGCTCAAAGGTTGCCCATGAAGGAATGTGGCCCTCACGCTGAAACATACTCTTCACCCCCTGAATTAGGGCATCCAGCCTGTAATATTGGCCCCTAACCTAGCTGCCAATCACTTCTGAAGGCCATGCACATCCTTCTTAAGTTGCAACATTTTCAGATTCCCAATCCAACTCCCTCACCCAGTTTCCTCCGTGCTCACCAGCTATGGGGCAAATGCATTTTTGTTACCTCATGGACACAGCGGAACAATTCCCAGTGGAAGGCTGTGAGGTGATTCGCCACGTCCTCAGCTTCAACTCGATGGATCTCCGTGTCACCTGGCGACACCTGGATTTCCTCAGGGAGAGGGACCTGGGGGAAAGGCCGAGTTTGTGGAGAGCAGGGAGAGAGATTCCAATGTATGTGTTAGAACCAAGAAGAAAACCTGGGTGGTTTTAGAGCACAAGGAGTGGGGGGGGGGGGAGTCTTTCTGGCAACTGCAGCTCCCTGATCCCACAGAGGCACAGAAGCTCACAGTGGGGCAGGGGCTGGGAACCTTTTTCAGTGCAAGAGAGGCGATGTCGCCTACCAGATCCCACCAGGGTGATTGAGGGGACCTCCTTGTTCTGGAAAGTGAATGAGTTGATAACAAGGCTTTCAGGTTTTACTAGTGATGGTTTAGGACAGAGGAAGTGCAGATAAATAATCAAGCCGAGATTGAACACTTTCCCCCCTTTTCCTTGATAGGGTTCCTACTTCACACTGGCAATTTAATGGTAACACTTCTTTGCAGGGTTGTTTGCACTGCTAATTAGAATCTAAAGGCTGCATTTCAGCTGGCTGAAGGCCTTTCATTAAAGCTCAATGTGTTCTACAGGCTGAATCTATGCAATTAGAAGTACACGGCCCTGAGTTCAATGGCGCTTACTCTCAGGGTAATTATGCATAGGACCGTAGTCATGCCAACTGGCTGATCAGGGATGTCAACCCAGGTCTCCTCAGCCAAATTCCAACATACTATCAATACACCACCCTTTGCTAGCTAACAAGACCCCTGGACGGTTAAGTCTTGTCAAAGGCAACTATGGGGTTGCGGTGCTCATCTCGCTTTCAGGCTAAGGGAGCCGGCATTTGTCCGCAGACAGCTTTCCGGGTCCTGTTGCCAGCATGACTAAACCGCTTCTGGTGAAATGGAACACTGTGACAGAAACCAGAGTGCATGGAAACACCGTTCACCTTCCCATGAAGCGGTACCTATTTATCTGCTTGCACTGATGTGCTTTTGAACTACTAGGTTGGTAGGAGCTGGGACAGAGCAACAGAGCTCACCCCGTCGCGAGGATTCGAACCACCGACCTTCTGATCGGCAAGCCCAAGAGACTCAGTGGCTTTGACCAAAGTGCCACCTGCATCCCTAACATGCCCTATGACTGTCAGCTGAGCCTGATAAATTGGGTATTACACAATATACTGCTATAGGAGCTGTCATGAAGAGCTCCTGCACATCAAAATTTACCTCTACACTACTGCTTACACCAAGAAACACAGCACCCGCATGACAAAAAGTCCCTGCCAGCCGAGGGAGGAGCAGAGCAGAGGGGAAGAAAGGAGCTCACTCACCAGCGATGGGAAACTCTCCTTAGTGCAAGCAAAGAGATGGCTGTTTATCCCCAGGGTAGTGAAAACACACTCTTCATTGGGCTGTAGCACAGATTTCTCTGGCAAAAAGCAAGGAAAGAAAGAGTTCCTGAACAATCTGGAGCAACAGCAGGAACATATCTCAAAACAGACGCATATTATCATTTATATTGTGGAAATGTTATTTATATATCTATATATATCTTTCTTCAGGGTCTGGTAGGGTTTTTCCTCAAGTTCAAACTGGACAGGGATTCTTGCTCCCCCACACCCCAAAACACCCCTTCTGCTCTGGCATGTAGATCACTTCTCTGAGGCATATGGAAATAGGGCATTTGCTCACAGTGCAATGTGGCCAGGATTCTATTAGGGCAGAGGGTCAGAAACCAATGGCCCCTTCAGATATTGTTGGACTATAGCCACATTCACACATACATTTAAAAGCATTATGATACCGTTTTAAACAACCATAGCTCCTCCTAAAAAAATTGGGAAGCTATAGGTTGTTAAGAATGCGGAGGGTTGTAAGGAGACCCGTATTCCCTTCCTAGAGCTACAATTCCCAGAGTTCCCTGGGAAGAGGGACTGATTGTTAAAGCCCTATGGGAATTGTCACTCTGCCATTCTTGCCTTGTCCCCCACCCCAGCTCTCGGGAGTTACCTCCTGAGGACGCTACTGCCACCAGGATGAGAGCCTCCTCCCGGGTGGGCTGCTCATCCGAGTACTGGAGCTTCTCAGTCACCGAGGCGAGGATGTCCTGCACGGAGGCCGAGAGGCGGCTGCGGATGGTGACATATGAGTGGTCTGGCATGTAAACACGGCAGAAGACTAGAAAGAAACAGAGCCGAGAGGCTGGAGGTTGGAATCCATAGCCAGCAAAGGACAGCCATGGTGAACAAATACACTTAGGTTGGGAAAAACTAAAAATAACAATCATCCTGCAATAAGGAGGGGATTCGGCCTACAGTCACTGTAGGATTCAATCCCCTCTGTTGACTCATCCTCATAACCTTGAGGGGCTTCCCAGAGGCTCTTCTCCAGCCCCCTCCTCTGAGGGACACTTGGAGGGTGATGTCAGAGGGAGCATTCCCAGCTGCGGCTCCTAGTCTGTGGAAGGCTCTCCCCAGTGAGGTCCGCCTGGTGCTTTAAGCACCAGGTAAAGGTTTACCTTTTCACTCAAGCTTTTGAAGTGATTTTGTTCTATTATTTGTGTGCTGCCCAAGCTTTCTATGGTTGTAATTTGATGAGGAGGATTTATGAGTGGAATTGCAGAACCATGTCTGCAGCTGCACTCATCAGCCCTTTTAAAGACAATCCAAGCGGGAACCCCAACACGACCGTCACCAACGCCCTCATCTCCTTTAATACTCACTTTCATCTGAGCCACGGAAAGCGACCCGTGTCTGGAGGCAGGAATCTATGCGCCGGAAATGCCTGAAAAGGGGTTTGACTTGCTTGCTGGGGGGATGGCTTTCTTCAGTCACCCTGCAGCCAAGAAGGCAAGATTTAGAAGCTAGAAAAGGGGCAAGCAACATGGGCCACAATGTGGGAAATTTTCAGAGGAGCAGGGCATCCGTGCCATTCTGTGAGGGGTTAAGGAGTCTGAATTTCTGAATGCAGTTTCCAAGGAGCATTCAGGGCAGAGGCAGGGAGCCAGGGGTCCTGCAGATGTGGCTTGACTCCCATCATCCCCAACCACTGGGCCATGCTGGCTAAGGCTGATAGGAGTTGGGAGTCCCACAACATCTGAAGGGCCACAGGTTCCCCAATCATGATTTAGGGATTTCAGAGGCAGTTTGGCCAGGGAGATTGTTGTGAGAGTGGGCTGCTGCTTGTAACAACCCACCATTAGACAGCTGACCACTATTAGAAGAGTTGTCTCCTGGACCTGGAAAGCACAGGGCGAAAGGTAAATATGGAAAAACCCTAAGCTTTCTATGTTCTTATATACATCAGTACCATGTAAGGTATAAGTAAGTTGTTTGGGTTGCAAAGTAACAAGGATTACGGTGACCTCAGCTTTATGAAAGCTTCCACTATTCAGAACTAGGTATAGCATAGTGGTTAAGAGCATGGTCCTCCTTGATTTCTAGTTCCAAGGAGATGACCTCTTAGTTTGCAACCTTTGGGGAAGTTCATATCATCCCCTCTAAGCAAAGAAAGAAAGTGTGTAGGTGTGTGTGTCGCAGGACTGCACAGGAGGGATCTGGCCCTGCACACCACCAAACACCATGTTCAAACATTCTACTTGGGTGCCACTGTATGCATGTAGCTCCTCCATATGGAGAGGGATTGTGATTGCATGAGGAGAACAACTACTGACACAGAAGTTTGAATTCCTGGAGTCCTGGGGCTTATTTAACCTGAGCTATCTTGTTGAAACTTTGCCCAGCAAATGCACAAATGAAACTGCCCAGGAAGATGCGGTGACAGAGGAACATGGCAACTGTGGAAAGCGGCAAAGTTTGTGCAGGCGAACCTCCACAACAATTGTTTTGCCAAGATGTGGAGGAGGTTATATGAAACCTGTTCTTGTGAATGCAGTACCGGCAACATAATGCACTTAGGAAAAGCAGCCTGAGAGGTTTCCCCATGCAGGAGAAATTCTGCATTCCATATTCCAAGTCCCCCTCTCCCCTTACTTGAGTTCAACTGTCTCCACAAGCTGATGAAGCTTCAAAATTTCATCTTCCAGTTTGTGATAGAGGGAGGAGTCCTTCATAATGAGCAGATACAGGTCCTAGGAGAAAAGAGAAAGTGGCCTGATCCATCATGCTCTGATATAAAAGGAAGGGGTACCTTCTATTTTGGCCCCCCTGGATCTATGGCTATTTGCCACCAAGTAAGGCAAAAGGACATTGGGGCGGGGGACTGTGGCTGGACTAATACTTTGCAATCTGTTGCTATTCTTCTTTTCTTAAAAAGTTTCTCGTTGTAATGAGAGTAGGGTTAGGGGTGTCATGGTGTACCTTGATAACTTTGCCTGCTTTCTCCTCCTCCTGCAAGATCCCCTTGTACGTCTCGAGGAAGTGAAGCAAAATAACCAAAACTGCTCGCTTTCGGTGCATGGCTTCGCCTTCCTTCCAACATGGCGGTGATGGGATTGTCGACGCTGTCATGAAGGTGACCCCATGGAAGTCAAGGGAAAATATCGGGGCTGCGGCCATAGAAGGGAGTGGTTGGAAGAAAGGAGAACAGCCGAAGTGATGAGGTTTGGAATGGGGTGGGTTGATTCTGGGTCCAGATAGCAAGATGGCAAGTACAGATCACAGAAACTGCAAAGATCACTAACGAGCCAACAACCCCATTCTCCATTAATGGATATAGTTTGCATATCCCTCAGCCATCCAGGAGGCAGTGGACTTTGGTATCTTTTGGTGCAGAATTCAGAATATGGAGAATCTCAATTTATGTCAGTGCTGTGGTGGTTCACATTTCAAACGTGAACCAGGAGACCTGCGTTCAGATCCCCACCCAAGACATCCAGCTCACCACCTGACCCTGGGCCCAGTCACTTTCCATTAGCCTAACCTACCTCAGAGGGTTGTTGTGAGGAAAGACAAAAATGGGAACTAGCGCCATGTAAACTATCCGAGCTCTTTGGAAGAAAGAGAGAGAAATGCGAATGAAAGCAACAATGGCTGTCCCTGCAAGCTACGTAGCCTGAAAATCCCAGTTTATTTAAGTTCAACTGTCTCCACGAGGGGGGGGGGGGAAAGAAAGCAAGTTTCGAGATTTTGTGGTTGCAGAGATGAGATGGGAAACAAACAAATAGGGGTAACTGAGATGGCTGATAAGAGTAGACAAAATGTCATGTACAATTCGCTCCTAAGGAAATGCAAAAAACCAGGGCTGATTTTTTAATGCAGTGTTATATGTTTGTGTGTATGTCATCACCAGAAACTCACAGAACCAGAGAAGGTCACATTCCGCACACCCACATCCACACCCCCTTCAGTCTATCAATACCAGAATTTGTGATGGTGGTGGGAGCTGTTAACAGGGAGGAGCAGCTTAATTGCTACCTGTTGGCTGAAATTAACAAAGTCCACCCAGGTTGTTTATTTTTTCAGAGCTGTGTAATGTTATCTTATTCTCTCGAGAGCCCTGTGTGACAAGAGAAGTTGACAGATGAGGCTAAAGGAGAGAGATTAAGGCTGCAATCCTATACACCCTAAGGAAGAGGAACTTAGTTCTGAGTAAACATGCAGAAGATTGATCGGCAGACCCCAAAATGCAACACACTAGAGGCTAAGATTTAATCTGCCTGGCAAATGATGTGGGATTGAGCAGATTTCTTCATAAAGTTATTATTAGGTGTATGGTTCCCATCACCATGACCACCAAAACTCCAAAAAGTTCAAGGACACATACATGAGAAAATAAACTAGGACTGTATCATCTAATGTTATCCTCATAGCAATACTGTTAAGACTGCTTAGGGTAAGACCCAAAGCGCAGGTGAGTGGGGACTGGTGGGCATCATCAACGCACATCTCCCCATGTGATGTCATTATGCTAGTATTTCCTTGCTTCCTTCAAGCAGCGGCCAATAAAGTGAAGCAGGAAGTGAAGAGATGCTGTGACATCATATATTTTCTTTCTACTACATATTACCAAGAACACACTGGAAAACATGTGGATCAGCGGTTCCCCCAGACGTCTTGCTATAACGTGCTGCTTGGAACCGAAAGGGTGATTTTGCACAACAACAATAAGAATTCACACTCTCAAGAGGTTAAATTTGTTCTCCAAAGCCAAATTTCTGCATTAGCACATTCTGCCCACTCCCTCCCATTAGAAAACTGGCAGGCACCATCACTGTTACATTGCAGATGGTTTCATTTCAGAAGGCCTTTACGCTATATAACATTGCTCTGTTTTTTAGGTTTTTTTGATGTAAAAATCTGTGCTGTACATTTTGCACGTTTTGTTTCTTCTTCTGCAAGCTGCTTTGAGACACACAGTGAAATGCGAGGTATGAACCTTTCTTAAATAAGAAAACTAATAAATAAAACCTGTGGAACTGCAGAAGGCACAGGGATCTATGCAACAAGAACGAGAAATATGAGGTGACCCAAACAGAGTTTCTCCTGCAGGAAAATGTGTCAGAATGGCATGCATTCCTCCCCCACCCCCACTTCTTCCCCCAACCCTTCAACCATTATGGGACGTTCCAAAACATCATGCAGAAAGGATATTGCTGGTGCAGCTGGTGCAGGAACTGCTCTGTGGGCAGGAACAGCGAGTGGGTGAGGACGATGTCGTCTAGCAGCAGGTCTGAGAAAAGACAAGGAAGGAAGAAAAGAGAGGGATTATACTGCTGTCCCGCCCTGAGAGTGCAAGACTGACAAAGAATTCGGTCCACCCTTCCTTTTCAGTGATGTAACGGGATAGGGCACGTAGGCAGATAAGCATGGTCACAAGGAGTTTATAACAAGGCCCAATCCAACTGGTTACAAAGGACCCGCCTCCTGTATCCCAGCACTGGGGACAGAGAAGGCTTTCAGGGTAAGGCAGCGTTGCAAAACCTTCATCTCAAATACGGAGGAGGGAAATGGAATCTCTTCCCGCTTTCCTGTTAGCTCTTTCTTCACGTCGTCAGAAAAGTAGTGCGCTGTGGTGTGACCCAGACCCGGAAACTATTCCTAATGTCCCTTCTCACACCTGGAACAGGTTGCCTCTGAACATGTGGCAAAATTGTGTCTATGTAAGGCAGCATGGAATGAACCAGAATCAGCTCCTGTGTATTTCACGTGAGGGTATCAAAGAGCACAACTTTTAGGGCAGGTGTGGGGAACCTTTTGGCTCCAGGTGTTGATGAAGATTAGTAATGTCCACACTGCCTTGCAGTGGCTTCCCAGGGTTTCTGACAGGGGTCTCTCCCAAACCTACCCAGAGATGCCAGGGAATAAGTGAACCAGGGACCTTTGACAAGGAACAAGTCTGCAAATCAATCTGCCAAAGACCAGAAGACCTCCCTAACCATCCATTCCTAAAATTCTTCTGTTAATAAAATTCTTCTGTCTACATATCCCTCCCACAAGGAGACTAAAAATCAAAGCTCCTCCACCTACTGTATTTTTCGCCCTATAGGACGCACCGTCCCATAAGGCGCACCTAGTTTTTTGGGGGGGAAATAAAGGGGAAAAAATTTATTTCCCCCCCAGGCACGGGGCTGGGGCGGGAAATAGCTTCCCCCGACCCCAGCCCCCAGAACAGGCAACTCTCTGCAAGCCGTGGGAGCCCAGCGCGGGCTCCCACGGCTTGCGGAGAGCTGCGCGAAGCCTGGAGAGGGAGAGGGGTCAGTGTGCACCGACCCCTCTCGCTCTCCAGGCTTCAGTGAAAGCCTGCATTCGCCCCATAGGACGCACACACATTTCCCCTTCATTTTTGGAGGGGAAAAAGTGTGTCCTATAGGGTGAAAAATACGGTATATAATAACTACCCCTCACCTCCACCTATAACCAACTGATTTTTGTTGTAAAACAGAAAAGTAATAAGGCCTCCTAAGCTGCCTCTTCCTTAAAATGCCTGAGGGGGAAAGATCTGATAACAATTAAGCAGCAGAGTTCTTTTAACAATTGCTCAGCTTCTTCCCAGAACATTTGCTCCACTAATTTTGAAAGCTATTATCTTACAGCTTGGCTAATGTATCAGCAAGATGCTAATCAGAACCAAAGCATCTAGCCGCTGAGCCTGAAAAAAGTCTGATTCCTCATGTTTTCCTCAGTCTGTTTCTCTCCCCTCTATCAGAAACCGTCCTGAGTCTTCTCTCACTGTCCGTATAATGGCCAACCAAAAAGTTAGAAAACCATATGCAAGCTTGTGAGCTCTCCTGAATTCTTCATCCAGCTAGATGCATGATGAAGCTGAAAGTGAGAAGGTAGGGTTTTTTTTGGCTTGTGTTCAAACCATCCATGTTTGCATCTAGTAAGAGACTGAAGATGGAGTGTAGGAGGTAACAGACATTTTTAGGTTTAAAAACTGAAAACAGTTTTATCAGGGGCTGGAGAGAATGTTACCTCGGAGAACAAAGTTCCTAAAGCCTAGATGAGGTTTAGGTCACATCACACCTTTTGCAGACCCCCCGCCCCAAAGTGTACCTATTTTCCCGGGACAGTCCCGGATTTATAGAAGCCATCCTTGTTTCTGATTTGATCCCGGAATGTCCCTCTTTTCCTTAGGACGTCCCTATTTTCATCAGAGAAATGTTGAAGGGTATGGTGCTATGTGATGGACAAGCCAAGGAGATAAGTGCCTATACACTGGTACCTCGGGTTAAGTACTTAATTCATTCCGGAGTTCCGTTCTTAACCTGAAACTGTTCTTAACCTGAAGTACCACTTTAGCTAATGGGGCCTCCTGCTGCTGCCGCGTCGCCAGAGCACGATTTCTGTTCTCATCCTGAAGCAAAGTTCTTAACCTGAAGCACTCTTTCAGGGTTAGTGGAGTCTGTAATCTGAAGCGTATGTAACCTGAAGCATATGTAATCTGAGGTACCACTGTACAATGTTTAGAAGACATCTGAAGGTAGCCCTGTATAGGGAAGATTTTTGTAATGATTTATGTTTTATTATGTTTTTATATATGTTGGAAGCCGCCCAGAGTGGCTGGGGCAACCCAATCAGATGGGCGGGGTATAAGTAATAAAATTATGATGACGATGGAATAAGACGCCCTGGTTTTCATTGGAGAAATGTTGGAGGGTATGCTTTTGTTTCTCAACACCAGGGGTGGAGAACCTCAGGCCCAGGGACCAAATGCAGCCTCTAAGCCTCTCTATCCGATCATCAGGACACACATCCCCACCGGCACAGTTTTGCACCCTTAAGTGCTTCTGCCTGGCTGGAATGTGACTTCACACTATGATATTATCTCTTGCTTGTCTGGATGGAGAGACTGGTGTAGGTGTGCAGACACCTCTGGCTTGTGCCTGGCTGCTGGAATACACAGGCAAGGGTTGCATCTGTTGCTCCACCCATTTTTTGTCTATGGCCAAGGCCACATGTGGAGGGTTACCCATGAGGGAATGCAGGCCTCAAGCTGAAAATGTTTCCCCACCACTGCCCTATATATTCCCAGGGAAGAGAAGGAAGAGGAATAGACACCAGTGTATAACCTTTCTATCCCTTCTGTGTTGTCCTCCAAGTTGTTTCTCAGCTCTCCTACTGGAGATTTTGTGTATGTGTGTGTACATGCGGTGTCAAGTTATATGCAAAACATATTCCCTACCATTAAACTATGGGTTGCTTAAAGAAATTACGCAAATAGAAAGAAGAGGTTCCAGTCAGAGACACCTGGGATGTTTGCTCTTGTGCATCTTTCTCCCGACAACACCACCTGATTATGGCTACTGCTTGGGCTAAAGTATGTGTTTTAATTTGTCCGTATCTCTACCTCCTCTGCACAGCAACACACACACACACACACACACACACACACAACAGGAAAGGGAGTAGTGTGAACTTATTGCTTCCTGGCAAATTTAGCATAGCCCTCATGAGCAAGAAAATCCTATTGGATTCACTTCAGTATATTGGGGGCAGGGAAGAGACAGAGAAAGGAGGCCAGCATGTTAATCCCTTGCATCAGCCAGACATCAAAAGACAGCGGGATCTGCAGAGCTAGACTCCCAGACAATCAAAACTGTCTGACTAGGAGAGAGGGAGAGGGAGAGGGAGAGGGAGAGGAAGAAGAAGAGGAAGTTAATTAGCTACCTTGGTGCTGTGCCTTTGCTAGCGACAGGGTTCTAATCCGAGGCTGACACCCCCTAAATAAACCGTTAAAACGTACACAAGCTTCTATATCAGGAGAAGAATGCCTCAGGGTGGGCTGGATTAATCACTGTGCTAAGTAAGGATGTATTCAGACTAGGAGGTTATTGTGCTAGCATGCCTGTTTCTAATCTGTCACAGTTTCTAACGCTGCATTTACACTGCGGTACCGGTTGCATTATGGAACTGTGCCTTTTTATATATCTATCTACTGCCACGTCACACTAAATTTCACTCAAACCGGGCATGACATAGCAGCAGGCGTCGCTGGGCATTTCACCACCCTTCATGCACATGAGTGCTTCTGTTCCCCCAGGATTCACCCATGTCAGGAAAGAACTGTACACCAGGATACCGCCCCAAATTTTATCGTCCAAATTTTGTGATCCATGTAAATGGTGGGAAAATCATAGCGGAAAATCCCTACGGATTTTCCAGGCTAACAGGGTTTGACATGGATTTTGTTTTTGTTTTTTTCTGGAAGTGATTAACAAAGAAATAGTGCTAAACCTCCACTAGATTCCGCTAGATTTCTAGACATCATCAGGTAAGGAAACTTCAGAAAAACAAAACAAAATTCTGCCTGAATCCACCTTAAGTCACAAAACAGGGTGCTAGCCTTCTTCCCCGCCATACTGTGGTCTATCTATCTACAGAGATGATTCACCTTTTGGCCCCATTTGGGGCTCTTCAAAATGTCCAGACATCCAGAATTTCACTGACAGCTCCTATTCAACAAGTAAAGGTAAAGGGACCCCTGACCATTAGGTCCAGTTGCGGATGACTCTGGACTTGCGGCGCTCATCTCGCTTTATTGGCTGAGGTAGCCGGCGTACAGCTTCCAGGTCACATGGCCAACATGACTAAGCCGCTCCTGGCAAACCAGAGCAGCGCACGGAAACGCCATTTACCTTCCCGCCGGAGCAGTACCTATTTATCTACTTGCACTTCGTGCTTTCAAATTGCTAGGTTGGCAGGAGCAGGGACTGAGCAACGGGAGCTCACCTCGTTGCGGGGGTTCGAACCGCCGACCTTCTGATTGGCAAGCCCTAGGCTCTGTGGTTTAACCCACAGCGCCACCTGCATCCCTTCTTCAATAAGTAGCAGCTCCTTAATTTTCTACTAGTGAAAAATATTGTACTGTTCTAGCGGGTGTGCATTTCCAGTGGGGAAAACTCATGAGAACATAAGAAGGGCCTGCTGGATCAGGCCAGTGGCCCACCTAGTTCAGCATCCTGTTGTCACAGTGGCCAACCAAATGGCTATGGGATGTCCACAAGCAGGAATCGAGCAGGAGAGTACTCTGCCCTTCTGTGATTTCCAGCAACTGGTATTTAGAAGCAGGCATACCAACTCGATGGAGCTGAGGCCTCTACAACTCCCCCACGTCCACTGGGATGGGGCTAACCCACCTACCCCAATCTTGAAGGGGGCAGAGGAGGCCTGGTGGGATGTTGTCCCAGGCCAACCAGCACAGCCTGGCATGTGAATGTTACAGAGGGAGGAGGCCTGGTCGGCCGATGCAACAGTCATCATGCACACACGTAATGTGCATGATGTTGTGCGCACACACACACCCAATATTGGGCGCATCAAATGCAGCACCCAGTTAGCTCAGGGAAGATTTAGCAAGCGCTGCAGCTATGCACATTGTCAGCGCACACAGAAGTCTATGTCCACCTGGCCACAAGATAATGGATTTCTGAACTGGCCATTGATATGTATTTATACTGTGTGTGCGGCAATCAGCTGGTGTGCAACTCAGGAGATAATAAAAGGTATTCTTAATAATTTAGATTTCTGCTATTAATATTCCTTCTGCAGCAGAGGTTGTCAGAGGTTACATGCACATGCACACGCACACACGCGCACGCACACACACACACACACACACAAACACACGTTAAGAAATAGAATATATTAAATAACACTTTCAGTTGGCTGAGAAACACTACAAAAACGAATTATGGCAATTATGTCACCCATGCTGCCGCTAATTAACTCCTGCCAAGAGAGCTTGAGGACATCTTCTAAAGATTTGATTCTGTAAGTGATCATAAGGATAGAGATTCTTCATGGGGTGGGGGCAATGCATAGTTACCGCAGTTTAATAAAAAGGAGATATTGTGAACCGACACCCCACTGCTACAGTGCACACAAGGGCCTTTTGGCTGGAGACATAGTCATCACACCACTAAAAGGTGTTTTCAGTTTAGCTCACCAGTGTGGAAAGGGGTCCAGCATCTTTCCCAGGAAGGGCAGAAGGTCTCAGGCAAGCGCTGGCCACGGCTAAACACCATTCATTCAGCAGAGCTGATCACAAACTCTGCAATCCAGTGGGCTTGCCAAGCTGGCTCACTGCCTGCTACTGAGCTAAGCCTTAATTAATTGGAAAGGGAGAAACAGTCCATGGAGAGTGACGCTGGGAAAGAGATCCCTGCCTCCACTGCACCAGACAGTATCCCAGAAAGGATGATAAAAGCCTGAGCGAGGCAAGAATCCAGGCCAAACTGGCCAGGGTGCAGATTAGCAACAGAGAAGGGAATGCCCCATCGCTGATGCCCACTTCAGCCTAGTCAGCTCCAGCTAAGCACCAATGTAGCAGCCAAACTGACTTGTTGCTGGGAGAGGAATTTGATTCAGTTTTTGCGTTTAAAGGCAAATCCACCCGGCTTGCTCTTTCCAAAACTATACACAAACCAAAACACAGCGGTTCTTTGAAAATCTTGCTTCTCCAAATTTTGCAGGACATTTCTCCAGAAAGGTAACGCGCACACAACGATGCCCGCATTAGTGAAAATAAGCATAGAGAAATGGATTGCATTTGGGAAAACTGCTTTGCAAAAACATGCATGTAAGGCCAAATTGCATACAAAAATTAGTATGTCAGGAGAAATTCACACTGCTAATGAAATTTCATGAGGACTTAAAAAAATATTGCATAGTGATGCGGAAATGAGGAGAACTGAACTTGACTTGAAAAACATTAGAAACTAGGAGATATTGTCACATTTGCTCATTCTTACTAGTTGCTGGGAAGGAAGAAGTCAGACTCGCAGATAGCCAAGTGTATCATCTCCCAAACTGAAAACCAATGCTTAATTCATTTCTGAATTATAATTGGAGGCACCCTTCTCTACTGTACCCTCATGAGCTTACTTTCAGGTGGTGAAAAAGAATAAGCAGCCCTTAGAAAAGTCTTCAGTGTGAGTTGGTTGAATGATCTGACCATACCTGATAGGCCCAAGAATCTTGCTGTTTGAGGGTGGGGAGGGGGGAGCAAATGCTGTTTGTGTCCCCACCTCCATGTTAGGGTACATAATACTGAAGGCCAGCCAAGTTATTTTGGAAACTGAGGCAGAAAAGTCCACAAGGACCTCTTGCTCTCATTGGCAGTAAAAATAAAATAATAAGACATTATTATTGGTATAGTACAATGCTGTCCTTTCATGACACTCAAAACAAGTTGCCTCAATCTGGCCAACAGCACAGCCGGCCCCATACATGATGCAGAGATGGGGCAGAATATGAGCAACTTACAGCAGAGGTTGGTTGGAAATAATTGAGACCAGAGCGGCAAATCATGCAGTGATACAGCAGCAGGTGTGGGTGAGGGTGAGACACACACACACACACACACACACACACACACACACACACATCAAACCTTTCATTTTTCTTGCATTTTTCATGGTACAGTAACTGTTATCTTGCAGCACAGTGTTTGGGAATAATTGACCTAACATTAGGAATATGCTTTTGGAAAGAGGCAGCCAGTGCTCTCACATGGACATGCACTTTCTCCTTTATGAACATACCCAGATGGGATCTTTCTAGCGGTTACCAGTTGTCACTTTCCCACTACCGTATTGGCCCGAATATAAGCCACACCCGAATATAAGCTGCACATTTAAAAGTCATGGGGGGAGGGGAGAGGGGGGGAAAGACAATAACCAAATATAAGCTGCTCCCTTCCTTGCTTTCTCCCTTCTCGGCCTTGGGGGAGAGGACAGGGGGCTACGAGCGGGGCAAGCACCACTTTGTCACGTGCCTGGCACTCCTTGCCCCACGCTCCTGGCTGCATAGTGGATAATTTTTGTAAGGTCGCAAATATAAGACACACTTTAATTTTTCATGGTCGGAATTGGGGGGGGGGGAGTGTGGCTTATATTCAGGCCAATACAGTATTTGCTGCATGCAGAATAATGGAAAGAATGAAAGGGTTTTATACTACAGGAGGAGATCTTAAACAGGGAATCTTATCTGATGCAACAACAGGGCAGCACCAGGAAGCAGGTCAAGGTTTTCCAAAAGGGTGGTCTGAGCAGTCATAAAACTGGCACCTCCCCTGTGCTGTTTTTGGCCTCACAAGATTTTAGGGCCCTCCAGACTGGGGTTGGTTTTTAGGGTGTATTCCACCACACATCCTTTGGTTAATTGGTTGTTCTGTGAGGCTTCCCCAATGTTACCACATTATTGCCATCTGGAAGGAGCCGTGGAAGGTGACCTTCTGAAGTGTGGAGCATTCTGCACTCCTGAAAGCTCCCCATGCATTCAGGAATTCTGAAAAATCAAGGTTCCAAAACATGTGAGGAGCCTTGGCGGATACGGAAGGCTTCCTGCTTCAAAAGGCTGCTGTTGAATGCCACCCCAGTCTCCGAGTGGTGCTAGATTCCAGGTGCAAGGTTCCAGGCACTTACCCAGGGTTTGTGTTTCCACTTGGAAATGAGGCACAGCAGAGACTGTGGTGTATATAGTTTATTTGCACATGTATACAACCTGAACCTACGATGGAGGGATTTACAGCATCAGCACCTCAAATGGGTCTTGTTTCTCCCACAGTTGCAGCCTTGGATTCAAGCAGACATCAAATTCTATGCTTTTTAAATTCTATGACCATGCTCTGCCCGCAGCCTTTTCCAGCCTGCAACCTTTAGTCTCCTAGGTCACATAACAGCCAACTCTCAACCCTGGCTTTCTTTTCCTAACTCACTCTGAAATGATGGAGGGGCTCCACCCACTTGGCCCAGAGCCTTTGCTTTCTTAATGGCACATTACCTTTCCTTGGTTGTCTTAATGGCCCATCTCCCAGATGATCTCCTGAACACAAGAAGCTGGGTCCAGGAATTAGGAGTCTAGCATCCAGTTCAACCCCCCAAGTCTTCATTAAATTCTATCAACTATTGGACCCATAAATTTAGGGGAGTCTGGCACCCACAAACTCATAACATTCGCCTTCCATGAACTGGACGGAGACCAAAATGGTGTGGACGGGGGGGGAGGGGTGTAACATTCTCTACACTCTGCACATTTATTTAAATACATTTGATAGCCTGCATATTGTTTTTGCTTTGCTAATATATCTTTAACCAGAAGAAACCCTTTCCTTTTTGCGTTAAAACCAGCACAGGACAGGCTATTGTAAATTAACAAAGCAAGTGAGGTGAGGGGGAGTGTGAGGCATGAGGACTGCAGACTCACACAGTGAGCCACGGTGTGAGAGTCAGGAATGACGCAAGCAGACTTGTCCTGATTTCCATCTGTGAAATGATGGAGGAAATTATCGCCCGAAAGGTTCGCCCAGCATCTTCATTTTATTTTCATATTGCGCCCAAGGACATGTGATTTGATCTGATTCCCTAAATCAGACTGAAAGAGCCATCTAAGTCTAGCAATCAATGCATACCCAGATCATCTGAGGACCTTCACAAGCATGACAGCATGGTGGGAGACAGCCATTGTCTGTGTTTGCCTCCAGTATATGTTCGTCAGAGGAATCTGGGCTCTGAACACGAGAACCAATGTGGTATGGTTGTTAAATACTGGATGAGAAGAGGAGACAACCAATTTCAAATCCCCATTTAGTCTTGGGGTTCACTGGGTGACTCTAGCTAAATACATTCAAGCACAATTCCCACCACCCAACCAAAATAATTCTGGGAATGTTAGTGTAAATGCTCCTGCAATCTGCAGCCCAAATGTTTTATAGATCGGGCCCCACTGGCGACTAAGTCCAGATGTCCTTTGGGCTTCAGCCTGTGACACAGCTGGGAGCTTTAAATTTAACCACCAGAGCAAAACAAGAGATACCACCATACACCCTGTTGCTGGAATGGTCTGTGCAAATGAGCACAATATGACAAAGGAGTACTGTTAATAACACTTAGCATTTTAAAAAGTGCTTTAAAGTGGTCAGCCCTGTAGAGGAGGCCAGTATTATTATCCTTAGGGAGCAGATGGATGGGATGAGCCTGAGGAAGTGATCCGCCAAGAGAAGGAAGCTACAGTGGTACCTCGGGTTACATACGCTTCAGGTTACAGACGCTTCAGGTTGCACTCCGCTAACCCAGAAATATTACCTCGGGTTAAGAACTTTGCTTCAGGATGAGAACAGAAAACGCACGCCGGCGGCACAGTGGCAGCAGGAGGCCCCATTAGCTAAAGTGGTGCTTCAGGTTAAGAACAGTTTCAGGTTAGGAACAGACCTCCAGAACGAATTAAGTTCTTAATCCGAGGTACCACTGTACTCCTAATTTACAGCTCAGTCTCTTAGCTACTGTGTCACATGGGTTGTACAAAGCAGTGCAATCCAGCAGTTTCCCCATGTTTTACCGCATTTCGGAATTATTTATCCCTGTGACAGAATTCAGGGTTCCAGGTCAGCAGAATCTGACGGTCTGGGATGGTTTATGTGTAAAATCCCAGGCAAGAAGGATGGCCAGTCAGATGAAGCAGGAGGAGCGACGTGAGGTTGGGACAGTGATTCGCCAAGTGCAACAGCAAGCCTGACAGCAAATCGCAGAAAGGGGCGACAGCCCTGGATATTGGCTTTCTTAGCTCAGCAATGCCAGCCTAGTGTGATTAATAAGCAAAAGGACACCGAAATGGCCAGCCAACTCTGGCAGAGAAACTGCTCAGAGATTGGAGAGCAAGCCAACAGGCTCTCGAGACTGCTCTACAGGGGAGGGATTAGCAGGCAAGAATAAGTGTCACAGAGTCACCCCCTTCACTGCAAGGAACAGCATGCTGCCAGCTGCCTCCAGGGCACAGAAGCCTAGAGACGAATGCTGAGCATTAGGCAGGGTCCAAGAAGGAGTAGGAAAAGATGAAGACAGACAGCAGTGGCTGGATTAGGAATAGGTGAACCTGTCAGTTTCAATTTCTCTTGCAACTCTGCATTTTCCCAGTTTTAAATTCAGCTTGGCCCATTTCTGCCTTGGGTTGCAAACATTTTTTTTTTAAGTCTGCATGAAAATTTGTATGCATTTCTGTATGTACTTCAACTAATATACACCTTTCTGCATTTTGCACATTTTTTCATTAACAGATACATTTTGGTGCACATTTCCCCCTAATATATCCTTGTTTTTTTTAATACATTTTGCTGGAGGGGTGTGTGTTGGCGATGGTTGGAGAACTGCATCACAAAATTCAGGGAGGTGCAAATTTCAGTTTGTGCATTGGTTTGAGAGCTGTGAATTGGGTAATTTCGCATTAAAACGCAAACTGAATTAATTTCTCCCCCATCCATAGACTGGATAACAGTCAGAGAGCAATCACATGCACACACCCCTTTTTTGTTACTCCTGAATAGTTGCATAGCCCCAACAGAGTGCCAGAGGGCTTGCAATCTATGGCTGTGTGCACGTTACAGTTTACTCTTATACTCCACTGCGCTCCCACTGCTGGTGCTTGAATGTACACATGACATTAGCCACAATCCATACCTATCATGTAGTTTCTTGAGAAATACTGCCGCTTGGTGCATTTCCCCCTCAAACCAGCTTCCACCTGATTTGAAAATGCAAGCCACGTTCACTTTGCTGTTAAACTGAGGTGTGTACATCTGAGACAGTCACTGCTTGTGTGCAGATGACAGTTCATGCCCGGGTGACCCCTTCATGAATAAGAGCGCAGGGGTGGAGGTTGCAGGCGTGGGGAAACCAAACAAATAACGCACATGGGGTGAAGACATTCCCTGCCCCCTCTCTGGTGTGTACAGCAACATGCAAATGTGACTCGAAAAGCAACGGGGGAAGAAACAACCTCACTGCAGTTTAAACCATTAATGTATGCACAGCCTATATGTGAGTCTGATTGCAGGGTAGGGAGAGGAGCAGTCACAGACGGTCAAATAAGCAGCAAGCATGAGATCAGGGAGAGTCAAGTGACTGTGTAGGTAAGATGCAGATAAAGTGGTTCAGCAAAGCTTCTGCTGGAGAAAAGGATCTCAAGGAAAGACCTCCAAAGGAAGAGAAGGAAACAGCTCAGTGAATGGAAAGGCTATCCTGGGTATAATGAACAGACAGACTGGGGGGAAAGGGGGCAAAGAGAGGAGGTGGATGATGAGTTCGTAGGAGAGCTGGAAGGGGAATATGGCAGGCATGTTAACAGTCATCCTGCCGGGCGGCCCCTAACAACTGAGAATTGCCTCCAGAAACTTCACCAAAGCTGGGCTTTTGTCCACAGACAGACAGGCATGTTTGGACAGGCAAACTAATCTAGATTTTTAGGGCCAAGTCACTTGGGCAGGCTTAACAGGCAAGGCTATGTGGTTTCTGATGCTGATGAAGGAAGAGGGGCATGCAAGAGGCAGAGAGGGAAGAGTTTGGGAAATGAGAAATGGATGCTTATGCCACAGAGGGAAAGGGAGACAGCAAGAGAGGGCAGGAAGCCAGGGCAGTCTTAGATGGAAAGTGGTGAGGAATGGATGCCCCAAGGCCCATTGTCTCCTATTAGACCATGGGGAGGGCAGCGAATCTCCATCATGCCCTGCTTCTGAGCGTCCCAAGGACATTAGCTGACCAGGCCGCAGTTGGACCAGATGCATCCCTGGCCTGATCCAGCAAAAAGATTGCCGCTTGCCTTCTCTGGCTCAGATGGGTGAAGCTGCCACTCTTCTTTCACCGGTGATGTGTGTTGTGAGCCACCGGGAGGGAAAGAAGTGGTGAGGCATGGGAAATCCTCCTGGCTCCAGCAGAGAGGCACAGGCCTAGATGTCAAGCTCAGATCAAAGCGATTCTGGGCTGCTTTGCGGGGAGGGAATCTTGGACAAGTGACGGCAGCGGCAGCGGCGGAGGCAGTGCAGTGAGGAGAGGATTAAGGAAATCCTTGGCACAATGGGGAGCCATGCTCTGCGGCTGGGGTGGTCCTGCAATTAGCAAGGATGCGCAACAATAAAGGAAGGAAAAAGCAAGCCTCGTGTGTTTTTTTTCCTTTTCCCAGGCGCGACAGGCCTGTGCAAACATTTCAGCCAGCCCTCAGAAGCCTACAGGCCTTCCCTTTCTTTTTGAGAGGGAGAGAGAAAGGGCATATAATTATATCCTAAGGGGGAACAACATAAAAGGAGGTTGTGTCTCCAGTGGTTGGAGTGGGAAGTTGGGAGCAAGGACGACTGGAGTCTAATAAATTAACAACAAGAGGTCTTGGAGCCAAGAGTTCTGGGTTGCACTCCACACCCTCTGCCAGAGGAGGAGAAGGGGTGCCCACAGCAATGGGTGGGGGAGGAAGGGAAGAAAGGGGAGAATCTCTGTGGTGGCGGGGGGTGGGGTGGGGAAGGATGCAATTAGGCTTCTGAAAGGAGCCCTTCTAGGGCACAATCCTCTCTCTCTCTCTTTTTTTTTTAATATTTTTTATTAAGGATTTTCTTGTTTTACAGAAGTGTAGTGCCTCGTTTTTTGTTTTTTTTTTTTTCTTCTTCTTCTTCTTCCATGTAACGTTTTTACAAATCCGTTTCATTTGTTGAGGCATTAGGGGGAGAAGAAAACAGAAAGAAAAAAGAAAGGGGGGTGGGGAGAGGGAGGATGGATGGGGGTGGGGTCGGGTGGTGGTGTTTCTATTATGTTTAATGTATGTAGAGTTTGGTGTCAGCGTTGCTTGTGTTGTTCACTTGTGTTCCTTTGGTGGTGAGAGAGGTTGGGGTTGGCTTAGGGTGTGATTGTTTGCTTGTGATTGGCTGTGGTAATCTTTGTTTTCGTGTGTGAGTGAGGTGGGTGGGTGTTTTGGATCAGGTTAGCCATATTGATTTGTATGCTGTTGGTGGATTATTGTCGTTGTCCTGTTGGGCTGTGTATGTGATAAAGGGGAGCCATACCGGGGTGAAGGCGTCTTCTTCTGTTTGTCCCCGTGTCAGTTTCAGTTTATTAGTTAATTTTTCTAGTAGGGCTGTTTCCCATACTATTTGGTACCATTGGTCCATGCTTACTCCTGACAGGTCTCTCCAGTGTCTGGTTATGATGTTTCTGGTTGCTGAGAGCAGGTGGGTTATAAGTTCTTTGTGGTGTAAATGGGCATTGTTGTCTTGGAAGATGTTTAGTAGGGCCAATTCTGGGGTGATGTCTATTACTTGCTTAGTTATTTTACATATTTCTTGTATGGCTGTTGTCCAGAATAGTTGAATTTTGGGACACTCCCACCACATGTGGAGGTATGTGCCTGAGGAGGTGCACCCTCTCCAGCATTTTGGTGAGGTTGGGCACAATCCTCTCTGAAAGCCACCCACCATGACCTGGAAGCCCCCACTTCCTCCTATTCCAAAATGCATAGGAGGAGCAGACTGTGGTTAGCCAGCAAAGACTGGAAAAGAACTCTGCACAGGCTCAGAGAAATTCAGCTCCCCCCCCCCCCATTGCAATTATGATCACTGCTGCCGGGTGTATCCATTTCTTCCTTGTTCACCATTCCATTTTTTCTCTGAACATGTGCTGAACGTTTTTGGTCAGAACTTGCTGATTTGCAGGAATATCAAACAGTACAGACTCCTGTCCTTAGGAGTCTACCATTTTAGGGTGAATTTATGCATTTTGTACTCTGCCTTGCAGGTCTTTAAAACTGAGCATGGAAACCTCAATTCCTTTCATCCAGCTATTCATGGGAGCCAAGTTTGCTTTACTGGAAGTCTATTTTCATCTCCCAGCAGTTCTAGTTAAAGGGCCCTGGTTAGGACTGGGAAAGAAATTCTGCCCATTGGCTTGCAAAAC
This sequence comes from Podarcis erhardii, assembly GCF_964252035.2. Classification (NCBI taxonomy): domain Eukaryota; kingdom Metazoa; phylum Chordata; class Lepidosauria; order Squamata; family Lacertidae; genus Podarcis; species Podarcis erhardii. The sequence goes on along the minus strand of NC_138502.1, from coordinate 27,842,203 downwards.
TGGGTTTCGGATAGGCTACCAGCAGTTCCACTGCAGGGCTAGACAACCCACTGGTCTGAGTCAATGTATAAAGTTGCTTTTTATACCCACAATTACCACAATTTGAGAGCCCTGGGCTAGGGTGGAGGGTTTGCGCTGTTTTCCACAGGATTCAGTCCTGAAGATCAATGCTCTAGTTAATTAACAGCCTCCCCACAAGGCAAAAAAAAGCTATCTTCCCACCCTCCTTTCCATCACACACAGAATCTCAGATTTTGTTGTAATTATTGCTATTTTTAAAAGCAAATTTCTAGCTCTCATTGTGGCTGAGCAAATGTTTTAAAAACAAGCTCTATCCCTTGAATGCTCAGAGAGACATCTTCAAATAATTCTGCCTCTTTTTGTGGAACTCTAATCCCTGGCTTTACATACACACACAATCGAGGGGCATCCATGTGTTAGATTTGAAAGGAGGTGGATATATTCATAGTAAACCAAAGAGTCCTCTCAGCCCTCAAGCTTCAGTCTTCTTTAATTTCTACCTGTCTCCACCAAGACAGGAGGTGGAATGTAGCCAGCAAAACACACACACACACACACACACACACACACACACACACACACACACTTTTATTGCTAGCTTAGGGGCTGCTGTTTGAATCTGAGGGGAACTGACACTGCTTTAAAAACCAATGCTGCCTGCCCACTCTCAAGCTGTGAATGTGCAATGTCAAGGTCAGGCTGGGGCTGCGAACGACCCAGGAGAGAGCAGCGTCTAAGGCCGAGCTGCGTCTACAGCTCAGGGCAGTTGCTGGATCAACCTGAGCAATAAAAGGCACCATTACTGGTGTTGGAAGCCAGAGTAGAGGTTTTAGCTCACAGGACAATCCCAGGTCTGGGTGGAAGAGGAACGAGGCAAGCGGCAGAAAGGAGTGAGAATAAGCAAAAGAAGGCCAGAAAGGGGGAAGGTCATTGTCACCTGCTAAGCATTTCTCTTGTGTATATTGCACAGACATACACATTTTGAATTTGTCAATGGCAGCATCAAGACAGACATGTGTGAAGGAGCCAGCACGGATTAACGGCCAGAGAGAGAATTTTCATAGCATTCAAGACAAACTGAAACGAAATACTTTTCGAGGGATGCATTTCACACATTCAGCTGAGTCACTGGGTACTGTGGAACTGTGCGGTGGCTGGGTGTGTTTGCAGTACAAATCCGCCACAGCACTGTCCTTAAACTGAGGTAGCTTTTGCTTAGCTAGCATCAATGCGCCATGAAGCAACGCATCTTTAATAGACTTTTGATGACTGGTGGCCACCAGAAAGTAAAAAGAGTATATGAGCTGAGAACAGTGTTCCTTCTTTTTTTTCTTTTTCTTTTTTGGCACAGGGCTAGAAAGAAAGCTGGTCTATATAGTCAGAGCAGAAAGCAGCAGCTTGGATTTTTGCAGGTGGTTGGGTAGGATGTAATGGTGCTCCCTGCTCTCACATTCAACTTCTTTCTAGTAACCTCACAAGGAAACTCCCCATGTAAAAGCTCTCCTGAAATGGCCCACATCTCTGATACAAGTTGGGAACAGGAAACTATTTCAATATCGTTCCACTCCACCTGATGTGCCTAACTCCATCCAGAAGATAATGCAATACGATCAAAGTCTGCAGCAGCAATTATTCCATATGTAGGAGGAGTCTGAAGTACACAATACAGCTCTCGCTTTCACTTCCTGAGTGTGTCCTTCTTGTTTTAACCTTTGTACCATCAAGATTCCTGCAGTCCTCTGCTTTAAATACCACATAACTCAAGAAAGAAATAATATACATCTTCCAAAGCTCTCCAATGAGCACTGGGAAGGGACATAAACCAAGCGCTGCCGCAACCTAAAAAATAATAATCCACCAACAGGTAGAAAATGAACACCTGAAAGGGGCCTCTGTTTAATGAGCATCCTTTCCCAGACAGAGCATAGGCCGTTTCTGCCTTTTCCTTCTCATACTAGCTAACCTTAGCATTGGAGTGGTGTTAAAGATTAACAGAGAGGTTCAGGGACTTGGGGCCTATGATATCTGTGTTACATACGACACAAGACTTGAAACCAAAGTCCACTCCAAGTCATCTGGCTTGATACAGTTTGTGCCCACCTGATCTTTTATTGTGCCCAAATAGTAACTGAAGGAAGTATGCATGTAGCCACCCACTCCAGGCAACTTTGATTTCCTCTGCCCTGTTGGTCCCTTTAAACCGCAGCTGCCTGCAAATTTCTGCTTAAGATTTGAAATATTCACCACCCAGAGGCCAATCTCTAGGAGATCTCAAGCTTGTCTGGCAATTTTGTTTTTTATATATAATATTTTTTATTAAGTTTTCAATTGTACCTTTCAAAATAAATATTTTACAAACTTTAAAATATCAAATGACTTCCCTTCTTATCCTTCCATGCTTCATTTTACATGTCATACATTCCTGCACATTTTATTATAACCATTCAAATCAGTTTTCCACTTTTACATCAATCGAATATTATTTAAGCCATTGAATTTATCTTAACGCTGCCAGCGTTTTCAGCTGTATACAGTAATTTTCCATGTATTCAATAAATGTTTTCCACTCTTCTTTCAATATATGTTCTTCTTGCTCTCTTATTCTATGTGTTAAATCTGCAAGTTCTGCAGATTCTGTCAACTTAAGTTGCCAGTCCTCTTTAGTTGGGACATGGCTCACTTTCAATTTTGGGGCTAACAAAACACAGGCCGCAGTTGCTGCATACATAAATCACCTTTTCTGACATCTAGCAATTTCTGTCTAGGTTATTCCCAATAAAAATGACTCTTGGGAGTAATTTTAAGCATTTTTTTCCAATTCGTTATATATCATTTCCCAATACAGTGGTACCTTGGTTCTCAAACACCTTGGTACTCAAACAACTTGGTTCTCAAAAGCCGAAAACGCGGAAGTAAGTGTTCCGTTTTTCGAAAGCCAAACATCTGATGCAGCTGTCGGCTATTGTTTCTGGGGCGCCTGCACCTATCAGAAGCTGCGTTTTGGTTTTCAAAAATTTTGGAAGTCAAACGGACTTCCAGAATGGATTAAATTTGGCTCTTTTGTTTTTGTTATTTATTTTGCATTTTTGTTTTTGAGGCTTTTTTGGTTAATTTGTTTTTGTGACTGTGTGGAACCCAGTTCAGCTACTGATTGATTAATTGTGTGACTGCAGAAATGGATAAAAGCCCCCCATCCAAACAATGACTATCATCAGTGCAGGTAAGATTTTTTTTTTAATCATCTACAATGCTGTCTTATTTATTTTATAGCACAATACATTGATTATTGCTTTCATTTTATGGATCAATGGTCTCGTTAGATAGTAAAATTCATGTTAAATTGCAGTTTTAGTGGGGTTGCTTTTCAAAGTCTGGAACGAATTACCATATTTTTTGCTCTATAAGACTCACTTTTTCCCTCCTAAAAAATAAGGGGAAATGTGTGTGCGTCTTATGGAGTGAATGCAGGCTGCGCAGCTATCCCAGAAGCCAGAACAGCAAGAGGGATCGCTGCTTTCGCTGCGCAGCGATCCCTCCTGCTATTCTGGCTTCTGGGATTCAGAATATTTTTTTTCTTGTTTTCTTCCTCCAAAAACTAGGTGTGTCTTATGATCTGGTGCGTCTTATAGAGCGAAAAATACGGTAATTCATTTTACATTACTTTCTATGGGAAAGCGCACCTTGGTTTTGGAATGCTTTAGTTTTGGAACGGACTTCCGGATTAAGTTTGAGAACCAAGGTACCAATGTATACTTTTACCTTTTTACATTTCCACCCTTGCTTGGAAATTTTGTGCCTTCTGACCTAGAAGCTCTTCCTTCTATTCTCAGATGTATAGTCAATCACACAACCCAAAAGCACTTTGCACATGTCCAGAAAGAATTTGCATATTTATTCTTTTCTTGCCTGCAACAACTGTTCTGAGCTTAAGTAACTAGGCATGAAAAATCCAGCCAGAAAAATGATCTCACTGCTAAAATTAATACACTCCTAATTTTTTAAAAATAGTGAGTAGAAAGTCCAGCTCTCTTCAATAAAAAAGGAGAATTGTTCCCAGTATCCTGGAGGATACTTTCATTAGGGAGCTGGTGTGGTGCTATAGTCCAACTACTTCTGTTTACCAAAGGCAGTCCTTATTTCCTACTGCCTTGGCGACACTTCTAAGGGCCTTTAAGCTAAGTACTGTATGCTAAAAGCATGAAGTGGGAGATTGAGGCCTCCCATCTCCCAAGTCCTGTGCATGTGCCAGAGACTTTGGGGCAAAGGGACCACAAGTAGCAAACACAAATAATGGCTGGATACCAAGAATGCCTACTCTGCAGCTGAATGTCAAAATTGTTACACAACACACACACACACAAACATGTACTGACAATGCTTAACTTTTTGTTACCTTACAGACAATTAAGGAAGATGGTAGCATTTTAATGCATGGCTCATGTACAGACCTTTTATACATACATATATATATATATATATATATATATATATATATATATATATATATATGAGCTTTGCACAGAACACATCAAAAAAAATTTTTTTAACTGTTTCTCTTTAATTTTCATCACCAGAGTTTCACATCAGTGAATATAATTCTAGGTTTGATTTTCCAAACACTGAAGATAAGCCCTACACACACAGATAGCTATTTCTTTTTTAATGCATTCTCATCAAAATTTGTGGTGTGTATCTGGCTATGGCTTGACGTGAACAAACAAATGTACGGGCGCCCAAAGTAAAAAATGTGGCGGCTTTACTCCTCCTTCAATCCGACTGCTGCCATGCTACCTAGACTTAAGCCATGGTTTAGCACAACGTTCCACCAGTCTGGGAAGACAAACCATGAACCCATGTTCAGACTTAATGCTAAACCAAACCACGGCTTAGCTCTGCATAGTGCAGCAGAAATAAGGCTGAGGAAGAAGCAAAGTAGCCATGATTTTTCTCTGAGTGCCCACATGCTTGCTTGGCCATGGTTTGCCTTAGAATTATGTGCAAACTGTGCCAATGTCCTAATGCCACTTCAAATCTATCTCTCCAGTATTCATCACCTGAGGGCTGCAGCATCCAGCAATGACTACAGTCCATGTGTGGATGAACCAACATGGATCTAATGCAATGGAAAGAACTTGGGTATTACTTTGCATCACCTCACATACAACGCTTTGCAATGGAGCCAGTTCACACGTTCAGCTGCCAGTGGTGATGTAGATGCAAGTGTGAACAAGCCTGAGTTCAAATGCCTACTCAGAAATTGACTCCTTCTCTCAACCTTGTTTCTTCATGTGCAAAACAAGGATAAAACAGCCTTGCAACTCAGATCACAAAGATTACAAGTCCACATTTCAAATTAGTTCTATTATTAGTCATTCAGTGGTCTGAAGAGGGGGAGGCTTCTCTCTCTCATCCCTACAAACACATTCCTTTCTGGTCACTTGGAAGTGTTTCTTACTCACCACAGGTGACTTGTCAAGCAGTTATTTACAAGCGTGCAGTAAAAGTCAACCTCTCTCACGAGGCAGGACAGATGTGAGAATAATCGCTGTACTGTAATACATTTTGTACTTAAAAAAAACAAAAACCTAATTACAGTGGTACCTCGGGTTAAGAACTTAATTCATTCCGGAGGTCCGTTCTTAACCTGAAACTGTTTTTAACCTGAAGCACCACTTTAGCTAATGAGGCCTCCTGCTGCCACCGTGCTGCCAGAGAACAATTTCTGTTCTCATCCTGAAGCAAATTTCTTAACCCAAGATAATATTTCTGGGTTAGCGGAGTCTGTAACCTGAAGCGTATGTAACCTGAAGCGTATGTAACCCGAGGTACCACTGTACAGAGAAATTAACCATTACAAAATATTTAGCAGTTATGTAGCACTTTTTGCCAAAGGGTTTGAAACCCTACATACTGTATCCTCATTCACTAACCTTACAACAACACAGCAAAGGAGACCAGAGATTATTGTCCCTATTCCCATAGAAGTGGGGGCTGAAGCTAAGAGTTGCTTGATGCGAGTCAATGATTCCAGGATCGAACAGACCTGGCACTTTCTAGCTGACAGTTCACCCTCTTAAAACTCCACTAGCTCCAGTACTAAGCTCTGGAGAAGCCACTCACCTCCTTTACCCATTCCTAGATGTCTTTTCTCTTTGACCCCAGACCTTCTTCCCCAAAACCCCTACCATACAACTAGCTGTGAGCTGTCCGAAGTGGCTGGGGAAACCCAACCAGATGGACAGCGTATAAATAATAAAGTTGTTGTTGTTGTTGTTGTTGTTGTTGTTGTTGTTGTTGTTATAACTTTCACTGGAAACTTGACCATGTGGCAGAAGCTCTTTTGCATCCATTTTCACCTTTAAGCCCCCCAAAGTTTGATCTTGCCGCATAGACTCCACTGAACTCCTCTAGGCAACCCCAGGAGCAGGCAAGCCTTCAACATCATAATTCCACCCAACCCCAATCACGAGTACCCCTTACACCAGGGATATGGAGCCCGGAGCCCTTTAGGGGATGTTGAACATCTCCTCCCATCAGCCCCAGCTGGCACGGTCCATGGTCAGGGATGATGGGAGTTGCGGTCCAGCAAAATGTTGAGGGCTACAGGCTCTCCACCCCTGCCCCAACACAAATGGTCCATCTGCAGCATTCCTGCCAGCAGAGAGTGCACTCAGCAGTATGTCTGCTCTTCCTATGTTTGCCATCATCCCTTAAACAGGTGCAATCACCAGGCTGAAGGAGAGGGAAGCCCCCCCCTTAACTTTGTTACTGCCCTCCCAGCTCCTTCACTGCCCCACCCCCCATAAAAATTCTTCCTCCATGCTGGGCCTATTTCTCCAGATCAAAGATCCCAAACGGAGATGATACCAGCTGATTATGATGGAAAGGTGAGAAAGTCTGATCATTCCGAGACCATATCCTGCTACCTGATTCTTTTCCGTAAAAATAAGGCCCTGCAGACCCTCTCAAACACAGGGTAACATGCTTGCTTGGAAATCGCACCTGGAAGCTCTGTGCTCAGTTTGGATTCTGGAGAAGTGGGAGGGAGACAGGATTCAGTTACTGAGGAAAGGGCACTTTGCACATGCTCAGAGACACACTTCAGTATTATGCCACATGTTCTGGGACTAATTCACAATATCATAGAATTTTAGAGTTGGAAGGGATGCTGAGGATCATCTAGTCCAACCCTCTGCAGTGCAGGAATATGCAGCAGTCCCATACAGGGAACCTACAACCTTGGTGTTATCAGCACCATGCTCTAACCAACTGAGCTATGCAGGCCAGATAAATTGGTTCCGACTTCCAGGGCCCAAGTAAAGGCATGTCCATCTGATCCTACCCTTGCCAGTCCCTACATCGACCTGTATTCTGTGCAAAAATGTCAGCTACTGCTGCTGCCTTTCCCTATGGCACTATCAGCCCCTGATATTAGAGCTGTGAATTTTCCTTTCCTTAGCTTGGCACCTCCCACTCTCATTCCAGGGTCCCAAACTCGTCCCCTACCTGCACCGCAGCCATGCCCATGGGGGGCTGTCGGGTCGCCTCCCAGCCTCTCCAGAAGCCTTCCCAGCAGTCGATCGGGGCTCTCGGGTTCTGCCAGCGGTGCCCAGCAGCAGGTGGGTACAGACTCTGGGCTGAGCTGGGTTTCGCCTCCTCCGCCACCGCCTGGGGACAGCTCCTCGGAGGAGAAGGACGTTGGGGAGCGCAGAGAGGAATCGGGGGGCCGCAGCTCCAGCCATCGCCCATCGCCAGCAGTGTCCGTGCCTCCTTCGGGGGGCTCCTCGGGGGGCTCCTTGAGGAATCCGGGCAGCAGGATCTTGGAGACGCTTTGCCTGCGAGGCAGCTGCCCACCAGCCCCGGGGCCAGCCCGGGCAGCCAAGTGAGACCCCTGCTTCTTCAGAAATTTCTCCAAAGGCTTCATCCCGCCGACGGCAGTGGGGGCACCCAGGGGCTCAGCTGGGCCCCAGGACGAGGGGTGATCCAATGTGCCCTTTTCAGCTTAGGCCAAAATTGGGGATCAGGGGCGGCGCACTCTGCGTGCCTGCGGCGGGGGGGGGAGAGACGTGCGATCAGAGAGTCATGGCTATGCCAGATGTTGGAGGCGGGCGAAGATCTGGCCAAGAAGGTGGCAGGGAGCTGCCTCTTTGGAGAAGGGAAACGTGTCTGGCGTTGGGGAGGGGGTGTGGAGCGGGGGCGCTGCTCTGGCCAACCTTACCGAGCGTGGAAAGGCTTTAGGGGGCGGGGTGCGCGGGGTCCTGCTTGACTCTCCCTGCAGGGGGAGTGCCCAGAGGCGCCTCCGGTGGCTTCGCGTCCTGACGCCCTCCTGAAGTGGTAGGCGGTGAGAGGCAGACAGGTGGATTGCCGTCTACTCTTTGGCCGCGCCAGAAACGTGGCGAGCGTAAATCCCCTTTGGAGAGAGAGAGGGGTGGAGATTCTTCCCTCCCCACCTCTGCGCCCAGCAAAGCGAGGCGCGTGCCCTTGGCCCCCGCAGGGCTTTCCCCAAGCCGACGAAGCGTCCCGGCTTGCTTGCAATCTGAATCTCTCCTGTTCCTCCGCCAGCCCGCAGCCTCTGCCTCGTCTCCTTCGCCTTTGCCACTCCGTGCGCCCTGCGCGCGCGCGCCCTATTCGCCAGGCTGCTGCTGCCGCTGCAAGCGGGATCCTCCTTTATGGATGCTCATGACAGCGGGGGAGGCAGCTGCTGGCAGCAGGAGCGGGGGCTGAAGCCTGCCTGCCTGCCTGCCTGCCGGGGAGTTTGCATGGGGGAGGCTCTCTGCTTGACCGCCCCCGCCCCCTCCTGCAGGAACCTCCCCTCCTCCTTCTTCGTGCCTCCTGGCCTGGAAAGAAGCAGGCGGAGTCGCCAGTCGGCAGGCTTCTCTCGCAAAGCAGCAGCCAGCCACTCTCTTTCCCTCGCCGCCTCTCCTCCGGAGGGGAGCAAGCCGAGCCCCGCCCCGCCTCCTCCGGCCCCTCCCCCGCCTTTGCACCGGTTCCTCGCCCACCCGCTAATTTTGCCTGCACTTGTTACGCGGGGGGCAAGGAAGCCAAAAATCCACACCTTAATCTTGGACTATAACTGGGGGGGGGACCCAACTAAAAACAACAAGCGTGATGGTGAGAAATCAGGCTGGTTGGGCAATGTTGCAAGATTAATCGGGGCTTTATTTGCATCTTGATGCAAAACATTGCCCTCAGCTTGCTTGGAGTGAAAGTCAGATGATTCATTTTGGGTCGTTGACGCCGGCTGAATTATTAAAGATTTTTATTCTATTGCACATTCAATTTCATATTACTTAATGATTGTGTCTGTGTGTGTGTGGTTTAATAGGTTCAAGTGGAAACAGCACGCACAGAAACCAACAAGAAAGTATAAACTTTTGAATTCCGGGATGCTTTTTAAAGGGTGGGAGAGGGAAATCTTATATCTTCAAGAAAACTTCAGGCATTTCTTGCCGACCATAATGGCTCATGGCACAAAGAAATGTTGTAGTCTTTAAGGCAGGCACAGGCAAACTCCGGTCCTCCAGATGTTTGGGACTACAATTCCCATCATCCCTAGCTAACAGAACCAGTGGTCAGGGATGATGGGAATTGTAGTCCCGAACATCTGGAAGGCCGGAGTGTGCCTATGCCTGCTTTAAGGGCTCACAAATCTCTTGGTTATTTCTGATACATTCAGACACTTTTCTTTGCCCAGGTGGATAAATATTGGTTACACTAAATAATTTCAAAGCAGTGGTTTCTTCTTCTTTTTTAAAGAGTTCTAAATCACCTTTATTCAACTGTGTGTGTGACCCTGAATGTCTGCCTTTTTCCTACTCAGGTATATACGCATCTGAATGTCACTACAGCTGGCATCCCCCATTACTACACACACACAACCTATTCAAATTATTTATGTCTATATTTATAGGGCTCCTTTCTGAATACAGTGGTACCTCGGGTTATATATGCTTCAGGTTACATACGCTTCAGGTTACAGACTCCGCTAACCCAGAAATAGTACCTCAGGTTAAGAACTTTGCTTCAGGATGAGAACAGAAATCGTGGTGCGGCAGCAGCAGGAGGCCCCATTAGCTAAAGTGGTGCTTCAGGTTAAGAACAGTTTAAGGTTAAGAACGGACCTGCGGAACGAATTAAGTACTTAACCTGAGGTACCACTGCATGTAAAAGAAAGGGTACCCTTCAAGATATACGGTAAATTGAATTCATCAATACACAAATGAACACACATATGAAGCTCAGCTGCCTTATAGGAAGGAACGCGGGAAGGTGCCATGCAATCCCACCACTGGTCCACCTAGCTCTCTGCTGTCTACACTGGCTGGCAGTGGCTCTCCAGGGTTTCAGGCAGTAGCTCTACCCTGGAGATGCTGGGGATTGAACCTTTTGCATGCAAAGCAGATGCTCTAGCACTGAGCTACGTGCCCTTTCTCATTGGTCCGTCTATTCTAGCCCAGTGTTGTCTACTCTCTGGCACTGACATCATCTCTCCATGGTGTCAGGCACCATGTGCAGATCTTGTGCAGCCCTGCTGCCAGCAGCAATCCTTTTAGTGAAAGATGCTGAGAACTGAACCAGAGATAATGTGTGCACAAAATGTGTGATCAGCCACTGGATAATATCTAAACAGGTGGACTCAACAAGGAACCCTCCTTTTCTTTAAAAAATGCTTAACATGGACTGGTGCTCCCACCAAATGTCAACACTGGACTCCTGAGTTTGTTTGTTAATAGATGTTATCTTGTATGGGTTTTTGGGGCGGAATACATCTAAAGTACGTAATTTGCTTTCAAATGCTTAGCATGCAGTACAAGTTAAGTCATATTGTCACAAAGCATAAAGAAAACTACATCAATAATAAGCTCCACATATAAAATAATAACAATGCTGTTGAATTCTGTTCTAATCTGTTAAAGTGTTTCTGGTGTCTTTTTTTTTTTTTTTAGGTTTTAATTGGTAATAATTGCAGGTTGCTTTATGGAAGGTTTTCTCCACCCCCAATTTGAATGTTACAATTTTAACTGCATATTATTTTTGAAATAATGTAAGGACCCTGCGGGACCAAAAGGTAGGATATTATTTATTTATTGTATGTTATTTCAGTTCTAGACTGCCCTTCTCCCTGTGGGAGCCGAGGGCAGTGAACAACGGAGGAAATGCAAGCTGTACAATAATTACAACATAGAAAAACGCACCTCTAAAACCAAAACGTATGCAAAAAAGAAAAGAAAAAAAGAACACCAGCTGCTGAAATTCCAATCAATATTCATGCTTCAAAAGCCCAAGCAAACAGATATGTCTTCTTCAGTTGGCACCTGAAGGCCATCAGTGTTGGGGATGGATGCACTCCTGGGGAGAGAGTGCCATGAAAGAGGCCCTGCCATGGGGAAAAGCCCTGCCATGAGTTGCTGCCCCACGGGCCATACTCATCAGCACCATCCCACAGATCTCAAAACACAGGCCAGTAGATATTAGATGGAGGTGTTCCTTTAAGTACTGGGGCCCTGAGCTGCTCAGGCCTTTGTACAACAGGACCAGAACCATTAACTGGGCCCGGAGCTCACAGGCAACAAGTGCAGTGTTTTCAGGATTGCTGACATGCTTCATCCTGCTGCCCTGCTTAACAGACCCATTCTGCACCAGCTGCAGCTTCCGGACAGTCTTCAAAGGAAGCCCCATATAAAATACATTACAGTTACTAGAGCATGGACTACCATAGCCAAGCTATCCCGGACCACGAATGGCCATAGGTGATGAACCAGCCGGAGCTCGTCATAGGTCTCCAGTGAAGCCACCTGGGCCTCACACTCCTGAGCTACACACCTGCTCCTTCAGGGGAAGTGCAACCCCATCCAGAACAGGTTGTCTCTCTAAATTCCTGGGCATGAGAAAGGCCTCACCACAGCACCATCGTCTTATCAGGAGTCTGCCTCAATCCATCACTGGAAACACAGGCAGGGTTTTCTGATTCAGAGGGAATAGACTAATAAAGCTGAATGTCATCCACATGCTGATGACACTACGCTCCAAAACCCTGGATGGCAGCTACCAACAGCTTCCTCTTAAATGGCATAAATACGATGGTTATACACGTACATGCGCAAACACCAAGTGCACAGAGCACAGAAGTTGCATAATTATCCCTCAAAGCCTGATGGAAGGCCTACGTTTTCAGCAGTCTTCTAAAGCTTAGGATGGTGTTGCACGGAGGGCTTTGCAAGGCAGAACAGTCCACAACTGTGGGACCATCACCAAAGGAGGGGCACCATTTCAGAAAGGCACAGTGGAGTGGGGCTTTTTTGGAGGGGAGATACTCATCAAAGTCTAAAGGCTTTCACCAAGATATATATAAATTGCAAAAAAAGTATGTTTTTGTGTGTGTGTAGTATGAGTATTTATTTTCCTTTACACCTTAACGATTGTGAGCTTACCCTCTCAAATGAAACTGGCAAGAGATCTGTGCCTTTGGCATCCATACCCAATTCACCTGCTGCTTCCTAGGGATAATAATAATAATAATAATAATAATAATAATAATAATAATAATAATAATAATAATTTATTATTTATACCCCGCCCATCTGGCTGGGCCTCCCCAGCCACTCTGGGCGGCTTCCATAAAAACCAAAAATACAGTAAAATATCACATGTTAAAAACTTCCCTGAACAGGGCTGCCTTAAGATGTCTTCTGAATGTCAGGTAGTTGTTTATTGCTTTGACATCTGCTGGAAGGGCGTTCCACAGGGCGGGGGCCACTACCGAGAAGGCCCTCTGCCTGGTTCCCTGTAGCTTTGCTTCTCGCAATGAGGGAACCGCCAGAAGGCCCTCGGAGCTGGACCTCAGTGTCCGGGCAGAACGATGGGGGTGGAGACGCTCCTTCAGGTATACTGGACCAAGGCCGTTTAGGGCTTTAAAGGTCAGCACCAACACTTTGAATTGTGCTCGGAAACATACTGGGAGCCAATGTAGGTCTTTCAAGACCGGTGTTATATGGTCTCGGCGGCCGCTCCCAGTCACCAGTCTAGCTGCCGCATTCTGGATTAGTTGTAGTTTCCGAGTCACCTTCAAAGGTAGCCCCACGTAGAGCGCATTGCAGTAGTCCAAGCGGGAGATAACCAGAGCATGCACCACTCTGGCGAGACAGTCCGCAGGCAGATAGGGTCTCAGCCTACGTACCAGATGGAGCTGGTAAACAGCTGCCCTGGACACAGATTTGACCTGTGCTTCCATGGACAGCTGTGAGTCCAAAATGACTCCCAGGCTGCGCACCTGGTCCTTCAGGGGTACAGTTACCCCATTCAGGACCAGGGAATCCTCCACACCTGCCCACCTCCTGTCCCCCAAAAACAGTACTTCTGTCTTGTCAGGATTCAACCTCAATCCGTTAGCCGCCATCCATCCTCCAACCGCCTCCAGGCACTCACACAGGACCTTCACTGCCTTCACTGGTTCTGATTTAAAAGAGAGGTAGAGCTGGGTATCATCCACATACTGATGAACACCCAGCCCAAATCTCCTGATGATCTCTCCCAGCGGCTGCATGTAAATGTTGAAAAGCATGGGGGAGAGGACAGAACCCTGAGGCACCCCACAAGTGAGAGCCCAGGGGTCTGAACACTCATCCCCCACCACCACTTTCTGAACACGGCCCAGGAGGAAGGAGCGGAACCACTGTATGACAGTGCCCCCAGCTCCCAACCCCTCAAGACGGTCCAGAAGGATGTTATGGTCGATGGTATCAAACGCCGCTGAGAGATCCAGCAGAACTAGGAAACAGCTCTCACCTTTGTCCCTAGCCCGCCGGAGATCATCAACCAGTGCGACCAAGGCAGTTTCAGTCCCATGATGAGGCCTGAATCCCGACTGGAAGGGATCCAAATGGTCCGCTTCTTCCAGGCGTGCCTGGAGTTGTTCGGCAACCGCTCGCTCAATCACCTTGCCCAAGAATGGAAGATTTGAGACTGGGCGATAGTTGGCCATCGTGGCCGCATCTAAAGATGGTTTTTTAAGAAGCGGTTTAATAACCGCCTCTTTCAGCGGGTCTGGGAAGGCTCCCTCACGGAGGGAAGCGTTCACCACCCCACGAAGCCCATTGCCCAGTCCTTCCCGGCTAGCTTTTATAAGCCAGGATGGGCAAGGATCCAGGAGACAGGTGGTTGGTTTCACTCGTCCAAGCAGCCTGTCCACATCCTCGGAGGTAACAGATTGGAATTGATCCCACTCAACTTGACCAGACAGAACTCTAGCACTCTCCCGCCCCGGTCCTGCTCCCACGGTGGAGTCTACTTCTTCCCGAATCTGAGCGATTTTATCTGCAAAAAACTTTGCAAAATCATTGCAGGAGAACATGTGGCCCGTACTGGGCCCCGATGTTGCAGGTGGTTCCGCTAAATTGTGAACCACCTGAAAAAGTCTCCTGCTGCTGTTTTCTGCAGATGCAATAGAGGCGGTGAAGAAATTCTTCTTCGCCGTCGCTATCGCCACTTGGTAGGCTCGACGTTGAGCTCTAACCTGTGTCCGGTCAGATTCGGAATGAGTTATCCGCCACCGGCGCTCTAGCCGTCCCAACGATTGTTTCATTGCCCTCAGATCCGTGGAAAACCACGGGGCTGTCCGGGCTCCATGCAATCGGAGAGGGCGCTTCGGAGCCAAACAGTCAATAGCCCTGGTTAACTCCACATTCCAGCGGGATCAAGTCATGGATGGCAGTGGTCTTATGAATCATTGACCTGGCATTGCACAGCAGCACCTTCAGGTCATGTGGGTATCCCTTGCTGATGGGTCGGTCCTGTCCCCCGCGCCCCACCGCCATGGCTGAATAACAGCTTCCAAAAGGGTTGCTGTGACTCTGTGGCAGCAAAAGGCAACAAAGAGTATTTTCGCATGCATTAAAGTGTCTATGAGAGTTTATGCCTTAATAAATGTATTAAAGGTGCCACAAGACTCTTTGTTGTTTTTATTGCTAATACTGTTACTGATCTGTTTTATCCATTATAGTTTGATTTTTAACTGGATATTTTCTGTGCCTGTTTTCAACATACCTGACTACTCAGGGGCAAGATGAATAAGTGCTATTTTTTTTTGGGGGGGGGGACTGTGCATTGACATAGTCTCATCTTAAGATGTTCAAACTAGTACTTCAATTGGAGGCATAATACCTGACACTTTTATCTGCCCTACTTTGGGCAGCCTTGATAAAGCCCTGCTTATCATTATTCTATTAAAACATTTTAATTAGAACATGTTCCGTTTTTGGAAAGTGTGTGTGTCCTCATACAGCAGGAGCCACAGAGGAATCTGCGCATCAGATTTGTTAAATTGGTTTTAACACATTTAACAAATATGTGAATAATGCTGCATTCCTTCTTACCTAGGAGGAATCACTATTGAATTCAATTACTTCGGAATTGCTGCCAGCCAGTGCGGAAAATACTGAACTAGGTGAACCAGTAGGTCCAACTCAATACTGTATAAATCAGCTTTCTGAGTTCCTTTTCACTGCATTTTCCTTCCAAAAGCTGGTAGCAACAGCAGTTGCTTACACAGAGCCAGGGCCTCAGAGGTTAGGAGAGTACAATTTTTTCACTAAGCTCAGAAAAATGGTTCTGAGGTCGTGACCTAGTTGTGGGTCATGAGCCACTAGCAGACAAACAACAGCCAAGGGTACAGTGAGTTCTCTGCTGTTTGCCTTTGTTATGAAGCAATACTTAAATGGCCACAGACATCACCATGGACCAGTCTGAGAAGCCTGGAGCTATTGCTTTGCCTTATGCTGCTCCCACGGGTTAGGTTCCCAAAGAAAAAGAAAGGAAAAGAAGAGGTGTGGGGATGGGGAGAAATCAAACATTAGAAGCTGGTGATCTCTGAGGAGTAGGTCCTTCCTTCCTTGCAGTATAAAAGTGCACTCAATTAAAAGGAGTGGCAGCAAAATAACCAGCCAGATGAACCTGAGGAACTGCCTGCAACAGGATGTGGGGAAAACCACAAATGCATTGTGATTTAAAGAGAGATAGGGCATCCCTAATGGTGATAAGAACTACAGTATTCTAAGATAGCAGAATGAGGGCAGCCAAATGTCTGGAATGCATCCTGGAAAGCAACAAATGTGGGCCCAAAAATGAACAAGAATGTGTGCCCCCTGTGTCCTTTTTATTATGCAGTCATGATCATTTGCACTCATGATGGTGTTCTGGGGTGCTTGTTGTGCTGTAATGCAAGAGTTCCACCTGCCCCCGATGGCAATAATGTGGTAAGATTGGGGGTAGCATCATGGACCAACTAATATAGCAGTATGTTGTGGGGTTGGTCCAGTATAAATCCACCACTAATGTACGCACTATTGCTGTGTCAATGCCATGTTGCAGAACACACCTGCAAAAACCAAAAGCAAAAAAAACCTCCACCAATCTTGGGTTGGGCACTTTTGTGGTATATAAAAAGTTTGAGGATTTCAGCAGGAAGTTGCAAGACACACACACTGACCGGAAACAAAGCAGTATTGGAAGCAGGATCACATATACAGTACTGTAACTGCCCCAGTGCCATCATGAGCACACACTAGCAAATTAGCTACTGAGCTGTTCAAGGTGCTGCTTCTAGGGTATAAAGCCCTATACAGTATAGCTTGGGACAAAGGTACTTAAAAATAATAATTAAAAAATATAATCTTGTTCATTATATACCAAATCAAACACTGTACTCTGCAAGAGAGGGCCTCTTGCAGATACCAGGAGGTCTGTTCTGCACAAGGAATTGGGCGTTCCATTACGGATAGCCCACTGAACCTACACCAGACACTTTCACTCACGGAGACCTGGGGTGGCCCTGTCTAGGTTGCAGGCATCGCAACTGTGAAGCAACACCCTCCGTCAGTGTGGTGCAATCCGACAATCAACCAAGATAATCAACCAAGATTAAGAATTAATAAGATGAAAACTAATAATGTTGATGAAAAACATACCCTGGTTGGGCCAATGCTCCAGAAATGCCATGAAATGTACACTCAGCCAGGAAAACCACCTCCAATCGTATAATGTATGTGTTCACACACACTTGTACAGCACATTCACAAATTGCAATTTTAGCCTTACCCTTAAAACGTTTTAGATATATATACGTAAAAATATACAGTGCTGCAATCCTCCTGCAAGTTATCCTTGCACAACCTTTGCTGAAATTATTTATTGCATGGTTGTGCAACACATAGCTCCTATGTATTCCAAAGTAGCTGTCCCAAGAGAACTTCTGGGTGGGTTGCATGTGTGGCCTCAGTGTAACATGATCGCAGTGTTCATTAATACAATAAAAGACCATTACTGTTTGCAATGTCAGCAACACCATGAAATGCTTTCCCCTTTTTGCTTCTGTAAGGCTAAATATTTTCCAAATGGCATCCATTAAAAAAAAGGAAACCTAAAATCTGAATCACACCAAACTACAGACAGACAGAAACACACACAGACAGGGGATGGGGAAATGTACTTATCCACCCCTAAAATCCTTCCTGATTTTTGAACATGTTAACAAAGGACATGCTTTTACAACTTGCCCATACCTGTAAAGAGAACAGGGTGCACACGCCCAGTTTTGAAATTCATGATCAACCTTAGGTAGTCTGAAAAGCAGCATGAATGGCACCTTCCTCAGTCTTACCCAGAGGATGCAACTAGAGTCAGGGTGCAATGCACACCTGAGTGTCATACCTTCTCCCCCACCACCAAACTAAGACATATTTTACTGCAGAAGCATCTCCTAGCAGTGCCACAGTGTGGAAACTACTATATCAAAAGACCCTTCTGCAACCTGGTGCCATCCACAGCTCACAACAACACAACATCCATCATCCCTGACAATTGGCTATGCTGGCTCCAACCCCTATTGGCATTTGGAAGCCACCAGGTTGAGGAAGGTTGCTTCAGAGCATATATAGTCTTGGGCAAAGAACTTATCCATCCACCTGCCTGTCCATCCATCCTGCCATCCAAGGCCCCTTTTCCAGCGTTCTCTCACACTCCAGCAAGCATGACCAAAAAAACAGCACCCATGGTGGGTTTATGCAGCTAAACTGGCTACAGTCAACAGCCATAGGGAAGGATTTTAGCACTCACATTCATTCGTATAGAGGTTAACCTGGAAGGAATGCTGCAAGGAGTGTAAAACCTACACATCACAGGATAGCATCCGACTGCTATCCTGCAGCTTACAGAGAGGCACACCTCCCCACAAGAATACTTGCAAACATACAAGTCATCTTGTAGGGTTTTTTGAGCAGGAACATGGGGGAACTGAGTTCCCTTACATTTTTAAAATTAAATAACTAAATTCTTTTTGTCAGGAGGGGGCAGCTGGAACAGCTATACACCCAATGCCTGAGCCAAAAAATCCACCTATGTCTGTAATCAATAAAGTTGTGGCCATTTCGAATCCAGATCATTGTCTGCTTGATTTATTAATCACATCTTCCATTTAGCCACGGCCCGGCACTGCAACTGGGCCTGCAATAAACAAACTTCATGTTGAGTTCCCCCACCTTCTTCCAGAAAAAAGCACTGATTTTAACTCACACACTGTTCAACGTAAGGATGATTCTGCTAATCTGTATCTGTGGCCATCCAGATATATTTGGACTACAGCTCCCAGCATTCCCTGCCCATTGGCCAGGGTAGCTGGGCCTGATGAGAGTTGGCGTCCAACAATGTCCAGAAGGCTAGGCATTCCCCATCCCTACTTGACGTCATCATTCTCATTACATTCAATAGTGAACTTGATGGCAGTGCCTGGTTCTTCAGATTGGATGGGCAAAATACCCCTAGCCGCGTGTAGGACACCAAAATTGTCTTAATGTATAGGAGGCCTTGCAAGGTGCCCAGTGATGCTGGTCCCCTAGCTGCTTGGTAGTCCTGCACCTAGTCAGCCTACTTGTGAGTTTCCCCAAGTACATGCAGGTGTGGAATAATTTAAATAAAATAAAATAAAAACTCTAAAACATCCTTATGGAGACTGAGGATGCTCACTGTCTCATGGTAGACAGTAAAAAAAAAAAAGTTAAGAGCCTCACTTTAAAAGGAAAACAAACACAATCAAAGCCATGTGTGCTTGACTGAACCTCTAATAACCTACAGTATCTTGGAGGAGGCGGGTGGCATTAAGGTCTTTCCCTCTGGTCCTAAATTAATTCCCCTCTGAACTATTATGTTTGAAGAGGTTGGAGCCCTTAAGAGCTTACAGCAGCTGACCCTGATTCACCTTCCCTCCCATT
Source organism: Podarcis erhardii (assembly GCF_964252035.2). NCBI lineage: Eukaryota > Metazoa > Chordata > Lepidosauria > Squamata > Lacertidae > Podarcis > Podarcis erhardii. The sequence goes on along the minus strand of NC_138502.1, from coordinate 27,822,923 downwards.
CCAGGTGGTATAAGCTTTTAAGGGTCATTCCCCCACCCTCATTGGGAATTTATGGGTAAGGTTTCCAGTTCACAGGGTAGGAGTTTGAGGTATGCTTGAGACATCGCACCCCCTGCAACTCCCTGCATAAATTAACCACTGTCAGGGGAATTTAGAGCCACATGGGTTGGAGAGTCATTACTTTCTAGAGCATTATGTGCTGGTTTGCCCTAACAGCTCGCCCCACACAAATATGATCTTACTTGTACTGTATTTCGGAGTCAGATTTATTGAGTACTACCTAGCTATCAGAGCTCCCAAAGCCATTCACAGAACACGGTTCAGACAACAGAACTCAAATTCACAAACACTTAGCAGCAGCGATAGCAACCATAGTTTTCAGAAAGCCTCGCAGACTAAAAAAAACCTCTTTACGGGTTTCTTAACGGTCATAATGGAGTGAGCACAGCAAACATCTCAGTGAGGAAGCTCCACATTGTGGGGCACCACTGTTGACAAAGCTCACTTTATCGTCTTTGGGATCCTTTCTGCTCTGACAAAGAGAAAAGATGTACTTGAGCTGGATAATCCCTTCCATTTGCCAGCTCTCCTCCCCCTGTTACTGTTTCTCTGGCCGTTCCACGGCATCTCCCAACCAAAAGCAGGTTCAGGCAGCTCCTGTCCCTGCCTCAGCCTCCTTTGTTGGCTTCTGGGCTTTCCTCTCCTTCAAGGTGAACGGAGCCAAGCAGAACAGGTGGTTGCGTGCCCCCATGAGGCAAGGGCGTGGGGGAACCGGAATGTCAAGGTGGATGAGCAACAGGGCCAGCAAGCCCCAGCAAGCAGTGCAAGCGAGATGTGCCAGGGCAACCTAGTGGCAGCAGCAGCTGTGCCAAGCAGAGGCAGAGCAGAGCAGAGCAGGTACTGGTGGGAAGGAAAAGTAGGGCCCACACAGGCCCCTAGGTGGTACAATGTGATGGGAGGCAAAATGCAGCAGGTGCCACCTCTGCCCTGGATTCACTATGCCACCTTCAGCAATTCTCCATCCCTCCATATATATCTATAGCACACATATTTACGGTGTAATTTCAGCTGAGAACTACCCTTCGAGAACTGCAGTTCCCTGGGGTGATACGATGACTGTTAAGACATGTATATCAGTAGAGCAGAAACATGGCCAGGATATGTATCAGCACATATAGAGTAGATATGGCTTAGTTATAGCCCATCTGTAAAATAGGTATAATGGTAACTTAGCCATTGCTTAAGCTCAAGAGTTAGGGGGAACCTCCCTGTTTTAAATTGTCCATGTGCAGGAGCTATAGAACAGAGGAGGGTCTTTTCTCCTGTGGCCCCAGTGTTCTTTATTATTGTTGGCAGAATCCCTGTTCAGCATACCTGTGTAGATTTGATACACAGTGAAAGCACTACATAGAAGGCTAATCAAGGTCTGAGCATTTCACAGTTGTGTTGTTTATGGTTTGTGCTTACAGATTATTTTCAGTCTTTATAATGCTTGATTTTATCAGTTGATAGCCATCTTGAATTTACAGACACATATTTACAGACGCAGGCTTTTTTGTTTAAATCGCATAGCCAAGCTAGTGCGTTGGACTCAGACTAGAGAGAGAGATTCAGATTAAAAACCACACTCATCCATGAAGGTCACTTAGTGACATTGGACCAATCAAGCATGGGGCATTGCATGTAAGGGCAAGTTAACTAATAGGGTAAGAGTTGGAGAAGGTTGACAACTTGATAGCCTTTTGGTGGAGACGTTGAGTGTTTTTGAGTGTAATAATTTACAAGATAATGCAGACCTATATATGTACTCCTGCGAACTTTATGACATCTGTATGGTCTATCTGACTATATAATGAAAGTGTAATGATTCTTTCTATACCCACTTATTTGTTTTATAGATATTCAAACTTGTTTACTTGTGTGTTTTTTTAATGTGGAAGTATATCTACCACCTCCAGAAACTTGGAGGGAATGCTATAAATGTGGTAAGCACATTACTAAATATTTTTGACTGTTTTCATCAAAAGGCACTGAGACCACGCAATTGCAAAAAAAAGGGGGGGGGAGGAATCTATTCAAAGCCTACAAAATACTAAGTCAGAGGAACGGGGCAGTTTCTGTTAGGCTGCTTACAGAACTCAGATTTCCATTTCTAACTTCTGATAAACCACAACCTCTAAGTGCTAAACTGCCCGAGGTCAAGGCTGGAAAGCCTCTGTATGTCATCACAGTAAGGTAAGTCAATGGCAGCCATAAGAATTGTGAAAAACACCTTGGCTGGGATCTCTGACATCAGAATCAATTAGCCAATAAGAGAAAGGTAAAGAGTGCATCAAGAGGCAGAGATCCGAATGGTTTAGTGAGTGCATGTTTATCAACACTCAGTACCTGTTGTATTGATAGCCCATTAGTAAATCAATAAATCACATAATGTGTTGTTGGGTGAGCATGAGGTAATGCTGCCTGAGGTTCCTGCAAGTCAAAGCAACGTGGTACCTAAGCCTGGTCAAATTATTTTGGCATCTGAGACAGAAAACCTCACAAACACCTTTCCCTCTCCCCAACAGTAAAAATACAACAATATTGTGAACAACTCACACTTTACGTGTTTGTTTTTTAAAAATATATACTCAGCTCTGCCTAATGGTAGAGCTGGGGCCTTTTGGCTTTGAATATATGCTTACAAGTGTGTGTACACTGGACAACGCCTGTTGAAACCTCAAGATCCAGATTGAATGGTTACCGTAAATGCCATTTCCAAAGATTGGAGCTGGGCCTTCAGTGTCCTGAAAAGCTCCTACCACTAGCAAGACCAGAATCAAATATGCAAAAAGAAGAGAAATTATGCAAATCTGCATATATTTTTTACAAGGTCCCATATTTCAGCTGAATTTTAATCTTTCAACACAAAGTTCAAACAGACCACTTGGAGGCAGGTAACCAGCACAAGCTGCTACTGTTTAAAGCCTTAAAAACAAACCTGAAACTGCTGTGCTTTTATCTACCCTAATCAATACTATCAGAAAGAGTAAAAACAATGTTTTAAGCAAACTCAAGTACAGAAAGTTGGAAGCCAACATCATTTTATACTCACCTAATTACTGCACAGCTATTTTTGGTGCTCCTCTCTTTTTTTGCCACCACAAGATCTGTAGAAGTATCTTTTGTAAAACTGTTGAAAAAAGACAAAACTGAAGTTTTAAAAAATAATTAAAGTTCTGGGAGAAATTGTTTTGACACTTTTCATCACTTGTGTTTCTGCAATGTGTTTCTACGACATGCGGCTGGCCAACCACATCCCCATCCCCCCCCATGTGCTGCAGCCATGGAAACTAAACGTCTGTTTCAGTTTTTAGCCAAAAGTGTTCCATACAAGCTGAACTAAATCAAAAGCCCTTGAACGGCAGAGCACACTCTGCAATGTTTTGTCAGATAAAAATACACTTTGAACAATGTATACTGCTAATGCTGCACAGACTGTACATATGTGCTTGATATTGTGTTCACATGAACAAGAGCAAACTCTTCTTAGGCATTCTGATTATGGGTAGGGTTGCCATATTTCAAAAAGTAAAAACCAGAACTGAAACACCAAGATCCAGAACAAAGCACCACCTTTGGGAAATTCTCCCCTGGAAGTGAATTCCACTCTTGAAATCCCAATAATGACCAGGAAAATCCAGACACATGGTAGCCCTAATTATGGGTTATATGCAAGAAGGTATCTATTTTCTCACAAATGGTGGGTGAGGTGGCACTTCAGGTGGGGGCCTACATTACTGTTTCTCCATATCCAACTGAGAGAGAGAGTATCTTTTTCATATATAAATGTCAAGGATAATTGTTCTATCCTAGTGTGAAGACTGGAGTCAGACACAGGTCAGCAATAAAAGCAGCAGACCTCTGTTGTTGGTGAAGTTAACACTTTATTCAAGGAAACATACAACTCAGCCTAGTGGTATCAGCAACCCTTCCCAGCAGGCCTTGCCCCTATGGAGCAGTTGCCAGTTCTAATCCCTGACTTCCACCCTCTCTAAGGCTCCTTCTCTCTTGGATGTTTCCCAAGCAGTTTTTAACCATGTCTGTGCACCTCTGGTCTCTGTTACACTAGTCTCATTACTCTGCAAGTTATTGGAGACCAGGCAGGAGGAGAGCCTGTCGCAGCAGGAGACTCCCTGGATTATTCAACAGCATATTGACCCCCTTCCTCTGCTTCAGCCTCAGAGTCTGAACTGCTCCCTGTCACCAGCTCTTCTTGCTCACTAAACCCTGCTGCCCCTTCAGCATCCAACTCCTTCTCCCAATCTTCTCACTCTGACCTCTCCTCAGTGTCTCACCACCAATCCCCTGGCTCTGAGCCTTCCTCCTCTGGGTTTTCCCTTGTGGGTTCCTCAGCTTGTGCCTCCCACCACTCCTCCTCATCCAGCCAGCCCCTGACACCTAGGTTTATCCCTGTTATTCCCAATTTCCATCTACAGCAGGGGTAGTAAACATGATATCCTCCAGATATTGTTGGATTACAACTTTCTTCTTTGGAGGAAGGGTTGGATAGCAATTTAAAAATTAATAATTCATTCCTGACCTTTGGCTATGCTGGTTGCGTCTGATGGGAGTTGGAGTTCAACAATATCTGGAGGGCGCCATCTTGGTTACTGAAGAATGGAATTTTGCTGAAGAATGCCATATTTTTATTATATACTGGTGCAATAAGGTACATGAAACTATAAATACATATGCATTGGTGAGAATACTTGGAGACTATATTTTTTACTTAATTTTTTAAAAATTAAGAATTAAATAAGTTAGAATTTAGTGAAAAGAATCAGATGTTGTAAATATCTTTCCACTTGTCACTACATCTGTTTGTTAATGCAACATGTATTTTTATTCTCTTTCTCTCTCTTCACTTGTTTGCTGTGACTTAGAACACTAATTTGTAGTATTATGACTGCAAAATACTGTACGTACATGCTTAATAAATACTACCAATAATAATAATAATAATAATAATAATAATAATAATAATAATACTTATTATTATTGTTATTATTTCTCTAAACACTCAACGTGCTGGAAATAAATAAACGTGCTGGAAATAAATAAACAAAGCTCGTTTTAAACTCTAGATCACAGTAAATGTATGCTAATCTACTTGAATTGCTGCACCCACCTCATCAGATCACCCAAAGTAGCTATTCTTATGAAAAGCTTTGTTCAGATGGATTATTCTATTTTTATTTATCTATTTTGAGGGTGGGTGCAGAAATGTCCTGCCTTCTGATCCCAGATGAGTCAGGGGCCAACTATTGTACCCAAAGGAAACGCACCATTCACCTACTACAAGGGTAGACAACATAGCACCCACCAGACACTGAACGGCAACTCCATCATCCCTGCCCATTGGCCACACTGGTTGGGGCTGATGGGAACTAAATTCCAGAAATATCTGGAGGGCACTGCAGTGGCTATTCCTGCTCTAGTGTTTCCCAGACTGAGCTTTGACACTGGAAAAAGGTTTTGAGGCTGAGCCTCTCTCTATGCCATGATAACAAAACGAGTGCGGCCCTTTTTGTGGTCAGATACTATTAAGACACAGGGATGGGACGGTGCTTGAGGAATCTGCAGTCTCAGTTGCCGTCTATCAAGAGGCAGTGTTTAGGCAGGAGTGATTTCTCATGGGCGTGAGGAGCAACAGGGTTTACATCAGTTAATTTAAGACTGTCCATAGCCCAAGCATTGGCTGCCTGCCTCATAAAATCTCCCTCTGCATGGCTGAGCAGGAGAAAGCATCCATGCAGATGAAAAGAGCTGCCAGTGGAGGGAGGGAGGGAGGGAGGGAGGGATGGAGAGGCAGGAATGGTGTCACACACACACACACAAACACAGGTGACAGACAAGCAAATGGCCTTGAATTACCAGTGCGCACGCACACACACACACACACACACACGGGAGACTGGCTGGAAGACGTGAGAACAGGACTCCCGGGTAAGATTCTCTAGGAGAGGAGATAGTTCAATTGTTATAAACTGAATGACAAAGCTACCACTAGCTGAGCAGAAATTTGAACCAAGCACCAATATTCCATCTTGGGCAATGTATCTGCTACATGTCTTAGCAGCCTCCAGCACAGTCCTGTGTGAGACACTAAGGGTCTTAAGTGTGGCTGCCAGATTATTCAGTCCGAGTAGCCCAAAATCAAGTGCACAGGGCAATTGTGGTATCACAGCTAGCAGAGGTGAAGCAGATAGGTCAGGAAAGGATCTAGCCTCCAATGCTTCAAGAAGATGTTGAACTTTATTGCACTTCACATCCTTTCACTTCTAAACTCCCTATAACTCATCTCCTGACCCTCTTTTTTAAAATTATTATTTGCTTCCACAAGCTGGCCAGAGAGACAAGTACCTCTGAACATGGGCAGAGAGACATACTATACCTAAGAACACAACTCCCCAGTATGGCAGGCCTCAAATTTGCCTAGGGTCAAAAGGACAGGGAATTTCAAACCTATCACCACCACCACCACTCCTCTCTGTTTCAAAAATTAAATATTGAGCAAAGAAGAAGCCTGCCTTTTTCCTCAGCTCTGGGAGGCAGAGAGTTAAAAGCCCCCACCACTCCAGATCCGCCTCATGGGTGTCTGACAGCAGGTGACCTTCCCTTGAACAGCTGAGCTTCAGTCTGCAGCTCCAGAATCCTACAAGCCAGCAAATTAGGGACAAAGCAAAAGACGAGACTCATAAATAACATCTCACTTCTCTTTTAAGACATTGGTTTTAGTTCCCTTTTATTATTATTATTTTGCATGCCTGCTGTACATTAAACCCTACTGTTTTTAAGCATCATTTTTTGGACATAGAAAATGAGCTTTCCTCGAGGCTTTCGTTTAATGAATAGCTAGAAATGCTTCTGCCACAGGCATTAATAGCAAGATATGTTTGATCAATAACTTCTGAGGGTTTGTGGCCACTTGTCCCATCCCACCTGTTCTGCTGGCTGGTGGAAGGATGCTTAGAGAAGCGGTGTGGCAGAATTTAGTCACCAAAAGGGAGGTTTGCTGAGGATTGTAGGCAATCCTGAATTATTATTGGGGCGGGGGGAGGCTCCAAGCATATACTGTTCGCTTTTGAGCAGCTGGTGCTGTTTCAGTTGTGTAGGTGCTAACACACTTAGCTGCTCTCTCATACTCAGTTTGAAAATGTGTAAACTGATATTACCGTATTCTCCTCACAGGGAAACTGAACATGTAGAACAGTAGCAACAACCCTGCCCTTCTCCCTAATAAAAGGAAACCCGCCAGATGGGCGGGGTATAAATAATAAATTATTATTAAATTATTATAAAAGCTTTATTATATATGGGTACCAATAAACAACACAAACATTCATTTAATGTATAGTATTTTCTGAATAATTTTGGACCATAGAAATCTTCCTTTTGCTAAATTATACCAGTGCTGGAGTAAATCCTGTGGTGGCCCCTAGGCAGTTGAAATATTGCAAATTATCTCCTAATATGTTTTTTTATTTGATCTTTCATATATAAGGCTTGGGACCTGCATGCAAAGCAGATGCTCTGCCATTGAACCCGGGCCCTTCCCTGGAGTATTTCAAGGTACTGCTTTGACTTTGCGTTGAAACTACTCCCCTTCTGCTTCACTGAAAGCAGTATAAAAATATGAGGTTAGGAAACCTCTTTTGTCCTTTTTTCTTTGAGGGGGAGGGAAGAAGAATATAACAAGCATGTAAACTTGATAAAACTCTTCACGGATTTAAGAGTGTTGTGAAAATGCAGATAGGAACTGCCTCTTTTGGCTTTTTGCTGTTATGTCCACTGGAGCTTCGTTTTGAACAAGTGGAAGGGCTGAGGGGTGGAGAGGAATCCTCTCTGAGGTGGGAACAGAATGTGCGTTGACATGTAGAGATGGAGGATGGGGCCTACATCAGCTCCTGCCGCCTTTATGTGTGTTGCCATGTTAAAGCCGGTTGCCTGGCAACCGGTTCTCAGGGTAAAATTTGGGAAGTGACTGCGGGGAGAAAACAAGATATTGCCATTGCTCTTGCTTCACTCAATTGTGTTTAAAAAGAAAAAGAAAAAGAAAACTCCCATCTTGCATTCACACAGCAACTGGCGTGGGTCGCCACTGCTGCAAATGAAAATTTAGACTTCGGGAAGCATATAGTTTTAAATGTTGTCCCCTGGGGCAGTGGAGAATCAGCTCGAGACGCTGTTGCCCACACCACCCTGCTTCACCCAGTTATTGGAAGTGTATGTGGGGGCAAAGGGGAGAGAGTGGGGTCCCGGGAGTCAGTCATGACACCCATTTTGGTGGCCTCCTCAATCTCTGCCATTCACTACCTCCCCCGTCTCTCAGATGCCCTGTTTCAAACCACCTCCAAATAAACGCACAGCCGAACCTGCTTTTGGTCTCTGGCACAGCAGAATATGTTTTCACGGTGGTGCAACAGGAGCTCCAGTTCCCGAAGAGCAACGTTGCCATCATCAAGCTAGAACAGGGGAAAATACTACGGGTGCGCAACCAGGCCCAAAATCACCAGCTTAACCTATTAGCACAAACAGCAAGGCCCCTGCCCTTTTGGAGCCAGATTCCACTTCCAGACTTTTTTGGGGGACTGGGCTCTCTATGGAGGTGTAGGGAGTTGCTAGGCAACACATATAGGCCTCAGCTCACCCACCCAGAATCCCCTTCAAGTTCTAAGATGGAGGCTGAGAACTCTTGTCTGTACCTGCATAGAGGTTCTCTCAATGCAAATCCAAAAAAGGGGGGCCCAGAGCTCTTAGTAAGCTCTGACTCAGATTATGCCCTTACAGCAGGGACAGTTATGGATGTACTGTGACAGGTCTGCAAAGAATGCCATGGACTGCAGTTACAGGGGGCTGTTACCAAGACACACCCTTAGTAGGGCAGAAACTAGATGTCACAAGGAAAACACCCAGTTCCCTATCACATGCTTCTCTCCCAGTGCTAATGGTGGAACAAGACACTTAACAAGGGAGAAATGGTGTCAAATGACCAGAATAAAGCAAACTTGGCTGTGTGTTTAGGTGGGTGGGTGGTTTTTTAGCAGGGTGGGGGGAGATCTTCAGGTCAGGTGTATGCACAAGACAAAATATACAACAGCATCCTGTTCTCACTGAGGCCAGTCAGATATCTATTGGAAGCCCACAAGCAACTGGAATTCAGAAGCATTCTGCCTCTGACAGTGAAATTAAATATTTTGCAGACAGAGTAATATTTTAATAATACTTTCAGTCATCAACCCCACACAGATGTGGAAAACGTTTTGAATCTCGTAAGTACCCTCTCTGCAAGGCCTGGTTTTGTTTACACACTGTAGAGGGTTAAAGTTCTTTCCCAGTACTCAAAAATATATTCTTCATAATAGCACTTATATCATCACATTGAGCATTTCACAATGCTTCCCATATATTATCTTTGTAAACCTAACAATGACCCTATAAAGAAGGGTAGTATTATCCTCTCAGTATTGACAATTTGGTAGCAGGCGTTGAGGATGAGAGATAATGGCTTGCCTCACGAGTTCATGGCTAATGTGGGATTTGAATCAGAAATCTCCTGGTTCACAGCTCACACACTCTTTAGCTAAGTTGCACGCTTCAGGACTGACCATGGGCACTGGGAAAAAACAGTTCTCGGGCTAAATGCAGGCTCAGATTAAGCCACACCTAACTGGCCTCCAAGATCTGCCTATCTATTAGGACTATATGAGCCATACACAATTACGGCAGGCCATCCCATGGGCGCCACCCTATAATCTCTTGTCCAGATGGCTTGGCACAAAAAGAGATGAAACCACATGGCTGGGCAGCAGCAGAAAGTGCTTTGGAGTGGGGAGGACGCCTGGGGGAGCCAGCATCTTGCAGAGCCCTGCTTGCGACAATCTACCTTTTGTTCTCATTGCGCCTCCGCAGCCAAATTCCCTTGGCCTTTTGAGAGCCAGATGGGGCAGCGCTGGGAAGATTGGCTGGGCAGGTCTGTGTTTACTTATTAACAATAATTAACATCATTGCAATAGGCTGGATTTCCCTGAATTCGGAATTTGGCCTCATCCGGACCCTTCACTTCCAATAACCAAATAGGCAAGACCTGTGGGTTCAGGAGGCAAAGGAAAACAAGCACATATTAAGGGCAACTCACTTCGTATTTCTCATGCAGCTTCCTCAATAAGCTTCACAGTCTTGCAGAACAGAAGGGAAGATGACAAAGAAACCCATGCAATTTTCCTAATGGGCAGATTTCAAAGAGATGACCGCTTATTGGGATCTCTCAGGAAGGAGCAGAAGCAGTCAATAGTCGTGATATTAACATATTGTGGACCACAGTATCACATGCTACCAAAGGATCTGATTGACAGAGTAGACTGTCCAGTCAACTTTTTGTGTGTACAGCATCAACCAAAGCAATAACCATTCTAGAAAGTGGAGGAGCGTGGGCTCAGAAACACCCCCATTTTGCCCAGGAAGATCCAAATCTGAAAAGCAATAATGTGTTCTAATACCTTTTTAAGGTTGTTGGGTATATGTACAATTAGTAGTAGTAGTAGTAGTAGTAGTAGTAGTAGTAGTACCCCACCCATCTGGTTTGCCCCAGCCACTCTGGGCAGCTTCCAGTATATATAAAAACATAGTAAAACATTAAACCTTAAAAAGCTTCCCTCTACAGAGCTACCTTCAGATGGCTCCTAAAATATATAAAATTACTCTTCTGCTTGACATCTGATGGGAGGGCATTCCACAGGGTGGGTGCCACTACTGAGAAGGCCCTCTTCCTGGTTCCCTGTAGCTTCACTTCTTGCAGTGTGTGAACCACCAGAAGGCCCTTGGTGCTGGATCTGTGTCCCGGCTGAACAATGTGGGTGGAGAATGCTGGCAGAAGGATAACAAAAGATAGAGCCAATCTTACCTCTCTTTGGAGCGAATTCCACAAAATGGGAGCAGCCACAGAAAAGGCTCTCTGCTGCATCACCATCAACCATGCTTCTCATATTGATGGGACCCAGGCAGGTTTGTATAGAGAGAAGAGCTCTTTCAGGTAACCACACACACACACACACACACACACACACACACACACGGTTTTATAGGTCATAACCAGCACTTTGAATTATGCCCAAAATCAGATAAGTACCCAGTGAAGTTGTTTCAACAAGGGAGTTTCCTGTAACCAACCCCAGTCAGCCATCTGGCTGCAGCACCCTAGACCAACTGAAGCTTCTGAATACTTTTCAAAGGCAGCCCTGTGTAGAGCATACAACTAAGGTGTGCATCCCTGTGACCAGATCAGACATTGGAAGGAACAGACACAAGCTAGTTCCGGAGCCATAATTGTGCAAGTGAACTCCAGGCCATCACCAAAACCTGGGCATCCAGGTTCAGGGCAGAATTCAGGAGCACACCCAAACTGAGTCATTAAGGGTAGTGTAATCCCATCCAACAGTGGCTGAAGTCCTATTTTCTCATCCACCTTCCAACTGACCAGAAGCACCCCTGTCTTGTCCTGAACTTGTTCACCCTCATCCAGCCCACTACTGCAATCAATCACTGATTTAGAACAGTGGTAGCTTTTTAAGGGTTTGGATGGAAAGGAAAGACAGAGTTGTGTATCATCAGCATACTGATGGCATTGTATACCAAAACTCCAGACGACCTCTCCCAGAAGTTCCATGTATGTTTTAAATAGCAAGGGAGACAAGATGGAACCCTAAAGGACTCCACTGGCCACAGGAGTATCCCACAGCACCACCTTCTGAACTTGCTCTTCCAGGGAGGATTGGAGCTACTGTAAAACTGTGCCACCAAGTCCCAACCTAGACAGGTGGTGCAGAAGGATGCCATGGTATCAAAAGTCACTAAGTGGTCCAGCAGAACGAACAGGGACACAAACGCTCTGTCCATTTTGCAACGTAGATCATCCACAAAAGCAGTCTCCGTTACACACAATATTCTTTGAACGTAATACTGAAGGAACTTTTACAAGGTGCAGTTCCATTCTACTCAATGCTCTGCCTCCGACACTCCAGAAGAAGGAAAGGGAAAGTATATACGCAAGGGTTGTGGGGCAAGAGACTGCTAAGATGTAGGAATCTAGTAGGTTTCACATATTTCCTCCCCTGGCAGGACATGTCATGTGCTGGTTGACAGCACACAAGCAGAAACTTAGCAATTTCTTCCTTCCCCATCACATTTTCTGCATTAACCAAGGCTGGTCCTGTTGAATTTCTGCCTACTATCCAGTCTTTTAAGAAGAATAGTTCTGTCTGGAAAATGGTGGCAAATCGATATACAGGAGATGAGAAGATATACTTCTTGAAATAGGTGTTGCAAGAAATGCATAATAAATTTCCAACTGTCTTGACCCCAGTTAGCAACGTTAAGGAAAATGGCAAGATCTCTCTGGATTTGGGGGACAGATGGAAGGGAGGGTCTAGGGAGATACTATCCTGTCCTTGACTGTGGTGGTAGGAAAAGGACCAAGTCTTCAAGAAATAAATAACTCTTGTATTCATGCCTGCAGATTGTAAGCAGTTGGGACCTAAGTGACAGCTTGGCAGGCAGATGGTACAAAGGAGGATGGGAAGGGTTCCCAGTCCCGCTCTAGTCTAGTGGGAACCAGATTTGTAAGAACCTCCCTCTCTGTCTTGTACCCAAGAGAAGAGAAATATTACACTTACACATAGCTATCAATCTCATTCTGTGTGTGGCAGGGAAAAGGAGTCAAGCCTTGGTGCTTGGGCAGAAGACGAAACTGGCCTGGCTGAGCCTATAAATGCCCCTCGACCCCCAATATAAAAACAACAACATGCATTTTGAAGTGCAATCACACTCTTCATTTAGTGACAATAGTATCCAGTGATAATAAAACCCCAGTACAGAAATAACCCCTGAAAACCAACAACTATATATGAAAAACCACACATTCTACATAATTTTTAAATATTAACTCTTTCTGTTGTCATGACATTTAATTTGTGCAGATCTTTCCAATTCTTTAAAAATTAATTTTACCCTTACAACATTATGGTGGTGCATTCAAGGTCACTATTATTTCCGCTTTGTAAGTGAAGAGGGTGACTTGACTAAGGCCATGTAATGACCCGTGCCTAAGTGTGAAAATGTGGGCTTCCAGAGAAATTGCGACTGCTGCTCTCCTCCAGCTGCTGTGCCACGATCAGCTAAGCCACGAGTCATCTGAACCTGGGCTCATGGTTTGTCTCGCTTTTGACAAACCACAAGCTGTAACCATGGTTTCTTGGGTTTACATAATGTCACTTTCTACTCAGTATCAGAAACTAAAGGAAGGACGTTCCCATGGATCAAAGTTGGAATTTATGCTCCCCTAAATTGCTAGTTAGTAGGCCGACTTCTTGGGGTGCCCCAGATCAAATACTTCTGGAAATTGACACCCAGTGTTTAATTGTCCCTTGTGTGATTCTAAGGATCAGGTCCTTCTGGAAGTCACTACCTCCAAGGCTGAATCATTGCATCCTATCCAGTCTTGAAGAGTTGTTTAGTGGTGACAGAAGAACAGCTTTAACTGCACATGCTCAGACACATTGTGTTACTGTTTTACAAGTTGTTGGCTCAGACCTTAAGCCTTTTAAATATCTCGGCTTCAGAGGGCCCCAGGTAACAGAAAATTAATATAAACCCATTGTCCTTTCCCATGATAGAGGAGGCAATTCCAAAACCCCACTTATTTGTAAATATCAAACCCTAAGATTGCAGCAACATTTTTCTTAGTTCTCTTCAATTATCTACCTTGCAAGACAGATTTAGGCCCACTGGATACATAATACTTGACCATAGTTAAATGTAATGTCTAAAAACTCTAAACCATGGTTAAGGATTTATTGCAAACTAGGAGGCGAGCTCATGGTTTGTGTGTGTGTGCAATTACAGCTTGCATCAATCACACTTAAATATTACTTTTGTTTGAAGCAAACCCTGGTGGTGAAAGCAATTGCCTAGACCCCTCCCCAGCCTATCAGCTTGTACAATGACAAGCAGGGGAGAGGAGGAAGAATTAAAAGGACCCTTTTCAGACCTAGTGCATATTGAATAGACTTACTGAGCAAGTACCCCGAGAGTTCTCTTTCCTCTCCCATTTCATTTCATTTCTATTTCATTAGAAAGGCATTTTCAGCTCTTCTTCTGCCAGCTTCGGCAGCCGGGTGCCACGTGTGAAACCTTGGCGACGTCGTTGCCAAACAGACCATGCGTGGGAGTGACAAATTACATGGCATTTGGAGAAGAGCAACTCTTCTCCCGACCCCCCTCCCCCACAAACACTCAAAACACACAGAGTGCCTGTGTGTCTCTGCTTGTGAATGAATATTAACCCATGTCCATACCAGAACCTCATATGCTCCGATTCCCATTTGCCAGGGATCGCCCTGACTTCGTGCTAGAATAGCGTTAGTATGAATTACTGGAGTTGTCATTAGGTTTGTCAAATACATAGATGTTAAATCTTTCAGCTGCCATGTTGCTTTGGGGTGGGGGTGGGGGAGAGAGACAGTGGATGGCAGATCTCTGGGTAATTTCCAGTAGGCTAGGAAGGATTTCCGGCTCCTAATTATTTAACTAATGGAAACAACAAAATGACTACCCACAGACCACTCCTGAAATTATGCTGCTCAAGTCAAGAAAGTGGGGTGTGTGTGTGTGTGTGTTGACAGACTGTGAGCTTTGCACAGTTCTGGTTCTCGAACACACATTTATGGGCTCAGCATTGTCTTGGTGTGTGGCTTTTGCACCAGGCTCCAATTGGTGGTTCTCAGGATTCGAAGCCGAAGTAGATGCTGCAAGGCTGAAGACTGGCCAATTCTGCTTTAGGGCACCTGTGTGCAAACGTTCACACACAAATACTATGGTATATTACAGTTTGCTATTTTACATACACCATGAGGCTCATGGCAGCAACAAATTATAGGGGTAATTATGCATCCCTAGTAGATATTTTAAGTAAACAGAAGTGTCTCTGTGTTTTTAAATCACATATTATTGCAGAATAAATGAATATAGCGCTCACAGGTGGAGAAGAGCCCGCAGCAGTGTTTAATGGTGAGGGTGAGAGCACGCACACATGTGCTCAAACAGCAATCCTTAGGTGTGAGAATATGGGTGTTAAAAGTATATATTTGCATCTGTGAAATGCTGAAAAGTATGATAAAATGGGGAGGGGGCTGAGGGAGAGAAGAAAATTATGGGCCTTCTAGCTAGGTGCTAGACTTAAGGAATAAAAGAAGAGGTTCAAAGCTGCGTAAGACGCCAAATGCTATGACAGGGCAACCCTGCCTCCACATCTGGACAAGTGGAGGCTTACATCAGTTTTCCAGTGTTAGAGGAATGCTACCCTGCCATATGCTCAGGGACACTATTACACAGTGTCATAGACTGGCTGGCTGCAGAGAAGTGGTGGGAGGCCCTAGTTGAGGACCCCCCCCCAAGTGAACCACCAGGGGAAGAAGGCTCAGAGCCAGGGGAGTGGTCAGAGGGAGAAGACTGGGGCGAGGTGGTGTCAGAAGCTGGAGGGGCAACAGGGTTTAGTGAGCAGTTAGAGTCACTGGCAGAGTGCAGTTCAGACTCCAGGGCTGGAGAGGAAGGGGTCAAGAGGTGGCTGAAGAATCCAGGGAGCCTTCCCCTCCTGCTGCGGCCAGGTCCCTTCCCCTCTAGTCTCCAAGAGCACGCAGAGAAATTAAAAGAGCAGAATAGAGATTAGTTGTGCACATACAGTTTGAGACTGTGTAGGGAAAACACTGGAGAGGAGGGGTGGGAAGACAGGGACGCTCAGTCCTTGCAAATGTGTCATGGGCAAGACCTACCGGGAAGGGTTGCTGAGACCACTAGACCTGAGTTGTGTTTTAGTTTACTTGAAAAAGGTGTTAAACATTCACTGACTTATTACTTTAGAGCTGAACCACATCTGACTCCAACCCTGTACTGTAGCTCAAGTTCAGCCCTAATCAGCATAGTCCTCCTATTGTTGATGGACTCCTATTCCCCGGCTACTGGCCTTGCTGGCTGGGGCTGATGTGAAATGGAACTCACCAACAAGTGGGCAGCCACAAGCTTCCAGCTCCTGCACTAGATGAATCTCCTACGAGCTTCCATAAGACTCAGAGTGAATAGGAAGGGGACCCTAGAGTCAAAGTGAAGTTTGGCAAAGCCCCTGGTGAGTTTCATGCCCTGTTTTTTGGAATGGCCAAGGCAGAATAGACTTGGAAGCTCTGCTTTATAGCCAAGCTGAAGGGCAGCTACCCTACAAAAATCTCACAAGGGTAGGCTTCATGTGTGGTCAGGGCTGGGTAAGGAATACTGTGTGTGTGTGTGTGTGTGTGTGTGTGTGTGTGTGTGTGTGTGTGTGTGTGATGGAATTCCTGTTTGAAAGCTACGTCTTGGGCAAGGAACCAACCCAGCCCTGGCGGCTGTGTCTAAGCCACTTGCCAGGCTAGGAGGAAATGCCAGTGTGGTAACCGGGCTGCTGTTCTGAGGTCCGTTTGGTGCACATCTGCCAAGAGTTAAAAGGCGGGGAGGCGTTTAAGCATAGAGATCTGGGCAAGCATCACAAGGCAGCGACGGAAGAGGCAACACTCACGTCTCTCCCTCCGAATCCATTGCACGTGGCGCAGGGACACTTTGAATGCTTTGTGCAGATTGAAGCTCCACAAAAAAACCAAAACAAAACTGGAGCAGCCTCAGAAACTCCCAAAGGTGCGATTGTTTCTTAGCCAAATAGCAAGTCATCTTTCCCTATGAGCAGCAAGAGGTGCTTGGACAGGGTAAACTTCTTATGTGCCTCTAACTAGGTCAATTAGGATTCCTAGTGCCCCTGCCCAGTCATTGCTACAGACTTCAGTAACTGCATTTATTCCTTGCCCTCATGGTGGGGCCAGGTTGTATAGGGATACCTCCCCCCATTTTGTAGGGTGCAGACTGCAGCATTAATATTGGCCATATATCACAATATAAAGATCTAAACAGATGAACTGGTGAACTCCACCCTAAATGATAAGGGGACATTTGCGCCACGTGTAATTTACAGGGCAAGTCTTTTAAAAGAGGCCCTGTGGAACATATGTACTTTGTATCCATGGGGCCTCTTTTAAAGGACTCACCCTGTATATACTACTCTTCAAAGGCAATATTTGGTCTGCTCAACAAATTGGCAACTGAGGTGGAAGGATGGGCTTTCTACAGGTATGGCCCTCGAGTCTAGACAGTGCTGGCCTGCATCTCCCATCATCCCTTGACATGGTAAGGCTGGGGCTGATGGGGGTTGGGTGTCCCACATCTGGAGAATTCCCCATCCTGGCATTAGAAAACCTGTATAGGAGGGGAGTTTAACCTTGTATACCAGAGACCTAATGATGATTTGTGCACCTGGCTCTCAGGTTTTGAAGGACCACATGCTAACAAGCCCATAAACACAAAAGGATTTTGTGTGAATTATACTGCTCCCTGCTGGCTTGGTTACTTAGTGCAAAATGCCTTGGTGGCTTTATATAGTGTGCATATTCACTACATCTCTTAGCACGTGGATGGGCCACGTCAATAGACTGTAATGTGCCAATTCGACTGTTTTATTTATTTTGGGAGGGGGATGAGCAGAGGTTTTTGAGAGCACAGAGTAGAGCACTGGACTTACTGTGAAGTTCCTTTTCTCCAGTGAATGGAGGGTGTCTTCCTCCAATGGGGTGCTGCTCCCACTCGTTCCAATAGGCAGGGCTGTGCAAATTGGACTTGACTTCAACCATCCTGTGGGGCACAGAGCCATCCCCGGTTTTGGGATGTAACACAGAAACAAGCAATGACCTTGGAAATCCTCAAACGCTTCCCGCTAGCAAATTTGAACAGCAGAAGTAACAGGCAAGAGGCAAGACAGAGAACAGGTTCCCAGATCCGAATAGCATAGGTCTGTGAGAGCTGGAGACACCCCCTTGCTTCAAGTCTTCCTAGTAGCAATAAATGAAACCTTCAGGTTAAGCAGGGTACTCATCTATCTGCTGTAAAAAAGGAACTTAGAATGTTGAACTTACATTTCCCTACAGTGGAGAAGGATATCCTCATATGGTATGTTTCAAACCTGTATCCATCCTTCTTTGAAACTATCTCCCAAGGTGAGCTACACGACTGAAGCACTAAAGGCAGCTTTAGAAGAAGCAAAGGCACTCAGCTCATCGCAATGCGTAACACCAATGCTGATGGCTTCCCTGCAAACGTCTAGTAGTGGATTATTGCTACTGAACGCAGCTGAGGTAGCAGCGCTCCTGGTGAACTTCCCCATCCCCCCCAACACAGCAGAAGCAGGTGCTTCTTAAAACAGATAAATGCAGACTCTGATCCACCTCAGCTGTGTAGATCTAGAAACTTTCTTCCCCACAAAGAGTGTCCTTCTAAAGAGTTGAAAGCACATCTATACTACTATCTTAGTGGCCTGGCTCAGAGGTTGTCAATTTGTTTGGACTAGTGGGCATTTTGATTTTTGAAAAGGCTCAGTGGGGGCCAGTCACACCTCACTGTGGGGTGGGTGCCTCGGCATAATATAGAGTACAGTAATAGCTGTTTCCTTCCACACCCATTCCAGACACCCTAATGTGTGCTGTGGGAAGCCACTTCTGTCCTGCTGGTCCTGACTGTGGAGATCACACAATATTGTTTATTAAGGAAATATGGACTCTCGAGGGAGGAAATGGTCTGTAATTTTACTAGCATCATAATAAAACCTTAACTGGTGAATTGTATCCCATAATTATGAATTTGGGCAAGAAACAAGGCACATCAGTGAGAAAATGAACAAGAGTTGACCATGTTACAGATACTAAAAATTAAAAGACATTTCAACAATAATTTCAATATATCTATTTTTAATGGTTGACATCTGTTTCATGCCTGTCAGAAGGTCATGTCACTGCCTCAGTTTTGCAAGATCCTATAAATGTGCTAGGTGTTTTTTGGATGAAGTTTTCAGCTGGAGGCAGAAGCTAGACTACCTTTCTGGACATCATGCTGTCAAGGAGGACAGCGTGAGGGACCCTTCTTATTATTTTGAACTATTCCAGAAGTAAACCTATGGTTGTTCACCCCATTCCCACATCCTTCCTCCTAATCCCCAGCCCCCCTCTTATCCCTATCACTCCTAATCGTGTATCTCCCTTCCTTTCATGATGCTCCTAGCTCACAACCATAAAGTACAGCACACAAGGAAGAACAACCATTTATGCTCTCAGCAGTAGAGAAAAGTTTGCATAAAGCTTCTTAGCTTAGTTTTTTCTGCAGTACCGTCAGGATAGATATAAAAATTGCCACCCAAGGGTTGACAAAATGTGCATATATTGATAAATAATGTAAGGTATGTGCATGCTTAAGAAAAATATCAACTACGTAGTCGAGTTGTGCATGTTGTAGCAAATGCATGTGAGTTGAAGGCTGCTTTATTAAACAGTGGAATTCTACATACATTTACCCAAAAGTAAATCTCACTATCTTCAGTGGGGCTTACGCTCAAGAAACAGATTGCATCCTCAGACTTCTTACGGTATATAATGGCTTCTATTTAGCTCTGAGTTAAATATGTACTTTTCTAAGTATCATATATGCAATCTGAGGTGGGGAAGAGGCAGCATGAACTTCACAGTCCATAACCTGGTTTCCATAATTGAGACAATTTGCATAGTATGGAAATTAGATTGCCTTGATCCCAACCTGGCAGGGGAGAAGGGGATGGTAGTGGGGCTGCACCCAAGGAAAGCCAGGCATCTGTTGTACCATTCTGGGGTCCGATGCTACTTGACCTCCACTTACCTCTTCCTTGCCTGGATGCTCCATAATCCACAGATAGGGTGGTTGTGTGTCTGTCTGCTTGTGATGACAGCCCTGCTCTGCTGAGGCACACCATCCTTCAGGCATCTCTCCCTGGGCTTGGCCTTGAAACAGCTGCACTGCTGAAAAACTTTGTTCCCTGGGCTCTAGTTTCCATGTAGGTTCCTGCTTGCCCCTTTTGGAGGGTTCCTGTAAAACGTCTACTGAGAATGCCAGGATGGAAAACGTAATAGCGGCAGTAGTTTGTGGT
This sequence comes from Podarcis erhardii, assembly GCF_964252035.2. Classification (NCBI taxonomy): domain Eukaryota; kingdom Metazoa; phylum Chordata; class Lepidosauria; order Squamata; family Lacertidae; genus Podarcis; species Podarcis erhardii. The sequence continues at coordinate 27,802,810 of NC_138502.1, read as the reverse complement.
CTGTTTAAATGGACTCAGCGACTTTTTAAAACCACCTTTCTTTCCACCCTACCTCTCCAAATGGGAAATAAAGGAGGAAGAGAACAGAAATAGAAAATTTTAAAACTTCAGAGGGGCTCTCCCTTGGAGCTAGGCTGGGCTAGAACTAGAGAAGGCTCTCACATGCTAGCAGCTGTTAAGTCTGATTTCCATGGGGTGAGTGGAAGCAGCAACCCTTTCAAAGATATCCCATCCCCTCCACTGTAATTACTGTGTTCCCGAACACTCCATTTTTTTTATACAAGACAGCAAGGATCTCTCCTTGAGCTTTAGAGAATAGTGTGCAGATAGGCAAGTAGCCCATGGAGCAGAAGGCTCAGAAAGCAGTTAGGCGGGTTTTTCAAATAGTAAGAGAAAAGCTTCCAAGTCCAGGACATCACAAAGTTATAAACAACTCCTCCCCAAAATAATCTTCACTTAACCATGCCTACCGTATTTTCCGCCCTATAGGATGCACCGGCCCATAGGACGCACCTAGTTTTTTGGGGGGGAAATCAAGGAAAAATTTTTTATTTCCCCCCCAGGTTTGCGCAGCCATCCCCAAGCTTAAAGGAGGAGACGGAGCGCTCCGTCTCCCTCTTCTGCCTTCAGGGACAGCCTCTCTAGCCTCTGTGGGGCAGCGGCTTGCCCCGCTGTCCCCTGAGTTTGTGGGGCTGGCGGGGGGGAGAAGCAAGCTTGCTCCCCCCCCCGCCAGCCTCCAGATCAGGTCGGGGAATAGCGGGGTGGCGGCGCTGCACCTCCCCGCTATCCCCCAAGCTTTTGGGCTGCAGGCTGCTGCCCGCAAGCCTTGCGAGCCCGCAGGACCTCCCGCAGGCTTGCAAGACTTGCGGATAGCTTCCTGAAGCCTGGAGAGCGAGAGGGGTTTCCCCTTCATTTTTGGAGGGGGAAAAGTGCGTCCTATAGGGCGAAAAATACGGTAAATCTCTATTTCCTCTTTGCCAACCCTGGCTGTTGCCGGATTCTTAGAAGAGCTGAACTTTGGAAGCTGAATTACAACAAACAGAATACGTGAATATATATTTTCATTTATTCAGTTTCAGGTCATACGGTGGTATATGGAAATCTGGTTTGAAAATACACAAAGTAAAAGACAACAACCAAGTTAAGTTACCACCACAGGATCATAGGAAGTTGTTTTATGCAGATCAAGACCACTGATCCACCTAACTCAGTACTGTCTATACTGATTGGCAGGGTCTGAGACTGTGTACGTTCCCAGCCGCCTACCTAGAGATGTCGGGGATTGAATCTGAAATCTCCTGAAGGCAAAGCAGATGCTCTGCCACTGAGCTGTGGCCTCCCCACCCCCAAATGTGTTGTACTGCCATCAAATAGCTACAAAACAATTTGCAAAAAAAAAGAATGCCGGGAACAGGAACCAAACAAATTTATTAACAAAAAATAGCTATCACAGTGTCATTAGGTCTAATATTTCAAAACCGATATGTTAAACGGATACATTTCAAACCTTAAGGCAGAGGAAAAGCAAATACACTGAGAACATACAGGGATTTTCCTTCAAATGCCAGCTGTACTTGTTGAAAATTAAATTAGAAGGGTTATCAAATTAAAAGGAAACACAGACCCTGATATTTCAAGTAGGAAGCTACACATGCATGAAAAAGCAGACCGGCTGGGGATGGCTCATTGTGCCAGGGTCCAGCTAGTACTGGGCATCTTGCTCCAGCACAAGTGGCTACAGGCTGACCACTTAAGCTTTGTCCTCCTAGTGCAGTTTTGCAAGTGAATTAGAAATATGTAGGAAATGCAGGGCGTTTGGTGAAAGCCATGCAGCCCGGCAGGCAAAATCTAAGCTGCAAAGTGCGGGCAAACAGGGTGAAAGCCTGCAGGTCGTCACTTCAAGAGCTCCAAAGGAGGTTCAGTGTTGTTTCAGGAGGCGGATGAAGGCCTCTTGCACCTTCTGAAGGACACACGAGGTCGGGTCAAATAATGGTGTTTACAGGCGACCAACCACACATATAGGCCTGGTTACCCTCGTCCACTTGGGGGTACATTGTTTATCCTGGCACTGTGGGGGTCAGAACAGCTCACGATTAAATGATTGGCAGACAAATGCTCACTGGGGCTCATTCTAAATTAAAGTCTTTCTCCTAAAAAAAAAATAAAAGTGGCAACAGAAAAGACAACTACTGCTTTCAGACAAGGCAACCCTTTTCCAGATTCCTCTATAATTTTAATCCAAGAAAATAACAAGAGTTTGCACAACTATTATGACTTATTTTTAAAATCATATTATTGGAAAAAGTCAGCCAAGGAGAAGATAATCCACACAACTCAAGTAACGTTAACAAGACCAATTAAACAGAATAGAAACAAAGTAAGTCAGGTTCTTCAAATTAACGTTAGGAAAGAGTTGGGTAGTTTTAGTTTTGACACCTAAAAACATTCAAATGAAGAAGGGAAAAGAATGTGGAGAACGGTTTTGCTCTCAGTGAGCAGAGAAATCTTACATCCAACAATGTTTGTACAGTCTCTTTGTCCCAAGATGAGAGAGAGAGAGACTGTAAAGATATGTGGTTTCGCTGATGCCCTCCTGGTGGGCAATCTGGCCCCTGATCAAGATACTGGCATGGTATGGCACAGCAGAAGGGCCTGAATCCATGTACATCACCTATTACCAATGGAAAGGAGAAGAGAAGCTCACACAAAGGAGCCATCTTCTGCCTGCCACAGGTGCCAGCTCTGGTACTCTACTGAAACCAGCAAAGTGCAGCGTCCTTAAGTGTTGTTCCTTTCTTTGGATTTCTCATTTCTGCTGTCCTAGACAGAAACAAGAGGGGGAAAGAAAGCAGAGACCTGACATTAACATGGCTTAGGGACTGGCATTGCCATGTCTGAACAATTCTACCCCAGGCCAAGAAAGAGCATTAACCCCACCCTTATGCCCGTTCCATCTGTCTCTAGTTTGCCCTTTTATACCGTAAGATTGCTTCTTTCATATGGAAGCTAAAACCATTGATTGGGTTCTAAACTATGGCTAGTGCAGGCCATGGTTTACTGTGGTATCAATGTCTTGCTCACTCCCCAGAACATCTCCTTCTGCCCAAACAGTTCTATTTCCAATGGCTACCCACAAGTCTTCTCACTATTTACACAAACTTATTGTTTGTTGTACCTTATAATGACATGACGTTTTACCGACACACCAGGAGATTAAAATCACTTGGGAGTCGCTAGAAGGTCAATCAGGATCAACTGTCAGATTTCTGAGTGATTCTATGATTCTTTGGCTTTTTTACTCCCAATTGTTTCATGATACCAATTATATTGCAGAAATGAAGAAAGCAGAGAGGGGTACCAAGAGTGCATTATTGTGTCGAGAGACTGTAAACTCTGTTCAGTTTTGGTATTCAGAACAGATTCCTGAGTTCAGAATTATTTTAAGTGTATGTCTTGTGCATCAGGCTCCAATTTGCGGGTTTCACGTCCTACTAAAGAACTAAGTAAACTGGGCAAGCCTGAAATCTGCCCACCCCTGAACTAGACATCCAAGGGGATTTTCTCTAGAAGAGTTATTTAAAGGAAAACAATCTCACTGTCAAAAGTTCCCCTTCAGGGGTCATTCATTCAGGAAGATTATCCTGAGAATAAGCAGCTTTAGGATGTGTATGATTTGAATTAGCCATATTCCCTTGCTGACACTCTTTTCACTGTTCTCACTGTGCCTGACCTGAGCTGTACCATTTCAGATTGCGGGTGGTGCAGCTGACAAGGTGGAATGTTCTTCAATATGAAAAAAAAATATTCCTCCATAACTAGAATGATCAGGGGAAATGGGGTGCTGCTCAGGCTTTCCCTTGGCATACTAGCTGTTTATATGGAGAATGGTTTTGTATGAAAACGCATTGCAACCATCCGCAGTCTGAAGTGGTACCACCCAGTCACAAGATTATTTTGCTCAAGGGAGAGTGAGGCCTGTACAGTTAACTTCACCAGCCAGAAGTTAACTGGCTACTGTTAACACACAAATTTTCCCCAAGTGGGAGGTCCATCACTTGGCTTTTGATAAACACGGGGTCTGTGGTACTTAGCTAATTGGGAACCACTGCTCTAGATCAGCATTTCCTAAAAGAGCAAGGGACACAATGTCTCTCCCACTTGGTACTTTTTTTGATGTACAGTACTTGACACTTGCACTTTAATTATTTTTACAGTTATTTGTTAATTTTTCCAGCATGGGTTTTTTGTGGTGGAGGAGTGATACCAACAGCCTTTTCACTGACCCAGAAACAAAGAGGCAACCAAAAGGAGTTATTTTAAATCAAGTAAATAATGGTGCATTCCCCCCCTCCCCCATCACACAAAAAATGCAACCAGCTTTATTGTGAAGTAACTTCTCATATAGTAAAAGCTGCCATTTAAAAGATGGAATTTTTAGTTTGGGTTTATCAGCAGGAATGTTTATTTTTGTTAAACAGGGTCCCAATGACACCTTGATCTTAACATCTAAGCTCACCTTCAATAGCGTTTAGAAATGTTAACTGGAGCCCTGTTTACAACCTGCAACGAGAATCTAGAGTTTGCAACATATCAGAACAACACAAAAGCAGAGATCCCGCACTTTCACAAACCACTCTTGTGGATCAAGGAGGGTCTTATGAATGGTGAACTCCCTCTCTAGGGATCACAAATGATCACACAGAGTGAATCAGGGGAGGGTAAGTGATACCTCAGGAGGTGGCGGCTTGATAGTGACAGGCTGCGAAGTTCTTCGGGGGGGTGAAGGTTTGGGCTGCACTTGCTGCTGGACTGTGTTATAATAGGTGACCCCTCCATACACCTGAGACTGGGCCTACAAACCAAAATAAAAGGAAACCATTGGGTTGGTCTAAAGCAGACTTCCTCAACCTCGGCCCTCCAGATGTTTTTGGCCTACAACTCCCATGATCCCTAGCTAGCAGGACCAGTGGTCAGGGATGATGGGAACTGCAGTCTCAAAACATCTGGAGGGCCGAGGTTGAGGAAGCCTAGTCTAAAGCGTTTGATAATATTACATATTATATTGTTATAACATCCACAGTATTGTTTATACATCATAGCTGCGCATGCACACGCACGCACGCACACACACACTAATTTAAATACAAAGTACACACACATTAATCAATCACAGAAACACATCTGAAAAAGTTAAAAAGAAACACTGTTTGTCCAATTATAGGAAGCCGATATTTAAGGAAAAAATGAACAGAAAAAGAAGCCCTCCCCCCCCCCCTTTTCATCCAAGCTTGATCTCTGGGCAGGGTACAGTAAATAAACAAAAGCCACAGCATCAACCAACTACAAAACAAGTTGCCTAGTGAGCTTCATAACTGAGAGGGGATCTGAACCCTGATCTCCCCGGTCCTAGTCCGACACTTAACCACTGCACCATGCTGGCTTCCTAGAGTACTTCTGCTATGGGGCAGCTCTACAAATTAAGTAGGTAAATAAATAAATATGGAGAAAGCCAAGAGTCACTTAGAGAAGGATCTTCTCCTTGAAGCTTGAATTCGTTTTATTCTGGATTGTTTTATTTGATGTGTCGTAAACCACTTCCGAGATTTTTTTTTTCTTTAAAATATAAAGCGGTATAGAAATGAAATGAAATGAAATAAATAAATAATACTCACTGCAAAGAAAGTTGCCTAGACATTCCGCTCTGGCAACTGTAATCTAGGTTTAAGGTGCCATTTGTCAATTAGATTATATATCTGAGTTTCTAACGCTGGATGGGGGTTATTCAGCTCTTTTTTTGGGGGGGTGAGGGTTGTTCTTGTTATTATGCATTATGTATCTTGTATGCTTGTGTTGTGAACCACCCTTAGATCTACTGATGAAGGGCAGTATATAAATTTAATAGATAAACAGGTAAGTTATAAATGCCCAGACTTTTAGGCCAATGCCAAAGGAAACACGGAACAGCAACATCATGTTCTGTGGCTATTAGACTTGTTTGGTCTTGCCTCCACAGCATGAAATCTGTTCTATCAAAGATACTTTCGCATTTGCTCAGCTTGGATTAGCTGCCTCTTACAACGCAATTACTAGCAAGAGGAATACCCAGAAGTACCCAGTGTGCATCTGCTACAACAGTGAGCAGCAGTCAGTGTACCATGTGCTGCATACACTTCTCGCTTTGCCTGAGCCCTAATGACAGGACAAAAGCCTGCTCAGATAGGAGGGGAGCCTGTGCCCAGCAATGCTTTGTTTCTCTGCCACCTGCCGCTTTGGATCTCGGTGTTTAAAGACTTAAAGCCCAGATGAGAACAAACTTACTTGAGCATTGGAATACAGATGGGGAGGTGGCGGCGGCGGAAGTGGTCCTGGAGGGTAGGGGTAACTGGGATTGCCAAAATTCATCACTCCAGGGGGAGGGGAGAAGTAGGTCGGTGCTAGCAGTTGTTGCGGTGGGGGAGGCGGCGGCTGCTGTCCCGGCGACATGGAGACAGGAGGAGGATATAAACCAGGGTTGGTCAAAGGTGCTGGTGTCTGGTGTGGATGTAACCCTGGCAGAGAAAGAAGAGAAGAAGAGTCATCGACAGTTGCTTCTGAAATCAAGAACGCAATGAAGCGGATTACAATCTGCTCCATTAAGTGAAACGTTTTGCTGGAAGGATTCATGTGCCCATCCGATGGCACAGACAAGTCCTCTGCAGCATCTCTGTGCAATGCCCCTGTGCTGTGCTTGTGAGGATTGATCCTGGAGGGTAAAATCCCTGTGATTTGCAGATGGTCAGAAAATCCCCCCTTTTAAATCCAATTAAGCTCAAATGTTCTCTCCTTCATTTTGTTTTTCCTACCCAGAAGGAAATGGCAGCCGTGGGAAGATAAAAAGGAAGGATTCAAATAATTATGCCAGCCGTGAGAAGAGTCTTGCAGAATAAACCTTCTCTCTTGCCTAAGACAGGATATGAAGTGGGCAAGGCTTCCCCCACAGCAGCAAGAAGTAAAAAAAAGCATCGTCTCCAGAATCTGATGGGAACAAGTACCTGATTCAGAATGCCCTCCTCTTCCAAAAAGTGAATCAGTAATCTTCTAATATAATTTCTTAGCTCTTTTGAGTATAGATATGGCCGTAACAAATCTGTGGCAAATCTGAGGCAGGTCTGTTTTTTGGACCCCTGATAATGGCAGGAGGGGAAGCGCCAGACCATCCCTGGAGGATCCATCCCCCACTCCCAATAAGCAGCAGCTCATTATGACCCAAGAGTTCTGGGTGGGGTGTGATTTAAAAAAATTACTGGGCTGACATGAATGATTTTGGGGCTATGGAGGGGAAGTGCTGGCATGGAACTTTTCTTTCATCTGTTGGTTAGTGGGTAGGAGCACTGTTTTGTTCGTTGTTAGTGTGCTGCCAATATTTTCTATCACAGGGGACTGGTTTTCTGTTTCTTTCCCCAATACAGGATGTTGTATGGAAAAAAATAATATTATACGGTCCTCCCCCCCTCCCGATGGCATAATGTGTTTATTTATTTCTTTCCCAATGTAAATCACTTGAAGATGCTTTGGGTGACAACTAACAAGTTTATGACACCTGCCCACCTGCCCCCCATCGTATCTGCACAGAAGGATCAGCAAAACAATCTCTCCATCCCATCACTGCATTAGCTAAACCTAATTTAGATTTTTGTCTTCTGACACACATCTGCAACAGGGTTTCAAATGCAGCAGAGTGGCACAGATGGAATCCAAAGCTTCAGCGTGGTGCCAATTTTTTTCACGGAACAGAGAAGGCTTTGTACCAAGGATGCCATTTGGTACTATAAAGCAACGAGTGAGGGGGAGAGAAGAGGGAAACAGTTTTGATCCAATATTCCAGGTTTTAGGCTTAAGGTAACAATCAACCCTATATGATTGCTCCATTATCTTTTCTCCCCATTTCTGCCTCACAGAGCTCATACGGGCTTGCGCTGGAGAGAAATTCCTGGGCAGGAGGAGATGCGAGAAGCAATTCCCTACCTGGATGGGGGAGATGCATTTCTGGCTGAACAATCACCCCTTGGGGAGGCAGCGGGGCAGGATTCTCGCTGTGAGTGTAGATCGGTCCCTGGAACTGTACTGTAATGATAAACCATCAACTACGACCTTTATTCCATACACATTGGTAGTTTAACAGTAAACACAATGGGATCCCAGTAAAAAGAAGCCGGTTTCCATGAGGGCAGGGGGAAGAACATGTGAAATCATACAAAGAACTGTTTAGCCACATCAGCTTTTAGAGATGGTTCAGGGGTGAATAAGGAGGTGCTCCTTATTAATGGAAGTGGTGTCTGCACAAAAGTAAAATGGAAATTTCCTATTTGGACTGGGGAGACTCAGCTTCAGGTTCCCCTCATCCAGGAATTTTTAAAGTGCTTTGTTATTTTCATGCTGATTAATTAGTAATTCATATTTCCGTGTTATTCTGGTACAAATTAATCCACTTTTACTTGAGGGAGCACTTACAACACTGTAGATGGAAGGCTGAATAAATCATCTGTAACCCACTCGAGTTTTATAGTAATACAAAACACAGGGAACCCAGAGATTTTTAAGCAGCAGCATGCACTCACGTGTGTCATAGTAGTGCCCTTCCATTATGCTTATGTGCACAGGTGGAGCAGGCTCTGGGACAGGCCTCTGACGCTGCGATGAGTAACGCTTTGCACGGCCTGCCTGAACACCCTGAAAAAGCACAAGAGTAGTCACAGTTCATATAAGAATGTCACAATGAAACACCCTGCTCCTGCCCATGCAAACTGGGATGTTCCCATTTTTAAGGCCTTTAAGTTCAGAACTTATCTCTCCTTAAAGAGAAACCTCTTCAGAATCCTGAGAATCGAAGCTCACTTTAGGCGTCTAGTCCTCAGAGTTAAATGAAAAGCAGCAGCTAACCGGGTACTTTACCACTTACATCTTACTCTGCCAATTCCTAGAGGTACTGGGTGGTGCTCAACACCTTTTCTGCTTTCGGCCCTTTCCCTTTATGGCAACAGCCTATCCCCCATTTCTCTGTAAAAAATACCCAATCAGTTCAAATTCAACCCACTACAAGGGCTCAGCCAGACTCAAGTTATGTAACTTCCCCCAAATGCTGCAGGGACTTTCTACAGAGAATTCTAGGTCCTCAGCCTATCCTCTGGTAGCCAGTCAGACCCACCACTTGAAAAGCAGGAAAAAGACACAGGACTTTACCATCTCCTCCATCCTGTTGAACTGAGGGGGTGGGGCTGCTCCAATGTGCATCTGGTTAGGAATACCTATTGGGAAGGGAGTAAAAGGAAAAACAGCAACAAGACTGATTACTACTTTACACTTAACATTAGAAAGAAACCAGGAAGAGGCAGCAGGTTAAGGAGGATCCTGAGGAAAGATGAAAATGAAAACAGATATTACTTCCTAAGATGCAGAGAGAGCCGGAAGATGTGCATGCAACTTATTGTCTCTAATACTGTACGTCAGGAAGCAACATCAGCTGGGTATATTCCATGTACCTACAGATTTCACTCGCAACACCAGTACTGTCACATCCTGCAAACCTCAGCTTCTTTTAAAACAGAGAATAAGCCTTCATGACAGAAAACAAGTTTTAAAAATATGTAACAGTACCTGCAGATAGTCTTCCTGTCTTGCAATCTATTCCCCTAGCTTATTCTCCCGCACCTCACTCTGAAGTCAAGGCGGGCCCTTTCACTCCTCCAAGCAGAATTCACAGGAGATGAGTTAAGACTTGAGATAAGTCTGTTCATAATCACTGCAGATAATTACAAAACTTGTATGTTTCTGTAAACCAACACTGCACTTTATTGGTTCCAGTCTGATATTATTTGTTGCAAGTGTTTTGATAGCTTTTGTGGTTATCTACAGTTTATTGCACTATTTAGAATCCTTATAATACAAGTGCAATAGGAATGAACATTGAAGAGATTCAGCTGTCATGCCTGAGTAGAGTAAGATCATGCCTGTGCTAGTCAATTTTGAGGAAGTGTGCATGGAGCAGCTGTGGCTGCTATTGTGTATAGGCAACCTGCTCAGGTAATCTGTTTTACTCTGAGCATTCCAAGGTACATTAAATAAGAAAAAGGAGTGCTGGAAAGCACTCAAATGAAATCTGGCATGATAATATTTGGATAGACAGAAGCATGTCTAGACCTATTCAAAATCTGCCCTACAGAAACCCACGAATCCCCACAAAGAATGACCAAATTCTGCAGATAAAGTAAATATTTCTATTTCCAAGGACAAGCTCTTGTGCATGCTCTCTCATCTCCTGACTCTTTGATGAATTCATGAACTAAATATTACATCTGAAGTGGCATTAAGTGACATGAAAATTATATTTGTGTAAGTTGGTATACAAGTCAGAAAGTGGCAAGTACCCACGTGTGAGCAGGGCTGGTTGCCATGTTTTCCAATGGGTGCAGGAAGGAGAGGAGAGGGAAGAGGGAGAGAGAAAAACGTGGTAGAGGGAAAGTCCAAAGAGCACAAAATTTCAGCATGTGTAAGGTCACTATGTCACCTATGACTCATTACGGCCGCAGATCTAGAAGACTTCATGGCTTGACTGCATTGCAAAGCGGAATAACCAATGCAGTCAGCTCCTAATACTCTAACCTTTTGTACTAATAATGAAAAATATTTATTTGATACCAAATAATGCCAGAGGAAATGTTCAGATGTGCAATAAGGTCCAGAAGGAAATGGAAGTTCAGGTGCCATTTTTTATAAAAGAAGGGATGGCCAAGTGGCAGGCCTATATGTCTCTTCAAATGAACTGTATCTGGTCCCTCGTAACCATACTACAAATCTTTGAATGAAGTAGATTTGGGGCTACGTTACAGAACACAAGGGCTCATAACAGGATGTCCACATTGGTAGATGGCACCAACTGCTGCAGAACCTACCACCTCTGCCTCAACGAGAAGTTTATTTTCTTACACTTATATCCCACTTTTCTTCTGCCATGGAATCCAAGGTGGTGTACATGCATTTCCCAGCTGGTCACCCCTTTGAGCACTGGTCAGAGACCTCCTTAGTTCCAACCAACCTCATATGCTATCACAGCGGACCCTGGGTTGAGTTGGCTGAGCCTACAGTGGGTACTTCCCTACTTAGGCCAACATCCTGTGAACCCCAGCTTTTCTTCTTTTCTATTCAACAGTGCATTAAAGAGCACTTCACATACAACGGAGCTGTACAGAGTCCCTATGGCGGCTCATATACTTCTCTCCTCATCAAGACAATGCAGAGTCTGATGGAAAACTATCTCTGTGTGTTTAAAAGCAAACTTTGCAGCCTTCATAGTTAAAAAAAGTTGAATTTTGAAAGCGTAGGCAGTGTTCACCAACTGCAAGCATGATGTGTAAACACTGGAGGTTTGGCATATGAAGTCCTCACCAGTCCGAACCCTACAGAACTGTGAAACTGCTTTTTCTTCTTTATCTTAATGTGATTTCTCAGAATAACTGAAGGATATTATTTCCAGGACAAATCAGCACAGAAAGAGAAGCTTTCGCAGAACAGTCATGGAACTCCTGCATCCTCTTAGACCTTCAGTTTAGGCAAATACTTAGTGGCTAAAAATGAACAGTTGGGATTTAAGTTATGTTTGAAATTTTTTAATGATGTTGGGACTTCTGCCAGTGAGTGGATATGTCCCAATGTCACAGAGATGCAATAAGAGCTTTTGGTTATTGCTGATCTCTGATCCTAAAAGACTCTGCTTACCATAGATTGAGCTGCTCAGATCCTAAAGAAAAGCATCTAGACAAATAGGGGTGGACAGAAGCAACTTGGACTTAGGAAAACAAGAGCCAGGGCCTTAAGAAGGCAGCAAACTAAGGGAAGCAAGGAAGGTGAACATAAGTAGAAAGTGAAGACTGGGCGAAGAAGGCGAGGTTTAGGAGGAGGACAAAGTAAAATGTTGAGGCAGGGCAGGGAAGAAAACAAAATTCTAGGAAATAAAGAGAACAGCAAAGGAACCACATAGCAGTTTGAAATAACCACATACATATTTGGCTAGAGTGATGTTTTATCTTTTTTAGGATGAGTCAGAACTTAGATTTACTGTTCTTTCTAAACTGCTCTAGGAGGGTGGATTATAAACATATCAAGTAAATAAAGCTAGTTCCCCTCTGCTTCAGTTCATCAGCCAGCCACTTACCCTGAGGTTGTATGAACTGGGGCTGCCCTGGGCTCCAGTTCTGTTCTGTTATATTTAACTGGGTTATGTCTTGCTCGAGCCCATCTAGGCTGGCTTCAACGGGCACCTCCCAGTTACCAGTCTTTGCTGGCGAAGGGGATGGTATAACCTCAGTAGTTTTCAGGGGTGCAGGAGTCAACCCCAATGGAAGCGGGACTTCCTCGGCCAACTTCCCCGTCTCGCCTGCTTTGGTCCGAGTCCTCCTTGCCCGGGAGTAGGACTTCTTCTCCACTGGCCTATCTGGTGGTGGCTGCAGAACATCTGCAGGAGCTGCTGGGCTTTCCGAAACCACTTCTTCCTTTTTAACAGGGCTGCTGCGAATGTGCGGAATCTCTACTTCAGGAGAAGGCTCCCGTGGTGGGAGGGGCTCCAAACGCCTGGAACGGTAATTGCTCTCGTGCTTTGACTGCTCACTGAAGCGAGGCGCGTGCTGGCTGTTCACATCCACAGCCCGGTAGCATGGACGGGTCTCTTTGTAGCCACCGGGTCTTGGGAAAGTCCTCGGTGGGGGCATCCGTCCTGTCCCTGCGGAGTTCCTATTGATGAATGTCCTGGGCGGCACGGGAGTACTTTCTAGGCTCTGGTGTCGTGGCGGCTTACTAGGCCGTTCATTGGCCCAATCTGGCTCTCTCTGTGGTGGACTCCCAAATCTGAATGGAGGTAAGATGCTACAGGTCAGAAGCACATTCCTCAAGCTATTCAGGGCACAGAACTGAGTTCCACATCATTAATGTTCCTGCACCACCACACCATGCCCCCCCCCCCGGTCCGGTACTATAATACAACAAGTACATACACTTGTCTTTGTTACCTCACCTTGGTTTGCGCACTCTCCTGGGCTTGATGTCATCAGGGTTGTGTGTTGAGCGGATATCATACCCATAAAGAGCAATCAGCTCCTGCCTTGTTTTCGGTGCCTGCTCGTCTTCCCGGAACTTGTCATGCTCCCACCGTCCCTCATCTTTCCACAGCTTGCGCTGGCGGCCCTTAGGCCTTGCGTGACAAGAGGGAAAGAATCAGTGAGGCTTTAATGTTTATATTTATAGAAAGCAGCTCTATCCCTTCTTTCTAGCAACACAGGACCTCAGAAGGGGTCCAAAACCATAGATTTTAAAATGTACTGCAATAGATGTTGAGATCTAATTTATGTTCCTATTCCTACTTTTGTTGCCAGGTTTGAAATTGAATTATCTTTGTATTATTGTATTGGCTTGTTGGAGAATGCATTTGTTATGGTCTTTGGTAGGAACAAGAAAATGTACTGATCTTAATACAGTGGAATACAAATAAAAACTAAAACCAGAGTCATATAAACGCACCAAGTGTAGGGAGAAAACTCAAATCAGGCAAAATTCTGACAAAACAGAAAGGTCTTCATTTAGCTAAAACGCCACTAAAATAAAAGTCAACTGGGCATCAAGGGAGGGAATATCAAAACCAGGGCACCCCAACCAATAAAGTCTGTCCCAGGAGAAACATGGGACTCAGAAGAAACAGTCAAATGACTATGTAAAGCAAATAATGCTTCCTGAGGGTCTACGCGCCAGTAGATGGCTGCTCAAAGCCACTCAAGGTTCTTGTAACCGCAACATTAAGAAATGGTCCCACATTGGCGATAGCACATAGTTTTTTAAAAAAAGTTTTCTGTATTAGCTTGTATTATTTTCTCTGTGAGCAGTCATTCTTTCAACTTTCTAACCCTTCCTGACCAAGAGCACCCCTTGCTCTGCGAACCCACCTCGCTTCACTCGCTGCCCACATCACCTACCGAACTTCCTCTTCCTGAGTTTGCCCACGAAGGTCATGCTCAAAGAAAAGACCTTTGCGAGGTATATATGCAGGGTTCTTCCGGTCCTCGTCATCATCCAGGTGCTTAGGAAGCTTTTTGCCCACCTTGTTCTCAATTGGTTCAGTGCTTTCCTACAAGAAAAAAGAAAGCAAGCGCCTCTTGGTCTTCTGCCTACACAGAAACCCACCAGAAGTGTTCCAGAACCCATCCTCTTCATCCAATGTTTTGGTCAAATGTTATCACAGAAGATAAAACTGCTAACAAATATAGAACAGCTGTCTGAAAATAAAGATAGTATTCCCCATAGGACAACTCTCCAAAAACCATGCAAGTACTCCGGAATAAAGGAAAAGAAACCTATATTACCTAACTGATAAAGCAAAACCAGTAAATAAGAAAATGTTCTTCAAAGTGCTGAGTGGGATTCAACTAACAAGCCCTGCTGGCCGAAGCCTGTGGTTTCCACTAGCACAGCATGACTTCCTCCCCTCCCTGTGCTGCAGATTAGGCAAGCAGAAGGGCCTGCATGGACAGCAATCCACTTAGCATGATGCTGAGAAGTGTGAACAAGTGCATTTATGGTGAAGTAGACTCAACATCTGGAGTATACACTTACACACTTAGTATACACCTATACACTTAGAGAGAGACTTTTCAACAGCACTTTTTCTTTGTGTATGAATATTAAGAGAGAATTGTTGCAAGATACTGTTCCCTTAATGGCAAGAAAAGTAAGAATTGTATGTTGAACTGCTGAAAATGTGAGAGAAGATTTCTATCATTTGCAATGAAATTGTTTGCCAGCTGAAAAATGTTGGGAAAAGATTAATATATACACACACACACACACACACACATATATATATAGATATAGATATAGATATAGATATAAAATGGAGAAATTTTCAGGATATAAAGTACAACTAGATCCGCTGCTATTTCTCCTAAGTGATGTCACTATTGGAATACTGAAAAAAGAAAGAAAAAAGAAAAAGGACAATGTCCAATGTTAGCTAAATTCAGAACAGACCTAATGAAGACTTTAGTTAAGTCATTTGTTTCAATGGGTCTACTCCAGGTATGATTCAGTCAGGTATCATTATGTATGTACTGATTTGTTATACGTTAGAAATATCAGCTGTACAGAACACTGGATGATTATGACAACACCAATGGCTAGAGACTGTGTAGAAAGAATGTAGGAACGTGTTCTAGTGGTGAAAATAACTAACTGCATTTGTTGTGTAAGTGGGAAAAAGGCAAAGCAGTTTAAAATTTGATGCCTTTATTGATTTCCCTAACACTAGCCTATTACACAAAAATGCAGGAAGCTTCTTTTAGAACGTTATGAAACGAAGTATTTTTTTCTTGAAAAGTAAATACAAAGCCACCTTTTCGTTTAAATGGTTAGTACCTATACTCAGCATTTAGTAAGACTTACCTGGCCATCCCCACTCTGCCTCTCGCCTGCCACAGTGCCTTTCGATTCTGGTTTTTCATCCCCTTTGTCTGATTTTCTTGTCAGCTCATTAGTTTCATTACTCTCCCGCTTCAGGTCCACTTTGGATGTTTCCTCCTCACTGTATTCCCCCTCCTCAGCCTGAAACAAACATCCAATGTGATTCAATTGGTGCAGGTGCCTAGCAATTTAAAGAATTTTTCTTTTTTTACACAAAAATCTTTTCCTCCAGGACACTGTTTTGTCTGAACAGGCTTATAGGCTTATACAAACTGTTTTGCTCTGCAAGTCAATCTATTAGTAAACACAATCTATGGTTTAATTTGAAGAGTTTTCACAGCACTCCTTCTCTGCTCCTGCTAAAGTGGCAGGAAACAAGCCAAATTCCATCTTGTTGTGATGTCTGAACATGGGCTTGTGGTTTGTTTAAAGAGAAATGAACCATGAGCAATAGCCAACATTTGTTGTTGGCTTACTGCTCGTAGTTTGGGAGAAACAAACCACAAACCCAAGTTCAGTTGCCATGACAAAGCCAGACTTTGGCTTGTTTCCAGCAGTTCAGGAATAAGGGAGGAGCACAATAAGAACTTTTCAGTTCTGTGTTCCTCACGCTCACACAAAACCACAGTTTGTTTATAACTATGGTTTAATGTAAGTGAACCACCATTTGGAACCTGATGGCTTCCCCAACACCAGCAGAAGATAAACAGGCATCCAAGGCACGTGCTTCTAGGTCTAATACCCCCAAAGTAAGCTTTGAATACAGAGGATAGATAACATATAATAAATTTCAAAACACAGAAGTTGGACTGCTTTTCCATGGTAAAGGAGATAACAATTACACATTCCAATTCATCCAAAGGTCCAGATTCCTGAAGGTTCCTTTTCTAAATAAAAGTTCATTGGCATGTTAATACTGTACACCAGAAAAATAGCAACAGACATATTTGAAATTGTCAGTAAAAATGTAACTCACCTCTGAGTCGTCAGCACTTTCATAGTCAGAAAGAACAGCTAAATATAAAGAAGAGTTGTTTGCGGTTAGACAAACCCTTTAAAATTTGTTATGTAGACGACCAAATTTCTCATCTTCCCATACCTTTCTCTTATCATATACTCTCTCGATCCATTGACAAAGTCATCATCCACACAACTTAACAGACACAACACTTGCTTCTCTGCCCTCTTAGTAAAAAGCTCTGGTTCACATTCAAGCCATTTCTCATAACTACTGCAACCATCTCCTCTGTGGCATTCCAATGTCACTTCATCCCTCTTGCCTAAATTCAGAATTCTGCACCAAAATTATTCAACGCTTACACGAGATGTAAGCCTTTCCTTAATCCCTACAATGTTTTCTCAACTGTTCTTGCTGTTACCTTGAAAGTCCACTATGGCCTTGCCCCACCTCATCCCTCTGCCGCCACCACCACATCCTCCTACCTATGTTCTTAGCTCCTCAAAATCCACCACCCTCAATCATCTGTTGGCCTTATGCTTCCATAAAATATTCACTTTTTTGCTTTGCTGCTTCTTATGTTTCCAGCTTCTTCTGAACACTTACATAATGCTGAAATTCCCCCTGTCTTCAAATCCCTCCTCAAAACTCAGCTTTCCGTTGAAGCTTCTAGGACAGTGCATTAAGTCCTCACATCCTAATGAAGTGCATATATATATGGCTCCTTCACACTGCCACAGAGCCTGTGTCCAGTGAACCAGGGGAAGTTTCACTGTCCACTCATGATCACAAAGTGATGGTGGATATGGGAACCCTTGAGCTGTTCTTTAATAAGGCAGCTCTGGCCACATTCTATAAGCTTCGTGTGTAGAGGAAATGGAATGCCCTCCTCAGTCAATAACAAATGTCATAGATTACAAATACAGAAAACCATTTTATCAAGTGGTAAATGTGGGGAAGTCTTACCACTTGATAAGATATCCAAGCCATTAGAATGTATGGCAGAAAAAACATCACACTGTGTTTTCATTAATACAAACAGCCAAACAAAACTCTGGTAGAAAATCTTACCACCCATTCATCTATGATGAGGTCCATTTCTAACAAAAGATGTCTGAATTTACCTACAGGCCAAAGTACCATAAGCATAAGGGCTTGTGTCTGGAACATCTTCCTTGCACAATTACAACTTGATTTTTTTTAGAAAAGAAAATGTATATGCTGCTTGGTTGTTTTAAAAAATGCTATTACAATAAGCATTAATTCTAAGAATATTCCCTGACCAAATCTACACTACGCCTCACCATTCACAATCACTCAAACTAAAAGGGAGAGCATCACTTACCATCTCCTTCTATGCCGTCTTCACTTTCCTGTTTTAAGAGAAAGAAATATTACCATACAGAGTAATGAGTGTAGATTCAGAAGAAAAACAGCATAAACCTCAATAAGAACACAAATGAAAATGCTTATTGCAATACACATATGTTAAGAAATCTAGGTGATGAGGGAACACAAAACTGAATAGTTTAATGAAACTGCAATATTCTCTATCATATAAGCAAACAGCAGCAACAATAATGTTCAGTTATTTTACGTGGGTCTTGCCAGGTGGGGGATGTAGCTAGTAGCCAAGATCCAGTACACTTAAATAAATTACATTTATGCAGCCTCAGAAAATTTTGTTTCTCTTAGCCCAATTCTATTTTTCTTTTTGCTTTAATCCACCTCTTTTCCTTTTATTGCTTGTGTTAACAATAACAGCTACATAGGGTTCTTTAGGATGTATTTTCTTCAGATGTTGTCTGGAAAAAACTAGTGCTTTACACACCAAATCTCTGAAGGAGTCACTTATTTGGTCAGATTTGGCTATGGGAATGTGATTTTCTCATTTAAAGGGGGACTCGCTTCTTATGGATGTACTGCACGGTCTCAAAACACACTGCCTGAAGGAGGGCTCAGTTTAGCAACAAGCCAGAACCCTGCCTACCAACTGATCTCATAAATAAAAAATTGGGTTTATGTCTCAACTGGACAGGCAAGAGAAATAGCTCTTCCGCTGCAGCTTATGCATGCAGATGATGCACCTGCTGAGAAGAAGAGCAGGGCATTTTCCAGAGGCAGGAAGGTGCCCTTTCCCTACTCTGCTGGGAAAAGAATTGCCTGCTGTGAGTACACCTTTAGAAAGCAAGGACAAGCCTACAGTGGTACCTTGGTTCTCAAACCTAATCCGTTCCGGTAGTCCATTTGACTCCTGAAACTGTTCGAAAACCAAGGCACGGCTTCTGATTGGCTGCAGGACCTTCCTGCGCTCAAGTGGAAGTCGCTTTAGACGTTCGGCTTCCGAAAAACATTTGCAAACTGGAACACTTACTTCTGGGTTTGCGGCATTTGGGAGCTGATTTGTTTGACAACTAAGCCGTTCAAGAACCAAGGTACCACTGTATTACAGACAACTGACTGTCAACAACTTCCTTTGCAAAGAGAAAGAGCCCCAAGGAAGGGCTGTTAATGTGGGGAACATGTTGGGACCTACAATTTCTGCTTACTAAGCCTACTTCCTTTACTCATTCATGCTTTCAAGCTTGATCATGTTACATGATGCTACCCTCTTTCGGTTGTTTTTTATTTCTTGTGTCTCCCCGCACAACCATTTAGGTCTTCTTACAGAGGTGGTCTGCTTCAAACTTTGAAAGCCATACCTTCAAAAGAACAAGGGAGTCAGGAAAGCAAACGAAAAACATGGCAGCTGCTAAATGCTACCCAGAAGGATGTGCAATTCCCACCCAACCACAGTAGATGTGTCCCAACTGGCAATCTAAACCAGGTATTCCAAGCTTGGAATTACTGTACAACATTTTAGCACACTGGATACATACTATTTCATTGCACTATGACAACAAGACTGCAGCTGCTAGTTGTTGATTCCACCTTAATTCAGGGGAAAACAGAATCAGAACTGAGAACCAATCTGGTATTTCAGTACGAACAAAATAAATTAGTCCAAGACCTGGTGGATCAAACAAGCAGCCAATGCAATAAAACCGAGTGCATGCCATCTGTAAATCCTAATGTGGCTATCCAGCAAAGGGTGTGTCTTAATTCCTAAAAGCTCTCTTTCAAATGCTGTCTGCTTCAAACTCTTCAGTTTTATCTCCACTTGGACACCACCACTAACCCCACAATTACTTTGCAAACGGACCAATAACCTTAGCAGCTTCAATCACCATATTGCTGTTTTTATAGCTTTCAAAACATCACAGCAAAGTTTGCTTATCAAAACTATTGGAGCTTGTTAGCTAAAAACCTCAAATGTCACACTTAACATTAATGTTACTCCAAGAAACAAAAGCGGTTGATGACACCCTGGTCTTTGAAAAGGCTAGCGGGGGAGAAGAGGTTCTAAAAATACTCAGGTTCTAAAAATGACTACAGACCGAGGGAATACAGTGTACATTTTCATCTCATAGACACAACAGTTTTAAGTTCCCAGATGGAAAACCACAAAGATAACCGGGACTGAGGCTTGACTGATAAGCACATCCTTTGGCCTCCAAATTCTTGAATCCTGGCCAAAGATACCCAAGAACTAGCTTGCTGAGGAAAAATCCGACAAAATGTGCTCGAAAAGACTTTTGTAACTAAGGGCGGCATTAAAAAAAATCTTTACATAACAATTTAAAAAAACAACAACCCCGAAACGGAGAACGAGATCCTAAGGCTTTCCCAAAAACCACATCGTTTGAGCGTATGATAACCGGATACAAGCTACGGCTACTCAACGGCAAGCGTTGAGATTTTTAAAAAAACCAACCACCAAGGACCGCTCTGTGCATTCGCAGGTACACTGTCGTTTCTGCTTTAATGTCGCCGGTAGTTCCGGGGTCGAGGCCCGCGGTGAAAGCGGGCCCCGACAAGAGCCGGGTGCAGCCAGAGGAGAAAGTCCAAGCAGCTTCTACCGCCCCCGCCCCCTTTTTCCTCTTCCCCACCAGGCTCCCTTCCACACTCACACACTCCGAGTCGGCCGGGCTGCCTCCCACCGTCACCGGCGCCTCCGCGCTCACGGCGTCAACAGCAGCGCCGCCGCCGCCGCCCCCTCCCGCCACAGCCAGGCCAGAGCGGTGGGCGCCCCGCGGGGAAGGGGCCGCGCTGCCGGGCGGCGAGTCGGACTCCTCGTCCTCGCTGCTGTCCTGCGAGGCGCGCTGCCTCCGACGGTCCGCCATCTTAACAGTAGCCGAGAAAGAAATAAGAAGCGAAACGTTTATGAGGGGGAAGTAGGCGGCGGCAGCAGCGGCGCAAAGGGAATGACGGGAAAGCGAGGAGGGGAGGCGCGAGGCCGCGGAAGGACTGCGGCTCCCGACATGCAGAGCGACATGCTCGCGCTGCTCTGCGCTTCCCCCCCTCCCACCCGAGCTACCCAGGCTCCTTTGCGGTCGAAGCGGCGGCGGGAAAGGAACCAAAAAAAAAAAAAAAAAAAAAAAAAAAAGAGAGAGAGGAAGGGGTTTTAAGAGGGGAAGAAAATTCGCGCCCAATCAAGGGGCCGCGGAAGGTGACGTCACCAGCAGGCGGCTCTCCAGTGGCGGGCGGAGAGGACAGCCCAGCAACAGCATCACGTGCTCCATGCCCTCGCGGGCTGCTGCATTAAAAAAAAAGAGGGGGGTCGTAATCCGCCAGAAACGGCGCTTCTTCTGCCATTACGCTTTCCCATTGCGACGGTGACGTCATCCCTTTCTCCCTGCAGTGGTAAAGCGGTTGTGGCAAGGCGTTGTACAGGCGACCTAAGGGAATAAAGCGACGAGTCTATAGCAGGGTGGGGTGGGGTGGGGAATGATGCAAGACCAGTTAAGGCAAGGTTAGGGTGGGCTCGGAAAGAAGGTGCAAGACCCAGAAACAAGCTTCGAAACAATCCGCAGTGTTTTGCTTTTTTTTTTTTTTTGTACTTCAGAAAAAATAAAATCTTCACCACCTGGCACATTGTGTAGCAACTGCCCTGATGAAAGGTTCTGGAGAACGCGAAAGCTTGTCACACTTACTTGCACTTTTGGTTGCCCTAATAAAATATAGCCGCCGACTACGGATTCTGGCGTTCTGCCCCCCCCCCCCATTACAAGGCTAACTAAACTAGCCATAACAGCAATGGAAGCTCAGCTCCCTCCATATCCTCCACCAATACTAGCATTGCCCTAGGTAAACAGCAAAAGGGGCAAACAGGTCAGTATTTGCACAAGTAGGGGGAGACAATTCTGACATTTAACAATGACAACATACGAAAATCGACCTAAAAATATTGAAGCTATGCATCCATTAATGTCATCCATTTTGAGGGTAGACAAAGTACTGTATCTACAAGAGGTTTTTCTTTTAAAATGATTTCCTAAGAAAGAAATAACAAAATAACAAAATTCCTTCCAGTAGCACCTTAAAGACCAACTAAGTGAGTTCTAGGTATGAGCTTTCGTGTGCATGCACACTTCTTCAGATACCTGAAGAAGTGTGCATGCACACGAAAGCTCATACCTAGAACTTAGTTGGTCTTTAAGGTGCTACTGGAAGGAATTTTTTTATTTTGTTCCTAAGAGAGGCTAGCTTAAAGCCAACTCGTGTTTTCTGGCACCAGATTTGTTGTTTTTTTTACAGGCCTTTTGATCTTTGTTTTCACTTTTGTTGTTTGATTTTATTTTAAT
This sequence comes from Podarcis erhardii, assembly GCF_964252035.2. Taxonomy (NCBI): domain Eukaryota; kingdom Metazoa; phylum Chordata; class Lepidosauria; order Squamata; family Lacertidae; genus Podarcis; species Podarcis erhardii. Next base: position 27,780,694 of record NC_138502.1, on the reverse strand, counting down.
TGTTTCCATGTTTTGTTAGCCACCCTGGGAGCAGTTGTGCTGATGGGTGGGGTAGCAATTGCCCAAATAAAAACAAACGTTACATTCTCCAAGGAACTGCATCTGATCTCAAAAAATAATACTTCCAACGAATACTTCCGAAAAGAGCACACCCATCATATAAAGCAGTTTAGGGCATTCCCATTGACATATACCAAAAAAAAGCTGCACTTTTCCCATTTTGGGAAATTACTGTCCTCATAAGTGTTAAAATGTGCTGGACATATTATATTATTATTATTAAAATGTGTTAGTTGCTTTACAATGCCCAGGGTAACCCAAAGCTACTTAAAACAGTATAGTAAGAATACATCACCGCCCCCAGGAGCTACTTTTGTGTATACTTTGACACTATATGGGAGTGTGACAGGCCTACTGCTATGCCTTGCATTTGATGCCCTTTCATCCCACTGTTCAACCATCTTTCTACCCAATACCTGCCAGGTTAGGATACAGTCTGCATACACCTAACAGCAAACTGTACGTCTGAAGTTGGTTTACAGCAAATCAAATTGCTCCAACTAGCTCATGCACGTGCAAGTTCTTTTTCTATCAAGGGTCACCTAGTCAAGCATCCTGTTTTCACAGCGGCCAACCCAAGGGAAAGCTGAGCAAACAGCACTCTTCCCAACTGTCCTTCCTAAACAGCTGACATTCAGTTTCTCCTACGGTGGAGGCAGAACATAGCCTTATCATCCATTAAGTTGTCTAATCCTCGTTAAAAGCCATCACTGCATCTTCTGGTCACAAATTCCACAGTACTCTCTTTTCTTTTCTGAATCACCCACCATTCAACTTCACTGGATGGCTCTAGTATTATGAGGAAGAAAAATTTCCTTGACACCACACATCATGTTATACATCTCTCTCATATATTCCCTTACTCACCTTTTTTTCCTAAACTAAAAGCCCAAATACTGTAACTTTTTCCTCATAGGGGAGTTGCTCCATCTCCTTGATCATTTGGGTCATCTTTTTCTGAACATTCTCCAGCTCTACAATATCCATTTTGAGGCGAGGCAACCAGAACTGTACCCAGTTATTCCAAGTGAGAACTTACAAGAGATTTGTATAACAGCATTACAGCATTGGCACGTTTGATCTCTAATCCCTTTCTCAATAATACAGAATTCACCTTTTTCACAGCAGCTGCACACTGAACTGAACTGGCACTGAACAAGAAAGGGTTGAAGTCTCATACACACTCACTTGGGAGTATGTCTTACTGCAGTCAGTGAGATGTATTTCCAAGTAAATGTGCATAAGACTGGGCTATAAGGCATGTATTTCCCTTTCTGCTTCTAGTATATAACAGAATATGACCATAAAGGCAGATTCTGACGCTCAAAAGTTTTACCCAATCCATTAAACAATGCATAATGCATGACAAAAGCATCAATATTCTTTCCATTTTATTGTAAAAAAAAAAATGATTTGTTTCAATTTTGTTTAAACATACAAGCAGAATTTCTCTTAATACTCCCTGTTAACACTGTTAAACCTAAATGAACTGAAGCAAAAAGTTTTTAAAAAACAAAAACCCCAAACATTAACAGCCACAAATTTGGTATTTACAAACTTTTTTTTCCTTTATAAGATATTTACAAGACAACTGATTTTACATATTTAAAATGGTATCAAAAAGGATGCATTTGCAGACAACCACATGTCAAAGGGCAGAAAACAAAGGAAGGGATTACAGACACTTTTTTTTTTTTTTGAACTACCATAAGCTTGGTTAAAAGTAATGTTTTGTCCTAAACCAAGTATCAGATCTAATTTGCAAGGGCAAATACAAATTTCACAGTGCTGTATCCCCTATAGGAAAGGCTATTCCCTCCACTGCCAACTAACATCCACTGCAAATGCTTTGTACAACCCCTACCTACTTCCACACACCTACCCATCCTCTTAGATCTAAATTGCATGTGTTATTATATAAGTGGGATTCTTCTTGTAAACCAGCACACCATTGACTAGGGAACATTTTGCTGTTGTATTTCAGAAACACACACTGTGGCACTTCTGATAATAGATGTTTTCTGGGCTAAGCAAAAGCAGTTATCCCCTCCCCCAATGGGATATAGACCTAAGACACAATCTTGCAAACTGCTTGTGCTTACTTGAGAGCAGAAAGTAGGCCCAAGTGTTGGCAGGATCAAGTCTGAAATCAGTGCCTTGAAGAAGCCTATACTTGAGGCTTTCTTTTTTTTTTTACATACAGGCTTGTAACTGCAGGGTGCAAAAAAGAAATAAAAATAAGGATGCATGCTGGCATGCTAAAAGAGAGCAAAAGATTCAAATACAGCCTTATTTAAAATAAAATTAGGCAAGCATTGTGCACTACCTCAACTACACAGATTACTTGGCAAAAGACAGGATCTGTTTTTCTCATTTTGAAGTTTAAGCCACACTCATGACCTCTTTAACTATGTTCACATTGAGCGTGCTACTCTGAGGGGGGGGGGGAGAGGTATCCTTATGAATTCCCAGGGAACGTAACCCAGAAGTGGAACAGCAACTACTAGAAGTATTTGAAAGATGTGATAGAAAAACAAATGTGTTAGATAAGCATTTACCCTTCAATGATGTCCTTAGTGTGCAAAAGCATTGGACATCATCCTGCACTGGGATCTGCAACAAGCAATGAAACTGAGACCCAGAGCTTTATTTCTATTTATACAGAAGTTTCATTCAATGCAAAGAAGTAAAAGGTAGCTTCACTGCTCGTCTAAGCATGTGTGCATATGCACACACACGCAGGCAACTTCCTGCAATTGCATGGATCAGGCAGATGAGAATGTGGAATTATAAAGGAATTCCCTGTTCTCTGGAGAGGATGAATGTTTCATCTTCAGGAGCTGGAATCTTACTTAAAAGATGCTAAACAAGCTTCAAAGAGACACAAGGGTTCAGCTGTTACTTTGATTTAACTCAATGTAAACAAATATGAGTTGCTGTAGTGAAGAATACAGGCACAACCACTTCTCTAGCAGACTTTAACCTTCCCTAAGATACATATAAAATTATGCTGCAATGGACTTCAGGCAGGGGGAGGAAACCATCGTTTTCAAGAGGTATTGGGGGGGATTAATCACTTTATGTATGGCAAGAGGATAGAATCCTTTTGCCTCTCTCATTGCTGCCCTTCCCTCCAGTAGCAGTTGCTTTGCCGGATCTGGGGATGGAAGTACATGGTGGTTGCTAAGCAACAAAGTCCTTCCATCATATACCAGGTATGAGGCAAAGTCTGGGATTTTTGGTGAAGCTGGGGTGGACTATTTTTGAGATGCCATTTGTGCCACTTGGCAGTGCCATGGGTCAGTATCTACTCAATTCTCCATGCCTCATTTATTAGCAAATCTGGCAGCACTGCCACTGAGAATTTCCAATAAGAAACTAGAATTGTGCAAAATTTTGTTTCTTTTATATATAAAAATAGCCTACAATTTAGCCACACTGTATATAACAGAAGAAAACTAAGAAATAAAGAGCCTGCTGGTAAAACAAACCAGGAAAAGTCTGGAGACAATCTGACATTGCACTGTCAACCCTGGTTTATACCTAACTGTTCCAACAGAACTAACAGTGTGACATAGTTGTCAAGGTATGGAGCCCTTTACTATCGTAATAAAATGTCAAGTTTTAATAACCTGCTGTCCTGTAATCAGAAGCAGAAGGCATGAACAAGGGTTGTTTATACCCATTGAAAATATATTAACTAGCCATATCATAACAGTAGAACATGAAAAACCAAATGAGGTGGGAGGAAATGTATAGAACCATATGCAGAGCCTTTTTAGAACAGCAATTACAAGCACCAGGACAAGAAGAATAATCAATGTTTGTCCAATATATCTTAATGGGTAACGTGTCCCCCACCCACACAAATGTTCAAGGTCGTTAACCAGCAGGCTAAATATTTCAAAAGGCTTTATTAGTTTGTAAAAGCAGGGGTGGGCTTTGCATGCTCGAGAACTTACAAATGAGAAGAGTTTCATTGTATTTTTTTAATGCTTGTCCACCTTTCAGTTTTTAAATGGCTGTTAATAATCCAATAGAGATAAACTGAAGTGCATTGTAAGCTGCCAACCTTGCTGTCCCAACACAAGCCTCCAGTAATTTCTGCCAGACAAAGGAAAAAATGGAAAACCAGTGAAGAAGTTCAGGGGGTGGGGTGGGGGAGAAAATAAAACTATATGTGAGCATAAAAATTACTTATAGTAAACAAGAATATACATCACAGGGAAAGAGTGACATGACAGAACATATAGGTTCTCTGCCATTTGCTGCAAATAGCACAAGCCTACCATCAAGGCAGAGTTTTCTCCTAGTTGGACATGCCTATTTTCTGCATGTCCGGTGAGGAGTCTGTTTCTTCTGCACCTCCAGCCGGCAACGGCTTCGCTCATCCAACCACGGCAGTTCAAAATTCCTGTTGAACAAAGTGGCCCATGGAAAACAGTTAATTATGGTGAACGGAAAGATCTGGCAGCTCAAGTTTCTAGTCCTATGTGAGGAGCTGGCAATAAGCACATGTCAGTCATTTATAGACACACTGGAAATAAGTGTCACCCACAGAGTAGCCAATCTGCACATATTTTGCATAGTATTTTAAATAATATAAAAGACTGAACAACAGTTCCTGAAATGCTGTTCTTCATGTGTAGCATTCTTTTTAAATTATTACTACTAAATGTGTCAAGAAGTGAAAAAGCCTTGAGTTGAACTTGCGAATGGAATTAGAAAGCAGGACAACTGAAAAAATACCATGAAAATGAGTTTCTATCAGCCATCCGGTGAAATAACTATCACATTTTATCAAAGTATTTTCAGTACCTGACTTCTGCAGTCTTAAGGGATAGAATATTACAAAGCCATGGTTCTAAAGATTTCAGCAAGAGTGCACAGAACAAAGAAGTATGACCAGTAAAATCATTTTTAGCCTAAAGGCTGGTAAGACCCAGCAAAAAATTTAAGAGTAGAAGTGTTAAAGAGGCATACCCACACCATTTTGTGCTCTTCCCCCTTTTAGATGTAGCAGCCATTTTGTGTGATGCCACGCCCTGGCAGCCATTTTGTGACTGGCACCCTGGATGAGTTTCTGGGTCTGAAAATAGGCAACCCTGCTGGAGTGTGTTTAACATGTTCCATGAATACCATAAACCTCATAATATGCAGATTGCAAATCATAAGTCTTTTTAGTGCTCACTCTGTTGCAAAACTGTGAAATCACTGTTGTAATCACTGTGAAATCAAAGTTTGTCTATAAATAGCGAAACACTCTATCACGTAAGGCAGAAACAAGATCACCCCCTCAGACAAGAAGCCCACAATTTAAGTCCACCCATTTCCATAAAATATTTTCTCCTTTAATGTAAGCATATGGGTATACTTACTGTGGGTTTAATTTTGGTAACGGTCGGCCAAATGCTACAACAGGCAAGTAAGGGGTGATCAGCAAGCTTTCAACTAGGATGAAAAGAGAAGAGAAGGTAAACTATCTAATTGCAATAGCCACTCACATTTTGGATTTCTACTTTTACAACAGGGTTCTGCCAATCCTTCTCCATCAAGCTTTTGCAGGTGGGAGAAAAGGACACCTGCAATACCATATTTAAAGCCACTCACCATCATCTGACTCTGGGAAAAATGAGGTAACTTCAGGCTCAGATTCCTGAATTCCTTTCTTTTTATACATTCTGAGTTGTAGTCGCTGCAAAATTCTTTGCTCCCGGATACGCTGAATATCCCACCTAGGGAAGGGAGAAGAGAAAGGAGATAAACAAGGTGTTTTAAACTTGTACTTGAAGACGTTTTGATTATGGATAGCAGCAAACTATCTTCCACTATTCTAATCTTTTTTTTCTTTTTCTTTTTTAAAGCAAACTGGCTTTAAAAAAGAATATCCTATGGCCTGGAGTTCCATAGGCTAACTACAACTAGTGTGGAAAGGTGCTTTGTGCTCAAACTGACTGCCTACACATTTCAATATGTTATGTCAATTCCTTGTATTTAGAACATTTTATTCTGCTCTTTGGCCAAAAAAAAAGGGGGGGGGCTTCCAGAGCAGTTTACATACTATCAAAAACAAGACAGTCCCTACCCATAGACTGACAGTCTAAAAAACACAACACACAAGAGATAAGGAACAGGGAGGGGAGAGGAAAATCAAAATCAACAATCAGGCACCAATTTCTAAGCAGCTGTTCCTGTATTAGCCAGCTGGCACAGTTCAAGGGCAGGTGTCTGATGCAGCTAGGCCTCCAGCAAGCTGATGAAAAGAACACTGCTTCCTATCTCTCCCACTAAGGCAGTCGGATGGAATAGCCGCCCCCAGATGACAGCTGAGGGGGGAGAAGGCCAAACAGCGCTATTACAACAAGAGAATCAACAAATCTCTTACTGCACACCCCTTCCACAACATAACTGTTATTTCTCATCCCAAAAGCCCTAAAAAGGCAGTGTAAAGACTACAAGTGAAACCAGGCGATTCAGATGTTGTAATGGGCTGATTTTATTGTACATTTTAACTATGCATGTTTATTTCATTGTGGATGTTTTGAGGAAATTGTTTTATTGTGTTTATATCTGTTGTAATTGGTTTTATACTTGCAAACTACTTAGAAATTAACCTTGGAAATTAAGCACTAAATAAACTAGTAAATGATATTCTCTCTCACCTTTTCCTCCTCTTCTCATCCAATTCCAACTTTGCATGCCGTTTGGAGAAGACGCTGTCATCCAAGTTCTGTGAAGGGTTTAATAAATGGAAAAAATTAACACACACACAAACAGAGAGAGAGAGAGAGAGAGAGAGAGAGAGAGCGCATTAACATTATCTGCTGTGCCTTTTCAGGGAAACTGATTCTCAATCAGCTGTTGAAGGTCCTTTTTCTTTTCATTTCCTAGATGAAAGCATTTAAACCAGCCGTGATACTGGTTGCTTCCCCATGGTAAAAAGACCTATTTGCCAGTTTTTCTCCCCCAGCATACAAAGCTAAATGCAGTACCCATGCTGCCTTGTGGCAAAAACCCTGCAAATTACTGGGGTGCAAAAGTTGGATATGTCAGCTGATTTCAAAAATGCCTTTCCTCCTAGTTGTAGGGGACAATTGGGAGACAAGGGGATAGTGTCTGGTGAGAGCTGAGAAACAGCTGGTCAGCTTCAGGAGATGCTCATGGGTGGCTGGTAACACTATTTATTCACCAACATACCTCTAAAAGTTCTGAAGTATTCAGGTCTCTCAGAGGCTCTACCATGTGGTCCCTCCAGGATGGAACTACAAAGGGAGGAGAAGTGTCAAAACAGCTGATTTTAAAGAAATGTTTCTGTGGAGAGATGAACATCTGTGACAACATTAACCTCACTGCTATGAAGTTAAACAGAGTTTAGCATCAGCTAGCTTTCGTTTAGCCTCACCAATTAATTCCACAGAAGTTACTAACCCATAAAATATCACACATTGCTATGATAGTCATCATGTTAGTATATCTGTGGCCTGAAAGAACAGAATTAGCTCTCCTGAAGTCTACAAAAGCTTCCTAGAGCTGGTTATTTGCCACAAGTGACAGGACGAGCAACTATTTCAAGAGCTTGCTTTCATCTGCTCTCTTAAACCAACACCGTATCTTCCACCAAACTTGCAAAGTTGAATGGCAGCTCTCAGGAAGTCTTTCAGACTAGCATACTGAAGGAAGCCTACTTTCAAGGCTGCACTTCTGACCGTTCATCAAAGCCACTTGGGCCTACGGCTGAGTAAAAACACAGGTCTCCCATGCCTAGTTTACTGAAACAAGCTCTTTAATTGGAGTTTAAAACAGCCCTAGCTCTACTTGGAGGATCGCCGAGAAGCTTCTAAGCGCTGCTGAAGGATGTTGCGCAGGAGAGAATGAAGCCTATATTATACTTGAGGTTACTGGAGGCATGTAATAGGGGCACTATTTTCGTAATACCTGGCTGGTAAGTTTCTCAGTAGCAACAGGCTGGTGGCAGTTGGAGACAAGATACCTGAAGAAGTGCGCATGCACACGAAAGCTCATACCTAGAACTAACTTAGTTGGTCTTTAAGGTGCTACTGGAAGGAAGAATCATGGTGAATAGGAAGTAAGGTGCAAGAAAGTTTGTTTTCCCTATTTGAAAGAGCCCTGCCTGGTAAAAGAGCTTGTAAAAAAGCTGGCCACTTGCTGAAAAAAATGAAGAAAACAAAGCCTCAGATGTGAGACCTTGCCTTTTGTAGTATCTGTAAAATACACATTTGACCAGGACCCCACTCAAAAGTTTGATAAAAATTGGCAATTTTCCTGTGCAAAGAAACCTCCAAGTCCGACAACAAATGAATTCCAGAATGTGACCTGAAACCACACAAAGCCTCCATCTTGCTAAACCTAAGCAGCATCTGGGCCTGGTCAGTGTCTGGGTGGTTGACCCCCTGGGAACCACATGGACACCACCTTGGGTTCTACAATTGAAGGTGGGATGTGAATCTAAGAAGAAAATAAATATTGTGCAACCGTTGGAGATGGAGGAGACTGCTTGGGGTAGCCTATTCTTTTCTGTTAACAGTTATCTTGCTCAGAGAAACTCATCCACCAAAGAAAAATGCTAGAGCAAAATGGCTACTCTGGAAGAAAGTGAGTAGAGAAACACAGCCTGTGCATTTATCCTTTTGCCACAGGCGTTCTTCGTAATCACTTCATGGCACACGAGGAAGAAGAGTTGTATGTTTAAGAAGTGACTATCAAGCATGTTTGCCTTTATTCTTTCCTCCATCTAAATCTCAGAAGTAGCAAACCATATGGAGGGCTGATTATGGAAAGAATCGGCAATTTGCTGAGGAGAATGTAACACATCAGGAAATTATCTAACAATTACTGCATGCACACCCAACATACATACACCAGCCCAAGGTCAAAAGATTCTTGCCATCTGCTACTCTGGCGGTAGGGAAGTGCAGGGGCAAAGGATTAAGTCCCTTCTCTTGAAATGGGGACATGCCCAGTAAGATACTATTCTGGAGTCATTTCACCCACTGTTCCAGGCTAACTACTGAGAGCCTGTTATAGCCCTCATGGTTAGATAGCAGCAAGTTTAAAGCCTCAGACACCAAATAAGGTTTTTCAGTTGGCTGCACTATAAAGGTAAATCAACTTAACTGCCATGGCTTCCCTCTAGGAAACCTGAGAACTGCAACTGTCTTAGGAGTTTAGAGGCTTCTAACTACAGAAATTCCAGCACTTTAACAAATATGGAATCTCCAAAGTCTGTCAACACTGAAGCACTCCCTTTTCTTTTGATCCTCTACTGCCCCGCTCCCCTGCAAGGTTTTTCTGGCCCATGACCTTGTCAACCACATGCCTCTCCTTGCCAGATAGGGTGAAAGAAAACAGTTATGCAACTTACACAAACAAATATATAAAAGCCTATAAATAAACAGATACAAGTCAACATTCACTGCATATTGGATTCCAAGCACCAAACTCAGGATAGATATGGAGGTCTTATTTTATTGATGCAGCATCTACACACAGGGTTGGGTAGCTTGCTGTCCTTCTGTACTTGCAGGATTTTGACTGGAACAAGGAAGAATCTGAAAACTAGGAAAGGTGTTGAGATGGTAGAGCTTGTGCACCTGGGTCTTGGCAGAGCACTTATGACTAAATACCTGTTCTTCATAGCCTCCCGTCACATAGGCAACGCTCATCACTTACCTATTCCTCTTCCACCACCAGCACTGCTCTTCATAAAAAGTGTACAAACCTCTAATTTATATTGAAGCTTATAAGTAGTGATATTTCAAGGAATTACAAGAACATTTGCATAACTGATTCAGAGCGCAGAACTTAAGTTCTCTATTTCAATGCAAAAATAAAGACACTTGGCTGGCTCATGCCCTCTACTAGACATATAGCATTTACTTTAGAATGTGACTTTTTAGTAAAAATGGCATTAAACAAACATTGCATAGTGCATAAACATGGCAATTCCATCTTCTAAATTCATTAAACATTTTGATTGCAATCCAGAAGACTAGCAAATACCCCCATAAGAAAACTATACATGCAACTCTATTTGCCTTTGCCCATTTGATGATGTAACTTTACAGGCCCAATCTTTAGATCCAACCTGTAAAGTGATGCCATTTTTTTGCATTTCAATCATATGCATAACTGTCCTTTCTTTCATCGTTCTCTCATTTCTACTCACCCCACTTCCCCCACCCTTTTTATGGTGATTACTGCTAGTTGTAGACTAGGCAAGCTGATTTAAAAACTGAACAGCAGTTTTCATCATAGACTCTGGCTGCTGCAGCAGCAAGAACTACCACAAAACCAGCAGGTCTATATGTGGACCTTTAACTGTGTATAAAAGGGCTCCTTTGAAACATAGCCCAAAATGTATATAAGCCATGCAACGGAAACAAAGACAGAATGAGGTCCAAATTATTATTTTGGAGCACTCCAGCCATACCAGATATCTTGGGTCACTCCAGCAACTGCATATCTCCTGGCCCAGAACCATCTTGTGTCAGTTTATCTAGTCTTCATCAGACAACAAGTTGACTGATACACTTCCTATCATTTCTACACAGACCACTCCCCATTACAGAAGACATGAAACGGAGCAGCTTGCTGGCAAAAGCAGGTGGTTACAGCATTCACTATGAGCACAGGTAAGCCACAAATTTCATGGTTTTCCAGAAATGTCACCACAGGTCATTAGACAGGGTGGCTGATCTTCTTCACACATTGCCCACACCTGTTCTAGATCGATGTGGGTTTCAAAAGCTTCTGTACTCCAACCAGAGGTTCAGAACCTAAAACAGCATCACTCAGAAATGGAGTGCCACAACCTGGCTATCTTCGAGGGTTCGAAAGACTCTTAAACAAAACCCCAAATGAATGAGTTCCACGCCCCCTCCAACCCACATCAGGCCAACCACCACAAAGGCACAAGCAAGCCTCTTACTTGCTACAATCTCCTCCTTCTTGGGAGAAGTCTCTCGCAACGGTGAAGGAGGTGGCTGGTGCCACCGGCATAAGTACATTTCAGTGGTGGAAAGGTACGGCAAGTCTTCTGTTTCACTGGAGGAACCCTTGTCTTTTGAATGGCACCCGGATCCTCTCAAAGGTGCCAATGATTTCAGTGGAGTGTCCGCTAATGACCGGGTTTTCTCAGGAGTCTCCTGACTTCGCAGCTCACGTCTGCTAATTGATTCAGTTAATGAACTGCTGGGTTCCTCTTTCAATGGGGAAGCCTTTGGCGTTTTACACTTGACTTTTGAGAATTCGGCCACCAGCTTCTTCACTGGAGTTTTCCTCTCGGCACTTCCAAAGGCAGACTTCCTGCAAAAATAAGAGGGGACAGGTTTAGCAAAGAAAATACTGACAACCAGTTTAGCATACAGAAACCATTTCAAATATGTTTATACTGTTTGATTTATAAACCCACTCTTCATCATACCGATTTCGGGGTGGCGGGGTGGGTTTGCAACAAAATACCAACATAAATACAAAGTATGTCAGACATGGAGTATCAATGATTCCCCATGTCTCTGCTTTATTTTATTTTATTTTTAAAAAGATTGATAAATGGACTCAAGACACGCTTCCAAGCTGTATCACAGAGCAAATTATGCATGACCATCAAGGCACCACCGCTTGGGATCATGACAACTGGGGGTGAGTGCTATTCTGTGATTTCTGCCAGGCTGCAGATATGATGGCATCACACTAAAGAATTGCATAAACAAGAAACAGAGATTGCAAGCCAACAGCCAGTACTATTCTGCCTATATGGAAAACCACTAAGAAAAATGCTACTTAAGAGATAGTGGTAACTGAGAGCATTATGTGTTACAAATGTTAATAGGCTTGAAACCTGGTTTAATTATTGAAGCTTCCCCCAGGTAACACTGGAAATTGTACTTTTGCAGGATGTTGAAACTTCTGTTAAACATCCTTAGCCTCTTCACAAAATTACAGTGCCTAAAATTCTGTGGGTGAGAACCACTTGAACAGGATTGAAGCTAGTCTAAAATCTGCAACATAGGCACAAGTGGAAATACAGATGTATATAAGTACAGAAGCAGTGAATGCAATTATGTCAGTGATGGCCTTTTATTATCTCAGTGGTGGCATTTTAAGGTAAAGCGGGCTACAGGGTGCGCACACTGGTAATCTAGGAAAACATACAGCAACAGCAACTCTGATTTACCGTTTGTGACCCTTCCCATTCCTCCCATATGGAAAATGCTTCAAAGGCAGTGGTTGTGACGTCTCCAGAAGTTCTGGTGGTTGGCATTCTATGGGCAACTTCTCTGGTACTTCAGACTCAACCTTCTCCTCTGTCTCGTACCCTTGAAGTATCTTGTGTTTCTCACGCTCATTGTCCTTCTTCACCAGCTGCATCCTCCTTTCCATACGCTCAATTCGAGCAAAGAGCTGAGAATGCAACAGTGCAATATGGATGTTAAAGGTAGCAGTCCATCAGCTAAACATATTTCCAATCACTAAACCTCACCCTTACTTTAGCATATGATGGGAACAAACCGATCGGGACAGTTCTATGCAAGTTCCAGTATTCGTTTAACCTTGCAATGCTTACCATTGAGTGCTGATCTTTAATTCCAAACACAACAGTCTTGGAACCTATTGGACATGTTTATTGTCCATGATACTGTTTTCTAAAGTGGGGTTGCCAAACACATCCAACCCTTTTTCAATTAAAGACAACTGAGGGTACTCTGTTTTACTGACAGATATGCAGAACTGTTGCATGGCAATTCTATACCTCTTTGTTAGGTTGCATCTGTTGACCACAGGGAAAATAGCTACTTCCTCATCATTATGACAGAAGTCTATGGTAGCTGCTTCCACTACATGGACAGAGAGGATTTACACTGGGAACACAGAACACCAGAAAATTTTGAGGTACCCACTCCAGATCACTTAAAGTACGAGTTGGGGGTGAAATGAGTGCTCCTGTAAAGGTGAGGATGACAGTAGAGTCTTTTTTAAAATCTCCACTTGCTGGTATGTATTGTTGTTTTACTACAGTCTTTGAGTTTTCTAATGTATTTTATTTTATCAAGTTTGTTTGTATGTATGCCACCCTGGATTCTCTTTAAGAGGAAAGGTGGGGCAATAATGAAATAAATAAATCTGAATTGTCCTTGCAAGTACAGCTTACGTTATTTCCCTTTGTTAACGTGAACACAACCTGCACTCACGTTCTACCTTGAGAAATATGCACATGTTGGGATATTAATAGTTTCAGAGCTGTGGAGCAGCAGTCTCTCTAAGTATATTTTAGACTCCCATAGGTATAATGTGCCACTTGCCTATGCCATACAGTATGCATATCCCTGAGAACCGCACTTCCTTGCTAAAAATACAAAATAATGTTTACTACTTCTTCCTAGCTCACATTCATTAAACTGGGAGCAGATCATGTCCCCATGGTTCTCAAGCCACTTACTATGAACAAATCTCAAAGGGTTGCAATTAACATATATCTCAAGCTCTGCAGCCAACAAGGATTGGATAATTCCTAAAGCAGTTGCACAAAAATATGGCAGAATGCTGTTATTCATGATAGGAGAGTACAGCATTGCTGCTTGAAGACTTTGATACAAACTCAGCTCAGCCATGGATTCAGCATTAAGCTTTTGGTAAGTCACCCTCCTTAGCCTCAGCTCCCTATCTGAGGAGGGCTACAAAGTACATCCTCCTCAGCTCTTTCTATCATAGCCCCACTTCTCAGTTTTCCTTTGTACCCTTTCCGGTACGCAGACATCCACATCATTTAATTCTCTGTACCACTTAGCTCAGCGTCAACACTAAGTACAACTTTTATAGTAAGAGTTATGTGAGGGTAGCTTTGTACTAGGATTTTGTTTTTTGTTTAAACGTAAATAGAAAGAACACATCAAAAACCCACAATGAATTCTTAACAGGAGCACCGAGTGATTCAGAGTCTCTCAATTTTAAAGTAAGACTTATAAAAGCCTCCATTTTAGATATTAATGCTGCACATAGCATATAAGAAACTAAAATCACTCTGGATGGTAAAAAAGCAAAGAGCATTCATATAATTTGTACATGTGAAACCAAAATACTGAACTGACACTCTTAGGGATTCTGGCATTACTCCTTAAGAGGAAAGGGGGGCTGGTAGGGGTGAGGGAGAGAACCACTGCAGGTACTTTGTAAATCTGCAGTCAGCAGATGCAACAACAACCGACCCAAGCAGTTTTGGTATCAGCTTGACTCACAAGCTTTGCATTTATCTGTTTTGTGTGTGTTCTAGCTCTTCAGGGTGTTTGTTATGTGAGGGCTTGATTTCTTTTTTTAAGCCTTTGCAGGAGCATGCAAAGTACTCTGTCTGCCATCATCACATTCTTTGACGGCAAGAAGGCAGCCAGCACCTCCATATTGGTTAACTTAGCACAGGCCTGATAGGAGATGGGGTTTTTTTTAACGCTATCTGTGTTGGATCACATCTTTCTGTTACAGACAGTAAAACTGCCGCCACTTCCTGCAACCAGAAACAACGCTACACACATACATTTTATACGCAGACTCTAACGATCATGCCTAAAAAGTGGAGGGGGGTACTTTCCTTCACAATAATGGTTGCAGCAGCAGCTGCAGGAACCAGGAAGAGGGGGCTATTTTTAGGCTGCAGACGTGCCATGCATACAGGCCAGGATTACAAGACCTTTGTGGCAATGTGAGGATGGGGAAAGAAAACACACTAAACAGCTTCTGGGACTACAGTTTAGAAATGAACATTATGCACTAAACTGCTTTTGCTACAGATAGCTGACATAAAAAAGCCACTCAACTAACCTTCATTTGCAGCTGTTCCAGAGGGTCTCCCCCAATCTTCAAACTATGCCTCATTCAGCTCTTATGGCATAGACAGATAAGGGGGCTATACAGCATCACCTCCCCTCATGCTCGCATTGAATATCCCCTCCCTTACAGATGTGATCTCTACATGAGCAACACTCTCTGTAAGAGAAGCTCTTGTTGCAAGGGTCAAGGACTCTCAACAGTAGGGTTTGGCACAACCTTGCCAGGTATGGGATACCCTGGCTAGGGGGGCACAATGGCAGGGCAAGGGTGGAAAGAAGCACCTTGCAGGAGTACGACACAATAAAGATTTTGCAGTAATCATAATAAAAAAGTGGGTTGGTGCTTCTGTGAAAGAAGACGGGGTTGACAACATTTTTAGATGAACCGAGATGGGATGCTAAACCCAAACCTGAAATATTCCTTTAAAAACACACCAGTTAGAGACCCCCCCCCCACCTTACTGTCCACATGGTACACACTGCAGCTGATTGTTTTGCTTAAGCTGCTTTCCTCTTCCCCCAAATATGGCAGCCACAGCCCCAAGCTAGGGCCCCTTTAAATTAACCCTACAGTATTTGTAGCACACAGCACATGTCTGATGCTTTGAGTTAACCCTGCTGTTGCCACAGCACTCTTCCAGTCTTGGGGCCCCATGAGCCACACACTCTAGTCTAACCTGATTAACTCATTGAAAACTGCAACATTCCCAAATCTACTCCCACCTTGTGCCAGTGCCCTTAACTCCACCTTTAAGCTAACCAAGCTACCAAGCAGACCTTTCAGCTTAACCCCTAGGTTGTCAACCCCTTCCTGGTTCTTGACTCTCATGGTGCCAAGACCTTAGTACTTTGGCTGCTGCACACTACTTTTTAGTACCATTAATTGCTAAGGGCCTTCAGCTGTCCTTGAATATTAACTCTAAAGAGTTAATCACACCTTCTATTGGCCTTCCAGTACTACAGTTCTACTATTGGCCTATAGACATTTACATCCCACACTTTAAGTGTGTACTAAACCTTTGTTTGGTTTCCACCTTTAACCCCTACCACTTTAGACCCGGTTCCAATAGCATTAGAAATCATTTGATTTCTTGCACCCATTAACCCTCAACATGCAAGCACCCAGTCACTTCAGGATCATTACTTTCCACATTAACCCTTACATGGGCCACGTTTCACCAGGCCCACTTCTGGAGAGAATGATCAGTGAGGAGTGTTGCTGCATAGGGACTGGACTGCAGGGCCTTTTGATCACCTCTAGTTAATTAAGCCTAACTCCTCGTTGTTATTTTTCTTGATTCATCTCCTCCTACTGAACATATCTACTGTACTGCACACATCTATATGAAATCCTTCTCAGATCAGGTTTCAAAGTCATACACACACCGATTTCTCCTGAAATTGCTAGCGACAGTTAAGCCTACCCCATCACACTCACTCCCACTGAGCACCTGCATCCCTTCGATTAGCCCCCATATGCCTCTGCGAAATTTGCATTGACCCCTCCCACTGTTAACAACACTCTCAACCATGCATGCACTCCCCATTAACCCTTAGAAAACCAGCGAACACCCAACCCATCGCTTACCTATTAACCCCTGAAGCGCCGCATCGTTCGTCAGATCCCTGCTGCCTCCCGCGCTCCCTCCAACCTGATGAACGTTAACCCCTTCTGTCCCGGCCCCCAACTCACTGTGTCCTTCTCGGCCTTGAGTTCCTCGATCTCCTTTTCCTTGGCCTGCAACTGTTGCTGCTGCTGCTCGATAAGGTCCAGTTGGAGAAGCAGGATCTGCTTGAGGCAGGCCGTCTGGCAGGAGGCACCCCCGCCGGCCCCCATGGGGCTCTTCCAAAGGCTGCTTCCCCCACCGCCGCTCCCGGTGCTGCTGCAGCCGCTGCTTTTCCACTTGCCGCCGGGCTCGGAAGAGGCCGGAGATCCTCCCGCCGCCGCCGCCGCCGCCGGCACCGCTGTTGGGGCTGGAGGAGGCTGTCCAGGCTCGGCCGTGGCGGAAACCGGCGGCGGCGGCGGCGGCGTAGGAGAGGGAGAAAGTGACGCCGGAGCCCCTCCAGGCCCGGCGTGAGGGCCGCCGCCGCCTCGCTTGCAGTCCTTGGCGGCGGCGCTGGTGGCGGCGGCAGCAGCAGCGGTGTGTCCGGGCAGCACCGCCTGGTACTTGGAGGGGCGGGAGCTGCCGGCGGCATCGCCCACGCCCGCCTGCCGAGTGCTGCCGACCGGGCACGGCGAGGGGACCAGGCCACCCCAGCAGCAGCCCCCGCCGCCTTCCTGCTGCTGCTGTCCCGGGGCCGCGGCCGCCGCAGCCGCCGGAACGATGGCCCGGCCCTTGGGGCCCGCCGCTGGGGCCGGCACGGGGATCTGGTTCTGCGGGGGAGGCGGAGGCTGGCGGAGATGAGGCGGCGGCGGCGGCGGCGGCGGCTCCTCCTCTTCCTCCGGGCCAGGCTCCAGCAAGCCCGGCCCCGTCGTCGTCGATGCTGCCGCCGCGGTGGCTTTGTACACGGTGGATCTCATAGCGACGAGGGGCGCCTTCAGGCTCCGGGTTCTGCCGCGGCGGCGGCGGCGGCGGCGCCGCCTCCCTCCTCTTCTTCTTCCCCTCTCCGGCCCGGATCCCCCACCTGGACCCCTCGGGGGGCGCCGCCGTCGCCCGCCCCACCGAGACCCATCGCCCCCTTTTCTTGCTGCCCCACTTTCCCCCGGCCGGTCTCACTGACTCACCGACCCTTCTCCTCCGGCTGCCGAAGCTGCTGCAAGGATCATCTCGGTCCTTCTCTTCTCCTCCCCAAGTCCCAAAACTCTGGGGTGGGGGAAGCGGGAAACTGGGCGCCACTCCCTGCTATACAGGGAAAGGGAGAAACGGGGCCCTCTCTCCTCCACCTTGCTAACAGGTTCAGTTACTGAATCCCCCGCCGCCGGTGTCGTGGGGGTGCGGAAAAGCCACCCCCCCCAACAAAGGGCCCTTGGGTGCAAAGCAACTTGTTTTGTGCCTAGGCCGCCGATGGGTTAATCTGCAAGTGACAGGGGTGCTTCGGGGGTCCCCGGCAATGATTTTGTGGAGTAACAGCTCCCCGCGCTCCCTGGATAAAAAAGGGACACGTGGACGGGCTATGCTTCAGATCCTTCCGTTGGACTCTATTAGGATTATTGGACAGACTGGCCACCTTTGGCCGGCGGGGGGGGGGTCCCCTCAAACAAGACATTCATGAGGGGATTCTATCCCCCACAAGCGAAGTCTCCCAGCAATAATTATAAACCCAAGGGGTGGCTTCTCTACGGCCTGTCTAAGCCAGCTCTCAACTATGCAGCCCCCAAAGAGGAATAGGGCCCCCTACGCGCGCTCTCTATCCACCAGCTCCCTCCCGAAAAGGCTTCCTAGTCCTCTGTGCCAGAGTTGAGGGGAGCCCCCAAACAAGCCGGTGAGTGCTGCGTCTCCGCCACCGCTCAGTACATCCTGGGGCTTTTCCTATACAGTAGCTGGGAGCCCACAGGGTTTCCTCCGAAACCTCTCTGCTTGTGTTTTCCTCAGTACCCTCTGGTGGGTCTCCTCTTTAGCGGATATGGGGAGGGAGAGCTCTGGGCTCCCTCATCCCCCAGCCCTTGCTGCAGGGGGCTAAAATCAATGGGAACGGGCACGGCGCCCCCCTCTGACTTGATTGGAACTTCCCTCGGCGCTAAATCAGAAGAGGGATAGCATAGAGTGGCGGGTGGAAGGTTCCTTTCAGAAGGCGGGTGGGGGTGGCGGGCGCGTGATTTGGCTCCCCCCGCTTCTATCTAGGGAGTCTTTCCTCGCGTCCCTCCAAATTATGGTGGCGGCGGCGGTGGGAGGGGGGAATGCGGGGCCTCGGAGCTCACAAGGAGAGGCGGCGGGAATTCTAGGCCTTCCCCCCGCCCTTCCGCCTCCTCCCGTCAGGCCTGAATCTTGAGTCTCGTCACACTTCGGTATGGCGACGGGGCTCGGTAGAGGGAGGGAGAGGGACCTTTCGGCGCAAAAACCCGCCGCTCCGGTTCTGGCTCAATCGGTTACCTTTAAACGGCCGCCATGGCCTGGGCCGCCTCCCGTCAAGTGCGCATGCGCCAACCGCCATCGGGAGAGGATGGAAGGCGAGGGAGAGGCGCCTCGGGAGGGGGAGGGGCGAGTTGCCCGCCTGCGAGGAAGGGCGCGGGGAGTGGAGGCGGGCGGGGGACGGCCACGGAGTTAAAAAAAATAATTGGGACGTTTTCAGCATTAAAAAAAAAACAACAACACCCGTACACCAATTCATCTGTAGGCGCCCTTAGAAAATAGTATATGTTGATTGGTGAGAAGGCAAGCAGGGAACACTGGGTAATTCGCGCTCAAAACATATTGTGAAACCTCAGTTAACCTTATATAAAGTGTTTGCAGTAAAGGCTATGTTCTGAATTATTACTAAATATGCAATATCACGAAACGTAAACAAGAGTCTTGAGACACCTTTAGACTAGCAAATTCAATATTGGTCTCCATTCGTCGGCTTAGACTGGCACATCCAACACATTAAAAGCACCCATTACTTTCCCCAACAAATCATGGGCACTGCACTTTGTTAAGTGTGCTGGGAGTTGTAGCACTGTGAGGAAGAAACTATAATAACCCAGGATTCTTTGGAGGAAGCCATGTGTTAATTCATGACTGTGGATTTTGTTTGGTTTTGGTTTCTCTTGAAAAATGTGCCAGGGAGAGGAGCTGGCGAGAGCAAGGGGGTAACTGCACTAGTTCAGAGCAGGGGGAGGTATGGTGTGGAGGTGGGGCAAGCTGGGTAAGGGGCACATGGCACAGGCAATTGGTGCTGTGTGCCAGCCTTCCTCCTCCAACCTGGGCAATTGTGGTTGTCCTGTCAGCCAGCCCTTGGGTCTGCACATGGCTGTTGCTGAATGCCAGGTCAGCTTGGAATGAGATCTCCCTCATCCATGACTGGATTGTGGGTGAGGAAGCCAATGTGGTCTGTATCACTGAGACCTGGGTGGGTGAGCAGGGTGAAGTTGGTCTCAGCCAGCTGTGCCCACCTGGGTACTCTGGGCAGACTTGAGGGGCAAGGAGGGGGAGTTGCTGTGGTTTATAGAGATTCTCTTCCTCTCTCCAGGTTCTCTATCCAGTTTGGGGGGGGGGGGAGATCTAGAGTGTGTGTGTCTAGTATTGGACAATCAGGATAGATTAGGGATTCTGCTGGCTTCCCACCCACCAGTCTCCCTGCCTGGACCTTGTTTTTTTGACTGGGCAGTTAGCGGATAATCTGAAATTGGGGGATATTGACACCAGTCCACTGTCATGGTCAGATCACTTCCTGTTGAGATTTAGGCTTTCAGCACTTTCCCCTCTCTTCAGAGGCAGGGAACCTATTAGGATGGTCCGCCCTCGGAGGTTGATGGATCCAGTGAGTTTCCAGACAGCTCAGAGGGATTTCTTGGCACTCCTGTCAAAGCCCAGGCTGACCTCTGGAACAACCATTGCTCTTGAGCGCCATCTCCTGCTTTGTGGCGTTCATTTGGCTCCCTGGTATACTCCAGAGCTTGTTCTTTTGCAATGAGTCTGGTCTGTTAATCTTACGTAGAATGAAGAAAGGCATTTCTGGCAGCTGATCGCATTGAACAGGTGAATTGACCCCCTGATGTTTGTGGATGACATAATTAGGTCCTGTAATAAGTGTTGCCAGAGTAGGAACAGGGACAAAAAGAATATTAACAGTTTATCATTCTGTTAAGTAATGAAGTCATAAATGAATCTCCTAAAATTATTCGAATTATATCCTCAGTTATAAATCCAGGCCCCAGTGTTTAACTGGCTGCTAGATTGGATGCACCATGTAACTCAACATTAAAGCTGTCCAAAGACTCTGAATGAGTTGTAGGTGTTCCATTTTCTACATGGGGGCTGGTCAACTAATACCAGTTTCCAAATAATTCTTCCATTATGAGGTTTAAACATCATCATTACTGTATAGCAGTATTGAGATAGCTGGAAACAATAGAAAACTACAAAAGGGTTATATCAGCTGTCTCAGCTTAGGCCGCAGGGCATCACAATGGTTACTCCCCTCTCCCCTCTAAAAAAAAACACCCTTACCAGGTGACGACACAAATCTACACCATAAACTTAAAAGGTAAAGGGACCCCTGACCATTAGGTCCAGTCATGACTGACTCTGGGGTTGTGGCGCTCATCTCGCTTTATTGGCCGAGGGAGCTGGCGTACAGCTTCCGGGTCATGTGGCCAGCATGACTAAGCCGCTTCTGGCAAACCAGAGCAGCGCACGGAACCGCCGTAAGGTGTCGTGCTTTCGAACTGCTAGGTTGGCAGGAGCAGGGACTGAGCAACGGGAGCTCACCCTGTCGTGGGGAACTGCCGACCTTCTGATCGGCAAGTCCTAGGCTCTGTGGTTTAACCCACAGCGCCACCCGCGTCCCACACCATAAACTTACAACCTCTTAAACCACTTTGATAGTCATGGCTTCTCCTGGAAAATCCTAGGAACTGTTGTTTGTTAGGGTTGCTGGAAATTGTAGCTCTGTGGGGAGTCTCCTAACAACTCTCAGCATCCAGTTCCCAGAATTCTTTGGGGGAAGCCATGACTATTAAAAGTGATATAAGAGTGCTTTAAATATATGGTGTGACCCTTTTTAAGAGCTAAGTGCTAGCTGAGGCTCCAGCCTGCCTTACACTATCCTCCTTTCCCCCAAATGCCTCTCAGCTATCACTTAGCTCTGCAGTGCACCTAGCCAACCTGTTTTTTTAAATAAATTAAATTAAAACCACCTCATCTCTGCAAGGTGGAAAGACAAAGAGGTGGGGACAGAGGTGGATTTAGGGGAGCATGACCGGTTCAGTTGCGCTGGGCGTGGAGCCTCAGGGGCACAACAGGGGACACCACAACTATGATTTAGAATGGAGTGCGAGAGGCAGGAGACACCGAATTTTGGCGTAGCACATGACACCACTGAAATTTGAGACACCAAGGTCTGCCACTGGTGGGGAACAGAGAGCCTTGTGGTGCCACAGCGTAATTTCCTAATGGATTTTGTTGTTGTTGTTGTTGTTGTTGTTGTTGTTGTTGTTGTTGCTGTTGCTGTTGCTGTTGCTGTTGTTGCTGTTATCCAACACAGTAGTGAATCAAAGATCCAGCTCCCCAAGAGTCTGGTGGTAATACTCCTGTAGCAGAAAGGTCAGGTTTTATTTTTAATACAGCTGTTTTGTGTAAGAGCAGTTGTGCACAAAAAGTTGTTTTTAAAATTAAAATACAGTGCTGTTATTATTATTATACCTCACCTTTTTCCTTGAAAGAGACTCAAGGTAGCTTACAGATAAAATAAGAACAGCTAAAAGGGGGGGGGACAATAATTTTATTAAAATTAAACACACACACACATATGCGACCCCCCATTTATGTGGGGGTTATGTTCCAAGGCACCACATGCATCAGTGAAATCACATAATTTGAAACGCTATTGAAACAGCCTGCAAACACTCTGTTCCGCCTCTGCCCCATTGTGACCCTTTTTGTGATGCTTTTGGGTCACTTCTGGGTTCAGCACGATGCACGTGCGCAGAGTCACATGCATATTGAAATCGTGCAAATGGGGGGGCGTTGCCTGTATATTCAAGAACCAGCAAGAAAAATCAGGCTTTATCTCTTCCTTTGTGCTGGTGGGAACAAAATGGAAGCAGGTGGTCTGGTGACAGACAGAACCCAGTGAAATGTCCTCACACAATTAAAGAAACGACCACCACCCGTACATTGGGCGTCTGTACGTCCACAGCAACATGCAATTTTATATTGGAGTTTCTTCCCATATCAGATTATGCACTGATTGGTAAAATCTGAATTTAGGCTGGGGAAAGTGTGGGCTGCCACTTAGATGAGGAGGATGTCATGTGGACTACACACACACACACACACACACACAGAGAGAGAGAGAGAGAGAGAGAGAAACTCCACTGTGACTTAGGAGCATGGTGATGTGATAGTTGATGTGATAGTTTTGCGTCCATTTTTAGGGTCCATACAGAAGGTAGGTAAAGGAAAAGGGATCCCTGACCATTAGGTCCAGTCGTGGCCGACTCTGGGGTTGCGGCGCTCATCTCGCTTTATTGGCTGAGGGAGCCGGCGTACAGCTTTCGGGTCATGAGGCCAGCATGACTAAGCTGCTTCTGGCGAACCAGAGCAGCGCACGGAAACGCCGTTTACCTTCCCGCTGGAGCGGTACCTATTTATCTACTTGCACTTTGACGTGCTTTCGAACTGCTAGGTTGGCAGGAGCAGGGACCGAGCAACAGGAGCTCACCCCATCACGGGGATTTAAATGACCAACCGTCTGACTGGCAAGTCCTAGGCTCTGTGGTTTAACCCACAGCGCCACCCGCGTCCCTATACAGAAGGTAGCTTTGGAGAATTATTGCTTGCACCCATAGCACTTGTGTTATCAGGTCCCACCGAGGCATTCACTGACCACTGTCCTCACCCACCCAGACAGACTGTCTCTGACTACGATGCACTTGATACATGATACTCTGGCTACTTAGTAAGACAGGAAGGGCAAGGGTCAAGCGTACAGCTGGTTGACCTCACACTTCGAAGAATCCTGTCCTCTTTCACACACTATTTAGGGTTTAGGAGCAGGTGACAACAAGAAATGTAAAATTTTGCTATGTTTGAGGGTGGCAGAACTGCCTCTGCCCACCTGTTCTGAAGATTCCGTTAATGTTAATAGATTCCAAACCATTGTCAGATTCGCCTTCCCTTCTATCTCAAGGCATGAAGGACCACAAACCACCCTGAAGTGTAGATGCAATTCCACTTTAACGGTAATGGCTTCCCCTCCAAATAAATGTTGGGAACTGACATCTTGTGGTACCAAGGGTGTTTGCCAGGGGAGCTACTAGTGCTCTGTATTCTGAAGCAGGCAGGCAAGCAGGAAGATTTTAGTCCTTGTAGAACACAAGATATGAGGCAAAATGCGCAGGCACATTTGCTGATTTGTTTTGTGAGAAACTTACCCTTTCCTGTTTTCAACCAAGGAATGAAGACATAGCAATGATTGTTGTTTAGGAAAGCAGATCTAGCCAATCAGATGAAGAGACCACTAGAATGAAACACCCACTGTCTTTAGAAGGAACTTCTGGGTTCTTTTCTTTTCGTCCATTTTTCCTTTATTGTCTTCCTTGGTGGTGTAATAATAGCTGCCCAGCAGAAAACAATTCAGGCAACCAGGATTTAGTGTAGCTGTGTACTGGACAAAAGGTACCCAAAAACAAAAGGTAGCAATGAAGATGGGAATGCATAATATTTCTAACACAGGTCTTATTTCTTAACCACCACCACCCCAAAAAAGTCCTCCCGCCTCCCAGCTGGTAAACATTAAAAAAAAAACAACCACAGTCATTGCCAATGCAGATAACTCTAGCACTCATATTGCAAAGAACAGGACTGGATGATGATGATGTATTGAATTTATATACCCCCCTATACCTGGGGGTCTCAGGGCACTTCTCAGAATAAAAGCAAGATATAAAACCACAAAATACCTAATAACCAAAGTCAAGGTTAAAAAGGAACGTTTTTGCCTGCCGCCTAAAGGTATATAATGAGGGTGCAAGGCGAACAACCCTGGGGAAAGCATTCCACAGACAGGGAGCCACTGCAGAAAAGGCCCCGTTCTTGTGTTGCCACCCTCCAAACCTCTCGAGAAAAGGGGCACACAAAGGAGGGCCTCAGAAGATGATCTCAGGGTCTGGGTAGGTTCATATGGAAAGAGCTGAGAGAGCATGGGTTATGCCCACCTTACAGAGTAATCCAGAACACACCCAAGATTGTATTGCAGTGTTGTCTATGCCTCTTGTGCATTTTGAAATGGTAAGGGAGCTGTGAAGTTGACGGCAGCAGCAGTGCAATTCATTAAAAGCTAGAGACAGCCAAGAAAAGAACGGAGGGCTTCATTTGTGGGTGGAAGGCCAGCATCTAGAGGCCAGCTCTATGCACGGATTGAACAGAAGGCCTTACCAGTTGAGAAACAATGGAGCAGGTAGCTTCTGAAAGGTAAGGCCACCAAGGTCTTGCCACTGCTCAGTCACCAAATCTACCAGAAACAGTTGCAGTTCTCCAGTGCAGTTTATACTTCTTTGTCCAGTTATTTGGAAAACTAACTTTGCCCACTGCCCCAGGGGGAAAATTCCTGTGTTCACCCATGTATGAAGGCTGAAAAGTCTATGTGAAACCCCCAGCTACAGCTACAGCTCCCAGCATTCCTTGGGTTAAATCTATAACATATAAGCCTCTTTAAATCTTAACCTTTTCTTACCTCAAACCTGGTTGGGCCCTCTGCCTTCCCTCACCCATTTACTTCAACCTAGGTTTGTCAAAGTGCAAGTAGATGAATAGGTACCCCTCCGGCGGGAAGGTAGACGTAGCTTCCGTGCACTGCTCTGGTTTCGCCATAAGAGGTTTAGTCATGCTGGCCACGTGACCCGGAAAAACTCTGCGGACAAACGCCGGCTCCCTCGGCCAGTAAAGCAAGATGAGCGCTGCTACCCCAGAGTCGTTTGCGACTGGACTTAGCTGTCAGGGGTCTTTTACCCTTTTGGGGGGGTTTGTTGTAGTACATTAGGTGACACTATTGAAGTCCCATCCCCAGCCTTCTCCCCACCTCCCTAGCGTTGTCACGTACACAACCCTGGAGACAAAAAGGAATTTTGGAGCACCTTAAAGTCAAACCTTATCTTTTTCTGGCATAAGGCAGGACAGCACAGTTGGTAAAGTGTAAGACTCTTAATCTCAGGGTTGTGGGTTCGAGTCCCGCATTGTACAAAAGATTCCTGTATTGCAAGGGGTTGGATTAGATGACCCTCGTGGTCCCTTCCAGCTCTACAACTCTGTGAGTCTAAGGTCTCATGGAATGCTCAGCCCATGAAAGCTTACGCCACAATGAATCTGTTGGGCTTTAGGATGCCTTTTGTGCTTTGCTGTGAAAGTCCTTTGGAATTTGCCACAATGAGATGACAAGGAACTCTGTTCTACAGTAATTCATGTTCACAGGACATTCGCAATTTTTCAAAACGCTTTTATGGCTTTTACATTTACAGTAGTACTTCGGGTTACAGACGCTTCAAGTTACAGACTCCACTAACCCAGAAATAGTACCTCGGGTTAAGAACTTTGCTTCAGAATGAGAACAGAAATCGCACAGCAGCGGTGCAGCGGCAGCGCGAAGCCCCATTAGCTAAAGTGGTACCTCAGGTTAAGAACGGTTTCAGGTTAAGAACGGACCTCCGGAACAAATTAAATTATTAACCCAAGGTACCACTGTATTTGCCAGCTTACAGAATCATCACAGCATGCTTCACAGACATTATGACCTCTGGCCACTAGGTGGCTCCTGGAATCAGCTTGGTGCAGCTGCAGTCGCTCTCCCCTTGCATGCCTGTATGCACCTATGTCACCTCCATTTTTGTCCCAAGGTGAGCTGTGCATCAGACACTGCTGCAACCCTGCTGCACTGTTGTCCATGCAATGTGTTTGACTTGGTACCCTCACCACCATTTTTATTTGTTAGGAAATAATGGTTCATTAATTCAATGGAGGGACGCGGGTGGCTCTGCGGTCTAAACCACAGAGCCTAGGGCTTGCCGATCAGAAGGCCGGCGGTTCGAATCCCCGTGATGGGGTGAGCTCCCGTTGCTCGGTCCCTGCTCCTGCCCACCTAGCAGTTCGAAAGCACATCAAAGTGCAAGTAGATAAATAGGTACCGCTCTGGCAGGAAGGTAAACGGCATTTCCGTGTGCTGCTCTGGTTCACCAGAAGCGGCTTAGTCATGCTGGCCACGTGACCCAGAAGCTGTACGCCGGCTCCCTCAGCCAATAAAGCGAGATGAGTGCCCCAACCCCAGAGTCATCCGCGGCTGGACCAACGGTCAGGGGTACCTTTACCTTTACATAATTCAGTGGAAAAGGACTCGGTAGCAGAAGCAGAATTCTTCTCTAATAATAGCAATACTTAAGGTAGCCCTGCACTGCATCAATGCTAACAGGTGTCGCTTCAGATGCTGTTAGACCACAACTTCTATCATCCTTGGTCATTGGCCATGTTGGTTTCGGGCATATGGAGGTTGGAATATAACAGCATCTTCTGTCCACAGGTTGGCTGCTGCCCCGGACTTATTTACAGGTTCTGTTTTATAATTTGTTATTACCCTCAACTCCACTGCATGCAACAGAGCCGAAATCTTAAATGAATCAGTTTCTGTACTGACCACCAATTAAATGCTAAGTAATTGCATGAGTAGCGGTAGTGCAACATAATGTAAATGGCAATAACTTTATATATATTCTTTCCATCCAGTGAATTAATTTCAGTTTGGACTAAATCCACCTAAAAACATTGGATCACTTGACAAATTTAAGCCCCTTCCCCTAAATTGCAGGTAATGCATGAGCTGGTTAAGGTATGCAGGAATTTATTATTGCTCTTCACTTCCTCTTTCAAACAGTTATACCCAATTCTGCTCCAGCCCTATGGAAACTACTCTGCTTCTTATTTGTCCGCACACCGATATTATTCCCCCTTTGCCACAATTAAGAGCCTTTATGTTTGGATCTGTTACACCTGACCCATATCATATAGCATAAAGCATAAGCCCTTCTGATGCCTGGGGCATTTCCAAGCAGAATTCCAGAAATAAATGCTTATGCAAACACAAAATGACCTTCTCTTAAAGTACACTCTTGCTCATAAAGCTGAATATTTTAGATTAATGAGCAATGATGACATCCGAGTTCTGGTGGCTATTAGCTGTTGAACATTTCATCTGCAGTGGTACCTCAGGTTAAGAACTTAATTCGTTCTGGAGGTCCGTTCTTAACCTGAAACTGTTCTTAACCTGAGGTACCACTTTAGCTAATGGGGCTTCCCGCTACCGCCGCACAATTTCTGTTCTCATCCTGAAGCAAAGTTCTTAACCCGAGGTACTATTTCTGGGTTAGAGGAGTCTGTAACCTGAACCATCTGTAACCCGAGGTACCACTGTACTTGGAAGAGGGCTGAAGGGAACAGCTTGGTGGTTTTGATTGTAGCCAATGAGAAGGGGGGGATCTGATTTCCCCCCCCCCAGTAGTTTGCAAGAGGATATGCTTTGCTTTGGGGAAATCGATGCTGCTTTAAAGACTTGCCCTTTCTGTCTCGGTGTCTGCCCACTCCCCTCTGCTGAACATGTGCATTTGTAGATGAGCATAAATATATCTCACAGAGAATGAGCCCTGTAAAGGGCTGCCTGTGGAGTTTCCTATCTCTTGGGAAAAGGGAAAGCACGAGAAAATAATTTTAGTTTTTGAAGGCTTCTCCAGGTCAAAGGAGTTAACCTTCATTAGAATAGGCTGCCTTCTGCATTCCGAGCATAGAGTTCCACTGGAATGCCGGAACTGACATGTGGGAATTCTCTGACATATATCAGCCCCAGAGGGCATTTTTCCCTCTATCGCTTGTGTGAATGAACACTGAAGTGGTTTTATTAATCTTGTTATTTCCTGTGTGGTTTTCCTGTGTGCAGTGATTCTGTAACAACTTGTCTGCTCCAACTTCGTACAGCATGCACAGTTGTCTTCTTGGGTCCAGAAAATAAGACAAGACAGATAAAGGTTACATAGCAATAGGACAGGCTTCTGCTAAGCCTGGGGACATATAGCCTTTTCAGATGCACTTGGTTGGGCTTGTGGATGTCAAAAGCTGACAGTGGCCCAATCTGACTCTGCAAAAGATAATGGTATCGCCAGCCATTTGTGCACTTCTATACTGCTGATTGCCAAGAATAAAAGTTTGCAAATTTGCTTGCCAGCAGCCACTGGTTACAAAATCAACGACATAAAAAGCCATCCCGGCTAAATCAGAACTGGGGTTGGAATGATGTGACTCAGGCCCCTATATTTGGCACAGGCTAAAACAGTCCACAAGATGATGTTGGAAAGCCGGTGATGGGCTGAACATTGATTCTTGGTATAACAGAGTATGGTCAATAGCATTGGCTGAGAAACTAACATGCCAGGTGGGAGTGGCAAAGGGCAAACACAATCCATACTCCTTTTATAACATATGGAAAATGTTTATTTGAATACATAAATGGTTCAGATTGTGGCTGGAATCCACCCAGCACTCAAGGGAAAATGTGACGTGATCTCTTAGAGTAATCAAATGAAACTTTAACACATGGCATGATAAAAGTCTGTACAGTAATTTTATCGGGACAAGTTACTTGTTGTTTACTGTTGTAACAATTGTTTTCTCAAAAATTTATCTTCTGAACCATGAAAATAAATAAAAGTATTATTATTATTATTATTATTGTTGTTGTTGTTGTTGTTGTTGTTGTTATTGTTATTGTTATTATTATTATATAAAAAAGCCAGTTCATAGATATAGGGTTAAAATACTATGCTCAGAAACTGAAAACTCCCCCCTCCCCTTCAAAACCAATCGAATCTGCAAAGCCCTGCTCTGTGACTTGAAAGCTTGCACCTTGCCTTTGAGTCTCTTTGGTCCAAATGAACATTTCACTTTACATGTTCTGTGTACGGCAAGGAACAACGCCTGCCTTCTTCTCCCCCCCTCCTGGTGCATTTTGTTGCTTATTTCACGGAGAAAGGGCATTGAAATCCACTGCAGATGTAAACACACCCCACATTTGGTTGTGCTGCAGTTTCCTCTGCATTGAGGGCTCCCCCTCCCCAAACTCCCACCTCCTCTTCCCCTTTAATATCTGCTAAGGGATTAGTGACATATTCGCAAAACCCAAACAAACAGATCTCTTGGTCTGGGGTGGCTGTTTTTGTCCCTCCTCCTCCTCACACTATGGTTCATTGAGCCTGCCCTTCTTCTTTTTTAAAAAAAGAAATCCCTCCTCACTCTCTCAGCCTGCAAAATAAAACATGCCTTGCTTTGTAACAGGAATTTCCTGTAGCCAGAAAACTACACACACACACACCCCGCACGGCTCAGATCCTGCTCATACACGTGCCGTGTCTCCTCCCTCCCGGGCTCTGCACATGTCACTGCAGCAGAGCTGTCTAGTGAAGAAGTTGTTGTGGCTAAAAATGGAATGCGCCTCACATGGGCGGCACATGTGACCAAGAGAGGCAAGGCTTTCTAAACAAACAGCCCTTCTCAGATGGATATGGCTTTTGAAAACACAAGGAGCAGAAGAGAGCAACTCACATGGGATGGTGGGAGAAAGGCAGGCCTCCCGCTGGCTGGAGACAACACCCTGGAAAGGCACATGGCAGGTGGCTTTGCCAGGCAGGGTGGACCCTGTTTGACTTTGCCCTGATCCAATAAAGCAGACTCTGAAAATAAAAACAACACGATATTGAAAACAATGGCCAGATCTGCCTCCTTAAAGGGAAAGCTAAACTAAAAGGGATCAAAACAACTGGTCTCGAGTGAACCAACCGGCCTGTAATTTTCAAGCTTTGAAGATTTCATGGGAACACCCCTCAAATGAGGGGTGTTCCATGTCCCACTGGGTGTACCCCTCCTCCTATGTGCTCTGGGGTCTTGCTGTAGCCAACTGGGGCACTCAAAAGTGCTTTGCCCAAAGCTCTCTGTTTTGTACCGTTCGAAAGAATTGGAGAAGCTTAAGACTTGAACTCAGTAGCTCCTGAGCAGAGGAGGGTTCAGCCAGGCTTTGTGCTGTGTTGCCAGCATGTTCCCTATTGGAAATTGTTTGATGGTGAAGGAGATTCCCTTCCCCACGGACCCCTCAAGTCAACTTTTGACAGGGTGCGGTGGGATTGCACACCTAGCAGTCACCACCATGACACTAGGTAATTGACGAGTGGGGCTCCCGGACCCACCCGTAAAAGTGGACCCATGATGGGGTGTAAGGCAAAGATCTGGACTGCCAGGCCAAAAATATTCCCCACCCCTGCACTAGGGAGATGCTCACAAAGTGAGAGAACGTGTATATGGACATGCTATTCATGGTGTGGCTGAAAGGGCCAGTGCCACCCACAACTCGTCTATTCCTAGCTGGCTCTGTCTGGCTTTATTTCCCCACGGCTTCTGCCAACTCCACCTCCCTTGACTCCTTGGCTTCTGCTTATTGCTTCATCTACCACCTTTCCTAAGGCTTCTGTGGCCACTGTCTCTTTCCTTGGCCCCTGCATCATTGCCTTTTCCTATGCTCCCAACCCGGTCTTGAAACAGCTCCCATAACCATCGGTTCCCTTCTTCTGGCTGGTACACTTCCTTTCCTAAGTCTCCTGCCTTTCGTAATACAGTCGCATTTCACTTTCTGGGCGAACCGGGGCCCATCCCAAGGTGTATTTGGGGTGTTTTTTAAAATGGAGCATGTAAAACTCTTCTCCTAATATTAAGTGTTGCTCGGCAGGTGTCTCTCTTACAACCACAGACTGGCCGTTTGCTCTTGGGTGGTTACACTGAAGTCCAGCCATTCGTTTGCCATTTAGTGTTAAATCTAGGAACTTGATCCGGCCATTAGGCTGCATCCCTGTCTTTCCCACCGCACCCTGTGGGAGCCAGTGTAACAGGTGGGTGGCGCTACCTTGCCTGTCAATCATTTGACATCACTATGATACCAGGTCATAGTTTTGGCTGTGTGGGTGTTCAGGTGCTATGCAATTAAATTAAGTCATGGCATGATGATTCTGGTTTTTGTTGAACTGTGGACAATGCCAGTCATATTATGTGACAGCAGCCTCAGGCAGCAAGCGGGCTTTTGGTGCCACTAAGGGAAATGGGTGTGTGTGACAGTCTAGACCCACAAAGCACAATCCGGCAGGGAGTCCAACTGAAATGAATGGGAATTGCACAACAGCATAATGTTGTTGGATTTTGCACTTCTGGCCCCAAGATGTCTTGGGGTGGCCTTAGCATCAGACAGCCCCTTCTAGCATGAGACGTGAGGAGGCAGAAATAAGGTGATGGAAGTGTAGTAGTTACCATTGGAGTTTGACCATAAGGATGTACAATGAGTCCTCCTGGATGAGTCCCATCTACAGTAGTTTAACATCCTGTTCTCATGGTGCCTGGTATGTTTGGAACTGCCTTCCAGGAACCTTGCATGTTATCACCTCTATTCCTTCCTTTAAACCTCTCATTTAAGCCCAGCTTTTTCAGGAAACATTTGGCTAGTTTTCATCCCTTGCTGTTAACTCAAGATTGTATTGAAGACTATTGAAGCACGTGCAACCAAAACAACTGCATATTGCTTTCCTCTTTACTTCTGCCTCTTCTGTTTCCCTTGTGTGCTGAAATTTTAGAATGTAAGCTCCTTGGGGCAGGGACTTGCCCTCTTGTACTGATAGTTATTTATAAAAAAAATGAATAGAGAGTTGCCAACTGACCAGGGGAAAATGCCTGAGCTGCTCTTGTGCACTTAGCAATAGTTTGGTGTGCAGCAAAAATCATGGCAAACTCATTACGGCATGGGGATAAACACCACTGCCAGCTAACATCTGTGTACCAAGCCGCTGTTGAAGACGCAGCTATGGCAGCTGGTTGAGAAGCTGGCATCCTAGAGATGTTGAACTAAACATAGCCTTCCCAAACCTGGTGCCTTCCTGACGTTTTGGACTACAAATATTGGCTACGCTGCCTACGGCCAACAGGAGTTGTAGTCCAAAACAAGTGCAGGGCACTGGGTTGGGGAAGGCTGAACTAAAATATACTGGTGAATCATCTACTCAACCCAGTTCCAGAGCCAATTACTCATAGGTTATTAATCAACTGCCAAGCAAGTTCCTTCAAGCCAGCATGCCTGTGGGCAAGGAAACCACAAGCCGCAGTGCACCCTGATAACTGTGTCCAAACATTTTGCTACACGTGCAAGTTATCTTAATTACCCAAGTGAGAGCAGCAGGCTGCAGCACGAATCGGTCAGGGTCAAAAAGACAAATTGCCCTAATGCAGCTGCTGGCACATGAGATGACCTTGGTTTTTGTATAAACTTCCTTGGGGATTACGTATTTTTTAAAAAAAAAAAAACCCAAACCCCAAACAACATCAAAGGACTTCACTGTAAAATAGCTGAAATGTGGAATGCTGCCCAAGTTAGGTGAATTCTAGGTTAGGAGGAGCAGCTAGCAAAACTCACGCCGACCAACAAAGCTCGCCTCTCTCAAAAACTTCTGCAGTGCCTCTGTGCCAAAAAAAGAAAAAGAAAACCAGGCAAAGGGGGTGAGCGAACGCCTAGACACCTTGATTGGTGTTTTGTATTCTGCAGCTGTTCTGTGCCTACGTGTGACTGTATTTGCAAACCAATCTGACTGCACCAAAAAATAGCATGGGGGTGGACGGTGGGGGGAGCAAATCCCTTGGCTTTCTCTGGAAAGAAGGGTAATAAATCTCTCTGCAGGGAAAACTGCAGTGCTGTGTATAGGACATATATATATACACCTAAGTGGTACTCAGGATATCACTCAAGAAATCACTCAAGATATCTCTCAAGTAATTAAGGAACAAAAGAAGAAAAGGCACACTAGCCTGGGAACTTCCTCTCTGCCCAGAACATTGGAGGCTATACACCACACCCCCTCTACAGTATTTATAGGAACTCAAACACTGAGATCCTGCTCTGTTCCAGTAACAAGAAGCCGAAAGCACCAGCCTGAAGATGACGAGTGAGACCTCGTCGAAACGTCGCCTAGACACCCCAACTTTTACACGGGAAGACACCCGAGGACACCAAAACCTGCATATATATATATATATATATATATTGCTGTTGGAATATAACCTTGTTGTTTTATTTAAAGAGATTGCCCTACATTCCAGGCTACCTCAGTTTCACAAACACCTACAATAATACCACACCACACCCCATACAGTTCTACCTTCCAACCAAGTGCCGGAAAACTTGTGTACAAGCATGCACAACCACCCACCACTACCTTGGCCCTGAAGAACCTCACAGAAGGGTCACAATGGCCTCCACATAAACCCTGCTTTCTCCCGAACTCCCATTTAAGAGGAACAAATATTCCTGAACTCCACAGTCTCCAAAACGTCTCCAGTACCTATGGGAGGCTCCTTTTTCTCTAGCTCCCAATTTCAGTGTGCTCTTTAATGCACCACCACCACCGCCACACCTCCTCTCAGCTGCATTCAGCCAACTCACCAGTATGGAGTAATGACACCTCTCTCTCTCTTTTGCTGCCCACGGCAGCCATTTTGTGCTGGCACCCACCACAATTTAAGAGTACCGGCACTTCCATTTTTTACTATAAAATGACCACCTGACCTTCCCTCCCCAGTGTAGTTTAACTCTCCCCCCCCCAAAAAAAAACCAAAGCAGTTTACAAAGTTTGCAGAACTCAGCAAATGAAGCATTTCAAATTAATTTCAGCAGATTCCCTGACTTAAATGTTGGCACACACAAATATCCCTCTCCTTTTAGAACAGGGTTGGGAAGCTTCCTAGCAGTGTAAGGACTCCCATCATCCATGACCATTGGCTATGGAATACAGGAAATTGCCTTATACAGAGGCCACAGTCACACCATAAAATTTAATGCACTATGACGCCGCTTTAAACGGTCATGTCTTATCCAAAGGATTGTGGGAGCTGTGGTTTGTTAAAGCTGCTGAGAGTTGCTAGAGTACCTCTACTCCTCTCAGCAAGGTACAATTTCCAGAGTGGTTTAACAATCGATCCCTCTTCAAAGCAAACTATTGACAAATGTAGCAGCAATCCTCATCCGAGACCCTTCTTGGGACATTTTTCCATATGTGGTGGGATTGTAAAATTATAAAGAAATATTGGGAAATGATTTGTAATGAAATGAAGAAGATGTTTAAAACAACTTTTGTTAAAAAACTAGAAGCTTTCCTACTAGGTATTACCTGAGTGGATTTACTAAGATCCCCAAAGAACTTATTTATGTATGCAACTACAGCCGCACGAATATTATTAGAACAACATTGGAAAGAAGGTGTCCCAGCTAAAGAAGACTGGCAAGTTAAATTAATGGAATATGCTGAAATGGCAAAATTGACAATGAAACTAAGAGGAAGAGACGATTACGAATTTAAGGAAGATTGAAAGGAGTTTATTGAAGGGTTTTAATACTACTTGTAATTTAATTTTGAATGGGTAAGTAATACAATGGTTTATAACTTTACAATGGACATGCAGTACGTTGATAAACAATGGAACCAAGGAAGGGACTAGGGGGAAGTCAATTTATTTTGATTTGATATTGTTACTGGGGTATTTTTGTTTTTTTGGAAAATTAATTAAATGTTATCCAAAAAAACTCAGAGGCCCTTGAGTGCCTTCTCCGTAAGAGGCCCGGAGGGTGGCAACATGAGAATGGGCCTTTTCAATGGTGGCTCCCCACTTGTGGAATGCTCTCCCCAGGAAGAACACCCCCTGGCACCATCAATACTTATCTGTAGGCATCAGGCGAAAATGTTCTTCTTTCTCAGGCCTTTGGCTAATTGAACAATCTATGGCCTTTTAAACTGTGTGTTCTTGTTTGGTTGCTATGTTATGCCTTTTTGTGGTTTTGTATCGTAAACTGCCCTATGATCCTCAGATGAAGGGCGGTATAGAAATTAAATGAATCGATAAAATGTTTTTCTATTCTACAATGACTGGCAGCGATTCTCCAGGATTTCAAAGCAAGCCCTACCCGCAGATGCCATTGATTGAACTTGGGATCGTCTGCATTCTTTACCACTGAACTGCAGCCATTCCCCACACTGGCTAGAACGGATGTCTGGAAATATCTGGAAGGCCCCGGTTTCCCAATTCCAGCTTTAGCACAGAAGTGTATCTCCTGCTCTGAAAGTCCATAAAGAGAGATCATTTCCCCTTTGCTCCATATTGCACCGTGGGAGAATCACCCCTAGAGAAAGTTCCACAGATCTGAGCTCTTGCAGAATCTCTCCTCCCCCAGGTTATTCCTGGCTCAATGTGCAAACAGTGGCACGGGAAGTAGATGTGTGTTGCAAACCAGTGGGAAAGTGACTGTGCAAAACTCAGCGGCTAAATGACGCAACGACGTCAGTCTGTCCCACTTAAGTCGGTGAGATTTCAGAGTGGTTCACTTTGGCCGGATCATTACCTAATTTAATCCTATGGCCAAACCAGGAATTGATGTTTGGCACATGGCTTGGATTAGAGGCTGACTTTTTAAATTCATAATTGATGGCCACATTCACACCATACATTTGGAACACAATTATACCACTTTAAATAAGTCATGGCTTCCTCCAAGGAATCCTGGGAACTGCAAGTTTGTTTAGGGTGGTGCGGCAACTCCTAGAGTTCCCTATGAATAGTGATTGACTGTTAACACTAATCATTGTTAATTGTAGCTCTGTGTAGTTAATCGGGAACACCTAACACCCTTAACAAACTACAGCTCCCATAATTATTTGGGGGAAGCTATGGACATAGCAAGGATTTTTGTTAGGAGGGCAGAACCCACATGATTGGTTAGTTATTTCTATTGTTTTACTTGATCTGGGAGGCAGCTGGCCCCCTGCCCCCCCTTACACCCATGGAGGAAGCCATGACCATTCAAAGCAGTATAATGCTTTAAATGTGTAGTGTGAATGTTACCTTAGATTTGATCATACAATTTAAACTTATGCTTGGCTTCCAAAATAATCATTAAACTGAAAATGAATTTAAAACTATGAAAATATATTAACATTCTACACAGGTTCTTCAGAACCATCTGAACATTTTTTTACAAAACCAACATGCAAAAAAACGTAAAACACTGGAGAAAGCCTTACAATAAACACACAAAAAAGCAAGGCACCCCATGTTTGCAAATGATTAAAATCACATTCAAGAATCTGATGATAATCTTCTGATTCAAAGGAAACAGGTTCTATTTTATCATTCCAAAATGCCTTAAAGGGTTTCTATTCCTATTCTAATTTACTCACCTTTCCTTGCATTGTAAATAGCAGGTCCCATTTCTGATCAGTCCCTTCTGTGGGTCAGTTAATAACATCCCCCAATCAACTATTTGGGTTTTTTAAAAACACACACACACACAATCCAACAAGGCCAAACCACTTGACAAACCATCTAGTTGGGCCCCTAGCTCCCTTCCCTTTGCAGGGGTAGCCCCACAAAGCAGTTCTAACACTTACTGTAGGCCATGGCTCATATGATTGCTCCTCCGTTCAAAACAAAGGAAAATCTTTGCATACAGTATAGGGAACTTGCATATCAGGGTATGGGGCGCCCAATATTCAATCGTGAGAACCACACACAGAGAAACGCCACCAGAAGCGCCACTGCTAGCAACATGGGTTACTTGCATACACACTGTACCTCCGAAGCACCTGCTTTCCTCCCAAGAATTCTGGGTGTCAATAGTTTTGTTAAGGGTAACTGGGAATTGCAGCTCTGTGAGGGGGAAACTAGGATTGTTTTGCGGTAAAAAAAGAAAATGGTGCTCTGAATGTCCCTTTGAGGTATAGTGCAGACCAGGTGTGCATTGAATAAAGATTGGGGGGGGGGGAACAAACAAGCCCGCTTAATCGATCACAAGGCATGGGGTGTACACACCATTTGAACTGCAATGCCTGTTAATTGGGGGGTATGTTTTATTGCATGGGAGCAGGCTTTATATGGGGGGGCAGAACTGCGACACAATTGGTCAGTGAGTTAAGCATTTTTATTATTTACTTGATTTAGGCAGGGGCAGCTGCACCCCCCCCCCCGGCCGGATTTAAGTTTGATGAGGCCCTAAGCTACTGAAGGTAATGGGGCCCTTTATGTGTCCAGCTGTCCTATGTCAACAACGAACTGTTGCTGTTTTTTGTGTTGAATATATGCTATATAGTAATTTATGGACCTAATAGGTATCTAAAGCCATTCACATCTAACAAATAGGAGCCTACACAACACAAAACACTGTTGCTGCATGGAAGTTTTATTTTATTTGTTTTTCATCTTATATTTTGCAAATGTACATCTATGGTGTTTTTTCCTTTAAATTTTTTGGGGGCCCCCAAGAGCCCTAAGCTACTGCTTGTTTAGCTTATAGGTAAATCCGGTACTGCCCTCCAGCCCCCCCCCCCGGCTATGCTCCCAGCTGGACCCCCTCAAATATTTTGTTCTGAGGGGGAGCGAAAAGACCCTGGCCCCTAGGAGTTGGAGACCCCGAGGGTGCATACACACAGCCCAAGCCAACCACAAAACAACAGCTAGCCGTCTGGAAGAGGGGTAGAGGCGGGTTTACTTCGGGGATGCGTTTGTTTGCTTTGCTTTCGTTCCACTGATATAGCCCACATTTTCCCCCCATAGCTCCAGGCGGAGGAGCGCGCAAGCTTCCCCCTCGCCTCCCTTCTACCCTCCCCAGCAACCCTGGGGAGCAAGTCAGGCGCAGAGGCTGTGACTTGTGGCCAAGGTCACCCAGGCAGCGTCCCCGCCTGCCAGTTGCCCTCGAGTCCAGGTCAGGCCACCCTCTGGTCTCTCTCTCTCGGTGCTGCCCCGGCCTTCATTGCCTTCCCTCCCTCCTTCCCAGGCGAGCGCGGCGGAGCTCCTCTGGCATCCCGCCCGCCTTGTTTATGCAAGCAGCGCGGCTTCTTCGCACGCGGCTGGGCCGGCTCCTCGCCCTTCGCTCGGCCCGCTCCTGCTGCGGCTGGAGCGCCGGGCTTGGCCGGGTCTCACGCGGGGCAACTGCGAGCTGCAGGCGCCGCCTGCTTGGAGCCCAACCCCGGGGAAGGAGGGCGGGCGGGCGGGCGAGGGAGGAGCGCCGTGTCTCCCTCCTTTACTCTCTCCTTCCCCGCCGCCTCCCTCCGCTCTTTGCAATCGGGAAGCAGAACTGACTCCGGGAGGGACCGGCGGCGCCCAAGTTCCCCGGTTCCCCCCGCCACGTATGCGGCGGCGATGATCGGGGGGATCGGGGCTTCCCCCGGGCAAAAGAAGCTCACTTTGGCAGCGACCGGCCCTCGATTCCCCGGCGAGGCTTCCCAAACCACCCGCAATTTTTTTTGTGCTGTATTGGCACGCGCAAGAGGCTCCTTTCACACGAGTAGCCAAGCCCACTAGATCGCATGGGGGGTGGAGAGAAAGCGTTGGGGGGCCGAGACAACCTGTGTCCAGAAAACGTCGTATACATCAGCCTCCCAAAATACCCGGTGGAAGGTTAAATTATTTGAAAGGGCAGCCTTAGGAGCGGACCGTGTGCGAGACGCAGTAGTTACTCGCAGTAGACGCGGACACTGCAGTTGGGGGTGGGATCTTGCTCCGGATTTTGACTACTGCATTGCAGAGGGCGGGGGGAGTTGGTAAGGATTTTGGCACTGCACTGCGAGAAGCACGTTATTGCTTTAATTTAATTTCGGAGCAGTACTTGATCATGAAAAAAAAATTAAAAAAAGCTTTGCTCTGGTTTGGGGCAGTATATCACAGAAACACGTCGATTACTATTTCTTCCTCTAACAGTCACTGCATTGCAGAAATTTCTGCAAGAGGTATACGTATGATTTAAATGCAAGAGTTTTCTGTGCTCTGCTAGGAAGCATTGTGGAAAGCAAAGGTTCAGATTTAACTTCGTAATGTAGAGTAACTGGGTTTTGGTTTTAGATTAGGGGATTTAAAAAAATAGCTGCAGGATGTTGCATTCTTTAAATTGAGGTAATGGTATATACTTCGTCAGCATGTTACATTTGTGGATGGGGCACCACGCTGCAAAAGCTAGTGCTGCAGTTCAGATACTATCTTGTTAGAGACATTAGCTCCTTTGGGGGCACTATATTGCAGAAAAAAATAAAACAAGTGTTTGCTGTTGACTTGCAACTGAGTCACTGTGTTTTGAATTTAACTATGTTCAAAATTGTTTTATGTTTTACTAAGTGAAAGTGCAAGCCATACTTAGATCCACTGCATAAAATAAAATTGTAGCATTACAGTACTGTAAATAAATGTGGTGGTAAAAAGTAGAAAAAGTTGTTAGTTGCCTTTCCTCCACAATGCCTGCTATTCTATAGTTCTAAAGAAAAACATTTTAGTAATATTTTCGTTATTTTTCAATTGAATATGCCAAGCTATAACACCTACTTATGTGCTCGCAAGTCCAAGGAATATGCAGTTTGGGCCTCACATGGTCTTGCAAGTGGCATCCAACATCCTTCACTCACAGAAAGAATTCTTACTTCAGACAGGGAATTTATTCTTGCAAGCTACTTTCCATGATAATAGCCACTCAGGGTGAAATATGGACACCACTATAAAGCCATGAACATGAAGAGTACACTGATTTTTATTTGGTAAAGAAAACAAAGTATCACTGGATTAAGGATATGGGCCATACTTTTCTACCCTTCCAAAAGATGTACTCTGCCAGGATATCATCAGAAAGAGGAAAATAAGGTAGAAAATAACTTGTCAATTTGCAGTGCTCAATTAACCTTGCACCTTTTCCCTTGAAGTAAAAAAATAATAATCTACACATTTTAAGCATTTCCCTGAACGAAGGAACCCCGCCAACGACAAACAACGTTATTTTCCAAGACAGTATTTTCTCTGTATATTATTTCCAAAAGTCTGCTTTAAATCCTACCCGACTACCCCTTCCACTGCTGAGGAACCTTATTGTCCCAGGACTTGCTTAACCAGCGGTGAAATTAGATACTTCCTCCTGTTACTGCAATCCTGTGGTTAGTCCATGCATCCATAGAAACTTGCTGGCTTTGCTCTTCTCTCCTCCCAGACCCATTTGTCTTAGTTAAGAGGGTGAGACTTGGCCCTAAGTGACCTGGTCCCAAGTCAATGACTCACTGTGTGGCCTTCACCAAGGTGCACTTCTGAACTGCAACAATCTATTCTGTGAAATGCAAAAACCTCACAGAGTGACTACAAAATAAAGATTAAATAATAATAATAATGACTCCAAATTTGTTAAAAAGTTTGCTGTGGAGGTTTTGTTTTGTTTTTGCTCGCTCATATTTCTGACTGCTTCACCCAAATAATTTCGACTAATGCTACTTTTAAATTTACAGTACATCAGTAAAACCAGGAGAGGAAAAAGCTGAAA
The DNA here is from genome assembly GCF_964252035.2 of Podarcis erhardii. NCBI lineage: Eukaryota > Metazoa > Chordata > Lepidosauria > Squamata > Lacertidae > Podarcis > Podarcis erhardii. The sequence goes on along the minus strand of NC_138502.1, from coordinate 27,739,766 downwards.
AGTCAAATTATCCTGGACCAGTTCCAACACCTGGCACCCAAAACTAGGCCAAACAGGAAGGTCTGAGGGTGCTGAGGGTCAAACTTTGGTCAGCCTCCACTGGGAAGTTTTCTGTAGATGTGCTACTGAGAACCCCTCTGTCCATTGCCAGGAGGCCTTGGTCAGCAGTACATTTTGCCAAAGAGCCAATGGAGAGAGGGAGTGGGAAGCGAAACCCATCCACAGACTCCAAATTGGTCTGTTGACATTTCTACGGCTTCTGCTACATCTGTTACTTTACAGCACCTCTTGCCTCATGGCAAGGGGCAGTTCAGATGGCAATAGTTTGACCCATCGTGTCTCATGGAGGATCATTTTCCCCATTGTATCTGCATAACCTTGCAGGTGGGTTATTAGACTGAGAGTGACTGACCCAAGGTTACCTGCTTGGCTTTGTTGCCGAGCTGACATGTGAACACAAGTTATCACCAGGCCACGCCCAACGCTATTGTGTTGTGCTTGGAATATGACTGCTGGTGCTCGTGTCAAGTCTTCCTGATGACAACTCCCAATTTTTGGGTTCCTAAATGCTGCAACAGCCTGTAACCGATCCGCTAGTTCCTGTTTTGTTTTATTTGCAATCAAAGAGGTGTTAAAATGTTTTGTCGCTATATAGGAAGTCACGCAAGTGTTTGTACAAAGTCCTTTATGGCCAAGATTGAAGCACTCTGGTCTGCCCAATTCATAGCTCAAAATAGTCCTGGAAAACATTTATGTACTTGGGGGGGGGGATCCATGAACCTTTGATCTTAATATCCCTTTGGAGCCTCAGACTCTAAGAAAGCATTGCACATTCCTGTGTATGAATTCTGGACTAAGAGATGCAACACATCATTCCACCAACTGGATTCACAGCATTCCATCCATTCCTACAAAAGCAGAGTAAAGTGGAGAGTCCCCCTACACACACTAGTTTCTTCAGGATCCTAGATGCAATGCAAAATTAGATATGGAGTTCTGCCTTCCTGACGATGCTTCAGAGCCTATTTAAATCCTCTCTGTTAACTAGGTGCTACATGAAGGGCTCAAGGTGACAGCAGCAGGAAAGCAGGTTGTTCCAGATTAGGCAGTTTCCTCCCCCCACTGAGGCCATCCCAGTGCACTAGGGTTGGCTTCACTTGCTAGACTTGTCATGTGCTTGAGCCCAGGCCATGTGCCACTAAAACTGGTAATATGCCACAGATAGGTGCATTTTTCCGTGTCTGGGAAGTTCTTGGGTCCCACCCACCCCCATTCTCTCTCTCTCCCCCCCCCCAATGCCATTTGTAACATCCAGCCTCATAAAGGGGTTTGGGAGAATTGAAAAGCTTGCTTTCTATTTTGCGACATTTTGGTTTGGCCTATAAAAGGTTTGCCTCATCATAGCTTTTGGAGCTTGCTTTTTTTACTGGTCAATCAATTCAGGTGGTCCATTGCTGGAGGGCTTATAGAATCATAGAAGTGTAGAGTTGGAAGGGTCCACAAGGGTCATCTAATCCAATCCCCTGCAATGCGGGAATCTTCTGCCCAATGTGGGGCTCGAACCCTGAGATTAAGAGTCTTGTGCTCTACCGACTGAGTTATCCCTCTAAAGACAGCTATCCCTCTTCTGCACATCCAAGTACAGCAGTCTACCCACACTGTGTTTGCTGGATTGGGACACAAAACTCTCAGATCTGAGTGCATTCTTCTATTAAATGGATGCACTAAATTCTAGCCAGCTGCAGAAGATGTCTCCCTTATTCATCACTGCATTCAATCTAATTAATCTAATCCACTTTCCTAATCCCACTGCTCATGTAAACCAAAGGGTTGCACACTCTTTTAGTGCTGTAATATAGTCCAAGCTACGCACCTCATGCAAAGAGTCACAGAAACCATCTTGGGGGAAAGCACTTTTTGAAGCTGGTGGCCAAGGGATTCTTTACCTTTTCCCTATCTACCGCTTTTCTGCTGTAACTACTTCTTCACAAACCTCTCTCCTACCTCCTACCCACATCTAGAGATGGGATTGCATTTAGAGGCGTGTGAAAATAAACGGGGGGGGGGGGAGGAATCAATGGGAGGCAACTATATTTTCCTTTCAAAAAGGAAACTACAGTGGTACCTCGGGTTAAGTACTTAATTCATTCCGGAGGTCCATTCTTAACCTGAAACTGTTCTTAACCTGAAGCACCACTTCCGGAGCACAATTTCTGTTCTCATCCTGAAGCAAAGTTCTTAACCTGAGGTAATATTTCTGTGTTAGTGGAGTCTGTAACCTGAAGCGTATGTAACACGAGGTACCAGTGTAATGGGATTTTAAGATGCTTTCACAATATCACTGACTATGGAACTCACTACAACAATATGTACTGATAGCCAATAGTTTTGCTTGGGTTTTTAATAGCATTAGAAAATGTACATAATGCACACAGCATCAGCAGCTATTTTAATCACGGCAAGCACATCCCTCATTTTGCCAAAAGGGTGTCCCCAGAGTATAACCAGCTGGAAGCTAATGGCTCAACCCATTATTGCCCTTGTTTCCTGTGCTCAACATGGCAAATTGCTCTGACTCAGCAAGATTGTGTTCACATGACTAAGGGTTTTCAGTGATTCAGCAAATGCTGGTTTACAACCATTCCGGTCTGGTGTGAACTGACAAATCAGCATCCACACCTTAGTTGTTTATTTGTTCAGCATTGCTTGTTTATTTAGCAATTCCTATACCACATTTTTTGCTGCCAGAGCTGTCCTTCAAGATCCGTAAGTTTGATAATGTTTATGGGATTCCTCAACAGTTTGGGGGCTTTAGAAACAAACCAGCTGTGATCTTATGGAACACGGAACGAAAGATAAAGAATAGCTGAAGCAACTTACTATATTGAGCCAACCCATTTAAAAGTGAAGCAATATGTCAAACTATGTATACGGTATTTCTCCTGGCCTTAGTCTGTATCTGGAGGTCTGAAATCTTGCAGCTTCTATAGCTAGTCAGAGCCAGTTCAGACATGCAGAATCTGAGCTGGTTCAGCTGTCTACGTGAAACTAAGGTCAATTTACAGGAAGAACCTTAACATATGTCCCAGGCTGTGTATGCAGGCACAGCCTCCCACTGATTACTTGCACAATTGTGGAAACATACGGTATTTTTCAGCTGCTGCAGTTATGGGAATCATCTGCATGAAGCACACCTACCTGCATTTATTTATAAATACACCCAGAAGCCTTAACTTCAGTGTGTGACTCCACTGAGAAAGAAAGCATTGGATTATATCCAATTTAACTTATCTGTACTTGGCACTAAGATCCAATTCAGTCTGGATCCAACACATCCTTATTTTTGGTATGAGAGTTCTCTGTTATGGTCCATTCACACATACAAGTCATTACATGACAAACATGAATGTGTGTATCTTTCAGGCACCAAAGTCACTCACTGAGGAGATATTGGCATAGCCATAGAATAATAGTCTCTGACCAGCAGACTATTTTGAACACCTGAATCAGCCCAAAGTAGTTGTTTAACATGGATGATTTTGTATACTCCTTTTTTTAAAAAATATGTGATTGGATAATGTGTCATTTCCGCTGCCCAGTTTCCAAAACTAGAACAACCATGCTGTTGGTCCTATAGCTTTATTAATACTTTTGAAATAGAATTGCAGATCTCTATTTTCCAGGGGCGTCCCCAATTTAGAGAAGCCATCCCAGTTTCTGATTTGATCCCAGAATGTCCCACTTTTCCTTAGGATGTTGCTATTTTCACTGGAGAAATGTTGGAGGGTATGGAACTATCTGACCCCCGAGCCGTCTGAGGGCAATCCTGTATAGGGAAGTTTTTTAATGTTTAATGTTTTATTATGTTTTTATATATGTTGGAAGCTGCCCAGAGCAGCTGGGGCAACCCAGTAAGGTATGTGAGCTATAAATAGTAAAATTATCATTATGGAATGGGACGTCCTATTTTCATCAGATAAATGTTGGAGGGTATGAAACTATAAGAAGTCCCACATAAAAAGGAACCTTTTGCCTCTCTGTTCCACTGAAGCTACAGTTGGCAAACTCTTTAATCCTGAGTATTTCGATTTGTGCTGGTATAACCCTGTTTGATTCACTCAGGCTGGCTCCCCCCACCAAAAATATTCATACCAGCATATGTATTTACATTACTGAGCTTCTGCAACATCCCAGCCCAGCAATTTAAGGCAGGTAGCATATTGGTAGAAATACTACATGCCACAAGGGGGGGGGGGGGAGGAATGCACACACACACATGCCACAAGGCCTTTAACAATCCTCCATGACCACAGCAAATAGTTTAACAAGGGGGGAGAAACTTTTTCCTATGCCCCCAATCCAATTCTGAAACATACCGGTACACAAAAAACCCTGTCAGTCTCTCCTTCCAGATTCTTCTGTCAGCTCTCCAAACTAAGCAAATAACAATTTCCTGTTCAACCTCACCCACATACTCCCAAGTAGGCCTCAACTCATGCCCAGAGAGAAGGATGTTTCAGGTCACAAAACATATCCACAACTATCCCCTTAAAGTGTATTTATATCACTTCAACAGCTGTGGCTTCCCTCCTCACAGAGGTACAATTCCCAGCACCCTAAACAAATACTGTTGTTGCAAGCAGTGTCCAGGCGGAAATCGGCAAATAAAAATAAATTTAAAAATGTCAAGGGAAAACCAGACATATGGCAAGCCATGTTGGCAGTGTCGTTCTTGCCAATTTTCCTAAAAAATAGTTCAAAATAGCTTAAAAAAACCCTTGGTTTTTTGCAGTTTTTTGCGGGGGGGGGGGGAGAGAAAGTTCAACAACTTCTTTATCACTTTTTGAAATATGGCACCCCTAGGAAATAGGTCATTGGCTGAGGCAGCATCAAGTTTGGGCTTCAGCCTAGACCTGTGGGAATTCTCCATGGGAAGGGGTTTCCCTAAGTGCATGAGAAGTTTAAGTAACAATCACTTGGTCAATTTGTGCCTGTCATGTTGCCAGAATGTTCTTGCAATTATATAGTTATGACACCATAATCAATGCTAATAGTGTGTCACCTGTGTCTTGATATGTATAAACGTGCTAATAATTGTGCAGAGCTTAGTAAGTGTGAGATCTCTGGTCTTAATTTATAGGTTCTGTTGTAAACAAAATCTGCCCTTCTTCCTTATGGGGTATCCAAGAGCCCATATAGAGTCCTTAAGTAGGTTCCCTATCGTAGGAGAAAATAACAGAGGCCAACCAGAGAATATTGCGAAGCAAAGCAGCCAGTAAGCCTGATCTTTATTAAAGCTGTTGCAACAGGGTGTTCCCCTCACACACAGGAGGACAGAGGACCCAGAACAAATGTGTGCCCACCCTTATACAGTGGTACCTCGGGTTACATACACTTCAGGTTACATACGTGAAATATACTCAGAGTCGCAAAGTGATTTCATGCTCTTTATTCAGCTCATAGTGGTGAGGAGGAATGAAGGAATGTCCCCTCAAAGTATCTGCTTTATATACATTATTTACACAATGGGCTGCACATGATTGGCTAATTCCGGAATTCTACTGTAAGCCAATCAGGTTGTGGATTCACTTCTATGTGGAGCATGATTGGGTGGTTTCTGCCAACCAATCATACTGCTGCATTGTTCTAGGACCAATCAGACTGCTGCATTCTGAATCCTATTGTTCTAGGACCAATCAGACTGCTGCATTTTGGATCCTATTCAACTCAGTACATAACACCACGCTTCAGGTTACAGACTCCGCTAACCCGGAAGTAGTACCTTGGGTGAAGAACTTTTACCTCAGGATGAGAACAGAAATCATGCCCTGGCAGCGTGGTGGCAGCGGGAGGCCCCATTAGCTAAAGTGGTGCTTCAGGTTAAGAACAGTTTCAGGTTAAGAACGGACCTCTGGAACGAATTAAGTACTTAACCCGAGGTACCACTGTATCTTGTACAGGCAACTCCCCATTTACGTGCATGCAGGCACGCATCACTGCAAACCCAGAAGTGGCACAAAAAGAGGCAAAAACAGCGCTAAAAGAGCACAGGAATGGCAAAAATGGGGAATCACCTGTATTTTTATGCTGTGACATCTGCAAATGTAATAACTAAATAAATATATCCAACAATATTCGAACTGCGCTATATAAATCTCATGAGGATGTGAATTGTGTTACCTTCCGCAAGTCACACTTTTCCTGGCAGGTGGCATTTGAAACACCCCTTAGGATATGGATATCTAGTTTAACTGGTTTGTGTCTAAAGGAATCCGGAGCATGAAGAAACCAGAAAGCCACCAGCTTCCTGAGCCTTAGATGTCATGTCATGCCATAGCCTTAGCTGTCTCCACAGCAGGTGGAGCTTAGCATGCTAACCACAATCAGTGACTTGTTCTCCAGCCGCTGGCTTCTCTTACTCAGCAACTGCCCCAGACTGTCCCACCGAGGTGAGCAACATCTCTCCAGGAAGAGCCGTCCACACTACGTGACCTGAATATGAGTCGCAGCAGCCCAGCCTACTGTGTGTTGCTACAGACGGCACATGGGAAGTAATGCAAGTATTGGAAAAGACATGTGCAACTTCATGATCACAGGCCAGAGGTTACAAAAAGCCGTACTGTCTCCCTCAGAGTGACCAAAAAAAAAAAAAAGGTTAAGGGCAGGGAATAGAAATAATAGATATAAAAGCCTTTGCTGAAATATCACATTTGATCTAAATTTCAAGCTTTTTTAAATTTGTTGTGGACAAATTTAACGATATTTGGAATTCATTTTTATAAATGCCCTGTTAGGTCAAGGTCTGGTTAGCTACAATAACAATTCCACCCCCCTTTTTGTAATGTACTGTACACAGTATCTTGTTTTCTGTCTTGTTATATACATGGTAATATTTATTGATTTTTCTTATTTGTGTGTGTGTCTTATCTTACTCCGTGCACTTGTAATTTTGTACTTTTCATTTTTCAATAAAGAATATAAATCAAGAAAGCTTCTGATCTCTCTTAAATCCTGGCACATTCAGACAATGTCATTTATTTTCTATGATTATTATTATTTTAGATTTATTACTTGTTCTTCACCATGAGGTCCCAGGGCAGGCTAACAACAATTTCTGAAGTACAAGGTCCAGATGTTGTTGTTGTGCAACTCCCCTCACCTTTGGCTATGCTGGCTGAAGCTGATGAGAGGTGGAGTCTGACAACATCTGGAGGGCCACAGGTTCCCCATCTCTGCTGTGAACAAACAACCCCCTCATACTGAGTGGATCTTGCCTTCAGGCAAGGGAAGGCAGTCGCTTCAAGCAGTCAATAAGGGAGAGAAAACAGTTCTCCTGCACAAGCTCATGCCCAGTAACAGCAGTGCCAACTTGGCGGGCCCTTCCTCAAGGAAGGAGGCGTGAGTGAAGATCTACACCAGGAACAAGGGGAGCAGGAGACCATCAGCACCTCCTATTTGCTAAGAGGCTGCTGTAGAAGTGGCATTGTGGGCGGTAGGGAGCTGCCATCAGCATGGTGCTGATAACACCAAGGTTGCGGGTTCGATCCCCGTAAGGGACAGGTGCATATTCCTGCATTGTAAGGAGTTGTACTACCTGTAGATGATCCTCAGGGTCCCATCCAACTCTGTGATTCAAGATCTGGCCTCCAAGGAGTCTGTGGCGGCGGCAGCAGTGAGCAATGGATTCCTTGGAGGTTGAATCTGCTGCCCCTATGGATCCTGCCACCTGAGGCAGTTGCCTCACCTTGCCTCATGGGTGGGAAGGGGGAGATACCCTTGAGCCCTGTGGGTGCCACCACATCTAGGAATGTCTAATCATGGTGGCATGCAAAATGAGATTCTTCCGGATGTAGTCTCAGCCAAACTCAATTGAATTAAAAGCACCAACAGGTAGCCTGGGAACTGAAGAGGAAACAGCTGGACGAATCCCAAGTACATGTGATGCAGCCTGTCTGCCTTGATACAGTATTAATACCCATGAAAAGCTGCCTTTTTTGTTTGCTTTAAGAAAAGGCTAGTTTATCTGGTACAACTCATAATCACTTGGCTTGGGACTCACAACCCATTACCTTATTTTCTATTCTTTATGTACCAGAACTGTCAGTACAAAATAGCGGTTAAAGCGCCTTATTAACCCTAGCTAAGAGCATTACCAAACATTTATCACAGATTCTATATAATGGCTGGTTTGTTTGTTTTTTAATAAACCTACCAGCTTGAAAACTTAGATACGTTCTCTAGATTGGAGAGAATAATGAGTTCCAAAGTGGGGGGGGGGGCGGTGACGGGGGTGAGAGTTTGGAAGGAATTGAGGGATAATTATTGGCTCCCCTTGGAGGGAATCCACTCTTATTTTGAAAAACACTGAATCTTTCTTTTCCCCACCCCCGCCTCTTTCCCGTTCCTGCACGACCCTTTGCCAAGCTCTAAATTGGCAGCCAGCTGTGGCTCAAAAGGAACTAGGCTCTTTCCAAACATCACGTTAAAGCATCACGTTTTTCAGGGATATTCCCCCACCCCTTCCTCTGTGTGTGTTTTAAGCCTCAACCTCTTTTGATCTCTCAGGGAAAGCTGAGAGAGAGAGAGAGAGAGAGAGAGAGAAAGAGAGAGAGAGAAGTCACTCCTTAGGAATGCAGCAGACACAGAGAGATACCCGCACGCACGCGCATAAAGCGGGGGGGAGGCACGACTCTGTCCATGCGAACTACAACTCCCGGCAACCCTTGCGCTCTAGCGAAGAAGCCGAGCGCAATGTGCCTGCTGTGGCGGCTGCTGCAGCAGCAGAAAGTGTGTCACTGGGGCACGAGGCTCTCCCTAGGAGTCACATGGTGGATGCTCCAGTGCCGCGTGCTGGCATCTGCGCAGCCGCAGGCAGAGAGGGAGACCAGGGAGTGAGTGAACCCTGGCAGAGTAAAATTTTGCAGGCAAAGGGAGAGGCAGCAGCAGAGTGGAGCTCCCGGGCTGCTGCGAGGTATCCCACAGACTCAGCCGCTCTCGCGCTCCTTCGACTTTTGCACTGCGGCTCTCAGTGCAAATATAATCTTTTAAAGACAATTTTAAAAAGGGCACCTTCCCACCAGCGTTCAGCGCAAGCTGACTGGGTTCTCAGCCGCTTTTGCAGCATAACTTTGGGGGGACAAGAAGAAGACCGAGGAGGAGAAAGGGGCAGCCTCTCGCTCCCCCTCGCTCCTTCCTCGCCTACGGAATCTCGGCTCGCTTCTTCGCTCGACATGAATGACAGCTGTCAACTGAACAGGATGGCCACTTTGGATACGAACAACAACGCCCCAGGTAAGCCTCTCGCGCCTGGCTTCTTGAGGCTGACCCTGTCTTGAGGGAACGGGTCATGCAATGCTATTCTCCCTCCTAAAACTTGCCCCATAGCCTCCCCTTCGCGGCGACCTCCCGTCGCAGAGGTCTGGCGCTTCAGCCTCTTTCGCGTGCACCTGCAGTGAAGGGAGCAGTCCTCCTGCTGCCCAGCGCTTCTGCAGCTACTCGGGGGGCGTCTGCTGAAGTTGGGGTGGTGGCGGCGGCGGCGGCATTGAGTTCCCAAGCAGCGTATCTCCCCACCCTAAATACCGCAGTTGCTGATATAGAGATACGAAGTGTGCAAACAACCTTCGAGTCTCATACTGTATGTAGCATTCAGGATCCTGCCTGAATGCACCCCCCAAATCACAAGGAAGAGAGGTGCTGGGTTTTGGAATTGGGAGGAACAAGAGTACCCCTATTACCTGCCCCCGTTCTTTTAGCCCATCAGACTTCTCTATTTCACCCCCCCAACCAATTAGGAAAGGTTGATTTCTCATCATTCTGCTGTAGTTTCCTCCTGGGGGAGGGTGGATCGGTGACAAGGGGAGCAAGGGAAAGGAGTTATAGGTGTCAGTTTCAGGGAAAGAGGTCAACCTTCCTTCTCCTTGTGAGGGGAGGGAGCAGAGTCAAATGTCTTGTCTGGGCTACCAGTAGCGGCAGGCGACGCCCTACCTTGTCCTTTGGGGAGGGTGGGATTAGGGCAGTTGTAGGGAGAGAGGATCGGGGCTGCCTTGCTTCCACGGTGAGCATCACATACCTAGTGTTTTCTTGGGAGGAAGCCTCGGAAGGGGAAGGGATGCCCGGAGATCTCCTTTTGATATTGCCCCCCCCCTCCAAATTGATGATCCCTTATTGGTTATAGGGATTTCTCTTCCCCCCCACCCCCACTGCTTTGGAGTCACACTACTAGCACCCGCACCCCGCTTCGGAATCCCACCCTTCCTGGGATTCCCCCTTCAAGCTTTCCCATTCATCCTCTCACGTGTCCCCTTACCCGGCTCAGCCACGTGCAACGTTTGTTTTCCCTATCGGCCCCGCCTCCGGTCGCCTCCCATTGGCTGAGCTCGCCCTATTAGCTCATTAGATACGCCTCCCCTGGAGCTACGTCACCATCCGGGAAGCTCGAACGTTCCGAGTTCGCCGTAGAGGGCGCGGCTGAAGGATGGACCTTCCCTTGCCAGGGAGGGGAAATGGGAACCAATGGGCGGGCAGGGGGCGGGGCAAAGCGTGATGGGTGAAGCCGGGATAGAAGCGGGCAACGTGCAAGTGGGACACGTGGAGGTGAACTGGCCGACTTGCCAGCCTTCCGATCTCGCCTCCTAGTTATTCAGCTTTCGGGAGGTAACCCTCATGGGTCTTTTGGGAGTGCGAAAGTCTTGGACGGGCAACTTAACGGAGCATGAGAACCGAGTGGGCGAATCACTCACGTTCACCAGTCTTTGCGTCCTGGCGTGTCGTCTTTGGCTGGAAAAATCAGGCTTCTCTTACTGTTTTGACGGCCATCTGCCAGATCACTTTGCTACTGCTTGCCCAGAGGCAGCAAAGCTTGCAGCCTTGCACCCGGCCAATTAAAGCGTAAAGTTTTCTGAGGAAAAAGAAAAAGGAAATCGTGTAAGGTCACGTGTTCCTTAGTGCATGTGTAGATTGCCTTCCATTTGTGCCCCAAACAGTTTGCCTCAGTGCATATACAGAGTGCCTTTCTTTTGTGGTGGAAAGCAGGCAATATTTATTGGTGCACATGTGTTTTAACAGCATTGGATAGAAAATAGGGAGGTAACAAAAACCCACCTTTATGTTCTCTAACTAGTGTTTAAATGCTGGAAATGAATGTTCTAGTTACAGAGGAGTCATTCCAGCCTGAGGAGGAATGGTGGGGGACCCAAAAGCTTCCAGTATTTTAAAGACTGGGTGGCACAAATATTTTTTTCCTGTGGTCTTTGTTTCTGTGTATAGTACATTTGTATTTCTGTTAGATGTAGATACTGATTAAGTATTAACAATAGAACTATGTAATAAAATGCACCCTGGGCAGTTTAAGTGAATGGTATTTGTCTAATCCAATAATAAGGTCTTAAGGTTCCCTTAAAGGAGAAAGTGTTTAGGAATGAGGAAAGGCTTTCTGCATTTGCTGTGGGTTAGCAGTGGGATAATTCCTTTTTAAAGATCTGGTGTTTGGGGTTTCAACACTTTCAAGTGGGGTAGGATTTGCAGGGTCGGGAGTTGCCTATGTTAGAAGATGGGAAAGTCTCCCAGAGCCAAGTGGCTTGATTGCCATGCTGCCCAGTTCTAAGCATATTTACTCAGAAATAAGTCCCAGTGAGTTCAGTGTGTCATTCCCCCCAATAAGACCTCACAGAATAGCAACCTGCACTGCGTGGGTTTTAAGGGTGGTTTTTTTAAGATCCAGGGGCTTGTTTTCCCCCATCTCTTGTGGATATGGTTTGTATGTACACCTACCATGTTAGTTTTGATTCCATTGCTGGGTTAGTAAGTTAGTGGGCCCAAGGTGGTTCAGGGATCTGGGTGATGGAAATCCCTTTCCCTTTGATTGACCTTGTTGGTTTTGAGCTCAGCCTAATTTTATTTTTGGTGGTGCTTGCATATGGACCTTCAGTGCTACTTTTGCTGCAAGTTCCCCCTGCCCCCCTTTTGCATCAGGTGTCCTCCCCTTTGGGGTGAGCAAACGGGTAGCATGTGGCCTTGTGTCAAGGACCACGTGTGCTTACTTAGTGATGCCACATGTGTTTCCAGCCACTCCTGGCTCCTTGCCTCAAGAAGACTGACAAGACACATTGCAAATGGACGAGATACGCCTTTCCCTTTTTTTCACGCCCATCTGGAAGATTGCCAACTTGGTCCGCACATAACTTCCACCCCCGCTGTGCCTTCTAGCAAGTTCTATTTATCCTCCCTGACCCACTTGGGGCAGTCATCTCCCTGACGCAACCTGCATTTAATAACCGCACGGAAGCTAGGGACTCCAAACCGGGAGGGAAGAAGGCTGCAAGATTTGCATACCTTCCTCCTTCGCAGGATTCCCTGCGCCACCCTTCCCATCCTGAATTGCTCAGTTTGCAAACTCTGCTTCTCGCCTTTTAAAAGAAGGAAAGTGAAGTAATTTAGAAGAGGCTACTAGTAAGGAAGAAAAACAACCACCATCATCAGCATTGAGGAAGAGATTACTAACAAGGTCACGTGCAAGGGCCGCATGCTCAAAACCCAGACAGGATGCTCACTGCTTCCCTAGCAAGCCAGATGTTGGGCTGGCTCTTGGGCCTCTGCACCCCAAGTTCAAATCAAGGTGCCTGCTTGAAATATCCCTACCCTTATTTGCCCTTGATGATTCTCCTGGTTAAGTGTTTGTTCCGCAGAGGAAAGGACAGCCTGCTTTTAATAAGCTGCCAAACTGTTGCACAGTATTTGAGATATATTGGGAGATGTATGAACGGCATGGGATTAGAATAGGCACCAAAGTGAGTGGAGTTGCTTCTGGCACATCTGTTGGCGCTTTGTCACTGAGCTCCAGCTTTGCCCTAATTTTGGCAGGATTGCAAAGTTCTCCTGTGTGCAGAAGAGCAAGGCGGTCATCACAAGTGTTTGACCTGAGCAGCTTGCCCTGGACCCTTAGCGAAAAGTGGTAAAAGGGGATCTGTGGTCCCACAGGACAAGAGCTCCATCCAAAGCATGGCTGCTAAATTTTAATTTTAATCAATTGCTTATCCTTTGTTCACTTCTCTTGTGTGTGTGTGTGTACTGTTTGGATTGCTGGCAGAAATTGACTTGGATCATTATCTAGCTCTCTTTCCTATCCCTGACAAGGGGGAAAGGGAGAAACTCCATTTACAGCTTTATTTGTCCTGATTCCTTTTAATGTCTGCTAAGCAACCAGTCCCAGGTGTTCGGGCCACACGCAAGGAAGGTCATTAGCTGGTGGTAACCAGTCAACAAGATAAAGGCTCCCTGCTTGTTGTTAAAGGCCTGCCTGGGCACTGAACGTGGCTTCCACACGTGACCTTGTTTATAATCCCTCTGGCACGGATGGCTTTGTTGTTACTTTGCTTGAGGCTTTTCCTACAGCACTTTGGCCACTGGCATGTAGCCCAGCTACAAAGCCTGGAGCAGTGGTAGTTCTTCTGTAGAAAAAAAAAAAACCCAAGCCATCTCCAGGCTGGAGTATTCGGCTCTTCCCAGCTTACCCACCTCCCCCCAGCTTCCAGGGTGGGGTGTATGATGGCTTTTTTGGCTTCCACCCAATTTTCAACAATTTCTTGGCCGCACGCCTTCCTCCCTCCCTCTCCACTCGCTGCATCACTCACTTGGTGTTTTTTCCTTTTGCAGCTCTGAGATGTAGGTCAACAACTGAAAGCTGGGAGAGAGAGAGAGAGAGAGCTGGATTGCAAGGGAAGAATTTTGGCAAGACCAGCTCAGAGCTTGAAACTGGCCAGTAATGTGGGGTTGGACTTTGCAAACCTTTTATCAGGTGTGTGCTGGGAAGAGTCAGCTCCCACATACCGGGGCAGCTTTGTTCTCACTCTCTGTCGTGTTTTGCTCACAAGTAGGTTTACTTTCACCCCTAACCTATCACTCCTCTAGTGTTCCAGGGTTTCCCCTCTCCCATCTTGTGCCTTTGAGAACTCACATGTTCACAGTAAATTACCACCTCCTTTTTGTCCACGGTTGGAGACAGCACCCCTTTGCATATAAGGCCACAATGTGGAGAGCAAATGGGGTCTCTCTCGGGAGTACTTGCTAGGAAATAGAGCGCAGGACTAGAAACACCTTGGTCTGATCCAGCAATGCAGTTAGAAGGTTTTCTTATGGAATATTACCTAGTACATTTGACTCGGGGAAGGGTAGTTGTGGTACTGTTCCTGCAAAAAAAAGTTTTTTAAAAAAGAAATCCTATATTTGGAACAGGAAATGAATTTTAGCTCAGATGTGCTGGATATGTATGTTTGCTGTGCTCTCTCTGCTTCCTGGAGCTTGGCTCACTAGCCTGAGTAGCTGCTCTCTGAAGCAAGACTTACATCACATTTGCTCTCTGTTAGCATTATGGGAGAAAACTTTTCTCCCCTCTACCCTCCTCCTAATTTTATAACCCTCTGCCGTCTCCCACTTTAGTAGTCCTTTTTACAAAGCTTAAAATAAAAGGCCCCCAAATGCCCAAACCTTTCTTCAGCTGCTCTGGGCCCCATTTCTTTGCGCTCTCCCCAGCCTTCCACTTCTGATTCCTGCCTCTTCTCTCCCTGCTTCCCTTCTGCCTTTGCAATGGTCTTGTTTTTCTCTTAGAGCGCAAGCCTGCAGGTGGGCTCTGTTCTTTTTAATGCAGTTACAACTTCTAGTGCTTTGCAGCCCTTAAAAAAACAATACTTTCCTAGCTTTGCCGTAGTCTTCTTTCTTTTCGGAGACAACCAGAACTGCACAAAGCATCCAACTGCTCCAGGCTCCCTTTTTTCCAACGCTGTCCGGCTCTAGGGATTCACAGTTTCAAAACACAACAGACCTAACTTGGTTACAACATAGGCAGGTTGTCAGAGCCTCTCTCTCTCTCGTTCTACTTTGCCCCAGTTGAAACCTGCTGCCTTTCTTGGCTACCAAAACATCTGCTTGCCTTTGCAAATGCCTCTTTAGGGTGCAGCTGTGTGGTCAGGATATCATCCGCCACAGTGAGGTCCAGATACTTGCTCTTCTTTAAAGGAAACTCGAGGTTTCCAACATGATGTCTTCAAGTTGCCTAACACAAGCAATCAGTTGGGGCAGCTGGACACCGAAGGCTGTAGTGAGGTGGGATTCTCAACCCTCTTCCTTTTTTTAACCCTCTGCAGGTGGCGTCATCAGCTACATTGGCTCCAATGGGTCTTCTCCAAGCCGCACCAGCCCCGTCTCTCTGTGTGGCAGCGACAGCTCCAACGGCAGCTGCCAGCTGTCCTCGCAACCTGCCTTCCCCAGCTACTTCCCACCTTCGCCCACCGGGTCTCTGGTGCAAGACTCAGGACGCCTGTATGGGACCAGCTCCACTGGGCTCCGGGATGATGCTTCCCCTTCTTCCTCCTCCTCTTCCTCCTCCTCGTCATCATCATCCTCTTCCTACAGCTCTGGAGGCTCCCCTGTGGGGCTGCAAGTGGCCATGGATGACGGGAGGCGCATCTCCCCTGCCAAAAGCACCAGCAGCAGTATCACAAGTGAGTGTGGATGCTAAGTTGGGTACGGGTGGGAAGCCCTGGGGTGTTTGTGGGTCTAGCTAATTATGCCAGCAGATTTAGTCCAAGCCCAAACTCCAGGCCCACTTTCCCCGGGTCAGTTTGGTCCTTTCTGCCAGCCACAATTCCTCCTGGGTTCTTCAAAGGCTGCACTGTAGGCATCTAGGGTTTTCACCCCCAAAGGGTTGGTTGGGGAGTAGCAACCAAGCAGCCAAAAAAAATCCAGCCTTTGGGTATGGAGTCTCACAGCCCCTCTTCCTCTTTTCTCCTTCCAGAGCTGAATGGGATGGTCCTCTTGTGTAAAGTCTGCGGAGATGTGGCTTCTGGGTTCCATTACGGTGTCCATGCTTGCGAAGGCTGCAAGGTGAGCATCTCTCTCTGGCCTTTTTATTTGGCTGACGAAAGCTGGAAGGGGTTGGATCGAGGCCCACCGCCAAGATATTTTGCAGCTCCACACAGGAAAAACCCTCATTTTCCCATGCTGGTACGGGGCAGTGGAGCTTAAGTGAGATGTGGGAGACGGGGATTTAAGCCCTGCAACACAGCCTTGTGCTGGGAGAGCAAGCCAGCTCAGGTGCTTGCGCCACCTCCCTGACCAGTAGGGACTACAGCAGCATGCAGCCACTGGCCTGCAAAGACTGTGCTTCCACTGCTTGAGCTAGTACCCCTTAGGACTATGTCTGTTCAGGCCTCAGAACGCTCCTCAGGTTCAGAAGGGAATGGAAGTGGGCTGCATTGGCCTCTGGGAACATAGGAAGCTGCCTTATACAGAGTCACAGTCATTGGTCCATCTATCCAGCATTGTCTACACAGACTGGCAGCAGCTCTCCAGGGTTAGCCTTACCTGGAGATGCCAGGGCTTGAGATTGGGGCCTTCTGCATGCTGGGGCCCTTCCTCTGTGGTTGCCAGTTGTTTACCATGCCTCTGGGCTGCCCAGGTGGGCATAATATAACTAAAACTGGGAGCCCGGCCTTCTCTGCCCTTGCCTGCTCAGTGGATGAGCAGTCACCTTCTGCTGGTTCTGCTTCCAGTTCAAGTCCTCAACCTCCAGCTCACACCCTCAAGGGAACTGGGCTGAAAAGCAGCCGCTCTCGGTTTGGGTTTGGGTTTGGGTACAGCTGCTCGCTCGTCAGGCCTAGGTGCTAATTTGCTCTCTCTCCCTCTTTGTCAGGGTTTCTTCCGGCGCAGCATTCAGCAAAACATCCAATACAAAAAGTGCCTAAAGAACGAAACCTGCAACATTGTCCGCATCAACCGGAATCGTTGCCAGCAGTGCCGCTTCAAGAAGTGTCTGGGAGTTGGCATGTCTCGCGATGGTGAGTTCCCTGCCATGCGAGGCTTGGAGATTTGACTTTTTATTTACCCCTTGCAGGCTTTGTTTCGTTAGGATTCTGCTTTGTGGAATAATAACAATAATAATTTATTATTATTTATATGATGCCCATCTGATTGGGTTTCTCCAGCCACTCTGGGTGGCTCCCAACACACAATTAAACACACAACTGTTAAAAATTTCCCTGTACAGGGCCGCCTTTGGATGTCTTCTAAAAGTCAGATAGTTGTTTATTTCCTTGACATCTGGTGGGAGGGCGTTCCACACGGCGGGCACCACTACCAAGAAGGCCCTCTGCCTGGTTCCCTTTAGTTTCACTTCTTGCAGGGAGGGAACCACCAGAAGCCCCTTGGCGCTGGACCTCAGTGTCCGGGCCGAACGATGGGGGTGGAAAAACTCCTTCGAGTATACTGGGCTGAGGCCATATAGGGGTTTTTAAAGGTCAGCACCAACACTTTGAATTGTGCTCAGAAACGTGATATCCTCAGGTGCCGTACTGACCCTTGACACCCCCCCCCCGTTTTTCTTCCCCTACAGCTGTCCGTTTCGGTCGCATCCCCAAGCGCGAGAAACAACGCATGCTGGCGGAGATGCAGAGCGCTATGAACAACATGGCTAACAACCAGCTCAGTGCACAGTGCCAGCCTGAGGGCTTGTCGACGGGGCACCAGCAGCCCGCCAGCCCCCTTCTGTGCCACCAGCCGCAGCTGGCGCCACAATCCCCACAGCAGCACGCGGCCTCGCCTCCCCAGCCGTCTCCTTGCTTCGCCCAGTTCTCACAGCAGCTGACGCCGCCCCGCTCCCCGAGCCCCGGTGAAGTCATGGAAGACGTCATCTCGCAGGTGTCCAAGGCCCACAAGGAGATTTTTGTTTATGCCCACGACAAACTGGCCGCAGGGCCCCTGGCTCCCGCGGGGAGCGAGAACTCTCTGAGTTGGGAGAGCAACTGGCTGTCCAGTGGCTACCACGGCAACGGGCCCTGCCACCAAAACGACAACTGGAACTCTGGCTCCGCCCCAAGCAACACTTGCCACCAGAACAACATGAACGGACATCGGTTTTGCCCCTCCGGCTACCCCTCCAGGGAGACAGATCCCTCAGTCGGCCAAGGCTGCCCCCAGCAAGGCGAGCCCAGAGATATCCTCTTGGTGAGTGTCGCATCCTCCTCACGGCACCCCACAAGGTGCTCTCGTTTGCCAGCCAAGGCTTATCCAGTTCAGCCTCCAGCTGCCTTTTCTCTAGCTATTATATAGCCAGCTTGTTTTAATATCCGAGAAGGAAAACCCGTGGCTTTTGCCTGAGGCAAATCAGATGAGATTTGAACCGGGAGCTTCACTAGTCGTAGCCACTGTATTGCTACGATTTTGGATATTCACCACCACCATCTCAGCCATTTGGATATATTTTAACCAGTGCTATTTTTCTAGGAAAAGGGGTGCCGGAACTTGCCACGAACACCTTCCTTATAAGGACCATGGCTCCCACCTGAAAGGTGCCGGAACCGAGTTCTGGAGAGTTCCGGCTGATGAAAACCCTGCTTTTAACCTGCCACCTGAGTCACAGTTGGGTTAGGCCTGTGCTACTTGCGTTATTCAGGGATAGGTGGCTCCTTGTACATATTTTGTATCTCTTACATTCTTTGGCTCACAAAATGAGCTTTTTCTCAGCCACGTTCCATCATGTACAGTATATCTTGGAGCTTTCAGTGAAAAGCAATCAATATTTCTTAATAATATGTTCAACATTTCACTGTAGCTTCATTTATGATTATGCATGTGAAAATTCAGTCTATTAATGAAGGAATATCAGTTAGGAAGTCTTCAGCAGCCAGGCGTAGGGAACCTGTGGCGCCTCCAGATGTTGTTGAACTCCAACTCCCATCAGCTCCAGCTAGCATGGCCAATAGCCCAGGATTGTGGGGGTTGTAGTCCCAACAGGATCTGGAGGGCCACAGGTCTTCTGTTCCTGCTTTAAAGCGAAGACGTAGCCTACAATAAGTATTTGCTTAGCTCAGGTAGTGTTGGACTCAATCCTGACTTGAAAAGTCAATCTGGTGGCGTTCTCTTTTAGTCTGTTTTCAGTGGGTGGGATGTTAACTACTGCAGTTAGATTATGGAGTTTCATGTATGAAACTTAACTCCTACGTATTGTCAGGCTAGAAGTCAGTATTAGCTCAGTCTGTCTGGTTATTCTGCAAAGGAACACCTCATTCCTTATGGCTGGGGGTAGTGGCATCAAATGCACAAGAGCAGCAAAAGAAGTACGTTTAGAAGCTTCTATTCCACCTGTTAACCTGGACTAAAACTCCCTGGGGCTAATGGGACTTATATTACAAAGCATTGGAAGGCAACAGATTGGCAAAGGGTCCTCAATTCTCAGTGATTATGTGGGCTTGCAACTGGTTCCATTGACTCTGATTCCAGCCCTCTACTCTTCATCTAACATGTCTTATTTTTTCCGCATCCCAACAGGCGTGTCCTATGAATTGTCACCCACATGGTCGCAGTGGCCGTACAGGCCAGGAGATTTGGGAAGATTTCTCCATGAGCTTCACACCTGCTGTACGAGAGGTTGTGGAATTTGCAAAGCACATCCCTGGTTTCCGGGAGCTCACGCAGCATGACCAGGTCTCCTTACTCAAAGCTGGCACATTTGAGGTAGGATTATCTCCATCCACTACTTCAGACCCTTGCTAGTTAACAGCTACCAATTTTATGTATGTAGGAAGGGCTTATAAAAGTGGAGAGTAATATTTATCCATTAAATATTGGTTAATTCTGCAGACTGGTGAAAATAATGGGGAGACATGATTGTTTTAAAATCCTGAAACTCAAATCTACACCCTTATTTATCCATATATAATAATGGGAATGCATGAAGTACATTATTTGCTGGCGTCATTTTGAAATATAAAGACATTAGGAGTAATTAAAGGGGTATAATCTGCTTTTGGGAGGCTGGATCCCAGACATACTCAAAAACCCCAAAGGGAAGAAGTGAAAATCATTCTGAGAACTTGTCAGTTTGTTTTGGTTCTTAAGAAGAAAAATAACCACCTTGCAGTTGAACCTAAGTTCTCTCAGAGGAAGTCCCACTTCTTTCAAAGCTAGTGTGCATTTTTACTCGGAAGAATACAGATGGCATTTGACTGTGTTGTGTGGGCACAGATGTGTTCTAACAGGTCTCTCCTACCATTTCCTCAGGTGCTGATGGTTCGGTTTGCATCCCTCTTCAACGTTAAGGAACAGACAGTGACATTCATGAGTCGCACCAAGTACAGCCTTGAGGAGCTGTGGGGGATGGGGATGGGCGACCTCCTGACATCCATGTTCGAGTTCAGCGAGAAGCTTGGAGCCTTGGGACTCTCTGAAGAAGAGCTTGGCCTCTTCACAGCTGTGGTGCTGATCTCTGCAGGTGGGTGTCCTTGGGCATGAGCAGGCAGGAATCGCATTGATGGATACAAGCTTTCTTGTCCTTACCTTTCCTTGAAGCTCTCCAGTCACACCCATCCATTGTGTTTTTCTGTCCTTGTTTCACCTGCGTCCTAAGGTCTTCAAGCCTCCTACTCTACCATCCTTGGCTACCCAGGCACACACCTACACAATTCAACACATTTCCCCCTTTCTGCTCCTTATGCCTGGCACCTTCTCCCAGAATATCCACAGTAGTCTCCCTTGCTCTCCCTGCTTCCTCCTCTGGAAATCTTCCTTTCCTTGAAGCCTTCATCTTACTGCCTTAGTCTGAACCTCCACCCTTGAAACACCAACACCCTGCAACCGCAGCAAACCCCTAAATTAACTACATATCTTCATATTTCTCCTCTGACACCTTTGCCTCGGCTCCTCGTTTCCCCATTGTTCAAACTTGGGAGTGTAAACTCCTTGAAGTGGGGATCTGTCTCTTTTTCCTTGTGTTACCTTGCAAAATGCTATGAACAGTGGTGGTGCTTTAAGAGAGAACGATTCTTAATAAAAATAATTCAGAGCTCCGAGGAGATTGGGATCTTTTACATGTCAGGTTTTGGCACCACTGCTCCTTGGGCTCCAGGCAATCTGTGACCTTGTGGGAGGCTGAAAACGTAGTTTGATAGATCAGAGACCTGAAAACCAGGCAGGTGTGTCTGTTGTGCTGGGCACGCTGCTGTTTACATGTTACTGACTGCCCGTTCCTCTCTTGTGCAGATCGTTCAGGCATTGAGAACCCAGGATCAGTGGAGCAGCTGCAGGAGATGCTTATCCGTGCCCTGAGAGCCCTCGTCCTCAAAAACCACCCCCAGGAAACGTCCCGTTTCACCAAGCTGCTGCTGAAGCTTCCCGACCTGCGCACCCTTAACAACATGCACTCTGAGAAGCTGCTCTCCTTCCGCATTGATGCTCAGTAGAAGACAGGGAGGGCCTTGCACATAACTACTGGACCACCCTCTCGTCTTGACCTCCCTGCGTTGTTGCACTAACCAGACTGCTCTCTCTGGGCCTGGACCCAGCAAACTATATTTATATCGGCATAGGAGCTGCTGCCCCCACCTGCTCAGAAGCAAGCGGCTCAAGCCGCCTTTTGTAAATATCTCTCTGTATATTGGAGTTGTGTGAATAGAACCGGCATTCTTCCCTGCTGTGGCACTGGCCACACGGGAATAATATATTGAAAACCAAAATGGCCTGGATCCACGTTCTTCCCGAGTTTGCCTTGTGTGTCCGCCCCCGCTCTTCTCCTGAATCAGGAGGGAAGGTATGGTGGAGGTTTGGGGTTAACCAGTTGCCGCGGCTAGAGAGAGGCGACGATTGGAGCTCTATACACAAGGGAGACATTGGCTGCCCCCCGCAAGCCAGAAGTGAATTTTGGTGCTTAAAATGGTGGCTGTCCTGTCTCACTTATTTTGCCAGGGGTTAAGTATGGCAAGATGGCGGTTTAAGGGAAAACCATATGTTTCCATTGGTGTGGCACCTACATATTTTGTCCTACTCCTACCTCTGGTCAAACCAGTTTTTGAAACACTACAGCCTCCTAGCTGAAAGGCCTTGTTACCAGGTGAAAAAGAGGAAGACAATCTACATTACATGCAACTTTCACACCCTCTTTCAAATCTTTTTGTTTTAAATCCCCTGAAACCGGCCAATCTACCTTCAGCCTGGTTTTTCAATAATGTGAAGCACTTACACATGTCATCAGTATGGAACACATCTTCCCACCCCCAACCCTAAAATGTGGTGATGCTATTTTGCTTTGGTGAGGGTGGTGGTTTTTTGTTTAGCAAAAAGGGGTTTCTACTGACCTTTTAGGTGTGGGGGCTTTAATGACTAAAATGGTGAATTGGGAGGGGAGGGGGAAAGCCTTGAGAACAAAGGCTCCCACGATTTTTACCTGCAAAACAGAAATATCAACCAAGCTCCACATTCTTCTGTGTTTCGATAGCTAAAGAATAAATATTTTGCCCATCGCTGCTCACCATAAATGAGACACCAAAAACCAGTTGGGGCTGTGAGGGTTGGTTTTTTTTTTGTCTTTTTTTAAGGGTAGGTTGGTTTGTTTTTTTTAATCATATATTTATTACATAAATATATAGTAAAATAGACCAGCGACAATTACCATAAAAATATCTTTCTTTAAAATCCTGACCAAAAACACAAAAAAGGGTTTGTTTGTTTTCCCCGCCCCAGACTTTTCAGGGTTTTTTTTTCTTTTTTCCAAAATCGCACGTCACAGACAAATCGTGATTGTCATTTTTTTTTTTTTTACATCAGCAGCTTCCTGCTACCCAGACACAAAAAAAAAAAGAAGAAAGGGGAAGGGAGAGGGAATAAAGATGAGGTGGAGGGAGACACAATTTTCCCCACCAGGTTTTCCCCTCCCTCAGACTCCCCCAACCCAACACCCCTTCTGAAACACACTGAAAACCCCATGTCCCAAACGTACATTCACTAATAACTCCCTGCTCACAGTTTCTTTCCCTGCTCTGGACTGTGAGGGGGAAAAACCACAATGCATAGTATATGAGGGGGTGCCCCCTTTAATGGAAACTCACTTCCTCTCCTCCCTAAACCTTCTTGTCTGAATCTGTCATTGCAACTCCTGGAGTTAATATCCTTGCAGAACCAATGAGAATCTGGTGGAGCAGGGGGAGGCGCAGAAAAGATCCGTAGGGTACCATCGGCAGGAACTATATGAGGTATGTACTTGACAAAAGGAATACTGAGAAATGGTACAGGAAAAGTCTTGTCTCTCCTCCCCGCCCCCCCTTGAATAGGCCTCTGGTGTGGGGAAAACTGGCTCCTAACCCCACAAATTGTCACAGTCGTCAAGTGCCTGGGAGGCAGAGGACATGATGGTGGGGTGTTACTCCCCTGGAGGAGCAAAACCTCCTGCTACAAAAGCCTTGAGCTTCTCAAGACAGGTTGGACATCCATCAGCAGAGATGCAGGCTGGCAGCCGCCAGAGGTGTAGGAGGGCAGCCACGCTGTTTGCTGCTTTCCCCTGGCAAGATAGGAAAGGACTGGCGTGATGGTATATGAGTGGCACCTGAGGGGGACTGGGTGTTATGAGATGGGATGAACCCTGAGTTCTCTTCCTCCAAGAGTTGGGTTGAGGCACAAGCGCCATCTTGCCCCGGCAGCCATTACGAGATGTTTCGTGATGCCCTCTGTAGGGAGTTTTGGTGCACCGCAGAAACTTCAGAGAACTCCCATTTAGATGGGGGTGCCTTGCATATATCCCTGGTACAAACTCAAAATGTGCAGATTCCACCCATCCCCTTTTAAACTTAAGTATGCAAAAGCTATCTACTTCCCTTTCAGAGGCATTTTTTGAGGGGGAAGGGGAGGGGGGTCACTGATGTCAGCGACACTGGTTGTTCTTACGGAGGGGCGTTTGCCTCGCCCAGAGATTGGCCTCAATAGCTAGAGCCAAGGAGATGCCCAGGGTGGAAAGATTTTCTTTGGCTACCATGCCACTGCCTCAAGACCTGAGTAACCCCCCTGAAGGAGTCTTGGTGTACCTGCCCCCTTTTTTCTCTTTTCTGCGGAACGGCTGGATGAGTTGGCTGGCTTAACTGTGTGTGTGGATAGAGTCCGCAGACAAAGTTTGAACTGGGGTCAAGTGACCGTGAGAGTTGTAGCTCTAGGGATAATCTGAGTTTGCTCATTCGCATGCAGATCTCCCCCTCTTGTCACTGGCAAACAAATGATGAGCTTTTATATCTATATATGAACTAGGTCTTAGGTCAGCGTTTCCCAAACTTGGGTCTCCAGCTGTTTTTGGACTACAACTCCCATCACCCCTTAGCTAGCAAGACGAGTGGTCAGGGATGATGGGAATTGTAGTCCCAAAACAGCTGGAGACCCAGGTTTGGGAAACCTGTCTTTCATCTCTCTCTGCCACAAAACATGGTGTTAAATCACTCACCCTTCTTTAAATGTTCAAGGGTTTGAGACAGGGCATTATTAAAGGAAAAGACCAATGGGACAGGGCAAGTTTGCCAAGTTACTCAAAGCCAGTGTTTCCCAACCCTGGGCCTCCAGCTGTTTTTGAACTACAATTCCCATCATCCCTGACCATTGGTCTTGCTAGCTAGGGATGATGGGAGTTGTAGGCCAAAAACATATGGAGGCCCAAGGTTGGGAAACACTGCTCAAAGCGATGAAGGTAGTCAAACAGGTCATCCAAATGAGTTCAGGCTGCCAAGCAGGTAAAACCCAACTACAGCAAGGTTACAGCACCAGGGGCTATGCAGAAGTCACAAATGTCTGCTTCCAACAGCAGCAGTGCCTCTTGGAGCCTCAAAGGGGTAGAGATCCCCATCAACAGAGGAGGAGAATGAATGAAGGGGTCCACTGGGCTAAAAGATGGATGGCTGTTATCTCTCCCCCCTACCCGAACCAAAATTCTTTTTTTTGGGGGGGGGGGGTGTTATGGGCAGCAGTTTGTGCATGTGTGTTGCGTGGCACGAGATCGTGCAAAGTGCACAGGGGGGGTTAACGCTTTGTATGCATAGGGAATTGCGCATGTTTAGTAACACACGGTTAATAGAACTATATTTATATATTTATGTATATGTATATATATACACACACACACACATTATAGGTGCAATTGAGCACATGTGCACACACACCCCACCCCCAACATAGACATTTGCACCGGGATTCTGCTCCAAGACAGAACGGATGTCAACCATTATTTTCTCAGGGCTCTAAAATCCACACACACCCCGCCCCCGGTGTGGACTTTCCCAGTTCCTGCAGCTGGATATGCGCAGTGAGTGTTGGGGAGATCAAAATATTACTTTGCAAGGAAACTTCATTATTTGGTATAAGGCAATGAAGAATTAATACCCTGCCCCCTTCTCCCTTCCTGATAATCAGGGGTGTCTTTAGCTGCTTTTGCAGGCTTGTTGACACGAGAGCAAACAGGCTCCCCGTCACGCCTCCATAGACATAGAGATCTTTGCCTAGACGGGCTATATATATAAAATATTTACAAGATTTACAGGATACAGACCAGACTATACACAGCTTGATGTATGAAAGTGCGCCCCTGCTGGCTGGTAAAGGAATAGCATTAAGGCCTCCAGAAAGAAGGGGGATGAGGGGCAGGGGGGCTGAGGGGGTCAAGATGGGATAGAGCTGGAATGGTGAATAGCAAGTGCTTCAGCCCCTCTGACAAGGTGGTAAACAAGTGAGATCAGATGGAGGAGGTGAGGGGGAAACGACAGGAGTGTTTTAAGAAGAAGTACAGAGGTGGTTTTGATGCTCACACAGGATAGGAAGCAAGCCTTAGGCAAAAAACATACAAACCAGACAACCAGGGACTTGAACACAGCAGCAACTCGCAGTCACCTTTTGAGCACCCTGGAAAACAGACCTCGCTGCCTGTCACAATTGTTCCAAACATACCATCGGAAAAGACCAGAGTCCTGGCACTCACAACCCCCTGAATGCACACACACACCTGGCTGCAGTCAACCCACATGGCAGGAATATGGGATCCAAGGGATGAGGGCACACAGTCCAGGGGCAGAAATCACAGATGGGCAATCACAGATGGGAAATGTGCAAGAGGTATACTTGAATGTGTGCAAACACACACACACACACGTTGCATACACACACCACTCCCAAGCTTGGGCATTTATTTACATGCACACACCTCTCAAGTACATGTTCAGATATCTGGCCCACTGCATACAAATGGACACATCTGGGCTCACACAACACACACAGCCATATCCTGCCCTCATGTACTTGGGACACACGTACACACAGGCATGCCACACAGAGTCAGGGTAATAAAGCTCCCACATGAATAAACAATGCGGATTTGTGCCAATGGATGGCCCTCGTATGGCATTCAAAGCTTGCTCAAGACTCAAGGCGATCTCTGCAGAGCCCCTTGGCATCTGAATGCCCATTCTGCTGCCCTGCCTGGTGAAGTGCTGGTGGCAGCAGCAGGGAAGGAAGCCTTTGGTCTCCTCTGGAGCACTTCTGGAGGGTGCACAACAGATACGAACTTGCACGGAAGCCATCTTTGTTGAACGCAGCTCCCTGCCCCATAGAAGGGGGTCACGGGCTGCCTCCTACCAGACCCACACAACACAGTCAAAAGCACACACACACACACACACACACACACACAGGAAGTGGTGGGTAGAGGGACTTTTCTTCCAAATGGAGGAGGTAGATTGGTGAGTAAATTGATGAAAGAGCAGCTACTTGTCACTTGCTTTTCTGTATACTTGGGTGATTTAGGCTTGACCACAGAAGATGAACCAGGGATCCAAAAAATGTTGATTTGTTACCCTTTCAAGATTGATAACGGAGCAGCAAAACAGCAGAAAGTGCCAAGTCTTCCAATGCATGATTTTGGCTGGAATTTCCGCCTGCGTGCAAAAGGTAAAGCAGAAGGGATGTTAACCTCCAGTCACAAAACTGAAGGCTGGAGCTGGGAGCATGGCTAGCAAAATGGCAGTTCTGATGCCCAAAACAAGTTCTGAGCGCACTGTGCATGTGTGTGTGTGTCCTCAAATGGAAACAGTAGTGTTGCTGCTGCATGTAGGGTGGAACAGATGCAATGGACGAGAGGGCATCTGTTACGTTTAATAGCTGCACTGAAGAGTTTTGCTTTGTTTTGGTGGCTAAAATTTCCTTTCCTACCCAAGGCCTTTTTGCATGTGGTCACTGTAGCTGCATACTGAAGAGAAACCTAAGAGCACTTGTGACTCAAAATACTGCAGATCATTTTTGCAAACAACAGCAACAACACTCGTAGCAGGAGCCCTGTGTTTGTCTGTTTGTGTGTGTGTGCTTTAAGCAAACACAATGGCAGCAGTAAAGCTCCCATTTCCAATATGAAGAATTGCGGGGAAATGTTTGCAAATGTTACACACACTCCTGTTTCCTCTCTACACGGTGCGAGAGTTATGGCTGGTGGCAAATTTATCATAGAGTTTAAGGTGGCTTTAGAAGAGGGATCATTGTTTGGAGTGTCTGCCGGCTTGGGATTGTGGGAGTTGCAGTGCAAACCATTTTTGAGGGCATTTGGTTGGGCCACTTGGAAACGTACATGGCGCTACAACCCGAGAAACTGAATTCATTCACTTGCACTTTAGTTGATTAGTCTACCCATTGCACTGATTTTTTTTGGGGGGGGGGGGTTGGAAATGTGGAAAAATAAGAGGAATAGGCTGAAGAGAAATAACTGAGGGAAGGAAGTGTTCTCCCTGCCCTCAGGTCAGTGGTAGCATAAGGGGTTTCCCTGCTTTTGAGTGCAGGGGCTAGAACACTACATGAAGCTCTGTAAATTTCCAAAATGCTGCTCTACACAGGTGCAGATGATCCCATATGTGTGATTGCACAAAGACCATGGGAGCAATTATTTCTGGAGCAAGAAGTTTTTAGGGATACGGCATAAATGTCAACAGCAGACCCCATATTGGAACATATATTCCTACCCAAGTGAGAGAGAGAAAGGGAATGCCTGCTAACAGGGAGCTTCCTATATGCAAATTTTATCAGTACTTGTATTGAAAATGTTTTAATAATAATAGTAATTCTGCTGCCCAATTAACCAGGCATATCTTTATAGTTGTTTAAACATTACACACACTTCTGTCTCAGGTTAAATGTTAAAAAGTTTTCCACTACAGCCAACATTGGAACAAAGTTGTGTGTGTGTGTGTGTTTCTGTGTGTGTGTGCGCGCACACGCAAAATCTCCCATGAACCATGTTCATTTCTCGTTAATCCCCAGCCCAAGGAGCATTTCACACATGCACGATGTTGACTTGATGCCGAGTGTGTCAGCTCACTCAGGAAAAAGCATCATTCACAAGGGGACATGAATATTCTACTTGGTGGTAACCAATTCACAAAAACAAGCCATCGCTTGATGTCGTAGTCATCAACTGATGAGGATGCATGAGGCCCAAGAAAATACATATTTTTTCAACAGACTGGGACACACGGCTTCTGGCCATGGTGCTAGAATGGTTTTGAAATGGGACAGGAGTGGGTGGGAGTACTAACCCACCTTTATCAGAATATGTTACAGATAACTTCGTGAAAGCTGCAGCTTTCTTAGCATGTTCTGTCCTTTATCAGGAATGTAAGATCAGGGCCTGGGCTGCCAGCCAATCATCGGAATCTCTGAAGATACTGAAAAATACCTCCCGGTTGGGAGCTCCATCTGCTACCTTCCCCCATTTCAAAGGAGATGGAAATCCATTCAATATTCCATTTGAAGGCCATTCAATGGGCTAGGGAGATGAGGTTCCAGACCAAACATTTTGAGACATGTGCGAAAATAATCTGTTGCGCTCCTTAGGCTCTGGGTTTGAAATACTGACCATTACAGTTAATACAGACTTCATTTAATTTTTGAAGGAAAAGAAAATCAAGTTTGAGTTGGGGAAGGGCTGTGGTTCAGTGGCAGATCTCCATGTCAAACATATGAAGTTTCATCTCCCCATGTTTCCAACGGAAGGATCTCTGGTAGCGAAGACTCCTGCCTGAAGCTTTGAAGAGCCGCTGGTTGCCAGAGTAGATGTGACTAAGCATGAGGAAGCTTCGTGTTTTGTTTTTTTCTGGAGGATGCGTGGTAAAACGGAAGGAGGAGGCAGGAGGGTGCGAGTGAGGAAGCATCACCAGTGGAGCACTGGGTGCAATTGATGGAATGATGGGCCCCCGGTTTACGAAGCGACATCCAGTTCAATGGAAACGGCTGTTGCAGCTCATTCATGACCAGGCAGCAGAGCTTTTCTTGCCATCCCATTCATCCCTTTCTGCTGGTAGAGAATTCTGACGGAGCGAGAGAAAGAGGACAGTTCCATGCAGAACTGTGTCATGGGCTGGGGGATCAGAAGATGCACAGGGAGGAAGGATGCAAAAAGAGTGGGGAGCGGAGAGTCCAGAGTGTTCTAATTCTGCCCCTCTGAAGGATTTCTTGCATAGCAGGAAAACAGCAGATTAGGGAGTAACCATTCATGGAATTCTTGAAAGGATGCAATATCAAGGGGAGAGGAAGCTGGGTATAGAGATTCGTGGGTGTGCATGGTTGCATACATGTTTTGCACGGCCTTTAAAAACCTGCCATAGACGCACGCTGGTGGCTTCTGGTTGGAACTCAGCCAAATGTTCTCTTATGGAGGAAGGCTGATTGCTCAGGGGCAGAGCTTATGCCTTGCAGGAAGGAGGTCCAACCCTTGTCACCTCCAGCAATAGGACCATGGGTCTTCCCCTCCCCCTTCTTTGGCAAGGAAATGGAGTGGGAATTTGATGGCCATCTGGCCCACGCCCTTGCTGTTGCTGCTCCAGTCATAGTCTGATTCTTGGGGGGGGGGGACCCAAACTGCTAGGAGACTCTTCACAGATCTGCATTGCGTTTCACTAGATACAAAATCTGGGTAAGACCTCTCTTGATGCCTTGGGAAGGCTGCCGTTAGTAAGGCTAGGCAAGCCTGGATTAGACGGAGCAATGGGCTGACTTTGTTTAAGGAAGATTCCTATGTTCATATGATGGATTATTGGTTCCCTGTTCAGAAGCTTCCAGAGATAACTGTGATTTCCTCCGAAGCCTTTGAGAGAGGATCAGAGCCCAGTACATCAATCCTATGCGTGTTTACTAAGCAGAAAGTCCTGGCGGTTTCAGTGGGACTTAATTCTGGGTAAATTGCATAGGACTGCAGCTTTAATTGCATAAAGGTTTTGGGATGGACAGACAGACAGACAGGCGCACACACACCTACAAACACACGCAGAGCGTTCTTAAGCTCATTGCAAGGTACAGATATTAATGCAAGAAGGGAAGTGTTTTAAGTGTGAAAAGACCTCTGTAATGCTTGCTTATAACAGGCTTGCAGGAATGGTTGTCTGGGGGGGTCACAACAGGTTTTAAAAATTAGTGGAGCAGAAATCGGGGAGGAGCAGAATTACTGGGTCTGCAGCAAGAAGGGGCAGAGTTAAGTTATTCATGTGCACTGGCTGCTTCTCAGTGTCTTTTGTGGACAGGCAAGACTGAGCATGAAGGAATCTAAGCTTCTATTTATAGGGCTGTTCTGTGTATGTGCACACACGGGAGACAGGAAGTTTTATGTTGCAATTTAAGTACAAGGAGAAAACGGCAGGCTAAAAAGTTGACTAACCAGGTTGTGGAGTCCCTCGTCTTTGGATACTTTCCTAATTATTATTGCATGGGCATTAGGCTTTGTGGGTGGTTCGGGCAAGACCGTCCCAGTCTCTGTGAGGGACTAGGAGATGTTTTGACTCCCAAGAAGCCGACCACCAGAGGGCCCCCACCCTGCATTTCAACAGATTAACTCACATCTTCCGGGCCAAGAATTCGGCAACTGCACGCCCCCAAGATAAACAATTTCAATAGACACAGCTGCAATTCCCCTGGGGAGACAGTTGATGGGAATACAACTAGGACTGTGTTTGCGCTTTAAAAACAAATGGACGCCTAAATCCCACATCGAGAATAGCTGGATGCTGTGCTAAGAAAAGCCGAATAATTGAGCAAAACTGCATTATGTGTGCTTATTTTGCATAATGTATTCCGCTTCTGCAATGGAGCCTTGTGCTCTCCTACCCTCCTCACGAGAAATTCCACTTAGCCCCACTCCGAGATATTTCGCCAGGTTTTCCAAGCTTATCTTTGCAGCCGTAATTGGCTAGGATTAGCTTTCTTTCTGAGAACTGGGACTCCTGATGACCTGTGTCCTATGCCAAGTCCCTATGTCTGTATGGACCAGTCGCAGCCCTCTAAGATCACCAGCCATGCTGTGGCGGCAACCTGGAACTCTAAGCTCTATTCAATACCATCGGCTCAGCAGCAACGCGCCCCCCCTCCCCCAAACATATCCCACATCTTTATAGGTGATTAAAACAAAACAAAACAAAACAAAACAAAAAGACTACTTTTTTTTCTTCCAACCCCAATTTCGTTTGCGTGATTTTTTCTTTTCTTTTTTTTTCTTTTATGTGAACAGACCCGTACAAAGATTTTATCTTCTTAATTAAAAAAAAAATTATACATACTTATATATATTTTTTTTTCTGTATATTAGCTTAAACTGGAGCTGTGTTTCTCCATGCGCCGGCCCCTGAACCTTCAAAACGGTACATCTGACATGCACCCAACCCATCGCGTTAAAAAACGTTCCCCACGGCGTCTTGAATGAGGTAAGAGGTAAAGGGTTTTGTTTTTTTCCAACGGAAACCAAGTGACAGAGGAGAGAAAGAAAAGGAAGGGGAGCGGAGAGTGGGGGAAAAAAAACAAAGAAAAAGATTATCACTCCCCCGCTCCCCCAATATTACAGTTGCAAAAAAAAAAAAAGAGGGGGAGAAAGAGAGAGGGAGGATTGGCTGACAGATTACAAAGAGATGGATGTATCACAGAATTATGTGGCTCAGGCAAGAGTTCTGACCCATTAACAGCATTAAGTGCCAAAATAAGGGGATCACAGTCTGGTTTGCATTAAGGGCAGAAAACAAACAGGAAGAAGAAAGCGGGAAGCTGGTAGTCTTTTTTTTCCTCCTTAAAAAAAACAACAACACTTCTCCCAATCTGTAGAGCAACTGGGATCAGCAGCTGGAAGTTCCAGGGCTGAATCCGGCCCCCGAAGCTCCAACTGCTGCCCCCTTGCCCCCTGCGAACCCAGAGGCAGGAGAGCTGTGTGAAAGGCCTTGGGTGGGTGGGTGTGGCTATGGCATTGGGAACTGGCTGGCAAGTCTGCTTTGAGGAGTGGGAGGGAAGCCTGGCCCTATCACTGCCACGTTCCGTCCTCCCTCCTCAAAGCGACGCTCCTGTGAGACTATCTGCTGCCCAGGTCTTCAGAGGACCTGCCCGTTCGCCGAACAACCAGGAATAATCAGAGAAGTAGAATGCTAAAATGAAGAAGGAGGAAGAGGAGGAGGAAAGAAGGGTCAAAATGGCAGACGGAGGCAAGACCCAGACCGGAAACCTGGGGCGTTCCTTTTTAGCGTTCCTCGCGCCAGCTAGGCTGATTCGGTTTTTCCAGAATGCGCCCGGGTTTCCAGCTGGGCTTCCTCCCGCCTGGTTGTTGCCTCCTGAGGTGAAGGGGGCCTGGTTCTACCCATGGCGTGAAGGGTCGGCTGGCACGACCACCCTGGGTGGTTAGGAGGTATAAGCGCACCAGAAGATGGGGTGACCCAACACCCCTCTGAAAGGGGGGAGAACTAGATTGGATCAGGCAGTGCTATCCCCATGTTCCTGCCCCGGAGAAGCCAGTTCGAAAGGCCTTTCCCCACAGCCCTGCCACCCTTTCCTGGGCATGACTTCACCTGTGCTACAGCAGCCCTGAAGGTTGAAGAGTGTACGGGGTGTGGGACGCTACGGGGCGGGGGAAATCTTTAAGTGGCGGGCAAAAAACCCCAAACACTTGGCACCTTCCCCCGTTCGGTTAGGAACCCTCCAGATCTGTTAATGCTAGTAGAGTGGCCTGTAGGTGTCTGGGTGGCGGAAGGAACGCTGCTACCTTTCTCCTGTATTGATAAGTGCCATTTGCAAAACAAAACAAAACAAAACACCCCCCAAAAACGACAACGAATAAAGAGAAAGGGGGGGAAAGGACTCAACCCTTACTTGGCTCTCTCGGAGGGCTGAGGAGCCGGGCTCCCGGGCTCGCCGCTTCCCCAGAGAGCAGAGCGCATAAGGGAGGGCAGCAAGGTTATTATAGTGCAGCAAGAAGTGTACCGCCACGCGGCGCAGGAAAGCGTGTGCAAAAGAAGGAGCAAGGGCCCTTCCGAAGCCCAGTGGGAACGTTGCATGCGGACTTTCAGCTTGGGGAGGGGCAGTGTAAGACTGGGCGGGGCCACGTTAGACCAGCCCACCTTGCCCAACATGGAGGTAGATTGGCTGAAGCCTAGGGCGGGGTGGGGGGGTGAGTTTCAGGGGCAGGGAGGAAGGCAGAGGTGTGTCCTGGACCCCCCCTCAGCACTGGAACGCAAAGCAGGCACCTCTTCGGTTCAGCCCTGCAGTGCGATTCGAAGCAAAATATAATAGATCTCTTATTCAATCACCTGTTTTTCCCACTAGGGGGAGGAGTGGAGAGGGGGAGCCTTTGCCTATTTCCAAAGTGCATTTGTCCTTCCCGTGCGGACCTTAAGCCTCAATTTGGGGTTTCTTTCTTGTCTTTCCTTAATCGCCTGTGTTTTGCCAAACCACCGGCAGCAATGTCCCCTCCCCACCCAACCTCCAATAATTTAATAGGATTTCTCTCTGTCTCTCACTCTTTCTCTCTCTCTCGGCTCCTTTTCTTAACTTTTTTTTTAAAAAAAAATCTTTTATTTCTTTTACAAAAAAAGTGCATTTTATATTTTAGCCTCCTGGGGAGGGTAACTAAATGCTAAGAGTTCTAAAAGAAAAAAAAGAAGAAGAAAAAGAATATAACAACCAAACACACTCTGACGTTTCCTGGGACTGTTATGTGCAAAAGAAACATATATATATTTATATATATTGGTAATCAAGTCCGTTTAAACGAGAGAGGTTTGATCAGGGCAAAAGAAGAGGTGCTGACTCGTTCCAGTGCTGTCAGGGGTGGGGGAACTGCTACTGAATGAGGAGAAGGGCAAAGAGGTGGGGGGGGGGTTGGGGGGGGGAGTAAAATATGGATTAATTTCCTTAACATTGTGTCAAAAATTTTAAGACAGATGTCTCACCCTGGAAAGACAGCTTTGGGAGAAAAGGGTATTGGAGGAAGAAAGATAAACAGGGGGTGAGTGAGAAACATATTGCCCACTTAATTTTTTTGTGTTTGTCTGCCTAGACAAAAAAAAAAGTATTGGCTGCTGCACAAGTCTACCGTATAACGAAGGTTCTTTTGTTGTTGTTGTTGTTGTATAGTTTCGACCTTTTTCTTGGTGGCCCGACCCCCATCCACGATGCCTTGCCTCCCCTTCCATGTGATTCACTGACGCTGACGTGCAATATTTAGAAAAAACAAAACAAAAAAGAAAAATGAAAACAACAAAACAGAACAAAAAAAAAAAAAAAGAAAATCTGTTGTGTCCGAGGTGATGAGGTTGGGGGTGGGGGCCCCGCGGCCCAGAAGTCCAGACATCGCCCCAGTCCCAAACTGCCCCATCTCCCCAATTCTCCCACGCCACCCTGTCTGCCCCCCTTTCCCCCCCTTAGACTTCCTGATCCTCGAAGACCTCGAGGAAGAGCGGGGGGAAGAGCTCCGTGGGGCATTCCACCTTCATGTGCAGGAAGCGGCTTGCGTGGCAAGCTCCAATCATGCGCAGGTCGGTCACCTTCATGAGGAGCTTGGGCCAGAAGTGGGGAATGTTGTGTTTGCGATAGTTGATGTAGTGTTCAAATGCCAGCAGGTATGTCTCTTGGCATTTCTCAATCTTGTCGACGCAGATCAGCCCGCTGCGGTCTGCAAAGGGGGGAACAGAGGGGCCGTGAGAAGGGTGCCCGTGGTGCCAGGTCCAAGTCCTGCCTAGCCCAGCCTCCCACTTCCCCGCAGTGGCTCCCAAGATGTTGATGGGAAGCAACACACAAGCAGAGCATGAGCCCAGAAGCCTCCTCCCACTTGGGACTCCCAGCGCCTGGTATTCAGAGTGCATACATGCCTATGACAGCCTTGTCGGCTTGTCCTCCACGAATGTCACCCCCTGGCTAAAGACGTTTGAGCTGCTGGCTGTCATGCCACCTTAGGGTCAATGAGCTCCAGAATTT
Organism: Podarcis erhardii; assembly: GCF_964252035.2. Taxonomy (NCBI): domain Eukaryota; kingdom Metazoa; phylum Chordata; class Lepidosauria; order Squamata; family Lacertidae; genus Podarcis; species Podarcis erhardii. The sequence goes on along the minus strand of NC_138502.1, from coordinate 27,704,726 downwards.
TACTGCGCGCCGTGTGCTTGCTTTTGCCGGGCCCGAATCATCCAGCGTTCGGCTGGGTGGCCCTGAGCTGGAAATTTCCATCCCAGCTCTGGATTCCAGTGTGGCTGCTTACAGCCAACTCAACAGCCAGCTCCTCCAGCCAAATCTCAGGTTAGGAACGCAAGTCCAAGGAAGCCAACCGGGTGCCTTTGTTTCTCAGTTTGATCCTTTTACTTGGTTTTGTACACTTTGTGGTATTTTAGGCACTGTGACTTGCAGTTATTTTTATTGATCATAGTTTGTAGTTACAAACTGCAATGGTAAAGAGTGAATTTCTGTTTAATTATTATTTGCTGATGTTTCGAGAGTTAATTTTACTGTTCTAATAGATCACCGAGTATTACTTTATTATTCGATATAAGTTGTTCCATTTTAAATTATGTTTTATTGTGATTTTGTGGTATTGGATCAGATCATTATAAGGTATGTGTTCTCTGTTGTATATTTTGTTGCTGAAAACTGCCTTGTGCATAATAATAATATAGAAAGGGGGTATACAAATTACCGTACTTTTCCGTGTATAAGACTACGGTTTTTTTACTTTAAAATAAGGTTAAAAAACTGAGGGTGTTGTATACACGGATAGCGCATATGCCCATTTTCTAAATGTGGGGTGTCTAAATGTAGGGGTGTCTTATACATGGGGGCATCTTATACACGGAAAAATACGGTAAAAGTGAAATGAGACTGTCCGACCAACTGCAACCCTACATTCAAGCTGGCCACTCAGTGCACCCCACCTGCAATGATCCTGAACCCACCTTCTTAACACCCACTGGCTCCAAGACCAATTTAATTGACCTTGGAGGTGGCTAAATTACGCTCCTCCTGGCAAACCCATTGAGCGGTTATCATATTCTCTACTATATCACCCATTTCCTTGTCCCTCCATGGCTGCACTGACCTGCCCAATACCCAAATACACCCCACTCAAAACTGCATATGCCCTGTGGTGGTGGCTCAGGCATAGTTCAGTTCACAGGTGGACCCAAATCTATGCCTTTTAAGGGAAGGGCTCAGAGAGCGGCAGAGGATGTGTTCTGCATGCAAAAAGGCCTTGGGGTTTCACCCCAGCATTTCTAGGCAGTCGCCTGTCCAAAACCCTGCCCAGCTGCTGCGAGTCAACACAGACAAGAAGCGGGGAACCCTCCTGGGGCGGAAGCCCAGATTCCTACTGGACCAACCTTCTAGTCAAGCAGCAGATCAAGGCAAAAAGGAGGTTTTGGCAAAGCAGGCATGCTCACCACTTCATATCCATACATGCAACACACACAGTCGCCTGCAGATTTTCACTCTCCTCCCTCCCACAGCCAGCAGTTAGTCTTGGGTGGGGGTGGGGGAAGCATTTTGACTTTTTCCCAAGCCTCACTGCCAGATCTTCATGGAGACTGCCCCTGCAGAAGGGAAGATTAACCCTTCCTCCCCCTTCTGCACTCACACAAACAGCTCCATGTGCTGTAATTAAGCTTGGAGGAAACCTACTATTGGAGCAGACAGTAAGGGTTTCCCCCAAGTTTAACAGCAGCAGGGGGCGGTGTTCAGTGGGTCACATGGCACAAGGAAGGCGTTAACCCTTCCCCTTCCAGCTTCAACCAGCTCCAATCCTCCCAAGTCCAGTGTAGCAATTCGGCTAAAAAACCCCCAAACCCTTCAATTGGAGTGGTTGAACGGGCTTCTTAAAAAGCCCAAATTCTGTGTTTTTGGCACTGCTGCAGCATATGTGGAGGATTCATTCTTCCCACCCCTACTGTGACCCCCCCTCCAACAAACCCACCAAAATTAGGCTTGAAAAAAAGCCTCTGATTGGCTCCAAGAAAAGGCCCCCACCCCAGCCTGATGGCTGAGAGTGAGCAGATTGGGGGTGCTATGGGCCAGATGGGGAGGCCGCACTCCAGTGGCCCATCACTGGCATAGAAAGTGCTGAGCTGGACGGATCCATGGCCTGACTCAGTATGAGGCAGCTTCCTATCCACCCCCGTTGGGCGGAGAGGGAGGCGTATGCATAATCAGACCCAGGGCTGGAGGGGGGAAGCGTATATCCTGAATCCTGTACCTGAGGACATGAGCAGCACAGCCTGGAGCAGCGCCACTTCGGTGTCGTCCAGGTTGAAGGCAGAGAGGGACTTGCCCAGATCAAAGATGGCGTCCGACACCACGCCCAGGCCGCCGTTCTTCAGCTGCTCCCGCTTGACGGCCATCTCGCCGCTTAGCGTCAGCGTCTCGCTCTCGGGGTCATAGCGCACAGCCGCCCGCAGCGACATGATCTCCATGCAGCAGCCCTTCAGAAGGATGATCTGGTCCTCACAAGGCAGCTGTGGGCAGGGAGAGGCATGGCAGTCAGTGGCAGCCTCGCCGCCGTTCGGCTTGTTAGGGAAGTGCTTCGCAGAGAAGAGGGCCCTTTGCACTCTTTGCTCCAGAATCCATGGAGTTAGTATGTTTCCACTGCCCCCAACAAAGGAGCAAAGCGAGGAGGGTTTATGAGGAGACAAGGAACGGGTGCACTGAGGAGAGATCATGGAAAGGGGAAAGGCCAGAGTCTGGGCATGAATCAAAGCAGGGTGAGGAGCAGCGGGAAATCAGGAATTGCTTGGGAGAGGGTAAGAACTTGGCACTTCTCTTCAAAAATCATTTGTTTGAAGGAAGAAGGAAGAAGAGTCTTGTGACACCTTAGTACACTTACTGTGGCACAAGTTTTTGTGGACTACAGTCCATATCATCAGCTGTATGAAGAAGTATTCCAAGTTACAGGTTTATTATATGCATGGTTTGGGTGGGTGGGAATTGGAATGTACACAGCTATCCTGAAATGTTTCTTGAAACAAACTCCTACCTCTGAGAACGTTCATCATTTTGCAGCTATTAGTCACCCAATACGTTACAGCTTCAGAGCCATTTTGCCCTTTTAGGGTTTTCGCCTTCGTCAAATGATGCCAGCTAATCAGGAATCACAAAGTGGTCACAGTGGCATCATGATGCTACACAACCAATCTGGTTTTGCTACATGCTCGTTTTACATTACTGAGATCAAATCAAGCTATTTTGGAGTACCTGGACCGGTCACTTGGGTGATCCTAGCCAATCAGGAAGCCCATTCCAAGTCAATGCATTCCGAATCAACACCCTTCCTTTTCATTTTGATTTATGAAAGGTTGCTGAAAGAACAGAGCACCTTCTGACACTGACAGAGGCGGTCATGAAAATTGTCTGTCACTTTTGGTTTAGGCCTACCCATCATCAGCACCTCAGCCTGACTGGACAAGGCGATTAACAAGCTTGCTTGCACCCCATCATACCTCTCTACCTGCCCCTTAATATTTCCTTCTGGTGGCAAACCATGGAGATTATTATGGTTGGAGGAAGCAAGAAGCTGGCTCCACACCTGTGGCTTTCCCCTTACTAATCAGTGTAACGGGAAGACATGTGATCTCTGCACGTTCAAGAGATTATCACCAAACTCCTTTCTCCCCAACCCTCTGACAGAATCTACCCACCCACCTCGCTTACCTCTGAAAACATGGGCAGTTTTTTGGCAAAATCCACCACACGGGTGATGGCGGGGGTGATGATCTTCGTAAACTCGCTGAACGCCTCCAAGTCCACTTTGTCCCCATCGGGCATGGAGGCCATAGGTGACTGACCGATATCTTCGGGCTGTGAGTGGGGCAAGAAGAAAGGCAGAATCATGACTCTGCAGAACAAAAATTTGGGGTGAATCCACCTTCCAGTCTCAAAAACCACCAGAATCCAACTCTACTTTTGCAACAGGAAGAACTACGCGTTCTGAATCTTCTGTTGATGTGTGCTGCATGTGCAGCTTGCTGGGAACTAATGGGCAAAACACACAGAAACACGGCCTTCTTTTTAAGGCACATGGTACCATTAGGCAATTCCCCCTTGTTGAACTGTCCGTTCTGGTTCTGAAGGACGCACAACCCTGGCAAAATAAAACTTTGCAAGGTAGACTTTAGCATATCAACAACATGGCACCCACAGGGTCCCCTGCCCTGCTGAAATTAGATTTGAAAGAAGCATTCTATTGCATCCTCTAGAACAGGCTGTTGTAGGCTGTGCTAGATTATGCTAGTGCCCAGAAAAGTTTCTCTGGGTTACAAATCTGTCCATCAACACGAAAAAGCTCACTGCTGTATCTCACACCAAAACCCACAGTTTCCCACCAAGTTGCTGGTTCATTTTCCAAGTGAATAACCTTGATGTCTCTCACTGAGTCAGTGCACATTTCACGTTGGGGCTCTGTCAACAGCGCTGACAAGCAAGCCACAGCCTCATGTGTTGAAGGTAGGGAAGCTCCAGGATTTCATCCAGCCCTCATTTTTAAGTGATTCGCACTTCCAGGATGAGGGGGAGGAGCAGAATGCAGCGATTTTTAAGGTTTCCCTGCTTCCCTAGATTTTGCGGTGCAGTTCTTGGCTCGAAAGAAGTACCAAAACGCACCCAGAAATGATTATTTTGCAGAGAAACGCATACAAGTTGTGTGTTTTGTGAAATGTGCATTCAAAAGTACTGTGAATTATAATATAGCTTAATATTAATAGGAAAGGAAGTGGCAAAAGGTTGATCAATTTCTAGTTTAAGGCAATCTCAAACTACTTTCCTGTATTGTTAAAATTCATTTTGGCTTCTCCTGCTTTGCAATCTGTTGTCTCTCTGCTGGGGGATGGAGGGACAGAGAAGAACTCCTCAAGTGGAAAATGGGGGGTCTACGCTGGACAAAGACAAATTGTGTTCTGTCCCCATGAATATTTTCCTAATTTACCCTAGTCCATGCAAGTACAGTCATACCTCAGGTTACAGGTTGCATTTTTTTGGGTTACAGACCCGCCAAACCCCAAAAGTACTGGAACGGGTTACTTCCGGGTTTCAGTGGTCGCGCATGGGCAGAAGCGCCGAATCGTGCACAGACGCACTGCTGTGGGTTGCAAACGCTGCAGATTGTGAACATGCATCCTGCACGAATCACGTTCGCAACCCGAGCGTTCACTGTAAATGAAAAACACGCTCCGCTTACTTATATGGAGCGAGAGGGTAAAGAATGCAATCGGGGAGGAGACAGAATTGCTTTGCACCTTAAGCGCCTGTTGTCACAAAGGGCCTGCAGGCGTCTTCCCCTTGAAGGATTCCTCCAATTATCCTCTAGGACACCTGAAGTTCTGTTGCCCCTGCTGAGTGGGTGCAGCCCTGTGCGCACCCCCTTTCTGGAGCAAGGCACCCCTTCTGTTTTTAATGCAGGACATTAATCAACATTAAGGGCATGCTAGAGCCTGTGACCCACCCATGTGGGAGCTGGGGAAGCTTTTATGGTGTGTGGGGGTTTTTTTTACCAGTAAAAATGGTGCATTGGAACCCACCACACTTCTCTCCTGTTCTTCCTTTGCAGAACTTAAACGAGGTTTGCAGTTTGTTTCCCCCGTTCCTTAAGAGAACACCTAAAACTGCACTTGTGTTGCTTTCAGACCATTGCCCAGACTGAATTTCAAAACTGTAGCTTAATTTAGGAACGTGTTTGTCTGTCATTGCAAAGCTTAGGAGTGTGTGTGTGTGTGTGTTTGTGTTAATATTTTTATTGGTTTTCATTATAACAAGCACCTTATAACAATAAGCATTAAGAAATAAAAAATAAAGATTTGAACAACTGTATCATTTTGCATAATGTCTGTACATTCAGTTCAGTACCAAAATACTGTATGGGATTTTTCCAATTCCCTGACTTCCCTCTACCCTTGTGTGTGTTTGGTGGTGGGGAGAAGAAGGACTACGAGAGAGAAATGTTTCTCCAAGAGCCACCCTGCCTGCTGGCCTCTGATTTCCTTTCTCCCCCTCCCCTCAAGCCCCACTTCCCTTGACCTCTATGTCCTGACCTGCCCTGGCACTAGCTGACTGTGGCCAGAAGAGGGCACCCCACACCAGCAATCCCTACTCTGTAAGGCAAGGGGGAAGGGAGGAGGATGGGTTGGGGGGTTTCCGGCCCATCTGCCCTTGGAGGGAGCTGAGAGGTCACAGCTGTGTCCCTTTGCTCAATCACTTTAACCCTTCAAAGGTCCCTCTGTAGGGCCTGAATCATTTGCTAAAGCTGTGGGAGGAGGAGAAACCTTTATTTAATTAAAACTATTGAGATCTTGGATTTTATTGCCATATGTTTTGACTTCCAAGCTTACTACCAGTGCTAAGTCTAAGCATGGGTTACAATCTCACCACATTTAAAAAAAAAAAGGTCAGATTTAAAGCATATGACACTCTGGAAAAGGAAACCGATACGTTTCGTTCAGAGTGGGCACCACCAATGTTAAGCAATTTTAAATCCAATCAATTTCAATTAGAGGGTTTAGCACATGCCTACATATATCCTTCTGAAATAGAAGGGGCTTCAAAATTGTTTATCGGAAATTTGGCTGGAGTGTGCACCACTGTGTATGGTTTTATACTATTAGATATACAGTCGTACATCGGAAGCCAAACGGAATCCATTCTGGAAGTCCATTCTACTTCTGAAACGTCTGACTTCCAAAGCGTGGCTTCTGATTGGAAGTTCCTGCAGCCAACTGGAAGCCGCAGAAGCCCTGCCAGACATTTGGCTTCCAAGAGAACATTCGAAAACCAGAACACTCACTTCCGGTTTTCGATCATTCAAGAGCCGAAATGTTCGACTCCCAAGGTGTTTGGCAGCCGAGGTATGACTGTATATTTGCACACGTTGTTTGTGTGTGTGTGTGTGTGTGTGTGTGCATTGACCTGCTGAAGGGCAATAACCCTAGCCACCAAAAAATGAGCTCAAATAAAAATACAGGCTATTAAACAATTTTAAAAGAGGTTTAAAAGTAAAAAGAAAAGTTTAAAATACATGTATTACTGCAATTCTGTACCCTCTCTGTTAGAAGACACCCTCTTAGGAGGGGGGCTTACGTCTGAACAGACATGCCTAGGGTTGAACTGCAAAACTGCGTTTTAAACAAAAATAGTAATCTGCGGTGATGAACTGGTACTTCATGGTAAAAATGCCACTGTCTGGCTCTTGTGGGCCTATTGAATGTTATTCAAAGTGTGGTTTTTAAAAAAGGAAGGGGAAAATTTATGATACTATGTGGCTGCAAGACAGCAAAATTCAGTTGTGAATAAGGCCTAGTTAAAATAATAATAATAATAATAATAATAATAATAATAATAATAATAATAGGAAGAGAGAAACCTGCTTCTCTGTCCTATTAACAGGAGACCACAGGGTTGAATGATCCAGCATTCATTTATTTTTGTAAACATGTAAGAAAAGGCCAGGATAGACCCTTCTTCCTGACATGCTAGATCTCTATGTACAGGGATTCATTATTATTACTTTAGGTATGAAGGAACGTGTAGTGTGTGTTCTTTATAGTCCGCTGGAAGCCGCTCAGAGTGACTGGGGCAACCCAGCCAGATGGGTGGGGGTACAAGCAATAACTAATAATAGTAATAGTAATAATTGTTTAACCTGGAAGTCTGCATGGAAGTTGGTGTTTTCTCAAGAACATCTTGACTTTGGTTATAGTGTTATGTCCAAGCCCAGGCTTGCGAAGCTTGTGGTTTGTCTGGAGCGAGACAAACCATAAGCCTGGGTTGGGATGTAATATGAACTCAAACCATGGCTTGGTCCCAGTAGCATGGCAGCAGCATGACCAAAGCAGGGAAAGCTGCAGAGTTCCTCATGAAGCACTAAGCCACCGTTTAGCGTTATATGCAAAGTATGCCACTGTAGCAAATAACAAGCCGGGAAGAACATGAGCATACCTTGGGCCAGATGTGTGCTTCCAGGTTGTATTAAACCATTTGCGTAGCATAAAACTGTGCATTTGTTTCCACAGGATTAGGAAGACCTGCAGGAGAAGTGGCCCGTATGCATGGCTAGCTCCCTAGGTAGTAACCATGCTACTTCCTGTTCTCTACAGAACCTAGCTTACGCATGGTAGAATAAGAACAAAAACACAAAGTAGAGGAAAGTGTTAAGCAAAGCTACGTGGACTTTGCATGCACACACAGACACGTAACCCAGCTCTGATGCAAAACAAGATATACCTGTTGTTATCTACTCATTTGGCACCCTTTATTCTGCCAGATTTTCACAATGCCTGTGCGCGAGAACGCAAAGATTGGGGGGAAGATATGGACGCTCAGAAACCGGGGAAGAAGAGCTAGGAAATGTTAATCCAAAAAGAAAGCAAGGAATAAGAAGATGAGATTGTGCGGGATCATGCAACCCCTGGTTAATACATGCAACCCCTGGTTAAGGCTCTGCCTGCCGCACGCGCCTGCACTATTTACCAGGAATTTCCGCTTCTGCTTCCAGTGGCTGCCTTGGGCGTTGGTGCTGCGGTGTGCTTCCGTGGCGATGTGGATCAGCTCCCACTCCTCCGTGGTTGGCTCCGGCCTGTGCTGAAGGGATTTCATCATCTCTTCCTTGCGCCGCCTCTCCCGGTTCTCTTCAATCAGCTTCCGCTTGGCTACCCTCTTGGAGTCATCCAGCACCACTAGGGGGCGCGAAGAATGGAGAGGCATGAGTGGGCAGTGGGGCCTCACACACAGCCAATCAGAACTCTGTGAGGTGCCCATCGCATCCTGCAGCCCACTAACCAATGCGCTGAATGGCCTCACGAGAAGCCGTTTGATTGGCCGGCTCCTGTGAGAGCCTACGGAATTCTGAGGCCGCTTACTGCGGCCCGTGGGGTTCTCATGCCACAACAACGGCCCCAATTACATTGGGATTAATAGATGGTCCCACACAACTCTATGTTGGAACAAGCAGCATGCCCCCTCCCTGCCCCCACATCCTTGGCTACATTTATTTCCGTGATGGGATCCCCTGTTGCAACCGCTCCCTCCCTCGTCTTCCCCAACCCTCGCATCCCTCCATAGCGGGCGCAATGCCCTTACAGTCCATGGCCATGCCAACGGCAATGCACTTCTTGAATCGGCAAAGCTGGCACTGGTTGCGAGTGATCTTGTCGATGACGCAGGAGGCATCGTACTTGCAGGAGTATGTCGGGTGCAGATTCTTCTGGATGGTCCGCCGGAAAAAGCCCTGCAGAGGGGAAGAGCGGAATCAGAACCAGGCAGTCCTGAGAAGGAAGGAGCACCTTCCGTTTTTCGAGCCACCCACTTGGCTCCTGTTTTCTAACCAACGGGGTACAGCCCTATTGGCACTTCCAACATCAAACGGGACTCCTGCCCATTCTAACCACCAATGCCAAGCGTATTAGGGCTTGCATCTTAGAAATGCAAGTCCATCAGGCAAATGGGTGATTTTCTATTGCAGAAGTTGAGGTGGTGCGCTCCCATGTTCTTCTTCTGTGGTTCTAAGCTACAAGTCCTGGGGCTGCCCCAAAGGCCTCCCATTCATCAACATGGGGCACAACTGACAAGGGTGTTTTCCACCCCCTATTGTGCTCTCCTACAGCTCCCATTCATTTCTGTCTAGGTGTATGTTGGAGAACGTCTCAGCAGGTTGTGCCTCATGGGTTGGATATGCTAGCTCTCTCTCTATACAGTGGTACCTCGGGTTAAGTACATAACTGGTTCTCGAGGTCCGTTCTTAACCTGAAACTGTTCTTAACCTGAAGCACCACTTTAGCTAATGGGGCCTCCTGCTGCCACCGGAGCACGATTTCTGTTCTCATCCTGAAGCAAAGTTCTTAACCCGAGGTAATATTTCTGGGTTAGCGGAGTCTGTAACCTGAAGCGTATGTAACCCGAGGTCCCACTGTTAAACCTTTAACGACGACTCAAAGCTGCTGCTAGTTTTTCAACTTCCTTCAAAGCCAGGAGCACCCCATCTTGCACTCCGCCCTGCACCCAGGGCTGGCAATCTGAGGTAGTCAGTAGATTCTGGGGTAAGAATCAGGGGCAGCTCAAATCTCTGTCGTTTGAATGTTCCGCTTCAGGAACAGAGAGGTCTTGAGCTGTCTCTGCCGGCTTTTACTGCACATGCATGCCTTTCCTTTTCTCTTTTTGTTTAGTTTTGTTGTCCTCTCTTTCTTTCCTCTCTCTCAAAGAAGAATGTGTGTGCGGGGGGGGGGGCAGGGGGACTGCTTCTGGCAAGAGACCCACTTTAGGTCAGGGCACAGCAGTTTGTTGGTCACGTTCCATCAGTTGGAAACTATTGCACTCAACTGTTTCCAAGCTATTTCCTGTCTGCCTGGGTTCAATAGTGGAAGTGAGCTGGGGAGAAAGGATTTAAAGCAGCCGAGTTGAGGGGAAGGTTTTAACCCCGCCCTCCAATGAACACTCATTTGCACACTGGGAAACCCAGACAGATGAGTGGGGTATAAATAATAGAATTATTTATTATTATTATTACTATTATTATTATTATTATTATTATTATTACTACTACATATAGGCATGTGGGAGTGATTTATTCATTTGCTAAACACACACTTACCGTACTTAAGTTTGGTCCTAAAATGTGTCCTCCCTCATTAGGGGCCCAGCATGACTGGTTATCCAGCCATGCTGTTATATTGGCGCCAGACTCTTCTACCCTGCCACTAGGGCCCTTTTAAGACCCCCCCCTCCCAGTGCCCAGTGACCTTAGATCACCCAGGAAGGCTCACCATGTGCCGAGAACATGAGAGGAGGGGGGCATTGGAATGAGGGGTGCCTCTTTGCAAACAGTACCCAGTGCCTAACTAAGTCATAATCAGCACCACAAAACTGACGTTAATACAGTGCAATAAAACAAATCTCTTGCCTGGGAAAACCACATGTTGCGCTGGGAAATCTCAATATCAGCACTCAAAAGTAATGCCTGGAAGTCAATACTACAGAAGAAACAGTACTCTCCCCGCTCGCTTGCTCTCTTTTTTTGGCACAACCTCCTTCAATTTCTCAGCGTGGATTCTATTTTCCCGTTCTCTTTGCTGTTTCCTTCCTCCATATGCTGCTCCTTTTCTCACAAGTTCTTTTGCCAACTGGAGTTGACACTCCCACAAAGTACATACAGCAAAGCGGCCACCTCAGTTCATAGGTTTTTAGACACCATTAAGGGCAGCTGAGCGAGACATGCACGTATTTCATTAAATTAAGCTACACTCGTAACCTGGATTTCTTCCAGCGAGCTCAAGCTAGCAAGCATGACTCTCCCCTACATAGACACATATGTTGTCTTCTCACCAACCAATGGTGAGGTGGATCAGGCTGAGAGGGTATGACTGATCCAATGTCACCCATTGGGCACTGTGGATTGGGAAGAGGGGGAGACATTGAGCCGGTGTCTTCACAGACCTAGCACAGCACGCTAACCACTACACCACACTGGCTTTACACAGGATCTGACCCTTGAGGCACACAATCCACTAGAAAGTTCTGCTGTACAAAAAACAAAATAAATGGCAGCATTCTTGCCCACCGCAATGAGGCTTGCGCAAAAGGATGCCATGGTGAGTTGCATTTATGGAATGTGGGGTGCCATTTGAATTTTCCCCAAACTGCTGGGTTGTTCTTAACCAGGCCCCTTGGGCTCATTCTCCCATCTCCCTGCCTCTGATTAATCTGAGCACTCTGCCTGCAGCAACAACCCTCTCAGTTCTGTTAAGGTCCTCTCCTCCAGTAAAGTCCTTCCTGATCCACTCCTCAGGCACATCTCACCTGTCCCTCAAGGGCCTTTTAATTCTACTCTACCCCATCCCCACTTATTTTGTGAATCCATGCTCTCTACTTCCAAATCTTCTGATTTTGTCCACCTAATACAGTGGTACCTCAGAAGTCGAACGGAATCTGTTCCGGAAGTCTGTTCGACTTCCAAAACATTCAGAAACCAAGGCACAGCTTCTGATTGGCTGCAGGAAGCTCCTGCAGCCAACCGGAAGTCGCATCAGACATCCGCGTTCCAAAGAACGTTTGCAAACCAGAACACTCACTTCCGGGTTTGCGGCATTCGGGAGCCAAAACATTCGACTCGCAAAGCGTTCGGGATCCAAGGTACGACTGTACTGACTTGCAGACACTTTGGGCAGAAAAGTTTATCACGACTGTGTCCTATGCAGCCCCAAGCATGCTAGTGACATACGGTCATTACTGTGGTGTGGTGGCAGCTAGGTAGTTGGCCCTAGACCTAGGAGATGCGGGTTCAAACACCTACACATCTATAAAATGCACAGGGCAAAAATCATTACCTGCCAGCCTAACCTGGTGAGGAGAAAGCTGGGAAACCCCACACAGGCCCCACTCCAAGTCCCTTGGAGAAAGAGCACAACAGAGGCGGTGAAAAGAATCCTGGGGGAGGGTGATGGCAGTGGGGGAGGCTGACAGATCAGTAAGGTAAATGTGGAACAGAAGAAGAGTCAACAAATTAAGAAATGTAACCAGAGACCACGGAAAATATTAATTTGTCTAGCTCCCATCACTGTAAAAATCTGGCTTTATCCATTCCACACTGCAGTTTGCCAAGGCATATCAATTCCTTTTTAACTCTCTAATTTATCCTTCTATATATCTTGGTGAAGCTTGGCCCAGAAATTCTGAGCGACTGCTGCTCACACATTTGGCTCAAACCTTCCACACCCTTCCCTGCCTCACTTAGCACCAGGCTCACCCACAGCCTTCCTCTGGCCCCTGCTGAGAAAAGGACCAAAATGCTTCCCATCAGTCGCAGCACCCAAAAAACCCAAGCCCTGGGCAGTGCTGTCCTTGGCAGCTGCCTGGGGTCATGCAGAGGCACCAAGTCAAAGGAGAGAATTCACCCTCTAGTGAGCCGCTCGGGCCAGATGGCCTTCCCATGTTTCCATTACCTTGCAGCCTTCACAGGTAATACATCGGTAGTGGTACCCCGTGGCTTTGTCTCCACATACAACGCACTGCTCATCTTTGTCCAAGTAGCTAGGGATGTACCCTGGAGGAGAAAACAAGAATGGAGAGATCAGAGCTGGAAGGGGGAATACAGAACTGGGACACACCAGACTTCAATGGGCCTGGCCACCCTTACTCTCTTTCACTGGTCACTATTACCTGCTGGCTAGACCCATATCACCTCTGAAACACAAAGGGGCCATATCACAATTTTATATCTTTAAAAGCAACGCACTTTACGAGCCACTCGCAGCTCTCAAAGTCGCCTCCCTTTTAGAAACACAAGCAACACAACCAAGCTGCACAAAACCACAAGGTTAACACACTACAAGCCCTTCCAGATGGGTGTTGTGTTGCCGGTGTATTCTGCAACGTGGTTTTGGCACAGTAACACTGCTTTAGTGGCAAATTTATTCTGCTTTATTAATGGTCCTGTGATGCTTCCCCCATGCTACCACATTACAGTAGTACTTTGGTTCTCAAACGCCTTGGTACTCAAAACAACTTGGAACCCAAACACTGCAAACCCAGAAGTAAGTGTTCCGGTTTGCGAACTTTTTTCAGAAGTAGAACATGCTCCGTTTTGAGTGCCACACTTCTGTTTTGAGTGTTATGCTGAGGTCTGTCTGTTTTTGCTATCTATTTTGCATTTTTGTGGCTCTTTCGTTTTTGTGACTGTGTGGAACCCAGTTCAGCTACTGATTGATTGATTGTGTGACTGCTTTCATTGCTTCCATTTTATGGATTGATAGTCTCATTAGATAGTAAATTCATGTCAAATTGCTGTTTTAGGGGTAGTTTTTAAAAGTCTGGAATGGATCAATCCATTTTGCATTACTTTCTATGGGAAAGCATGCCTCGGTTTTGGAACGCTTTGGTTTTGGAACCGACTTCCGGAACGGATTAAATTTGAGAACCAAGGTACCACTGTATTGCTGTCTGGAGGTCTCTCTCTCCATTCCATCTGTGAAGTGTGAAGGTGCTGGACTGGTGTCTGGAAATGGTGAAGGGCTGGGTGGGGGCTAATAAAGATGGAGATGCTGTGAGCGGATGGCTTCTGTATCCGGGAATTAGGTGTATGACCTATCCTGGGAGGCATGGCTTTCCCCCTGAAGGAACAGGTTCATAGTCTGGGATCACTCCTGGATTCCAACTTGTCATTGGAGCCACTTAGGCAAGGGGAGCTTATGCCCAGCTTAGGCTGGTTGACCAGCTGCAGCCATTCCTGGGTCAGCCTGGCCTTCAGTGATCCATGCTGTAGTGACCTCCCAGTTAGACCACTGTTAAGAGGGAGGGAAGCACAGGCGGAGTGAATAAGGATCAGAGAGCAGGGACAGAGCTGGAGAGTGAGAAAGCTGGTGACTGTATATGTGGAGCATATATGGAGCAAGGAAGGCCAGAGAGAGGCTTTGCTGGCGAGCCCCGTTTCATGTTTCAGCAGCCAGGGATCATTCCTGAAGCCCTTACAACTTCCTCCCAAACCCTTTCTGACTAGGTCTTCTGGAAAGGGCATTCTGGAAATCTGAGCATATGCTCAGAGCTACTCTTCTCTTTATGAATGCTAACTTGTACCAGGTCAACCTGGTTTCAAATCTACCTGCAGCCACATCAAGCTCACTGGGCGAAACTTGGGCCGTTTGCTTTGACTTTCCTACAATGAAGGGTTGTTATGAACATACAGTGGGACAACACCACATATGACTTTCATGGAGGGGGGGATGGCAGGATACAAGTATTTGCCCCAACTTTAATTTGTAAGCTGCCTCATATCTGACTTGGCTTTGCTTCGCTGGCAAAACATGAAGACTGCAGGCCTCCTTTGCGGTCCACCCCTCACAGCACAGGCACCCCAAGGCCTGAATGGCTCTCAAGATCCCCTCTGACCCCACATTCCAGGAGGGAGGGGGCAATGGCAAGGCCTGTCCTTGTCTGCTCCCCCCACTTCCAGGCTTCGTTAGTCTTTCTGAAAGGCTATTTAAAGTACCGCTAACGAGGGCGGCTTTCATGCAGAAAACACAACAGCCATGTACGTCCACAAAAAGGCTCTTTATCTCTGTGCTTGTGGGGGGTTGTTGAAGGGGAAGGAAGCAGCCTGCGACCCCCCCTTCCAATTATCTCCTGCCACCACCACCCCCAACTCACGTAACCTTGCTTACCCTCCAGGGCCTCATCAGCCCTGATAATGAAGGTGCCCCCTCTGTCCCCTTCCAGGAAAAGGAGCTGTGTTCTCTCATTCACCCCCTGCCCTCACAATGTCCTATTGTCTAGGGTTGTGGCAAGGGTCACCTCCACATGACCCTAGGATGACCCAGCCATGACGGAAAAGGGGACGTGCCCCCCTTGCGGCATTGGTATGCCTGTGTGGAGGGGGATAAAGCCTAGGTCTCAGCTGCCTTAAAGCAGTGGCATGTTGCTTAGATATTTGCAGCATCCGAGACTGGATGGAAGGAGCGAGAGATAATAAATAAATAAACGAAACATGCAAAATTCAGGCCACCTTCTCGGCCTGCTTGGCCCACAATCCCTTACCCCTCCCCAAAGCCTCTTTTGCCTGCACATTCCCATTTCCTGCCAACAAATGCTCACGTTCAACTTGGCCCTTCTGTTTCGTTGGCCTTTTCCGATTTATAGAATTCATGGCCGATTTATAGAATTTATAAAGAATTATATGTTGTGTGTGTGTGAGAGTGAGTGCCAAGAGCATCTGGGAGCAAACATGAAAGATGTGATTTTCTTTAAAATCTCCCATTGCACATGCTTGGGGGTTCTGATGTATGTATATCAGTATATAAACGACACATGCATGTTACGGATGTGCCACATGTTCACTGTGAGAAACACCAGTGATTGTGTTTGGTGAGTGGAGTTTGGAGCTTTCTCTCAAAAGATAAACAGGATAAGAGTTGGCCGAGGGCCAATTCTGACGCGATGTTTTCCATACAGCCACACATACTTGTGCACTTTTGTGCACACACGACAAATTTACCCATGGTTTCCTTACACCAGTATAGATCCCTGCTGGGGAAAGTATCATGCCGCAAATTGGCCCTTGTAGTTTAGGAGCCAGAAGGTTCCTCAAACCCTGTGTGATTTTCCAGATGGAGGCAATGGGATGAGGATGAGGATGTGAGAGAAGAAAGACAAGGTCTTAAACTCATCTGGAATACAGCTGTTAGCAACATGAAAGCATGATGGCTTTTGGTGCTGGGGGGGGGCAGGAGGGAAGACGAGAAGCCCTCCCCTCTCCTTTGCCAGCAAGACAGCTAGCATCTGGGTAGGAAGAGAAAGCTCTGAGTTCTGCTGTGACGCTTTCCCCCCTCCCCAAGAGACCACACAATTTGCAGCCATGTTAGACCGATTCCCATTTCCACGTTTGAGACTGAAAAATCAGCTTCCATGAGATTAAAAACGGACTGTGAAAAGGTATCCCATTTACACAGCCACCGAACAGGGAATCCCCTTTAGCGTGGCATATTAATGGACTTCCCACAGGCATGTTACGATCTAATGTGTGCCACAGAAGATAAACTAGTATGCATGGCCCTTGCAAATGACACACTGCATGCCATATGTGACTGCCACCCACATCACACATTACATCGCACATTTAATATGAGAAGGAGGATTTATATTTTTATTTTACCATGAGATCCTGTGTCCTTCAAGGTTCATTGAAGGTATTGCCTTCCCTTGGAACAGAGGGCATGGACCCAGCCCCTTACAATGACTCTTCTAAGGAAAGGGATGTCTTTGCCCTTTAGACCAGGCCAGGAGGACCAGCACAAAATCAACCACCCAACCCACAAACAGCAAAAGGAAAATAGTAATGCCGGACTTATTGCAAACAGTGAAGCTTCCATTGGAACAGACGGGAGAGGACAGAATAGGAACATGGGGAAGCTGAACATAGGACCCAAACCACAGGGTCCACCCTGACTGGTAGCAGCTTTTCAGGGGTTCAGGCAGGAGTCGATCCCAGTCCTCCCAGGAGATCACAGAAGCTGAACCTGGGGAACCTTCTTCATCTAGTGCTCTGGCACTGAACTAGGGCACTTCCACAATGACAGCAGCGGACCAGCAGTGAATCACACACAGCAAGTGGCTAGAAAAGCTGAATCTGCACAGGATGTGTCAGGCCTAACAAGCAGAGTAACTCTTCTTTGGTAGGTCTTGCCCCTATGAAGCATTTGGGGAGACTGAAGGCCCCTGCCTTTCCACAGCTGCCTAAGTCCCCTCCTCGGGGTTTCCGCCTTGGACCTGCTACGTAAAATCTCGAACCTGGTATTTCTCTCTCTCTCCCTCCCCCCCCCCCTCGAAGCATCTTGCTCCTTTCATTGTGAAATGAGCTACTGCATGTCTTCTAAATGGAGATCTTTATCCTAGTTGGTATCTGCATGGGATTTGAACTGATTCTACACATGTGCTATTGTTGCTTTGTGTGTGTGTGTGTGTGTGTGTGTGCGCGCGCTCTACATATAAAATTGTTATTGCTCTTATTAAATTTATATACCGCCCTTCATCAAGGGACTACAGGGCGGTCTACAACATAACAAAATATGAGAAAAGGTTTTATTTATTTGAAATGCTTGTTATATGTGCAATTGTTTTTATTCATGTAACCACTTAATAAACCTCTTAAATTATATTGTACGCAGCTTCGGAATGCCTCATGGGAAGCGATTCATAAATGTGCCAGTAATAATATTAATAATTATAATAGCAACAGTAGCAATAATAATAGCAATACGACCACTACTACTATATTTTGGGGGAGAAAACTCAGGTATTATTCAAGTGAGAGCTTTGAAGAACTGAAGGTTTTAACAGGAGATGGGAATCAAAATGATTTGATTTGGAATGTGTATCTGTGTGGGGAGAGGGTGGCTGACTTGAGCGGGTGGCAGACCAATGGGGAGCATTTTATCCTAAGAAGCCAATATCCGGCTGAGTACTCTCATTCACAAACCCGCACATCACTGCGCCTTTGCCCCATGACCCATTGTGGCCTCACCTCTTGCACCCCCAGCCCTTTAGTGGTTTATCTTCCGGCTGCAGACTCTGCCGTTTGAGAACCGATATCCTGAGCTGCCCCGTGACCTCCTTCTCTGGGCCAGTGGAAAACATCAAAAGGACTTCAATGGGTTCAAGGACAGAGTTGGATAAATTTTGGGAGGATATCCTGTTATTTATATTCTGGAGTCTCGGGGCATCGCTTGTTTGCATCAATGAAGGCTCCCCACCCCTCCTGCCTGCATTTCTCTTTCCCCCTCTAATATGTAATTTTTCTGGGGCATCAAGAGAAGGTTTTGCTACAACTTTATAGAGAGAAACCATCGTGTGGAACTAAAAGTCACATACCACTAGAAATATTTCTGAGGGATCTTGATGCATAGATTGCTGTAGCATCAAGGCTTAAATAGTAGTTTGATTGGAGGCAAATACATATCTGCATATTCCCTGGCTCTGAACTTTGTGGCTTGGCTCGCTTGCTCGAGTCATTTGGGAGGCATTTGGCTTCGCAAGCCTGTGGCTGCGGAAGGCCTGGTCCCCGCTCGCTGCGGCCCACTTTGTTCTTGATTATTCTTGATTAAGCAGAGCGATCAGGGATGCAAGCGAGGTGCTGGTGGGAGCCGGACAAATAGCTAGGATTCTACCAATTTAAACAGCCTGAAAAGGGTGGCTTACCCGACATACTGCTTTTCACCGAACATTGGCTGCTTTTTCTTTTACGTTTCCCATCCGGCCACCTGCGGAGAAGAAAGAAGGGGAGAGGAGATTTAAAACAAAACAGAACTGTGGATTCATCAGGGGAAGGGCAACCTTGCGTGGCTCTTTACCTGCCAGCCTTATAGCATTTTATCCGAATCTGCAGCCCACTTCCCTTAAAAAGCTTTCCCAAGCGCCACACACAACTTTACCCTCTCGCTTCATACAGCTCCAGTTCCATCATCCCACACCTCTTAAAGAACCCAGGAGGCGAGGAGAGCAGTACAAGTGGTCTCACTTTATGTTATCTGAGAGCAGCAGAAGTGATAAGCGGGTTGGGAAGAAGGTTCCCCATGCACACAAACACATACGCACACACATATGCAGATGTAGAGACATAGCTAGCCCCTTCTTGACCTGAGATTCCCATGCTCTCCTTTGCCTCGGCCTTTGGAGCAAGCTCACCCCAGAGCCGGCATGACTCTGCAGCAGGAGGTCAAAAGAGAGAAGCCAAAGCACCACCAGCAACTCAGCCCACCAGTGTTTGGAACTCCCATTGTTCTAGGCACATGTTGCAATAGAGAATTTCATTAGCGCAAGCAGTTTCTGAGCTCTGGGCGCACTACTGCACCTAAGATTTCAGGTCAAAACTGCAGAGTTGAAGGAAAGGAGGACCTTTTTCCGCCTCCCCACTTCCAGCTACAGCCGTACCTTGGTTGTCAAACTTAATCCGTTCCGGGAGTCCGTTCGACAACTAAGGCCGCAGAAGCCGTGTTGGATGAGCAGCTTCCGAAAGATGTTCGCAACCCGGAACACTCACTTCCGGGTTTGCGGTGTTTGGGAGCCAAAACATCCGAGTACCAAGGCGTTTGAGAACCAAGGTACAACTGTACTCTGTGAAGACTGGAGTAGAAACCCTCTTAAGAATATTAGGGGGATGGGAAGGACTAGACCATGTGAAAAATGAATATAGTATTTTAGCTGCAGTTCATTCATTTTCAGCTTTGTATTCTCGCTATTAAAAAGCGTGCTTAGACATTCGATTGTTGCGCCCATAACCTAGGTTTAAGGTGCCATTTAGCTCCATGCTCTCATATCTCAGTTTCTAACACTGCAGCCCATGCCAACCCATGTTTGTCATGCTCAGTAAAACAAAAAAAACCTAACCCACCTAGTGAGCTTCACAGCAAAACAGGGAATTGAACTCTCTAGTGTTAAGTCCAGCAATACTATGGCTGAGCACACACCATACATTTAAAGAACATTCTCTCCCCCCTCAAAAATCCTGGGAATTTTGTTAAGGGAATTTTGTTGGGAGTTGTAGCTTCGAGGGGTAAACTACAATTCCTGGGATTTTGGGGTGGGAATGCATCCTTGCCCTTGACCTCCAGAAAGGAAAGTAAGAGGGAAAAGATGTGAAGGCAATTCAGTTTGCAGCTGAATTGTAGATGCTATGTGGAAACAGGGAGAAGAAGAAAGAGCTCAGTAATACAGTGGTACCTCAGGTTAAGTACTTAATTCGTTCCAGAGGTCCGTACTTAACCTGAAACTGTTCTTAACCTGAAGCACTACTTTAGCTAATGGGGCCTCCTGCTGCTGCCACGCTGCCGGAGCCCGATTTCTGTTCTCATCCTGAAGCAAAGTTCTTCACCTGAAGCACTATTTCTGGGTTAGCGGAGTCTGTAACCTGAAGCGTATGTAACCTGAGGTACCACTGTACAGGGAATGCCTGCTGTCACAAGCTCCCAATTCAGCCACCATTAGAAGCTGCAGATTTGGGGAAGGAGTAATGAGGTACATTATGCATCTTCAATTTGCTTTTGTTCACACATTAAAATCTAGATGATTGTTATCACAGAATGCTCATTTTTAATGAAAAGCTGACTTAACTCATAAGTGGTCCCAACCCCAAAACTCCTTGTTACCCATAATGCAATATAAGGCAATCCAAACTTTTCAAAAACATCTCCTATCCAAATGTAATAAACTAACAGAGTTCTAAAGTTGAGCAAGTGCTTTGTGAACAGAAGCCAACCTTCTGAGAATCTAATTTTTCTCCCCCCCCCCTTCTTAAACTATGCAAGAAAAATACTCCAGACGCTTGCTGAAAAATTAAATCTTGCAGAAAAGATTATTTGAAGTAAGTTAAGTATTGGAAATCACTGATGATCGTTCCAGTTTCCAAAGAGTTGAGGTAAGTATTGGGCATAGCCAAGGTGGAAAAACTGACCTTCTATCTCTATCTATATACATAGTTGACTGCCTTCTTACAACCCATTAAGATTCTGGTAAAAGTGGAAACAGTTTATAAATAACTGGAACATGTATTCTTAAAACATTCCTTTGGAATGACACATTTATTTAATTATTTTGCTCCAGTTATTTATTAGTTGCTTTTCACGGCCAAGTCTATACATTTGCAATTTTTATAATTGAAAGCAACAACACCGCACTGATTTTGGGAACAAGAGACTGGTGGCAATCAGGAAGCTGGTGTGGTTTGTTCTTTCAACAGGATTTCTGAGCTTGAAAAGGCTTAGTTGAAGCTGCAGGGTGGCTATATTTGTATCTGATGTCATTTCCCTTCCATTTCTCCTCCCTGCCCCTGACTGAACACTGCAGCAGATGTTGCAAGGCTGGTTTCATTTTATGCATATTTCCCAGTGCAAAAGGCCAGTGAGCGAAATTGCCAAGTAAGCTACTAGCCAACCACCCAAGGGTGGATGGCTAAATCTACACAATTCTATGATTCTGTTGTTGATGTTTAGTCGTTTGTCGTGTCCGACTCTTCGTGACCCCATTGACCAGAGCACGCCAGACACTCCTGTCTTCCACTGCCTCCCGCAGTTTGGTCAAACTCATGCTGGTAGCTTCGAGAACACTGTCCAACTATCCCGTCCTCTGTCGTCCCCTTCTCTTTGTGCCCTCCATCTTTCCCAACATCAGGATCTTTTCCAGGGAGTCTTCTCTTCTCATGAGGTGGCCAAAGTATTGGAGCCTCAGCTTCAGGATCTGTCCTTCCAGTGAGCACTCAGGGCTGATTTCCTTAAGAATGGAGAGGTTTGATCTTCTTGCAGTCCATGGGACTCTCAAGAGTCTCCTCCAGTGCCATAATTCTATGATTCTATGCCCATCTAATTCAGTCAGATCTACACTGACTGGCAGCAGCAGTGGCTTTCCAGGGTACTTGCCAGCCCTTCCTGTAGATGCGGAGGATTGAATCTAGAACCTTATGCATGCAAATCAGCCGCGCAACCAATAAGCTATAGCTCTTCTCAATTTCCCAAAGAGGTGTATGGAGGCACAGTGGTGATCGGTTTTCTGGTTTTTTTTAAACCAGCTTAACCCAAAAAACAGTGTTAGGATTAACTGCAAACTGAATAATCTCGCTCTTCCCCACCCCCCAGTTTCAAGAGGATTGGGAAAGGGAGGAAACTGCAATTCAAGAGGAAAAGGCTACACAGATTAGGCAGTGAAGGCAAGTGAATGCTATCGGGAGATCACAACTCAAATGTGGGAGGGCTGATTAACAGGAAGGAGTTCAAGATTCATGCATTATTTTTTAAAAAAACGAAACACACACCAATGTCATCCTGTGAACAGAATTTGCTCTAATTCACATGTAGAGCATCTAGCATTGAGGCACTTTAAAAAATAGTAAATAAACAGCAATAATGTGTGTGGGGGGTGTTTTTTTAAAACTTGTATGGTATTCCATCAGCTCTCACCCACTGCCCCAGTTTTGTAGGGACTGACCTCTCAACAGCTTATATCATTTATATATAGATAGATTTTAAAGAGGAGGTTTTTAAAAATCTTTGCAATGTGTTTAAAGGACACCCTTCGTTTAAATAATCGTATTATTACCTGCTCCCAAACCAAGGAAGAAGGGGAAATCTGTGTGCATGAGTCTCCCCGCCCCCCCCCCCCCGCCCCCAGCTTTTCCTTCCAAATTAAATTCAAAAGACAAAATGTCCTTTTTGGCCTAGATTAAAAAACAACAACAAAGGATGACCTCAGTGGCAGCTCACCCAATCGGCCGCCAGTCACTGCAGCCTTATTTGCATGCCGATACCCCATTGGCAGCAACGGCACGAGTGGAATGCAGAAGGTGGAGCCAAGAAGACACACATTTTTGCAAATGTATAGTACTGAAATACAGAAACTAATAGCACCACCCTATTTGCGAGAGACTTTTAGAAGATTGCTTGGGAAAGGAAATGTCTGAATGGATTTTTAAAAGGCTGCAATGTTTGGCTTACATGGGCCTCCTTGGGCAAAAGGTCCCAGGGCTGTGGGGTCTCTTACCCAAAGAAACCTACCTGAGCCCAATCTTGCAGCCTTCTTAAAATCAGTAAAATAATTCCTTTCCTAAGCAAGTGTGATGATGTCGCCCCTTTAAGCCTGGTTTATGGGAATAGGTTAGAACCTCAGAAATAATGAGCTTGACGGCTTCTTGTCCCTTTGCTCAACCTACTCAGATTTAAGTGTAAGCGTTTATGTTAATTAGCTGGATAAGTTAGTGTTGGTTGTTTTCTTACCTGC
This sequence comes from Podarcis erhardii, assembly GCF_964252035.2. NCBI lineage: Eukaryota > Metazoa > Chordata > Lepidosauria > Squamata > Lacertidae > Podarcis > Podarcis erhardii. The sequence goes on along the minus strand of NC_138502.1, from coordinate 27,681,608 downwards.
TGAGCTATTTTAATCTGTGTAATTCTTTGGTGTTTTCCTGTAATTTGGTCTAGTTTGAGTTCCCAAACCTTTTAATTTTGACCACGCTTTTCAGAGCAAGGATCACCCAACACAGCAAGTTTCAAAATGACTTTTGCAAATAGGTTGGTTTCAAAGCAGGGGGGTGGGAAGAATCAGGGAAACTATTACAGTGGTACCTCGGGTTACATACGCTTCAAGTTACATATGCTTCAGGTTACAGACTCCGCTAACCCAGAAATATTACCTCGGGTTAAGAACTTTGCTTCAGGATGAGAACAGAAACTGTGCTCCGGCGGTGCTGCGGCGGCAGCAGGAGGCCCCATTAGCTAAAGTGGTGCTTCAGGTTAAGAACAGTTTCAGGTTAAGAACGGACCTCCAGAACGAATTAAGTACTTAACCTGAGGTACCACTGTATATGCAGACTGCAACAAAATGTTGCGGCATGGAATGTTCCTGTTAGCTATTCCAGTCAGCCATTGATGCTCACCTCTGCGATGAAACTCCACTCCATCCCCTTTGTACCCAGTTGTCCATCTCCCCTCAATAGACAATCAATGTTCCATGATCAATGAGCGCTGCGCAGTCCTCACTAGGCTGTTTTGGGTTTCCCCCCTCCCCCCAGCTTTTTTACCTAAGGATATATTTATTTATTTATTTATTTATTTATTTATTTATTTAGGCAGCTTCCGTGTCCCCCTAGGTCTGCTGACACCCCCCCCCCTTTGTGCATGGGTGCTGCTGTTTTGCTACAAACAGCACTCATACCCTGATAATCAGAAATAGAGGGAAAGATGCAGTGGCAGCCAGAAGGCCCTTCACGGTGAGGCAGGAATGCCATCATTTTGTTCTGCTAGGCTTTCTGTGCCTTTGGTTTAGTCTTGCACCTGTGCTTGGGTGCTTCAGGCAGCAGATTGAGACTGACAGGACTCAGTTCCTACCCATACAAAAGCCATTCCCTCAGAGAACTAGATTTCAGGGAGAAGGGCTTTAATCTACCCTCCCCTCCAAACACACACACTAGTTTGTTTGGGTGAGAGCTTCACAAGATGAGCCCTCACCTACAGTCCAAAGCGACAAAAGCTGTTGCCGCTGCAGAGAGAACTAGTCCTTTTGAACAGCTGCTCTGATACACATTTCCATTTGGAGGCTTCCCCCCCCCCAGCCAACAGAGGGCTTAAACGCTTGAATCACACCAACAGGAAACACGAGGGGGGGGGAGAGAGAAATGATTTAAGTGTTGTTTGGGGAAAGGACCCAACAATAACACAAGCCGGGGCGGTGCGTACGTGCAGCCTTTGAACAAACACAACACATCAGCATGTACACAATGCAGGCTTCTAAAAAAAGACAGTCAACAGTGACTACAGAACCAAGGGGGGGGGAGTGAGAGGGGTGGGTAGGCAAGGCTGGTACTACCAGTTTGTCTTGTCCACCTCCTCCTCTCCCCCCCCCCGCACCCCAGAGGCGACTGCAAAAGCTCCCCAACAGGATGTCCTCTTGTCCACGTAAGGCTTGTAGGCACGGCTTGTACCAGGAGTTCCTGGGACCAGCGCCAGACTGTGCTCTGCTGTTCCTCCGCAGGGGCTGTGCATGAGGAGGCTTGGCTCCCAGCCAGCAAGGCCGGCTCGGCACCTGAGGACAGCGTGTGCCCGGCAGCGAGACACGGGAGGCACGGAGGTGCCCCCTCTCGGCACCTGGGATTCCCTGGGCGGGCAAGAAGGTGGGGAGAAGGTGGAGCAGGGGACAGAATCAAAATGTTCTCGCTCTGGGCTCCAGGTACTTGGCAGGGCAAGGAGTCCATAGGTGACGCCTCTTCTGCAGACCCCGAAGGAGGCGGCCACGCGGCTGCACCACACATTTCAAAGTGCTCCAATGCCATTTTAACATTAATGGCTTTGCCCGCTCCAAGGTTTCTGGAATCTGTACTTTAAGGATCTCCTCTCTGCCCTGTATATTTTGGGGAGCCCACCTCAAGTTGCTTCAGACTGTTTTTTATATTGCGTTGTCATGTTTTCAAACCTTTTATTGACATATGGACAAAATTTCGAAAGGTTCAATACAATAAAAACCAGCAAAATCTGCCTCGAATAATTAAAACACTGTTGTGTAACGTTCACGAGTCCTCGTTGCGTGTTGCAGAAACTTGGCAGCTATATCCAGCTTACCCCCCATCCAGGGTAAACATTAGGAAGGCTATTCGTTTGGCCGTTGCAATGTTGCGTTTTAATGCTGTAGTCTGCCCTGGGGCCGTAGGGGGAAGGGTAATAAATTTAATACAATGATGGTAATGATAATAACAGCAGTTCTCAGCACCCTTGACAGACTACAGTTCCCAGGACTCTTTAGGGGAAGCCTTAAAGGAAATTTAAATACACTAAGTAAGTAAACAAATTCATGCAGCAAAAAAGTATGCATGTGCAGATAGATGGCAAAAAGTTAACCAATGAACCCACATTGATTTTGAGCAAAATACGGCAAATTAAATAGCCAATACATCCATGCTATGGACCCGAGGAGAACGTGCCTCTCAAGTATGTGTGTTGGGAAGTGACTTCTTTTCTACGTGGCCAAGCCTCCTCCCCTGTACAGAAGGTATAACCAGTGAATCAGCTGCCCCTCCTGTTTTCTACGGAGCTAGATAGAGAACCCAAGAGTCCTGGCCCTTGCTCCTCCAACCGCTGTAGCTGACAATCACTCTCTCACAGTCAACAGGGCATGAACAGGCAAGTACAGAGTACTTTCAAAACATTTTGGAATTTCTGGTAAACACATGCTACCCAAACCCTTGCAAAAGTAAGGTTCTATCCCTCAATATATCTTCTACCGGCAGACCTTCAGACCTTCCCATTGTTAATCATTTGTGGCACAGAACAGAAAAGGAGGAGCCACCCTGCAGAGTGCATTTCCCTCATCACCTGGAACAACTAGAGCCGTTCCAGCCTGCACAGGATCATTTTAGAAGCCAGGAATTCCAGGGAGGTTTCAGCTCCTGTAACCCTTGTTTGAGCACAGGCCGGCGCCTTGGTGTGAACAGGGATCAGGCGGATTTCCTGGTGAAGCATTAGTACCCTTCATCTTTAAACAGACACACAAAGAGAGAACAAATCCAATCCCCGATTTCCTAAACTCTCAGAGCCATGCAGATTTTTTTGGGGGGGGGGGTGAGAGATTTGCTGATTACACTAGGATGCAGCACTAACTCTTTGCAGCAGGTGGCAGTGTGGTCAACGTCCATCGGCTCCACCCACAAGGAGGAGGGGGAGAGAAATGACCCTGTCAGCGTGATGGCTAGCAATCTTACACCATACCCCTTCAGACCCACACCCTAGACTTCACAATCTTGAGGGCCAGGAACTTGATTCGCAACGAGGTCGGGGATTTTCAGGAAGTTGATTCCTGCAGCCAGCGACACATTTTTGCAGTCGTCTCGGCTCCCAAAGAATCGCAGCAGCACGCACAGCTAATCCAAAGACCAACCACATAAGCAACACAAGAAAAAGGCGGCAGAGGTCAGCCACACATACCTGGGCTCTGGTGAGCACATACTTTCTAAATGAGGTGTACGTGCATGTGAGCGAGCTAGCAGAAAAGTGGTTGCTCAAGGAGCGGGGTGACAAAACCATACCTTATCCGTCACAATCGTTCCTACCTCCCACATGAGACTAGGGAACAGATGTCCTGCCCCATCTCTGTGGGGCAAGCAAAACCACAGAGCTGCCCAGTCACATTCTCCTTCCCATCCCAGGTGGAGGAGCTTCGCTATTTGCTTACGACAGGAGCGGCAAGCAAAGCCGTGAGAACAAACTTGCCTGCCCTGGGGCCCCGTGGCAAGAACAGAAGGTTGTGCAGGGGGCATGTCCTGTGGCAAGGGCCGTGCCCCAAGGCACACCCAGCTCCCAATCCGGGGCCAGGAGAGATCGGAGTCCGGGAATCCTTATGGGGCCCAATGAGGTTCTTCCTATGTGAACAAAGCACACCCTGAATACTGCACACACGGTTTATCAAGACACATGGAGACGAGGCGCAGGAAAAACGCACTCCATCCCGCTTCACAAGATACCTTGAAAGCACATTCAAAGTGCCTTTCTTCCCTCAGAGAATTCTGGGCACTGTAGTCCACAGGGTTACAATTCCCAAAAACGCTGAGCAAACTACATTGCCCAGAATCCTTTGAGGGTGACAGAATGTGCTTCCATCTGTGTAAAGCAGGAGTGGATAATCTCAGGTACACAGGTCAAATGCAGGCCTCTCTATCTGGCCTGTGGGACTGTTCCCAGGCCACACACCTCCAATTGGCCCAACTCCACACCCTTGTTCAGGTCTTTTCCCTGTCTCTGACCTGCAATAATGCCTCTTGCTGGACTGGATGCAGAGGTGTCAATGTTGAAACCTCTGGTTTTTGTGTGGCTGGTCTGAGGCCTACTGTCCAGAGATAAGGGTTGCATACACACTATACCTTTGGAGCACATTCAAAGCACATTCCCTCCCCTCAAAGAATTCTGGGTGCTGTAGTTTTACCCTGCACAGCATTACATTTCCCTTAAAGAACTACACTGCCCAGAATCCTTTGGAGTTGGGCACTGTGCTTTAAAGCTATGCATCCAGAGGCGGATTACTGGCTTCGATTGAAACCGTGCTTGGCCATTTACAACTTCGATGACACATGCCCATACACCGTTGGCCTGCCAACCCCTTCCTTGCTGGGCTGGTGATTACATATCAATCTCAAACTCTCCCCTTAATCGCTGATTGCTCTGTGCTGCAGCTGCAACCACGTCTGTCCCAAGTCCTGCCTACCATCCCACCTCCAATGCCCTTTACCCTTTGCTCTCTGAATGGGTTTGCCTGGGGTACATTATGGAGCAAGTCTGCCACCCTGTGGCCAGGTGTGATCATCACACCTGAACAAGAGCATTTATTTTAATTTTTTGCCAAAGGGGTGTATGTACAGTGGAGAAATGATAAGGGAGCTTTTACAGCCCAGACCCTGCCAAGCCTGCACTGCATAGGTCACAAACATGAAGAGTTTCCCCAGAACCGCATTGTGTCTGCCGCATCTAGACTTCCACACACAGAAGTGCCCCTCCCGTAAAATGGCCATAAGAGTGTGCATGAGGGCACGTAAAAAAAGCCAACAACCCCAAAAAACCCCACCAGCACCTTTCCACACATCACCACCGCTGCTTGTGTAATGATACAAGTGCAGGTACAGGTGCGAGCGTGTTGCGGCAGATGATCTTGCAACACAAAATCAGGATTACTGCCGGCAAAAAGGCAGAAGCATCTCAAAGGACTAGAAGTGATGTTTTCCCCCCTGGCGCTTGGCGGGAGCCAAATTTCCCAACCCTGGGGTGGGAAGGGAATGAAGAAGCTGTTTGCAAGCACTGTTTGAACTGCAGATGCCTTTCGTGAGGTTTGCATTTCCTGGCATACACCTGTTAAGGAATCCTCTCTGCAGCTACCTACAAGGCCCTTTACCTGCAGCAAAATGATGATGCTAATGGCTAATAATAGTAACAAGCAAAATGCTTCGTATTTATGCAGCACTTACCCAGGCATTTGGCTCGGTGACTTTACAACGAGCCTGTAAGGTAGGCCAGTGCTGTTATCGTGCTGCTGCAGATGGGAAGCTGAGGCTGCTAAGGCCAGTGGCTTCCCATTGATGGGGCTGGCTAGTTTATGGCAGAGTTAAAAACTGGAGACTTCCCAACTTACCCTCTTAGCTACTCTACAATGCCCTTTGCTTCAGGGTGGGGTGGGGGGAGGGAAGCAGGGGAAGAGGAATCTATAATACTGTGGTCTGGGAATGATTCCACTACCTTCCCTAAAAATAAAATTGCCTTGTGGAGGATTCCATAAACAGGGTTTTACTTGAATTTGAGGCATTATGAAAGTTGGCATCAGGAAGGGATTTCCCTCCAGAACAAACTGACTTGCGACCCATTGTGGTTTTCATATTTCTCCTCAGTTGCGGCTTGGCTTGCTTCCTTGAGAAATCTAAAGCTCTTTTTTATACTTCAGCCATCTTTTCTGTGGTGTGTAACTTCCCTCGGCTGATGGCTCACTGTGGCTTTCAGGGGAACTCTGTGTGTGTGTGTGTGTGTGTGTGTGTGTGTACATATGCTTGGGGTGGGAGGTGGGAGTTTGCCCTCACCAGCATGTCTTCCCAGCACCAGGGCTTGAACTGCATTGATGTGGTCTCCTTGCCACAAGGATCCTGCACATTCCTTGCTAGCCCCTAATCCCATACCTATGTAAACGCTACAACTGGAAAACTCAACATCTGCAAGGAAGCGCCCCTGTGTGGTGTGACTTTTGAGTTTTTCCAAAACAGGCCCAGATTTGCTTCTTCTCCACCCTTTATTTGCAGGGGTGGGGAGGGCAGAAGTGGGCCATTTGTTTTGCTCAAAGATGTTCACCGGGTGCCTTCATTACGTAGGTTTCGACACATACTGAAAGCATCTCAAATTACCCTAGCTTTCAACACCCAATATATTTTAGTGCCCACCCTATTCTCTTGGCTGTAATTTATTTTAATGTTGTGTTTTTTAAATGATTACATCTCACCCTGGGAGCGCATGGTGAAGGGCAGGGTAAGAAATCTGAAAAAACATTAATAATAATAATAATAATAATAATAATAATAATAATAATAATGGTTTCAATGAAGTCCTTTTCAGCCTCCTATTTTCCTGCCTTGGCTTAGTTTACCCGCTGAGCCACTGCAGTGTGCTGGATGTGCCCTTCTCCCCTTGCAGTTCTGGCAGGCCTAGTGTCAGCCTCCAGCAGGGCAAGCAGCAAATATTTGAAGCCTGGGATTGGTAGCAAGCGGCTAGCAGGCTGCGTTCCCATCAAAAAGAGGGACGAAGGAGACAGGAACTGCCTAGCTAGTCCATTAGAGGGTGATGTTTGGAGGGCATCACAAAGTCCAGATGTGGGGCTGATCTGGGGTGCAGACACCCCCCCCCGCTTGCTCCTCCCACCCACACCCACCTCAACATCACTTGTTTTTCTCCAGACTCACTGTAAAAGGTGCTGGGGAGAAGGCTGGTTTTAAGGATGGATTCCACTCTGCCACTGACTCCCTGTTTGGCCTTTGGCACAGCCATCATTTCCCCTGCCCATTTGTACAACAGGGAATGGTGGAAACCTTGTGGGGAGGGGCAAAGGCAATAAAAACACTTCGCACACATGCAGAAGGATATTGCAGCTGCATGGACAAAAAGGCAGCCGCTTCGCGATGCTTGGGGGCAGGTGGAAGGTGGTGGTGGTGATGGAGGGGAGATTATTTCCTACATAATTTGGTTTCCCACTCCCACCCTGCACGACTGTTCTGGCTGCCAGCGCTACATGCCAGGAAAGTCTGGGCAAACAGAGGCAGCAGCACAGCTGGCTGACGGGCGGGCAGACAGTCTCGCTGGCAAAAAAAGGCACCTGCTGAGTTGTGGGGCCCATTAGGGCCCAGCCGGTGCCAGTGTCGGAGAATGGGCCCATTATCCTGACCCCCACCCTCTCCCCTTGGCCCTTCCGTATGGCCCAGATGGAAGGGGCAAACAGGATGGGCTTGCGGCCTGGCACACATAGAGGCGAGCCCTTCCTAGGACTGCGACTCTCGCAGCAACACTGTGGAAAGAGATAAAAATCACAGCTGTTCTGGCAGGAGACTGAGTAGGACATCAAGCTCCCAAGCGTATTCTCTCTCTCTGTTCTATATCAAGGAATGCCTCTGCATCTTAAATTATGCAGCTTAATTATATTTGCATCTATGAGAGCTACTCTAGCACAGTGGCTCACAGACTGAGCTGAACCTAGGAAGAAGATGCCTTATACCAGGCAAGTGTGTTTATCTATCCAGCCCAGTAGTGTCTACTCTGGCAGGCAGTGGGCCATCAGTGTTTCATGTACAGCCCCTTCCACATCTACCTGCTGCTTGAAACTCTTTACTGGAGTCTGCGAGGGATGGAACCTGGGGCTGTCTGCAGGCAAAGCACGTCCGCCCTCTCCCCAGGAACTGTCTGATTCGAGCTTCGCCTCTGCTCTGAAATCACCGGGTGGCCTTAGGAAAAGCCATTCTCTCTTCTTTAGCCCTCTCCCCTAATCTGTATTAAAACGGAGATAAGTAATACTGGCCTACCTTGCAGGGTCTTTGCAAGGATTACCAAGAAAATGAAACAATTCTTTGAAACCCTACAAAGTGCAAAATGCAAATGCTAAGGATTAAAATCGGTCTACCCACTTGCAAGATAATCATCAGCAAAATCCACAAAGAGCTGCATTACTTCATTTTGTAGATCACAGACTCGTAGAGTTGTAAGGGATCACGAGGGTCATCTAGCCCAACCCCCTTGCAATGCAGGGATCTTTTGCCCAGTGTGGGACTCGAACCCACAACCCTGAGATTAAAAGTCTCATGCTCTACCAACTGAGCTATTGACAAATAGGGCGCAGAGAGGAAGGGAAGATGAGATCTAGGACACCTGGGTTCTGTACCCCATTGTGGATGCTTGTTTGTTTTGTTTTTGTTAAAAGTACTACAGGGTGAATATGTACTCTTGTTATATCATCTCATTGATACCCTTCCATTGTCACCACAACAACCCTGCAAGGTAGATGAGGCAGAGACGGGCTGAAAGATACGCAAGGAGCTTCACGGTGGCTGAACTTGGGTCTTCCGAGTCCAAATGCAACCCTCTGATTTACTGCATCCTGAGAGAAGTTACGGGGGTCTGAAGGCACCTAGCACCTCTCCAAATTGTGACACTTTTCATCACACAAAGCTCAAAGCAATAACCCTGCACAGTAGCCTCAACGGGGAGAGTGAGCTGACCGAGGCAACAACACCGTGAGTTTCATGGGCCATTAGCCACAGTAGCCAAATGGAACCTGTGCATACAGCGGTAATACACCTCTGAGTGCAAGAAGATGGGGAGAAACCACAGCAGAAGGCCCGGCCTCGCTGTGTCCTGCTTGCAAGCACCCAAAGGCACTTGATTGGTAACTTCTAGGATAGATTGCTGCAATGCTTTATGCATGGAGAGGCCTTTGAAGACGGTTTAGAAGCAGGAGCTTATGCAGAATTCAGCAACCAGGCTGCTCACTGGGGCAAGGCAGTCTGCACACATTAATACCAATCCCAGCCTGATGAAATGGCTACTGATTAGTTTCTGGGCCCAGTTCAAAGTGCAGGTTTGGGCTTATAAAGCCTTATGTGGCTCAGGATGCCAAGACCTCAAGGACTGCCTCTCCCCACGTGAAACCACCAAGACCCTGCATTCAGCATCTGAGGCACTTCTCTGCATGTCCTCCTCAAGGGAGGTGCGGAGGGCAGCAACCAGAGAATGGGCCTTCTCAGTGGTGGCTCCCCATTACCAGAGTGCTCTACCTGAGCTGGCACTCCTGGAGCCATCATTATCTGTTTTTTATTCACCCGGGCTTTCGGATCTTCATTTCCTTATCTTTTATTTAGTGGGACAGATCCATTTCATACATACGTACTGTATTACTTGTGGTTTTGAACCCTATGTTGGGCAGAGAGATTCCTGCATTGCAGGGGGTTGGACTAGATGACCCTCGTGACCCCTTCTACAACTCTATAAAAACCGTCTCCCCTTGTCAACACCATAAATGCACAATGCAAATATTATTCTGGAGCCCGCTCCACATTTTTGCACCCTCATTCACACCTGTGGCTGGGATCTCAGGCAGCCCCAACCAGCGGCTGGCACCCACCCAGAGCATAGCACACCCCTAGCTCCATAGCTATGGAGCCCTGGGATTCGACATATAGGTTATTTGGCTCATGCATCAAAGGAGAATGCAGGTTCAAAAGCTGCTCCGCCTCTACCCTAATAAGCCTTCGTGGAAATGCTTCTCCTGATTTACTTACCAGATTAAATGCAAAACACCAAACTACTTCTCAGAAAAGCAGATTTATATTAACAGTAAAAAAAAAAAAAGGACTCGAAGGAACATGCAACTGCAGCGATAAACTTCTGATACCTCAACCATACTTGAAATTCAGAAAAGAAGATGCCTTTCACTTAGGTTGCTTCTGATTTGTTGCCCTACACTTTCCAGCGCAATTTCCCCTCTTTTTCCTTATCCCCAAACGTCCAGTCTTTTGGAGGAACAGGTTTCTTGAAAGACCACCCCAATCAGCTTTAACTGCACAAACAATGTTTGCTGGGATGTGGCAGAATCCCACCCAAGGAGAGTGACAGTCTGGGATCACCTTTAATTTTTTAAAAAATGAACTTCACTTTAGGACCATTTAAGAGTTACGAATTCTCCACTCGCCCCATTTCTGTGCGGGTCACTCTTTTGAAGGGTGCTTCTTGACTGGAAGGAGGCAAGCCCAGTACACAGACCAGAGATAGAAATTAGCCAGGCGCGTTTTGTGCCTGGCACAGGTCCAATTGCGACCATGTGGAGATCTCTGGATGCCAGGTTGGCAACTGAAATCTCCATCTGGCTGGGCCTTCCAGCTCTCTTAAGCAAGTAAGCAGAAGAGCTTATTCAGTGCATTTATATCCCACCTTTTTCTCCAAGGAGTACATGGTTCATTCCCCGCCTCAGTTAATCCCTACAACAACCCTGTGAGGTAGGTTAAGAAGCTAAGAGGCAGTGAGTGGCCCAAGCTTACCCAGTGAGCTTCATGACTGAGTGGGGATTTGAACCCTGGTCTCCCAGGTCTGAGTCCAACACACTAACCCAGGGGTCAGCAAACGTTTTCAGCTGGGGGCCGGTCCACTGTCCCTCAGACCTTGTGGGAGGGCCAGACTATATTGGGGTGGGCGGGGGGGGGGGAACGAACGAATTCCTATGCCCCACAAATAACCCAGAGATGCATTTTAAATAAAACCACACATTCTACTCATGTAAAAACACCAGGCAGGCAGGCCCCACAAATAACCCAGAGATGCATTTGAAATAAAAGGACACATTCTACTCATGTAAAAACATGGGGCCAGATCTGGCCCCCAGGCCTTACTTTGCCTACCCATGCTCTAACCACTACACTGCACTGGCTTCCTAGAGTACTTCTGCTATGGGGCAGCTCTATAAATTATGTACCGTATTTATGCAAATCTAATGCGCCATTGAATCTAATGCGCACCTCAATTTTCAAAACCTCGAAACCGAAAAAGTATTTGGTGGCGAGTGTAAATGCGGCATCAAATCTAATGCAACGTAATTTGGCCAAAAAAGGTGCACATTGCATTCAAATAAATATGGTAGTTAGATTAATATGGGGAAAGCAAAATGTCACTTAGAGAAGGATCTGAAATACTGTATTGCCCTTGAAGCTTGAATTTGTTTTATTCTGGATTGTTTTATTTACTGTTTTAAACAAGTTGTAAACCACTTTGAGACTTTTTCTTTAAAATATAAAGTGACATAGAAATGAAAATAACAACAAATACAACAGCAGCAGCAATAAATTCCTTTGCCGGGGTGGGGGGGTGGGGAGAAGGAGCCTAGACATTTCGCTGTGGCAACTATAACCTAGGTTTAAGGTGCCATTGGCAATTAGCTTATATATCTGAGTTTCTAACACTGACTCACGCAGAGATGCAATGGGTAGCTTCCCGGTAAGCAATATAATTCTTCTGCGTTTCCACAGTCGAAGAAGTTGAATGGTCCAACCATACACCATAGAGCTATAGGGCAGAATTACTCACCCCTAATGGAGGCTGATTGGAAGGAGGCAAGAACAGAGGAGCAAAATGCCCAGAGGAGACAGGAAGCAGACTCCTTGGCAGGTAGCGGTTTTTGGTTCAGCAGCCTTTAATTTATGGCTTCCTAGTGATGTGCTAGAAGCTACCTGATCAGTGTGCCCTGCAGTGCTTGGAAATTAACATGGAATGCAGCATGCCACCCAAAGATGCAAACAATAGGCAAGCCTGAGATTTATGGTCAAATCTGCCTGGCTTGATCCAGTGTATCAGGCTGCCACTCCTTAAAAATATGAGAATGCATTCAGTCCACCAAGATGGAGGAACAAGACATAGTCTAATGCTAGTCATGCTCTGAGCAGACCCACTGAGATGAATTTACCGTACTTTTCCGTGTATAAGACTATGTTTTTTTCTTTAAAAATCATGCTAAAAAGTGGGTGTTGTCTTATACATGGGTACTGCATAGGGTGGACGTTTGATTAGTTGCTGCTGTGTCTGTCAGCGGCTATTGTGCGTGTTGATTGGCTGACGCTCTGGCAGCTGGGCGTGTGATTTGCAGCTTCTTCCGGCGATGGGACAGAAAGGAGGCGGATTTTGTGACGAGTGCAGGTGAGCGAATATTGGCAACCCCCCCCCCCAAAAAAACGCTCAACAACTCTGCACAATGCTCTGCAAAAAAAGCTCAACTCTGAGCCATCTCCCCCCATTTTCTTAAAACTGAGTCCCCCAAAATAGGGGTGGTATTATAAACAGCGGTGTCTTATAGACGGAAAAGTACGGTAACTAAAGAGCCAGTGTGACATGGTGGCTAGAGTGTCGATCTAGGACCAGAAAAACAAGGATTCGAATCCCCACTCAGCCATGAAGCTGACTTGGGCCAGTCACCGCCTCTCAACCTAACCAACCTCACAGGGTTGTTGCAGGGTTTAAAAGAGGAGTGAGAGAATCATGTATGCCACCTTGGGCAGCTTGTAGCAGTGGCGTAGCGTGGGTTGTCAGCACCCGGGGCAAGGCAAGTAATTTGCGCCCCCTAACCCGTGGATTTGCCCTAACCCCAGATGTTGCGCCCGGTGCGGCCGGCCCCCCCTGCACCCCCCACGCTACGCCACTGGCTTGTAGGAAAAGGTGGCATACAAATCAACCAAATAAATGCCGTAAATAAAACAAGCGACCCAAGTCGGTCATTGTCCACTAATTTCAATGGGTCTACTCTATCATTGGTTACAACCCAGAGTAAGAGATGAAAAATGGCGGCCGGGGTGGGGGAAAGTTGTTCCTCCAATTCAAGCTTTTTCTTTTCTTTTTTTAAAGGGAAGGCTGACAAGAAACACATGATCCTGAATTCAACATTCAGACACTCAGTTCCACATTTGCCGCTTGCATGGTATGGATTCAGAAATGAAAGATTCAGATACTGGACACCACTAAAACTCACTTTGAGCTGCACACCCTCTATTGCTTCTTCAAGGCCTAGGACCCTCATATCTACGGGACCACCTCTCCCGGTATGCCCCATGGAGAGCCTCATGGTCCATAAATAGCAACACCCTAGTGGTCCCAGGCCCTAAGGAAGTTAGATTAGCTTCAACCAGAGCCAGGCCTTTTCAACACTGGCTCCAGCCTGGTGGAACGCTCTGCCTCATGAGATCAGGGTCCTGCAGGATCTGATTTCTTTCCGCAGGGCCTATAAGACAGAGTTGTTTCGCCTGGCCTTTGGCTTGGAGCCAAATTGATTCCCTCCCCCTCTTTCTTTTTTCTTTTTTCTTTTTCCTTTCTCCTCCTGTGATGAGGCTGCATTTTAATATTTTATGTTTCAGTATTTTAATGTTGCATTTTAATCTTGTTTTTAAGTTGTATTCATTCAATTTGTTTTTATTATTGCTTGTTAGCCGCCCTGAGCCCGGCCTTGGCTGGGGAGGGTGGGGTATAAATAATAATAATAATAATAATAATAATAATAATAATAATAATTATTATTATTATTATTATAGCGAACTCGCTGTTACTGTGTTGATGGAAATGGAGAGAATGAAGGGTTTTTTTAATGGCATCCTCTGAAACAAGCAGCTGCGGTTGGGGTATACGCAAGCAGAACTCCCCAAAATCTGCAGTGCGTGGTGCGCTAGGATCCCTACTGGGTGGGTGTGCCCTTACCGGGTGTCCTCTGGCTCCGACAGGCACTCCACCGTGCTGGGCTTCTGTTCCATTCACCGCAATTCCATCCAGAACCAATAAGGAGAGACCAAGGTGGGCTCCGCCCCCAGAGGCGACGCTTCGCGGTCGCCACGACAGATGCGGGTTTGGGATTTGGGATTTGGGAGGGGGCCGTGAACCGGAGTTAGGAGGCAGGCCCCATCTGCGCCTCCTTCAGTGTCGGTGAGCAGCAAGCATTCTGGGGCGAAACGTGGCGGTGAAAGGCTGAGGAGACAAAAAACAACAACACCACATGGGAGAAACTGTTTGCTTTTTTAAAAAATTCACTTTTTTAATGTGCAGGCTCTTCCTATCTCTTTCGACTTCGGAACACAATGCAGTAATAACAATAATAAAAAGATCCCGACCACGATCCTACTTTAGTGTATGGGTTGTGCAAATTCTAACCCACCACCCACCCAAAGTTCCTGATTATTTCGCTCCAAGCCATGCAGGATTAATTGGGGGTTGTTGTTTTTTCTGCACCTCCACTGCAGAATAATCTGGTAAAGACTCAAGTACAGTGGTACCTCGGGTTACATACACTTCAGGTTACATGCGCTTCAGGTTACACACTCCGCTAACCCAGAAATAGTGGTTCAGGTTAAGAACTTTACCTCAGGATGAGAACAGAAATCGTGCTCCGGCGGCGCGGCGGCAGCAGGAGGCCCCATTAGCTAAAGTGGTGCTTCAGGTTAAGAACAGTTTCAGGTTAAGAACGGACCTCCAGAACAAATTAAGTTCTAAACCCGAGGTACCACTGTACTGGGAAGGACAAATGGAAGAAGGAAAAGGTTTGAGCACTGCTACATTATACCGCTTGAAGTAGCAGCCATGGGGAAGAAACAGACACCAAAGCTTTTCAGACACTACCTTTGAGCATATGCAGAGTGCCTTTTTCCTCATTAACATTTGACCACTTATGGATTCTCCCCACCCCCCACCCCCAATAAAAAGTAATAATAGAGATCAGCTGTCCTCCATGTCACCTCTGCATCATTGGAACTGGAGCTGGGTGCTGCCCCACAAGTTTTCCATGAGGGCTAGAAATACAATCCTTTTTGAAGACTGAAGACAGAGAATTGCTGGTTGTGGTACTTGAGTCTGTGCATCACATTTCTTGTATGCTACTCTTTAGAGTTAATTGTAGAGTAGCTGCTGGGGGTGTCAGAAAATTGCAACAAAAATGGAAAAGAAAGCGGACCTTTCGTGTGTTTGCCTGTGGTCAGGAATGGAAATCAGTCAAGCGAGTGCTATCACAATTTGTTCACATTGTTGTTTGTTTTTAAGTCTGCAAATGATACGTAATCAATGACACTTTTTTAACATTGTTTTGATGTGTCCTTTACACTGAAATAAATATAAGTTGTAGAAGTTATATAAATAGTTGTGTCGGTTATATAATTTACGTTAAATAGAAGACAGCGAGACAAATAACATAGCTCTTGGCAGAAACTGAAGTGCAGCAGAATGGAAAACAGCGCTGGTTGTTACCAATTGCTGCCTTCTTACATCCCTTGTGGCTGATAAAGAGTGCAAGCTGTGAACCAGGAAGTCTCCGATTCAAATTTTGCCTCTGCTATGAACTCAGATGTTGTCACAAAGCAAGCCACTATTTCTAACCATCAGACAATGTTCTGCAGTTTAGGAACAACCACAACCACAACAGCAGCAGCAACCCACCTTAAAGTGTTGCTGTAAGTGTTACTGAGATAACGTACACAGATGCCCTAAAGCACAATATAAATGCTATGGATTATTATTATTATTATTATTATTATTATTATTATCATCATCATCATCATTATTATCATTATTATCATTATTATCGTTATTATTATTAGATGAAGTTAGAGAAGGAAACAGTGGGAAAAAGCGGGGAATTTTCCCCACTGGAAGATTTGTCAGATTTCTTTTGCTAAAAGACAGGATGCAGCGGATCGTCCTCGTATGTTGCCCTACGAATATTCACCAAGCTGAAATGGCGAGTTGCTTCCTTAGCCCCAGCATGCAGCTTGGCTCACTTGCTTGAGCCTAGAGCTGCTTCCCCATTGACTAACTTTCTGAAGTATACCTGCTCTCCATTTGCGACATATACCGTAAACCCAGAGGGAGTTGTACGTGGCAAACCAGGGCAGCCTTTTCCCATGGAGGCTGGTGGCTTAACAGGAAGATTTCTCTAATTCTTGTAACGTTATTATTGGTGGAGGAGGAAATCACACCAGCTTATTCTTCTCTGATGCTGAGAAGCAAAGATCTCCTCAAGGCTGCCATGGCAAGGACTCTAGGACCGAGCCGGAATCTGAATACAGGCCTTCCAGCTCAGCCATGTGAACTGATTGGAACGTCAATCTGGGACTGCGCCCACACAGTTCTTGCGGAGCTCATGATGGACATAGCAGATGTCCCTTGTTTTCTGTCCTCGGCGTCTGGTATTCAGAGGTAACCTGCCTTGAAGCACAGAGGGTCAAATGAACAACCACCAGTGCGATGTAGCGATGAGGGCAAGGATGGAGAACCTGCAGCCTTCAATATGCTGATGGTCTCCAACTCCCACCAGGCCCAGCCAGAATGGTCAATGGGTGAGGAAGGATGGGAGCTGTAGTCCAGGAACATCTGGAGAGCCATGAGTTCCCTGTTCCTGGGCTAGACAGCATGCAGTTGGCCTGGGGAGATCCAGGTTCAGATCTCCACATAGCCACAAAGCTTTCTGAGTGACGTTGTTGGGCCAGCCACGGTTTCTCAGCATACTCTACATCACAGGGTTGTTGTGAAGATAAAACAGAAGAACAGTGTATGACACGTTGAAGGAAGGTGGGAGAGAAAAGGGAGGGGGAAACTGCCTCATCTAGCAACCAATTCCAGAAGCAGCCCATCTGCTTGCATGCTACAGGGGAGGAAAATATTTAGGCCTACGTCTACCAACAGCAGCAGAACCTCCAACACCAGGTTGTGCTGCAGCTCCTGTTCTGCATTTATAGATTGGCAGTTCGAAAACACACCCACACCCTCTAAGGCTAGAGGGAACTGGGCTGGGAGGACTGGGGTGGGGGGTGGGAAGGAGAGCTGCCAAACTGGTTTCAAGTGGCCCCAACCGGTTTGCATCTCCAGACATTTTCTCCTTTTCTTTTCTCCCCTTTTCAAAAAAGCGCAGGGTGACGAACACCACCACTCGGTATATATTTAAACAAAAGTCAGGCAAACATGGACATTTTCTCTGCCTTCCCCACCCACTCTGGGAAGGTGCCTCAATTCAAGGGAGCGGCGGTGGGGAGCGGATTGGGGTGGGTGGGTGTCTGGTGCTCCAACCAGAACAACCTCACCCTTCTTGGAGCTAATCTTCTCGGCTCAAAACCTGGCAGTTCCAATGTTTAACTCCGGAGCCTGCTTTCAGCACTGGGAGTGAAATAACGCCTCTGAGCGTGTGCAGAGCGAATCTGAAGCAACATGGGGCACTTGGAACCAGCCGCCAGCCCCAGCCCTGGGATTCCAAGGCAGCCAGGAATAGCCGTGCCCTCAAACACCTCAATACAGTGGTACCTCGGGTTAAGTACTTAATTCGTTCCGGAGGTCCGTTCTTAACCAGAAACTGTTCTTAACCTGAAGCACCACTTTAGCTAATGGGGTCTCCCGCTGCCACCGCACTGCCGGAGCACAATTTCTGTTCTCATCCTGAAGCAAAGTTCTTAACTTGAGGTACTATTTCTGTGTTAGTGGAGTCTGTAACCTGAAGCGTATGTTACCGGAAGCGTATGTAACCTGAGGTACCACTGCATAGCAATTACAGTGGAACCTCAGTTGTCGAACGCTTCAAAAGCCAAACAATTTGGAAGCCGAACGCTGACAAGTGAATGCTTCCATTTTCGAAGCTGTGAGGCGCATTTCTCCATTTTTTTCAATGGATTTTGCCAATGTGCAATTGCGCCTCAGTTGTCTTAATGTTTTCGGTCGTCGAACAGTCTTCCAAAACGGTTTACGTTCGGCAAGCGAGGTTCCACTGTAGCACGCTGACTTCCTTCCTCGAGAGGAACAGAAACGTGATAAAAGGTGCTTAGGGTGGACACTGGAGGGATGGCAGAAACTGTGTCACAAAAGGGGAGATGGACAGAGAGGTGATCGAAGCAAGGAAGTGGCGAAAATATAAAGAGGGGGCAGAAATGCTGCCTCGGTTTTCCCAAGCCAAACTTGTGTTATCGTCCGCTGCCTGGAATCTTGCCTCCTTTACTCCACGCAGAGGTTAAAAAGAGGTTAAGAAGCGGTGATGCCCCTCCTCTTCCCTGCATACAGCCCACTTCTTCCTCACACATATTTCTTTCCCCCTTCTTTCTGGCCGCCGCTGCTGCCACCACCACCTCTAGCCAGGCCACACCCCCCCCGCAAACCCCCGCCAGTCTGCATGCGCAGCACTCTTGTAAGGAAACCTGCAGCTTCTCTCTGGCAAGTTGCCAGCGCTGTAACATCAAAGGCGGCATGGAAACAACAGCGGCCGAGAGGTCCCCGCCGGCCTCCCCAGAAGGGGGAAAGAATGGGGAAGAAGAAAGGAGAAAGGAAAGGCAGGGAGGCCCCGGCTGTGTCCTCAAGTGACCTCCCCCCATTGGGGGATTAGACCCTCCTGCAATGGGCTGCTAAGAGCAAGGCTGGGACCCGGGGTTACCCAAGGACATGGGGCAGGATGCTCATAGATGGGGAAGCACCAGGGGGTGGGAAGCAGTCAAGTTCCAGGAGAGAGAAACTACGCTGCTGGCCTTAAACCCCCGAAGGCAGTGAATCTGCTGGGTGAGCAGGGAGCCTGCAGGGGGAATGGTACTTTGAACCCCTAGCACGGCAGAATCCTGGGGTGCAAGAAGCAGAACTGTTATGTAATGGCCCTCAGGACTGTTTTCGCTCATTCGCAGAGCCAGAAAGTGTGCGTTGCTGTCGGCCTTTATCAACAAAAAGGTAAGTTCGCTTCCATCGTTTATCGCTCAGCAGTGAAATGCTTCACTATTCCCGCCTTAAAAGTAATAGCAATAATAAAAATAGTAGCAATAATGAATAATCTCTAAGCCTGTCTGATTACTAGCATTTTAAAGTTGCGGTGGCTTGCAATGAAAAGGAAAAAAACAAAAGCAAATTATTTCTGTGTAAGAGCTAGTTTTGAACGTTCTAGGGCAGCCGAACCTCAGGGTCAGAAGAGCGTATTCTGAACCTCAGGCCTCTTCCCAGGCCAACTTCACAGCCTTCTCAAGAGTGTTTGCTTCTCTGGAATGTGTCCTTGAGAACCAATCTCTCTTGCTTGCCTGGACAGAGGAAGGAGGTGTGTGCATGTTTGAGTGGATAGAAACTTCTTATTGTTTTTTGCATGGCTGGAATGTAGCCTCCTGAAGGAGAGACCTCAGGCTTGTCAGATCTACATGGTCCGTTTTATTTACTCTAACCATGGCATCCACCAAACAGAGCTAAATAAAAAATGATGGAATGGGGAAGGGCTTCTATACACTTAGATTTACAGGGCGGGGTGCCTCTCAGGTGAGGATGGATGAATCTGCCATTTTTGGTCTCCTTCAGATTCTCATTTTCCCCAATATTCAACACATTTACACATCAATGCACAAATTTGTTTTCTAAATGCCTCCCCTGCCCGCAAAGTGTCACCATTTCAGTGCACATTCCTCGGAATACACAGAGTTTCGCATGCTGTTTCCTCTATGTTTTGTTTTGATTTTGAATAAACAAATTAAAAAAGGGGGGGGAAAGAAAAAGCGAAAATTGCAAAGGAGAGCTATGCCTCTGTCCATTTATCATTCCCACAACTGCAAAGTAGAATGGAACCAAGTTTCCCCCCATCTCCCAACACTGAGCACATACATGTTCATTCCAAAAATTTATTTTAGAATTAATCTTGCAGGCCTTCCGCACACACAATTCCACTTCTGATTTTGTTTTGCTTTGTTTCAGCCATTGAATTTAGAGGCGAGGGTAGGGCCTTTCTCTATTGGTGTTGCTAAATCACTGCGAGGGTTAGGTGCCTTTTCCACAATCTACTTCACATCACCCCAAGATCTACCAGTAGATCCCAATCTACCATGCTGGACAAAAAGATTCCTGCATTGCAGGGGGTTGGACTAGATGACCCTTGTGGTCCTTTCCAACTCTACAATTCTATGATTCCATTCTATGAGTCTACCTTTTACTCACCCCAGACCACTGGACAAGGTATCACACCTTTTGCCCTGCCCACTGTGCCTCTGGCCGACACCCACCAGTGGAAGACCCTTAGAATGGCCAAGGAACAGAACAGGAAAGGGGCTACATAGGGGCTAAGTGGCTGGAGCCATGCAGACTGGAACAATCTTAATTCTTAACAACTGGAGTCACCAAGGGTGGGCAGCAGGTTTAATAACAACTCACCAAAGTGCTTTCAAATGTTAAAAGTATTTCACTTAACATTTTACACACGTTCAATATGTGCACGACCACGCACGCTTCGCCACGAACCCAGAATTGAATAGAAAAAGGGTGAAAACGGCCCGAAGGGAGCCCCGAAAGGGCAAAAACAGCACAAAAACGGTGCTAGCAATCTGTCCAGGGCAGGCAGGTGCTCAGTGCACTTCAGGGTACCGGTCTACCCTCCCTTCTTGTTGTTTCCACATCACCCTCCGGTTATGAGGAAGACTGAGAGGCACTGCCAACCTTCCTGCCAGTCTGGAAAGTGCTACTTGTTTTTTTCAAGGCTTTTCAGAGGTTTAGAGGGTGCCCGCAGGCTTTTTCAATGGTGTTCCCAATATACACAATTTATCTTAAACGTGCGGAGCCTCAGAACGCAAGCCCCACATAAAACGGTCGTTGCCTGTAATGCTTTAACCCTTCCAACAATTCAGTCAGTCAGGCTAGTGTTATATCATCTCCATTGGGGGGGGGGGGAGATGCAGCCACACACAGTGACTTCATAGCAAGAACGAGGGTCAAGCCACGAGCTTCCAGCTCAGCTTCTTAGCCACTATGCTACACCAGGTCCAGCCTACATACCAATCTAAGAAACTTCCGCACACGCTTCTATGGGCAAGGCTCAAAGACTGCATTTGGGCGGGGCTGTTGCAATGTCCTTTCTTCCTAATTCAGGCATAGGCAAACTCCGGCCCTCCAGATGTTTGGGACTACAATTCCCTGACCACTGGTCCTGTTAGCTAGGGATGATGGGAATTATAGTCCCAAACATCTGGAGGGCCGCAGTTTGCCTATGCCTATCCTCATTAATGAGGAAGGTTGGGCCCTCAGTGACAAAAATCGTGCAAGGAACATCTGCACGCAGACACATATTGCAACCTCTTCTCAGGGGTCCTTGTGAAAACATTCCGATATACACCTGCATATCATCAAATGAGGCCGACAATTAATGTTACCAGTTTTGTAAACTACAACTTGAAAGCTCAGATACACAGGTAAGCTTGGGAATGTATTCTGATTGCCTGCAAGGTTAAACTCAGGGCCGGCAGAGAGACTTTCCTGTGATCTAAAGCTAGTGTTGTTCCTGTTTGTTGTTCCCTAAGAAAGCTGGGAGAGTCCACAGCGTTCCCTTCTAGTAACTGTGGGGAGGTGGATGACAACTACCTTTGAGAAGGATACTCAGCTGCTGTTTCCTCCTGCTCCAAATACTGAAGGACTAAGATACTGTGCTCCAGAACTACCCACCACTGATTCTAACAATTGCCAACATTTGCTGCTCTCACAACATTTTTTGATGCCAATCAAGCTGCTGTGGTTTTATTTATTTTGGTTTGATTCTAAGTCCAAATTCTCCCTATGCTCCCCACAGGCTGGGTCAAAGCAATGACCGTTTGGAAACAAATATACTATTGTTGCTTTCGAAAGCAGGTTGCAAAAGTGACTGACAAACTGACTCAAGTTTGCAAATGGCGACTGTTTTCCAGACTGATCCCAAACGGCTGCTAGATTTTGGGGTTTTTGTCTTTGCAGATTAACGTTTGGGAAGCAAAGAGCTTTTGGGAGGCAACGGGACATTTGCGACCAAGGAGGAGAAAGGAGCCGAAGACATGCCTCCTCCCAGCCTCTTTCCAAATCTCACTGTGGCTGCTGAACATGAAATAAACATGGTTTCTAGACTTCTTGCAACACTTGCGGCAGAGCATAAAACCTAGGAAGTGAAGGTAGTGATGGGCCAAGCTAGGAATAAGATGTCTAGGATTCTGCCAGGGACAGCTGAAACATCAGGAGACGGGGTTTTCTGGCTCAGCTACAGGACGACTGAGCCTTTTGCCAAGTTGCGGGTAGGGAGGAAGAAAGTGTGGTGGTGTGCAGTAGACCAGCCGTCCCCAACCTGGAGATCCCCAGATGTTTCGGACTACAACTCCCATCAGCTGCAGCCAGTGCTGCTGATGGGAGCTGTTGTTGTTGTTGTTTAGTCGTTTAGTCGTGTCCGACTCTTCGTGAGCCCATGGACCAGAGCACGCCAGGCACTCCTGTCTTTCACTGCCTCCCGCAGTTTGGTCAAACTCATGCTGGTAGCTTCGAGAACACTGTCCAACCATCCCGTCCTCTGTCGTCCCCTTCTCCTTGTGCCCTCCATCTTTCCCAACATCAGGGTCTTTTCCAGGGAGTCTTCTCTTCTCATGAGGTGGCCAAAGTACTGGAGCCTCAGCTTCACGATCTTCCAGTGAGCACTCAGGGCTGACTTCCTTAAGAATGGATAGGTTTGATTTTCTTGCAGTCCATGGGACTCTCAAGAGTCTCCTCCAGCACCATAATTCAAAAGCATCAATTCTTTGGCAATCAACCTTCTTTATGGTCCAGCTCTCATTTCCATACATCACTACTGGGAAATGTGATGTCTCTGCTTTTTAATATGCTGCCTAGGTTTTTAAAGATGCTGTCTAGATGGGAGCTGTAGCCCCCCCAAAAAACAACAACTGGAAGGCATCAGGTTGGGGGTAGCTGCAACAGATTGTGTGGGCACCTACAGTGAAACTCTCCCCCCCACCACCACAATGGCAGCTGATCTCAGGGGTTTAAGCCATGGTCTGCCACAATCACACAGATGTGGACACTGTGGAACTGTTCTGATTTAAGACCCATGACTTACATTCTCCCCCCCCCCCTCCTCAAAGTGTTTTTTCTCTCAGTTAAGCCCACTTCCAGAACCTATTCCCAAGCTGGGAGGAAAGTGCTTGGGGAGAGGGTCTGCACTTCTGCCCCTTAAGCCAAATATCTCCTGTCTCCTGTTTTCTACGTGATTTCAAGATCTGCTCATCCAGGATTGCCATATTTCAAAAAGTAAAAACCAGGACACCCCAAAATTGTCCACCCCCCCCCCCCGTGATTTTTCAACTGACTTGCCTAAGATCCAGGACAAAGTGCTGCCTTTCCAAAATTGCCCCCAGATGTCAATTCCGCCTTTGAAATCCCAGTAATGTCTGAGAAAATCTGGACGTATGGCAGCCCTATAGCTCATCTCAGGCCTAGTTTGGCATTCATAAACTAAGAGGGGGAGAAGGGTGTGATTGGGCCTCTTGCGGTTGGGTCATATGACTGTCAATCTACTACACACAATTTCCATTTAGCACAGGGGTAAATGCAGCAGTTTTGGCTTTGCAATGAGCCCATACTCTCGATACACTGCATGGCATTTGTGCTTTTTAAAGAGTATGTTTCTTGTCCTCGTGGTTGTAGCAAAAAACATATATAAAAATAAATCAACATTTCTTTTGGAAACCGGCAGTTCTTCCAACAGGTTTTGCAGCACTCTTCTTAAAAACAACAACAGAACAATATTTGCTCCAGTGCAATTAGGGATGTCATTCTCCCTTTCAAATAATAAGCAGAGAAAATGTAGCAGCACATATGTCTGCCATGTAAAGTGAACACTGCCCCATAAAAATCAAAGCCGCCTAAGCCAAACCTGCTTATCTAACATGAAATGTGACAACTAACTAATTGAAATGGCATTGCATTCCTTTTGCCGGGTTGCATATACGTTACCTCAGTGAGCCCAGTGGTAGCCCATTATTATTATTATTATTATTATTATTATTATTATTATTATTATTTTGCCAGACAGCAAGAATAATGTCATTTTGTACTGCGGATTCCCAGTTCCTTGGTGTGAGCTTTGACTCTGGTCTACGGATCTCAAGAGGCAGGCAGGAAGACAATAGCTAGGGACCAGTTTACCTGCGAGATTGCCTTACCCATAAAGGCCCAACTGACTGCTTCGATCTGCAGAATTAGCACTAAGTGTCACGTAATACTCGTTCCACATTTGTAAGAAACTGATCTTTGAGAACTTTGGAACTCCCTGCCTATGGGCCTCAGGCAGGTGCCTTCACTATTCTCTTTTTGGCACTTGCTAAAACAAATGTTTATTTAGGCAAACCTATCCAAACATGTAGAATGTTGACATGAGTTTTTAATCTGTTTTTTTAAAAAGCTTATTGTTGATGCTAATTATGTGTTGAATGTTTTAAATTATTATTTTTAACAGGCTTTAAACTGATCATCTTTTTGTTTTATTCTCTTTGTAAACCACTTTGAGGTTTTATTACAATCAAGTGGTACATAAATCTAGTAAAAATAACAAAGACAAACAAGCCTCAGCCAGGCTCATGGGCCTTCTGACTGCTATCTATTAATTGCTGCCTCTCGTGCCATCGATGCGTAACTATTAAAACAGCCCTAAAAGTTAGAGCACTCCTTTTTCTTTTTCTTTTGTTAGAGCATTTATTAATTTTCCAATAAAAAACATCCAATTAACATATCAAATCACAATCCAATAAAAATAAAAAACTAAAATAAAAAAAATCAAATTGTCTTCCAAATTATAATATTAATTTTGCGACTTCCCACGGTCTGAATTCCGAAGCATTTCCAAATCTCAGTCCTGCCTCTCATCTCTCATCAATGTTTTCATAATTCCTTGTCACAATTTTATCAAAAGTTAGAGCACTCCTTATCCCCACTGGGCAGATGGCCATGGCTGCTGGGAGTTAAGGCTGAGAGAACAGCAGCCTGCCCAAAGGCCAACCAGGGATTCCATGGTTAGGGCTTATTTGAACCCGACACTCCCGAGTCTCACAACATAGGCTGAAAGACACATTGCTCCACTTGCTGTCCAGCCAAAGATAAGCTCACCCAAACCAGGCCATAGTCTACTAGAAGCTTAGAGCACTCACACCCTGCAGGAAAGAGACCTGCAGAAAAAAATAGTTCCAGGTGTCTCAAGCAAGCGAGTCAAGTCACATCCTGCTTAGGTAATAACTATCCCTGGTTTTTATCCCTAACATACAAACTGCCACTCTATCCCTCGGGGGATGAAGATGCTTTCAGGCCCAACAAGGAACCTTTCCAGCACCACAAAAGGAACGTACGGTACATTTTTTTGTGGTTTTTACACACACGAGCAACTGGAAAAGCAGCAACACCAAAGGGCTCATTTGCTCCATTAGCTAATGAGTTCTTGGAACCTCACACACAGAGAAAACAAACTTTCTGGAGCCGATGCCAGAGAAGGACACATCTGGGTCACCAACATTTTATCAGAACATCAGAGGGTGTGAATAATGCCAGGGTGGAGACCTATACAGACCTCCATACGATGTTGGGCTCCAGCTGACATCAGCCCCACTCAAAATGGCCAGTTGCCAGGGTAAAAGGTAAGGTAAAGGATCCCTGGATGGTTAAATCCAGTCAAAGGCGATTATGGGGTGCAGCACTCATCTTGCTTTTCAGACCGTGGGAGCCAGCGTTTGTCCACAGACAGCTTTCTGGGTCATGTGGGCTTTCTGGGTCATCTGGGCCATCATGACTAAACTGCTTCTGGCGCAACGGAACACCTTGATGGAAACCAGAGCACACGGAAACGCCGTTTACCTTCCTACCACAGGGGTACCCATTTATCTACTTGCACTGGCATGCTTTTGAACGGCTAGGTAGGCAGGACTTGGGATGGAGCAACAGGAGCTCACCCTGTCGCGGGGATTCGAACCGTCAACCTTCTGATCGGCAAGCCCAAGACGCTCAGTGGTTTAGACCACAGCGCCACCCGCATCCCCTCAATTTCCAGGGATGGTGGGCATTAGAGTCCCATCAATATCTGGAAGGCTGCAGGTTCCCCATTCCTGGGCGAAGGGGGGGGGTCTCTGGGCCTACCTGGGCATGCAGAACTCCAGCCGCACTCTCGTGGAGGAAGGTGGCACAGTGCCCATCTAATTTCCTCTGCAGAGTCAGGAGGATTGCCCTTGAAGAAACCCGAGTTACCTCGTGATAACTTCCTTCCTCAGGAATATAAAACATGCAACCGCGGATTCCTTTCAACATCCACCCCCTTCAACAGCTTCCCTGCTCCACACAAACCAACAAAAAGAGGCTGATGCAGTTTCCACATCCCTCTGCAACAACGGAAAGGAGGAAGTCGAGTCTCCCACAGGTCGCTTCAAGCCTACAACTGGGCACAGGGAACTAGAGGCTGGCTGTACACAGCGCCTCTGCAAAGTCAGGCACTTACCACGAGTTTTCAGTGTCAGGACTCAGTCTAGGAACCTGTAACAGAACTGTTATAGCAAGCAACAACTCCTCTGAGCAAGAACTTCAGGCCTAGCCACTAAATAATCCAGTCTACCTCCATGCATCTGGGAGGAGAGAGAATGTCTTCCAGATCAGAAACTGCCTCTTCTCCTCACTCTCTGAAACTTGAGTCTAAGCTCCTTGAGGCCAGGAATTCTTTTTGGGCTTATGTTGCAGAGCAATACACATATTAGCAGTATAAAATAATCTAAATATAATATACCGTAATCCAGCATCTGTATGCTGCCATGAATTCACTGGATGGCTTAATATATATATATATAAATACACACACACACACACACACACACAGAATGAATGCTAAATCACTCACCACATCCCCAAAATTAATACACTAATTACTAGTAGTAGAAATAATAGCGGTAGTCATCAGGTATAGTACCCCAACAAGTTTGAGGCCCAGTATTTAATCATTAAAAATTCAATCGTGGTTCTGTCTCTTCACTTAGCTGTAGTTTAGTGGATCAGAGCTTAACTTGAACCAGGAGGACTCCCTGCACCCCAGAAACTGCTTTCCACAACAGGATTCATTCCTGATACACATGAAGAGACAAAAGCAACAGTGCCTCTCTGTTAGGGCTGCCATATGACTGGATTTTTGGGGGTCTTCCTAACACAATTTTCGGGGTGTTTTGGCTTTTACTTTTTGCAATATGGCAACCCTACTCTCAATATACTGTGGAGCACCTTTGGTTCACACCAGCAGGAATCCACAGCCAAGCACATACACAACCCAGGAATTAGCAAGCTGCAGGTCAGGCAGGGCGAAGGATGAGATTTTCTGGCAAACTCCCCCACCAAAAAAACCCACAAACCCCCTCACCCCTCAATCTCCTCTCTCTCTCCCCCTCACTCTTTACAAAGAAATCAAACACTGCTTCTCAACATTTGCACTCTATATTAATTGACCTGGAAAATGACCCTGCCCTGTTTTCTGTGCTCATAAATGGTACTGTGGATTGGAAAAAGCCACCCTCAGCATACAATCCTTTACCCACTTGCACAGGAGTAAGTCCCACAAGATTCAACGGTACTTTCTTTGGAAGAGACATGCTTAGGATTATTTTGCGAAGCACTGAAAGGGGCACCTGTCCTATCAGTTTTTAACCACCTTGTCTCTGGAAACCAAGGTTTTTGCAAATGGCTTACAACATTTTTACTAACCCACTTGCCACAAAATCCTACTCATAAACAAAAATTTGCCAAAAAAAAAGAACAAGTGTATAGTGTCCCAGCCTAGAAGCGGTTCTTATTTGTCACAGGTGGCAAACTGAGAGGCTTTCTACAAGTCTGAGAGTTTAAAGTGGTAAGTCATATATGGGTTTTTTGGGGAGGGCAGATTAATGGGCAAGTCATTTATCTATACTCAGTCCTCATGGGCAAGCACCATGAGGCAACTTGGGCTCAAATCCCTCACAAGCCATTAATTCCTCGGGTAGCCCCATGAAAGCCAGTTCCCCATCAGCCTCAGTTGATCTCATCTGTAAAATGGCTCCCTTAAAGACCTGTGCCACAATGACATTGTGCATATAGAGAGATTTAAAATGGAAAGGAAGCAGCAATGACAGAAGAGTACATTAAAAAAAATAAAAATAACAGTGAATCACAACGTGGGATTCACAATTTTCTGTCTCAAAAGACATGTGTCCTATTATCCAGGTGCCAGAATGATCTCTGAGGGCTCGTCCCTACTTCTGCTTGTCCCGTGTCCAGAAAGCAGTTTTCCACTTGCCCCGTGTTTTCTAGGCATGGCTCCATGAGGTATTAAATGTGCCGCACAACTTTCCCGAGTGCTGCTTGCTCCGCAGGTTTCCCCAGAGAAAAGCAGCAGGGCAAATGGGAGCCTTGAAATGCACAGGGTGAGATTTTGCCCCTGGGACAAACAGGGGAATGTGTTCCTATATGTCAGGGTGGAGTTGGACTACAACTCCCATCATCCATGACCGCTGACCATGCTGGCTGCAGCTGATGAGAGCTGAGTCCAGCAACATCGGGAGAGCCAAATGTTGACCCACCCCTGCTGTAGGTACCTGTAAACTGCCCCACTATTCCCACTGCAGTCCACTCTCCTTCCTTTTTATTGGGGGGTGGGGGAGAATTCCTTGCAAAAAGAAAACAGCACAAAAACCTTCACAGTGTGGTGCAATCTGATGCCAGCTTTGGCAATATCCAACAGCCACAACGCTCTTCCTCAGAGAAACAAGGCAGCGGGGCTCTAAAAGGACACCCCAGGACAGCAAATACACGCTTGAGAGCGAAGGTTGAGGAGCAAGAATGACTCCCCACCATGGAGGCTTTCCTGCCCATGCTGTTTGCCTGCGCCTTTGACGGAGACTAGAGAGGCGGAAAGTAGGTCACATTTTTCTTGGCTGAGGGGGGAAATTCCTTTGATGGATTTATAAAGCAGCAAGTACAGCATAGAGCCGCTAAAAAAGAGAGAAGGGGGGGGGTCGCAGGGATAAGTGGGGAGTGGGTGAGACAAGCTGAAGCTTTAGCTGTTCGTCAGGAATAGAGGGGGGAGGAGAGTTTCAATCCAAGAATAGGTTCTCCTTAAATAGGACTCTCACTACACATGATCTTATGCTGACCTTAAAGGGGCGTGTGTGTGTCTGTGTGTGTAGAAGAGAGATGGAGGGAGGGGGGGTCTCTCCAGAAGGGAACATATTTGTACGTGTGTAAATGCGCAAGCATTTTTGTAAAACCAGTTTCGGATTTCAAAAACCGCATTTTGGCAGCAAAATCTGTGGTAAGGGCTCGTGTGAATATGAAGGTGGAATCTGGAGTGGTGGAAAAGGCCAAATTCCAGAGGAAATGCACACATTTTGAAACTAAGGTGCAATATCATCATGAAATGAAGGGGGTTGGGTTGGGTTGGGTTGGGTAAGGAGGAGGCTTTCCTCACAAATTAGGTTTCAAATCACTGAAGGGCACTTCAGCTTCAACCCAGATGCTTAGAAAGTTGAGGTAATTTTAATGTTTTGTTATTTCTAACTTTTGTATGTTTTGAAGTAGGGAACAGATGTACCGTAACTGGACTACAACTCCTATCATCCATGATCAATCACTGGTCATGCTGGCTGGGGTTAATGGGAACTGGAATCCAACAACATCTGGAGGGCCACAGATTCCTCATCTTTGGTTTAGCAGAATGGGATTGGAATGATCAGGCATGCACGCACCCTCCTTGCAGCCATGTGATGAATGGAAGAAATTGCTTTCCATTTTTAAATCAACCATGGTTTGTTTTTATCTACAACAATGGAAAAAACGGTTAGCTTAAACTATGGTTTATTGAAACAAGCAAGGATTGAAACATGGTTTGTAATCCTGGCTTGTTCACCAACTATGGTGTAAACTAAACAATTTGTCCTTGTTGGATGTAATCAAAATGGTGACTTCCAACTTCTTCCTTGAAGCCACACAGTGGAGGGGTGTGCAAACCCATAGCTTGTTTTGGTCCGATCTTGTAATAGTGCTAAACTAAACCACAGAGCCTAGGGCTTGCCAATCAGAAGGTCGGCGATTCGAATTCCCATGACAGGGTGCGCTCCCGTTGCTTGGTCCCAGCTCCTGCCCACCTAGCAATTTGAAAGCACGTCAAGTGCAAGTAGATAAATAGGTACTGCTCCGGCGGGAAGGTAAACGGCGTTTCCGTGCACTGCTCTGGTTCGCCAGAAGCGGCTTAGTCATGCTGGCCACATGACCTGGAAGCTGTCTGCAGACAAACGCCGGCTTCCTTGGCCAATAGAGCGAGATGAGCACTCAACCCCAGAGTCGTCGGTGACTGGACCTAACGGTCAGGGGTACCTTTACCTTTAAGGTTTAGAACCACATCAGAACTGAGGCAATAACTTGTTGTAAGCCTTACAACAACCCGGAAAGGTAGGCCTGTATTGTTATCTACGTGTTGCTGATAGAGAACTGAGGCCGACAGAGAGAGAAAGCAGCTTACCTAAAGACACCTAGTGAATTTAAAGCTGGGCTGAGATTTAAACCAAGGGCTCTGAACACCACACACTTAAACACAACAGTACACCTGCTCTCGTTCACAGCTATCACACACGACGACAGTACATATCATTTTGCTGCTTATACATACAGCAATCACATACCAGGAAGAAAGTTATTGCTTATAGGCATTGCCTGTGCAGTAAAATAGTCGTGAGAACAAAACATCACATGACTGCCAGTGTGCCATTTGCACACTTCTTCCTACAAAGAGATGTTATTCCCAGAATCGTCACATCTGAGGTTGCCCTCTTCATCTCTCAAGTGCCTTCACAGGCAGCATGTGACAGCATGGCAACATTCCAGCAGGGAGTTTCAGATTTCCTAGCCTCCCAAACCCATATTTGTATTAATTGGCTGAGGAACCCCAGTGCATATACCTCTGAATCCGTGTTGGCAGGTGGGAAGAAATTCTTTCACCTGTACAAAAATCAAGAGCCTCTGCAAGAGGTACAAAATCCTCTGCACCCTCATTTGCAAAGAAGACACAAATTCTGGCTTCTCCAGCGCAGCTGTAGGCTGGCCAGCAAATCTTAAGATTATGCGCAATGTCCTGTAGATGCTGTTGCACTCCAATTCCTATCATTCCTGACTGCTGGCCCTGCTGGCTGGGGCTGATGGGTACTGTCATCTCAGAAGGTCAGCACATTAACCACCTCAGGCATAAGAGTGTTGGCCTAGGACGAAGAAATCCAGATTCAAATTTTCTGGGTGATCCCAACCTAGCCTACCTCCCAGGGCTGTTGTAAAATGGGAGATGGGTAAGAGATTCATGTATTCTGCCTTGAGCTCCTTGAAGGACAAGGCAGGGTAGGAATGTGCTATAATAAAATTAAAAAGAACATTAGTGAGACGTTGTACTCATTTCCCCATCCCATAAACCGCATCAAATTGAAGGAGTAACTTCCTTCCCTCATTTTTACATCTCAGCCCATGTTCGCACCACACATTAAAAACACGATGTTACCTCTTTAAAGCCGTTATGGCTTCCCCCAGAGAATTCTGGGATCTGGAGTTCATTAGGGATGCAGAGGGTTGTTAGGCGAAGACCCCTATTCCCCTCAGACAACTACAGTTCCCAGAGTTCTTTGGGAAAAGGGACTGATGGTTAAACCACTCTGCAAACTGTAGCTCTTGAGTGGAGAACAGGGGTCTCCTAACAACTCTCAGCACTCATACCAAACTACAGACCCCTGAGTTGTTGTTTTTTGGGGGGGAGGAGCCATGACTGTTTAAAATGGCATCATAGTGCCTTAGCTATGTGTTGTGAATGTGGTCATAGTCTGTCAGGGCTGATGGAGAACCTACTTCTGGCAAGCTAAAGTGGAAAAGGCTCAGCTGAGAAGGAAGGGGGAATTTCCGTCTCTCTCTTTGCAAGAAAGCAAACTAGGTGGGAGGAATAGTGGATGCGCTTGGGGATTACTTTTCTAAGGTGATGTGACTTACAGCAAGGTTCAAGGTTGCTCTCTTTCTCTTTCCCCCACAACAAACCCTCTCTACACAAGAGTGCTGGACAAAAACCAAGAATCCCAAAGATTGATTGATTTATAATTTTCAGGTTTATACATTTTGATAGTGTAATTTTATAGTCATTCTAACATTTCAAAACTTGACTTCCTTCCTATACCCCCCCCCCAAAAAAAATCAAGGTTTTGAGCTACACTGTGAATCTTGCTTTCCACCCCAACGGGAATATTTTCTCCCTACCTTCCGAAAACCTGAAACGATGACCCCACCCACAGCTATGGCACTTCGGCTGTGAGATGACATCACTTTGCGCATACTGAGAGTGATCCTTAGAACACCACCCCCAACAGCTGCACATTGCTGGGGGTCAATCAGCAAAAGGGTTGACAAGAAGTCTTCTGGGCAGCTGAGCTACTGTCAACTGATCTCCTCAGCAAGGAACCCTTGATAAACTCCGGAGGAACCCTACCGTTCCTAGGAATCCAGGACGAAAGGCACTGCCTCCTCAGGAAAAAGAAAGAGTTCCCAGATCTTTCTCTGTGAGGTCTGAATCTCAGATATAAAATGCTGGCTTATACCAAGTCAAATCATTGGTTCCCATAGCCCAATACTGTCTACTCTGACAGGCAGCTGCTTTCCAGAGTGCACAGTAGAGACCCTTCACTGTTCAGCTGCCTCTTAACTGGGGGATAAAGGAACACAGGAAGCTTCCTTACACTGAGTAGACCCATTAGTTCACCTAGTGCAGTATTGTCTATACAGACTGGCAGTGGCTTTCCAGGATTTCAGACTGGGGATATTCCCAACCTTACCTAGAGATAACAGGGATTGAACCTGGGGCTCTTCTGTATGCAAAGCAGAAGGTTTTCCTACAAAATCCGCATGGTTTGTGAACAGAGTGCTAAATTAGCAGCCCTCTTTAAAAAAAAAACCCAGCTTGATTGTTCCTAAATGGAGGAAGGGAATAAGATATTTATACTGTTGCTTCCTAAAATAAACAGTTCGGTAAATCTGAAGATAATGTTTTCGCGCACGTAAAAGAAAAGTTAGGAGTAGAGTAGAGTAAACTGATAAAATGAAGCATTGAAACACGTCTTCCGGGGGAGAAGCAACACAGGAAGCTATGAGTCAGGCCACTTGAGTCTTCTAAGCTCAACACTGTCTATACCAGAGATGGGAAACCTATGGCCCTCCAGCCCCGGCCGACACACCCAATGGTCTGGGATGATGGGGAACTGTGGCCCAAACAAACATATGAAGAGCAACAGCTTCTTCCCCATCCTTGGGCTGGTGGCGGAAGCAGCAGCTCTCCAGAGTATCAGACAAAGAGTCTTTCCAAACCCAAGCTGGAGGTCTCACTGATGGACCCCAAGGCCCTCTGCATGCTCTGACTCTGAGCTATGCCCCTTTCCCTTGGTGAGAATGCTCACTCTTTCTAGTGAGTACCTTCTCAGTGCCATCAACATTAGAGGAACAGTTAATGATGGCATGAGAGAGAGCCTTCTCTGTGACTGCTCCCAGATCGTGTGATTCCCTCCCAAGAGAGGTTTGACTTGGCTCCCTCCTTGTTATCTTCCCGCTGCCAGGCTAAGATCTTCCTGTTTGAGAGTGGTTGCACTTGCAGGCGATGCAGACAACCGAGCTGCTGCCAGGTAAATCAGTAATTTGATGCTGGTTCTGTCTTTAACTTGTTTGTTATTACTTTGCATTCTAAAAAGGTGCTTTTTAAAATGCTGTAATCGGCCTCGAGTCCCAAATTTGGGAGGAAAGAGGGACAGAAATACAATAAATCAATACAGTAAATAAATTTAGAATTAGAATCCACCCCATCACCAAACAGCTCGTTTTCAGATACATTTCTTCACACAAGAAGCTGATGAAGGCGATGGACACTGCTGGGATTTTAAAGGTATGCCGAAAATCACACTGCACCTGCCTGGTTGCCCAAAAGCACTGGTGGGACACTGTGCCTGTGGAAAGCTGAATTTCCTCCAGAAAACTAGCTTCCTTGCCCCCCAGTAAGCATTGCAAGGTTCACCCTCTTTTTACAGACTAAAAAAAAAGGCAGGCTTCACCAAAGACTAGCCCTAGTGCAATTGCTCTTAGGGCGTCTACGGGTGTTCTTTGCCAGCACCCCCTCGCCCCAGCTATTGTGCAAACACCCTGGTTGTGCAAGCTTTTCACTGTGCAAAGAAACAAAAGATTTTCAGGTCACCAGTTAAGTTTCCATGATCTCAGCTGCTTAGATATTCTCTCAGGAAAACACCGATCCACCATTGACGGCCAATTCTGCCTGGCTGCCTCGCCAATACCGCCCTTGCACCTGAATGTCTGCTTAGGAAAAGAACTTGTGCGGATCAATGCCCAAGGAGTTTGGGGTTCAGATCGTCCCATTAATCTCTAATTCAGTGTTTCCCTAATTTTTAATGCTCAGGGCTGCAGTAGTTCTTGCTTCTAGATTAAAACATGGTAGCAAACTTCAGTTTTACACACTGAATGCTGCACCTTTAATTCTCCCCCCTCCCCCAGTTCCTGTGAAAAAAAGCAGAGATTGCTGGATAGCCCAGTCAATAAATTATAATGCATTGCACTCCACCTTCCTCTTCACCTAGTCAGTGCTCTGGGGACAGGGATGTGCCTTCAGGGTGATGAAGGTGCTTCTACAATTTCCCCATGCTCGTCACACTGCAAAGGACAGAGTTCCACCTGGGAACTCTGGTGCATACTCTTCTGGAGATGACATCACATATTGGCAGGGAAAGTACCGAGGTGGGGAGGGGGGGAGAGGGAAATCAATGCTGCATAGGGCGGTGGATGCAATCCAACATGGTGGCTTAACTTATTTATACATTTCAGTCTCTCCTGCGGCATGCAGTTTGGAAATGCCATAGCGTAATCTATCCAACAGGGTTGCCATAAGGATAAAATTTAAACAAATGCAAACAAACAAAAACCACACTCAAAAGTGTTCGCGCATGCACAGATTGCATGCCCTCATAGTTCTTCTCATATGCAATCACTACCGAAAGGCACACATTGAAATGAAGTCCCCTCTTAACCACTTCAGATTTGGCTACCTTGAACTTATGCTTCGCGCAAATACGTCCAGCAAGTAAGACCCCAGCACGTTTACTTATTCTTCAGGGTGTCACAGAATTCTTTGTTGTTCAGCCTGATTGCAAGGATAGACAGGACAGCTGAAGAGCGTGCAGATCTGAGCCTTCAGCAAAAAACCGCCCTTCTTTTGCCTACACCTCCCTATGACTACCCGTACCATCCCCTAGGGTGGTTACTTATGCACTGCTGGAAAAGAGAGGCTGCATCGCCCACAAAAGGTGGGCAGAGGCTTGAATAGTATTTGTGTTTGCTGAATTATAAGTACAGATTTAAACTGGGTTGAGGAAAAACATTGCACTATAATGGGCAAGATTATGAACAGGCGACCTTTGTGCCTGCTCAGTCTGCTGTCTGGGACCCCCTCCAAACATCTTTATTGTTGTGCATTGATGGCCGTTTGTGCTCATGATGCTATCGGGGCAGTCATATGGGATTCCACTTTCGATTCTCTTTGCACTTGCAAAAATTCCGGGGTGGTTATGCTGGTTCACTTCCAATCAGTGCATACATATCCTGTAACTTTTTGCTGAAATCCTGAAACTTTTTGAATCACAAATGTTCTGGGTGGTTGTTGTTTCGCCTCGCTTTTGATGCACAAAATCTCAGCAAGACAGCAATTGTGTGGTAACACTGAGAAAGCGCCACAAAACAACTGATAAAGCAGAATAAATCCACCATGAAGGCACTACATTATTGTGTCACACAACGTGTTGCAGAATACACCTGCAATAAAACGCCAGTCTGGGGGCGCCCCACATGTTAACTAACTCTTGATGCCCCCACCTGCTCTTGCTTCTTAGGGTTCTTCATTTTCAAATCAGACAATCCTTCGAACAGAGGACTGTATAGCAGGACACAAGGTAGACCTGCCTCTTGCAAACCAACTGCTCATCCCCAGGACTCTGTGTATACTGAGGTTTTGCAGTGCAAACACAACTTTCTTTCTCTTCTTAAAGTTTCTAACCCTTATGGGGTTGTGACGATCTAGGTCTGAAATTATGTAGGTAAATGCCTGCCGAAATCCCAGAAGCCAAATGTGCTGCTGAATAAAGCTACAGTACGCATGGTTAAAGGGGTGGGATTAACAGAACACCAATGCCAAACAGCAAACTGTGCAGAATATAAAAATATGCACGGTGAGATAATTCGCGTGCATCCTATATATTTTATAGAAGTGGCAGAATCCAGCTTTTTCTGCAGTGAAAATATGGATTTCCTCGGGGGAAGAGCACTGGTATCCTTCTGTGTTCATTTCCCGGCTGATGGCCTTGTCTGTATCTAGAGTACACTGCGGGTTCCTTGGGGCAGAGGCCACCTCACTTGCTCTGCAATGCCAACCAACACCAAATTAAAAGGAAGTGTTAGGCTTCCAAGTTATCTAGGGTCTGCTTTCTCCCGGAGCTGGGAGTGACAGCTCTCCCACAGCCTTGTTTTAACCCACTAGCCACCCTCCCATTCCCTTCCCAGAATTGCAGAAAGAGAGAGAGAGAGAGAGAGAGAGAGAGAGAGGGAGAGAGGGAGAGAGAGAGAGAGAGAGAGAGAGAGAGAGAGAGAGAGAGAGATAAACTCAGGCTTGATCAATTCCACTCCCTTTTCTCCACACTCCATTTTTCCCAGCCATCCGGAGCAAACACTGAAGGCTGGGTAAATAGGGGGGAAAGGCCCCCTCCCTTCTTTGTTCTCCCCCATGGCCACCTGGCTGCCCCACCCTGGGCACACCTCTCCCCTTTGCAAGGCCCCCACCCCACCACTCAGCCCCCAGCCCCTAAGCAGTTTGCCTGCTGCTACAGCAGCAGACAGCCCCAGGCAGCTGGGGGTGGGGGAGAAAAATTGTTGCACAATCCGGCTTAGTCAGTTTCTGGCATGACCCAGCCCTAGACAGATATGGGGGAGAAGCGGTGGGGGAAAGAGAGAGAGAGAGAGAGAGAGAGAGATCAAGTTAACTCTCACAGCGCTGCGTCCTTGGGCCCCTGCAGAACAGCAGACAGGCCACGACTCCAAAGATCTGTTTCCAACTTTCATAGAATCATAGAGTTGTAGAGATGGAAGGGACCACGAGGACCATTCTAGTCCAACCCCCTGCAATGCTGGGCTCTTTTGCCCAACGTGGGACTCGAACCCACAACCCTGAGATTAAGAATCTCATGCTGTACGGGCAGAGATGTTTCCCAGGTGCTTTGACAAATGGGGTGCAGGTAGCAGGAAGGATGTGATCTAGTACCCCCATGCAGGTGGGGATGCAGGAGAAGAAACATATGGGTCCCTGCTTTCTAGTTATGGTAATGCAGAGCTATATAGAGGGGAAGAGGGGATACCTCTAGAATCCTGGATTTGGGGGGCTCTGCCCCTCCTAGCCAACCTAGCTGAGAAGTCCCTGGTTCAAATCTCTCCTTAGTCAGGAACTCACCTTGGTAGCCTTAGGCAACCTCCCATTATTCTCCCAGCCTCAGTACCCCATCTGCAGCATGGAGATAATAAACATGGACCTACCTTAAAGGGTCGGTGTGACGATTACTGATATAATGTACAGGACGTGTTTTCAACGCTATACAAGGACTAAAGTATTACTGTTCCCAGCACTTGGAAAGGAGTGGAAGCAACTGGTTATAACAGGGAAGGGAAGGGAGTGTCTGGTCTCAGTCACAGAATGGCTAGACTCTAGTTCCAGGAATAGAGAAATTTTTTTGGGTGGGGGGAGGGCATGTGTGCAGGACAACAACCAAGACCACTAAGACTCCTGGGTTCGCTCCGCAGCTCTTACAAGGGAGCGGAGACTATTGGTCAGGATAGGGCCAAGAGGAGACTTAATAGCGAAGGACATTTCCCTTTCTTAGGGATGGTTAGGCCAAGAGACAGGCACTGTCCCTGGGTCACCCAGGGAGCTCTGTTGCTGAGTGGAGATTCGAACACAGGTCCTATTTATTTATTTAATCCACCTTCCCTCCCTAAGAAGTCCTGGTCCTAGTCCAACACTTTAACCACAAAAACCATGCAGATGCCATGGGCTCCCCCGGGAGGAGAACCGGGCATGTTGAAAGGCAAACTTCTTCTTTTCTCTTCCCACAGGTTTTTTGAAAGTATGCAAGTTAGAGCAAGGACTCCTCGATCCCAGTGCGGGAAATGGATATGAGTTAGGGAGGCACAGGGAATGCTTGGCTAGTGTTTTCTGTTTCTGGGACGTAGCTGCGGGAGCAACTGGTTAAAGCACTGCAAGGATGGAGTCTGGGGAAGCAGTGCAACAGACTTATTCCCAGCTCTGAGAAGGATCAAGCTAGATGGACAGTATACCAGGACCACCTTCAAAACATACATTTAAAGCACTCCGATACCATTTTTAAAGTAGTGTTGTTTGGAGACAGAGCTACAGTTTTCAGTGTGGTTTAGCCATCTATCCTGCGAGAGGAATTGGTGGCTCCTAACGACTCTCAGCGCCCTTAAGGAACTACAACTCCCAGAATTCTTGGGAGGGGGGGGAAGCCATGGTTGTTTTAAGGTAGAAGGTATATCACAGCGCTTTAAATGTGTGTTGTGAATGTGGCCTAGGATTCAGGAGGCTCAAAAGGTCATCCCTTGCCCGTTAAATCAGGTAATAAGAGAAAGAGGCTTGGAATATCAAATCCCTGACCAAATAAGCAAGAAGGTTCCCAAAAAGAGGAAAGTGGCAAAGTTCAGCATCTGCACAGCACTTTTATAAAGAGTGTTCAAAGCACTCCACATACATTATTTGGCTGTAATATAGGCCATTATTATCACCTACACACTGCAAATGAAGGGTGAGGCAGGGAGAGAGGTGGCTTCCCTAAGCCTTCTGGATGAAATCACAGCAAGTGAAAGTTTTGAACCTGGAATTTCCTGTTCCCCAGCTCACTTTAAGGGTTGCCAGACGTCCAAGTTCATCCTCACACCAACCCTGCGAGGAAGGTCAAGCTAAGAGATGGTGACTGGCCCAAGGTCATCCAATGAGCTTCACAGCTGAGTGGGGATTCGAACCCTGGTCTCCGAGGTCACAGTCCAACACTCTAACCATTATACGCCCTACCAGCTCTCAAGCGTCTCTCCCCAGTTACCAGCTCCCAAGATCTTGCCTGCTAGCTGGATTTTCCTTTGCTCTCGCCCTCCCTAGCCATTCCTGCGCAGTGTCCCAACCCTCTCCCCTCCCGCCCCCCCCTCCAAGCTGTGGAACCTATACCATGAAGTGTAAATATGTGGGAGAGCAGAGACGAGTGTTTATTCCATATGGGATTGGCGCACACCAGCCACTGCCAAGTATAGAGACTGGCAGCATGCCAAGGACGTACACAGAATCCATGTCCTTCACAGGGGCACAAGGGGGGTGGGAGGGTGGAGAGAGATTATTTGCAGCATATGGCTTGGACACAGGGTCCTCTATTCCTTCCTCCACTCCCTTCTCTGAGACATGAGAGGCACGGAGCACTCAGGGTCGTAACTTCCCTGTTTTGGGCTCAGGTCAGGCCCACGAACCAGGGCCCCTCTTGACAGCTTTTGGGCCCTTTTCTTAACCGGCACTCCGGCACTCTTGTTGCAGCTGTGTGGGTGGAAGAACTTAAGAAGAGCCTGCTGGATCAGAGGCCAATGGCCCATCTAGTCCAGAACCCTGTTCTCGCAACGGCCAACCAGATGGCTGTGGGAAACCAGCAAGCAGGATTCAAGCACAAGAGCCCTGTTCCCTCCAGCAGTTTCCTGCAATTGATATTTCAGAAGCAATGTTGCCTCCAAATGTGGACTTCTAGGGCTGCAAACACATTACAGTGGTACCTCGGGTTAAGAACTTAATTCGTTCTGGAGGTCTGTTCTTAACCTGAAACTGTTCTTAACCTGAAGCACCACTTTAGCTAATGGGGCCTCCTGCTGCTGCCGCGCCGCTGGAGCATGAATTCTGTTCTCATCCTGAAGGAAAGTTCTTAACCCGAGGTAATATTTCTGGGTTAGCGGAGTCTGTAACCTGAAGCGTATATAACCCGAGGTACCACTGTATATCTTTAAAGCCATATTCCACGCCCCCTCCAAGGAATGCTGGGAGCTGCAGTTCCCAGCACCCTTAACAAACTACAGTTCCCAGGGTTCTTTGGCAGCCTGCTTTAAAAGGTACGGTGTGTACGCAGCTCTAGTTATCAAACTGCAAGCCACCATTTGCAAAGAGGGCAGTGGGAGCCACAATAACTTTCATGCTAGCAGCATGGGGCTCTTTCTCCTATTTGCCTAAGGCACAGGTTTCTCTGTTCAATTTGTGGCCAAGCCTACAAGCTCTAGCACCCATTAATGAGAGAGACCCTCGCTTTCCTTACACGCAACAAATGCTTCAAGTGAGCCACAGGAATTTTTGCATCACGCTGGTGTGAATCCTCACTGCTTGCTATTTGCAGGTTGTGTAGAAGTGGAGATCGCCGAAGAATGCGTCTAAACCAGCTCTGCACAGATCTGCTTGCCACACAAGAGCAGTTTCCGCATGGTTGTGGTCGCATTTCAAGAAGACGCACGTACATGGCTAAGACTGACAAGCGTGGCAAATCAAGCAGGGCAGGCAGGGGCAATTTTGCATCTGTCCAGCATCAAGCAAGCCATTTCCCCCAAAAGAATGCAGCATTGTGGGAACTGCAGCAAGCAGCTAGGCCCCATTTGCTTCCAGGATTTGAAGCTGGGAAGGGAACCCCAGAGTCTTGGCTCCCGGCCTGTTCCAAAACGACACACAAGACCCACCTTATGCAGAAGTGCAGGCGGAATCCAAATGTCCTGACACCAAGCCTCCCCACACTCCGCAAACCCACAAGACCTTATTCGTCTCTGTAAAGCTGAACACTGAAGTCCCAGGTCTTTAACTACAAAAAAAACACAAAAAACCCCCAACAACCCTCTTCTCCTCTAATCCAGCCTTGCAAACGAATCTGGAAAAAATTACAAGCCCAGGGAACTTTTTTACTAGCCTGACAGCAATGTACCTAAGTTAGACCACACGTAAGAGGAATGTAGGCAGTCTGAAGTGAGGAAGTTGTTTCAACCCAAGGGCCACATTCCTTCATTGACAACTTTCCAGGGGCCACTGCCCACAGGCAAACATGGGCAGTGGATTTAGTCTTCCATGTGTACCAGGGATGGGAGCTCACTGACCTCCAGATGTTGCTGAACTACAGCTCCCATCATCCCAATCCACTGGCTTTGCTGGCTCAGGGCTGATGAGAGTTATAGTCCAATAGCATCTGGAGGTCCACAAGTTCCACATTCTTGCTTTTCACAGAATTGTAGAGTTGGAAGAGGGATCATCTAGTCCACCCCCCTGCAATGCATGAATATGCAGCTGCCTCATACAGGGATCGAACCTGCAACCTTGGCATTATCAGCACCATGCTCTAACCAATCGAGCTATCCAAGCTGGTGGTGGTGTTTTTTGTACAGTAGGTTATAACCATGCAAAAGCCGGAGCTTTCTACACACACAAACAGCATTAAGGCAAGCAAGAGTTTTTATCCCAGCTCAATTATACATTCCCGCCAAGCGAAAGCACGTGACGAGGGTGTGACACAGAACTTAGAAAACAAAACAAAAGCTTTCCCATTCTTAGTCAGGGCAGCACCTAAACATTTTGATTTGGGTGCCTAGCACAACATTTTTCAGGCATGTTAACAGCAACAAATTTAAGAGGATTTTTTGGGATGTCTCTACATTAAAATCTTAAACTAGTTGCAATCCTTTTAAAAGGTGAATCTAGGCAGGCAGTACAGCGGGTGGCAAATCTGTACATTACCTTGACCATGTCATCAAAGACAGCAGGGGGTTTGCATATTTAACTGCTTCCCACCGAAAAACATTTTAACTCTACACATCAGTCACATCATACAACTCATGCTAGACTGTGCCATTTCAGACCACAGCTTGGAGAATCTCCTGCCCCCGGTAAAATAAATCCCTGCACACAAAAATCTAGTATGTCAGAGGGATGGCTAAAAGTTTGCCTCAGTGTCGACACATTCAAATACACAGAGGTGACTATTTCCCCATCTCCCATCCACTGTTTGTTTGAATTAGGTCTGTCACAATTATCAGAACCTTGGAAATGGCAGCTCCAAGACCAAAAGGAACATGCAACACAGGTGTTCCGGCGCCTTCCCCAAACTGCTGTTCCCAGGGATCTCTGAAGCAGTCTGAGAGAGTAGCACCAGTTTCAAATTGGTTTACATGTGTTTTATAGACAAAAGGTGTTAGCAAACTAAGGTGCTTCCACAAGAGAACTTTAAATTGCTTTCTGACCTTCCTTGCCTCTGCAATGATGACACACGTCACCCAGCAACTCACAAGTCACAGAACTTTTATTGTGCCCTCAGTGACACCATCTCAACAGTCAAGGCTGGCAGTTCCACTGATGGCAACATAGTATTTTATATATGCACATTATATATATGTACATAAGCGAAACAGCACAATTACAGCCTAAGTCATACGACTGACAAATCAATAAGGCATTTTTATAATTTATAAAGCAATATTTTAAAAAAACTTTAAAAATAAGCAAAGCACTATACCAGGCTTCCTCAAACTCTGCCCTCCAGATGTTTTGAGACTACAATTCCCATCATCCCTGACCACTGGTCCTGCTAGCTAGGGATCATGGGAGTTGTAGGCCAAAAACATCTGGAGGGCAGAGTTTGAGGAAGCCTGCGCTATACAGTCGTACCTTGGATCTCAAACGCCTTGGTTCCCAAACAAATTGGCCCCTGATCGAAGTGGGGTGTTCTGGTTTTCGAATCTTTTTTTTTTTTTTTTTGGAAGCCTGACATCCAATGGGGCTTCCGCGGCTTCCGATTGGCTGCAGGAGTCGTGCTTTGGTTTCTGAACGTTCTGGAAGTCGAACAGACTTCCAGAACAGATTCTGTTCGACTTCCAAGGTACGACTGTATTAAGTCTACACACTCTCTTCTCCCTGCCCAATGACTCATAATCTTTCACTCTGTTCAGTTCATTAAAGTACACAAAC
Organism: Podarcis erhardii; assembly: GCF_964252035.2. Classification (NCBI taxonomy): domain Eukaryota; kingdom Metazoa; phylum Chordata; class Lepidosauria; order Squamata; family Lacertidae; genus Podarcis; species Podarcis erhardii. The sequence continues at coordinate 27,638,561 of NC_138502.1, read as the reverse complement.
ACATCCATCATACAGAAGGACCCTGATCTAACAGAAATACCTACAATGGAGCTATACTTTAACTCATTAGTTACTAAATTAAACCTGTGACCCATCCTTCCGTCAAGTGATGTTCAAGACGGTCACCAATAACAGCATAAGAGCAGCTTTTTTAGTTCATTCAAAGGGGTTAAAAAAAAAAACTTTAACTGATTGAAAGCAGTTCCAGGATGGAAGGAATCAAATGGTGCTAGCTTCACGGACACAACAACACTTGTTGTTCCATCTTTCCCTCTGCTGTAGCTATGTCAAATGGACAGTTTGGGTAGGGGAGGAGTCAAATGGCACTTGGCCTTAGCTAGGCTGAAGGAGGGGGCCTCACAGTCTCATCTTTCCTTCTGAGAGAACATACACTTGGGATGCTATATTCACGCAACCACTGCCCATGGGCGTAGTCAGGATTTATGTTGAGGGGGGAGGCCAGAACCTCAGTCAGGTATTTTTATTGATTTACTTGATTTGGGGGGTTGCCCCCTGCCCCCCCAGCTACTGCCTATTCCAATTTTGGGGGGAGAAAACTGGAGGAAAGACAGTCAGATAGCCAACAATGGGCACCCCCAAAAGTCAGAAGATGTGCCCAAACACATCTTAAAACTGAACAGCTACACCAATGAAGGGGCGCTAATTTAAAATTTAAGATGGTCATTCTCCACCCCACGGATTCTCCACATCCACGGATTTAAGGCAAGGAAATGAAAAACACACACACACACTGGGGGACAAACCTGATATGGTCTATTCAGCTGCATGCATGCATTCTCAGAATGTCCCCTTGCAAAATAGGCAAAGCTTCTTATTTCTACTTTACAGAGTTGCCCCAAGGCCACCTGGAAAGCTCCTGGTTGAAGTCTGGATTTGAATCCAGGCCTCGTCTAATATTTATCCTAAGGAGGCAGGGATGTGGCTAAAGAGATTTGAATGAGAACAGGTAGAGTTGCAAGCCTGGATAGCAGGGGTTCCATGGGCTGCTCTTTAGAGGATGGGGGGAGAATTGGCAAGTGGAGTTGTTTTGAAGGAGGGGGGTGCTGAGTCACCAGGTTTTTAGATTCTGTCCTCTAATGCTACTTGCCTAGAGTGCTCTGCTCCTGAGAGAACAACCCCCACCCCACTCAACAAATAAAGCAGAATGCATAGGTGGAGGAAACTGCTGGGGGGGGGGGGAGGCAGCAGCAAAAAACCCCAACCCACCCACACCAGGGCATAGACAGATGGAGACTCTCTGCCCATCTCATTACCACCTGCACCACCTGATCAACAAGGACAAATTAGAAGGAATTAGCAGGGTTTAGCTAAGCCCATGCTAACAATAAGGGGTAATTAACCACCAATTGGCCGGCTGCGAGGAGCTGGTGGGGGCAGGGCGTCATGTACACACAGAGACCCGAAACAGGCGAACGCACACGTCTCAAGCCCCATCCCCAGTTCATACACATCCCAACATTTCCCGAAGTTCCACTCCTGTACAGCTACTTCGTGCAAGGCTTCCACCTGGGCAAAAAGAAGTGTAGAGAAGTTCTCTACTGCTGGTGCAAAAGAATAAGGTCCTATGTGCATGCACCAGGAAGTGAGACCAAACAAATGCAGTGGGCGCACAGGATCTCACCATTAAGGAGACTGAAGTTGAAGTTAGTTTGTGGGGGAAATGTATCACAGGGTATCACAAAGCCTCTTTTTTGGTGTGTGTATTTGGGAAGGGGAGAGACTTCAGGTCCTTATCCAGCTTATTTATGCACTTCATAGAATTATAGAGTTGGTCCAACCCCCTGCAATGCAGGAATCTTTTGCCCAACATGGGGCTCGACCCTGAGATTAATGGATGGGAGTTAGGAACCACCTTCATTTACACAGTGAAGAGCAGCGCACAGGACAGACCTCCACATTCAACACTTCATCTATTTCCACTCTGAGTGCATTAAAAACTGGAAGCATGGTAGTGTTCAACCACCCTGAGTACATGAACAGTCTTTTTGGGGGGCGGTGGGGAGACGGTGGTGGAACGCCAGCAGGTGAAGCACCTCTTTCAGGTTATCAAGTTTGCTTCCTTCAGGTAAACAAAATTATGGGATGCAGCTTTTGCTGGAGTACACCATCTCAGGCTGGGAAATCGGACATTTAAAAGCCTCCAACATTAAACACATACACACACACACACACAGAGAGAGAGAGAGAGAGCAGTTCTGACAGGCTATTTTCTATGCAAAGGGAAACTCTCTGTCTTTTAAATGGGAGGTTATTCAAACATGCAACACTACCCCCTCACTGCCCTTTGCAGCTGGAAATGGTACAGCATCGTACCAGTTGCATCACCCGATGCTGCTGAATGTATACAGTTTAGCTCTGCATCCCGCACTGACTCCTCCTTCCGTCTAACGAAGATGGAGCCGTTGCAGGCTGGACGTTCCCCACAAACGAAGGTTCAGTGTCATCAATCTGAGTGTGTCCTTTCCTTTTTTATAAGACTTTCCCTGATTTAACAGGAATGGTGTAGTCCTTCTTCCACCTTATCAGGGAGCCCAAAGGTGCTTAGGAGAGGAGGAGGAGGAGGAGAAGCAAGAGGAGAAGTGGACAGCAAGCAGTGAGAAACTCAACTGGGGTCAGAAAAAATATATTTCTAGTTGCCGGTTTTAACAGAGCCAACCCGTTTAAACAACCAGAGCTGAGCAGAATGCACGGTGGTTGGGGAGATGTCCTTAGATTCTAGGCATTAACACCTATAGCGATTTCCTGCCTAGACTATCTTGGTTGAGGCTGAATGCATATTAGGAGAAAATTGGGGGAAGTGCATGAGTAGGTAGAGATTAAAGAGCTTGTATGTCCAAAAGAAACCCAAAGGAGAAGGCGGAGGGGGGGGGAACCTTTCCACTGAAGAAGGGGAGGGGGTGCTGTTGCTTGACTGTGACAAATCCAAGCCCTTTGCCAGTGTCCCCATCTAAAGCCTCTCCACCCTGCAAGGGGTGGCAAGCAGCCAGGCCCAGGCAGTTCCTTGTCCAGCCAATTCGGAAGATGTTTAATTAAGCCTAAGTGCTTGGAAAAGCGGGGAGGGGGGTGGAGAGGAGAAAAGGGCAGTCGATGCAGCACAATCCACCACAGAGCATCTGTTGGGGGAGGCCACCATGGCTCCCACGTAAACTTGAGCCAGGGCCCACACACCCTCTTCTGTGCACAGTGCAGGCACGCAGTTGCGCAAACACACACACACACACACACACACACACACAGAGAGAGAGAGAGAGAGAGGGAGAGAGAAAGCTTGCAAGAGAGCTCAGCTGCAGGAAGGAAGGAGTTAAACTGTACCTGACTTGTCCCCCCCCCTTCCATGTTCCTTTGCACACTAGGGCTCTTCCCAACACCCCTGCTTCCACACAAATGGGATTCCCACCCCCACCACCCCCAAAAAAACATGCCAAAACAATGCTTGAAATATTTGCTTATCCAGATGAGCAGGGGCAGGCAAAGCTCCTCTGAAATTTAGGTGTGTAAACTGAAAGTCACTTTTTTAAAACAAACAAGCCCCTCCCCTGCTCCCCCAAACACCCTTGTGATGATCCAAATTCTCATGGAATGCAAAGCTTCTGTGAAATTTGGAAGTTGCATTTTCTGAAAATAAACAACTTGACAATAGAAACCCTCATTGAGGCAGTGGGGGTTGGGGAAGCGTAACTACAGTATGCAATTTGGTTTGGAGGTGGGAAATCCAAATGCTGAACATACCAAATCAACACCGGGGAAAATCCACTTGCAGGTTTCTCTTGCAGGAGCCTCCCTGAAAGGGGAGGCAGAGCTGGGTAAGAGCTCACTGCAGCTGAGCTTGCACAGCAGACCATTCTGTTTCTGCCCCACAGGACACCATCTGTCCTGGCTCCCATCCCATCACCCTTAATGTCACCCCAAACCCACTGCAGCCGTCTCGCTTCACAGACAGCAGCCACGACGTGGAGCAATGTGGGTTGAACTCTATGTGGCAGTAGAAACAAGAAGCTTGGCCTTCAAATTAGGGATGGGGTCTCATTCTGCCCCAAATACAATCCAAGGTCTGAACCCTGTGTATGATGGAAGGGGAGCCATTTTAGGAGTAGACTCGGAATATTCTGGAAACTGGATGAGGCGGTCGTTGTGCGGCCTGACAGATATCCCTGGGCCAGCTGCCTACCATCCTCCCCAACAAGGCAAATAACCCATGGCCGTTCAGTGAGGGTGTCAAAGCCTTCCTCTTCGTCTTGGAGCTAGGAAGCAGGCATCCATTATCTCCACAGGTGCCCTGTGCTTAGGAGCATGTCAGTTATGGGGAAGATCTCTGGGTCTGGCCGCTTTGGGGCTGGGAGGCAGTGGTCCCCAGTGCGCTGGACCATTCAGCATCAAAACAAACCTCTGGTTTTCCCTCCAGTTTGGGGAATTAAAGCCAGAGTTGGCCGTTTTGGCACCACGTGACACTGTTCGGGCTGCCATCATGTTTTTTCTTTTACCCACAAGCTCCCTCAGAGCCATGTTACATCATGGCATTGAGCATTTCTGAGGGAATTTCTGCTGGAAATACACGGCAGCTCTCTGTTGTCGAGAGAAAAACTGCCATCGCTGGTGGGAGGAGCATCAGCACTGCGAATATGGAGGTGAAAAAAGCTGGTTCTGTGCCAAAATCCATCCTCCAAGGTCTCAAAAGTTGTCTTCCCTTTGGAAAGAGGTTTCTGTTTTTCTGCCTCATTCGGAGGGCATGTAAGAACTGCGTTGGCTGAAGGGTTTTGAACTCAGAGGTGGCCAAGTGTGATGCATGAGGGGTTTTCTTTCTTTCTTTCCGATAAACATTTATCCAGCACATTGCAGATTCCCTGGCTGCCCACACTTCCAGCTCACGGGAAGAATTAACTCATGGTGTCTTGCCCCTGGGCTGCAGCGTCCAGGCCACTGGAGAGATGATTTGCAGAATGAAATAAAAGGGCATCTTCAAAGGTAAATTAAGAACACCAAAAGCCCTCCACAGTGGAACTTCACCAAAACATTTCTCCCTTCCTTTTGATAATTTTCAAATGCAATTTCTTCTCTCGCTAACTGATGGGAGAGTGGTTGGCGGGGGGGAGGGAAATGAAGGAGAAAATTTCAGCACAGCTCTAGGAAAGAAACAAAATACACCACTGATGTATACCTTTCACCTTCGCAAAAAACCTTTTCAAGCCAAATGTTTGCTATCGCTAATTTTCAGCTCAACAACTGTGTGCACCTGTGGCACAGCCATTCCCAGAATTCCCTGGGAAGAGGTACTGATTGTAAAACCACTTTGGGAACTGTAGTTCCATGAGGGGAACAGGGGCTTCCTAACAACTGCCAGCACCTTTAACGAACTACAGCTCCCAGAATGCTTTGGGGGAAGGTGGTGACATAGTGGTGTAAAGCGGTTTAGCGGAGAAGCTAAGAGACTGAGCAACAAGTCCTTGGGTTCAAATCTCACCACACGCTCTCTCTCTTTCAGACTCAGTCCACTGCCGCCTGCAATATAGGTGACAATGCTACTAACCTACCTTATAGGTAAAGATTACAACTGCATAATGTAGGCGAAGAAGCACTTTGCACACTTTAAAGTGCTAATCAGAAATGGTGCGTTATTTATTAGCAACACTGATAAAATAGTTGCATGGTAAGGGCTGTGATTGCTTTTAATTTTTTGGTTTCCCATTCACTCCAACTAAAATCTCCAATGTAAATATTGGGCATGGAAGCCCCAGTCCAAATTATGACTGCAGTGGGGACAAAGGTTTTTTTTTAAAAAAACAACAACATGACAACATGGCCCCCATGTCACGGTACCAATTTACACCTACGATTTACTTTTAGACAGTTGCCACTCATACAATTAGCAATTGTGCGAATGGCTTTCTTTATAAATGGATTCTTTATGCCCTTTGTGAAAGTCTGCCTCCCAGACAGCTAGGCCCAATCATCCGCATCAATTGCTACTTCCCTGCTTACTTGTGAGTAAGTGCTGTCTAGGACTGTCATTTCAGTTTTCGTCGTTGTTTTTTTTTTAAAAAAAAGAGATTTAATACAGCAACTAATTCCAATAACATCAAAAGCGGGCCACTTCCCAAAACACAAGAGATGCAAATCATTTCCTATAAAAGCACACAGAATTCCTACTGTGCCAAATAACCAGAGGGTTTCAAACTGGAGAAAAAAGACAAACAGATAAAACACACACACACAAACTATATAAATATATGTACAAACACTCGTATATAATCCTGTTCACAGAGCATGTCACATAACCAACGCCTGCAGATTTAGTGTCTGGAATGATGGCCAACGCTCTTGCAGATATGAAGGTCAGCGTGACTTCCAAGATTCTCCCGCACAGCACACAAACACCGGCTATCGCTAGAATCGAAGCCATTAAAATGCTGTGTGGTCAAAATACATAATTTCAGAGATTACATACACACACAGTCCGATTCTATACTTCATCCGCACAGCAGCATGCAAGTTATTGAGTAGGGAACATCAACTGGGGTACTCCAGGGTCAAATACTGCAACCTTAAAAGCATGGGAACAGAGGAAGCTGTTTTATACTGAGTCAGACTACTGAGTCTATCTAGCTCAGTATTGTCTGCTCTGACTAACAGTGGCTCTCTAACACTGTAGGCAGGGAATTTTCCCCAGCCCTACCTAGGGGTGCTGGGGGGAAATGAACCAGGGACCTTCTGCATGCAAAGCAAATGGTTTACCACTGAGCCACCTCCTGCACACACACCCCAAGCAGTTGCCAACTATGTTAAAAATTCAAATATACAGTATAATCTAATCGCTAAAAGGCGCCTTAAACCTAGGTTACGGTCGCCACAATGGAATGTCTAGGTGCATTTCTTCTCCAATGAAGTTCGCTATTAGTATTATTTTTATTCACTTCATTCCTATACCGCTTTATATCTTAAAGAACTAATCTCAAAGCAGCTTGCAACACATTAAAACTTCAAATGAAAGAATCCAGAATAAAAAGAATTTCAAGTTTCAAGGAAAATATTTCAGATCCTTCTCTAAGTGACATTCTGCTTTCCCTAGTTGCCAACCAGGCATCCAGAGATCTCCCATGTGGTCACATTTGGATCCGCGCCCAGTCGCAAAAAACGCACCTGGCGCCTGGCTAATTTCTAACACTGACTGTGAACCTGGAGGCAAAAGGAAGCATGCTGGATGACTGGTGCACGTGGCAACGGGCCTTCCTGGTGGTGTGTTTTGCAAGATGGTGGGGCAGGAGGCTCATAGTGTCTCTTCTGTAAAAATTAGGTGATGACCAAGACCACTTACTGAACACCTCTAGCATTTTCAAGATAACCTTTTGTGGATCTGTTCAGGACAAGTAGAAACCTGGATGAGCCCTAAATTAGGTTATTTAATTTCAATGGGTCTACTCAAGAGTAAAACCAAATAGCTGATTCCTTCAGGGTCAGTGCAACCCTATTGAAAACTGGTTGCAAACCTTGGTTTGCATTAGTGGTCTTCCCATCCAATGGTACTTCCATCTTATCTGGATTAAGTTTCAACATATTTGCCCTACCATCCCACCCCAACCCTACCTCCTTGGGATTAGCAAATGGAAAGGAGTTGAGTGTTCTCTGCACGCTGGTGGTGACAGCTCATCTCAAACCTCTGGATGACTTCTTCTAGAGATTTCACATAGATGTTTCAGAACGCATGAGAGGAAGGCTGGAACCCTGAGGCAGCCACCCCAACAGCCATGGGGTGCAACATCACCTTTCAGATCCAGCCCTCCAGAAAGGTCAGAGGCACTGTAGCACCATGCCTTCTAGGAGCATCGGAAGCTACCTTGCACAGAGTCAGGTCACTGGTCCGTCTAGCTGAGCATCACCCACACTGACCAATAGCAGCTCATGAAGGTTTTAGACAATGGACATTCCTAGATCAAGGAGCAGGAGGAGCAGATCCTCTGCAACAGAGCTATGGTCCTCCCTCAAACATAGAGGGATACTACAGCTCCTCCTCATGTTACTCCATGAGCACAGTCTAGATACCATGATTGATAGCATCAGAAGAGGGGCATGCCAGGGCAGGGGAAAGAGCCCTAATATAATAAATATTGCACCTGCGTGGAAAATTACTGGATAGCACATCCTCATCAGACCGCGGCAACCACCGGCTGCTAAAGTGTTATGGGGCTAGGCCACCGTCACTGGAGCACAGGAAGGAAGAATCAGCGAGAGCGGTTCTGTCAGGAGTCGTTCTGGCATGTAGACAAAACTGTGCTTCGTTTCTCAGGCTCCAGATTCTCTAGGTCTCAGTTCTGCCTGCACATCATCCTCGCCTCTGCCAAGAAAGCTGGCCTTCTTCTTAACCCAAGATTCATGAGAGGTTATTCTGGCTCCTTGGCAGAGAAGGGAAAGTGCTCTGCCCATGTTCAGAGACTCCCTTTTTCCTTCTTCTTAGGGAGAAGGGAAGCACATCTCGGCAACACCCTTTGCAAGTAGGTTCCAGGGCTTTTAGCCTTGGCCAGGCTCCAAGTTCAAATTAAGCCCCGAACGAAACAGAAAATTTGTCACTGCAGGAGATAAACTGGCTCCCCTTTTCCAGCCGTTTAAACAACCTTCTTAACATGCAACCGCCTGGCTGGCTCCCAGTTCCCACCATCCCTGCACCCAGCAAGGATTTTTCCTGCTGACTCAGGACTTCTGCAGCTGCAAAACAAGCCACGGCCGAAGTCCAGGGCTGAGAGGGAGCCAAGCTGCACCTGGAAACAAAGTGGTGGCCGAAGGAGGGTGTGTGTGTGTGTGTGTGTGTAGCAAGGGAACCCTGCTGCGATATTGTAGTGTGGCATAACACACACAGAGAGACACACACAAGGGAGCAAAGAAGCAACTTGGGATAGATGCGTGGGGGTGTTTGCATGCTGCAATAAGAAGAATCCATGTGCCTATAATAAATCTCGGAGATTATAAACAGCAGTGCAAGGGAGGAGGTTGGGGTTGGTTATAAGGTTGTAGCTGAAATTTACTGGCAGCAATGAGATAAGTGGGGAGGACCGAGACTAACGGGATAATAAGCAAATGGGTTCCTTCCCTCTGCCACAGCATGTGGGGGAAGGCAAGGGAAATAATTTCTATACACCACCAGTTAGTATCTCCTCTTCCGGTTTGCAGAGAATCTCAGGCTCCTCTCTGAGAAAGTAAGTTTCTAGACCTCAAGGTTGGGCAAGCAAACTTTTGAGTGTGCATCGTCAATGCCCGGCAGAATATTTGAAACCAGATGAGGTGCAAAAGCAGGATTTATTTATTTTAAGCAGGCAAATCACTCATTCCCTAAAATGAATAGGATTTGTTAATGCTCACACCTCAACTCCCACATCATGTTGTAAGGCATTGCACAGCCTTTCATTATGTCTAAGGCTGTCAACAATGGGATACGCCATCAGTTCTTTCTGGGATCTGGCTTGAAGATCACTATTACTGTTATTATTGATTAAATTTCTATCCGAAGATCACAGGGCGGCTTACAATATAAAAACCACAAAAATACATATTAAAATAACAAACAAAAATGATACACACACACACCTCTCTCACACACAGTTTAAAAGGCCAAAGATGGTTTAATTAGCCAAAGGCCTGGAAGAAGAGGAATGTTTTTGCCTGGTGCCTAAAGACATGTAACGAAGGCACCAGGCGAGCCTCCCTGGGGAAAGCATTCTTCAAATGGGGAGCCACCACAGAAAAGGCCTGCGTTTGTGTTGCTGCTCTCTAGACCACTCCTGCAGGAGACACACAAAGAAGGGCCTCAGGTGGTGATTGCAGGATCCAGGTTGGTTCATATGGAGAGAGGCGGTCCTTGATCTTCTGCACTAGTCAATTTATTTCTCTCTCTCTCTCTCTCTCTCTCTCTCTCACACACACACACACACACACACACACAAAATCCCTGTGCACAACCTGCTGTTCACAATCAAATTCCTTCCATCTCAAAACTAGATTATTTTAATTTTAAAAAAGTCAACTCCACTTCACAAAATGCACATTTAAAATAATGGCTCTTGCATATCAGCATGAATATCCACCCAAATAAATAAATAAATAAATCATAAGCCAATTAAGTCTCAAATCCTATTGACATATTACCGAGGACTAAGCTCCACTAAATACGGTGGGTCTTACTTCCAAGTAAACATGCATAAGATTTCTCTGGAAGTCCTGAAGAATACGAGCAATTTCCAAAAGCCTTGGTCAGGATACCGTTTATCTAATCCCATGCATAAAAAATAATCAAACCCAGGCTTTCATTCAAAGGTTTTGTTTCACCACGAGGGCTAGAAGCTTTCAGTTTTGTTTTGTTTTTTAAAAAAGGCAAAAGATGTGCAATGAACACACAGGAAACTCTTAGGCTTCACATTCTGCGGCCCAAATGGAGAAGAGACATGAAACCATCACAAACCACCATGCCAAAGGCCGCGTTGTGAAGCTTAACGCAATGGCCACTTCCTGCACCAGCCATTTCCACAACCTGTCAGCTTAGTGGCCTAAAGTGGATCAGGCAGGTAAGATGCTTTAGAGGAAGCTCGCTCACTTCAGTAATTAGCACTAAGCAGACCAAACGGAGAGCCAAAGGAACAGGTACAAGGTACAGGATGACTAGTCGGCCAGAAGCACTCCCTGGGAAGATTTAGGGCAGCCTTCTCCTACGTGGTGCCTTCTAGATGTTTTTGCACTACAACAGCTGTGCTGTCTGGGGCTAATGGGAGTTAATAGTCCCAGACATCTGGAGGGCTCCAGGTTGAAGAAGGCTGATTTAAGAGTTCTCCAAGCAGGTAAGAAACCGAACACAACTCATCACTACAATGCTGCGATTGTTGACAGGAGGCTTCCAAGACTCAGAAGCTAGCTATCACCAGCCTGCAGTTCACAGAATCAAGCTTCTCAAGAAACTGAATTTTCAGTAGTTCACCTTCCAATGGGATACATGCTATCATCAGCCAGAAATGCCCTTCTGCATTTGATTTGACATCTTTCTGCAGGGCCTGCAAGACGGAGCTGTTCCGACTGGCCTTCAGCTTAGACTCACTCTGACCCTTTATATGGGATTTGGTATCTAAATTTTCCCTTGGCTTTTTTGCTAGCCCATGTAGGACCAGCATGGATAGCTGGCTCGGGTGAATATCTGATGTTTCTAGTTATCTGATGTTTCCTCCCTTTATGGTCTTGATTTATGGGCTACTACTAAAATAAGGCTGCATTTTAAGCCATATTTTAAGCCGTATTTTAATTAATTGTTTGTTTGTTTACTGTTGGCTTTTTTCTATTATGTTTTATTGTAATTAATATTTGGTGTTAGCTGCCCTGAGCCCAACCCTAGCCGGGGAGGGCGGGGTATAAATAAGATATTATTATTATTGTTGTTATTTGCCAGAACAAATAGGCCAGTCCTTGTGAAAAAGAATCAATGGACACAAACCTGAAAACAGAAATGGCAATAATATAAACCAGTGGTTTTTAACCAGTGTGCCGTGGCACCCTGGGGTGCCTTGAATGATGGTCAGGGGTGGCATGGGTAACACTGGTCTCTGTCCCTCTTTCCTTCCCCCCCTCCTCTGATGCCCTCTTGCGTCTCTGCCTCCCAAAGGTTTGCACAGCTGTTTGTTGCAGCAGCCCCAGCTACAAGCTCCCCAGGTGAATGGTATCTCTGGGGCCGGCCAAGGGTTGTTTCCCAGGCTCCTGTGGGGCAGTGTGAGGAGGTACCTCTCTTTGGGGTGGGGGTGGGGGGCGGCTCAGAGACCAGGGGTGGTAGCAGTGGCTGCCCAGAGGAGAGGAGAGGAGAGGAGGCTGAGGGGACACTCCACAAGGAAGGGTGTTCAAAAAGGGTTGAGAGGCTACCAGCTCTGCAGGCAAGGGGTGACATATCTGGGCTCCTTAGCCCCACAGAGGTGCCGCAGAAAGAATATAGTTGGTCAATGGAGCCATGGATCCAAAAAGATTGAAAACCTCTGCTATAAACAGAAATTTGGCAGGAGACATTTCAAGCTACCAGGCTACCCTCTTACTAATCTTAAAGATGGTCGTCCTTGAACAATGGAACTTGAAAGCAAAGTCCCAATGCTTACAGTTAATCAAGGAATTAAATTCCATTCATTTGGTTCTGAATAGAGACAAAAGATATTAATTTCTAAGTTGATTATGTTATTACCTATCACTGCTGTTCTGAAGGGTCACTGTGCTTTCTTTTTCATGCATTCAAGTTCTAATTGCGTGTGCTTTTTGCGTTTCATTTCCCTCTGACCTAACTACTTACAAACCCTCCCACTCATATGGAAATATAGCTTGCAACTGAGAAGGACACTTTGTGTATCTGATGAAGTGGGGTTTATTTCACAAAAGCTTGTGCCATAATATTGTGTTATAGTCTTTAAGATGCTACAAGATTCTTTGTTGCTTTGGCTGCAACACAGGCCAACATGGCTAACACTCTGAATATTTCAATGGTGTGTATCTCCCTTTTTGCAAATATAGGTTTTTAAAACACATCAGGTTTGCATCCAACCTTAGTCATGCTTAGAGTGCATCTGCTGAAATCAGGACATGACTAATTTAAGTTCGGTTAAATTCAATGGGTCAATTCTGAGAACTTAGGCCTTGCCCACACTTCCAGGAGCTGTGTTTATACATGCAGCACAAAAGGATTTCCAGGTCCAGGTCTGAGTGGGTTTTTAAAAAATTATGATTCCATCACTTTTCCCAGGAAAACCAGCATTTTATCACTGGATCGGAGCAAACTGCAACCAGGTTTTTCGTAGATTGCGGTTGGTTCCGATTCAGTGGTAAAGTGCAGATTTTCCCTGCGACAGTGGCAGAAGGAAAAAAGAATCGCTTGTACATGGACTTGGAAATCCCGCGCCTGTGCCTAGGAAGCTCAGCACAAAAGGAAGTGTGGATGGATACAGTTCCTGTGGACAATAGTGATACCTTGGTTCTCGAAAGGCTTAGTGGTTGAACAAATCGGCTCCCAAACGCCTCAAACCCAGAAGTAAGTGTTCCAGTCTGTGAACGTTTTTCGGAAGCCAAACGTCCAATGCGGCTTCTGCTTCAGTGCAGGAAGCTCCTGCAGCCAATCGGAGGCGGTGCCTTGGTTTTCGAACCGTTTCAGGAGTCGAACAGACTCCAGATACGGATTAAGTTCGAGAACCAAGGTACCACTGTACCTATAGAAATGGAACGATGCCAGAGAGGTATAGTGTTTAATAAGATTTCCCGGTCATGGTTTCAGTGCCCTTCCCAGGACTCACAAAAACAAAACACTGATATGCAAAAACGAGAAATTTATCCAATCTGCATGACATATATGTAGTATATACATTTAAAGATGTGTCGTGCCACTTTAAACAATCATGGCTCCCTTCAAAAATAGCCGGGGGCTACAGTTTCTTAAGGGTGCTCCCATTCCTCTCACAAACCTACAGTTCCCAGAGTTTCCATGGAAGAGGAATTGACTGTGAAACGACTCTGGGAATTGTAGTTCTGTGAGGGGAATGGGAGCACCCTTGACAAACTGAAGTTCCCAGGATGCTTTGGGGGAAGCCACCATTGCTTAAAGTAGTATGACACCGCTTTAAATGTATAGTGCAGAAGGGGCCTTAATTCCCCAGGCGGCTTTTTAGACTGCCCCCTCTGTTCCAAAAACAAAGCTGACAAACTAAGGGGCATTGGGAGGGGAGACTCAGAAGAGAGAAGACAAACTCTAGAAAAACAGCTGCAACTCGCGTGGCATCCTCAAGACTAAGGCCATTTGCACACAAGACGGCAACAAACAAAACAGAAAAAATGACAGATGTTGCAAAAGGAATCAAATTGTCCACTCCCGCTGCACCGCAATGTAAGCCCAAACCAATTTAAACCTTGTGTGCAAAAACCCCACTCACTGACTGCAGCACAAGCCTTAATAGGGAAAAGTCCACACCACTGTATATTAATATGGAAAAGGGTCTCGGGTGCCAAACCCACCAGGGCAGGCTAAAGGAACCAGATATATTCATGGCATAAAGGGCCAAGGAGAGGGGGATACAGATGATGGCATTCAAATATTTTAAAAGCACACCAGGGGAAAAAAGACTAGTTGCAGTCTTTGGTAAGAAGACACATGTTTAATTAAAAAAAAAAAAAACAACAACAACAACTCAGGGGGGAAAAAACGTTCTTCCCTGGCCTGCTAATGTCTCACCTGGAGTAACTGCTGCAATCTCCTCTCCTCCTTCTACTGTATCACTATGGACCAGGCACCTCTCTCGATCCATCACTCTGATGCCCAAATCATTCATCTCTCTCGTTGCTCTGATAACATGATGCCCCTCCTCACATCCCTACACAGGCTTCCTGTCTGCTCCCATGGGAACACAGGAAGCTGATTTACAGGATATCAGAGTGTCCGTCCAACCCAGTACAGTGGTACCTCGGGTTACAAACACTTTGGGTTACAGACTCCGCTAACCCAGAAGTAGTACCTCAGGTTAAGAACTTCACCTCAGGATGAGAACAGAAATCGCATGCCAGCGGCACAGCAGCAGCAGGAGGCCCCATTAGCTAAAGTGGTACCTCAGGTTAAGAATGGTTTCAGGTTAAGAACGCACCTCCGGAACGAATTAAGTTTGTAACCAGAGGTACCACTGTACAATTTATGCTCATTGGCAGCAGCTTTCCAGGCGTGTTTCATGAATCAACTGCTGCAAAAAAATTAAAATAAATTGACTGGGTGCTGCATGCAAACCACACAATGTCACTGAATTATGATCCCTCGCCCGGATCCAGCACAAGATTCTTGGCCCCAACTTCAAAGTCTTCAACGGCCTCCCCCACACCAATATCTCCCCATTCTTATACCCTGATGTGTCTCTGTCCATGACCATTGCACCTCCAGCTCCATCATCCTTAGTCATCTGAAGGTCTCCTTATGCTTATTGTTGTCTCCTTGCTCAAGCATAGAACTGCCTCCTTGGGCTCCTCTATGGCATCTCCTTCTTACCTTGAACAGACCTCTCTGTGAGCAAGGGACAATTCCCAGAACTACCTGGAGATGCCAGGGATCAAATCTGGGAGCTCCTGCATGCAAAGCAGATGCTCAGCCACGAAGCAATGGCCCTCAAAACCCACTTCTCTTGTGAAGGCCTTGGCAGAACCCCAAAGCTTCTATATCCTTCTGCAACTAGTCCTATGTATAGGTACCTGAAGTTCTCACACATCCTCCCCCTCTTTCATTTCTCCTGTGTCATATTTTAAATTGTAAGCTCCTTGGGGGCAAGGTTCAGTTGACTTGCACTCTCTGAAAAGCACTGTGTGCACTGATGTTGCTGTAGGATTATAATAAATTACAGGAAGGTAGATATGGGTTGGGCATTAGGGAAGAACATTCCACCTTTCAGAGAAGTCCAGCCCTAGGACAAGCAATCTTGAGGAGGAAGGTCAGAGGTGGGGAACGAGTGGCTCTCCAGATGTTGCAGGACCACAACATCACCAGCCACTGACCATGCTGTCTGGAGTGATGGGAGTTCCGCAACATCTGGAGGGCCACAGATTACACATCCCTACAAATAGCAATAAGCACCTCTTTCCGTAGGTGGTTTTCCAAGCCAGGGCTGCTATCTGCTGGAGATGGTTCAGGGTGTCGGGGGGGGGCTTAGGGGAAAGGGATCTGATGAGATCCCTTCTGACTGGAGTGGTTCTGTAAGCTTCTTTACTCAACTGGGGAACCACCACTTCTCTTCCCAATCCCACCCCCAGACTGCAGCATGATCAAGGCTGCCAACCAGCACCCATCTGGCAAGCAGACAGACAGAAGAAGAGGGGGGATGGAGCTACAGGGAATGGCGTTAAGTGACCTGCGTGAGGATTCAGCCCTGCTTAGGTTTAATCCAGAGAACACTTTGCAGAGGGTAGGGACAACGCAAGCTGATTAACCCAAAAATTTTTTTAAAAAAATCAAAAAATCAGCAACATCTGGCAAGAGGGAGGATGAGTGACAGGATGGGGGGGAAGACTAGGCGTAAGTGTTTGCATGATCTTGCAGATGTGTCGGTGGGAGGGAACATTTGCATGCATGGGTGCGGTTGCAATGCTAGAGACTCTCATTTGCTCTCTCTTTTTAAAAAAAGTTTTCACCCTACCTTGCAGTCCAAAAACAGGCCCTCAAGATGGCAAAAGCTAACACACAGTATTGACTATAAATACAACAATGCACAGGAAAATAGAGACGATTAAACCGCAAGAGCATCCACCTTCTAAAAAAAAATCAGATAAGGGCTATGAAGACCACAGGGTGTTTTCCACCACCATTTTAAATATCACCCTCTCCTTGGGATGCAAATTCCACAAGGATAAGCCCCCGCACTAAGGTGACCCAACTCCCTGTGGCCCCTCATATAAAGGCAGAACCTTTAGACTTTCAAGCAGGATTTCAAACTATTTCCCATCAGGCAGATCCACTTTTAAACCCTTTTAGAATCTCTCTGACACTCTCCTGCATCTGCGGGTTGCAGGGGAAGATGATAATAAAAATACAGTATGTCTTTCCAGGAAGCTCGTCTGCCATGACAAGAGAGCAAGTGTGGGACTGTGGTCAGAGTGTTGGACTAGCACCTGGGAGACAAGGGTTCAAACCCAACTCAGTCATGAAGCTCACTGGGTGATCTTCAGCCAGTCTCAGCGTAACCCACCTCACAGGGCTGTTGTGAGGACACCAGGGCAAAAATGCATTTGTTGCCTTGAGCAACTTGAAGGACAGGTGGGATTTAAAATGCAGTTAACAAAATGTGAACACGAATGACTGATTTTTTCAAATCAGAGTTCCTGATAAGGTTCCGAGGAACCATGGCTTCCACAACATAGTCCACTTTTTAACACCATTGCCTTAGGATTCCACACAAACAAGGCATTCCTGAATGTACCCCGGCTGCCCGATAGCTGAGGGCTTTTAAAGGTTAAAACCAGCAGGCTGAATTTGCGCCTGGAAGCTCACTTCACTGCAAGCTAAGCGTACCACTTTAAGCACATGCAATATATGCTCTCTGCAGCCAACTCCAGTTAGCAATCCAGCCGTCATCTACTGGACCGGCTGAAGTTTCCAAAAAAATTCTTCAAAGGCACCTCACGCAAAGCGATGTTACGGTAATCTGATCTAGACGTTATCAAGGAATGTGCCACAGTGGCCAAGTCTTAGCGCATGCCAAAAGCGCATGGCAACGACACGTTTGCTAACACGGGCAGTTATGTGCTGGCAACATGCGTGGCTCCTTCTACATGCGGAGCCACGATAGCAGGCATGTTTCCGCCCCAGCCAGCATGTCCACATACACCAAGACCAAGATGGAAGGGCACCCTTGTTAGATTTAAAAAAAAACAAAACTATTTTGTTCCTGGTGTACTCGAGCAGGGAATGAAAAAGCAAAATATTAGAAGGCAACTTTTCCTTCTAATTAATGGGTAGTAGCGTTTATCACATTTTATCCCCCAGATTTCTAAGGAAACCCGAGCAGACGTACTCAATGTCACTTGGAGAGCTTTGTAGCTGAGCAAGGATTTCAGCCTGGGAAGTCCAAAACACTGTTTAACAACTGCACACCCACTTCCTTCAATATGCTCAAAAGGGACACTGAAGTCTTCATTAATGTGCAAATGTGCCTATAATCAACTAAATCATACGAGTGGCGGGCAGCCCTGTTCAGTGGTAGCACATCTGCAGTGCATGAGTAAGGTTCCAAGCTCAATCTCCAACTAGGGCTGGAAAAAAGACCTAACTCTATTCACTTCCAGGTATTTTTCTGCAAGAGTTGTTTCCTAAAATTCTGTGAGTTGATGTCCACTCTACTCAGACATCTGAAAGAGGTTTGCTTTTAAACAGTGGTGTGCGGTAGCAATCTCTTCCCCAGGAAAAAACCCAGTACTAAATTTTTCCACGGATTCCTCTCTTTTTTAGAAATGTATTTTCCTCATAGATAGAATTAATTAGTAACATAATGAACTAACACAATAAAAGTAAAATTGAAAGTGGAAAGGACATAATACTGTACTACTCAATTTTTTAAAATCTGCAATTAACGTTTTTCCCCGGTGAGTCTTCCAAGGACACATATTCATGCACACAGCTATTCAACATATGTTGAAACAGTTTTCAGCGCCTTCCTTATTTTTCTTAAACTCTAAATAACATTAGGGAAGTGTATGCTACTGAACTAACATGTCTTAAAATATTTACAAATATCCCAATGAAAATAATTTCTAGGTTAAAGCTTTGCACTTGTTTTGAGTATAAAACTTAATGTGCAATAAATGCCATTTATAGATCCTGCCCCCTTCCCCCTTAAATCAAATTATTTCAGATAAACTACTTTTGGCTACCAGAACAACTTTTCAGATATTTTATATGGCACATGAAATTAGCATGACATATTTCTAATTATGCACATGAAATACGAGGCTGCAATCACAAACACAATTAGTGAGCAAGAGCCACTGAACAAACAAAGGACTTATTTCAAAGTAGTCATGCGTAGGATTACTTTGTGCATCAAACAAACATACTATATCGGATCTCTGGGCATCAGAATATTTTGCAAGAAATTTCCCAATTCAAACACTTCTGGAAATCCCATATTATTGCTTTTAGAGTATGGAAAGAGTAAGCATTACTTACCCCCATAGGAGACCACATCGTGTGTTTCTGGCACTGACATGGACATGGCTTCTACATGGAAGGAGGTAAACCCAGCATAGATACTCATTCAGAGAAACAACGGGTAGCCTCCTCAGAGGCTGCTGCATTTGCTTTTGGAGCATCTGAATAATTCAAGCTCCCTCAGTGTACAGGTGTGGCAGAAATATCCACCCACAGCAGAGATTGATGGTAAGGAATCAAGGCCAGAGCAATCAATCACACAGAGAGACAAGAGGCAGCCTAATCTGCGAGCAGGTGGGAGCTTTCAGTTCTCTTATGGTGCAACGGTGTGTCTCATCGCACTGTTTGGGACTCATTCCGCTATTACTACCAAGACTAGAAAACCAGCTTAAAAATATTTACAATTAAATATGAAAAGAACTCTGGGTCTGATAGTTCCACAAAGCTGCCAGGGACCTCCAGCAGACAGTTATCAACACCTTTGATCGAACTACAGTTCCAAGGGTTCCTTAGGCCACAGCAGTCATGGAAAAACAATTTTGAATTTCTAGTTTCCATGTTGCGAGGATAAAATGGAGAAGGGGGAAATCATGCACACCACCTTGAGCTCCTTGGAAGAGGGGTGGGATATAAATATAACAATAAACACTTAATGTGTGTGTGTGTGCGCGCGCGCGCATGCATGCATACATCTATATGTACACACACACATTATACAGACAAATGTGTATGCCTAATAGCAGCTGGACATGTCAACGGTGATATACCTTGCTGCAAGGCCCAACAGGTTTGCATGGATGGTAAGCAATATAACAAAAGTCAAATGTGCACCTGCTCTGTGCAGGTTTAATCTGGGCATTTTAAAATGTGTGCAGAGAGACAAGGGGAAAATAAATTCAGCCTCCTTTTCTAGTAGAGCCTGTGCCATCACTCTCTGCCCACCTAAGTGCCTTTCTAGCTGAAGACACAAACAGATGTCTGCCTGGGTTTGAGAAAATGTTCCAGCGAACGCATAGATCTATGGTTTGTGGGTGAACAGAAGGCTCACCACCTCTGAGGACAGAATGCTCTCTTCAATGAACCCCCCAGGTAAAATGAATCAGGCAGCCATAGCTATCTGGATTCTGGACCAGCCTTTCTCAACCTTGGGTGCCTAGAAGTTGTTGGACTACAACTCCCATCATTCCTAGCCAGCATGGGCAGTGGTCAGGAATGATGGGAGTTGTGGTTCAAGAGCATCTGGGGAGCCAAGACGGAGATCTGGACCATCCCATCTATGCAGATTGTAAACATTTGGGCAATTTATTGCAGCAACTGAAACTTGCGACTATTTTTATGGGGGGAGAGGTTGGCTAAAAACATTGATTTTGGACATTTTGTATGCTTAATCCCAAACCTTTCATTTCTCACCATCGTATCTTCCAATATCTCTCCAAAACTATTCAAACTACAGGTTTTACCCCACACAAAATGAGCACCCAGATTTTAGGTTCCAGAGTCCAGCAAGCAAGAGTGAGCTAGCAAAAAGGCTGGGGGTTGCCTGCACGCATGTGTACGGGAATCTTGACTGCCTTTGAGCGAATGTCACGACCAGGGCAAACCCTGCATGCCGCCAGCAGGTTCAAGGGATCCAAAACCAAGGATAAGGCAAAGGGACATACAGAAAAAATACCTGTGTGAAAACGGGTGTGCAAACGAACGTGCAAATAAATACGTACTTGTTCCCTGGGCACATGCTCCCCCAAAGAGGATCTATCTTGAGCCCCTCCATTAGCAAACCCAACTGGAATCCAAAGCATTTAGGGACAGCAGCTGCTGAGACTGCCAGCAGCTCTGGTTCGGACGGAGGATGCCACAAGGATGACATAAGCAAAGGAAACGGAGTGTGGTCCCTGGAGTGGGAGAGACACTGAGTCACTCGCAGTGCCTGTCCCCACAACAAATCCACGGCCCGGGGTTACCCAACAGTATCACGTCAGGTCTCTCAAAGCAGAGCCCAAGAACACCGAGGCGCCAGGGGAGGTCACGCCAGATGTATGTCCAAGAATGCCTCGCCCTGCAACGCACACTCCCATCGGCATGGCGACAGGACAAGCTATTGTGAAACAGACACGTCTCCTTGTAAGAGGTGAAGAGAGAGACCGCAATATAAAGCAAAAAAACACAAAAGGGCCAGGTCACGTGGCTTGCCAGCGCGTCCCTCCGATTCCAAGAACATCAAGCAAAAAGAGGAACTCCCTCTGCTTGGGCCTGTGACAGGCGGACCCGACGATTGATCCGGAAAACAGCTGACCTATATCTGGAGGTCATGAACTGACGGCATAGGGCTCTCTCTCTCTCTCTCTCTCTCGCTCTCTCTCTGGGCTAGCACAAGTCAAGGCAGGCTGGGAGAAGGAATCGATCCTTTGGGTTCGGAGAGTGAGCTTTCGGTCTCTTCATGTAGAAGGCAGTTTTCACCAGGAGGTGGAGATTTCCAAAATGCCCACAAACTATGCTGGATTAGGTGAAATGTGGAATTTATCCAGGCTGTGTTGCTTGTTAGGTGGACGCCCCAAAAAAGAATGCTTTCGTTACATTAAAAAAAAACAAAAAAAACCTTTCCTTTTTTTCCAGGCACATTCTCTTTGCGTGTAACCAAGGTTCTGCTCCGTTTCAAATTTGGCTGCTGCTTACTTTTGCGAATTCCAAAGTCCACACACAAGAGTATGTGGTTCGGTCGGTAGGTTATCAGACTCGTAATCTCAGGGTTGTGGGTTCGAGCCCCACGTTGGGCAAAATATTGGGTTGGACTAGATGTCCCTTCCAAAGCTATGTTTCCAATAACAAACTCACTCAGTCCAACAAAAGTTATTTTGTCGCCTCTGCCCAATGGAACCAAGGTGCACAACCCACACACCTGTTCTCTCTCTCTCTCTGACACACACACACACACACACACACACACTGTGCCACAAATATTTTGGGGTAGCTGTGCAACTGGCGCAAGCGACCCTGTTGTCACACTGCTGCTGCCTCTATGCAGGGCTTGCCTGGGAACAACCTGGGTAAAGTGATATCTGGAGGGACTCCCTTCTCTGTTGGTGTGTCCCAGCAAGCCCGTGTGGCAGCAGCGGTATTCCAAACAGAACCCATTTAAAATGTGCAGAATACCCACAGTCACACTACATTTGGGCCAATCTTGGAAAATTAAAATAGCACCTGGGCTCACCTCCCTGATGGCGGATTCAAATGTGGGCGCAAGTAGGATTTGGTGATCAGCCCCACAGCTGCCAAAGGAACAGCTGCTGGCACCAACCTTGCCCACAACATGCGAAGTGTGAATGATATACCTGCACATATACACCTCTTTAAACCCCTGCGTACTTGCCTGGACCAGGGTTTCCAATCATATGTTTACATGGGTGTTGAATCACACACTTCACTTGTTGGCTGCAGGAACACGGGTGTAACACCCTTGTGTCCTTGCAGCAATTGCAAAGTGTAGCACTGCATCAAGTTCAGCAGAGAAAAATCTACATTTCTCACTTTTTCTGTCTCTGCATGCAAAGTCCCAACCCACCCAGAAAAACAGGAAAAATAGCTTTTCTGCGAAAGTAGCAGCCAGACGTTTCTCCCCCAACCTCACCCTTTTTCTCCCCCTTTCATACTTTTGATTCTGTGACAGCTCTCTGTTGTTGAGTGGGAAGCGGAGGCAAAAGGGAGCTCCCTTGAGCAATCTCAAGGTTGATTTTCTTGTTTAAAAACGCCATGGGAAAGGCTCAGATTTTGAAGCAAACAATCAATGTCATTGGGCAATGCAAGTTACATGCGCAGCGAAAACTTGGGCGGGGGTGGGGGCAACAGAACCTATGGCAACCATCCTGGGAGCGGGTCAAAGGTCCCCTGGAATCAGCCTTAACATAATTAGTCAAGGTTTAAATGACTCTGGGATTTAAAAAATATTTTAGAAAGACGGTGGGGGGGACTAAAGAAGAACCTTTGAAAGAAGCACTGGTGCTTTAAAAAAAAGAAAGGAAAAAGATTAGGCAAGCAAATTGTTATGGAAGCTAAATCAATGGCTACTGTTAGGGAATTGTGAAAATGGAGCCTCCCTGTGCAGGGGCAGTGTATCTCTAAATGCCACACGATTCTAAAGGGAGAAAAAAATTGGAGAAGATATCCAGCAGCTTCACGCCCTACTTATAACAAGAGACACACAGGTGGACTAGCCACTTCTGAAACTAGATAAACTTGGCTCAAATCAAGCCCTAGGTAAAGCTTAATTTCTTTCTGGCCTGCTGCTGCTGCGAGAAGCAGCTCATGGCTTTGGTTTAGCTGCTGCCTTATAGTTTCCTACAGTTCCTACAATGTAGGGTCGCTCTGGACATTGTGGTAAATTTCAACAGAGCGCACACAAACACCAGCACTGTCCAGGAAGGCTTGTCAGGGCCCACTAACAGGGGAGGGGGGGGTCACCAGAGAGCCCTCTGCTCAGGGTGCCCTCAAAGTGGCCCAGGTTAGAGACCTTCCAGCCTGGAACTAGAACGTCTTATGCAGCCAGGGACTAGAGAGGATGCAATTCTGGAGAGTGGGAAAGGTGTCCTTTTTCTTCTTCGACTTCTGAAACAGACCTGCATAGCAAAGGTGGGGTACCTTTCTCAGCTCGGGGGCCAAATGCAGCCCCAGTGGAGGACTTTGGGCTTTCAAAAATTTCAGAGGCACCTTGTGAGATGCCAAAATTCAGCTCCCCCTGCCCCACCTTCCATTCTAAGTCATTGTTGCGAGCCTCCTGTGGTACCCTCTAGGCTCAGCACCCAGTGAGGGCGAATTTAATTTTAATTTTAAAAAAAGGCTGCTGAAATCTCCCCAGTGTTTTTTATACTCACAGGCAGGGAGACTAGAATCTGGGAGCAGGGCTCTTCCTTACTAAACAATTTGGTAGAATAGCATATGTACATTTCTCCTGAAATCTACAAAACTGAAAATGTATTTATTTATTTAAAAGGGAAACCTGGAAACATAAGGAAAGAGCCTGGAATGCCACTGAATAGACCAGGCCCCATTCCCATTGCCATGTAGCCTGTTTAGTGTTTTCGTTCTATTTTCACCCTGCCTTTTAAAAATGACCCATCGTCGCAACATGGAGATGTTAGAGCATGCGGGAATCCAAAGGGTAACGGAGCAGTGGGGCTGGAAACAGGCCTTGTTGGGTTCCTCGTCCCTGTTGGATGGGGGTTCCAGTTTCTCCACCCTACAGTGATGTTGCAAAGTCCTTCTCAACAGGAAGCCCTGGCGGTCGATGCAGCTAGATAGGGAACTTCCGCCCAACGACTTGGGGGGCCTCCTGGCCTTCTGAGAAGCACCGTGACTGATGCACACGGTCAGCGTGTGTGGTGCGAAAGGGCCCCTTGGCATTACACAATGGCAAAGGAGGCCTTCTTCCTCTTATCTCTTGTCCACAACCTCATCTCCATTCCCTCTCGGGCGGGTGAAGGGGGTTTGTAACGGGTTGTGGAGGGGCACGTTTATCGCTCTGCCCCCAACCGCAGTTTGAAGCGGAACAGGCAATGGGGGTGGTGAAAAGGTTTGCCACTTCACCGTCTTGCTCTCTGAGAAAGCTAGGCCCAAGCCTAGGCAACCAGCTTCCCACCTTATAAGCCCCTCTTAATGCAAAACCCAGACCCGCCCCACCACCACTACATACGGACTATAATTAACATTATTAGTGATAAAAAGCAATATATGAATGTCACGCGAGTGTTTCAAAGCACTTCACACACATTATCTCAGCAATCCTCAACGCTCCTTAAGAAAGGCAGCATTATACACATATATGCAAATAGTGGAATGAGGCTGAGAGACCAGGGCTTAATTAAGGCCACCAACCTAGTAACTAAGTGGTTAAGATGGGATTTGAACAGGAAAGCCTCTCTTGCAGCTCAGACCCCTTTTTGCATGTGCTAATTTAGCACTTTTTTTAGTGCTCATTTACCTTCCAAGTAATAATCCAGTTTTAGAAGGGGAAAACTGAGGCGAGATTTGTCAAGGGCTACCCAGAAGCCTTCACAGCTTTAATATGGATCTCTCAGTCCCAGTCTCTAGTCTTGGACTGGGGAACCCATGACTTTCTCAGATGTTGCTGGGCTCTTTAAAAACACCACCATCCCTGACCATTGGCTATGCTGGCTGGAGTTGAAAGGGGTTAAAGAGTCTGACAACATCTGGAAGCCACCAGGTTTGGTAAAGGCTGTGCTATAACTTTTGCTTTGAAATGGTGACTGCTTGCGGCCCAGCAAGAAACCACAACTATCATGTTTTGGTGGGTTCTTTATTTTTAAGAAGTAGACGGGAGGAGAAATCAGGTCTGATAAGAGAACGATAGCAAAAGCTAAACACAATATATGTGATTAAAATATCAAAAGTAAGCTGCTATATGTTGCTCACTTTATAAACACAACTGAAAAGGATGCAGGCCAATTGTGTTACATCTCAACTTGTTCCTAAGCTTTCACTGCTGTCCATATTCCACAGTCGGAAGAGCCACATTTTAAACATGTGAAGTCCTGTTAGATCATTGATCCATCTAGGCGAATAAAGTTGATTCTGACTGGCAGCAGCTTTCCAAAGTCCTCAGGCACAAACCCCCTCCCCCCCGGTTACTTGGACCTTTCAGCTAGCAGGCATGGCCAAACTTGGCCCTCCAGCTTTTTTGTGACTACAATTCTCATCATCCCTGACCACTGGTCCTGTTAGCTAGGGATGGTGGGAGTTGTAGTCCCAAAACAGCTGGAGGGCCAAGTTTGGCCATGGCTGACTAGAAGTTCTGAGTACTGATCTTCTACTGTGGAGCTGTCCATTAAAACCGGCGGCTTGCTTTGATCTTGCTGGGCCACCCTTTGTGATTTATGGATCCACTCTTAGCCGTACAAGAGCGTAAACTCAGTTCTCCCCAGTCCAAGAGGCTATGAGGCATGGGGTGAGAGGAAGGGGGCTTTAAGCCTTTGGCCCTGCCATAGCCTCAATTGGGATCAAAAGGCCCTTCTCTTTGCAATGCGGGAAGAAAGCCCCTATTCCAGTTAGGACCCCAATTCTAACTAGAACAGCAGAAGGGGCAAAGGGATAACCACCACCACCCCTTTCCCCCCATGCCACAGTCCTAATCTGCCTCCCTGCAAATTATTTTTTTAAAAAAACAAACAAACAATCGCACAAGAGCTAGCAACATGAGTAATGTAACGTCTAATTTTGGCCTAACTACCTCAACCATTACACTATCTGTCCTGTTTTTAAACGCCTTCTCAGTGTTTTTTTATTTTTTAAAGACCCAATTTTTCAGAGGAGGGGGGAACCTAGTTTCAGCTTCTCATTAGCCATTATTTTTACTGTTGCTTCAGGTTTGGGTGATTTTATTATAACGCCACAGCATGTCGCCTTGAGCACCCAGAAAAGGCGACTGGTAAAACCCAGTAAAAATCGCCACGTTGCTTAAATAACAAAATTGAGAAAATGTAGGAAAGGAGATTGCCAGGGCCTTCCAGGGAAGTCTGGCCCCTCCTCATTTCTGATATTCAGCATTGCCCTCTCATTCCCAAACCTGCTGCCCATAAAGGAATACAACTATCAACCCCCCTTGTGTCACAGAGAGAAGGTCATTCAGCTCACAGTGATTTCTCAGCGACACAGCTAGCTACTGTTTCCTGACACACACACACACACACACACACACACACACACGCTTCCAAAGAGGAGGAGAGTGGGGAGGGGAAGACATCTAAGAAAAAGGGTCAGCTCTTCTCCTCCCACCCACCCATTCACTCCCTCCCCCTTTCTCTGCCACCCCGGCAGGCAGCTAGGAAAGAAGGATTCAGTTTTCATTTGGCACAGAGGCAGTGGCAGCCCATCGCTTAATGCTTTCCGACAACTGGCAAGGGAAATTCAAATGGGGGGGGGGGAGAGGAGGAGAGGGAATTAGATCCTACATCACAGAGAGAGAGAGAGAAATATATGGAGGCAAGGATCCCATAGGCAACACTCTTATTAATCAGGCCCTTTGGGGGATATCAGAACCATGTTGAAATCTATTAAAATATATATACTAACTGAATTCCAGGAGCCACTACTTAGGTCTCAGATTTTGTCAGCAGGGAATCCCCCGTGACTCTGCAATTAGGATTATCAGTGAAGGTGGGGGAACAGATAACTGCAGGCGCCTTTAACAGCCGCTTGATCTGCATAATTCAGCAAGTGAACCTTTTCATGTCATTGAGATAATGCCCTTCTTGCCTACTGAGGGCCACCGACATCACAGCAGGGGTTGGTAAAGGAGTCTGGAGTCCTCTCTGCAAAAGCTGAGGTTCAGAAGGGACTCTACCATTAGCCGGGAAAAAACCGAAAGGCTTGGAAGGCTGGAAGAGCCAATAAGGCACCAAGAGATCTCACCTGCCCTCAGATCAGAGCTGTACCATACCTCTTTATTGAATGGAGTAAAACAGTGCAGGATGTTCTGCAAGCCGTTCCAGAATCTACGGACCACCACAGCAGCAGAACTAACCCTGGGTTTGGCTCAGATCTTGACCCAAGCTCATACACCTGTGACAAGGTTGGGCTGAGCAGATTGGGGCCTACAGAATAAACAATAAGGTGGAGCCTTGAAGAGGGACCACAAGCCTCCAGCACCATGCCATCTGCACCACCTCATCCAGGTCCCTCAGCCTCTGTGGGTCAAGGGTGTCATCTAAGCTGCAGTACAGTGGTACCTTGGTTCTCGAACTTAATCCGTTCCGGGAGTCCGTTTCACTCCCAAAATGTTTGAAAACCAAGGCGCAGCTTCTGACTGGTGCAGGCGCCCCGGAAACAATAGCCGACAACCGCATTGGACGTTCGGCTTCCGAAAAAGGTTCGAAAACCAGAACACTTACTTCCGGGTTTTCGGTGTTTGAGAACCAAGGCATTTGAGAACCAAAGTACCACTGTACTACACTAAGCATTGCCATATGATCCCACAAGCCAATGGAGACACACCTGGCCTTATAAATTATTTCCGTCCAGGCTGGTTACTCAGTCTAAGTGACTCCTTGTAGTGAGAAGTAGCGCAGACTCTTGCCTCCAGCCCACAGCTGGAAAAGGTTGCTGACCCCTGCCCCTGCCTTGGACTTATAGAACGGTAGAATTTGAAGGGACCCCATGGTCCAACCCCCTGCAATGCAGGAATCTCAACTAAAGCATCCATGACAGATAACCATCCAACCTCTGCTTAAAACCCTCCAAGGAAGGAGTGACCTCTCAAAGGAGACCTTTCCACTGTCAAACAGCTCCTACCATCAGAAAGTTCTTCCTGATGTTTAGTAGGAATCTCCTTTCTTTGTTCATAATAATAGTAATCAGAGCTATTTTTCTAGAAAAAGAGGTGCAGGATCTCACCATGAACACCTCCCTCGTACTCTTAGAATGGCAATGGTGCCCACCCGAGAGGTGCCAGAGTTCTGGCAAGTTCCAGCTGAAAAAGTCCTGAAAGAAGTAGTAGTAGTAGTAGTAGTAGTTTATTATATGCTGCCCATCTTGCTAAAAACCAGCAGAGAGGGAACAGCTGGCTGAGCCAGGGAGGTGATCAATGCCTCTTTACGAGATGGGGTGGTCCCTGCCTGTTTGAAACCACTCCTTAAGAAACCTTCCCTGGATTCAGAAAACCTAACTAACCACAGGCCAGTTGCTAATTTCCCTTTCCTGAACAAGGTTCTGGAGTGAGTGGTCGGAGACCAGATCCATGCACTTTTGGAAGAAACTGATTTTCTGGATCCATTTTGATCAGGGTTTAGGCCCAGAAACTGCTTGGGTTGCCCTGTATGATAACCTCTGTTGATCCAGTTACAGATAGGTAGCCGTGTTGGTCTGCCATAGTCAAAACAAAACAAATTCCTTCCAGTAGCACCTTAAAGACCAACTAAGTCAGTTCTTGGTATGAGCTTTCGTGTGCATGCACACTTCTTCAGATACACTGAAACAGTGTACATGTGCATGCACACGAAAGCTCATACCAAGAACTGACTTAGTTGGTCTTTAAGGTGCTACTGGAAGGAATTTGTTTTGTTTTAACCTCTGTTGAGAGAGAGAGAAGGGGAACATGTCCCTGTTAATTCTTCTCGACCTCTCAGCGGCTTTCGATACCATCGACCATGGGATCCTTTTGGAGCGACTGTCCAAACTAGGGGTGGGTGGCACTGCTTTGTGGTGGTTCCAGCCCTGCTTGGATAGTTGTTCCCAGAGGGTGTTGATTGGGGAATGCTTTTCAGCCCTGTGGAACCTTCAATGTGGGGTTCCACAGGGGTCAATTCTATCTCCTGAGTTGTTTAATATCTACATGAAACTGCTGGGTGGGGTTATCTGGAGGTTTGGAGTATGTTGTCAGCAGTATGCTGATGAAACTGAGCTCTATTTATCCTTTATATCTGCAGGTAAGGCAGTGGAACTGCTGGGCCAGTGTCTTGCCTCAGTAATGGACCGGATGAGAACCAACAAACTGAAACTCAATCCAGATAGGACTGTTAGTGGGTAGATTGCTAGACTGGATGGATGGGAGATCGCCTGCTCTTGATGGGGTTACACTTCCTCTGAAGGAGCAGGTTCGTAGTTTGGGGGTACTCCTGGATCCTTTGCTCAGGTGGTCTCAGTGGCCCGGAGCGCCTTCCATCAACTTCGGCTGGTGGCCCAGCTACGCCCCTATCTGGACAGGGATAGCTTAACTACTGTTGTCCATGCTCTAGTAACCTCAAGCTTAGATTACTGCAATGCGTTATACGTAGGGCAGCCTTTGAAAATGGTTCAGAAGCTTCAGCTAATGCAGAATTCAGCGGCCAGGATGCTCACTGGAGCAAGATGGTTTGAGCATATTACACCAATCCTGGTCCGACTGCACTGGCTACCAATTAGTTTGTGGGCCCAATTCAAAGTGCGGGTTTTGACGGAGAATGCCTTAAACAGCTCAGGACGACAATACCTCACAGACTGCCTCTTTCCATATGAACCTACCCGGACCCTGAGATCATCTTCTGAGGCCCTTGTTCATGTGCCTCCTCCTTGAGAGGTCTGGAGGGTGGCAACACGAGAACAGGGCCTTCTCTGCAGTGGCTCCCCATCTGTGAAATGCTCTCCCCAGGGAAGTTTGCCTGGTGCCTTCATTATACACCTTTAGGCACCAAGCAAAAACGTTCCTTTTTAACCAGGCTATTGGTTGATTTGATTGATATTCTATGCCTTTTTAAAATGTGGGGGTTGGGGGGGGCGTTATTGGGTTTTTGTTTTTTATTTTGATTATGTATTTTGTGGTTTTATATTTTGATTTTATTCTGTGAGCCGTCCCGAGACCTCCGGGTCTAGGGCGATATATAAATTCAATTAATAATAATAATAATAATCTGACTGGGTTGCCCCAGCCACTCCGAGTAGCTCCCAACAAAAAAAAGAGAGTAAAAGCACAACATAACATCACACACTAAAAACCTCTCTCCAGATGTCTTTTAAAAATCACATAGTTGTTTATCTGTTTGACATCTGCTCGGAGGATGTTCCACAGGTGGGTGCGAATACCGAAAAGGCCCTCTGCCTGGTTCCCTGTAACCTCACCTTTCGCAATGAGGGAACCACCAGAAACCATCGGAGCTGGATCTCAGTGTCTGGGCTGGATGATGGGGATGGAGACGCTCCTTCAGATCCTACCCTCCAGAGCAGGAAAAAACAAACATACTCCGTCTTTCATGTGAGACCAATCGGTCCATCTAGTTCAGTACTGTCTATCTAGAGTTTCAGACAGGAGACATTCTAAGTCCGAACTTTAGATGTCAGGGATTGAACGTGGGGCGTTCTGCTTTACGGCTGAGCTATGACCTTTTCCTGTCATGAAGCTTGACCCCAGTCCTGACATGAAAGCACAGAAGAGCGGATATGCAAGACCGTCAGAAGACAGAGGACTGTGGTCCACTCAGGAAACCCCTCCAACTCTCACTAACAGATGAGCATATGGAAACAAAGCTACGCCATCCTTCAAATGCAGCTTTAATTCTAGCTGCTGCATCCAACTGCCAGCACAGCCTGCCTAGTTAGCAGAGTAAGGAGGGGGAACAGGTCACAGAGGAATGAGAGAGTCAGAAGCTGATTGGACGGCTGCGAGAACAGCAAAGGATTTAAAGATTGTACTGACTGAGACTCCTGATACCTAGCATTTCCTAGGGAGGCTAGATTTGTTGCCGAAACGTGGAAACTGCAGGCAGGCTTTCTGGTTTTTTTTAAGGGGACCAGAAGCGTGACTTTTGAAAGATAAACACAGGAATGTGTTTCAATACAGGGCTACCTGTGTATGTAGCCTATTGCATAATA